>NC_055989.1:48541825-49875963 GCF_018446385.1 Zingiber officinale | reverse complement strand
AGTTAAGATCATTACCCTTGATGCGCGCCCCACGCGAATCCCGCTCGTCCAAATGGTGCCGGATCTCAAGACCGTCAAGCGTACGGTCCTCTAGAAGTATCCACACGGACACACTAGATGGAGGTGACCAAAAACCAAGGTGTGCTAGCACCTATGTGGTTCGGCCAAAGAAGGAGGAGAGGGAGAGAGCAAGAAGAACTCACTAGGAGGAGGAAAAAGGAATGAATGATGGAATCAAATTTCAAAAATGAAAAAATTTTTTCTCCACATTCAAGTGGCCGGCCACCTTCTAGGAGGTGTAACCCCCACATTAATTCCAATTAATGTGGAGACCATTAAGAGTTGTAACCTCCATGAGGTGGCACTCTAGGATGATGTGGATCAACACTATTGGTCCACATCTTGCCACCTCACTAAATGACATGGCAACAAGTGTAACCTCCTCATTTAATGTGGGCCGGCCACATTAAATGCTATGGAGGCTTGTAACCTCCATGAGGTGGCACACATTGATGATGTGGAGCAATCCTATTGGTCCACATCTTGCCAACTCACTAGTGATGTGGCAAAAAGTCAAGTCAAACATGACTTTTTCTCTTCCTCTCAAATCAAGTCAAAATTGATCAAATCTCTCTCATGGTTGATCTAATCCAACCATATGATTCAAGTCAACTTAATATAATGAATCTAATTCATTAAATTAAGTTGATTTAATGAGTCATAATCTAAATTAGACTCATTGAATACATGAATCAACTTGAGTCCAACTCAATTAGCCCAATTTGGATTACTCTTAATCCAATATGATTCATCAAATGAATCTAATCCTCTTAGTTCATCATATGAACCAAATCTCCATCTAATTGTCCTTAGTGTGTGACCCTATAGGTTCTTGTAACGTTGGCAATGCCCTAAACCCATTTAGGAGGATAAGTAATGAGCGGTATCTAGCAACACATCATTACTACCCAAGTTAGAAGAATGTCGAGATCCGACATCACCTTGTGACTACTAATTGTGACTCCTCACAATATATGTCATTGTCCTTCTATCCTAGACATCTAGATTGATCGATATGAGGCATAGACCGTGTCATCCTCTAATCAATCTAAATCTTGAACTCCAAGTAGACTCACTCGATCAAATAAGCTCAACATCTAATGTTGACTCATTTGGGCATGACCATGCACTTCGTGGTCTAACTCTATCAAGAATATTGATGTCGCTCCCGTCATATGGGAGGGATAGATCCCATCTACATCACTCACATCCCTCTGCATAATTTGTTACGTACCCAGTAATCGCCTTTATAGTCCACCCTGTTACGGGTGACGTTTGACGAAACCAAAGTACATAACTCCTTATGTAGGGATCCATGGTGACTTCAGGTCTAAGGACTAATAGTCATACTAATAGCCACATGAGAAAGTATATGACACTCATATAACGATCCATGATACTTTCTCATGGCGGGTCATTCAGTATACATTCTCCAATGTATACCCATGTGTCAGTTTGATATCTCTATATCCATGACTTGTGAGATCAAGTCATCGAACTGACCTACATGCTAGTCTTATTGCATTAACATTGTCCCTGAATGTTAATACTCGACTAGGAATGATTTAGAGTAGTGTTCCCTATATCATCTCACTACCGATTCAACTAATCGATTGATATAGGTATGAACCTTCTACTCAAGGACGCTATTTTACTTAGTCTATTTGGCACTAATACAAATAAGTATAATAACCAAACAAATGCCTTTATTAATATACAAGAATATGATATACATGAGTCCATACAATCATCAAATGATTGGCTCTAGGGCTCTAACTAACAATCTCCCACTAGCACTAGTGCCAATCAATATAGGCTCTAAGGCCTAATGACCTAGTGTGACCATCATGCTTCCTCTATGCCAAAGCCTTGGTCAAGGGATCTGCGATGTTAGCTTCTATAGATACTCTGCAAATCTTCACATCTCCTCTATCGATAATCTCTCGAATAAGATGGAAACGTTGTAGAACTGCTGTGAACTCTGCCAGCTCATAGCACTACCATTCAAGTAGAATACGAACCCTGACTGCGATCTATAGTCATCCTGGTCGGTCTGGAAGCTAGCATCACTGTAACCCTTTACAGCTAGCTTATCATTGCCTCCATATATCAAGAAATATTCTTTAGTCCTTCTTAAGTACTTAAGAATATTCTTGACCGCTATCTAGTGACTTTCACCTGGATCTGACTGGTATCTGCTCGTCATGCTCAAAGCATACGAGACATCAGGTCGAGTACATAGCATGGCGTACATGATCGATCCTATAGCTGAGGCATAAGGGATCTGATCCATGCGGTCTCTATCCTCTCCAGAAGAGGGACCTTGAGTCTTCAAAAGACTCACGCCATGTGACATCGGCAGAAATCCCTTCTTGGAGTTCTGCATTGCAAACCGTAGGAGTACCTCGTCAATGTATGTACTCTGACTTAGACCAAGCAATCTCTTAGATCTATCTCTATAGATCTGTATCCCAAGAATGTGGGATGCCTCACCTAAGTCCTTCATTGAGAAGCAACTCCCTAGCCAGGTCTTGACAGACTGAAGCATAGGGATGTCCTTCCCAATAAGTAGTATGTCATCCACATACAATATGAGGAAGACAACTATGTTTTCTACAACCTTCTTGTAGACACAAGGCTCATCTTCATTCTTGATGAAACCAAACTGTTTGATCGCATCATCGAATCGAAGATTCCAGCTCCGAGAATGGCCTCTAGCCATTTCTCGGAATCTGGTCTCATCACAGCTTCCTGATAGGTGGTGGGCTCATCCTCTATGAGCACAATGTCATCATGGTCAGACAAGAGAAATGAGTATCTCTCAGGCTGACGACGTACCCTATCAGACCTGCGAAGAGGTATGTCTACTTGAACTGGTTGTTGTTCCTCAACTCTTTGTGGAACAACATCATCCACAACACTTTGTGGTTCCAGTTCAATTTCCATCGAGGCATCAGTGCTATTGTTCGCATCTTGAACTTTTTCAAGATCGAATGTGCTCCCACTAGTCTTTCTAGAAACAAAGTCCCTTTCTAGAAAGACCCCAGTCTTTGCCACAACTATCTTGTACTGACTGGGAATGTAGAAGTAATATCCCTTAGTTTCCTTGGGATATCCGATAAAGTAGCACTTGTCGGATTTGGGTCCTAACTTGTCTGAGACTTGACGTCGAACGTAAGCCTCACAACCCCAAATCCTCATGAAAGACACCTGGGCATCTCTCCCAGTCCATATCCTATATGGTGTCTTTATCACGGCCTTGGATGGAACTCGGTTGAGTATAAAAGCTACCGTGTCTAGAGCATAACCCCAAAGGTATGTCGGAAGATCAGTGTGACTCATCATAGATCGTACCATATCTAATAAGGTACGATTCCTCCTTTCGGATACACCATTCCACTGTGGTGTTCGAGAAGGAGTGAGTTGAGATAAAATCCCACACTTAGCTAAGTAGTCACGAAACTCATGGCTTAAGTATTCACCACCTCGATCTGATCGAAGTACCTTAATACTCTTGCCAAGCTGGTTCTGTACTTCATTCTTGAATTCTTTGAACTTTTCAAAGGATTCAGATTTATGTGTCATCAAATACACATAACCATATCTACTGAAGTCATCAGTAAATGTGATGAAGTACCTATAACCGCCTCCAGCAGCGACATTGAAAGGGCCACATACATCACTATGTATGAGTTCTAACAAATCAGTCGCTCTCTCGCTGTGCCCACTAAAGGGAGTCTTGGTCATCTTGCCTCGTAGGCATGACTCGTATATCTCATATGATTCAAAATCAAATGAGTCCAGCAAACCATCCTTATGGAGCTGGGATAAGCGCTTGTCATTTATATGACCTAAGCGACAGTGCCAGAGATAAGTTTGGTTCATGTCATTTGACTTGAACCTCTTGGTACTAATGTTATAGATAGGGCTCTCAAGGTCTAGAATATAGAGTCCGTTTATTAGTGGTGCACTACAATAGAACATATCTTTCAAATAAACAGAACAACATTTGTCTTTTATTATAAAAGAGTATCCTTTCTTGTCTAAACAAGAAACTGAAACTATGTTCTTAGTAAGAGCAGACACATAACAACAATCATCTAGATCTAGTACAAGGGCCAGAGGGCAGAGATAGCTGATAAGTTCCTACAGCAACAGCAGCAACCCGTGCTCCATTGCCTACTCGTAGGTCCACCTCGCCCTTTGCCAATGCTCTGCTATTTCTCAGCGCCTGCACATCAGTACAAATGTGAGAAGCACATCCAGTATATAATACCCATGATGTAGAAATAGATAGATTGACTTCTATAACATATATACCTGAAGTGGAAGTCTCACTTCGCTTCTTCTTAAGATCCTCCAAGTATACCTTGCAGTTCCTCTTCCAGTGCCCGGTCTGACCGCAGTGGAAGCAGGTAGCATCCTTGGTGACCCCTCCTTTAGGCTTCAGTGCCTTGCCTTTGCCCTTGGTTTGGGACTTTCCCTTACCTTTGGACTTGCCCTTGCCCTTGTGCTTCTGGACCATCAGAATGGGCTTAACCTTCTTAAGGTTAATCTCAGCAGTTCGTAACATACTAAGTAGCTCGGGCAGTGGCTTGTCAATCTCGTTCATGTTATAGTTGAGAACGAATTGACTATAGCTATCCGGCAAGGACTGCAAGATCAAGTCAGTGGCCAGCTCTTGGCCAAGTGGGAACCCCAGTCTTTGTAGGTTCTCTATGTACCCAATCATCTTGAGTACATAAGGACCTACAGGAGCCCCGTCTGACATCTTGCACTGAAACAGTGCCTTCGAGATCTGAAATCTCTCATGCCTCGCTTGTCCCTGATATAGTTGGCGAAGATGCTCAACCATATCGAAAGCGCCCATCAACTCATGTTGCTTCTGAAGCTCTGAGTTCATGGTCGCGAGCATTAGACAGGACACATCTAATGCGTCGTCTTGATGCTTCTTGTAAGCATCTTTGTCTGCTCGCGGGGCATTGGCAGGAGGAGCCTCCGGAATGGGCTGCTCCAGAACGTACAGTTTACGTTCCTGGGTGAGAACTATTCTCAAATTCCTGTACCAGTCCAGGAAATTCGCTCCGTTGAGCTTGTCCTTCTCAAGGACAGATCGTAGGGAGAAGGAATTCGTATTTGACGTCATAGTTATCTACAACAGAAAATTTACAGAAATAAATATCATATTCTTTTAAAAATCATTTAATTAGGCCTTTAATTAAAAGATGCTCCCACTGAATACTATAATTCATGTGGGACAAGATCCACATCATACTAACCCTTGAGTTAGCTTTGGCTAATACGCCCAAGGCTTAGTATGATCGGTAGGTAACGATTACCAATTACATCTCTATGCAACTCTTGTTTATAGAATCAATATCTGCATTTATATTAAAACTCGAGTTAGCTTTGGCTAATACACCCGAGAGTTAATATAGATGTGATTTTGACCTATCTTTTCCAACCGTTGGAATAATGCCTATAGTTGACTCGATCCAACCGAGTAACTAGGAATACTTAATCTAATTGAGTTTGTATTCACCCATGCGTTGATAGGCGGGACCAAGATTGTCCCTCCGTACCCTACCAAGATAATATGTATTGCTCTGCTTTGGCAGATTCAACAATACATGTGATCGAGGTAGTGATAGGTATCACGGCACGGTTAGGCATTTAGAGTTGGTTCGATCTAGATCTAATCTAATCGAGAAGGATGCATCTTGTGCACGACTTAGATCTAATCTAATCGCAAGGGTGCATCATGTGCACGACTTGGATCTAATCTAATCGTTAAGGCACTAATTAATTAATTAATTATTAAACATGCATCAGATACATAACAATTAATTAATTAATCTATTTGTGATTTAGTCATGGCCCTACTACGATCTTCTCAAGCCAATGAGAAGATCGATTGGTCAACCTAGGGTCAACAGCTTCTCCAAGCTCCTCCCTTTGACCACCTTGTGTTGCTCGTGCCCGCCTCGGAACTCCGTCTCGTGTGGACCCTCCACCGCTCCAATTTGTACATTACAATTTGAAACTCGAGTTACATTCGAGTCTAAATCTAATTTACAACCAGAATAAGAGAAAGGCACGACGCGCAGGCCGTGGGAAAAAAAAATACAGCACACACAATCATATGACGGCACGCAGGCCGTATTATGAATTACAACACAAATCCAATCTTATTGGGTATTTTGGGCCATGACTATCACAAATTAATATATAATTCAAAATTATATATTTTTATAATTTTTCTGTAATTTTAAAAATAATTTTTACAATTTTTATAAGTAAAATTTCCCGGCGGTCCCGTTTAGCGGTTTCGGGCGCAATCGCGGAACGGATCCAGGGGCAGCGCCCCTACCCGCGATCTAACCATCGCGAGGGCTCCTTTGCGATCCAATAGCGCCTAAACCCGCTGTCCCAAAATGATTTGGGTCGAGACATTGCCGTTTCGGAAAAATCTTCCCGGCGGGTTCGTTTTTAGCGATTTCGGGTGCAATCGCGGAGCAAATTCCCTTGCGGGGTTAGGGGCAATGCCCCTACCCACGATCTAACCATCGTGAGTTGCTCCTTTGCGATCTAATGGCACCCGACCCCGCTGTCCCAAACGGATTTGGGGCAAAACGAAGCCGTTTAAAAGAAAACTTTCCGGTAGCCGAAGCCTACAAGTGCCGAGACACTTGTGCTTCGCTTCTACGGAAAAATTACTCATAAAAACTCTAAAAACTCAATTTTTACAGAAAATCACAGAAGGTATATTTTTCATAAAAATACAAACGAACTCGTACAAGTCTTTGCACGTGGCTCTGATACCACTGTTGGGTTCGTCGGGCCGCGAAAACCCCGAGTCACCCAAAGCCATGGATCTCGTGCAAAGATTCGGAAATAAAACTTTTCGAAAAACCTTTTTCTTGTACGAGTTTGTAAAAACTTTAGATCTACACTAAAGTTAAGATCATTACCCTTGATGCGCGCCCCACGCGAATCCCGCTCGTCCAAATGGTGCCGGATCTCAAGACCGTCAAGCGTACGGTCCTCTAGAAGTATCCACACGGACACACTAGATGGAGGTGACCAAAAACCAAGGTGTGCTAGCACCTATGTGGTTCGGCCAAAGAAGGAGGAGAGGGAGAGAGCAAGAAGAACTCACTAGGAGGAGGAAGAAGGAATGAATGATGGAATCAAATTTCAAAAATGAAAAAAAATTTTCTCCACATTCAAGTGGCCGGCCACCTTCTAGGAGGTGTAACCCCCACATTAATTCCAATTAATGTGGAGACCATTAAGAGTTGTAACCTCCATGAGGTGGCACTCTAGGATGATGTGGATCAACACTATTGGTTCACATCTTGCCACCTCAGTAAATGACATGGCAACAAGTGTAACCTCCTCATTTAATGTGGGCCGGCCACATTAAATGCTATGGAGGCTTGTAACCTCCATGAGGTGGCACACATTGATGATGTGGAGCAATCCTATTGGTCCACATCTTGCCAACTCACTAGTGATGTGGCAAAAAGTCAAGTCAAACATGACTTTTTCTCTTCCTCTCAAATCAAGTCAAAATTGATCAAATCTCTCTCATGGTTGATCTAATCCAACCATATGATTCAAGTCAACTTAATATAATGAATCTAATTCATTAAATTAAGTTGATTTAATGAGTCATAATCTAAATTAGACTCATTGAATACATGAATCAACTTGAGTCCAACTCAATTAGCCCAATTTGGATTACTCTTAATCCAATATGATTCATCAAATGAATCTAATCCTCTTAGTTCATCATATGAACCAAATCTCCATCTAATTGTCCTTAGTGTGTGACCCTATAGGTTCTTGTAACGTTGGCAATGCCCTAAACCCATTTAGGAGCATAAGTAATGAGCGGTATCTAGCAACACATCATTACTACCCAAGTTAGAAGAATGTCGAGATCCGACATCACCTTGTGACTACTAATTGTGACTCCTCACAATATATGTCATTGTCCTTCTATCCTAGACATCTAGATTGATCGATATGAGGTATAGACCGTGTCATCCTCTAATCAATCTAAATCTTGAACTCCAAGTAGACTCACTCGATCAAATGAGCTCAACATCTAATGTTGACTCATTTGGGCATGGCCATGCACTTCGTGGTCTAACTCTATCAAGAATATTGATGTCGTTCCCGTCATATGGGAGGGATAGATCCCATCTACATCACTCACATCCCTCTGCATAATTTGTTACATACCCAGTAATCGCCTTTATAGTCCACCCTGTTACGGGTGACGTTTGACGAAACCAAAGTACATAACTCCTTATGTAGGGATCCATGGTGACTTCAGGTCTAAGGACTAATAGTCATACTGATAGCCACATGAGAAAGTATATGACACTCATATAACGATCCATGATACTTTCTCATGGCGGGTCATTCAGTATACATTCTCCAATGTATACCCATGTGTCAGTTTGATATCTCTATATCCATGACTTGTGAGATCAAGTCATCGAACTGACCTACATGCTAGTCTTATTGCATTAACATTGTCCCTGAATGTTAATACTCGACTAGGAATGATTTAGAGTAGTGTTCCCTATATCATCTCACTATCGATTCAACTAATCGATTGATATAGGTATGAACCTTCTACTCAAGGACGCTATTATACTTAGTCTATTTGGCACTAATACAAATAAGTATAATAACCAAACAAATGCCTTTATTAATATACAAGAATATGATATACATGAGTCCATATAATCATCAAATGATTGGCTCTAGGGCTCTAACTAACAGAACCATGCTGTGCGCAACTTCCCTTCATGGCAGAAATAAGCTTTGGAAGCATCTGGAGTAGCAATCTAATAAATACATTAAGGAGAAGTATGAAATTTGCAAACATGAACGTGTATCACATATGGCCAATCCCACTAAAGAAATTATAATCCAATGAAAGTAAAATCAATTCTTGCGAGTTGCAACTAACATGATCCTATTTTCTATAAATAGGAGCAAATCATTTTTGTAGACATGAATCTGCTGCATTTATGCAGAGAATGTAAATATGTCTTTTTCAAAGTAATACTAATTAAGGAAGTTCAATCCGTATGAAAAATTATAACGAGCTTATTTTCATACTAAAATTTTACAGCAAGTACGTGTATAAACCTTATACAGCAAGTGCGTGTACCTTTGAGGATGATACTATTCCATGTAGTCTCATCGCAAACAAACTCAAAACTTTTGCAGCAAGCAAAGGTCAACCATTTAAAAAACGAAGTCATGCTACAGATTGTTTTTCTAACAGATTTATGCTTTCTCCAGTTCTGACAACAGGAATATGCATCTGATGATTCTTCCTAAAGAGCATTCTTTGCATCTAACCTTCCATCTCTTACTTATTCTGAACTGCTAGTTTATTATAGCTCCAATGGATTTACTTTGCCATCACTGGGTGGAAGCCAAAAAAACAAAACAGCTTAGGGCAATTTATTAAACGTTAACGGACAAATGGTGACATTTTTCTCAATTGCAGCAGTAATTTGCATAACGAGGCACCAATAATTATATGCATGGCATGTAGATTATTAACCAAACTTTCTTCTGTAGGGACATTGGCATTTGCATTTCTCACTAACTGCAACATATACCAAGATGCTCCAGGGGTATGAGCATTGGCGACCATGTCATAGAAAGTACAAAAAGGAATATAATACATACACAAACAAAAGGGAAATTGTAGATGAATTAAGGCATGCTTGTACTATAATACCTTGTCTTCAGGCACATGATCATGTGAGTGATCTCCATGCCCTTCCCAAGGATGACGCCAACCCTGAATAGGTGTTTGTACAACAGTTATATTGAGATGACCAAGGTATAGGATGATATTCATAGTAAGGTAATTTACCAAGACTACTGGTCCATCTTGCTTGGCCCTATAAAGAATCCAAAACCTGCAAAGGAATGTATATTCACATGGATCATCATGGTTATGTTTGAAAAAAATGAAAGCATTATTTAGAAAAAACCAGCATTTAAAAGACATTTTTTTAATCTGTCATTTGATTTAATGTTTGCAAGGAAAAAGATCTCGGCAGAAATATTATTGTAGAAATTGGATGAAAATTGTTATTTGTTTCATCATATTTGTGTCAAAGTCAGTAAAAGTCGTGAGGTGTTGAATTGAAATGCCCACATAGTAACCCATAGGGAGAAAAACATGTCAGGAATATATTACTTTTGCAATAAGATAAACACCAGAACTATCTCTCCACTTGAGCATATTAACAAACATGATCTCTGCCTTAGACATGTTGAAGTTCCGCAATCACAAAAATCTGCAGAGAAGAATAGAAAGCTATAGCATCAATAGTAAAATTCTTTCACACGATATAGAACTAGGAGATGTATGATCAATATAATAATAAGAAGGATTCAAAAAGAGAAATTTCTTCCAGCTACTTAACAAATGTATTCTAGCCATACCGGAGAAGCGTATGGTAGTCATCTTACTTCTCAGGTAGCTGACCCTTCGATAGCAGTGTGTCCCTCAACGACTTCACCACTTTCTCCTCATTCGGATCGTGGACGCCTTGGAACATCGTTGGAAATGCATTGCTTTTGCTGACCTTAGTGAGCGATTTCTACAAGGACCTGAAGGTCAATTTTGAAGTCAAAGGGGGCTTCTTCTTCTCGGGCTCCGGAAAATGCCAATGCGATTCCAAAGGTCCGTAGAACGTGTTTGTCCTTCTCGTCTGCTTCTGTTCCTCAGTGGTCGTCGAATTCCTCCTCGAAGAGTCGCCATTGGACCTGGCTGTAGGATAGTAACCCTTCCACCAAGAACTCATTTCGCTTACCAGCTTTCTTTATCTCCTAAATTTCGCAGAATGCCTAGTTTTGACAGAAGATGGAGGTGGAGGTTGGAGGGAAAAGCCTGGCTTCCCTGGAATAACTTCAAGCGCTGAGTGGAAGCCATGGAAAGGAGATCGCCCTCCATCTTCAAATGATCTGTAGAAGAAAAGGAAAAAGCAAAGAATATGAAAGTGTGCGATGGACAAAGGAGCGATCGAGTCGAGAGAGGAATAAAACAGCAGTGCTGCTTGATCTTAGCAGTGCTCCAAGGTCGTCGAGGTTGCGGTTGGTACAATCCGTGGCTGCAGATCAGAGGTATGCGATGAGGTTTAGGATGCCTCGACAAAGATCGCCACGCATTGAAAACCTCTAAGCCTTCCATTCTACTCCAATCCCACAGCTGCGCGCTCACCATCACCATAGAGAACGAGAGAGCTAGTGAGAGGTTTTAGGGATTGAGAAGGTAAAGGGGCATAATGCAGCGGCAAAAAATTTCAGAGAGAGGCAAAGACAAAACGCAGCAGTGGCAAAAAATTGCGAAGGGGAAAAAGCGGCGAAAGAAGAAAAACAATGTTATTCAATAACACTTAATAGACAACGGTTTTCAAAAACCGTTGTCGTAATCCCAAAAAAAGCGCACATAGACAACATTTTTCAAAAACTGTTGTCGTAGCCTTTAAAAACCATTGTCGTAGCCCCAAAAAAACATAAATAGACAACGGTTTTTAAAAACCGTTGTCGTAGGCCAAAAAAATTGCTAAAAAACAACGGTTTTTGTTAAAACCGTTGTTAAAAGGTAAAAGGACAACGATTTGGTATAAAACCGTTGTCGTTTGAGTGTTGTTGAATGCGGATTTTCTTGTAGTGTTTAAACATTAAAGATAAACTTTTTAAAAAGACAATGTTTAAATAATTTACTGAGTAGCTATCTAGCTACATAGCAATGCTGTCCATGCTGCTCGTAACTCTAGCTAACACTACCCCTGAGTGAAGCGAGTTGAGCACGTCAGGACAAGCTGCACTCACTCCAAGCACACTGCCTTAAGTGATCGAGTGAGCAACAATGACCGACGACTCTCTCAACCACAAGGGAGACATAGTTGCCGGCATGCACACAATGCCATGATGAGCAAGATGTGAATAATCATCATCACAGATATAGTAAACAAGTATGTCACAGTATAACCATCATATCCTATATATGTATATATAATAATAAATGCAAATAAAAAAGATATCCAGTATCTACTAAATATCATAGATGGTAAATGAGAGACTGTATAGATATGGAATCGATCATCTTAAAGATCAAGCAATCAAATATCAAGCAACCAAATATCAAGCTCATGAAATAATACGAATAGAGACAAGGTAAATACAACAACTTATCAAAACATAGCTCATGAATTAAGGTCAAAGTACTACAGAAACAAGTCAAGAAGTACTTGCCTCTATATGTAGTCCACGCCAAGAAACTTCCACGTCTCGATGCTCGTCTCAATCCGAGTCCTGCATCAACATATATAATTAGCTACCTACATATGAATTTAAATAGCTAAATCAAATTTCCTAAACTGATTAGGGTAGCCCTAATAGTCAAAATGATCTTCACTTATGCCCCAAATAGTTGTTTAGGTCTCTCTAATCTCATTCTCTTCATTAGATTAGGTTTAATCCCCAATTAACCCTAATCATTTCATAATTAAATTGGATTAGCTAACCCTAACTATTCCACATCCCAATTGGGTTTAGTTCATGCATGAATTAACCCAAATACTCACTGATCCTGTCTAAGATCTGCGAGGATGAGCACTGGTTCCGATGAATGATGATGACCTTCGATGAAGACGAATTCCGACGATCTGAAGAAACTCCTCCACGCTCCTACGCACAATGAGATGAGCCAACAAAGCGTTACTGACCTAAGATCGGGGTGGGGATCTCTGGATACGCCCTCCGACGCTCAAGTCAGTTCCTCTCACAGATGGAAGAAGAAGAAAACGAACAGTAACTAAAATGAAAATCGATTTCTGATGCTAGAACTTGCGTACCTCACCAACGGAGAAGATCCCCTTTTTTATACCATCTCACGTGACCTTCGTAGTCATGAAGTGATCCCCGGTTCGTTAGAGTTTGTTAAGAGATGAAGTCATCCTTTGCACTTCGTGTAATAATCCCTTAAGGAATCTTTTTTGTACCCCAGATGTACCCCTTTTATCGTTTATAACTTGTATTTATAATGGGGACACATCATCATATTTGAGGAAGCTTCTAGAATATATTTCCCGTCAAATATTTTACCAAACACATTTCAACTAGTTGTGTACACTGTTAAGAATACCTCCTACGGAATATGTTTCGACCGGTCGTTTAAGCATGTCATATATACTATTGAGAGTACCTCCTACTGCATATGTTTCGGCCGGTTGTTCAAGCTGGTCGTATACACTGCTGAGAGTACCTCCTGCTGAATATATTTTGGTCGGTCGTTCAATCCGGTCATATATACTATTGAGAGTACCTATTGAATATGTTTTGGCCGGTCGTTCAAGCCAGTCGTATACACTGTTGAGAGTACCTCCTGCTGAATATGTTTCAGCCAGTCGTTCAAGTCAGTCATATATACTGTTGAGAGTACCTTCTGTTGAATATGTTTCGGCTGGTCGTTCAAGCTAGTCGTATACACTGTTGAGAGTACCTCCTGCTGAATATGTTTCGGCCGATCGTTCAAGCCGGTCGTATACACTGTTAAGAGTACCTCCTGCTGAATATGTTTCGGCCAGTCGTTCAGGCCGGTCATATATACTATTGAGAGTACCTCTTGCTGAATATGTTTCGGCTGATCGTTCAAGCCAGTCATATACACTGTTAAGAGTACCTCCTGCTGAATATGTTTCGGTCGGTCGTTCAAGACGGTCGTATACACTGTTGAGAGTACCTCCTGCTGAATATGTTTTGGTCGGTCGTTCAAGCCGGTCGTATATATTGATAAGAATACCTTTTTTGAATATATTACCGTCGGTCGTTCAAGTCGGTCATGTATACTATTTAGATTACCTCCCTGTTGGACTTGTCTTCTATGCTCGGGCGGACTCTGTCCGGAGAGCATATACGAGCGCGTGGGTGCTTGCTCGGCCTACGGTCGGCCGGTGAGATACTAAGAATATTATATAAGGTTGAATGCTTTTATGCTAGGGCAAACTTTGCCCGGATGAGCATATATGGATGCATAGAGCTCGGGTGGGCTTGCCCATCTGAGCATATATGTGTGCCTGGATATTTTCTCGGTCTGCAGTTGGCCGACAATATATCCTTCCTATCTCTTTTAACCTAATCCTCTCCTTCATTCGCTCGGCTGATCTATCATAACCCGTATCACTCACCTAAATCCAGATATGCCATGTTAACTCGCAGCCAACGAAGCTTGCTATTGGAATTGGTGATTGGAGCAAGATGATGTTGTTGTCCAAAGGTTCAAATACACACAAATCATCACTAAAATAGATCCTACACTCAAATCAACCACTAAAGATGATCGGTTACCTCCAATGTGACAACAAGCAGTAGAATACTCTGATGAATAGTGCTTCTTGGAGGTTCTAGCCAGAAGCTTCTCACCTAAAAATAGGGTCTAAGCTATAGTGATCAGCCAACACACTTAGCACAAACATCCCCATATAGAATTTGGAATTTAGCTCTCTACAAACCTGAAACCAAGGATTCCTTACCCTAATTCCATGTTGCTAGCTCCTTCTCTAACGGAGACCACAGTAAGTGACAATTGAGATTGGCAAAGAAGGGACTGGTGATGGAAGCTCAGTATTATGCCACAGGTCGAAGAGATAGCCATCTGGAATGTCGATTACAACCAAGATCAAGGGCTAGGAACCATGATTCAACTCTGGCAAAACTAGGGCTTGGATCTCCCTTCTTGGCCGAAGATCTACTTGTGTGGGACGACTATTCAGAGAGAAGAATGGATGGATAACCTCAAGAAATTAGTAGAGCGGAAGGAAAGTTTAGCCAACGATGTGCTGGATGGCACTAACATGATCAAGATGGTGGCATTAGGGCAGAGACACATGAACAAAGGAGTCGGGGAGGAGGGAAGTAAAATCGGCGTTAAATGCCTTAGGTCACTATAGTAAGCTTTTTATATTTAGGGTTTAATCAACATAACTCTAAGTTAATTCCACAATCAACTCCCACTTGATGGTTATTCCAAACAAGCCTCCTCTAAAGCTAATCAATTCATCTCCTTAAACATGTCATACGGTGTTTGTTTAAATCTTGAAAAAAATTTTAAAATTACCAAAAATTTCATAAGGTTATTTCTCCAATAACACTTAATATTTAATTATCATATCTTACATTCTCCTCCACTAATAAAAATTTAGTCCATAAATTTACTACTCAAACTCTGGGATCCTCATCTAAGGATAACAACTAAACAACATACCCATATACTACTCTATCATAGTATCATGAATAAATCTCCAACCATAAGGGATTAAGGTTCCCTTAAAAACCACATGATAATCAGCTTCAAAGTAGAGATAGTCATAACTCTGTGGTTATGAGCTCACCATCCTTCTGCTACTCCCATATTACTATTGTTAGTTAGAGCCCTAGAGCCAATCATTTGATGATTGTTGTATGGACTCATTGTATCATATTCTTATATATATAAATAAAGACATTTGTTTTTTGGTTATTATACTTACTCGTATTGGTGCCAAATAACTAAGTATAATAGCGTCCTTGAGTAGAGAGTTATTACCTATATCAATCGGTTAGTTGAATCGATAGTGAGATGATATAGGGAACACTACTATTAATCATTCCTAGTCGAGTATTAACATTCAGGAACAATGTTAATGCGACGAGACTAGCATGTAGGTCAACTCGATAACTTGATCTCACAAGTCATGGATATGGAGATATCAAGTTGACACATGGGTATGCATTGGAGAATGCATACTGAATGACCCGCCATGAGAAAGTATCATGGATCGTTATATAAGTGTCATATACTTTCTCATGTGGCTATTAGTATGACTACTAGTCCTTGGACCTGAAGTCACCATGGATCCCTACATAAGGAGTTACGTACTTTGGTTTCGTCAAACGTCACCCGTAACTGGGTGGACTATAAAGGCGATTACTGGGTATGTAACAAATTATGCAGAGGGATGTGAGTGATGTAGATGGGATCTATCCCTCCTATATGACGGGAGTGATATCGATATTCTTGATAGAGTGAGATCACTAAGTGCATGGCCATGCCTAAATGAGTCAATATGAGATATTGAGCTCATTTGATCGAGTGAGTCTACTTAGAGTTCAAGATTTAGATTGATTAGAGGATGACACGGTCTATGCCTCATATTGATCAATCTAGATGTCTAGGATAGAAGGACACTTGTCATATATTGTGAGGAGTCACAATTCGTAGTCACAAGATGATGTTGGATCTCAACATTCTTGTAACTTGGGTAGTAACGATGTGTTGCTAGATACCGCTCATTACTTATGCTTCTAAATGAGTTTAGGAGCATTGCCAACGTTACAAGAACCTATAGGGTCACACACAAAGGGCAATTAGATGGAGATTAGGTTCATTTGATGAACCTAAATGATTAGGTTCATATGATGAACCAAATTGGATTAAGAGTAATGCAAATTAGGCTAATTGAGTTGGACTCAAGTTGGTTCATGTGTTAAGTGAGTCTAATTTGGACTTAGACTCATTTAATTAATTTAATTCAATGAATAGAGATTCATTAAATTAAAATTGACTTGAACCAATGGTTAGATTAGATCAACCAAAGGAGAGAAGTGGTCAAGTTTGACTTGACTTAAGTAGGAAGATGAAGAGTTAAGTTTTGACTTGACTTTGACTTGACCAATGCCACATCATCAAGGCTTCTTCATTTGGTCAAGTTTGACTTGACCAAATGCCACCTCATGGAGGATATCAAGAGACTTGACTCTTGATATTCCATGGGGGTTACAAACCATTATGTGGCCGGCCACCTTTAGTGTGGATGAGATAGAATTTTTCATTCAAGGCATTCATTCCATCTTCTTCCTCTTGCTCTCAATTTTCTTCTCCCTCTCCTCTCTTGGCCGAACACTTCATAGGTGCTAGCACACCTTTTTGTTTGGCTTCTCCATCTCTTGCTTGTGTGGATACACATAGAGAAGTGTCTACTTTGACAACTTCGAAATCCGGCGAACCGAGGACTAGAGAGATTGCGAAGGGCTTCGCATCAATGGTAAAATTCCTTCTCCTTGTAGATCTAGTTTAGAACTAGTGTTAGAAACTCGTACTCATAATGTTCTTCGAAATTTTAATCTTCACACGGATCCGGTGGCTGGGGTTTCTGGGTTTCCGCAACGCAAAAAGCGGTTTTTACGGCCCGAAAAAACCCAACAGTGGTATCAAAGCCACGTGCGAAGTCTTGTACGAGTTTAATTTGTATTTTTAAGAAAAATATCAGTTCTGTAACTTTCTGTAATTTTATGATTTTTATGGGTATTTTTCTCGTAGAAGCGAAGCACAAGTGTTTCGACACTTGTAGGCTTCGGCTACTGAGAAGATTTTTATGAAACGGCAAGGTTTCGCCCCAAACCCTTTTGGGACAGCGAACTAAGGCACTGTAGGATCGCTTAGGAACACTCGCGATGGTTATATCGCGGGTAGGGGCGCTGCCCCTGACCCCGCAAGGGGATTCGTTCCGCGATTGCGCCCGAAAATCGCTAATCGGGACCGCCGGGAATTTTTACTCATAAAATTTGTAAAAAATAGTATTAAAATTATGGAAATTACATAATTTAGAATTTTGTATAATTTGTGATGGTCATGGCCTAAATGACCCAATTTGATTGGTATATTTGTGTTGTAATTCATAATACGGCCTGCGTGCCGTCATGTGATTGTGCGTGTTGTATATGTGATTCGCGACCTGCGCGTCGTGCCTTTCGTCATTTATATTCTTGTTGTAAATAGTTTAGACTCGAATGTAACTCGAGTTTCACCCTTTTGTAATATACAAAATGAGTCGGTGGACGGTCCACCCGAGACGGAGCTACGAGGAGGGCGCGAGCAACACAAGGTGGTCAAAGGGAGGAGCTTGGAGAAGCTGTTAACCTTAGGTTGACCATCCGATCTTTTCATTGGCTTGAGAAGATCGTAGTAGGGCCATGACTAATAACAAATAGTATAATTAATTGCTTTTGTGTGTGTATTTGATGTATGCTAGTAAAGTAGTTAATTAGCACCTTAACGATTAGATTAGATCTAAATCGTGTACAAGATGCACCCTACGATTAGATTAGATCTCAATCGCGTCAACTCTAAAATGCCTACCATGCCGTGATACCTATCACTACCTCGATCACATGTGTTGTTGAATCTGCCAAAGCAGAGCAACACATATTATCTTGGTAGTGTACGGATGGACAATCTTGGTCCCGTCTATCAATACATGGGTGAGTAGAGACTCAATTTGATTGAGTACAACTAGTTAAATCGAGTTTAACTGTAGGCATTCTTCCAATGGTTGGAAAGATATGACATAAATCACATTTATATTAATTCTTGGGCGTATTAGCCAAAGCTAACTCAAGTTTTAACATAACTGCGGATAATGATCCTATAAACAAGAGTTGCATAGAGATGTAATTGGTAAATCATTACCTACCGATCATACTAAATCTTGGGCGTATTAGCCAAAGCTAACTCAAGGGTTAGTATGATGTGGATCTTGTCCCACATGAATTATAGAATTCAGTGGGAGCATCATTTAATTAAAGGCCTAATTAAATGATTACTAGAATATGATGTTTATTTATTTTCTGCAATTTTTTGTTGTAGATAACCATGACGTCAAACACGAACACCTTCTCTCTGCGTTCTGTCCTTGACAAGGACAAGCTCAACGGAGCAAATTTCTTGGACTGGTACAGGAATCTGAAATTAGTTCTCACCCAGGAACGTAAACTGTACGTTCTGGAGCAGCCCAATCCGGAGGCTCCTCCTTCCAATGCCACGTGAGTAGACAAAGATGCTTACAAGAAGCATCAAGATGACGCATTAGATGTATCATGTCTAATGCTCGCGACCATGAACTCTGAGCTTCAGAAGCAACATGAGTTAATGGGTGCTTATGATATGGTTGAACATCTTCGTCAACTATATCAAGGACAAGTACGACACAAGAGATTTGAGATCTCAAGGGCACTATTTTAGTGCAAGATGTCAGATGGGGCTCCCGTAGGTCCATATGTACTCAAGATGATTGGGTACATAGAAAACCTACAGAGGTTGGGGTTCCCACTTGGCCAAGAGCTGGCCACTGACCTGATCTTGCAGTCCTTGCCAGATACTATAGTCAATTCGTTCTAAATTATAACATGAACGAAATTGACAAGCCACTGCCCAAGCTGCTTAGTATGTTAAGAACTGTTGAGCTCAACCTTAAGAAGGTTAAGCCTAACTCTATTCTGATGGTTCAGAAACATAAGGGCAAGGGCAAGCTCAAAGGCAAGGGAAAGTCCCAAGCCAAAGGCAAAGGCAAGACACTGAAGCCTAAAGGAGGGGTCGCCAAGGATGCTACCTGTTTCCACTGCGGTCAGACCGGGCACTGGAAGAGGAACTGCAAGGTGTACTTGGAAGATCTTAAGAAGAAGCGAAGTGAGACTTCCACTTCAGGTATATATGTTATAGAAGTCAATCTATCTATTTCTTTATCATGGGTATTAGATACCAGATGTGCTTCTCACATTTGTACTAATGTGCAGGCGCTGAGAAATAGCAGGGCATTGACGAAGGGCGAGGTGTACCTACGAGTAGGCAATGGAGCACGGGTTGCTGCCGTTGCTTTAGGAACTTATCATCTATCTCTGCCCTCTGGGCTTGTATTAGAATTAGATGAATGTTGTTATGTGCCTGCTTTAACTAAGAACATAATTTCAGTTTCTTGTTTGGACAAGAAAGGTTTCTCTTTTATAATAAAGGACAAATGCTGTTCAGTTTATTTAAAAGATATATTCTATTGTAGTGCACATCTGATGAACGGACTCTACATTCTAGACCTTGAAAGTCCTATCTATAACATAAATACCAAGAGGTTCAAGTCAAATGACATGAACCAAACCTATCTCTGGCACTGTCGCTTAGGTCATATAAATGACAAGCGCTTATCCCAGCTCCAAAAGGATGGTTTGCTGGACTCATTTGATTTTGAATCTTATGAGATGTGTGAGTCATGCCAACTAGGCAAGATGACCAAGACTCCCTTTAGTGGGCACAATGAGAGAGCGACTTACTTGTTAGGTCTTATACTACATAGTGATGTATGTGGCCCTTTTAATGTCGCTGCTAAAGGCGGTTATAGGTACTTCATCACATTTACTGATGACTTCAGTAGATATGGTTATGTGTACTTGATGACACATAAGTCAGAATCCTTTGAAAAGTTCAAAGAATTCAAGAATGAAGTACAAAACCAGCTTGACAAAAGTATTATGATACTTCGATCAGATCGAGGTGGAGAATACCTTAGCCATGAGTTTCGTGACTATCTAGCTGAGTGTGGAATTTTATCCCAACTCACTCCTCCTGGAACACCACAGTGGAATGGTGTATCCGAAAGGAGGAACCGTACACTATTAGATATGATACGATCTATGATGAGTCACATAGATCTTCCTACATTTCTTTGGGGTTATGCTCTAGACACGGCAGCTTTTATACTCAACCGAGTTCCATCCAAGGCCGTGATAAAAACACCATATAGGATATGGACTGGGAGAGATGCCCAAGTGTCTTTCATGAGGATTTAGGGTTGTGAGGCTTACGTTCGACGTCAAGTCTCAGATAAATTAGGACCCAAATCTGACAAGTGCTACTTTATTGGATATCCCAAGGAAACTAAGGGATATTACTTCTACATTCCCAGTCAGCACAAGGTAGTTGTGGCAAAGACTCGGGTCTTTCTAGAAAGAGACTTTGTTTCTAGAAAAACTAGTGGGAGTACGTTCGATCTTGAAGAAGTTCAAGATGCGAAACATAGCACTGAAGCTTCGATGGAAGTTGAACTGGAACCACAAAATGTTGTGGATGATGTTGTTCCACAAAAAGTTGAAGAACAACAACCAGTTCAAGTAGACATACCTCTTCGCAGGTCTGATAGGGTACGTCGTCAGCCTGAGAGATACTCATTTCTCTTGTCTGACCATGATGACGTTGTGCTTATAGAGGATGAACCCACCTCCTATCAGGAAGCTGTGATGAGACCAGATTTCGAAAAATGGCTAGAAGCCATGAGATCCGAGATGGAATCCATGTACACTAACCAAGTATGGACTTTGGTTGATCCACCTGAAGAGGTCAAACCCATTGGGTGTAAGTGGGTCTTTAAGAGAAAGACTGACATGGATGGACTTATTTATAAGGGTCGCTTGTAGCTAAAAGTTTCAAGCAAATTCATGGTATTGACTATGATGAAACCTTTTCTCCAGTAGCGATGTTTAAGTCCATTCGGATCATGCTTGCTATTGCAGCATACCATGACTATGAGATATGGCAGATGGATGTCAAAACCGCGTTTCTGAATGGAAACCTGCTCGAGGATGTGTACATGACACAACCTGAGGGTTTTGTAGATCCACAGCATACTAGCAGAGTATGCAAGCTGAATAGGTCCATTTATGGACTAAAGCAAGCTTCTCGAAACTGGAATCTTCGATTCGATGATGCAATCAAATAGTTTGGTTTCATCAAGAACGAAGATGAGCCTTGTGTCTACAAGAAGTTTGAAGAGAACACAGTTGTCTTACTCATTGGGAAAGACATCCCTTTGCTGCAATTTGTCAAGACTTGGCTAGGGACTTGTTTCTCAATGAAGGACTTAGGTGAAGCATCCCACATTCTAGGCATACAGATCTATAGAGATAGATCTAAGAGGTTGCTTGGCCTAAGTCAGAGTACATATATTGACAAGGTACTCCTTCGATTTGCCATGCAGAACTCCAAAAAGAGATTTCTGCCGATGTCATATGGTGTGAGTCTTTCGAAGACTCAAGGTCCCTCTTCTAGAGAGGAGAGAGACCGCATGGATCAGATCCCTTATGCCACAGTAATAGGATCTATCATGTACGCCATGCTATATACTCGTCCTGATGTCTCATATGCTTTGAGCATGACGAGCAGATACCAGTCAGATCTAGGTGAAAGTCACTGGATAGCAGTCAAGAATATTCTTAAGTACTTGAGAAGGACTAAAGAATATTTCTTGATATATGGAGGCGATGACGAGCTAGTTGTAAAGGGTTACAGTGATGCCAGCTTCCAGACCGACCAGGATGATTATCGATCGCAGTCAGGGTTCGTGTTTTGTCTAAATGGTGGTGCTGTGAGCTGGAAGAGTTCGAAGCAGGACACAGTAGCTGATTCTACGACAGAGGCCGAGTATATTGTTGCATCAGAAGCAGCAAAGGAGGCAGTTTGGATCTACAAGTTCATTACTAAACTTGGGGTGGTTCCTAGTATCGCTGACCCTATTGAGCTCTATTGTGACAACAATGGAGCAATTGCGCAGGCTAAGGAACCTCGCTCACACCAGCGGACCAAACACATACTACGGCGCTTCCATCTCATTCGAGAGATTATCGAGAGAGGAGATGTGAAGATTTGCAGAGTACCCTCAGAGGCTAACATCGCAGATCCCTTGACCAAGGCTTTGGCACAGAGAAAGCATGATGGTCACACTAGGTCATTGGGGCTTAGAGCCCACACTGATTGGCACTAGTGCTAGTGGGAGATTGTTAGTTAGAGCCCTAGAGCCAATCACTTGATGATTGTTGTATGGACTCATTGTATCATATTCTTCTATATATAAATAAAGACATTTGTTTTTTGGTTATTATACTTACTCGTATTGGTACTAAATAACTAAGTATAATAGCGTCCTTGAGTAGAGAGTTCTTACCTATATCAATTGGTTAGTTGAACCGATAGTGAGATGATATAGGGAACACTACTCTTAATCATTTCTAGTCGAGTATTAACATTCAGGGACAATGTTAATGCGACGAGACTAGCATGTAGGTCAACTCGATGACTTGATCTCACAAGTCATGGATATGGAGATATCAAGTTGACACATGGGTATGCATTGGAGAATGTATACTAAATGACCCGCCATGAGAAAGTATCATGGATCGTTATATGAGTGTCATATACTTTCTCATGTGTCTATTAGTATGACTACTTGTTCTTGGACCTGAAGTCACCATGGATCCCTACATAAGGAGTTACGTACTTTAGTTTCGTCAAACGTCACCCGTAACTGGGTGGACTATAAAGGCGATTACTGGGTATGTAACGAATTATGCAGAGAGATGTGAGTGATGTAGATGAGATCTATCCCTCCTATATGACGGGAGTGATATCGATATTCTTGATAGAGTGAGACCACTAAGTGCATGGCCATGCCCAAATAAGTCAATATGAGATATTGAGTTCATTTGATCGAGTGAGTCTACTTGGAGTTCAAGATTTAGATTGATTAGAGGATGACACGGTCTATGCCTCATATTGATCAATCTAGATGTCTAGGATAGAAGGACACTTTTCATATATTGTGAAGAGTCACAATTAGTAGTCACAAGGTGATGTTGGATCTCAACATTCTTGTAACTTGGGTAGCAATGATGTGTTGCTAGATACCGCTCATTACTTATGCTTCTAATTGGGTTTAGGAGCATTGCCAATGTTACAAGAACCTATAGGGTCACACATAAAGGGCAATTAGATGGAGATTAGGTTCATTTGATGAACCTAAATGATTAGGTTCATATGATGAACCAAATTGGATTAAGAGTAATCTAAATTAGGCTAATTGAGTTGGACTCAAGTTGGTTCATGTGTTAAGTGAGTCTAATTTGAACTTAGACTCATTTAATTAATTTAATTCAATGAATAGAGATTCATTAAATTAAAATTGACTTGAACCAATGGTTAGATTAGATTAACCAAGGGAGAGAAGTGGTCAAGTTTGACTTGACTTAAGTAGGAAGATGAAGAGTCAAGTTTTGACTTGACTTTGACTTGACCAATGCCACATCATCAAGGCTTCTTCATTTGGTCAAGTTTGACTTGACCAAATGCCACCTCATGGAGGAGATCAAGAGACTTGACTCTTGATATTTCATGGGGGTTACAAACCATTATGTGGCCGACCACCTTTAGTGTGGATGAGATAGAATTTTTCATTCAAGGCATTCATTCCATCTTCTTCCTCTTGCTCTCAATTTTCTTCTCCCTCTCCTCTCTTGGGCGAACACTTCATAGGTGCTAGCAAACCTTTTTGTTTGGCCTCTCCATCTCTTGCTTGTGTGGATACACATAGAGAAGTGTCTATTTTGACACCTTCGAGATCCGGCGAACCGAGGACTAGCGGGATTGCGAAGGGCTTCACATCAAGGGTAAAATTCCTTCTCCTTGTAGATCTAGTTTAGAACTAGTGTAAAAACTCGTACTCGTAATATCAAAATTTTATTCTTCGTACGGATCCGGTGGCTGGGGTTTCGGGGTTTCCGCAACGCAAAAAGTGGTTTTTGCATCCCAAAAAAATCCAACAACTATCTAGCCAACCGTGGGTAAAATCTACTAGACATAAATGGTTCTCTCAACTACTTCTGAAATCTACAATGCACGCTATTAGCAGATCATCTAATGTTTGTAAAGTGCACTCAAACTGTCCATCTGCCTAAGGTTTGAAAGTCGTACTAAAATAAAGTCCATACTCCTTTCATGTTGCAAACTCTGCTAGAATCATGGTATGAATCTCCAATCTCTAACGAATATCAAACTCAGTATACCATGAAACCTACTAATTGATCCAAAGAATCTATTCCATGGATCAATAGTAAATGACCAAATTTGGTTAACCGATCAATATTACCCAAATTGCATCATGTGCTCTTAGTGACTTAGGTAGCCCCACAACGAAGTCCATCATAACAAGCTCCTATTTTATATTCCAATATTTGAATCTACTAAAATAATCCTACTAGTCTTTGATGTTCAGTCTCCACTTGCTGAACTACTAGATATCAAGCTACAAAATCTTTAATGTCTTTCTTCATGTCATTCCATCAGTAGGAATGTCTCAAATCCCTATACATATGAGTACTACCTAAATGTATCGAAAATCCATATCAGTGTGCTTCCTAAAGTAACTCCTTCCGGATAGGATGTGACTCAAGAACATACATAATCTCCCATAAAAATAATAAATCCAGTATAAATGATGTCTCCACATTTTCAATGTGAAAATGGTAGCTACTAACTTCAAAATCATGAGTTAGATAATCCATCTCTTGATCTCACAGCAGTCGAGAAGCATATGATATTACTCGTTCATGCTGCATCAAAATTACACCTAACTCCTGGTATGATGCATCTATGTAGAGTACAAATCCATCTACACTAGAAAGTAAAACTAAGACGGGTGTAGTTATTAGTTTTTGTTTCAACCCTTGAAACTGGTCTCTCAATCCTCTATCTAGGTAAGTTCCATAACCTTCCTAGACAATCTAGTCAATAGCATAACAATGCTGGAGAAACCCTCAACCAATCTTCAGTAATATCTAGCTAAACCAAGGAAGCTACAAACTTTCTACATTGTGTTCGGTTGCTCCCAGCTGATAATAACCTCTGTCTTCTATGAATCTACTGATATATCTCTGCTGGAGACAATGTGTCCCAGAACTCATAGAAGATTGTCAGAAAGTACATTTACCGAACTTCACATAGTGTTGTTCTTCTTGAAACATCTCTAGAACAATGTGAAGATATTGTTCATGATCCACCTCGGATTGGGAATATATTAAGATATCATCAATGAAGACAATGACAAATTGATCTAAATACCCAAGAAATAACTGGTTTATCAAATCCATGAACACAACTGGGGCATTGGTATACCAAAATGACATTACCAAGAATTCATAATGTTTGTACAACAAACACACTCAACCGTAAGATCATTGTCAACGAGTCTATAATCTGATCAACAACTATAAATCATCATATCTATAAATATCACATACATGCTACTTCTCATGTCACTATCCACAACAAATATCAAATAATAGACTATAAAGTCAAATATCTACTAAAAGATTATCAGAAAACAACATATCACAACATTCGATCCCATAATATCCACCAATCATAAATTATCCTCAGCATCAATCAAAATTGATAGCTTCTCGAGCAATGATAGAATTAAAGGAAATCATCAATCCTTCTTTTTGACATAGATTATTGAAGTTGTACCCAAAAATATCTCAATCATGAACTCCACTTGACTTTTAGGTGGAAAGCTAAGGAGTTCATCTAGAATCATATCTAGGTGTTCTGAAACAATACAAACTTCTGAGCAAAGTAATGTACTATCCATGTTAAATCCCATTAACGATAGTAAATATTTCCAACATCATGAGATAGTAACTACTTAGCTTGTATTACCGAAACAGAATATTTCTTCATCATCAGTCTCGACAAATTTCAACGATAGTTGGTCCAAGGGTTACACGGTTACTACCCTTATTCGATCGCTAAGTATAGCACAATAAATGATCAACCTGTACATGTCCAAAGAGTATGTCAAATCTCATTACTTTTGATACTAAAATATCTCTAATAAGGAACAATTCAATAACTAAAGGGTCACTTAACCTCTTGACTAAGAGTTTATCCATTAAAAGAGTATCTTCACAACTCTCCTAATTGTGCCATAAATGTCCTCCAAATAATGTCGACAAAAGGTCGAACACTTTGATCATAAATATACACTTCAAGACCTTGGGTAAATGATCACGTGATCAAGCTCTTGTGCTACTTGATGGAGACAACGTTAGTTGAGTCACCTAATCATTGTCTTGTAACTCATCATACTATGATTGCTCCACCTGTGGTTTAGAAACCTCTAGTGACAAGTCATGCACACAAGGGTAGTGGAGACTATCACTAATAGCTGGTCAAAATAACTATCAATCGACACTCTGCCCCTCGAAGATCGTCATTTAAAATTACACTTAGTTATGGTTGGATCTTGTAGGTGTTAAACAGCTAACACCACCTTCTCCACATCATTATGGATCATATATCTCTATGTTCCATTGAGGATATCTAATCATATCCGATCAGTTTATGAGTCAGGATCTCCCATGGAAAAATGTTAGATAAGTTAATTGACCATCGTCTTATATATCATTATGTTACCGTAGAAGATAAATAAGTACTCTCTCTCAAACTACCTCAAAATAATCAACAAGTGATTCCTTGTTTCTCGAAGATCATCTTCGGTATTTTTCACCAAGTAACTATTGAATCTCGTAAGTGTTAAGCAGCTAGCTCAACACTTTTCCACATTAGTGAGAGTCATCTATCTGAATGTACTTTTTAGGTTATCCAACCAGGTACATACAATCCATGGTCAAAGTCCCTATGGAATAGGATACCTTGATTCTCTATACACTGGTCGAGCAAATAAATTGTACACATAGTTCAGTCCTTTCTATGTCTATACAAGTCATATACTCAAATATGCCTTCCAAGTTATCTAACCAACACAAATAACCCAAGGGTCAGAATCTCCATGAAATTAAGTAAGTCGTTCCCCTATTGACCAAAAACCATTAAGAGTAAATCAGTCCTCTACTAACTGAACCAACAAAAGTAAATTAATCCTCTACTGACCAAGTCAACAAAGGTAAATCGGTCCTCTACTGACCGAGCCAACAAGAGCATATAAATCTATCAACTACCCAACTAGTAATAGTAGGGGTTGGTATGTGATTCTAACTCTCACCCAACTAGTTGTAGCAAAAACTAGTAATACTGGTGCTATAGTAGGAGGAATCCCCTGAGACTATAATCTCTGATCTCCAAAAAAATTTGATAGACCTAAATAGTGGCTAACCAACACATGTCATACATGCTACAAATAATTAGACAAGTACCAACATAAGCGTATGATAACAGTATACAAACATACCTCCTATAGCTTGGAGATATCTTATCACTACCTTGTCCCAAAACTCAAATAATTACATCAAGAAAACAAATCATGAAATCCAAACATGAGAAAATAGGCCTCATAAACCTGTGGTTTTGATACCGATAAATTATGATGCCTCAAGGGTAATGTTGTCCAGCGAAAATAGGATAGCACCTCCCCTGTAATAGTGACAATTGAAACCTGGATACATAGCTACATGGACAAATAAGAATAATAATATCATCCCACACGGATGGTAACAATGACAACTATGCAAGATAAGTAGCAGCTCACATGGTTGGATATAAAACACAGCAAAAAGCATAAAGTAAAACATAACCAAAATAATTGACTATGAGCCAACTTGGCTTGAGACAACAACATCAAAACAATTACTAGAAGCCACAAGTCTAAACTCCATACAAAAGATACATATTTTATGTGCAAGTCCAAAACCAATAATGCAAGTGAATGTAATAACAAAAGAAGTCGCTCGATGTGACATGGGACTAGTAGACAGGATCTCCAGGTGACTCCATAAATCCTCTACCTACTCCCTGGTGAAAGAAACCTAATACAAGGGGTGGTGAGTCTAAATGACTCGGCAGGTATAAAACAGATAGTGCATGAATATAATATATATCTTGAGATTCAAACGTATACAATCTCATAGGGAATAATCAACAAGCATAACAGTAATGCTATAATAAGTGTCCATATATGAATGGTGTGTTAAGCACCTAATTACTACAATTCCAAGAGTGAATCTACAACAAAACCTCTCATATCTACTGAAGCATTATATATGGCCTATCCAGCAACTAATAAGCAGGCTAATGCATGTACATGTAACAAGCATATCTCAACCATATGTAAACATATTATAGATATCACAGACATATGGATATAATCAATCACATATCATATGCATATGCACGGCATGGTCACTCCCGCCCATCCCTCAACTACCACAAACCTTGCATGGTAGAGAGACCGAGACAATGACAACTATACACACTACTAATAGCCACCACTCCTGAGTGGTACGAGTGGACAGATTCCTGAGTAACTATCTAACTACATAAAAACTGGGTCCCTGCTGCTCGTAACTCCAACAAACATTACCCCTGAGTGAAGTGAGTTGGGCATGTCAAGACAAGCAGCACTTACTCTAAGCACAATACCCTGAGTGGCCGAGTGAGTAGCAATGGTTGACAACTCTCTCAACTACAAGGAAGGCATAGTCGCTGGCATGTATGCAATACTACAATGAATAATAATCATCACCACAGATATAGCAAACAACTATACCATGGTATAATCTATCAAGCCCCGAGGGTAAGGTTGTCTAACAAAAAATGGATAGTACCTCCACTGCAGTAGTGACAAACGGATATACAATGCCACAAAGCTACTCACAAGCTATCAACAGCTCACATGGCTAGATGTAAACATAACCACGCAGTTTATAAGTAGTTCACATAGCTAGAACAAAACACAGTGGAAGTCAAAAAATAATGAATACAAAATCATAAAACAACTAACTGACTGTGAACCAGCCCAACTTGATACAACAAGTATATAACCAAATAATAGGATGTAACAAGTATAAAAATCTACATAGAAGATACATATTACATGTACAAGTTCAAAATCAATAATGCGAGAGGAAGTAATAATGAAAGAAGTCACTCGATGTGATATGGGACTGGCAGATAGGATCTTCAAGAGACTCCATAAATCCTCTACCTATTCCCTGACAAGAGAAAAACAAGTTAAGGGGTGGTGAGTACTTAAGACTCAGCAGGTCTAAGATCGATAGTGCATGAACATAATGTATATCTAGATATTCAAAGGGATACAGTCTCATATGGAAAAAGTAACATGAATTATAGTGATATCATAATGTCACATATCCTATACCCAATCCATATAATCTACAAGTGAGAGATAGCCAATATCTTGAAGATATCCATGTCTTGCTATTTACCCAGATTAAATAATTTTCATTTACATCGATATGAACATCTCTAATCCCTTATAATGACCATTATGTCATGAGCATGTTCCATATCCAATATTCACATTCATTTCCGTACATAACAGAAATGGATCGACCAGTGAATAACAACAAAAGATGTAAATATATTTAATCTTCCTTGTTAGCTAGAATCAATTCATTTTAATCAGTCGCTTTCCTAGTTATGCTCCATAGACCAAATCATCCATAGCCATAGGATACACACTAAAGTAGCAGACACTGATTAAAACTTCAAGTAAACAGCTAAATAATCACTAAGATAAAAATTGAGATTAACATATAATCTCAAAGGTCTCACATAGCAGAGAAACAGGGATTCTTTCTCCTACTACCTTTATTGTCGCAATAGCACATGTGGTATGAATCACATGCTACGATGTTATTCTCTTTACTAAAAAGAGCGCATGTTGTCTTCAAATTTAACATCGTACAGATTTTGATCTAGACATACTTAACGTCTAATCAGGAATTCAACATATGAATTCTAATCTGGCCTTCAACAGGTTCAGTAAATGGTGGGTTCATTTACTTAGATCATTATTTACACATAAATGATCTCATCTTGACACAATTATCAAGGCGACCTCAACTTATGAATCTGTCTCTAATTTCATAATTTCAGATACGTAAGCTGTTTCATAAGTAACGGTCTTACCCCTATTTGTACTTAACAAACAGAGATGATTGTCTATGTGAGTGGACCAATCTCCACCTGCCAACATGCTCACCGAGATCTTATATGAATGTAACAAATACAACATATACACTGAATAAATTATGGCAAATGACACAATCAAAATACAAAGTCTGATTGTTATTTCAATGGTGTTACATTCTACGAAGTCCCAAAGACTTTACATGTTCTTTAAATGACTCTTTAGTCATTGGCTTAGTAAAATGATCTGCAAGCATAACACGTGTAGGGACATACTCAAGGATGACTTTTCTTTTAGCCACAATATCCCTTACAAAATTATATTTAATTTCTATATGCTTGCCTTTGCTATGATATTTGGGATCCTTGGAAAAAGCTATTACAGCTTGACTGTCACAGTAGACAGTTACTGGACTCCCACTATCCTCAGCAATTTTCAGATGCTTCAGAAACCTTCTCAACCAGACTGCTTTTTGCACAGCTGCTGAACATGCCACATATTCAGCTTCCATAGTCGACAAAGCTACACAAGCTTGTTTCTTGTTGTTTCAGGAGATGGTGCCACCATTCAGCAAGAATGCATAGCCTGATGTGGATTTTCTATCATCCAGGTCTCCAGCCTAATCTGCATCTGAATAACCTTTCAAACTCATATCTGATCCTTGAAAACAAAGACAATAATATGTTGTCGCCTTCAGATATCTGAATATCCTTTTTACTTCCTTCCAGTGTCTCGGTCCTGGGTTTGACTGGAAGCGACTGACCAAGCCCACAACATAGCTGATATCGGGACGTGTACACAACATAGTGTACATCAAACTACCAATAGCACTGGCATATGGTTTTTTATTCATCTCAGCTATTTCCTCTGGAGTTTTAGGACACATACTCTTGCTCAACATAGTACCTTTCACAATAGGTGTATGTTCTATGTTACAATTAGACATGCTGAAATGATGTAAGATCTTATTTATATAAGACTCTTGTGACAGACCCAAAAGTCTTTTATGACGATCTCTTATGATCTTCACTCCTAAGATGTATTCAGCTTCTCCCATATCTGTTGTATCAAATTATGATGACAGCCACTTCTTGACTTCATTCACATATCCTATGTCATTTCCATCTATCAGCATATTATCAACATATAATGATAAAATGACATACTTTCCTTTTTCCCTTTTCAGGAAAACACAATGATCCTCATTGATCATCTCGAAACCATAAGATAAAACGACTTCGTTAAATCTTATGTTCCATTGTCTTGACGCTTGCTTTAGCCCATATATAGGCTTTCTAAGTCTACATACTTTTTGCTCTTGGCCTTCAGCAATGAAACCTTCTGGTTGAACCATATAGATTTCTTCGTCAAGATCACCATTAAGGAAAGCGATTTTTACATCCATTTGATGTAATTCCAAGTCATAATGTGCCACAAAGGCCAAAATAACTCTTATTGATACAAATTTCACTACAGGAGAAAATATCTCTTCAAAGTCAATACCCTCCATTTAGGTATATCCTTTTGCAATTAAACGAGCTTTGTATCTGTTAATCGATCCATCTACTTTTCTCTTTATTTTGAGAATCCACTTATTCCCAATAGCCCTTCGGACCGGAGGAAGATCGACTAAGTCCCAAACATGATTTTGAATCATGGACTCCATTTCTTCAACCATTGCATCTTTCCATTTTTCTCTAACTCTACATCCCAATGCTTTTTTAATGGATTGAGGTTCGTCATCGTCAATTGGAAGTGTAACCAATGCCTCATTCTCAATATCAAACCACTTCTTAGGTTTGATCTTACGAACACTTCTCCGTAAGTTGGGCTGTTGAGAAGTCAACTCATGACTCGGCATATCACTCCCACTCGGTGACTAGACTCAGGTATCCCTTTTGACACCTCTCTCGTTGATAATATCCCATCCTCCTCAAATAGAGGAACATTTTTATCAACATCACCTCTGATTGGGAACTCTGTTTCGAGAAAAGTCGCATCTCTCGAGTCTATTTCGGAGATAGTTCCATCTAGTTGCTCACTTATGAAAACATAACCTTTGGAGGTCTCATGATATCTTATAAAGATACATTTCTTACCCCTAGGCCCTAGTTTTCCATACTTGTGAGAACTATCATGAATATAAGCAACTGACCCCTAGGGTATTAGATTACTCAAATCTGGTTTTCTGCCAGTCCAACGTTCATATAAGGTAGATGGAACTGACTTTGAAGGCACTTTGTTAAGTATATAGGCTGCAGTTAATAATGCATCTCCCCAATAGGAGATTGGTAAATTAGCTTGCGCCATCATAGACCTAACCATTTCAAGAAGAGTCCTATTTCTTCTTTCAGCTACCCCATTTTGCTGTGGAGTTCCAGGGATTGTCAACTGTCTAATAATCCCTCTATCATTACATATTGTCTTGAACATATCAGACAAATACTCCCCTCCACGGTCAGTGCGTAAAGCCTTAACTTTACGTTCCGTTTGATTCTCAACTTCGTTCATATAACGAATGAAGCAATCTAATGCTTCAGATTTGTGAGAAATCAAATACACATGACCGAACCTAGAGAAATCATCAATAAATATAATGAAATAGGAAGCTCCATGTCTAGCCTTCACATTCATTGGACCACAAATGTCCGAATGAATTAACAGCAATGTTGATTCAGATCTAATAGCCTTACCAAATATTTTCCTAGTTGCTTTTCCAGCAAGACAATGCTCACATATAAACAATTGAATCTTAGCTCGAGTGCCCAATAGACCCTCTCTAGCTAACAGATTCATACGTTCTTGTCCTATGTGTCCTAATCTAGCATGCCAAACCTCATCAGTTATATCTGCATCACTAGTTAAAGCAATGTTTGAAAAACAACCATCAATAGCATAATTGACATCTGGCTCTACATCAAGAACCATAAAACTATTTGTTAAAAAACCATATCCGATTGACACTGAGTCAATCTTAAGTTCAATAGACTGACTGTAAAAATTAATACAATACCCTAAATCAAGAAGACACGTAACGGAAACAAGATTCCGTCGAATTTCAGGAGCATACAGGACATCATGTAGAAATAATACTCTACCACCACGTAGGTTGAGTTTGCAAGTGCCGACTCCTTTGACTTCAACTCTTGCATTATTTCCCACATAGATCCACTTGTTGCCAGCTGGTATCCGACGATACTCAACAAATGTAACTCATTCCCGAGCTACATGGTTGGTTGCTCCCGAATCTATAATCCACAACGGATAAGAATCAGCTAACAACACTGAACTAGCAACAAAATGCTCTTGAAAAGAAGACACACTTGGATTTACCTTTTTCGGCTCAGTGCACTCCTGAGTAAAGTGGCCCTTTTTGCCACAGTTAAAACAAGTCAACTTGTTTTTAGGTTTCTTTCCAGTCTTCTTGACTATCTTCTTGATTGGGCCCGGTCCCACAACAGCAGCTTCCTTCTTCTTTCCCTTCCCTTTCCTGAACCATTTCTTTTTCTTGGATCCATATGATCCTGCAAAACCTACAGCTACATAGGCTTGTCCACAAATCGTTGCGGATTCAACTCTCTCCGCCTCCAATTCTACATTGCGTGAGACGTCAGTGAAAGTCTTGATACTCTCACTATGAGTTAAGGTCTGCTTCATGGTCTCCCAAGAATCTGGAAGTGAACGAATAACTGCTTGAACCTGTTGTTCATCAGTCAACTCATGACCAGCAGTTTTAAGCTCCCGAATCATGTTTGACATCTCCTTGAGGTGTTGAACCATTGATACATTCGGATGCTTTTTGTAGCTGTCAAACTTGATTGTCAGCTGGCGAAGCTTGCTCAGACTTACTCCACTATATTTTTCTTTAAGGGCAACCCAGACTTCATGAGCTGTAAGTTATGACTCATATTCAAAAGCTAGGTCGTCTACCATTGAACTAATTAATATACCCTTTGCAGTGGAGTCTTTTTTCTTCCATGCCTTATAGGCATCAAGATCTCGTCTGTGTTGTGCAGTGGGACCATCTACAGGTACTTCCATAACCTAATTTATAGCCTCTAGAACTTCTTGTTCCTCAAGTAAATATTGTATCTTGAGGTGCCAGATCTTATAGTTATCCCCATTACGTTTTTCACCTTTGTTGAGTTCAGCTATTATGTTTTTGGTTGCCATAATCTATCATAAATAAACAAATTATTTAGTATTCAGTGTATATCATATGTATGCAATTTATGATTGACTTAATATTACTTTGAGTTGGTTTACAAAATCAAGTGACAACTATGTTTTCACTCATCATCCGTATGATCAATCAAAATAATATTAATCAATTCTATTACATACATCCCAACAAATGAACTAATCATTTATAATATCATGAATTCATTAATTAAATGAACTAATCATTTAATATATCATGTTTTTTTTTAAATTAAATGAACTAATCATTTAATACATCATGAACTAATCATGCATCATGTCAAGCAAATAACATAAATAAATGAACATATCATTAATATAAAATTATGCTGCATATTGTTAACATATAACTAACTGACATGAATGAAATGGACTAACTATTGTTCATACAAAACGACAATAAAAATAACAGAACTCTAATAAACTAGATAGGCAACTACCACTCCCACTAGGACAGACACTAGTGCAGTGGCCAAAATAATCCCTCTCAGCCTTGACTCATTTGGGGTAATCCTAGGCAGGACAGCTTCAAGATTTTCAATTGGATCCACAATTGGATCCTCTTCTGGTTCCTCCTCGATCATTTCCGGGTCCTCTTCGAACTCTTCCGGATCCTCTTCAGTCATATGACGAAGCAACTCCTCACATAGTACAGAATATGTGACGCGTCCTTGATGATGCCCCCAAATATAGTCCGCTATCATCCTAGGATTTTCTGGCAATGATTGCATCAAAGCCCAAATCCTATAACTGTCCAGGACTGGAAACTCTTCTCGCTCAAGTTTCCAAAACAGATCATCAAGCCGTCCAATGTGTCCGTCGACTCCATAAGCAGAGTTGTACTCTATCTCCTGAATCTCCTCCCTGAGCTGATTTCGTCGCACTTCGCGACGAGTCAATGTGGTAATCGTCCGTGCCATCTGAAAAAATTGAAAATAAATAAGTCAGTACAAAACCGACTAACCAGTACAAAACCGGCTTATTTCAATTTATACAGGCATAGTACCAACATAATAAATCAAGAAAATCAAATCTTCTCGATTTTCAGGAGTTTAAGTCGACAATTAGAACTAATCTAATTGGTCAGACCCATTGGATTGGTTGATTAGGGATCCAGATCCTGAGCTTGGTCCATTGTCCATAATTAGAACTAATCTAATTGGACAAGGATTTTTGTGCCTATGTTCTGTTACTTTTTCTCTAGGTCCATTCTACCAATTTCAGACTTATTGATCAAACTCAGATCCGTTTGATCAAACCAATGCCCATTGGTTTAAGTCTGACCAATTTGAACAAATCTAATTGTTTTGATCAAATCTGACCCATTAGAACAAATCTGGTCATTTGATCATATTTGGTCCAAGTCCAATTAATCAACCCAAATTGATTTCGGGTTTGGATCAAATTGGTTCGATAAAACCAACTAATGATTTAAACTTGTACCCGATCTAAATGGGCCAAAATTACTCTAGACCATTTATTATAAATGGGAATTAATTGAAACTAATATTCAATTAATTATTACATGCACCCAAATTAAAAATACTGTTACGGTAGACATACATTAACATGTACAGTACGCATGCAAATTTTTTTTTTAAACACGTAAGCAAAAATAAATTTCTGCATAAAAAAATCTAAACAAAAAAGTTTCATTTTTTTTTAACTACATGCGATATTTTTGCTCATGTTTTTTTTTTATTTGATTTTCATTTTTGTTTTGAGAAAAATTCAAAACAGAAACCTCATGTTTATCTTTTGTCGTTTTCTTCGCCGCCACGATCCCATGCACGCACACCACGCACACTGTCCACGCCATGTATGCTGTGCATGCCATCTTTCCCGCGACGAATACGGGTTGCAACGAGAGGTGGCCATGATCACTTCGTCGGCCAACTGGAAGTTATCGCCAGCCTCTGCCGATGGTAGCCGGTTCTTTCCAGCATCAAAAACCAATCAATTTTAGGCTCAACGAGATCGCCGACAGTGGTTCTACCTATCCTAGCCATCAACACATAGCCGACCAACCAGGACGCCAACGATGGCCACGGACTGCCGTCGGGGGCAAATCCAGCGTGATTTTACAAATTTAGCAGAACGTGTATGCTACGACACATTAGTCGTGCAAAACAGCGATGGGAAATGACAAAACGAGGAAACATTCGTACGACAATTTCATAATTCGTCTATAAACATTTAGAGATAACTACGCGCTCTGATACCAATGTAGATTTATATTCTAAATGCATGATAGACGAATAAAATAAAAGCAGTAAAAACTTACAGCGATCTCCCACAGATCCGCAATCGGCGATGGCGAAACTCGCTATCGGAAGAGCGATCACAGGATCGGAAAGCCCTCCGCAATTCCACAAACCAAATTCCACCGCCTCAGATGTTCTCCTCTTACTCTCGTCTCCAATGCACCCTGATTATCATCTCTGATCCTTGGACGCATCCCCTTTATATAGGGAAATAAACCAGGGGCATAATGGACCTTTTCCATTATGAGTAGTGGGGAACATGGGCCACGTTCCCTACTATCCCCATTTCCATCAATACTCATAACTACAAGGGTAATATGTGAGGTAAATACATACTACCAATAAGTAAGTTAGTGTCGAAGCACATATAATAGGTATATAACTCAATATATGTAAGTATATCACAGTCATACGGATGTAATAAAAACAACATCATAAGTAAGCATAATATCATAGGTGTATACTGATGTGCATAGATTATATACACATTTATGCATGTTTTGATACACATCTACTTATATTTTATGAGCATAATCTATGTTTATTGTACTCTATTTTATTATAATATCATATTTCTGTAACGCCCACAAAATGCTAAGCTATACCTAGGAGTATTTTTCCTTAAAATAGAAGAATAAAAGAAAGAAAGAGAAAAAGGGAAAAATAGAAATCAAAATAAAAAGAGGTGAGGTCAAGGATTGAACCTTGAACCTCCCACAAATGATAGAGTTAAATTGGTGTATGATAACCACTAGAGACATGAATGATATGTAAATAGAAAAGAATAGAAATATTAGTTAAGAGAAGAAGCAAGCAAAAGACAAGTTGCTTGCTTCCCTCCTTCTCTCTATTTTCGTGGAATTAAAAGAGTGAAGAAAATAGGAGGGCTAAGGGGGATGAATGAAGGTATGTTCATTACATAGGAAATAAATAGGATGGAAAGAAGAAAAGACAAGTGATTAATCCTTTCTTCTTCTTCCTCCTTCCTTCTCCTTCTTCATTCTCCACCGAAACCAAAAGCTCTCCTTCTCCTCATTTCCAAAAGCTAAGCTAAGGTTCCTCTCCAAGAAAACTAATTTACAAGAAGGAGCCTTCAAGGTCTACCCCTTCCAAGGAAGAGAAATCAAAGGGGGTGCTAGAAGAGGAAGCTCTCTTCTTCCTCTTCACCTAGAGTATTTTTCCTTAAGAAAAACCACAAGTGAAAGGATGTAAGTATCCCCTCACCTGTGGTACAAGTTGCTTTTGTTTTTACATAGGAGTAGAATGCTTAAAACCTAGGGTCACAAGTTGGAACTTTCGGCCAAGTATAAAATAAAAGGAAAGATTTGGGTAGATCAAGATCTAAATAAAGCATGTTCATTATATTCTTACGATAAGTACCCTAGTATAAGAAGCTAGTTAATGTTCTCATGTTGTATGTTGACTTAAAACCTATATTTTTAAACATGAACTTTCGGCCAAGTATAGATGAAGGATCTAGGGAAGCTTAAGACCTAAACTAACCATGTTTACTATATCCTTATGATATGTATGCTATGTTAAGGGATTGGGTTGGTTTTTCTTATGCTTGAATGTTGCTTAAAGTTAGCTTTCCCTTCATGTATGTTTCGGCCAAGAACAAAACTAGGGCTTAGAGAAGCTAAAAAGTTAACCTAGCATGCTCATGTATCTCTTGATAATGTGATATGAATGTAGTTAGGTGTTCATGCTTTTATGTTGTTTTAAAGTTAGCTTTCCCTTCATGTATGTTTCGGCCAAGAACAAAACTAGGGCTTAGAGAAGCTAAAAAGTTAACCTAGCATGCTCATGTATCTCTTAATAATATGATATGAATTTAGCTAGGTGATTATGCTTATATGTTGATTCAAAACCTAGTTTTCCCTTCATGTGTGTTTCTGCCAAGACCAAAATTAGGGTTTTAAAGAAGCTAAAAGTTAACCTAGCATGCTCATGTATCTCTTAATAATATGATATGAATTTAGCTAGGTGATTATGATTACATGTTGTTTAAAACCTAGTTTTCTCTTCATGAATGGTTCGGCCAAGAACCCAAAGTTATGGTTTAGAGAAGTTAAAAGTTAACTTAGCATGCTCATGTATCTCTTGATAATGTGATATGAATGTAGTTAGGTGTTCATGCTTATATGTTGTTTTAAAGTTAGCTTTCCCTTCATGTATGTTTCAGCCAAGAACAAAACTAGAGCTTAGAGAAGCTAAAAAGTTAACCTAACATGCTCATGTATCTCTTAATAATATGATATGAATTTAGCTAGGTGATTATGCTTATATGTTGATTTAAAACTTAGTTTCCCTTCATGTAAGGTTCGGCCAAGAACCAAACTAGGGCTTAGAGAAGCTAAAAGGTTAACCTAGCATGCTCATGTACCTCTTGATAATATGATATAGCCAAGTTCACACTTGCATGTTGCCTATAGCTTGGTTTTCTCCTTATGAGTGGTTCGGCCATTATGAGTTTAAAAGCTTAGATATGCCTCACATGATGCATTATGAATTAGGAAATGTTATTTACTGATGCTATGCATAATTGTGTCTTTTATGATGTGTTATGTGCCCAAAGATGCATGTTTTATGATATGATAGATGACATGTTCATTATGTATGCTTATGATCCATGCATGTGCTTTGTGCCCAATTATGCATGTTTTATGATATGATAAATGGCATGTTCATTATGTATGCTTATGATCCATGCATGTGCTTTGTGCCCAAATATGCATGTTTTATGATATTTTAAATGACATGTTCATTATGTATGCTTATGATCCATGCATGTGCTGTGTGCCCAAATATGCATGTTTTATGATGTGATAAATGACATGTTAATTATGTATGTTTATGATCCACGCATGTGCTGTGTGCCCAAATATACATGCTTTACTCCTCATGATATGATAAGATAAGATGTGTTATGTTATGATATGAACCATGATATGATATTTTACTTTGTATGACTTATACCAAGGGTGGGCTCCATAAGCGCCCCTAGGCCGACGGACTATGAACGGGTCTAGTAAAGGGATGGGCTCCTTAGTACGCCCCTAGGTCGACGGACTATGAACGGACCTAGATCCCTAGTAGGTTCGGGGCTAGCTACCCTGTCCTAGGGATTGCGCGCATTTATTTATGTATGTGGTACAAGCCGGGCCCTCATGATGATATTATGTTCAAGTACTATATGCTATGTTTTAAAACATCTTGCATATGACATGACATATGTTTTAAAAGACATCTTGCATGATACGATTTATGATTTATAGGATATGATGATTTATGATAAGATATAGCATGATGTTATTTATGAGCTGATATGATATGATTTACGATATGACATGCTATGCTCTTATGATATTTGGATTTATGATATGATTTAGCATGATGTTCCTTATGATTTATGATATAACATGCTATGCCCTTATGATGTTATATGATCATATTTTTATGGTTGTACGCTTATGTGTTTATGCATTGATATATGGATTTTGTGAGTAGGAAAGGATCTTACTAAGCCTGTGTGCTTATAGCTTATTTTCCTTGTACCACAGATAAGGGCAAAGAATGGATGACCTAAGGGAGCTACAGGAGAGGCAAGGAGATGTGTGTGGTGGTGGCTCGTCTAAGGAAAATGAAGACCAGCTTAAGTTATTTGGTTATGTTAACATGGACTAGTGTGTTATGTTATTGTCCGTATGACTTCAAGATATTCTTATGTGTTTTATTTTCAAAAGAAATTTTAATGTGCATATATGCTTCCGCAAATAGAAAAAGAAATGGTTAAGTACGTAACCCCGCACCCTACTAGCAGGAGGGGCGGGCGTTACAGGTTGGTATCAGAGCCAGGTTAGCCTTTCCGCTACACACACATCAAGCCTCCATCCTGCTGCTCCAAGTAAGACTTTCTGTACTTACTCTATGTATGATAGGAAATGTTTTAGTATCCATAAACCTAGGTATGACTGATATGGATTTTCTTCATGTATGATAAGCAATGTTTAATGTGTACGAATATAAGTAGGGATGACTCTAAACTTATGCTAGCCTCATTGTAATTTATGAAAATAGATATGGCTAGAAGACGCGGTAACCGTGCTGATGAGACAGTGACCCCACCATATCTGACCCAGGTAGTCACCGATCTCCAGCATCAGATCACGGAACAACAACAAGTAATCACTGCTCTGATGAATCAGCAAGGGAACCCTGTCACCCCACCAGCAAATCAGAATGCAGCGCCCGTCATACCACTAGCTGCACCAGTACCACCGGTAGCCCCTGCCCCAGTGGTCCGACAGGAGACCTACTTGATACAGTGGCTAAGGCTGAAGCCGGAGAACTTCTCGGGTGCTTGTGAGTCATGGGACACTCAAGCTTTGTTCAAGACAGTGGAAAGTATTATGGAATTGCTGGACTGGCCTGTATCAGAAAAGATCAAATGTGTGTCATTCTGTTTTTCCGGAGACGCAAGAATGTGGTGGGAAAGAGTTAAGGCTAAGAGAAAGATTAATCTGACGAACTGGATGGACTTCGAGGCAGAGTTCTTCGAAGAATTCTTCCATATGCAAGTGACGAACCCAAGATTACGAGTTCACCGAGTTCAAGGTGACTTATCAGAAAGCGGTAGAAGGGCTTCAATCGTTTGCACGCCTCTTCCCGAGTTAGTCAAGACGGAAAGAGGAAGGGTTAGATCGATGAAGATGCTCCCGAGATAGCATCAATGTGGCCGTGAATTAATAGACCGAGACTACGGAAGCGGTCAGAAGGTTCTGATCACCGAGCATTACGAGGCGAACGAGAATAAGAATCGAGCACGACGCAAGTACCAAACCCAGCTGGAAAGGAAACTCTAATGGAAAAAGGAAACAATGGGACAACGCCAAAGGAGGACCAGTAAATAAGCAACCTAAGTACCCTCAGTGTACCATTTGTGGAAAACAGCATTCCGGAGTATGTCGCAAGGGTACGAGAAAATGTTACAGTTGCGGACGGGAAGGACACCTGGCCAGAGACTGCCCTACCCAGTCCCAGACACCATTCCAGTAGCATGACCAGAACAAAAGTGCTCCCCCACAGCTACACTATATGCAAGCTGCCATTGAAGGGACTCCGATTAGCCAAGGGAGATTGGAAGCTCCGCCAACTATGATGAACGCCAGGGTTTTCTCGCTTACCAAGGACGATGTGGCGAGTACCTCTACCGTGGTTACAGGTCAGCTACCTATTTTCAGTCAACATGCTAATGTGTTATTTGATACTGGGACAACACATTCGTTTGTCTCTACACCCTTCATGGAGAAGTTAGGGATACCACCACAAGCTTTAAATGGAAAATTCTTGACAACCCTGATGTAGACTTACTGTTGTCCCTATCTGATTGGAAATCTGAATCCGTGTAACCCACAGGGAGCAGATCGTCTGCTTGGTAAACTAGCATATAATCTCTAGTCCTTCTCAGGTACTTTAATATATGCTTTACCGCAGTCCAATGTCCTTGTCCAGGGTTACTCTGATATCTGCTGACCATGTCCACGGCAAAACAGATATCAGGTCTCGTACATAGCATTGTATACATTAGGCTTCCTACAGCCGAAGCATAAGGAACTGCTTTCATGTCTTCTATCTCTTTCGACGTCTTTGGAGACATCTCTTTAGATAGAGCTACTCCATGTCTAAAAGGTAAGAAACCTTTCTTGGAATCCTGCATGCTAAAACGAGCAAGGATTGTATCTATATATGAAGCTTGGGACAGACACAACATTCTTTTCTTACGATCCCTTATAACTTTGATCCCAAGAATGTGTGCACAATCTCCTAAGTCCTTCATATCAAATTTTTTGGACAACCATACCCATACGTCTGATAATACCTTGACATTGTTGCCAATTAACAAAATATCATCTACGTATAGTTTAAGAAATATCACCACGTTTCCGTTACACTTCTTGTATACACAAGACTCATCCGGACACTGAATAAATCCATATGACTGGATTATTTCATTAAACCGAATGTTTCAAGATCTTGAAGCTTGCTTTAGTCCATAAATAGACCGATTGAGCTTGCACACTAGATGCTCTTTGCCTTTTTCAATGAACCCTTCTGGTTGCTTCATATGGATGTTTTCTTCAAGACTTCCGTTAAGGAAAGCTGTCTTGACATCCATTTGCCAAATCTCATAATCCATATGAGCGGCTATGGATAAGAGTATCCGAATAGACCTAAGCATAGCTACCGGTGAAAAGGTCTCCTCATAATCGATTCACTCTTTCTGAGTATACCCTTTCGCAACAAGTCTTGCTTTGAAGGTTTCTACCTTCCCGTCTGTCCCTCTTTTCCTTTTGTAGATCCACTTACATCCAACGACTTTTACACCATCTGGTGGTTCTACAAGCTCCCAGACCTTATTAGAATACATAGATTATATTTCAGAATTCATTGCCTTTTGCCAAGATACTGCATCTTTATCTTGGAGTGCTTCGTCATATGACCGGGGATCAGGTTCATGTTTACCCGGGATCAAGTCCGAAGACTCTCCCAAAAACATGAATCTTTCAGGCTGCCTTACAACCCTCCCACTACGACGAGGCACTGTCTGTGCTTGTGTATCATATGTGACACGTGTTGCAGTCTCTTGTGGTACTTCATCTTGTATTGTTGGTACTGAAGTAGACGTGTCCCCTCTAAGTTCTTCTAAAACAACTTTACTACTGGGCTTGTGATCCATTATATAGTCTTCTTCTAAAAACTGGGCATTGGTACTAACAATGACCTTCTGGTCTTTAGGACTATAAAATAAACCTCCTTTCGTTCCTTTGGGATATCCCACAAACACGCGAACTTCTGTACGAGATTCTAACTTATCAGCATCTGGTTTTAGCACATGTGCTGGACTACCCCAAATCCGAATATGTCTTAGACTGGGTTTTCGCCCATTCCACAATTCTATGGGAGTAGAAGAAACTGATTTAGAAGGTACTAAGTTCAGAACATATACTGCTGTTTCCAGAGCATATCCCCAAAACGAATTTGGTAATTCTGAATAACTCATCATTGATCTAACCATCTCCATAAGAGTCCTATTCCTTCGTTCCGCTACACCATTCTGTTGGGGTGTTCCAGGTGCAGACAATTGGGATTGAATCCTGGCCTCTGATAAGTAATTCCTAAACTCTCGTAAGAGGTATTGGCCCCCACGATCAGATCGTAGTGTCTTGATACTTTTACCTAATCGTTTTTCCACATCAGCCTTGTATTCTTTGAACTTATCAAAGCACTCGGACTTGCGGCGCATTAGGTAAATATATCCGTATCTTGAATAATCATCTATGAAAGAGACAAAATATTCAAAACCTCCTCTTGCCTGGACAGACATAAGACCACACAAATCAGAGTGAACCAATTCTAACACTTCTTTGGCTCTATACCCCTTGGCCTTGAACGACCTCTTGGTCATTTTACCTTCTAAGCAAGATTCACAAGTTGGAAAATTTTCCAACTCTAATGAACTCAAAAGTCCATCGGCTATAAGCCTCTGAATCCTACTTAAGTTAATATGACCAAGCCTTAGATGCCAAAGATATGCTTGGTTCATTTCCGAAGGTTCTTTTCTCTTATTAGAATTAGAAGACGAGTTATAAATTTCCATGTTTTGCTTTGTGGAAGAAATTGGATTTAAAGTATACAAATTGCCAACTAATGCACCAGAACAAATAATCACTTTATTTCTTTTAATAACTACATCGTTACCAAAGGAAACTGAATATCCATCTAAAAACAGTTTAGAAACTGAAATTAAATTCTTTCTAAAACTGGGTACATAAAGACAATTTCTTAAAATCAAATTTCTATTTCTACTAAAAGATAAGTAGACGTCTCCCACTGCAACAGCTGCCACGTTAGTAGCATTGCCCATGTACGGTAATCTCTCCTTCAGATAGTCGTCGAGTTTCCTGGAACCCCTGCATAGAATTGCAGACATGATCAGTGGCTCCCGTATCTACACACCAGGTGCTGGTAGATAGCACCGCTAAACATGTTTCAACAACTAGAGCATGAGATATACCTTTGTTTTGGTTCCTACGAGGACAGTCCGCCTTCCAATGTCCTGCCTGCTTGCAGATGAAGCATTTGCCCTTCGGCTTCTTCACTCCAGCTTTAAATCCCGTACTCTGAGATTTATTCACTTTCTTTGCTGAACCAGCTTGTTTCTTCTTCTTCTTTCCTCTCGGTTTAGAAGTAGAACCATTTTCAGCATAGTGAATTTGAGCATTGTGACGAAATAATCCTTCTGCTGCTTGAAGTTCTGTCAGTAGTTCCGCTAATGAATAAATCCTCTTATTCATATTATAGTTCAGGTGAAACTGCTCAAAACTTCTAGGTAGCGTTTGGAGGATCATATCGATCTGGGTTTCCCCATCAATTTCTCCTCCAAGGATCTGTATCTTGTTCAGATAAGCCATCATCTTTAGGATATGATCCCTTACAGGAGTACCCTCTTGCATGGTGGCTGTCATTATCTTTCTCATGGCTTCTTGCCTAGAAGCCCTATCCTGATGACCAAAGAGTTCCTTGAGATTGTTCATAATATCATAGGCTGTTGGTAAATCTTGATGCTGATGTTGCAATACATTTGACATTGAAGCCAAAATGTAACACCGCGCCATCTCATCTGCTTTTACCCATTTCCTATGATATTCAATCTCCTCTTGGGTAGATTCACCAGTAGGTGCTTCAGGGCACTACTCAGTCAGTACAAATTTATAGCTTTCAGCAGTAAGAACAATGTCTAGGTTTCTTTTCCAATCTATGTAATTAGGTCCAGTAAGTCTATTCTGTTGAAGTATGATGGACAGTGGGTTGAAAGTCATCCTAAGAATCACAAATAACTTTTGGTCAGAACTCTAAATTTAGAATAATATTGATTCCTCAAACAATACTATTTTAAATTAACCAACACCTCATAACACCGTGAATTTTGTATGCCACGTTAGTGTGGACGTATACAAATTCAACATTTGTAAAAGGAGGGTTTTAACCCATTAATTTTATTATCTTGTCAACCTAACTTTTGACAAATAAAATTAATAGTTGGTATTATTTGGTCACACAAATAATAGCAGTGACTCCGATGGGGAGGATACTATTAGATGTGTCTAAGTGTATACCATTACTTGACACTAAGTCCATTAATAAGATTATGCCCCTTCCGTTGGGGAAGATCACACGCTCTTAATTAACTTCCTATAGTCATCCAAAAATGGAAGTCTGTTCTAGTGATCCGCAAACAAGCTCATCCGTTATGGAGGAAGGCACTCAGAGCCAATGCGCAAGCTTGTTTGCATCACTTACAAACCAGTAATGGAGACCATGGGATTTACTTAAAAATCCCTCTCCCACTCAGTTATTTATAAATGAAGAATTTTAACTATGCTAGCCTACTAAACTTGTAAACTAACATGCACACACAGCACAATATAAAAGCAATAAACAGAAAATCTAATTTTCAACTATTATGGCTTTTATCTCTAGTTGTCCTCTGTGTGTTGTCATCCCAAGCTGCTGCCATATTTGGCCACCGCCACCGGGTCTAGCTGTCGCCTCCATCTTGCTCCTAGTTCCGCTACGCCTCTGGTCCTTAGAAGGTTCCACGCTTTGCAAGATTCTATCCGCGACATAAATAGAATTTTACATTTTTGATCCTATATTCCATAAAAGGAATGTACATGTATCTAGATCAAAAATAAAATCCTAATAAAACTAAATACAGCTCCTGCTGTATTTTAATACAATCATGCACACACAGATAAATGCCCTTGACATGTCCAAGGGTCCAATCACACACATAATAACTAAAAGCCATAATAGTTGGATCCTGCATCCACAAAGTTAGCGCATCCTACTATTAACCTGCCTAAATTATGTATGACATGTGTATAATTAACCTAATACCAAATACACAGAGGCAAAACCCTAGCTCTGATACCAATTGTTGATTGCTACTCGGAAAGCCTAGAGGTTCCACTGTATAAAAATTTTGTACAAAGGTCTGAACCTTTTCCTAGCTACCATGTGTTCTTTTAAATTAAATTTTGGATCGCCTGCGGAACTTAACACGTTTGATCCAAAACTTAATCTATTTGTTCTTTTAGGTTTTGACTTGGATCTCCTGCGGAACTTAACACGTTCGACCCAAATCACCTTAAGTTATTAATTCCATTAAATATTAATTTCCATAATCAGTTCCCAGTACTGACGTGGCGAGGCACATGACCTTCTTGGATATGGGAGCAACCACCACCGACTAGACAAAACCTTTTATAGAAAGCTAATATTTAATTTCCTAAAATAACTTTAGGTTAACCGAAGAGAACAATCAAATCACAAGGAAAAGAAAAAATAAAAGAACACAACATCGAAAACATATTCGAAATTCTAGAACGTAAGCCTCTTATATTTGGTATTATTTCCAAAAATAACTAGTATGATGCGGAAAGAAAAATTACTAGTTATACCTTTTAGAAAGACCTCTTGATCTTCTATCGTATTCCTCTTCTAACCTCGGGCGTTGTGTGGGCAACGATCTTCCAAGAAAAGAAACCACCAACCACCTTCTTCTCCTCCTAGCTAGGTTCGACCACAAAAGAAGCTTAACCAAGGATGAAGAACAAAACACCAACCAAGCTCCAAGAGATGCTAGCTTTCTCTCCTTCTTCTTCTTCTTCTTTTCCAAGTAGTATCCGGCCGCCACAAGAGCTCCAAGCCTTTGAGAGATTCGGCCACCACAAAGAGGGAGAGAGGAAGAGGATGGCCGGCCACTCCAAGGAATAAAAGAGGGAGAGAAATAATAGAGGTTGTATCTCATGAAGGCACCCTCACTCTTTCTTTTATATTCCTTGGCCTAGGCAAATTAGGAAATTTAATTACAATAAAATTTCCTTAATTCCCTTGACATGATTTAATTGAGAAAAATAAAATAAAATTTCCCCAATTAATCTCTAATGGCCGGCCACATCAAGAGAGGTAAATTAGACAAGTTTTAATCAACAATTAAAACTTCCTAATTTGTTTCCGGAAATTTTAAAATTAAAATTTCTCTTTAAAAATCTCTTCATGGTTGATAAAAGGAAATTTCTATAATTTTAATTTTATCAACATGTGGATAATTTTAAAGAGAAAATAAAATATCTCACCAATCTACAAATAAGGAAAGATATCTAATCTCTTTCTTTAATCTTTTGTAGATCTTTTACAAGAGAGATATTTTAATTTTAATTCTCTTTAATAAATTATTTCTTCCACATAATAAAAATTTAAATTAAAATTCCTTTTTAATTTAATTTAGCCGGCCCCCACTAGCTTGGGTTCAAGCTAGGGCCGACCACCCATGAATCAAGGCTTGGCCGGCTCTAGCTTGATCCACAAGCTAGCTTGGCCGGCCCCCTCATCATGGGTATGAAGGTGGGTATAGTACTCTATAAATAAGAGGCTACGATAGGGACCGAGAGGAGGAATTGGTTTTGGTCTCCCGATAAAATTAAGCATCCCGTGTTCGCCCCGAACACACAACTTAATTTTATCAATAATAATTCATTCCACTAGAGAACTATTATTGAACTACCGCACCAATCCCAAATTATATTTTTGGGCTCCTTCTTATTATGAGTGTGTTAGTCTCCCTGTGTTTAAGATATCGAATGTCCACTAATTAAGTGAGTTACTGACAACTCATTTAATTAATATCTAAGTCCAAGAGTAGTACCACTCAACCTTATCGTCATGTCAGACTAAGTCCACCTGCAGGGTTTAACATGACAATCCTTATGAGCTGCTCTTGAGGACATTATCAACCTAGTATCTCTAGGACACAGTTTCCTTCTATAATCAATAATACACACTATAAGTGATATCATTTCCCAACTTATCGTGCTTATTGACTCATCGAACTAAATCTCACCCATTGATAAATTAAAGAAATAAATATCAAATATATGTGCTTGTTATTATATTAGGATTAAGAGCACACACTTCCATAATAACCGAGGTCTTTGTTCCTTTATAAAGTCAGTATAAAAGAAACGACCTCAAATGGTCCTACTCAATACACTCTGAGTGTACTAGTGTAATTATATAGTCAAGATAAACTAATACCTAATTACACTACGACCTTCTAATGGTTTGTTCCTTTCCATTTTGGTCGTGAGCTATTGTTTATAATTTATAAGGTACTGATAACATCATCTTCTGCATGTGACACCACATACTATGTTATCTACAATATAAATTAAATGAACAACTACAAACAAATGTAGACAATTTGACCAAATGTGATTCTTTATTCATAATGAATATTTACAAAGCTTAGGCTTTCAGTATACACTCCAACATAGAGAAGCTAAAAGGTTAACCTAGCATGCTCATGTACCTCTTGATAATATGATATAGCTAGGTGTTCACACTTACATGTTGCCTATAGCTTGGTTTTCTCCTTATGAGTGGTTCGGCCATTATGAGTTTAAAAGCTTAGATATGCCTCACATGATGCATTATGAATTAGGAAATGTTATTTACTGATGCTATGCATAATTGTGTCTTTTATGATGTGTTATGTGCCCAAAGATGCATGTTTTATGATATGATAGATGACATGTTCATTATGTATGCTTATGATCCATGCATGTGCTTTGTGCCCAATTATGCATGTTTTATGATATGATAAATGGCATGTTCATTATGTATGCTTATGATCCATGCATGTGCTTTGTGCCCAAATATGCATGTTTTATGATATTTTAAATGACATGTTCATTATGTATGCTTATGATCCATGCATGTGCTGTGTGCCCAAATATGCATGTTTTATGATGTGATAAATGACATGTTAATTATGTATGTTTATGATCCACGCATGTGTGCCCAAATATACATGCTTTACTCCTCATGATATGATAAGATAAGATGTGTTATGTTATGATATGAACCATGATATGATATTTTACTTTGTATGACTTATACCAAGGGTGGGCTCCATAAGCGCCCCTAGGCCGACGGACTATGAACGGGTCTAGTAAAGGGATGAGCTCCTTAGTACGCCCCTAGGTCGACGGACTATGAACGGACCTAGATCCCTAGTAGGTTCGGGGCTAGCTACCCTGTCCTAGGGATTGCGCGCATTTATTTATGTATGTGGTACAAGCCGGGCCCTCATGATGATATTATGTTCAAGTACTATATGTTATGTTTTAAAACATCTTGCATATGACATGACATATGTTTTAAAAGACATCTTGCATGATACGATTTATGATTTATAGGACATGATGATTTATGATATGATATAGCATGATGTTATTTATGAGCTGATATGATATGATTTACGATATGACATGCTATGCTCTTATGATATTTGGATTTATGATATGATTTAGCATGATGTTCCTTATGATTTATGATATAACATGCTATGCCCTTATGATGTTAGATGATCATATTTTTATGGTTGTATGTTTATGTGTTTATGCATTGATATATGGATTTTGTGAGTAGGAAAGGATCTTACTAAGCCTGTGTGCTTATAGCTTTCTTTCCTTGTACCACAGATAAGGGCAAAGAATGGATGACCTAAGGGAGCTGCAGAAGAGGCAAGGAGATGTGTGTGGTGGTGGCTCGGCTAAGGCAAATGAAGACTTGCTTAACTTATTTGGTTATGTTAACATGGACTAGTGTGTTATGTTATTGTCCGTATGACTTCAAGATATTCTTATGTGTTTTATTTTCAAAAGAAATTTTAATATGCATATATACTTCCGCAAATAGAAATAGAAATGGTTAAGTACGTAACCCCGCACCCTACTAGCAGGAGGGGCGGGCGTTACAATTTCCACTCATTTTATTTGAAGATCTACTTTTTACTTATTTTCATTGATAGGACATGATTTGAAGCAAATAGCTTAAATGGAGTCTAGAACCTCCAAAATGCTTGGGCCATGCTTATGAAACACGATCGTGTGAAAATTGATGTACGTAGATTATATACAATTTTATGCATGTTTTGACACACATTCACATACTTTACGCATGCCTTATCAATGCCTTTTTATACCCATTTATCTTACTTTCAATATAATTAGTCTTCTTTATTTAGAAATCTACTCTTTGTATATTTTCTATTGACAGAAGTCAAATTTGAAGAGAAAATGATGTTTATAGTTGATTCAGACAGCAAATGAAGGCAACCGATATTGGTTGTGTAACCCTACATGGCTATGTCAAAGAAGCGAGAAGACGGATGACTCTGGCCATGTGAATCCACATGGCCATGTGGCTTCATCAGAGGAGGAGCAAGGCACGGTCGTGATACCCACACGGTCATGTAACCCCATCAATAGCATTCAAGCATGGCCGTCTAAATCCACATGGTTGTACAACATTTCTAGAAAGCAAGCAGAGGTTGCCCGTGTAGATCCTCACGGCCGTGCAGCATGTCCAGAAAGCAAGAAGATCTCGGTCGTCTGACCCACATGACCATGTAGATAAAGCAGAAGAAAAGAAGAACACGGTTGTGTAGCCCATCTAGAGCCAAAGCAAAACACAGACGTATGACCCATATGGCCGTGTCATCCTGGGAGATAGAAGAAAGAAGGAGATCATGTGGTATCCACATGGTCATGCCACGGGCCGTGTGGTGCCCGTACCCAGCTCAATAAATTGGGGGTTCTCCCCCTTCCTTGGGGAGGAAGGCTCCCCCATTGGGGAGATCCATCTTGGTCTAATTCTCGCTTTCTCTTACCTTCATCTGATGACTTGAATCCAAAGATCACTCAATGTCATTGGTTAAGTTAAGCATTTCCCTTCTCTTCTCCTTAATTTGGGATTTAAATGCTTGTGATATGTATGTCTTTGGATCTCTATCTTAGTGCCATGGAGTAGATCCTTTATTCTAGGATTAAGGGAGTAGTTGTGGTATGATTTGATGTAAGAACTCTTGGATATGCCAATTTCCTATCCAAATGATGTTTACATGCTTTGTATTTATTTGATCTTATGTGAATTCCTGTGTTTGGACTTAATTATCATGTTTGATTGGATGTTTATGTGTGTGCTTGTGGATCCCGTAGAGGGATTCCCTAGATTGTATGATTGAGGGACGCTAGTGATAGGTAGTCCCATTAACGGATTTCTAGGGTGTCATCTTAAAAGGTGATGCAAGTCTCTACAAGGAGGTGGGATAGATGAATGTAATTATTACCTTCATCACTATGTATATTGAGTAGAGTATGTGTTTCTATGTTGTATGACTGAGGGATGCTAGTGATAGGCAGTCCCGCTAATGGACTTCAAAGGAATCATATCTATTTGATTGCTAGTGATGTCGATGTAGGTCTCTTGTTGGTTGTCTTCTATAGGAGAGAACCGGTGACTTCCTACAAATGCATGTTAATTGAGGATATGAATTAGTGAACCATATTACATTGATGAATATCACTATAAAATTGAACTCTTAGAATACTCATAAAAACTATATTCCTCATTTACTTTTCTATTTCTATGCTTTGCTTCTTTACTAGACACATTTCTTATACTAGTTGATTATTTAGCTAATTCTTCGTGAGACATCTCTAGTGCTTATAACCAGTCCCTGTGGGTTCGATATCTTTTATTACTAATGACATCACCGTGCACTTGCGGTTCGTAAAATTTTTTTTGGCGTCATTGTCGGGGACAACGCTATAACATTAGCGATAATCATTTGAGTTAGACTAAACTTTTCTTTTCATTTCATTTTCATTACTTGAAAATGTTAGTTAGAGCCCTAGAGCCAATCATTTGATGATTGTATGGACTCATGTATATCATATTCTTGTATATTAATAAAGGCATTTGTTTGGTTATTATACTTATTTATATTAGTGCCAAATAGACTAAGTATAATAGCGTCCTTGAGTAGAAGGTTCATACCTATATCAATCGATTAGTTGAATCGATAGTGAGATGATATAGGGAACACTACTCTAAATCATTCCTAGTCGAGTATTAGCATTCAGGGACAATGTTAATACAATAAGACTAGCATGCAGGTCAGCTCGATGACTTGATCTCACAAGTCATGGATATAGAGATATCAAGCTGACACATGGGTATGCATTAGAGAATGTATACTGAATGACCCGCCATGAGAAAGTATCATGGATCGTTATATGAGTGTCATATACTTTCTCATGTGGCTATTAGTATGACTATTAGTCCTTAGACCTGAAGTCACCATGGATCCCTACATAAGGAGTTATGTACTTTGGTTTCGTCAAACGTCACCCGTAATTGGGTGACTATAAAGGCGATTACTGGGTATATAACGAATTACGCAGAGGGATGTGATGTAGATGAGATCTATCCCTCACATATGACGGGAGCGACATCGCTATTCTTGATAGAGTGAGACCACTAAGTGCATGGCCATGCCCAAATGAGTCAACATTAGATGTTGAGCTCATTTGATCGAGTGCGTCTACTTGGAGTTCAAGATTTAGATTGATTAGAGGATGACACAGTCTATGCCTCACATTGATCAATCTAGATGTCTAGGATAGAAGGACATTTGTCACATATTGTGAGGAGTCACAATTAGTAGTCACAAGGTGATGTCGGATCTCGACATTCTTGTAACTTGGGTAGTAATGATGTGTTGCTAGATACCGCTCATTACTTATGCTCCTAAATGGGTTTAGGGCATTGCCAACGTTACAAGAATCTATAGGGTCACACACTTAGGACAATTAGGTGGAGATTAGGTTCATTTGATGAACCAAGAGGATTAGATTCATTTGATGAATCAAATTGGATTAAGAGTAATCCTAATTGGGCTAACTTGAGTTCGACTCAAGTTGATTCATGTGTTAAATGAGTCTAATTTAGATTTTGACTCATTGAATCAATTCAATTTAATGAATTAGATTCATTATATTAAGTTGCCTCGAATCAAATGGTTGGATTAGATCCACCATGGTAGAGATTGAGTCAAGTTTGACTTGACTTGAGAAGGAAGACCAAAGGTCAATTTTGACTTGACCTTTTGCCACCTCATTGGTGAGTTGACATTAGGTGGACCAATAATGATGTTCCACATCATCATGGGTGCCACCTCATGGAAGTTACAAAGCCACTCTCTTAATGGTTTCATATTAATTGCAATTAATGCAATTAATTGGTAATGGTTTCATATTAATTGCAATTAATGCAATTAATTGGTGAGTTTTTGAAAGTGGCCGGCCACTTGGTTTTTGGGTGTGAAATTCATTTTTCCCATTCAAGTGGTGTAACTTCTTCTTCTTCCTGGTGTTCTTCCTCTCAAGCTCTCCCTCTCCTCCTCCCTTGGCCGAACCACATAGGTGCTAGCACACCTTGGTTTTTGGTCATCTCCATCTAGTGTGTCCGTGTGGATACTTCTAGAGGACCGGCGCTTGACGGTCTTGAGGTCCGGCATCAATTGGACGAGTGGGAACGCGAAGGGCATCGCTACAAGGGTAAACACTTTTTCTCGTAGATCTAAGTAGTAGATCGGTTTTTGAACTCGTACAAGAAATAGTTTTTCGAATTTTGTATACGAATCTTTGCACGGATCTACGGCTTTGGGTCCTTCGGGGTTTCCGCGACGCGAAAAAGCGGTTTTCGCGGCCCGAAGAACCCAACAGTGGTATCAGAGCCACGTGCAAAGACTTGTACGAGTTAGTTTTTGGTTTTTGGAAAACAAAACTTCTGTGATTTTCTGTAAAAATTCAATTTTTATGTTTTTATGGGTAATTTTTCCTTATAGGCGAAGCACAAGTGTCTCGGCACTTGTAGGCTTCGGCTATCGGGAAGAATTTTCCCAAACGGCTTCGTTTCGACCCAAAATCCTTTGGGACAGCGGACTCGGGTGCCTTTAGATCGCAATGGAGCAACTCACGATGGTTAGATCGTGTGTAGGGGTGCTGCCCCTAACCCCGCAAGGGGATTTGCTCCGCGATCGCACCCGAAATCGCTAAAAACGAACCCGTCGGGAAGATTTTTCCGAAACGGTAATGTCTCGGCCCAAATCGTTTTGGGACAGCGGGTTTAGGCGCTGTTGGATCGCAAAGGAACCCTCGCGATGGTTAGATCGCGGGTAGGGGCGCTGCCCCTGGCCCCGCAAGGGGATCCGTTCCGCGATTGCGCCCGAAACCGCTAACCGGGACCGCCGGGAAATTTTACTTGTAAAATTGTAAAAAAAATTATTTTAAAATTACAGAAAATAAGAAAATATATAATTTTGAATTATATATTAATTTTGTGATAGTCATGGCCCAAAACCCAATATGATTGGTTGTGTTGTAATTCATAATACGGCCTGCGTGCCGTGATGTGTTTTCGCGTGTTGTATTTATTTTATTATTCGTGACCTGCGCGTCGTGCCTCGTCTTTTATTCTTGTTGTAAATTAGATTTAGACTCGAATGTAACTCGAGTTTCAAATTGTAATGTACAAATTGGAGCGGTGGAGGGTCCACACGAGACGGAGTTCCGAGGCGGGCACGAGCAACACAAGGTGGTCAAAGGGAGGAGCTTGGAGAAGCTGTTGACCCTAGGTTGACCATTCGATCTTCTCATTGGCTTGAGAAGATCGTAGTAGGGCCATGACTATATCACAAATAGATTAATTAATTAATTATTATGTATCTGATGCATGTTTAATAGTTAATTAATTAATTAGTGGCTTAACGATTAGATTAGATCTAAGTCGTGCACATGATGCACCCTTGCGATTAGATTAGATCTAAGTCGTGCACAAGATGCATCCTTCTCGATTAGATTAGATCTAGATCGAACCAACTCTAAATGCCTAACCGTGCCGTGATACCTATCACTACCTCGATCACATGTATTGTTAAATCTGCCAAAGCAGAGCAATACATATTATCTTGGTAGGGTACGGAAGGACAATCTTGGTCCCGCCTATCAACGCATGGGTGAATACAAACTCAATTAGATTGAGTATTCCTAGTTACTCGGTTGGATCGAGTCGACTATAGGCATTATTCCAACGGTTGGAAAAGATAGATCAAAATCACATCTATATTAACTCTCGGGCGTATTAGCCAAAGCTAACTCGAGTTTTAATATAAATGCGGATATTGATTTTATAAACAAGAGTTGCATAGAGATGTAATTGGTAATCGTTACCTACCGATCATACTAAGCCTTGGGCGTATTAGCCAAAGCTAACTCAAGGGTTAGTATGATGTGGATCTTGTCCCACAAGAATTATAGAATTCAGTGGGAGCATCATTTAATTAAAGGCCTAATTAAATGATTTTAAAGAATATGATATTTATTTCTGCAAATTTTCTGTTGTAGATAACCATGACGTCGAATACGAACATCTTCTCTCTGCGTTATGTCCTTAAGAAGGACAACCTCAACGGAGCAAATTTCCTGGACTGGTACAGGAATCTGAGAATAGTTCTCACTCAGGAACGTAAACTGTACGTTTTGGAGCAGCCCATTCCGGAGGCTCCTCCTGCCACTGCCACGCAAGCAGACCGTGATGCTTACAAGAAGCATCAAGATGACGCATCAGATGTGTCCTGTTTTATGCTCGCGACCATGAACTCTGAGCTTCACACATGAGTTCATGGATGCTCACGATATGGTTGATCACCTATATCAAGAACAAGCAAGGCACTGGAAGAGGAACTTCAAAGAATACCGAAGATCTTAAGAAGAAGAGAAATAAGATTTCTACTCGTATAAATGTTATAGAAATCAACCTCTATTTCTTCATCGGGTATTAGATATCGGATGTGCTTCGACATTGTACTTAATGCAAGCGCCGAGGAATAGCAGGGCCGACGAAGGTGAGATAGACCTACGAGTAGGCAATGGAGCACGAGTTCTTGCTATTCTGTAGGAACTTATCATCTATCTCTTCCTTCGGCTTGTACTAGAATTAGATGATTATTGTTATGTGCCGCCTTGACTAAGAACATTTCCGTTTCTTGTTTGGACAAGAAAGGATTTTCGCTTATAATAAAGAACAAATGTTGTTCCGCCTATTTAAACGATATGTTCTATTGTAGTGCACATCGATAAACGGACTCTATATTCTAGATCTAGAGAGCCCTATCTATAACGTAAATACCAAGAGGTTCAAGTCAAATGACATGAACCAAACCTACCTCTGGCACTGTCGCTTAGGTCATATAAATGACAAGCGCTTATCCCAGCTCCATAAGGATGGTTTGCTGGACTCATTTGATTTTGAATCATATGAGATATGCGAGTCATGCCTACGAGGCAAGATGACCAAGACTCCCTTTAGTGGGCATAACGAGAGAGCAACTGATTTGTTAGGACTCATACATAGTGATGTATGTGGCCCTTTCAATGTTGCTGCTAGAAGCGGTTATAGATACTTCATCACATTTACTGATGACTTCAGTAGATATGGTTATGTGTACTTGATGACACATAAGTCTGAATCCTTTGAAAAATTCAAAGAATTCAAGAATGAAGTACAGAACCAGCTTGGCAAGAGTATTAAGATACTTCGATCCGATCGAGGTGGAGAATACCTTATCCATGAGTTCCGTGACTACCTAGCTGAGTGTGGGATTCTATCCCAACTCACTCCTCCTGGAACACCAGTGGAATGGTGTATCCGAAAGGAGGAATCGTACCCTATTAGATATGGTGCGATCTATGATGAGTCACACAGATCTTCCGACATATCTATGGGGATATGCGCTAGACACGGCAGCTTTCATACTCAACCGAGTTCCATCAAAGGCCGTGATAAAGACACCATATAGGATATGGACCGAGAGATGCCGGTGTGTTCTTCATGAGGATTGGGTGTGAGGCTTACGACGACGTCAAGTCTCGCATAAATTAGGACCCAAACCGACAAGTGTTATTTCACCGGATATCCCAAGGAAACTAGGATATTACTTTACATTCCCAGTCGGCACAGGTAGTTGTGGCAAAGACGGGGTATTTCTAGAAAGGACTTTGTTTCTAGAAAGACTAGTGGGTGTCGATCTTGAAGAAGCTCAAGATGCGAACAATAGCACGATGCCTCGATGGAAGTTGAACTGGAACCACAAGTGTTGTGGATGATGTTGTTCCACAAAGAGTTGAGGAACAACAACCATACCTCTTCGCAGGTCGATAGGGTACGTCGTCACCGAGAGATACTCATTTCTCTTGTCCGACCATGATGACGTTATGCTCATAGAGGATGAGCCTACCACCTATCAGGAAGCCGTGATGAGACCAGATTCAGAAATGGCTAGAGGCCATGAGATCCGAATGGAATCCATGTACACCAACCAAGTATGGACTTTGGTTGATCCACGGGGGTAAAACCCATTGGGTGTAAGTGGGTCTTTAAGAGAAAGACCGATATGGATGGACTTATCTATAAGGGTCGCTTGGTAGCTAAAGGTTTCAAGCAAATTCATGGTATTGACTATGATGAAACCTTTTCTCCAATGAGCGATGTTTAAGTCTATTCGGATCATGCTTGCTATCGCAGCCCACCATGACTATGAGATATGGCGATGGATGTCAAAATCGTTCGAATGGAAACCTACTGAGGATGTGTACATGACACAACCCGAGGGTTTTGTAGATCCACAACATACTAGCAGAGTATGCAAGCTGCATATGTCCATTTATGGACTAAAGCAAGCTTCTGAGTGGAATCTTCGATTGACGATGCAATCAAACAGTTTGGTTTCATCAAGAACGAAGATGAGCCTTGTGTCTACAAGAAGGTTGTAGGGGATATAGTTGTCTTCCTCATATTGTATGTGGATAACATACTACTCATTGGGAAGGACATCCCTATGCTTCATCTGTCAAGACTGGCTAGGGAGTTGCTTCTCAATGAAGGACTTATCCCATTCTAGGGACATGATCTATAGAGATGATCTAAGAGATTGCTTGGCTAAGTCGAATACATACATCGACAAGGTACTCCTTTCGCAGAATTCCAAGAAGGATTTCGCCGATGTCACATGGCGTGAGTCTTCAAGACTCAAGGTCCCTCTTCTAGAGAGGAGAGATCGCATGGATCGGATCCCTTATGCCTCACCCATAGGATCGATCACGCACGCCATGCTACGATCGACCGATGTCTCGTATGCTTTGAGCATGACGACGATATATCGATCCGTGAAAGTCACTGGATAGCGGTCAAGAATATTCTTAAGTACTTAAGAAGGACTAAAGAATATTTCTTGATAAATGGAGGCGATGATGAGCTAGCTGTAAAGGGTTACATTGATGCTAGCTTCCAGACCGACCAGGATGATTAAAAAAATCGCAGTCGAGGTTCGTGTTTTGCTTGAATGGTAGTGCTATGAGCTGGCAGAGTTCACAGCAGTTCTACAACGTTTCCATCTCATTCGAGAGATTATCGATAGAGGAGATGTGAAGATTTGCAGAGTACCTACAGAGGCTAACATCGCAGATCCCTTGACCAAGTCTTTGGCACAGAGGAAGCATGATGGTCACACTAGGTCTTTAGGCCTTAGAGCCTATACTGATTGGCACTAGTGCTAGTGGGAGATTGTTAGTTAGAGCCCTAGAGCCAATCATTTGATGATTGTATGGACTCATGTATATCATATTCTTGTATATTAATAAAGGCATTTGTTTGGTTATTATACTTATTTATATTAGTGCCAAATAGACTAAGTATAATAGCGTCCTTGAGTAGAAGGTTCATACCTATATCAATCGATTAGTTGAATCGATAGTGAGATGATATAGGAACACTACTCTAAATCATTCCTAGTCGAGTATTAGCATTCAGGGACAATGTTAATATAATAAGACTAGCGTGTCACTCGATGACTTGATCTCACAAGTCGTGGATATGTAGATATCGTCGACATACGTGGGTACGACAGAGAATGTATCTTGAATGACCCGCCACGAGAAAGTATCATGGATCGTTATATGAGTGTCATATACTTTCTCATGTGGCTATTAGTATGACTATTAGTCCTTAGACTTGAAGTCACCATGGATCCCTACATAAGGAGTTATGTACTTTGGTTTCGTCAAACGTCACCCGTAACTGGGTGGACTATAAAGGCGATTACTGGGTATATAACGAATTATGCAGAGGGATGTGAGTGATGTAGATGGGATCTATCCCTCCCATATGACGGGAGCGACATCGCTATTCTTAATAGAGTGAGAACACTAATGTATGGTTACGCCAAATGAGTCAACATTAGATGTTGAGCTCATTTGATCGAAAAGGCCTACTGAGTTCAAGATTTAGATTGATTAGAGGATGACACAGTCTATGCCTCACATTGATCAATCTAGATGTCTAAGATAGAAGGACATTTGTCACATATTGTGAGGAGTCACAATTAGTAGTCACAAGGTGATGTCGGATCTCGACATTCTTGTAACTTGGGTAGTAATGATGTGTTGCTAGATACCGCTCATTACTTATGCTCCTAAATGGGTTTAGGGCATTGCCAACGTTACAAGAACCTATAGGGTCACACACTTAGGACAATTAGGTGGAGATTAGATTCATTTGATGAACCAAGAGGATTAGATTCATTTGATGAATCAAATTGGATTAAGAGTAATCTTAATTGGGCTAACTTGAGTTTGACTCAAGTTGATTCATGTGTTAAATGAGTCTAATTTAGATTTTGACTCATTGAATCAATTCAATTTAATGAATTAGATTCATTATATTAAGTTGGCTCGAATTAAATGGTTGGATTAGATCCACCATGGTAGAGATTGAGTCAAGTTTGACTTGACTTGAGAAGGAAGACCAAAGGTCAATTTTGACTTGACCTTTTGCCACCTCATTGGTGAGTTGACATTAGGTGGACCAATAATGATGTTCCACATCATCATGGGTGCCACCTCATGGAAGTTACAAAGCCACTCTCTTAATGGTTTCATATTAATTGCAATTAATGCAATTAATTGGTAATGGTTTCATATTAATTGCAATTAATGTAATTAATTGGTGAGTTTTTGAAAGTGGCCGGCCACTTGGTTTTTGGGTGTGAAATTCATTTTTCCCATTCAAGTGGTGTAACTTCTTCTTCTTCCTGGTGTTCTTCCTCTCAAGCTCTCCCTCTCCTCCTCCCTTGGCCGAACCACATAGGTGCTAGCACACCTTGGTTTTTGGTCATCTCCATCTAGTGTGTCCGTGTGGATACTTCTAGAGGACCGGCGCTTGACGGTCTTGAGATCCGGCATCATTTGGACGAGCGGGAACGCGAAGGGCATCGCTACAAGGGTAAACACTTTTTCTCGTAGATCTAAGTAGTAGATCGGTTTTTGAACTCGTACAAGAAATAATTTTTCGAATTTTGTATACGAATCTTTGCACGGATCTACGGCTTTGGGTCCTTCGGGGTTTCCGCGACGCGAAAAAACGGTTTTCGCGGCCCGAAGAACCCAACAGAAAATAATCTCAAAAAAATTTTATTGTTTGTGCAATTTCATCCTACATTTCCTATTTCTTATTTCTTTTTTTGCAATTTTCCTTTCTTTTGTAACTCAAATTTTGCACTTTATATTTCCAGCACTTTAGTTTGTGTTGGAACTATTTTCAGTCTCGTTCTTGTATGCGTATGATACGAGTTATGACAAATCGACTCAGTGGATAAAGGAGGGGATCAGGTTAAGAGAGATAGGAAGGATATATGGCCAACCAACTGCAGACTGAGCGAATATCCAGGCACACACATATGCTCATATGGGCAAAACCCGCCTGAGCTCCATGCATCCACACATGCTCGGCGGGGCAAAGCCCGTCTGAACATGAAGACATTTAGCCTTATATAATATTTTAAGCATTCTACCGGTCGACCGAATGTCGAGTGAGCACCTACGTGCTCGTATATGCTCAACCGAGCAAAGATCGCTCGAGAATAAAGGCATTTAGCCTTATACAATATTCTCAGAATATTACCGGCCGACCAAAGGCTGAGCGAGTACCCACATGCTCGTATAAGCTCGATCGGGCAAAACCTGCCCGAGCATAAAGACATTTAGCTTTATACAATATTCTCAGTATATTACCGACCGACTATAGGTCGAGCGAGCACCCACGTGCTTGTATATGCTCGTCTGGGCAAAGCCCGCCCAAGCATAAAGGTATTTAGTCTTATATAATATTCTCAGTATCATACCGACAAAGCGAGCAACCATGTGCTCATATATGCTCGTCCGGACAAAGCCCACCTGAGCATAAATGCTGGGTTTTTCGGGTCGCAAAAACCGCTTTTTGCGTTGAGGAAACCCCGAATCCCATGCCACCGGATCCGTGCGAAGTAATAAAATTTCGTAAAAACTTCGTGTACATGTTTTCTAGCCTGGATCTATACTAGATCTACAAGGAAGAGACTTATACCTTTGTAGTGAAGCCCTTCGCGTATCCCGCTCTTCCAAGGTTCGCCGGATCTCAAGGTTATCAAGTGTACAACCCTCTATGCATATCCACACGAACAAATCGATGGAGAGAACCTCTAAAGATGTGCTAACAACCTTAGAGGATCATCAATGGTGGAGGAGAGGGAGAGAAGAAAGGTAGAGAGGAAGAAGATGGAGTTACACAAAAGCACCAAATGCTCCAATAATGTGGTCGGCCACATCAAAAGGGTTTTAAACCTCCATGGGATACCAAGGGTCACAACTCTTGGTCTCCCTCATGAGGTGGCACACATACATAAGTGGCCTTGATGATGTGGCACATCATCATTAGTCCACTTAATGTCAACTCACAAATGAGGTGGCAATGGTCAAGTCAAAATTAACCTTTCATCTTCCTCTCAAGTCAAGTCAAACTTGACCACTTCTCTCCCATAGTTGATCAAATCTAACCATTGGTTCAAGTCAATTTTAATTCAATGAATCTCTATTCATTGAATTAAATTGGCTCAATGAGTCTAAGTCCAAATTAGACTCATTTAACACATGAACCAAATTGAGTCCAACTCAATTAGTTTACTTTGGATTACTCTTAATCCAATTTGGTTCATCATATGAACCTAATCCTCTAGGTACATCAAATGAACTAATCTCCATCTAATTGCCCTTTATGTGTGACCCTATAGGTTCTTGTAACGTTGGCAATGCTCCTAAACCCATTTTGAAGCATAAGTAATGAGCGGTATCTAGCAACACATCATTACTACCCAAGTTACAAGAATGCTGAGATTCAACATCACCTTGTGACTACTAATTGTGACCCCTCACAATATATGACAAGTGTCCTTCTATCATTGACATCTAGATTTATCAATGTGAGACATAGACCGTGTATTCCTCTAATCAATCTAAATCTTGAATCCTAAGTAGACTCACTCAATCAAATGAGCTCAACATCTCATATTGACTCATTTGGACATGGCCATGGACTTAGTGGTCTCACTCTATCAAGAATAATGATGTCACTCCCGTCATATAGGAGGGATATATCCCATCTACATCACTCACATCCCTCCGCATAATTTGTTACATGCCCAGTAATCACCTTTATAGTCCACCCAGTTACGGGTGACATTTTACGAAGCCAAAGTATGTAACTCCTTATGTAGGAAACCATGGTGACTTCAGGTCCAAGGACTAATAGTCATACTAATAGCTACATGAGAAAGTATATGACACTCATTTAACGATCTATGATACTTTCTCATGGCGGGTCATTCAGTATACATTCTCCAATGCATACCCATGTGTTAACTTGATATCTCCATATCCATGACTTGTGAGATCAAGTCATCGAGTTGACCTACATGCTAGTCTCGTCGCATTAACATTGTCCCTGAATGTTAATACTTGACTAGGAATGATTAAGAGTAGTGTTCCCTATATCATCTCATTATCGATTCAACCAATTGATTGATATAGGTAAGAACCTTCTACTCAAGGACGCTATTATACTTAATTATTTGGCACCAATACAAGTAAGCATAATAACCATAAACAAATGCCTTTATATATATAAGAAATATGATACAATGAGTTCATACAACAATCATCAAATGATTGGCTCTAGAGCTCTAACTAACAATCTCCCACTAGTACTAGTGCCAATCATTATTGGCTCTAAGGCCTAATGACCTAGTGTGACCATCATGCTTTCTCTGTGACAAAGCTTGGGTCAAGGGATATGCGATGTTAGCCTCAGTGGGTACTCTGCAAATCTTCTATAGTCTCTCACTGATCTGATCTCTCGACCATAGATGGGTCACGGTGCAGAGGCGTGGGCGGAAGTGTCCATGTGTGCATACGCTGTTATTATTATACCTTCTAATGCTGTTGCTTACTTATGCTGATATGCTTACATAGGTTTCGATATATACCTATTGAAACATCCCGTAACCAACCCTCAGTTTTTTTTTCATTGCATCAACCCACCAAACACAAACTAAGCATATACTTATAACATGATACCAAATCAAACATTTATTTTATCGGAAGTAAAAGCCAACATCCCACACAAGAGCTCGACAACACCAAAACAAAAAATCCCTTCCCATGGAGAACATAAGCTCGACACTCCTAATACCCGGACAATGCCAAGCGTCCATCCCGCCTCCTCGGCTACTTCGTCCATAGGCCCTCCGTCGTGTCCAGAGACACATCCTCACCTGTAATGTAGTCATCATGAGCCTACAACCCAGCAAGTATAATCTCATGTGATGAAACATGACATCCATAAAGTAATAGAGATAGGAGCTAGATGGTAGACACATATCCGAAATGCTGTATAACAGAGAAAGAAAATGCGGTAAATAAAGTTCCTACACAGCTAATAAAGGTGAATATGTCACATATCCGGTAACCACAATTAGAGCCAGTCAACACTCCCATGAACCTAGAGGTACCTCGTAGAGAACATGCATCCAGTCATATAGCCGAAGCTAACCATATCAGTCAAGTTTGGATGGGCCCTCCCCGGAGCTCATCCCGGGTCACCCATCCCGTACTGCTACCACATATGCACATATTCAACCAACTAGCTACATAAAACTTATTCTACCTGTATCATAAATATAACAATAACTCAATCTATCCAATTACTGTCAACATATCAATTTACCATATCCATGTGTATCCAATCTAATCATTTCATAGGAAAATTTATTAGCAGGTGCACATATATAAATTTGCAACAAGAGACTGAAAGTTAATAATTAAGCTTACCATACAAGACCTAGACTCAAGGGAAATTAGTCGATTCTCATGGAACTATTACTTTACCAATAACCAATTCAATTCCTACTCAACACTTACAATTGATTCTATCCATTCCCTACAAATCGTACCTTCACAAAAATCCTAACGGTAATAAATCTCCGAAGAAACAAGATTCTTAAATCTCCTAATCAACATGAAGAACACTTCCACCAATTGAGTCAACTAAGACTTGCTACATCAGTATAAAAAAAATGAATCAACAGCCAGATCAACAAGAAAATTCCAATTCAAAATCGATAAACGATAACTAACAGTGAATTAAATGTATTGAGTAAAACTACACAACAATTTCGAAGCAAAAATTCCCACGAAGTCTCAAATTCAATCTAAAGCCTCACAAAAATTCCTCAAACCAAATCCAGAATTTCATGGAAAGCTCAAATCACAACTGACACCTCGGTCTAACATTTAGTCAAACAGGTTATGCACAACTCTCTAAACCATGTTCATCACGAAAAACACGAACTCAAACTAAATTCCCAACTCATCGATCACCAGCCAAGACTTCCAGAAGAGCATATTGCGGAATTTGAATTCATCAAATTGAGATCACTGCCGCCACTTCAGAATCATAAACGAACCTAACAAAAACCTTCGGCCGAAACCTCCAACAAAGCACATCCTTATAGAGGAGAAGTCAATCCAACACGTTTACCAGAAAACAATCGAATGCATCCACAAATGAGAAAAACAATCGAAAACATCTACCCGAAGAGCAAATTCGAACATCTCCAAAGAAAGAAAAAAAAACTAACAGAACATCTCCAAAAAGAAACCAAACATCCTCCACGCTCACCCCTCTATACCTCACAGATCTCAGGTTATCACAGTAGATATACTTGCCTCTTCCTTCCTTCATGTCGCATTCAACGCCCGTGCGATGTGCCGCCGCATCGATAGCAGATCTCGCCCAACTGTGGTGTCCTCTGTGAAGCTCGGCTCGCCGGGAGATGCTCGGTCGGAGCTCCAGCGACGGCAACCAGCTCCGTGGTCTCGCGACAAGGGCGAGAGTAGGGGTCGACGGGTTTAGGGCAGAGTGCGGCATGAAATCGGCGTTTTAGGGCTACAATGGATGGGCAAAGGTGTTTTGCTTTTATATGTAGGTTATCTAGCCTAACTTAGGATAATTAAGGCCAACTAATTCCCAGCTTAATAAGGTATCGTATGTTTCCATCAGTTTTTAACAGTTCTTTCCTCTTGAAATATGTCATTTAAATTCATTTGTACCCTCAAAAATTCCTAAAACTCTTAGAATATTTTATAAGTTAATCATTTAATTAATACTTATGTGACTTTAGATATTTTCATAAATAAATTTTCCTTAATTTTGCTCATGGGTCCTTACAATTTTCCCCCCTTAAAAAATATTTCGTCCTCGAAATTTAGCTTATCAAATAATTTGGGTAACGATTACACATTTTTATTTTTATTTGTCTCCCACGATTAACTCCAAATTCCCCCGTCGTTGGTTGACGTAACTCTTCTGGCGACTTTGCGTCATCTGTATCCCGTCCCGAATCTTAACCACTAAATTCACAATACGTGTCAAATTTCTAGGCCCAAACTACCCTATCTCCTACCTCATCCACAACCCAGAAAGAAAAAAAAACTTACTTCTAGCAAATTTATTCAAATTTCACTTTATGATCATCCATCCTATCATTTAATGCTGATGCATATATTATAACTTAATACAAACATGACAATTTGTAGAGGTAATTATATTTAAGCATGCATAACAACTCTTCTCTTCAACCAAGCATGTGCAAAATATATTAACTAAACAGGTACCAGGATATGAAAATCTTGGATTCCATCCTAACATCTTGTACTGATGCATGTAGCGTAATTCAAACAAGGCAATCTTGTACAGGTAATTATATGTAAGCATGAATATTTACTACTTCCTCCAGCCAACCATGTGCAAGAGATCCCTTTATACATGTGTCAAAATATAATGATCTTGCTATCAAATTGCATGATCACCATGATCCCTACTGTATCAAAATATCCTTCCTAGTATCATGACTCGTCCAAACATTTTCAATTCAGCATCAGGACATGCATATCATTAGTTAAGAACAAAAGGTTGTACAGTTCAAATTTATAACTTATGCAGAAAATCATATGAACTTAAAACTAAACTTGTAACAAGACATTTGATGCCCAAACGAACATATATAGGAACACTTAAATCCTCCTCCTATGCTCCCCCAGTAAAGGAAACCATGTTAATATGCACACAACATCTCTATTAATAGTCTACAGATGAATTATAACCACAACCACCAATATATAAACACAGAGCATAACTCTAACACCCTAATTCTGCCACCCTTCATACCTATCAGTCATATCTTTTTATTCGTTTGGAGCAAAATATCACAATTCCTAAACAACATTTAGAGTATGTAAACTTAACATTTCATAGTCCGGTCATAGCAATCTCTACAGGTGTAAATGCAACAACAAATTCCATTCCTAATAAACCTTTTTGGCATCAATAAGAGAAACATTACTCTAATTCATTTCATAGTTCGGTCATAGTAATCTCTACTGGTGTATATGCGTTAACCTATTCCATTTCTAATAAACCCTTTTTGCATCAACAAGAGAAAACATTACTCTAATTAGAGGTTCAACTAATTTCTATAGTCAAGCATGTGTAGCATCATCCTTTATATATCTAATGCATATGTTGTAAGATCACAACATCAAATTTAATAGATACAATTAAATCATAAGCCTGCCCAAACATTTAAATCAGTGAACCAATCATGTGTAGCTATAGTACAAAGCAAGAAGCAACCCAATTATGTAGCAGTAATGACCCAGGCTTAAAACTGAGCTAATGCAGCTCTAGTTGGTACCCTCCAGATTTTTCGTTATCCACCCTCCTAAGCAATGAATCTTTAAGATTACGGTTTTCAACATCAAACCAAAGAACTGCCCCTAAAAGTATTTAAAGTTTAACTACAACAAGAGCCTAACAAAGTAGAATGCGAAAACAATAAATGATAAAGAACTTGACAATGTCAACCCCCAATCGATTATGACCCAATTACCCATCTACCTCCACTTTTGTATCAAAACATTCCGCAACAATTGGAAATATTATTAACCCTGTACTTCCATGAAATCAAGTGGAATTCATCCACGAACCCAAACAAATCCGAACATTCAACCAGGATAGAGATTTTCAATATTTTTTTTATTGTACCAAGACTGCTATAAAGTCAAAGAATAACAGATAATTCAACTGTAAAAGAACTAGACTCCAATATTAATGCTAACCTAACATGGTAATTGGTACTGAAAGTATTTCTTCTATAAAAGAGCTAAACTCCAACAATAAAACTAGCATACATGATAATTGATATAAAAAAAAAATTATAGAAAAACTAATCTTCACATGTTGCATTCAATACTAAAGGCAGTTTTCTACTGGATTAGAATTAACTTTAGAAGGAAGAACAACATAACTTTATATCTGCTACTAAAAGAGCTAAAAGTAAGATTGATGATTCTACCAGTACTAACATTCTTCCTCCCAAAGCATACGTTCACACTTAACCAAAGCTGGTAAAACTCTTCTATAGGCATAAATACCAAAACATCCTTTACAGAACCTATCCTAGCATTCACTTAGAGCACAATGACAGCATTATTATGGCACCAAAGCAACTCTTTCTTTGCACTTACTACTTCATTCATAGTGATACCTATTGCCATATACTTTAGAATCGGGGAAAGAACAGTTCCAAATCTATCAAGAAATCTGAAGAGCAACAAGCGGACATGGAACTCCTTCGAACACTAACTATAATCATCAATCGGCAAACAGAAACAACAACCACAGAACAATCCGGCACAATTGGTCTTGTTACACCATCCCAAAAGAACTAAACAAAGTCCAAAACCAACACCTAAATCAAGAACCAGATTGCAGTCATACTTCAATCTTTTAGATCTAACCTCAAAACCACAGCTAATCGAAGAAATATAACACATCGAGATGAATCCACATAAATCCATAGCAATTTAGTGAAGCAAACAGAACATGGTGAATATTTGCAACGATTTAGAAATCTTCCCATCCTACATGAATCTTGTGTTACCCAGTGATCTGTCAAACATTGCGGAGGCTATAAAGAGAATTAAAACATCATCAGCTAAAACCCAATCTACATTATTGAAACCTTATTACATCCTCCTTACTCTAACCTCTGTATCACAATCAGCTTGAGAAAATAGTAGTTGCATCCAATCCGACAACCAGAACAGCGCAAGACAAAACGAGATCATTCCGAAAGACTCGCATTATAGTTCATTCAACCAAAATGAACCCAATTCCATTCAAGGGAAGCTACTTGCACCAGTAAATTTTAATATCGTGTTCATTTTGTCTTCACTAGTTCATTCCAATGGTTATGTATTTACTGGTCCAACCAAATAATTCTCTACTAATATAAAATATTGAGAGCTCAAGAATTATGCAATCCTAGCTATGCTTCAACATAAAACAACATTCCTTACAAACTTGAAGGCAGAGGTAGCCGAGTTCTTGACGAGATGGCGTGCACATACTGTCCTTTAGGAGTGCCTGCTCTGATACCAACTGAAACATCCTGTAACCAACCCTCAGTTTTTTTTTCATTGCATCAACCCACCAAACACAAACTAAGCATATACTTATAACATGATACCAAATCAAACATTTATTTTATCGGAAGTAAAAGCCAACATCCCACACAAGAGCTCGACAACACCAAAACAAAAAATCCCTTCCCACGGAGAACATAAGCTCGGCACTCCTAATACCCGGACAATGCCATGCGTCCATCCCGCCTCCTCGGCTACTTCGTCCATAGGCCCTCCGTCGTGTCCAGAGACACATCCTCACTTGTAATGTAGTCATCATGAGCCTACAACCCAGCAAGTATAATCTCATGTGATGAAACATGACATCCATAAAGTAATAGAGATAGGAGCTAGATGGTAGACACATATACGAAATGCTGTATAACAGAGAAAGAAAATGCGGTAAATAAAGTTCCTACACAGCTAATAAAGGTGAATATGTCACATATCCGGTAACCACAATTAGAGCCAGTCAACAGTCCCAAGAACCTAGAGGTACCTCGTAGAGAACATGCATCTAGTCTTATAGCCGAAGCTAACCATATCAGTCAAGTTTGGATGGGCCCTCCCCGGAGCTCATCCCGGGTCACCCATCCCGTACTGCTACTACATATGCACATATTCAACCAACTAGCTACACAAAACTTATTCTACCTGTATCATAAATATAACAATAACTCAATCTATCCAATTACTGTCAACATATCAATTTACCATATCCGTGTGTATCCAATCTAATCATTTCATAGGAAAATTTATTAGCAGGTGCACATATATAAATTTGCAACAAGAGACTGAAAGTTTATAATTAAGCTTACCATACGAGACCTAGACTCAAGGGAAATTAGTCGATTCTCATGGCAACTATTACTTTACCAATAACCAATTCAATTCCTACTCAACACTTATAATTGATTCTATCCATTCCCTACAAACCGTACCTTCACAAAAATCCTAACGGTAATAAATCTCCGAAGAAACAAGATTCTTAAATCTCCTAATCAACATGAAGAACACTTCCACCAATTGAGTCAACTAAGACTTGCTACATCAGTATAAAAAAAATGAATCAACAGCCAGATCAACAAGAAAATTCCAATTCAAAATCGATAAACGATAACAAACAGTGAAGTAAATGTATTGAGTAAAACTACACAACAATTTCGAAGCAAAAATTCCCACGGAGTCTCAAATTCAATCTAAAGCCTCACAAAAATTCCTCAAACCAAATCCAGAATTTCATGGAAAGCTCAAATCACAACTGACACCTCGGTCTAACATTTAGTCAAACAGGTTATGCACAACTCTCTAAACCATGTTCATCACGAAAAACACGAACTCAAACTAAATTCCCAACTCATCGATCACCAGCCAAGACTTCCAGAAGAGCATATTGCGGAATTTGAATTCATCAAATTGAGATCACTGCCACCACTTCGGAATCATAAACGAACCTAACAAAAACCTTCGGCCGAAACCTCCAACAAAGCACATCCTTACAGAGGAGAAGTCAATCCAACACGTTTACCAGAAAACAATCGAATGCATCCACAAATGAGAAAAACAATCGAAAACATCTACCCGAAGAGCAAATTCGAACATCTCCAAGGAAAGAAAAAAAAACTAACAGAACATCTCCAAAAAGAAACCAATCGAAATCCCTACCCATCCTCTCCTTCATAGGGTTTCCCACCCCTCCATACCTCACAGATCTCAGGTTATCACAGTAGATATACTTGCCTCTTCCTTCCTTCATGTCGCATTCAACGCCCGTGCGATGTGCCGCCGCATCGATAGCAGATCTCGCCCAACTGTGGTGTCCTCTGTGAAGCTCGGCTCACCGGGAGATGCTCGGTCGGAGCTCCAGCGACGACAACCAGCTCCGTCGTCTCGTGACAAGGGCGAGAGTAGGGGTCAAAGGGTTTAGGGCAGAGTGCGGCATGAAATCGGCATTTTAGGGCTACAATGGATGGGCAAAGGTGTTTTGCTTTTATATGTAGGTTATCTAGCCTAACTTAGGATAATTAAGGCCAACTAATCCCCAGCTTAATAAGGTATCGTATGTTTCCATCAGTTTTTAACAATTCTTTTCTCTTGAAATATGTCATTTAAATTCATTTGTACCCTCAAAAAATTCCTAAAATTCTAAGAATATTTTATAAGTTAATCATTTAATTAACACTTATGTGACTTTAGATATTTTCATAAATAAATTTTCCTTAATTTCGCTCATGGGTCCTTACAAATATACTCGACCTCTATAGTAGAATCAGCGACTGTGTCCTGTTTCGAACTCTTCCAGCTCACAGCACCACCATTTATGCAAAACACGAACCCAAACTGCGCTCGATAATCATCCTGGTCAGTTTGGAAGCTAGCATCACTGTAACCCTTTACAGCTAGCTCGTCATCACCTCCATATATCAAGAAATATTTTTTAGTCCTTCTCAAGTACTTAAGAATATTCTTGACCACTATCCAGTGACTTTCACCTGGATCTGACTGGTATCTGCTCGTCATGCTCAAAACATATGAGACATCAGGACGAGTACATAGCATGGCGTACATGATAGATCCTATGGCTGAAGCATAAGGGATCTGATCCATGCGATCTCTCTCCTCTCTAGATGAGGGACCTTGAGTCTTCGAAAGACTCACACCATATGACATCGGCAGAAATCCCTTCTTGGAGTTCTGCATTGCAAATCGTAGTAGTACCTTGTCAATGTATGTACTCTAACTTAGGCCAAGCAATCTCTTAGATCTATCTCTATAGATCTGTATGCCTAAAATGTGGGATGCTTCACCTAAGTCCTTCATTGAGAAACAAGTCCCTAGCCAAGTCTTGACAAACTGTAGCAAAGGGATGTCCATCCCAATAAGTAGTATGTCATCCATATACAATATAAGGAAGACAACTGTGCTCCCAACAACCTTTTTGTAGACACAAGGTTCATCTTCATTCTTGATGAAACCAAACTGTTTGATTGCATCATCGAATCAAAGATTCCAGCTCCGAGAAGCTTGCTTTAGTCCATAAATGGACTTATGTAGCTTGCATACTCTGCCAGTATGTTGTTGATCTACAAAACCCTCACGTTGTGTCATGTACACATCCTTGAGGAGGTTTCCATTCAGAAACGTGGTTTTGACATCCATCTGCCAGATCTCATAATCATGGTATGCTGCAATAGCAAGCATGATCTGAATGGATTTAAACATCGCTACTGAAGAAAAAGTTTCATCATAGTCAATACCATGAATTTGCTTGAAACGTTTTGCTACCAAGCGACCCTTATAAATAAGTTCATCCATGTCAATCTTTCTCTTAAAGACTCACTTACACCCAATGGGTTTGACCCCTTCAGGTGGATCAACTAAAGTCCATACTTGGTTAGTGTACATGGATTCCATCTCGGATCTCATGGGCTCTAGACATTTCTCGGAATCTGATCTCATCACAGCTTCCTGATAGGAGGTAGGCTCATCCTCAATGAGCACAACGTCATCATGGTCAGACAAGAGAAATGAATATCTCTCAGGCTGACGACGTACCCTATCAGACCTGCGAAGAGGTAGGTCTACTCGAACTGGTTGTGGTTCCTCAACTCCTTGTGGAACAACATCCTCCACAACGCTTTGTGGTTCCAGTTCAACTTCCATCGAGGCTTCAGTGCTATGGTTCACATCTTGAACTTCTTCAAGATTGAATGTACTCCCACTAGTCTTTCTAGAAACAAAATCCCTTTCTAGAAATACCCCAGTCTTTGCCACAACAACTTGTATTGACTGGGAATGTAGAAGTAATATCCTTTCGTTTCCTTGGGATATCCAATAAAATAACACTTATCAGATTTGGGTCCCAGTTTATCTGAGACTTGACGTCGAACGTAAGCCTCACAACCCCAAATCCTCATAAAAGATACCTAGGCATCTCTCCTAGTCCATATCCTATATGGTGTCTTTATCACAACCTTGGATGGAACTCGCTTGAGTATGAAGGCTGTTGTGTCTAGAGCATAGGCCCAAAGAGATGTAGGAAGATCTGTGTGACTCATCATAGACCGTACCATATCTAATAAGGTACGATTCCTCCTTTTGGATACACCATTCCACTATGGTGTTCCTGGAGGAGTGAGTTGGGATAGGATCCCACACTCAGCTAGATAGTCACGAAACTCATGGCTAAGGTATTTTCCACCTCGATCTGATCGAAAAATCTTAATACTCTTGCCAAGCTGAGTTTGTACTTCATTCTTGAATGTTTTGAACTTTTCAAAGGATTCTGACTTATGTGTAATCAGATACAAATAACCATATCTACTGAAGTCATCAGTAAATGTAATGAAGTACTTATAACCACCCCTGGCAGCGACATTGAAAGGGCCACATACATCACTATGTATAAGTCATAACAAGTCAGTCGCTCTCTCGCTGTGTCCACTAAAGGGAGTCTTGGTCATCTTGCCCAGTAGGCATGAGTCGGATGTCTCATATGATTCAAAATCAAATGAGTCCAGCAAACCATCTTTATGGAGCTGGGATAAGCGTTTGTCATTTATATGACCTAAGCGACAGTGCTAGATATAGGTTTGGTTTATGTCTTTTGACTTGAACCTCTTGGTACTTATGTTATAGATAGGGTTCTCAAGGTCTAGAATATAGAGTCTGTTCATCAGAGGTGCACTACAATAGAACATATAATTTAAATAGACTGAACAACATTTGTTCTTTATTATAAATGAAAAGCCTTTCTTGTCTAAACAAGAAACTGATATATTGTTCTTAGTCAAAGCAGACACATAACAACATTCATCCAATTCTAGTGCAAGCCCAGAGGGCAGAGATAGAGAATAAGTTCCTACAGCAACAGCAGCAACCCATGCTCCATTGCCTACTCATAGGTCCACCTCGCCCTTCGTCAATGCCCTGCTATTTCTCAACGCCTGCACATTAGTAAAAATGTGAGAAGCACATACGGTATCGAATACCCATGATGAAGAAATAGATAGATTGACTTCTATAACATATATACCTGAAGTGGAAGTCTCACTTCTCTTCTTCTTAAGATCTTCCAGGTACACTTTGCAGTTCCTCTTCCAGTGCCTGGTCTTACCGCAATGGAAGCAAGTAGCATCCTTGGCAACCCCTCCCTTGGGTTTCAGTGCCTTGCCTTTACCCTTGGCTTGGGACTTTTCCTTACCTTTGGGCTTGCACTTGCCCTTGTGTTTTTGAACCATCAGAATAGAGTTGGGCTTAACCTTCTTAAGGTTGAGCTCAGCAATTCTTAACATGCTAAGCAGCTCAGGCAGTGGCTTGTTAATTTCGTTCATGTTGTAATTTAGAACAAATTGACTATAGCTATCAGGCAAGGATTGCAAGATCAGATCAGTGGCCAGCTCTGGGCCAAGTGGGAATCCTAACCTCTGTAGGTTTTCTATGTACCCAATCATTTTGAGTACATAGGGGCCTACTGGAGTCTCATCTTGCATCTTGCACTGAAACAATGCCATAGAGATCTCGAATCTCTCGTGCCTCGCTTGTCCTTGATATAGTTGACGAAGATGTTCAACCATATCATAAGCGCTCATCAACTCGTATTGCTTCTGAAGCTCAGAGTTCATGGTCGCGAGCATAAGACATGACACATCTAATGGGTCATCTTGATGCTTCTTGTAAGCATCACGATCAGCTCGCGTGGCAGTGGCAGGAGGTGCCTCAGGAATGGACTGCTCCAGGACGTACAGTTTTCGTTCCTGTGTGAGAAGTATTCTCATGTTCCTGTACCAGTCCAGGAAGTTAGCTCCATTGAGCTTGTCCTTATCGAGGACAGAACGCAGGGAGAAGGAGTTCGTGTTTGACGACATGGTAATCTACAACAGAAAAATGTAGAAAAATAAATATCATATTCCAATTAATCATCTAATTAGGTCTTTAATTAAATGATTCTCCCACTGAATTCTACAATTCAAGTGGGACAAGATCCACATCATACTACGCCTTGAGTTAGCTTTGGCTAAATCACCCAAGACTTAGTATGATCGGTAGGTAACTAATTACCAATTACATCTCTATGCAACTCTTGTTTATAGGATCAAGATCCGCATATATATTAAAACCTGAGTTAGCTTTGGCTAAATCACCCAAGAATTAATATAAATGTGATTTTGACCTATCTACCAACCATTGGAAAATGTCTATAGTTAAACTCGATCCAATTGAGTTAACTAGTTGCTCAATCTAATTGAGTTGTACTCACCCATGCGTTGATAAGCGGGACCAAAATTGTCCCTCCGCACCCTACCAAGATAATATGCGTTGCTCTGCTTTGGCAGATTCAACAACAACATGTGATCGAGGTAGTGATGGGTATCACGGCATGGTAGGCATTTCGAGTTGACGCGATTGAGATCTAATCTAATCGACGATGTGTATCATATACGCGATTTAGATCTAATCTAATCGTGGAGGTGCATCATGTGCGTGATTTAGATCTAATCTAATCGTTAATGCACTAATTAATTACTAATCTAGCATGCATCACATACACACACACAAGTAATTAATTAAATTTTGTGATTAGTCATGGCCCTACTGCAATCTTCTCAAGCCAATGAGAAGATCGGTTGGTCAACCTAGGTCAATAGCTTCCTCAAGCTCCTCCCTTTGACCGTCATGTGTTGCTCGCACCCTCCTTGTAACTCCGTCTCGAGTGGACCTTCCACCGCTCCAATTTTGTACATTACAAAAAGTGAAACTCGAGTTACATTCGAGTTTAATAACTATTTTACAACAGGAATATAAATAGAAGGGCACGACGTGCAGGTCGCGAATCAAGTACAACAAGCACAAACACACAAAATGGCGCACAGGCCATATTATGAATTACAACACATATTTCCAATCAAATTGGGTTCTTTGAGTCATAACCATCACAAAATGATACATAATTCTAAATTATGTGATTTCCATAAATTTCTATAATTGTTTCTAATATTTTTATGATTTTATGAGTCGCAACTTCCGGCGGTCCCGATTAGCGATTTTCGGGCGCAATCGCGGAATGAAGCCCCTTGCAGGGTTAGGGGCAGCACCCCTCCTTGCGATATAACCATCACAAGTGTTCCTAAGCGATCCTACAGTGCATTAGCCTGCTGTCCCAAATCATTTTGGGCGAGACCTTGCCGATTCGGAAGGTGTTTCTCGGTAGTCGAAGCCTACAAGTGTTCAAACACTTGTTGCTTCGCTTCTACGAGAAAAATACCCATAAAGTACATTAAAATCATAAATTTACAGAGAGTTGCAGAACTGATATTTTTCATAAAAATACAAAAAAAACACGTACACGCTTCGCACGAGGCTCTGATACCACTGTTGGATTTTTCGGGCCGCAAAAATCACTTTTTGCGTTGCGGAAACCCGAATCCCATGCCACCGGATCCGTGCAAAGTAATAAAATTTCGTAAAAACTTCGTGTACATGTTTTCTAGCCAAGATCTACAAGGAAGAGACTTATACCTTTGTAGCAAAGCCCTTCGCGTATCCCGCTCGTCCAAGGTTCGCCGGATCTCAGGGTTGTCAAGTGTACAACCCTCTATGCGTATCCACACGAACAAATCGATGGAGAGAACCTCTAAAGATGTGCTAGCAACCTTAGAGGATGAGCAATGGTGGAGGAGAGGGAGAGAAGAAAGGTAGAGAGGAAGAAGATGGAGTTACACAAAGCACCAAATGCTCCAATAATGTGGCCGACCACATCAAAAGGGTTTTAAACCTCCTTGGGATACCAAGGGTCACAACTCTTGGTCTCCCTCATGAGGTGGCACACACACATAAGTGGCCTTGATGATTTGGCACATCATCATTACTCCACTTAATGCCAACTCACAAATGAGGTGGCAATGGTCAAGTCAAACTTAACCTTTCATTTTCCTCTCAAGTCAAGTCAAACTTGACCACTTCTCTCCCATGGTTGATCAAATCTAACCATTGGTTCAAGTCAATTTTAATTTAATGAATCTCTATTCATTGAATTAAATTAGCTCAATGAGTCTAAGTTCAAATTAGACTCATTTAACACATGAACCAAATTGAGTACAACTCAATTAGTTTACTTTGGATTACTCTTAATCCAATTTGGTTCATCATATGAACATAATCCTCTAGGTACATCAAATGAACCTAATCTCCATCTAATTGCCCTTTGTGTGTGACCCTATAGGTTCTTGTAACGTTGACAATGCTCCTAAACCCATTTAGAAGGATAAGTAATGAGCGGTATCCAGCAACACATTATTACTACCCAAGTTACAAGAATGTTGAGATCCAACATCACCTTGTGACTACTAATTGTGACCCCTCACAATATATGATAAGTGTCCTTTTATCATTGACATCTAGATTGATCAATGTGAGGCATAGACCGTGTCATCCTCTAATCAATCTAAATCTTGAATCCCAAGTAGACTCACTCAATCAAATTAGCTCAACATCCCATATTGACTCATTTGGGTATGGCCATGCACTTAGTGGTCTCACTCTATCGAGAATAATGATGTCACTCCCGTCATATAGGAGGGATAGATCTCATCTACATCACTCACATCCCTCCGCTAATTTGTTACATACCTAGTAATCGCCTTTATAGTCCACCTAGTTACGGGTGACGTTTGACGAAGCCAAAGTATGTAACTCCTTATGTAGGGAACCATGGTAACTTCAGGTCCAACGACTAATAGCCACATGAGAAATTATATGACACTCATATAATGATCCATGATACTTTCTCATGGCGGGTCAATCAGTATACATTCTCCAATGCATACCCATGTGTCAACTTGATAACTCCATATCCATGACTTGTATGATCAAGTCATCGAGTTGACCTACATGCTAGTCTCGTCGCATTAACATTGTCCCTGAATGTTAATATTTGACTAGGAATTATTAAGAGTAGTGTTCCCTATATCATCTCACTATCGATTCAACCAATCGATTGATATAGGTTAGAACCTTCTACTCAAGGACGCTATTATACTTAGTTATTTTGCACCAATACAAGTAACCATAATAACCATAAACAAATGCCTTTATATATATAAGAAATATGATACAATGAGTCCATACAACAATCATCAAATGATTGGCTCTAGGGCTCTAACTAACAATAAAGGCATGTAGTCTTATAAAATATTCTCAGTATCATACCGCCTGATTGAAGGCAGAGCGAGCACCCACGTGCTCATATATGCTTGTCTGTGCAAAGCCTGCCCGAGCATAAAGGCATTTCATCTTATATAATATTCTCAGTATCATACCAGTCGACCGAAAGCCGAGCAAGAACCCACGTGCTCGTATATGCTCGTCCGAGCAAAGCCCGCCCGAGCATAAAAGTATTTAGTCTTATTTAATATTCTCAATATCATACCATCCGACTGAAGGTCGAGCGAGCACCCACGTGCTCGTATATGCTCGTTCGGGTAAAGCCCACCCGAGCACAAAGGAATGTTGTCTTATATAATATTCTCAGTATCATATCGCCCGACCGATGGCCGAGCGAGCACCCACGGGTACATATATGCTCGTCTGGGCAAAGCATGCCCGAGCATAAAGGCATTTAATCTTATATAATATTCTTAGTATCATACCGTCCGACCGAAGGCCGAGTGAGCACCCATGTTCTCGTATATACTCGTCCGGGCAAAGCCCACCCGAGCATAAAGGCATGTAGCCTTATATAATATTCTCAATATCATATCGGCTGGCCGATGGCCGAGCGAGCACCCACGTGTACATATATGCTCGTCCGGGCAAAGCATGCCCGAGCATAAAGGCATTTAATCTTATATAATATTCTCAGTATCGTACCGACCAACCAAAGGTTGAGCGACCACCCACGTGCCCGTATATGCTCGTCCGAGCAAAGCCCGCCGAGCATAAAGATATTTAGTCTTATATAATATTCTCACTATCATACCGACCAACCGCAGGCCGAGTGAGTGCCCGCGCTTATACATGCTCGACCAGGCAAAGCCCACCTGGGCATAAAGAAAGGATCAACAGAATGTATTCTTAATAGTGTATACGGCCGACTTGATGACTGACCGAGATATATTTAGCTGGAAGCACTCTTAACAGTATATACGATCGACTTGAATGACCGGCCGAGATATCTTCAATAAGAAGCACTCTTAACAGTATATACGGCCGGCTTGAATGATCGACCGAGATATATTCAGCAGGAAGAACTCTTAATAGTATATACAATGCTTGAACGACCGATCGAGATATATTCAGCAATAAGTACTCTTAACAGTGTATACGGCCAGCTTGAACGACTGGCCGAAACATGGGACATTTGTAATAGTATACACAGTCGACTTAAATGATCGGCCGAAATATGCTTAGCAGAATATTTGGCGGGAAATATCTTCTAGAAGCTTCTTTAGTTATGATGACGTGTTATAAATAAGAAAACGAGTACATCTGGGGTACAAAAAAGATTTCTTAAAAGATTATTACATCTAGTATAGAAGATGACTTCATCTTCTAACAAACTCTAACGAACCGGGGACCACCTCACGACTACGGAGGTCACGTGAGGTGGTACAAAAAGGGAGATCTTCCGTTGGCAAGGTACGTAAGTTCTAGCATCTAAACTCTGTTTTTACTTCAATTACTGTTCTTCTTCTTCTTCTTCCATCTTTGAGAGGAACTGACTTGGGTGTCGGAGGGCCTAACCAGGGATCCCCACCCTAGTCTTAGGTCGCTAACGCTTTGTTGGTTCGTCTCATTGTGCGTAGGAGCACGGAGGAGTTTCTTCAGATCATCAGAGTTCGTCTTCATCGGAACCAATACTCATCCTTGTAAATCTAAGACAAGATCAAATTTGGTGCTATCTATGGGAACTATTCACTTGGATTTGAGACTACGAAGATGGAGGAAGCTGGTAAACCCAAAACCATCACCATCTCGCAAGATGATTTGGAGTTGCTCATCAACGCCAAAGTATAAAAGATACTACTATGACAACAACAACAGGGGAATACTGGCAATACAGTACCAGAGATACCACCTCCGACGATGTCGGTAACCTCCCATTAGCGAGAGAAGGAAATCAAAGGAGGAGATCCGGCTCATCTATTCTCTACTCCTTTCTCTCCCAATTGTCGTCCTATAGCTTATTTTCTAACACCTCTGGAATAAGGAGGACGAAGAGCAACCCTTCAGGAATCCTCTAGGGAAACCTTTGTGAGAGAAAAGAGAAAGGGGAAGGTAGTAGCTAGTGATAGTTCTCCTAAAAAGATTGTCTCTCCATTCTCTCAACAAGTGTTGGATGATCTGTTGCCAAAACACTATCAGAACTTAAATGTTGGAGAATATTCAGGGACAACTGATCCCGAAGATCATCTTCTTAAGTTTGAGTACACAACGCTTCTTCAACAATTCACTGATGGAGTCAAGTGTTGGATGTTTCTTACTACTTTCGAAGGAGCATCTCAGAGAAGGTTTAAGCAATTGCCGGAGAATTCCATTCGTCGCTTCAAGGATTTCCGCAAGTTATTCTTGCATCATTTTTCCAACAATCGAAGGTATCATAAAATGCTGTGGAGTTTATTTTCTATAAAGCGAGGTCCTAAAGAGTCTATTAGGGCTTATATTAAGATATTTAATCAAGTGGTCATTGATATTCCATCGACCACTACAGAGATTTTGGTAAGCGCCTTCTCTCATGGGCTTAATGATAATGATTTCTTTAAGAATTTGGTTAAGAATCGTCCTACCAATTTCAATGTCTTAATTGAATGGGCTTCTAAATTTATCAATATGGAAGAGGTTCAAGCTGCACGCAGGAAAGAAGTTAACGCCCGTGCACCAGTTCCAGCGGTAACCTGACCGAGGGACCTGCCCAGCCTCCTAAAGGACCTCGGGTGGACCTGCCCCATCATCATCCTGAGCCACGACCCCAATTAGTGCAACACGTGAGAGCTCCTCAACAGTTTTCCCAAAGATGGTGCACATACCATCTAACTAATACTCATAATACGGAGGATTGTTCCACTTTGATGAATCAACATGCATGCAATAATCGATACCGTCAGCGTTCTCCAATCCAGAATCACAAGCAATATCCTGGACAAAATAGCCCGCTCAAGATTGAGTATTAGCCGAGCAGGTCGCAGGCAGGAATATTACCCCTCCCTGTGGTATCAACTCAAGCACCCGGCCAGGCACAATCAAAGCCATCATCAGCCTGACAGGAGGAAAATCGTAGTAATGCCGCTCGAGCTAACATTAGTTTGATAGCAGGAGGACCCACTGATGGTGATTCCAACCGGGCAAGAAAGTTGTATGCTCGGCGACTAACAATTCATGCCGTCGGATGTAGTGCTGAAAAGGTGACTGGGCTGGAGATCAGTTTCGGATCCCAAGATTTGGAGGGGGTAGAAGTATCCCATGATGATGCACTGATAATCAAGGCTGTTATAGTCAATTATAATATTTCACATACTTTTATTAATACTGGCAGCTCTGTTAACATCATTTTTAAACAAGCTTTTGACCATTTGCAGATTGACCCAAGCGAGCTTCAACCTATGGTCACTCCATTGTATGGATTCACAGGCAATGAAGTACAACCATTGGGTTAGATAAAATTAGCCATATCTATGGAGGAGGAGCCTCTTATGTGAACTCGTCGGTCGGTCTTTATAGTTGTGGAAGCTCCATCGACTTATAATGTTATTCTAGGTCGACCGACCTAGAATGAATTCAGGGTGGTCGTTTCAACTTTTTGTCAGAAAATAAAATTTCCCGTGGATGATTAAGTAGGGGAGGTTAAAGGAGATTAAATAACTACACATAAGTGTTATGTGGAGATTGTCAGGGCGGAAGCTAATGCCACCCGAAAAGCTCAAAGGATGCATATCAATGCCATTCATGAAAAGTCGCCCACTCTCATATATGAAGAAAAGGAGGAAGTACAAATACAGCCTGGTCGACTGAAAGCTACCACGCATATTGCTTCTAACCTGGATCCTGATCTCAGAGAGGATCTAATAAAATGCTTGATAAAAAATAGTGATGTATTCGCTTAGACACCTAAAGAAGTGAAGGGTATCGCGCCAACAGTTATGGAGCACGCTCTTCATGTTTATCCTTACGCCCAGCCGGTCAAACAAAAGAAGAGGGATTTCGGGGCTGATCAGAATAACATTATCAAAGAGGAAGTAGATAAACTACTGGAGGTTGGATATATCCGGGAAGTATAATTCCCAAGCTGGCTGGCTAATGTGGTTCTAGTTTCTAAGCCGGGCAATGAATGGTGAGTATGTATTGATTTCAGATATCTTAACAAGGCTTGTCCAAAAGACCATTATCCTCTATCCCGCATAGATCAAGTGGTGGATTCTATGGTCAGCTATGAATTTATCAGTATGTTGGATGCTTATTAGGGTATCATCAAATTCCACTTGCTAAGGCAGATCAGGAAAAGGTTAGCTTTATAACTACTGAAGGTACTTATTGCTATAATGTTATGCCTTTTGGTCTCAAGAATGCAGGGAATACTTATCAGTGGCTTATGAACAAGGTTTTCCAAAAGCAGATTGGTAGAAATATGGAAGTTTATGTGAATGATATTCTTATAAAAACTATAAGGGCCTCTAGTTTTTGTCCTGATATTGAAGAAACTTGAGGACTCTGAGAATGTATGGGCTCAATCTCAATCCCGACAAATGTTTATTCGGGGCCAAGAGTGGGAAGTTCCTAGGATACATGGTGATCGAGCGAGGCATAGAGGCCAATCCCAGCAAGGTGAAAGCATTGCAAGGCATGGCTCCCCCAAAGAGCTTGAAGGAGGCTCAGTGATTGACAGGGAGGATTACTGCCCTATCTCGCTTCATCTCTCGGTCGGTCAATCGAAATCTCCCTTTCTTTAAGGTACTCCGATGAGTGACTAAGTTTCAATGGGATGAGGATTGTAGCAAGGCATTCGAGGAGTTAAAAGAATACTTATCTACTCTTCCTGTATTAGCTAAACTAGTAGTGGGAGAAACTTTATGGATGTACTTATTGGCTAACAATCATGTTGTTGGTTCTGTATTAGTGAGGCAGGAAGAAAAAGAATAATTACTCGTGTATTTCTTAAGCCATTTATTAAAGAGAACAGAGTGTCGATATACGACACTCGAAAAGTTAGCTTACGGATTGGTTCTAGCATAAGCCCTTATTTTCTATCACATCCAATTATAGTATTAACTAATAGCACTCTCGGTCGAGTGCTTGTTAACCTAGAGGCATCTGGGAGAGACTAATTAAATGGACAATCGAGCTCAATGAATATGACATACAGTATCAGCCTCGAACGACCATCAAAGCTCAAGCTTTGGTAGATTTCATAACAGAGATACCAAGTCCCGAAACAGAGGAAACCTGGATTATCTATGTGGATGGATCTTCTACTCGACAAGGTAGTGGAATTGGAGTTCTTCTCATATCTCCTAGGGAGGATCAAATACAGTTATTTGTTAGACTGAATTATAGAGTTACCAACAAGGAAGCTGAATATAAAACATTAATAGCAGGTTTGCAAGCTGCCAAACATGTGGGAGCTACTTGAGTGGTAATTCATTCTGATTCCCAATTGGCTACATAACAATTAACGGGTAGCTTTGGAATTAGTAATGAAAGACTCAGGTTGTATGCAGAAGCTTTTGATAATTTGAAAGTTGATTTTTAGGAATTAAGTATAAAGAAAATCCCTCGAACAGATAATCAAGTTGCAGACGAGTTAGCCAAATTAGCTTCTACCATTATACTTTGGAATTTGGATAAGCCGGTAGAACAAACATTATTAGTATCTTATGTGGAATAGCATGTTAATCTGGAAATTCAAGGTGATTGGAAAACACCAATTATTCTATTCTTGCGACAAGGAATTCTACCCACTGATGTAGAACAAGCTAGAGTATTCAAGAAGAGGGCAAGTCAATATACTATGATTGGAGATCACTTGTATAAGAGGGCTTTCTCTAGTCCTCTACTTAATTGTGCCAGATCAGATGACATACAGTATATCCTACAAGAGGTGCATCAAGGTTCCTGTGATAGTCATATGGGAGGCAGGTCTCTTGCTAGTAAGATATTATTAGCTGGATATTTTTGGCCTACTTTACAAGCAGATGCTGCTCAATTGGTGAGAACCTGTTTGTCTTGTCAGAAACATCAGAATATCCCTCATCATCCTACTGAATTATTAAAGACTTCTATAGTATCTTACCCTTTTGATCAATGGGGCATGGATATAATAAGACCTTTCCCTCTTGCACCTGCTTGGAGGAGGTTCTTGTTAGTAGCAATGGATTATTTCTCTAAATGGATAGAAGTAGAACTATTGGTAAGAATTACTGAACATGTAGTTATTTAATTTCTATGGCAACACATCGTTTGCAGATTTGGTACTCCACACGAGATAGTTTCTGATAATGAAAGACAATTTCAAGGAAGGAGAATTAAGAAATGGTGTTCTGATTATGGTATTACACAAGCTTTTACCTCTATGGCGTAACCACGGAGCAATGGACAAGCTGAGGTAACTAATAGAGAGATTATCAGAGGACTTAAAACCAAGTTAGATCATATAGGTGGCAGTTAGGAAGATGAATTATCCAGCATATTGTGGGCACATCGTACTACTCCTCTAGAGACTACAGGAATTAACCCTTTTCATTTGGATTATGGCGGTGAGGCAGTAATTCAGATTGAGGTTGGAGTGGAATCTAATCGGAGAAGGCTTTATGATGATAACAATACAGATCGATGCCTTATGGAGCTTGATTTAATAGAAGCGCGGGACAAAGCAGCAACCCGACTTTTTTCTTATCGGCAACGAATGATGCAAAATTACAACAAGAGAGTCATCCCAAGGTTCTTTTAGGTAGTTGATTTAGTATAGAAGTGTATCAAGCCCGTAGGAGATGTTAACAAGCTGGAGCCGCAATGAGGAGGACCTTACAAAATCATACAGAAACTTGTATCAGCCGCTTATTACCTTCAAGATGCAGAAGGAAGAAGGAAGAACACTCGTGCTAATCATTTACGACCATATAGAACTTAGCAAATATGTCTGTAAGTCATTTATGTATTTTCTTCGAAAATCTTTTAATACAAATGATAGATAACATGCAGGCAATATTATTTGGGAGAAACATACATTCTACTTTAAACTTTCATAACAGTCGATCGGGGACCCTAAGGAGTGACCGATCTGACTTCCTTATGGGAAACTAGAGACTTTAAACCCCCATAACAATCAATCAGGGGCTCTAAGGAGTGACCAGCCTGGCTTTCGTAGGGGGAACCGGAGACTTTAAACCCCCATAATAGTCGATCGGGGACCATAAGGAGTGACCGGCCTGGCTTCCTTAAGAGAAACCTGAGACTTTAAATCTCCATAACAGTCGATCGGGGACTCTAAGGAATGACTGACATGGTTTCCTTAGGGGGAACCAGAGACTTTAAACCTTCATAACAGTCGATCGAGAACTCTAAGGACTGACCAACCTGGCTTCCTTAGGGGGAATCAGAAACTTTAAATCCCCATAACAGAACAGCACGCAGGCCATATTATGAATTACAACACATTTCCAAATCCAATTTGGGTCATTTGGGCCATGACTATCACAAAATTAATATATAATTCTAAATTATATATTTTTCATAATTTTATGTAATTTTCATAATTTTTTTTACAATTTTATGAGTAAATTTTTCTCGGCGGTCCCGTTTAGCGTTTTCGGGTGCAATTGCGAAACGAATCCCCTTGCGGGGCCAGGGGTAGCGCCCCTACCCGCGATCTAACCATCGCGAGGGTTCCTTTGCAATCTAACAGCGCCTAAGCCCGCAGTCCCAAAAATTTTGGGGCGAAACATTGCTGTTTCAGAAAATTCTTCTCGGTAGTTGAAGCCTACAAGTGTCTAAACACTTGTGCTTCGCTTCTACGAGAAAAATACCCATTAAAACTATAAAAACATGAATTTACAGAAAGTTTACAGATCTATATTTTTCATAAAAATATGAATCTAAACTCGTACTCGCTTCGCACGTGGCTCTGATACCACTGTTGCGGAAACCCCGAAACCCCTTAGCCATTGGATCCGTGCGAAGGAAAAATTTCAAAACTACGAGTACGAGTTTTAAACTTCGATCTACAGTAGATCTACAAAGGAAAAACATTTTATACCTTCGATGCGTGCCCGTCGCAATCCCGCAAGTCCAAGGTACGCCGGATCTCGAAGTTGTCAACGTAGACAACTCTCTAGTAATATCCACATGAACAAGATGTGTTCTCTAACACTCAAGGATGGAGAAGAGAGCACCCCAAGTGTGCTAGCACTTTCTAGGGCTCTCGGATGGGATTGGAAAGAAAAATAGAGAAGATGAAATACAAGAACACTCTTTTTCTTCTTCTATGTGACAATCACTCTATTTTTCTTTCATGAAACTCAAAACCACTCACCTTGTTTCTTCCTTGAAACTCATGGCCAAGAAAGAGGAGAGGGAGAAGAGAATGGCTAGAGGAAGGAGATGAAATGAATGAGAGCCTTGAATAAAATTCATTCCCCATTCAATCTCTTGTGTGGCCGGCCACATGAGTAACTCCCCCTCATTTAATGTGGCCGGCCACATTAATGGGAAAGGAGGCTTGTAACCTCTATGAGGTGGCACACCATGATGATGTGGAGCATCATCATTGGCCCACATCTTGCTATCTCACTAATGATGTGGCAATTAGTCAAGTCAAACTTGACTCTTCCTCTTCCTCTCAAGTCAAGTCAAACTTGACCAAATCTCTTCCATGGTTGATCTAATCTAACCATTTGATTCAAGCCAACTTAATATAATGAATCTAATTCATTAAATTAAGTTGATTTAATGAGTCATAATCTAAATTAGACTCATTGAATACATGAATCAACTTGAGTCCAACTCATTAGCCCAATTTGGATTACTCTTAATCCAATTTGATTCATCAAATGAATCTAATCATCTTGGTTCATCATATGAACCTAATCTCCATCCACTTGTTCTTTGTGTGTGACCCAATAGGTTCTTGTAACGTTGGCAATGCCCCTAAACTAATTTAGAAGCATAAGTAATGAGCGGTATCTAGCAATACATCATTACTACCCTTGTTACAAGAATGTTGAGATCCAACATCACCTTGTGACTACTAATTGTGACTCCTCACAATATATGACAAGTATCCTTCTATCCTAGACATCTAGATTGATCAATATGAGGCATAGACTGTGTCATCCTCTGATCAATCTAAATCCTGAACTCCAAGTAGACTCACTGAATCAAATGAGCTCAATATCTCATATTGACTCATCTGGGCATGACCATGCACTTCGTGGTCTAACTCTATCAAGAATACCGATGTCGCTCCCGTCATATGGGAGGGATAGATCCCATCTACATCACTCACATCCCTCTGCATAATTCGTTATATACCCATTAATCGCCTTTATAGTCCACCCAGTTACGGGTGACGTTTGACGAAACCAAAGTACATAACTTCTTATGTAGGGAACCATGGTGACTTCAGGTCTAAGGACCAATAGTCATACTAATAGTCACATGAGAAAGTATATGACACTCATATAACGATCCATGATACTTTCTCATGGCGGGTCATTCAGTATACATTCTCCAATGCATACTCATGTGTCAACTTGATATCTCCATATCCATGACTTGTGAGATCAAGTCATCGAGTTGACCTACATGCTAGTCTTATAGCATTAACATTGTCCCTGAATGTTAATACTCGACTAGGAATGATTTAGAGTAGTGTTCCCTATATTATCTCACTATCGATTCAACCAATCGATTGATATAGGTAAGAACCTTCTACTCAAGGACGTTATTATACTTAGTTTATTTGGCACCAATACAAGTAAGTATAATAACCAAAACCAAATGCCTTTATTTATATAGAATATGATACAACAAGTCCAAAATACAATCATCAAATGATTGGCTCTAGGGCTCTAGCTAACAGGATGTACCATTCATAAGAGGTAGACATTGTCAACAGAAAGAGATAAGAGAAACGAGAATAGTTAACGGAGAGCAAAGAACAAGAAAAACACATATTAGAGGAGGAAGACAAAGTGATTAGGGATTTTGTTTTCTCTATTTTTTTGAAACCAGGGTAGGGCATCGAAACACATATTTTGAGCAGGAATGTTGGATTAAAATGATAAGAAAAGTGGGATTAAAGACAAGTACACACCAAATGTCTTAGGCAAGCATGTCACCAATACAAGAATAGTATAGGTAGTCGATACAAAAAGTTATATTCTCGATATGTTAAAATCATTACTGAAATTAAGTATAGAAAGTTTGGGGAGTCTGAAAAAGATTTCTTATATTACTAGTTTGGCCGATCAACATCAGCTGATCAAAATTCCAAGTTAATTTTAAAAAAAAATTATATAAACTCGACCGGTCATCAAAGACCCGGCTGGGTATGAAATTTAGAAGAAACCACGACATAAACTCAATCGTTCGCTAATGATCGATCGGGTATTAAATTTTAAAGCAAACATATAAATAAATCCGATAAGCCATCAAGAACTAATTGAGTAGTGAAGAATGTTAAGGCATATGAGTAAACTTGAGCAGCCACCCATAGCCGACCAAATATTAAATTAGGATAATATTAAGTATATAGGCAAACTAGATCAGTTATTAATGATCAACCGAGTATGGTATTAAATATACAAGTGAATTCGGTCAATTGTTAACGAACGAATGAATATTAAATTTAAATGACATAAAGACAAATTTGATTGATCACTGATAGTTGATTGAATATTAGGCTTAGATGAAATTCAACATAGGAATAATTTTGTATAGTTACAAAAAGCAGGGCAAAAGTTGTTAAATAAATAAATAACTTAACTCTCCAATAATAAAATCCCACCAATCAAAGTCAACATTAAAAGCTATATAAATTGCTAAATGTTCACTAAACATAAACAACGACAAAGAGAAATCCATGATTATAACATCATACGGAAAAATTAACATTCAGGATTGTTCTATCGTGAAAACACAGAGTGAAAGCAAATTAGGGAACATGTCGGGGGGGGGGGGGGTATAGTAGCAAGTAGTTCCCGATGATCAAGGAAGTTAACAGGAGGATCAAAGACTAGCGGCCCTTTCTTTTTCAGTTGTCTTATACCTCCCTCAGCCCCATGAGTGAAAGCCTTGGTGATGCAGGTAGCAATAGGAGCATTAAACTCAGTAGATTCCAGGAGGGCTCTTGTCCTCTTTTTAAATCACTCAACTTCCCGTGCCTGATAGGCTATTAAAGCATCCTGTGAAGTTTTTGATTCATGCTCCTTGGAGGCTAGTTCTTCTTTAATCGAAGCTAAGGATGAACCTAAGGAAGTTAGTTCAGAATTTTTAGATTCTATAATAGCATCCCTAGCAGCTAATTCCACCTTCAACGCTTATAGTTGGGATAACAATTGAGCATTCTCGGTAGCATATATATATCCACTTTGGAGGCTAATTCAATGCGAAGAAGGGTCTCTACCTTAACTTTGGATTCAAAATCTTCTGAACATGCTTTCTATTTGATTAAATTTAGGAGTTCTGCCTCGAGAGACTGGCCAGTTTTTTGTAGCTAGCGAGATAATTCCTCAGAGGCTCGAGAGGAGGAGGTTCCAGAAACTTGCAATTTTAGCTTAGTTACTTCTTGGGTTAGCTCATACATGTGTCTGTGCATGTTCATGTTGGCGATCCACTGCAGTCCAAAAGTTATTATTAGAATGCATCAATAAAAATAAAGAGGTGAAGGATATGTTACCTTAGTTTCCTCAAAAGAAAATTAGTTAGCCCATTCAGCAGGAGTAAGTTTCTTAATTTCTTTACGAGCCTCTAGCTAGGCTGCTGTTAGAGAATCCCCCCCCCCCTAATAATATTAGGAAGGTAGGAGTAGATGTGGATGAGGATGATAAGGAGCTTTGGAGAGATAAGGAGGGGAAAAATAAGGATGGGAGAACCCTCAGCTATCAAGGGGTGGTATGAAAACAGGTTTAGTGAAATTCATCATAAATGCGAGATTGGGGTCAGTGCTCGAAGGTGGAAGAACTTCTGGTAATGGAGAAGTGGAGGAAGCCAATGTAGGATATAAGGAAGAGAGGGTAGGATCTGGAGAAGGAAGAGGGATATCCCCTGTAGGTATCTCCTCATAGGTAGAAACGACCCGTTTTTTGGGTTGGGGTGTTAATGTCAAGCGACGCTTGGGTGTTTTCTTATAGGAACAACCTCAGGTTCCTGTTCTTGTGACTCTTGAGGGATGTCTTCTGAGGGTGAACTGGTGGATGCTTCCTCAATAGTAGCTGATGAGCTAGGAACGAGGGTTAGTTGACTGGAGGACTCAGGTAAAGGAGCATTAGATGCTTGAGCTACTGCATTAAGCTCTGCACTAAGCTCCAGCTCTAGATGAATTACATTATCAACTAGCACTCGATACAGAGTATCCACTGTAACAAATAAAAAAGTATTTTAATCAGTAAAGGAGGAATAATTAAGAATTTCAAAACTTACCAAAAGAGTATTGTAAGCTCTTTTGAACAGGGCTCAAGCCAAAATGGTATAGGAGATCATCACGTAGCCAATGATGAATGTAGAAACGATAACCTTGTAATTTGTTGGAATATTCAGAGAAGATAGATTGTTGATGAAGTTCTTTTACATCAGAGACAGGGGGAAGAGAAGACTGCCATTTAGTAGACAACTCAACAGGACAGGGAAATTTAACAAAGGAAAAATGAGATTTCCAACCCTTGATAGAAGAAGGAATTTCTTCAAAAAATATCATTTTTGGGCAAGATTGGAAGAGGAAACCCCCTGGTTCTGATTTCTTGGGATAAGAAAATATAAAAAAAGTTTTAAGGAGTAGGAGATATACTATAAAAAGTGAAACACCATGTACAATCCCCATAGGTATCTAAAAGCATTTCGAGCAAATTGCTGAAGAGGAATACCAAAATACTGACTAATATCTACCAAGAACGTTGGAATAGGAAATCATAAGCCCGTGACTAGTTGATCCTTAAAAAAGGTGATACAATCATCAGGAGGAAGATAAGGGTGAGCGTCAGGCAATGGAACCCTAATATGGTAGTCTTTAGGGATTTCATACTGAGAGCAGATAGAAGCTTGGTTGGTGGTATTGAAGGAGGAACAGATTTGAGTGTACCAAGGGAGTAGGGATTCTTCAACCATGTAGAAAAATTGAAATACTCAGAGAGTAAAGGACTTACTGAATCCTAAGGGGGAAAAAAGGTCATAGGAGAAGATCGGAGAAGATAAAGAAGAACAAGTTGTAGAGAAAGGTCGGAAATGAAAATCACCAAGAAATAACTAGAAGAAGATGAAGAGTGAAAAAGTTAAAAAAAGGTTTAGGGTTTTAAGACAACATAAGGATCGCCGTTGAAGTAAAATGACTTGGTAAACAGGAGTCGTTGATTTACCAAGGAGAATGTGAGATAAGACATGAACGAAAAATGTACCGGGGATTACTTATAAAAGAGAGAAAAAAGGATACGTGGCGCTCATCTAGGAAGGGTCATTTATGATAGACAGAACAAATCGAATCATACACTAAACTGTCATATCTTCGAACATTCTCTTTTCATTGAAGGACCAATTACCGATGAGACCATTTTGAAAAATTGCGCGAATCTTAAAAAATAGATGAGTAAACAAAACTTGTAAGTAAGAAAAAGGTCTTGATTTATGGTAATCCTGATCAAAAGAGTAAGTCCGGTCGGACTCATAATTGGGCAGATGTACACATAAGATCCCTCATTAGACTAGTATTCACGCAACCTATCATAAGGAACACTTAGCAGGGTAAATAGCATAAGCAAATATAAACATAGAACTTTACATTGACATTGGTAATGTTACGATCATAACTCTTGAACTACTACAAACAAATACAACAAATAAGCAAATTGCTACTAACTTCGTTGTTTGGAATTAGTGAATCATTCTGCCCACTTCCAGTAGCGTGTGGTAAAGTGATAACCTAAACAAATTTTGGAACAAAGGGGATGAACAAGCCGACTCATTATCACGTTCTGTGGGATGAAAATAAATTTTACCCAGTATTATTACCGATAGGAAAATCTGTCATCCAACGGAATTTAACCTTTATTTAGAACCGCCCAATTGTTCTTCCCATCCTAGGTAGGGGCGGGTAATAGAGTGACAGCCCAGGACAAAAGGAAGAAGTTTGTCTTGTCCCCTGGCGCTTTTATGATTCACCCTCCAAAACATGTGACTGAGAGGTCATCTCTAGCCTAATCTGATCCAACTCAGCTTGTAGAAGATCCACCTTAGCCTTCTGATGGTCTAAGACTTGTTGTTGTTGTGATATTAGTAGACCATCTACATGAACTTTTTTGATTAGAATGGTTATCTCCGAAGCGTGCTGGACTTTTAGATCATCCAACTCCTTAGTCTTTTGCTTCAAATCTAGGTAAGCTTTGTCCCTCAAAGCCACTTTCGACCGAATCTAAGATTGAGTCGCCAATAAATGTACCTCTAGCTCTCTTTGATAAGAATGTTGTAAATCCAAAGCTTGCATAGCCTCAGTTAAGAACTTCTCCTTCTCAAATAATAGTTGTTCCCAGGGGGGAGATCTGAAGTCATAACTCCCAATAAAATCTTTAGAGAAAAGTAAAACAAGAAAGAGTAAAGCTTGATGTTTTAGAAAGTAGGATCACACCCCTATTTAACTTGTTGGGGGTGTCATGGGATCATTGTAGCAGGAGTCACGAGATCATTGTAGCAGCTGTCATGGGATCACTGTAAAGGGTGTCATGAGATCACTACAGAGAATGGTAGAAGGGCAAAAATAGACTTATGTCTAGTCAGTCGGCTATACCTCCTTCGATTAGACTTGAAGGGGAGGCTAGTGATACAAGTTATGATAAATCGATCGAGCAGATGATGGAGGGGATTAGGTTAAGAGAGATAGGAAGGATATATGGTCGGCCAACTGTAGACCGAGCAAATATCTAGGCACACACATATGCTCAGATGGGCAAAGCCCGCCCGAGCTCCATGCATCCACACATGCTAGGCTGGGCAAATCCCGTCCGAGCATGAAGATATATAACCTTATATAATATTCTCAGCATCCTACCGGTCGGTCGAAGGTCGAGCGAGCACCCACATGCTCATATATGCTCAACCGGGCAAAGGCCGCCAAAACATAAAGGCATTTAGCCTTATACAATATTCTCAGTATATTACCGGCCGACTGAAAGCTGAGCGAGTACCCACATGCTCGTATATGCTTGACTAGGCAAAGGCCACTCGAGTATAAAGGCATTTAGCTTTATACAATATTCTCAATATATTACCAGCCGACTTTAGGCCGAGCAAGCACCCACGTGCTCGTATATGCTCGTCTTGGAAAAGCCCGCTCGAACATAAAGGCATTTAGTCTTATATAATATTCTCAATATCATATCGACCGGCTGAAGGGCGAGCAAGCACCCACGTGCTCGTATATGCTCATCCGGACAAAGCCCGCCCGAGTATAAAGGCATGTAGTCTTATATAATATTCTCAGTATCATACCTGTCGACCGAAGGCCGAGCGAGCACCCATGTGCTCGCATATGCTCGTCCGGGTAAAGTCCGCCCGAGCATAAAGGCAATTAGTCTTATATATTATTCTCAGTATTATATCGGCCAACTGAAGGTCGAGCGAGAACCCACGTGCTCGTATATCCTCGTCCGGGCAAAGCTCGCCCGAGCATAAAGGCATGTAGCCTTATATAATATTCTCAGTATCATACCGGCTGACCGAAGGGCGAGCAAGCACCTACGTGCTCGTATATGCTCATCTAGGCAAAGCCTGCCTGAGCATAATGGCATTTTATCTTATATAATATTCTCAGTATCGTACTGGTTGACCGAAGGTCAAGCGAGTACCCACGTGCTCGATATGTTCGTCCGGGCAAAGTATGCCCTAGCATAAAGGCATGTAGCCTTATATAATATTCTCAATATCATATCGACCGACCGAAGGTCGAACGAGCACTGACGTGCTCGTATATGCTCATCTGGAGCCCACACGAGCATAAAAGTATTTAGTATTATATAATATTCTCAGTATCATACCAGCTGACCGAAGGCCGAACGAGCACCCACATGACCATACATGCTCGTCCAGGCAAAGCCCGCCCTAGCATAGAGATATTTAGTCTTATATAATATTCTCAGTATCACACCGGCCGACCGCAGGCCGAGTAAGTGCCCCCGCGCTCAAATATGCTCGACCGAACAAAACCCGCTTGAGTATAAAGGCATGTAACCTTATATAATATTCTTAGTATCTTACCGGTCGACCACAGGCCAAGTGAGTGCCCCCGTGCTCGTAAATGCTTGACCGGGTAAAGCCCACCTGAGCATAAAGAAAGGATCAACAGAAGGTATTCTTAACAGCATATGCGACCGGCTTGAATGACTGGTCGAGATATATTCAGCAGGAATCAGACTTAACAGTATATACGGCTGGCTTGAACGACCAGCTGAGATATATTCAGCAAGAAGCACTCTTAACAGTATATACGACCGGCTTGAACGACTGGCCGAGATATATTCAGCAGGAAACACTCTTAACAATATATACAGTTGGCTTGAACGACCGACCGAGATATATTCAGTAGGAAGCACTCTTAACAGTGTATACAGCCGGCTTGAATGACTGGCCGAAACATATTCAACAGGGGACGTTCCTAATAGTATACACGGTCGGCTTAAATGATCTGCCGAAACATGCTTAGAAGAATATTTGGCGGGAAATATCTTCTAGAAGCTTCTTTAGTTATGATGACATGTTATAAACGATAAAACGGGTACATCAGGGTACAAAAAAGATTCCATAAAAGATTATTACATGAAGTATAGAAGATGACTTCATCTCCTAACAAACTCTAACGAACCGGGGACTACCTCTTGACTACGGAGGTCACATGAGGTGTTATAAAAAGGGGGATCTTCTCCGTTGGTGAGGTACGCAAGTTCTAGCATCTAAACTCTGTTTTCACTTCAATTAATATTCTTCTTCTTCTTCCATCTTTGAGAGGAACTGACTTGAGTGTCAGAGGGCTTAGCCAGGGATCCCCACCCCGGTCTTAGGTCACTAACGCTTTGTTGGCTCATCTCATTGTGCGTAGGAGCACAGAGGAGTTTCTTCATATCATCGGAGTTCATCTTCATCGAAGGTCACCAGCATTAATCGGAACTAGTGCTCATCCTCGTAGATCTCAGACAAGATCAGTGTAGATCCAACTTTACAGGTGACCTATTGTCTTATGACCTTGAGATTGACAAAACTTATCGTAAAGAAGAATCTTGCACAGACATCAAGAAGAACAAGAATTTTCAGATATGGCAAACAAACCTCTGAAGGATTATGCTGCACCATACGCACATGGGATTTGGTCCATATCACCAGACCACCCATTGAGGCCAATAATTTTGAAATAAAGCCTGTGATAATCACCATGGTATAATAGAACCAATTTGGGGGCAGACCACGTGAATATCCGAATCAACATCTTAAAGTTTTTATGAAATCTGTGGCACAATGAAAATGAACCGTGTTTCGGCAGAGGCAGTGAGACAACTATTGTTTGGGTTTTCTTTGAGAGATAAGGCCAAACAATGGCAAATTTCTTTGCCAGCTAATAGCATATCAACTTGGGAGCAATGTGAACAATAATTTCTGGATAAATTCTATCCTCTGAGCAAAACTACTCATATGAGAAATTTGATAGCAAGCTTCAGACAGTTACACTCTGAATCACTATTTGAAGTATGGGATAGATTTAATAATATACTCAGACAATGCCCACATCACGGACTTGAAAAATGATTAGTACTACATACATTTTATAACGACATCAACTACCACACCAAGGTGGACATTATTCAAAGTGTAACTCAGAACCATCATCAGTGGGCATCCGAAAAGATGTGGAGGCTCTTCATCTATAAATCCAATTAAAGCTACAGGAAAATTTGATGTAAATGTAATTACATTAATGTCTATAAAGTTGGATGCTCTGACCAAAAAGCTGGAGAATATGGGAACAAAAATAAGCATGATCAATGTAATAGTATGTGTATGCAAAACTTGTGGAAGCACAGACCACGCTCAAGACACATGCCCATTGGGAGCCATCTCTGCACAAATTGATCAACTTGAGCAGTGTGATGCTATAGTGAGTTATCATCAAAAGGAAAATAATCCATACTCCAACACAGGCAAGCCCGGGTGGAAAAATCATCCAAATTTTTCCAATCGCAACAACTAAGAGCAAGGACCATCCATGGAGGCTAGACCAAGCTATTAGCTTGGACAACAAATCTATCAACAACAACAATCTTCTCAAGGCTATCAACTATCTAGATTGGAGAAAATGCATGAAGAAGTTATTTTTAGCCAAAATGAAATGAAGCAAGAAATCAAGCTGCTTAATCAGAGAATGGATAATTCTCAGAAACACCAAAAAATGTAAGATAGTCAAATTACTCAGATAGCTTCATCATCCTCAAGAGCACCAAGATCATTTCTAGGAAAACCTTATGTTAGCCCAATGGAACACTGTAATAGAATCGAGCTTCGGAGTGGACAGACTTTGGAAGATCCCCAAGTGACTGCTCCAAAAGGGATTGAAATTCAAGAAGAGTCCTCTTCTCCAACACTTGAACCAATTCAGATCCAAGATGTTGAGGAGAGTACCAAGAATGATGAAGGGACTCTTCCACTCTACCCACAAACTCAAACAATCCCTTTTCTGCAAAGACTAGCTATGATAAAATAAAGATGAATAATTCGGTCGGTTTCTTGACAAAGTTAAGCACATCTATGTTGAAGTCCCTTTAATTGATGCTATTCAACAAATGCCAAAGTTTGCCAAGTTCCTAAAGGACATTATGTCCAACCAAAGAAAGAAGGGAGAGATAGAAATTGTAGCTTTAATAGAAGAATGCAGCACTCTATTTGAGAAAAGCACTTCCTCGAAGCTCCAAGACCCAAGAAGCTTTTATATTCCTTGCGCCATAGGACCTGAATTCATAAAAAAAGCTTTTTGTGATTTGGAGGCAAGTGTTAGCCTTATACCATATTCAATCTGTAATAAGCTAGGTCTCAAGAGCTTTAAACTTATTACCATGACACTTCAATTAGTTGATCATTCTTGGAAGTACCTTATGGGTATCATTGAAGGCGTGTCGGTAGAAGTGGGTGGCTACATTATACCCACAGATTTTGTTGTGTTAGACATGGAGGAATATCCAAAATTTTAATTATACTGGGAAGACCTTTCCTTGCAATAGTCAGAGTCATCATTGATGTGAAAAACCATAAGCTATCTTTAGTTATCGGTAAGGAAAGGATGGAGTATGATTTATCTAATTCTCCTAACCATGTCTCTTCTTTCTTAGTAAGCATGTGTAGAGGGGAAAATGCTTACAAAACAGAGGAGTGGAACTTCCATCCTCATGGGAGGCCGCCATATGAAGTATACGAACCAAAAAATGTTGGGAAAAGGCCCCCAATTGAGAATGAGAAGTACCAATGTCCTCCAAGGGCAAGAAATAAGGAAGAAGAAGTAATTCCAGGAGGAAAATCCATGCCTCCTTGGGAATAGCCAATGAAAATGGAGATGGGATCGAGCTAAAGACCTTAAACAAGTACTTCTTGATAGACAACCCAATGGTTCTTTTAGTTAGATATGATTTCTGAAACATCCTTAGTTTATCGCTCATGTTTTTTTTAAAAAAAAAACAACCCTCTCATCATCTGCTATAGAAACAAGCATAGTAACAACTCCATTGAAATGAATCATCTTATCCAATGTAATGACAACATCTCAAGTAAGAAATTAATCGAAAGAAATGATAAGTCCTCCAAACATCTCCCTCTACAAATGAAGAAGATCTCTCAAAGGAACAAGTCTACTATGCACTCCTAATGCATCCGGACAGTGCCATGCATCCATCTTACCTCCTTGTCTACTCAATCAGCATGCCTTCTGTTATATCCTGAGATATGTTCTCACCTCTAACATAGGCATCATGAGTCTACGGACAAGGACAATCCAATATGAAAGATATGACATCCATAAAGTAGCAGAAACAGTAACTAGTAGGCATAGCATGTAAACTTAAATACATAATAAAGAAGGAAATTATGATATGTAAAAGAATCTCCATAGCTAATAAGGGTGGATATGTCACACATCCGGTAACCACCATTTGAGCCAATCTTTCAGTCTCATGACCCTAGAGGTACCTCCTAGAGAACATGTAGTCATATAGCGAAGTTAACATAAATTATCAGTCAAGTTTATAAGGACCCTCCCTAGAGCTCATCCCGGAGCACCCAACCCGTACTGTCAGCACATATGCTCATACCCATCCAATTAGCCATATAAGAAAACATAATCCATCAATATTATACTTATATCAGTAGCTCATTCCATTCATTCTGTAAATATTCCTACCATTGAAAGGAAATAATAGAAAAAATGCATACAAAAAGGGAAACTAAAGTTGAAATCAGAATCTAACCTTTCATAGGAGAGCATGAACATCACAATGCCAAATCATTATCTTACTATCTATCCAAAAGAAAAAGAAGTCTGAAGCCATTGTAAAGAGCAAGAACCACATTGAATTCACGTTACAGCTTACTATATATATATTTCCAAGATCACAGCTAGCTTGAAAGAAAACTAAAATCACCATCGAATCAATCTCTAATCAACCCAATCTGTCCTGAAATTTAAAACTATCCGAAGGAAACAATAACATTCCCAAAATCGAACTGCAATCTACTATCTTTCCAAAATCCTATATTCCAACATGAAGAAGAAAATGAACCTCGTTGAATTCTAACTAAAATTCCCTAATCCCCAGCTAAGCAAGAAAACATAGCATCTTTAAGTTAAATCCGCAAGAATCCCCAGCTATTCGGAGAAACAGAACATCATCGAATTGAACCTCCACCTTGCAAATCTATTCAATATTTCTAAAGCAATAGAACAAACAAGATCATCGATCAAGTATTAAAACTTCAACAACACACTGTCCATGGATTTGGAAGTAGGAAGAAAACGAAAGCACCATCGATCGATACTTTAAACTGCCCATATAGAAGCAAAACATCAACACATAACCGATTCCACCAAAAACATGGTTCTAGAAACACAATACTGTAACACCCACTAAGCTTTTAAGATAAATATGAGAATGATGAATTTGCCTTAGAAAAATATTAGTAGAATGTTGAACCAAAAAGAAATAAAAATAGGAAGTGGTCAAGAATTGAACCTTGAACCTCTCATGATGTAAATGATAGGATTAATGGGTAATAACCAGTTGGGATAGGAATAATATATTGATAGCAAAGGAGGGAAACTCATGATAAGGATGAGAGTAAAAGCTAGCCAAAAGAAAGCAAGAAAAGAGCAAGAGAAAGACAACTTGCCTTCCTTCTTTTCTCTCCCTCTTCCTCTCCTTTTGCCGTGACTTAAAGAGGACTATTAAGGGGATTCATTCCCCCTTGTTTCATCATGAATGATGAGAACAAATAAATAAATAAAATAAAAAAAAGGGGCTAAGGGAGAAGGAAAGCAAAAACCAATTTTGCTACCTCTTCCCCCTTAACATAAAAGGGAGCATGTAAAGAGAAGATTTTATTTTTCTCTCATTTCTCTCATTCTCTCCTCTCCACCACCGAGAGCCTCAGCCCCCTCTCCTCCATTTTCGGCCCCCAAAACAAGGTTCCTCCTAGGATACAAGGAAGGCTACCAAGGGAAATCAAAGGAGGAGAACAAGAAGAAGAGACCTTTTCTTCCATCACCACACTTTAGAACCACAAGCGAAAAGGATATAAGTATCCCCTCACCTATGGTACAAGTGGTTTTAATGTGTTTTTGGATTTTATGAGGATTTTAAAACCTAGAAACAAAGTTGTGAAAATTCGGCCAAAGAAAGGACTTGTTGATCCTAGGAATGTTTAATATAAGCCTTGATTCATGATAATTTTTCTATGCTTTGTAAGAAGGTTTTCTCTCATATTTTTATATATATGTGATGCCGGATTAGAGATGTACCTAACCCTAGAGTTTCGGCCAAAAAGGTTTTATAAGGGCTAGGGAATTTATTTGTATACCTAACTTGCACAAAACCCTCTAAATAAATGGTTAAGGATCCATTATTGTTTTCATACTTGAAGGTTACTTGGAACCAAAAGTACCCCACTCACAAGTCTCGGCCAAGGAAGGGTTTAGGGTTAGGAAGACTTTGAATTTAAACTCACCATGTTTATATGATAGAATATAGAGTTTCTTAAAGAGTTACATGCTTGTATGTTGATAGAAACTCATGAACATCACTTTTAATGTTTCGGCCATGGTAAGGTGGATGGTTTAGAATAGCTTAAACAGATTTTTTTTACATGCTCAAAACCTCCATGACAATAAGATATGAAAATTGTTTGATGCTCCCATGCTTAATTAGAGTATAGGAAAATTGGTTGTATGATATATGATAATTATGACCACAAGGGTCCTAGCTTGTTTGTGAACCAAACTTATATGTATAGTTTCTTTGATATTTTTGCCATAAAACTTGTTTAGGTTTTCCATACTTTAGGCCACCTAAAACCTAGTTTAAAGACTTGGAAGGTTTCGGCCAAACATATGCTTTGAGATAAAGAAAGGAAAAACCTAGGAAACCTAAGACACAATTTAAATGTATGCTTATAGTGCTTGACTTTTATACATGTTATGAAATGTGTTATGACTTTCTATGCTTTTATGCCATTTGAACAAATTCCATGCTTGATGAGGTTCGGCCATGTAGGGTTTAAAGACCTAGAAACCTTAAAATTTAGACCTCATGTGTTAAAGATGCTTCTTATGAAATTGAGATAACATGTTGATTGTGTTCACATGCTTATACATTTAACTATGATTCAAATGGACACTTTAAAGTCTCGGCCATGAAGGGATACATGCTCATGTCACTCTCCATGGAATATGAAATGTAGAAAGCTAAAAATTCACATGCTATATGTTGTTAGTGACCTAAATTGATGCTAAGGGAAGTTTCGGCCATGACCACTTGTATGATGCCATTTATAAATTTATACATGATGTTAGAGTAAGTTCACATGCTTGTATGCTTGCTTGAAAACCTAAATGAGTACTTGTAAGTTTCGGCCATGACATAATTTTAAGGGCTTAAAGGATTTAGGAACTAACTCAATTGTGCTTACCATATTCCTTGAAACAAATGCTATAAATATGGTTAAGGTTTCCATGCTTTTATGTCATTTAGAACCTTGTTTCACACTTGTTAAGGTTCGGCCCAAATGAGGTTTAAGGACTTGGAGAACTTAGAGTCCAAGTAAATCTTGTTTATAATACTTCCTAGGAAAATGATATGTGGATGAATTAGGTTCTACATGCTTGGATGTTGTTTAAAACCTAAATTGGCACCTAAGAGGGTTTCGGCCAAGATAAGAACCCAAAGGACTAGGAAGCTTAGTACCCAAATTAATCATGTTACATTGTTCCTTATGATTGGATGAGCACATGATATACTTTTATGCTTAGACATGTATGCTTGTGAGCTATACAAGATGAGAATTTCTACGATATGTTATGAGTTCAGAATATGCATGCTTTATGTTATGATATGTGGGTAAATTTTACATGCTTTGATGATATGATATGAGCTGAAAATATGCATGCTTATGTTATGATATGTGGTTAAATTATGCATGCTTTGATGCTATGTTTAGTGCTTAAAATATGCATGCTTTCATGATATGCTATGTGGTTAAATTATGCATGCTTGATGATATGCTTTATGCTTAAGATATTCATGTTTTTATGATCTATGCCTAAGTGATGCATATTGTTATGATATGATGTATGCCTAAGTGATGCATACTTTTATGGTATGATGTATGCCTAAGTGATGCATACTTTTATGACATGATGTATGCCTAAGTGATGCATACTTTTATGGTATGATGTATGCCTAAGTGATGCATACTTTTATGACATGATGTATGCCTAAGTGATGCATACTTTTATGATATGATGTGTGCCTAAGTGATGCATGCTTTTATGATGTATGATATGTATAAATATGACATGTACTTTACTTTATATGGCTTGTACCAAGGGTGGGCTCCATAAGCGCCCCGGGGTCGATGGAATAAGACTCGGGCCTCGTTAGAGATGGGCTCCTAAGTGCCCCTAGGTCGATGGAGTAAGACTCGGGCCTAGTATGTTGCCTTGTAGGGTTCAAGACTTGCTACCTTGGACCTACATAGGTTGCGCACAATATGTAAGTGGTACATAGCCGGGATCCCCTTTAAGTTGAGATTATGTTCAAGTATATATGTAAGAAGAAATGGTTTTAAAGATCATGAGACATACACATTTTTTTTGGATACATGTTTTTCAAAATCATATTGCATATACCTTATGATGATTTATGATATGCCATGGTTAGATATGATTATGTTATGTTCCATGATATGTCCATGTGTAGGATATGCTATGACTCCTTATGACGATATGCCATGATTAGATACGGTTATGTTATGCTTCATGCTATGCTTTACGCTATGATATGCCATGACTAGTTATGATTTCTTCATGTTGCATGATATACTTAAAAGAGTATGTTACATTATGTCATGACTAGTTGAAATGATGCAATGTTAGGACATTCTTTGATTATAATATGATTTTCGATTTTAGTGAGTAGGAAAGGAACTTACTGAGCCATGAGTGCTCACAGCTTACTGTCCTTGTACCACAGATAAAGGAAAAAGCTGGATGAGCTAGAGGAGCAGCAGGAGAGGCAAGGAGATATGTGTGGCAGTGGCTAGGCAACCAAATAAGAACCTGCTTTAAAAACTTTTAAAGAACTATGCTTTGGTATCATGAATTGTAGTACCGTATGTGTGACTTGATGTTATGTTTCTACTAATTTTGATATCATGTTATTGAGGCCATGATAGTGTAGTTCGAATTTGATGAAAGGGAAAACAAAAGAAAAGTTTTTATTAAACTAAGAGAATTATTTTAAGTCTTCCGCTGTTTTAGAAAGAAAAATTTGTACATAGAGTATCGTAGCCCCGTCCCTTAGGGTTAGAAGGGAGGGCGGGCGTTACAGGTTGGTATCAGAGCCAGGTTATTGCCAGCTCACTACACACACATCAAGCCTCTGACCTGCCGCTCCAAGTAAGAATGTTTATGCTTAATTTTCTTGTTATATGCTTATGCTTAGTTTCATGTTATATGACTTATGCTTTATTTTTTTTTCTTCCTTGTTATATTGCCTATGCTTTATTTTCTTTGCTATATTGCATATGCTTTATTTCCTTATGTTATATTGTTTGTCACTCTATTCTTTATTTTTCCTTATGTTGCTTATGCTTTAGTTTCATGTTTTGCTTGCTTATGTTTGATGCTTTATTCTATGCTTTTAGTTATAATTTAGATTAGGATTACATATTAGTAGGTTAGGAATAATACCAGAACAAATAGGTAGAAACAAAACAGTACGTTAGATTGGCTAAAAACGATAACCACTTACACTAGTCTATTTGTCATTATTTAGATAAACATAGTTAGGACACGCAATGGCCGAACCGAGGGGACAGTGACTCCACCAGACCTGACACAAGTAGTCACAGACCTCCAGCGTCAGATCACAGAACAACAGCAGCTGATCACTACCTTAATGGGTCAGCAAGGCAACCCAGTTACCCCACCAGCAAATCAGAATACACTACCGGCTATACCTACAGCCGCGCCAGTGCCCCCGGCAGCCCCTACTCCGATGGTCCGACAAGAGGCCTATCTGATTCAGTGGCAAAGGCTTAAGCCGGAAGCCTTCTCTGGAAACTGCGAACCATGGGATGCGCAAGCCTGGCTCAAGACCGTGGAGAGCATAATGGAACTACTGGACTGGCCTGAACACGAGAAGGTCAAATGCGCGTCGTTCTGCCTTACCGGAGATGCCCGGATATGGTGGGACCGAGTAAAGGCAAAAAGACAAATAAACCAGATGCAGTGGACGGATTTTGAGACAGAGTTCTTAGAAGAATTCTTCCATATGCAAGTGACCAACAAGCACTATGACGAGTTCACTGAGTTCCGGCAAGGTGATCTGTCAGTTAACGAAGCCGTCAAGAAGTTCAACCGCCTAGCACGTCTGTGCCTAGAACTGATCAGTACTGAAAAAGAAAGGGTCTGGTTAATGTTAAAGATGCTCCGACCCGAGATAGCTCTGAACGTAACCGGCGGAGTTAATAGACCGCAGACTGCAGAGGAGCTAGTCAGCAATGCCCTGATTACCGAGCACTACCAGAAAGCAATGAACGAGGGCAAGAACCAAGCACTGACCGGAGGACAAAAATCGCACAATACCAGAACCGGCTGGAAAGGAAACTCAGGTGGAAAGAGGAAACAGTGGAACAACACAAAAGGTGGTCCGGCCAATAAGCAAACCAAGTACCCTCAGTGTGCCACATGTGGAAAGATGCATTCTGGAGTATGTCTCCTAAGCACCAGAAAGTGCTACAACTATGGAAAAGAAGGACATTTGGCAAGAAATTGCCCTACTCAGTCTCAGACACTACCTCCGCAGAACAACCAGAATAGGAGTACCCCTGCACAACTTCACCAGATGCATACTGCCATAGAAGGGACTTCAATCAGCCAAGGAAGATTGGAGGCCCCTCCCATTATGACGAACGCCAGAGTCTACTCTCTTATCAAGGAAGACGTGGCGAATGCCTCTACTGTTGTCACAGGTCAGCTACTTATTTACAATCAGTATGCTGTAGTATTATTTGATACTGGGGCAACACACTCGTTCGTCTCAATATCTGTTATGAAGAAGCTAGATATACCACCCCGAACTCTAGAGGACACATTCTTAACAACCTTACCATCCGGGGAGATTATACCATCGGATCATATGCTGCAAGCAGTACTCATTCGGATCGCAAACAGAGAACTCTACTGCGATCTGATAGTACTTGATATGCAGGATTATGACATAATACTGGGTATGGATTTCCTGAGCAAGTACGGCGCTTCAATCGAGTGCCGCAAAAGGAAAGTGATTTTCCGACCCGAAACTGAACCAGAGTTTGAGTTTTACGGGGAACCGAAAGGAACGGAGAAGTTATTGTCATCTATTAAAACACAAAGGATGTTAGATAAAGGATGTATGGGGTTTCTAGCACACGTGGTTGATACCAATCAAGTCAAAGACCCGAAGCTAGAAGATATCAGGGTAGTATGCAACTATCCAAAAGTATTTCCTGATGAACTACCAGGGTTGGCCCCTGACAGAGAGATAGAATTTGAGATCGAATTGATTCCTGGTACTCAGCCGATCTCAAAAGCACCTTATCGTATGGCTCCGGCTGAATTAAAGGAGCTTCAGGAACAGTTATCCGAATTACTCGACAAGGGACTTATTCGTCCTAGTCACTCTCCATGGGGAGCTCCAGTGCTGTTCGTAAAGAAGAAGGATGGGTCTATGCGAATGTGTATAGACTACCGAGCGCTGAATAATGTGACAATCAAGAACCGGTACCCACTCCCACGGATCGATGACCTGTTCGACCAACTGAAGGGTGCGACCGTTTTCTCAAAGATAGACCTACGATCCGGTTATCATCAAGTGAAGGTGAAACCAGATGATATACCAAAAAAACAGCATTTCGAACCCGATATGGACACTATGAGTTCATAGTTATGCCTTTCGGAGTAACCAACGCTCCTGCAGTATTTATGGACCTGATGAATCGGATATTTACGGCATATCTTGATAAATTTGTAATCGTCTTTATTGACGATATACTTATCTACTCGAGAACCCCAGAAGAACATACTGAACACCTGAATACTGTACTACAGATCCTTCAAGAGAAACAACTATATGCAAAATTCTCCAAATGCGAGTTTTGGCTTGACCGGGTAATATTCCTAGGTCATGTCATCTCCAAAGATGGAGTTATGGTGGATCCAAGCAAAATCGAAGCTGTAAATAACTGGAACAGACCAAGGAATGCCAGCGAAGTCAGGAGTTTTCTCGGGCTAGCAGGCTATTACAGGAAATTCGTAGAGAATTGCTCCAAAATTGCAGCCCCTATGACAGCCCTCACCAAGAAAAATACAAAGTATGAATGGACAAAAGCTTGCGAGAAGAGTTTCGCGGAATTAAAAAGGAGACTGACCAGTGCTCCGATTCTTACTCTCCCGGAAACCAACAGAGGCTTCGATATGTACAGCGATGCTTCCATCTCAGGACTTGGAGCTGTACTCATGCAAGACGGCAAAGTCATTGCCTACGCTTCTAGACAACTTAAAGAGCATGAGAAGAATTATCCCATTCACGACTTAGAACTAGCAGCCGTGGTCTTCGCTCTCAAAATATGGAGACATTATTTATATGAGCTCAGTGTAAGATTTATACCGACCATCAGAGTCTGAAATATTTCTTCACACAAAAAGACCTGAATATGAGGCAACGCCGATGGCTCGAGCTAATTAAAGATTACGACTGCGAGATTCTTTATCACCCAGGAAAGGCGAACAAGGTGGCCGATACACTCAGCAGGAAGTCCAGTGCCACCTGATGTAGCTATTTTAAAGTTCGAGGACGAACTTTTTATGAGGTACGGGGTACTGTAACACCCACTAAGCTTTTAAGATAAATATGAGAATGATGAATTTGCCTTAGAAAAATATTAGTAGAATGTTGAACCAAAAAGAAATAAAAATAGAGAGTGGTCAAGGATTGAATCTTGAACCTCTCATGATGTAAATGATAGGATTAATGGGTAATAACCAGTTAGGACAGGAATAATATATTGATAGCAAAGGAGGGAAACTCATGATAAGGATGAGAGTAAAAGCTAGCCAAAAGAAAGCAAGAAAAGAGCAAGAGAAAGACAACTTGCCTTCCTTCTTTTCTCTCCCTCTTCCTCTCCTTTTGCCGTGACTTAAAGTGGACTATTAAGGGGATTCATTCCCCCTTGTTTCATCATGAATGATGAGAACAAATAAATAAATAAAATAAAAAAAAGGGGCTAAGGGAGAAGGAAAGCAAAAACCAATTTTGCTACCTCTTCCCCCTTAACATAAAAGGGAGCATGTAAAGAGAAGATTTTATTTTTCTCTCATTTCTCTCATTCTCTCCTCTCCACCACCGAGAGCCTCAGCCCCCTCTCCTCCATTTTTGGCCCCCAAAACAAGGTTCCTCCTAGGATACAAGGAAGGCTACCAAGGGAAATCAAAGGAGGAGAACAAGAAGAAGAGACCCTTTCTTCCATCACCACACTTTAGAACCACAAGCGAAAAGGATGTAAGTATCCCCTCACCTGTGGTACAAGTGGTTTTAATGTGTTTTTGGATTTTATGAGGATTTTAAAACCTAGAAACAAAGTTGTGAAAATTCGGCCAAAGAAAGGACTTGTTGATCCTAGGAATGTTTAATATAAGCCTTGATTCATGATAATTTTTCTATGCTTTGTAAGAAGGTTTTCTCTCATATTTTTATATATATGTGATGCTGGATTAGAGATGTACCTAACCCTAGAGTTTCGGCCAAAAAGGTTTTATAAGGGCTAGGGAATTTATTTGTTTACCTAACTTGCACAAAACCCTCTAAATAAATGGTTAAGGATCCATTATTGTTTTCATACTTGAAGGTTACTTGGAATCAAAAGTACCCCACTCACAAGTTTCGGCCAAGGAAGGGTTTAGGGTTAGGAAGACTTTGAATTTAGACTCACCATGTTTATATGATAGAATATAGAGTTTGTTAAAGAGTTGCATGCTTGTATGTTGATAGAAACTCATGAACATCACTTTTAATGTTTCGGCCATGGTAAGGTGGATGGTTTAGAATAGCTTAAACAGATTTTTACATGCTCAAAACCTCCATGACAATAAGATATGAAAGTTGTTTGATGCTCCCATGCTTAATTAGAGTATAGGAAAATTGGTTGTATGATATATGATAATTATGACCACAAGGGTCCTAGCTTGTTTGTGAACCAAACTTATATGTATAGTTTCTTTGATATTTTTGCCATAAAACTTGTTTAGGTTTTCCATACTTTAGGCCACCTAAAACCTAGTTTAAAGACTTGGAAGGTTTCGGCCAAACATATGCTTTGAGATAAAGAAAGGAAAAACCTAGGAAACCTAAGACACAATTTAAATGTATGCTTATAGTGCTTGACTTTTATACATGTTATGAAATGTGTTATGACTTTCTATGCTTTTATGCCATTTGAACAAATTCCATGCTTGATGAGGTTCGGCCATGTAGGGTTTAAAGACCTAGAAACCTTAAAATTTAGACCTCATGTGTTAAAGATGCTTCTTATGAAATTGAGATAACATGTTGATTGTGTTCACATGCTTATACATTTAACTATGATTCAAATGGACACTTTAAAGTCTCGGCCATGAAGGGATACATGCCTTAGAAACCCTAGAACTTACATTGAACATGCTCATGTCACTCTCCAAGGAATATGAAATGTAGAAAGCTAAAAATTCACATGCTATATGTTGTTAGTGACCTAAATTAATGCTAAGGGAAGTTTCGGCCATGACCACTTGTATGATGCCATTTATAAATTTATACATGATGTTAGAGTAAGTTCACATGCTTGTATGCTTGCTTGAAAACCTAAATGAGTACTTGTAAGTTTCGGCCATGACATAATTTTAAGGGCTTAAAGGATTTAGGAACTAACTCAATTGTGCTTACCATATTCCTTGAAACAAATGCTATAAATATGGTTAAGGTTTCCATGCTTTATGTCATTTAGAACCTTGTTTCACACTTGTTAAGGTTCGGCCCAAATGAGGTTTAAGGACTTGGAGAACTTAGAGTCCAAGTAAATCTTGTTTATAATACTTCCTAGGAAAATGATATGTGGATGAATTAGGTTCTACATGCTTGGATGTTGTTTAAAACCTAAATTGGCACCTAAGAGGGTTTCGGCCAAGATAAGAACCCAAAGGACTAGGAAGCTTAGTACCCAAATTAATCATGTTACATTGTTCCTTATGATTGGATGAGCACATGATACACTTTTATGCTTAGACATGTATGCTTGTGAGCTATAAAAGATGAGAATTTCTATGATATGTTATGAGTTCAGAATATGCATGCTTTATGTTATGATATGTGGGTAAATTTTACATGCTTTGATGATATGATATGAGCTGAAAATATGCATGCTTATGTTATGATATGTGGTTAAATTATGCATGCTTTGATGCTATGTTTAGTGCTTAAAATATGCATGCTTTCATGATATGCTATGTGGTTAAATTATGCATGCTTGATGATACGCTTTATGCTTAAGATATGCATGTTTTTATGATCTATGCCTAAGGGATGCATATTGTTATGATATGATGTATGCCTAAGTGATGCATACTTTTATTGTATGATGTATGCCTAAGTGATGCATACTTTTATGACATGATGTATGCCTAAGTGATGCATACTTTTATGGTATGATGTATGCCTAAGTGATGCATACTTTTATGACATGATGTATGCCTAAGTGATGCATACTTTTATGATATGATGTGTGCCTAAGTGATGCATGCTTTTATGATGTATGATATGTATAAGTATGACATGTACTTTACTTTATATGGCTTGTACCAAGGGTGGGCTCCATAAGCGCCCCGGGGTCGATGGAATAACACTCGGGCCTCGTTAGGGATGGGCTCCTAAGTGCCCCTAGGTCGATGGAGTAAGACTCGGGCCTAGTATGTTGCCTTGTAGGGTTCAAGACTTGCTACCTTGGACCTACATAGGTTGCGCGCAATATGTAAGTGGTACATAGCCGGGATCCCCTTTAAGTTGAGATTATGTTCAAGTATATATGTAAGAAGAAATGATTTTAAAGATCATGAGACATACACATGTTTTTCGGATACATGTTTTTCAAAATCATATTGCATATACCTTATGATGATTTATGATATGCCATGGTTAGATATGATTATGTTATGTTCCATGATATGTCCATGTGTAGGATATGCCATGACTCCTTATGACGATATGCCATGATTAGATACGGTTATGTTATGCTTCATGCTATGCTTTACGCTATGATATGCCATGACTAGTTATGATTTCTTCATGTTGCATGATATGCTTAAAAGAGTATGTTACATTATGTCATGACTAGTTGAAATGATGCCATGTTAAGACATTCTTTGATTATACTATGATTTTCGATTTTAGTGAGTAGGAAAGGAACTTACTGAGCCATGAGTGCTCACAGCTTACTGTCCTTGTACCACAGATAAAGGAAAAAGCTGGATGAGCTAGAGGAGCAGCAGGAGAGGCAAGGAGATGTGTGTGGCAGTGGCTAGGCAACCAAATAAGAACCTGCTTTAAAAACTTTTAAAGAACTATGCTTTGGTATCATGAATTGTAGTACCGTATATGTGACTTGATGTTATGTTTCTACTAATTTTGATATCATGTTATTGAGGCCATGATAGTGTAGTTCGGATTTGATGAAAGGGAAAACAAAAGAAAAGTTTTTATTAAACTAAGAGAATTATTTTAAGTCTTCCGCTGTTTTAGAAAGAAAAATTTGTACATAGAGTATCGTAGCCCCGTCCCTTAGGGTTAGCAGGGAGGGCGGGCATTACAAATACATCCAGATGAACTCAACAAATCTAAACTCATTCATGAAACCCCAAATCCTTGTGGAAAACCAGAAAGGATCACTAACCAAAGCAGGAACAGCACGGAAGACACAGGTCGAAGCAAGATCATCACGGAAATCTCAAAACCGAATTGAGAAGATCACGGGAACCTCAAACTAAATCTAAAACTTCATGGGAATCTCAAATCATGACTCATTCCACCAATCGACATCTCAATCAAGCATTTAAACAAACAAGCACCACACAGAATGCTTGAAGCATCAACATCATGGGAAAAATCTAATCCAAACTCATTCATAGCCAATCGAACATCACCGGCAAGCATATCATCCCGTACTAGCTACCAATCCCTTACCTCAATGATCTTAAACCTACATAGAAGGAGTACTTGCCTTCCCTTCCTCGTTCCTCTGTCAGAGCCCTTGCCCCAAACATAGCCGTGCCACCAGTGTGGTGGTCGATGGACTCCATGCCTGCTCGTAGTGCCCCTGTGAGATCGCGGGATGGTGTGATGCCTGGCCGAATATCAGAGCTCAATGGAGAGCTCGATCGAAACAAATGAAGGCGGAGAGGAGGAGATGAAAAGGTGATTTCGGGGAAGCACAGTGATCGTGAATGAGGGGAAATCGATGAAGCTAGGCTTTTAAACCTAGGTATTAGAGCTCAATCGCAGGGCAATTAACCCTAACCTAGGATAATTAAAGTAAATCAACTCCCAACTTAATTGGGTATTATATGTTTCTCTCAAATGTAATAGTTCTATCCTCTTAAAATATGTCGTATAAGTTCATTTTAAATTTTGAAAAATCCCTAAAATTCATAGGAAATTTAGTAAATAATTTCCTTTATTAACGCTCATGAGACCTTAATTTATTATTATTATTTTTAATTAAATTTCTTAATTAATATTTGAGATATTTTGTTTTCAGGTTGTATTTTATCTCCATGGACCAGCCATGATCATTTTATGGGTGTGGAAGTGTTGGAGAAATCAAAAGGAGAAAAATTTAGCATTTATGGACCTTATAGAATCAGCCGTGTGATACACATGACGTATGATACATACATAATAGGGGAGACATTTGGTCGTGTGGTACATATGGTTGTGTGAGCTCACCTGAGGAGAAGATGGACAAGGTCATGTAACCCACATGGCGGTGTGGAAATTATAGAGAGAAAGAAGAAGGCGGTCATGTGGCATCTAGACCGGGCCGTGTCTATAAGACACGACCATGCTAAGGTCATGTCAGCCACACACGGTTACTGAATTCTTCTTTCCCTTCCTTTCTCTTCTACAAACCTTCTTCCTCTACTTCCCAGATTCATATCTCAAACTCATTTCTCTCCGAAAACTAGATCTAGATCTAGATATAAAACTTTGATTCTTCCCTTCTTCCTTTCTCAAGCTCCATTTATCTTTTCATAAGATCTCACTTCTCTGATTAATCACTTTTCCCTTTCTTGACATGGCAACATGTCTTGTCTATTGAAAAGACTTCGACAGGGAAGTGGTGAATCCAACAGAGGAAAGGAATTGCCAAGGGAAATGGGCAAGAAGAAAGCAACGGTAAAGGGCAAGGGAAAGAGGGTAGCACGCGCTGAAGGTAACGAAAATGAGTTTCATATTATTTTTAGAAATGCTGAACATAAATCTAGATATGATGTTCTTTTCACTAGAAAGATTGTGTGCACACGATACATGGATCCAACTACAATGGATGTTTTAGGGATTAGAGATGATGTAGATTGGATGATTAGTACTTTTGATTGGGATGATATGATGTACACACTCTACCTATGTATCCTCAAATTGTCCTTTAATTTTTGAGCTCAATAGATGTCCACTATTCTAATGAGGATGATTATATTGAAAAATTAATTTTATATTAATGAATCAAGAACTTCAGTGGACATTCAATGAATTTAATAATTATGGACTGCCCACTAGTGGCTCTTGTAGGTTTAATCCCAAATTTAATTGGAATAATTTTTGGGGGTCAATTACCTGATTAGATAACCCTTATGAGCCTTCTAGAGCTAAGGCTTCCCATATGAAAAATCCCGTCTTTAGATATTTACACCGTGTCATGAGTAAAACCATCTTTGGTAAAGGGGAGAGCGATGGAGTCATTAGAAAAGTGGAGCTTTATACTCTTTGGGCTATGTTAAATGAAATTGACTTTGATTCCGATTTTCATTTTCTACAAAACCTAATGAGAGCAAAGAAAGCAGCCTCGGGATTGATTATTTTTTGTTAATTGATCACCCAAATAGCTATAAATTTGGGCTATGATCTTGATGAGTTAGAAATCATTTATGGTAATAACATGATCGATATAGATACATATCTTGTCATGAAAATGATTTGCAGAGATGGGGATGACTTTTCCTTTCCTAGGAGAGATGGGTTTCCGTTACCCCTTCCTTGTCCTAAGCGGACTTCAGCTCTCAACCACGCAAATTTGGTGATCACCGATTTCATTCCCGAGTTTGTTCCCTCTTTGTCTGAAGACACTGAGTCCCTCCTTGAGCCCTTATCATCTGGACACCCGTAGCTATCCGAACATCCAGAACTTGCTAGGCACTCTATTGCCTATGGTACGAGCTATTCCAGATTTGAATTTTCTGACTTCCGTACCTCTTTAGACTCGCTTCATGAAAAGAATGAGGCCCAATGACAAATGCTGGAGGGTTGCTTTACTTTGTCAAATGATCAGTTTCGAGAGGTGCATGATCATTTTCAATTCACGAGGAACTCCCAAGGCTAGGTGGACGAGTTTATCCAAGATTATGACACTGACCAAGATAGAATGAGAGAATTCATGGAGGGCATGAGCATCACTAGTCAACAACTAGACACCCTCAGGATCCTGAGTCAGCTTCCATGCTTCCCTAATTTCCATTCTTGCCAACCACGTAGACCTTCCTTTCCCCGCCCTCTACCTCCATTTTTTGACTTCATCGAGACGATGAAAAGTTTAAGTCTAAGGGGTGTTTGCAACCTAACTTAATTTTCTACATTTTCTTTTACATTTTTAGCATTTTCATTTGTTCTGCATCTTGTTTTGCTTTGCTTGTTTTCAGTTTTTACTTATGTCCTACATTTTTCTTTGCTCTGTTTGCTAGGCTTATTTTTGATCATCACTTGACTGTCTTTTGAAATATTTTGTGACATATCGAGAACATGATTCCTCACTACTATTGACTTATTCAATAGCTAAATTGTTTGCATGTTCATTTCTTGATTCATGATGTTGTTGATATAATGCTAGTATGTTTAGTGTACCTCTTTCCTCTATCTCAAGTAGCATGAACAATAAAATGAGATAAGTATTGTACAGAGATAAATTTGAGTTGTGGCTTAACCCTATGGATCTTATTCTCACTTTATTTGAACTTGAATGGTTGATATCATTGGAATAGTCATGATTCATCTTATTTGTTTAGTACTTAGTTCCTATGATGAGTTCTCAAACTACATTTTAATTACTGGATGATGCTCGAATCATGTAAGCTTATTTGGAAAAATTAAATATTCCAACATTTGCATATATGTGCATTTGTGTCTTAAGTGATGCACCCTACAATCACTTGTAAAAAAATTGAATAAGGGATATTAAAAATAATTGTCGTGAGTGGAGACTAGCAAGTTACCCCTTTGATACTGAGTTATGTTACTAGGGAAATAACTGCTATGTTTCTCTTGATATCGAGTATGCCTTTGAGACCTTGGGTGGATTGAGGAATATGAACCAAGTGTGTGGCAGGTAAGTGCCTATCATTGGGAACATTAGAAACTTGATAGGATGAAGACTTGAGTAGGATAAGGATTGAAACTTGAAGAGTTTGGATCACTTATTACACTGTGCACATGAAACTTATGTTTATGCCTTACTTGAGTTATCTCTATTATCATGCTTATCAATGAAACCTGTAGATAGAGATAGGAAAGTGCACTAGGGATTATGACACATTACAGAGCTCATGAGTTTAGATTACGACATTTTGCTTGAGGACAACCAAAGGTGTAAGTCTAGGGGTGTGATGTGCATAGATTATATACACTTTTATGCATATCTTGACACATTCACATACTTTACGCATGCCTTATCTATGCATTTTTATACCCCCTTTGATTACTTTTAGCATAATTACTCTTCTTTGTTTAGAGATCTACTCTTTGTGCATTTTCTATTGACAGGAGTCAAATTCGAAGAGAAAATGATATTCGTGGTTGATCTAGATAGCAAATGAAGGCAACTGATATTGGTTGTGTAACCCTACACGACCATGTCAGAGAAATGAGGAGAAGGATGCCTCTGGCCGTGTGAATCCACATGACCATGTGGCTTCACTAGAAGAGGAGCAAGGCACGACCGTGTGACCCACACGGCCATGCAACCCCAGAAGCAGCATCGAGAGCATGGCCATGTAGATCGAAACTACCGTTCAACATTTCCAGAGAGCATGCAGAGGTTGGTCGTGTAGATTCACACGGCCATGCATCATGTCCAAAAAGAAAGAAGACCTCGACCGTGTGACCCACACGACCATGTAGCCAAAGAAAAAGAAAAGAAGAACATGGTCATGTCAATCCACACGACCATGTAGCCCATCCTGAGCCAAAGAGGAACACGACTGTATGACCCACACGACCGTGTCACCCTAGCAAATACTAGAAAGAAGGAGGCTATGTGGAATCCACACGACCATGCCATGGGCCACATGGTGCCCATGACTAGCTCTATAAAAGGGGGTTTCTCCCCCTTTCTTGGGGAGGAAGGCTCCTCCCTTGGGGAGATCCATCTTGGTGTCGATTCTCACTTTCTCCGATCTTCATCCATCTTGGTGTCGATTCTCACTTTCTCCGATCTTCATCCGACGATCCGAGGCCATCTCCCTCTCTGTATTAACTCTGAAAGTTTGGATTAGATCCAAAGATCACTCAACACCATTAGCTAAGCATTTCTCTTCTCTTCTCCTTAATTTGAGACTTAAATTCTTGTGATCTATATGTCTTTGAATCTCTATCTTAGTGCCATGGAGTAGATCCTTTGTTCTAGGATAAAGGGGGTAGTTGTGGTATGATTTGATGTAAGAACTCATGGATATGTCAATTTCCTATCCAAATGATGATAGAATGCTTTGTATCTATTCGATCTTATGTGAATTCTTGTGTTTAGACTTAATTATCATATTTGATTGGATGTTTGTGTGTGTCCTTGTGGATCCTGTAGAGGGATTCCATATTTTGTATGATCGAGGGATGCTAGTGACAGATAGTCCCGCTAACAAACATCTAGGGTATCATCTTGAAAGGCGAAGCAAGTCTCTGCAAGGAGGTGGGATAGATGAATGCAATTATTACCTTCATCAATATGTATATTGAGTAGAGTATGTGTTTCTATGTTGTATGACTGAGGGACGCTAGTGACAGGTAGCCCCACTAACAGACTTCATGGGAATCATATCTATTTGATTCCTAGTGATGTCGATCTAGGTCTCTTGCTGGTTGTCTTCTACAGGAGAGAACCGATGACTTCCTACAAATGCATGTTAATTGAGGATATGAATTGGTGAACCATGTTACATTGATAAATATCACAATGAAATTAAACTCCTAGAACACTCGTAAAAACTAAGTTCCTCATTTACTTTTCTATTTCTATGTTTTGCTTCTTTACTAGACACATTTCCTATATTAGTTGATTGTTTAGCTAATTCTTCGTGAGATATCTCTAGTACTTATAACCAGTTCCTATGGGTTCGATATCTTTTATTACTAACAGTATAATCATGCACTTATGGTTCATAAAAAAAATATGGCATAAACCAATGTTTCACACTACTTGGCCATGTCTTTTAGGCACGGTTATGTCAATCCACATGGCCATGTCATTTTTAGCACTATAGAATAAAAGTAAAATGACCATAACATTTTGCTCGATTAGAGTTTCTGGCTGAATTTTATACTAAAATGTGGCTAACTTCATGATCTACAGCTTTACTGAAGACTTCAACTCAAGAAAACCATGTTTAAATGGGCTAAAAGGCTTTACATGATTCATATGATATAAAGAACACGACGTGTCAAATTCTGTATTTTCTGCACTATACATCAAATATAAAATGGTCTTAACTTTTTGGTAGGTTGGAGTATTGGGTTATTCTTTATATCAAAACATAGATAACTTCAATATCACTAACTTTGCTGAAGACTTCAACTCAAGAATGTTGGTGCAGAAAGCACCAGATGATCAAAACTAAGCTTTGATTATGGAAAAATGTTCAAAGTTAAGGTTTCTTATTGTCTAACAAGCTTGACTGAGTGTGCAGGAAAGTCCTAACTAATCTTAGGTAAAGAAAAGTCCTAGCTCAGATTAGGTAGGTGGAAAGTCCTAGTTGTGGTTAGGTGAAGTCTTGGTCCGGGGGACTGGATGAAGACTTACTGGGTCGAGGACTTTTGACGAAATCCTAGAGTCGAGGACTCTAGGTAAAAATCCTAGGGGTCGCGAACACTAGGTAGAAGACTAGATGGGTCGTGGATTGGATGTTCAACATGAAGTCCTAAAGTCTTGGAAGCTGAGCAAAAGTCTAAATGATCTGAAGGACCGATCTGACAAAAGGTAATTTCTCCAAAGAGGAGTAGGTGAGGATGTGTTTCCCCTAGAAAAAAGAGTAGGCGTCGGTTCAACCTAGGATTTTCAAAAAATCTAAAAGTCAAAATCGGATAGTCTGGAGATTATCAAATATTTTATTAATCATATTTTATTGTGTTAACTTTATGTTACAGGGTATGTTTAGTATTTTGGACTAACATATCTTGCAATGAGTTAAAATCACATTTCAAGCTTGGATGAACAGTGTTCAAGGAGCCTCTAGGCCGATTGGAGGCACCTAGGGTGGCTTGGCTAAAGGCTCATATGGAGAGGCACGAAGGTGCCTTCCATGCACCTGAAGACTCCTTAGAGACCAGATGGAAGGTATCTTCCATGAGCTTGAAGGTGCCTTTGAAGGGATAAACTTCGTAGATTACATAAGTTATCATCTACGATGCTGCGGGGATAAGTCGCACCGCTAGAGGCACCTTCAATGCGGTTGAAGGTGCCTTCAGTAGTTTATAAAGTTCTTATTCAAGTAGTGGATGGATAGAACTTGATTTCATGACTACTCTCTTGTACACTGCTCCTAAGATGATCTGACAAAGCCATAATGTTGCTTCAACAACCAGAAGCTCACAATTTCAACACCGTCGTTGTTAGTATATTGTAATTAAATTACTACACTTGTAATTCTACTATTTGTAAAGATTTTCTAAAATTATAGTGATTGCCCAACGAAAGTAATCAATGATCATGGGCCTTGGAGTAAGAGTCGTCACAGGCTCTGAACCAAGTAAAAGCCCAAGGTGTCAGCTTAGCTTTCTATTTTCCTTTTTTAATTTCTTTTCCATTGCACTTACTCTTTACATGATTATTTTTAATGGAACGTGGAAGCCATGAGCACTAAACACCTCCCCCACCCCCCTCTAGCGTGTTTCGATCCTATAAAGAATATCATATTAAGATATGCTAAAAGGCTCTACAAGATTCACATGGCCTTAATGTTGCTACAGTCTGATCTGGCTGTTGTTTTGATGTTGACACGGATTTAAGTTTGGATCAGATATTAATTAGACTCAGACTGATTAATGATCAAGGTTGATCATGTGGAGAGGAAAAGTCCAAGTACGAATACTTGGCACGTGAAGTCGGAGAGGGCTCGGCAGCTCGTTCTCTGGACCGGACGAAGTCGGAGAGGGCTCGGTAGCTCGTTCTCCGGACTAGGTCAGAGAGGGCTCGGCAGCTCGTTCTCTGGACCAGATGAAGTCGGAGAGGGCTCGGTAGCTCGTTCTCCGGACTAGTTCAGAGAGGGCTCGGCAGCTCGTTCTCTAGATCGGACGAAGTCGGAGAGGGCTCGGCAGCTCGTTCTCCGGACTAGGTCAGAGAGGGCTTGGTAGCTCGTTCTCTGGACCAGGAAGACGTTAGGGTTTAGGGCTGGGAGGCTCTAAAACTAACACTGGGACATTGATCGATCTGTTGACCGATCCAGTGATACCTTAGGTATCTGATCGGTCTGTGGACCGATCAGAAACCACACAGAAGCTTTTTGTGGGTTATCTGATCGGTCTGTGGACCGATCAGTTACCACACAGAAGACTTCTGTGGGCTATCTGATCGGTCTGGTGACCGATCAGGAACAAGCGACGAAGACTCAGAATCGTACGGGGACCGGTCTGTGGACCGAATCCACACACAGGATGATCGGTCCACAGACCGATCAGAGTCTTCCCAGACCGATCAGGATGAGTCCTGATCGGTCCAGAGAGCTATGGATCGGTCTGTTGACCGATCCACAACATGTCATTTGTTTCTGCTACTTCTCTGATATTTCTGATTCACTTCTGATTCACCTGATCAAATCATCTGCTATGAGATTTTTAAGTTACAGGTTGCAGGTATCGTGCCATTGGTTAATTTCAAATGAAGCTCCATCAGAAGAATAAGAACAAGCGCCCTTTATGCTGTATTTCACTGCAAGTGATGCATTTCGAGCTTCAACGTTCACTGGTCGCAATCAGTTGGACTCTTGCTCATTGGTTCGAGCTAGGAGACACCAGTGAAGACCATGGATGGTATTGGTGTGGGTTCAGAGAACCAGATGAGAAGGAAGAGTGATTGGCGACGTATGAGTTGGTTGCAGTGATTCGACACAGGTGACAGTGATTCGGGATAGTGAGAAAGCAGAATAAGAAGAAGGAAGAAGAGAGGTTTGCTAAGGTTCTGGAAAAACTCTCTGTCGATCAAGCAAGAGGCTGTGTTGTTGAGCTCTTGGCTGAAGCTTCCTTCTGTCTTTGCATTTTTCAATTCGTGGCTGTAAGTTCATTTGCTCAATCCTTTAGCCACTGAACTCTGTAAGTCATTGTGCTTTATTTTCAAATCTATTCTGTGACTTTTGTGGAGAGGTTACTCCACCGAGAAGGAGAAATACTTAGCCGGAATTTGTCCGGGGTGTGATCTACCGAAAGATCAAGGGATCGTCCACCTTACGGACACGCCGAGGAGTAGGGGCAAGTTATCCCCGAACCTCGTATATACTTGTGTAAGCTGTGGGTTGGTTTTCTTTCCTTGCATCAGTTTTTGTTTTGTTTATTTCCGCTGTGCTAACAAAGTTTTGTGAGGAAATTGATTGAGTTTTTAGTAGAGGCTATTCTCACCCCCCCTCTCTAGCCATCCGAAGGTCCTAACAAGTGGTATCAGAGCAAGGCGCTCTTCATCCGGACTAACACCCTAAAGAGCAAGAAGATGGCTATGAAGGAAGGTTTTAGTACCAATCGCCCACCCTACTTCGATGGAGCGGACTTCTAATATTGGAAGAGCCGTATGGAGTATTATCTCAAGACCGACATCTCCATGTGGTTCTCGGTCAAGGAAGGTTTCACACCTCCGAAGGATGAAGAAGATAAGGAACTAGAATCGTCGAGGTGGTCCGCCGAGCAAACTCGGAAAGGACAAACCGATGCCAAGGCGGTGGTCACACTACAATGTGGAATAGCCAAAGATCAACTTGTTAAGGTAGGTCCATTTGTGAGTGCAAAGGATTTGTGGAACAAGCTCATCGAGCTCAAAGAAGGAACTCGAGACTCTCGGATCGCCAAGAGAGACTTGTTCCTAAACCAACTACAAAATCTCACCATGAAGGAGAGCGAAACGATAAGTGAACTACACGGAAGATTCAAAGAGATCATCAATGGTCTTCACTCCGTAGATGAACGCGTAGAAAATCATGATCTTGTAAGGTACGCTCTCAAAGCCTTTCCGAGGAATGCCTTGTGGTCATCTATGGTAGATGCGTACAAGGTCTCCAAGGACCTTTCAATTGTTAAGTTAGATGAATTCTTTTGTGAAATGGAACTTCATGAATTTGCTAACAAGGGTCAAAAGGAGAAAGGTATTGCTTTAGTTGCAGGAGAAAAGAGCAAGGATGGAAGAAGGAAGAAAGAAAAGAAGAAGGAGAAAGAAATTCCTACATCCTCATCCTCCTCCGAGTCCGATGATGAAGGTGGATCATCATCAAGCGAAATGGCCAACTTCGTGAGAAGAATCATGAGAAGGAGCCGGAGATTCAAAGGGAAAGGTAAGTCCATTGATCAAAATATTGATAAGACTAACGTTACGTGTTATGAGTGTAGCAAGAAAGGACACTATCGGAGCGAGTGTCGAAAACTCAAGAAGAAGGAAGAAAGGACCAAGAAGAAGAAAGCTCTCAAAGCTTCTTGGGATGAATCCTCCTCAAGCTCATCGGAGGAAGAGAAGGAGAAAACCACTCGTCAATTAGCACTCATGGCAAGGGAGGAATCGGAGTCCGGAAATGATACATCAGCCGTGGCTTCATCATCTTCGGATGATGAAGAGGTAACTTCTCCACATTTAGAAAAATGCTATAAAACTATTGCACATTTATCAACTTTGCTTAAGAAATCAAAAACTGAAATCAAATTACTAAAAGAAGAAGTAGAACACTTGAAGACTCTTAGGGAAGATGAGGTTGATGACCTTCATCAAGAGCTTCTTGAGGATGAAAACAAAGCTCTAAAGAGTGAAGTTGAGAAACTCAAGAAAATGCTTGAGAAATTCTCAACTAGCTCTAAGACCTTAGATATGATTCTAAATGCCCAAAGGGCGGTCTACAACAAGGCTGGATTAGGATATCAACCTAAGGAGTCTAGTTTCATTTCCTTAGTGTCTAGAACCCAATTTCATAGATCACATGCTTCTAGGGTTCATGAGACTAGGAAGGGTGTGACCAAGGCATGAGTTCCTAGGTCTTTCATTGTAGATGCATTAGGTCCCAAGATTTGGGTACCTAAAACATCTATCTTTCTTGTCTTGTAGGCTTTTGTCAAGGGGGAGCATCTATCAACTTGGTTTGTTGATAGTGGATGCTTCAAGCACATGACCGGGGACAAGTTACTCTTTACTACCCTTCAAAACAAAAATAGAGGTAATGTGTCCTTTGGTAATAATGGTAGTCTTAAGGTTATAGGAGTTGGAGATATTCAAATATCCGAATGTCTTCAAATCAAAAATGTCCTTCTAGTCAAGGGGATGACTTTTAATCTCCTAAGTGTCAGCCAATTGTGTGATACGGGTTACACAATTGAGTTTCATTCAAGTCAATGTCTGGTCAAACACATTGACACACTTGACACGGTACTAGTAGGCACAAGGGTAGACAACATTTATCAAGTATCATTTAAAAGTTCTACTAATGCCTCTGCTAAGTGTTTCATGTCAAAAGAAGAAGAATCATGGTTGTGGCATAGAAGATTGGCCCACGTAAACATGAAGAATATTCGAAAGCTGGCCAACAGAGGATTAGTTCGAGACTTACCAAGCATCAAGTATCAAAAGACAAAATTATGTGATGCGTGTCAAAAGGGTAAGCAAACAAAAGCGGCTCATAAAGGTAAAAGTGTTGTAAGTACATCTACTGCTTTAGATTTATTGCACATGGATTTGTTTGATTGCAGTAATGTTATTTCATTGAATGTGAGTAGATACTGTTTAGTGATTATTGATGATTTTACTAGATATACATGGACCTTCTTTTTGAAAAATAAGGATCAAACCATAGATGTTTTTGTTTCTTTTTGTAGAAGAACCGAAAATGAAAAATCAACAACAATTAAAACAATTAGAAGTGATCATGGTGGAGAATTTCAAAACCATAGATTTTTAGAATTTTGTCAAGAAAAAGGATATAGGCATGAGTTCTCTACTCCAAGGACCCCACAACAAAATGGGGTTGTGGAGAGAAAGAACCGAGTCTTGCAAGAGGCTGCACGAAGCATGCTCAATGAGTACTCATTACCGAGCTACTTATGGGCTGAAGCGGTAAATACCGCTTGCTATGTGCAAAACCGAGTCTTGATACATAGGTTTTTAGGAAAGACCCCCATGAACTTTGGTTTGGGAAACCCCCTACAATTAAACATCTTAGGGTGTTTGGTTGTAAGGTGTTTATCTTGAACACAAAGGATCATCTTGGAAAGTTCACGGCTAAGGCTGACGAAGGGGTACTAGTCGGGTACTCTCTCACCAGCAAAGCCTATCGAGTCTACAACAATAGGACTAAATTGATTGAAGAATCCTCGGATGTAGCATTTGAAGAAATCCCTAAATCAAATGATCAATCAAGGGATGTAGGAGAAATTCAATTTGAACTTAGAAATCTAAGTTTAAATGATCAAAACATAGAGAGAGTCGAAGTTGACTCCGATGACGATGAGCAAAGGCAAGAGAGAGCTCAGTCTAATCCTTTACCTGACACTGAGCCCTTGCATGTGTCTAGTGAGATCACTCATGAGGCACCGTCAACACCAAGGCAATCTAGGATAGCCTCTAGTCATCCACAAGACCAAATTGTGGGAGACATTCAACAAGGGGTTAGGACTAGGTCATTCTTTAGAAATGAGTCTAATGAGGTCGCCTTGATCTCAGAAATCGAACCAAAATTAGTTGATGAGGCATTGCATGATCCTGATTGGATCATAGCTATGCAAGATGAGTTAGGTCAATTTGAAAGGAGCCAAGTGTGGGACTTAGTTCCTAGACCTAAGAAGACCACCATTATTGGAACCAAATGGGTCTTCAAAAATAAGTTAAACCAAAAGGGAGAAGTCGTAAGAAACAAGGCAAGACTTGTAGCCAAGGCCTATAGTTAAGTCGAAGGCCTCGATTATGATGAGACTTATGCTCCCGTGGCTCGATTAGAGTCCATTCGTTTAATGCTAGCTTTTGCTCCACATAGAGGCTTCAAGCTCTATCAAATGGACGTTAAATCGGCCTTCTTAAATGGTTTCATTAAAGAAGAGGTCTATGTTGAACAACCACCGGGGTTTGTGAATATCGAAGCTCCAAACCACGTGTACAAGCTCAAGAAAGCCCTTTATGGGCTTAAACAAGCACCTCGAGCATGGTACGAAAGGTTGTCAACTTACTTATTAGAAAAGGGTTTTGTAAGAGGTCAAATAGACCCAACACAATTTCTGCGTAGAGATGGTGAAAACATATTTGTAGCCCAGGTATATGTCGATGACATAATTTGTGGCTCAAATAACAAGGGCTATTTGAATGAATTTATCACTCACATGGAAAGTGAGTTTGAAATTAGTCTGGTGGGAGAATTGACATTCTTCCTTGGACTTGAAATCAAATAAACTCGAGATGGCATTTATGTCCATCAAACAAAATACACTCAAGAGATGCTCAAGAAATTCAAAATGAGTGACTCTAAGGAAGTATCCACTCCATTGGCGACAAACACTCGCCTTGACAATGATGAGAATGGAAAACCAGTTGATCTAACGCAATATAGAAGCATGATCGGTAGTCTTCTATATCTCACAGCTAGTCGACCAGACATACTTTTTGCTGTGGGCATGTGCGCTAGATATCAAATCTGTGCCAAGGAATCTCATTTAATTGCAGTTAAGAGAATTCTGAGATACCTTAAGGGCACAATTAGAGTAGGTCTATGGTACCCTCGTATGGAGTCTTTTGACTTGATAGGTTATACCGACTCCGATTATGCTGGGTGCAAATTGGATCGGAAAAGCACTAGTGGGGGTTGCCAATTTCTAGGTTCATCATTGGTTAGTTGGTCAAGTCAGAAGCAACATTGCGTTGCTCTCTCCACAACCGAGGCTGAATACATTGCCATGTGAGAGAGTGTGTCACAATTGTTGTGGATGATCCACACTCTAGAAGATTATGGACTTTCGTATAAGGGAGTGCAAGTGTTGTGTGACAACATCAGCACAATAAACCTAACAAAAAATCCAGTCCATCATTCAAGGACCAAACATATTGAAGTGCGTCATCACTTCATTAGAGATCACGTAGCTAGGGGAGACATTGCACTCACATATGTTGAGTCAAAGTCAAACCTAGCCGATATTTTCACCAAACCTCTTCCGGAAAATGAATTTAGTCATTTGAGAAGAGAATTGGGAATGTGTTTGGCTCAATAGGCCATTAGGACCCCATCATGATCAATAAGGACAATTAAAACAACAAGAGAAATAGGGAAATTAATTTGGGCAACTTGGGGACATCTCACACAAACTATAAGGTTTAATAAATTGTTTTTGTTTGCTAGAAATGGGGTGAGATGCTAGGATCAGCCGAATTATTCAAAATGTATCATGCATCCCTTGAATAATTAGGTTGAAGAGACATAAATTGAGTATGGGAAAGACCATTACAAAATTCATGTGTATTTGGTTCCTAGATCTTACTCATATATTCCAACCAAGGAAACTTGGTTGGATCTTTATCTAGAAATAATGTAATTTTGGTTGATGGACTGTTTGATACATTTGAATGATACTTTTCATGATTTTGATTGAAACTAGGACAAGTCTTTGAAAGAATGATAGCAAGTTGGTTAAAACTGAACATAACAAGTCGAAAATTTCAGTTTTCAGGCCTTAAGTTGCCTGTTTTCTAAATGTCTGAAATCTTTGGGCTATAAACAATTTTAGACCATAATTTTTAGTAAATAGTTAGGCTTGTAGATCCCCCAGGTTCTAGGTACTGAACTTGGAAGTTTTCCTGGAGACACTTCTATGAATTATCGAACATCTCTACGAATTTCAGTTACTGAAATTACTGAAAAATTTAAGTATCAGACACTGATCGGTCTACGGACCGATCTCTCCACCCTTCTGTGTGTAATCTGATCGGTCTGGGGACCGATCAGGTCAGCCTGGCACGCAGAGCCCGCTATTGATCATTTTTTGATCGGTCTACAGACCGATCAGGTAGTTCCCTGATCGGTCTACAGACCGATCAGGTAGTTCCCTGATCAGTCCGGGGACCGATCAGGTCAATCTGGTACGCAGAGGGCTACTGATCGCCTTCTGATCGGTCTACAGACCTATCAGCGACTGCTGATCGTCTCCTGATCGGTCTACAGATCGGTCAGGGTGTTCCTGGATCGGTCCATGGACCGATCAGGAGGCTCCTGATACCTCCTGATCGGACAGCCGTCCGATCATTTCATCATCTGTACACCCATCATCACTCTTAAAACTTCTTTTCCCTTTTCACGCGGAAGCCCTAGCCGACTCTTCCCTACTCCTCACTTCTTCTCCTCTCTTTGCACGCCGGAACCCTAGCCAAAGCTCTAGCCATCCCAGCAGCCACACGATACTTCAATGGCACCAAGGTAACTCCTTACTTTTCTAGAACTTGGAATTTCGGTTTCATTTCTCACCATATCTGTGCTTTTTGGTGTTGGTGGCTCCGGTGCTCACTTACTTGACCCATTATATCACATTGTTACACCTTAGAAAGAAACCAGTGGGTGAGGGGACCTCTAAGTCACCTGAGAAGTCTAAGTCTAAGGCTCCCTCTCGACCTCAACCATCTGTCTTTGGGAGATTTCCAAACCACCAGTTTGAGGAAGCTTTTAAACAAAGAACCTTTAAATTACTGATGTGCGTAGATTATATACTCTTTTATGCATGTTTTTATGCACATTTACATACTTTGAGCATGCTTGATCTATGCATTCTTATACTTCCAGCTTTCCTTTTAGCATATTTACTCTTTTGGTTCGGAGATCTGCTTTTTGTGCATTTTCTATACACAGGAGTCGAAATTGGTGAAGATTGTGCGTCCTCGGACAAGCTTGGAAGGAATTGAAGGGAGAGAGCATCAGGCCGTGTACCACACACGACCGTGTAGTTTTAACAGGAAGGGAAGAGGACATGGCCGTGTGAATCTCACATGGCCGTGTCTTGATTTGAAGAAATTAGAGCAGATGCCTTACATGGCCGTGTAGATCTATACAGCCGTGTGAGGTTTCCAGAGGCCAAGCAGGTGGTGGCCGTGTGCACCACACGGCCGTGTAGCATTTCCAGAGAACAGAAGGGTCCTGGCCGTGTGAGTCACACGGCCGTGCAGCTTTGGCAGAGAAGGAACTGGACATGGCCGTGTGAATCTCACACGGCCGTGTCATGGGGCCATGTGGCGCCCGATTTCCTCCTCTATTTAAACCCTCCTTCATGAATTGAAAGGGGATCTCTCCCCCTTTGGGAGAAGGCAAGATTTGGTGGTTTCCTCCCATTCTCGGGAGGATTTCTGGGCGATTCGAGGGGAGTTCTTGAAGATTTTGACTCCGGAGCGAGGATTGGATCCGAAGATGAGGCTTCTTCGTAGATAAGTTTTCTCTTTTCCCCTTTTCTTGGTTTCTTGGATTGGGGATTTAAGAAATGCTTGTAATCTTTATTTCTTCGGGTATTCTTCCTCGATTCATGGAGTAGATCTTGTATTCTAGGATTAAGGGAGTATTTGTATGATGGATTGATGCAATCTCTTATGGATTTGCCAAATTCTTGTTTCAATGACATTGTCTTGCTTGTATCAATTAGATCTTGAATGATTAATGGTGATTTGTGCTTAATTCTCATTCTTGATTGATTGTTTGGGTTTCTTGTGGACTTAGTAAAGATAAACTCTCACTCGATCATCCGAGGGATCCACGTGACAGGTGCAAGCCCGTATAAGGACATTTGAGAGATAATCTTGAAGAGGAAATAGGAATATTCAAGAGAGTAGGATGGATCTTGTGATTAGTTTCTTGTATCTTGATAGATTAATAAGTTGTGGGCTTCTATGTTGATATCTGAGGAAGGCATAGTAATAGGTGCGCTTCTGTGTAAGGACAACGTAGGTTCACGTCTAATTGATCATATTTAGATACATTTCTCAGTCCTTAGCCGGTTATCTATTGCAAGAGAGAACCGGCAACTTTCTACAAGTGTTTGGCAATTGAGGGATAAGAATTGGTGAACCATTTATATTCAAGAAATCTTACAAAGAAACCGAAACTCCTAGAATCTTCCTTATCATAACCCAAAACACTAAACTCTTGTTTGTTGATCTTTAATATTAGATTTGTTTACCTTCACTTTGCATTTGAAACAATTGGATAGTTGTTTAGCTAATTCGCATTGAGACATTTCTAGTGCTTATTCCAGTCCCTGTGGATACGATAATCTTTTATATTACTTGCGACATTTCCGTACACTTGCGGAGCGTAACAAGTTTTTGGCGCCGTTGCCGGGGACTGCGCTATAACATTAGGAATTATCAATTGAGTTAGACTAAACATAACATTTGTTTTCCTTTCATATTGCATAGTTGTAACTAATCATTAGATTTCTGTTTTTACTTTCTTGTATAACTTTTACTTCTTGTTAATTCTTTTTGTACAATTTCAATTCTACATTTTTGATTCTTTTATTTTTCTTTTTCTGTTGAATTGTCATTTACTATCTTGTTCTTGTGTATGCGAAGATCTAACTTTGCAGGGGAATTCTTTCCTTTTGACCCTGAGATTGACAGAACTTTCCATAAAAGAAGAATTCTGCAAAGGCAAATAGAAGAACAAGAATATCTAAACATGGTGTGCAAGTCACTAGGAGATTATGGAGCTCCGAAGTCTACAAAACAAATGGGAGCAATTGTTTACCCTAACATACAAGCAAGAAATTTTATACTCAAACCATCTTTTGTTTCCATGGTTCAGAAAACTCAGTTTGGAGGATTGGAGATTGAGAACCCTTATTCCCATTTGATGGAGTTTTATAGATATTGTTATACTTTGAAATATGAAGAAGTTTCATCTGATATTGTTCAGCTGCTTGCTTTTCCTTTTAGTCTGAAGGATGCTGCAAAAAGATGGTATAATTCTCTAAAGTCTCAAAGTATCAAAACATGGGATGAGTTAGAGCAAAAATTCCTTGACCAATATTTCCCTCCAAGGAAAACTACTTATTTGAGAAGTCAAATTTTAAATTTTAAGCAATTGGATGGAGAAAAATTATACCAAGCCTGGGAAAGATATTCTTCTCTTCTGCAGTTATGTCCACATCATGGAATTGAGAAATGGTTAATTATGCATTTGTTCTATGTTGGGCTTTCTTTCTCAAATAAGAATCAACTGGATTTAGCATCTGGAGGATCATTTTTGAAAAAAAGTCTAGAAGAAACTTTTGAGATAGTTGGCAGAATTACGCAAAATTCCAATGATTGGGCAGGGCAAGATAGCTCATTCTTAACAATGGATATCATTAGAGAAAAGGATGATGTTGAAAAAGGGCTTATCTTGAATCAAAACGATTTCCAAACATTATTTCCTTGGTGCTGTGAATCATTATCAAAAATGTTTGGTGAAAAAGCATTTTCAACAAAAAAGGGGGTATGTCTTGGTGATCATAAGGAGGATGATCTGTCTTTAGATAATGAAGAGTTTTTAGAAGAAAGCTTGGCTAAGGAGGAGACTATGTTGATAGAACAAGAGCCAGTTTTACCAGAAATAGTACCACCTCAACTTGAACTTAAACCATTACCACCAAATCTTAAGTATGAATTTCTTGGGCCGAATTCTACTTATCCAGTTATAATTAATGCTCAGTTAAATGAGTTTGAAACAAAGAGACTGTTGGATGAGTTAAGGTTGCATAGAAAGGCCATTGGATATACAATTGATGATATAAAAGGGATTAGTCCATCTCTCTGTATGCATAGAATTTTACTTGAAGAGGGGTACAAGAACTCAATTGAGCATCAAAGGAGACTAAATCCAAATTTAAAAGAGGTAGTAAAGAAGGAAGTGATTAAACTTCTTGATGCAGGGATTATTTACCCAATTTCGGATAGTGAATGGGTGAGTCCAGTCCACGTGGTTCCAAAGAAAGGAGGAATGACTGTTATCAAGAATGAAGAAGATAAGCTAATTTCAACACGAACAGTGACGGGGTGGCGGATGTGCATTGATTATCGGAAGTTGAATAAAGAAACAAGGAAGGATCATTTCCCTTTACCATTTATTGATGAAATGCTTGAAAGATTAGCTAAACGTTCCTACTTTTGTTACTTGGACGGATATTCTGGATTTTTTCAAATTCCAATTCATCCTCAAGACCAGGAGAAGACTACTTTTACTTGTCCTTATGGTACCTTTGCTTATCGTCGGATGCCATTTGGGCTTTGTAATGCTCCAGTCACTTTTCAGAGATGCATGATGACAATTTTTTCAGATTTAATAGAAAAAATTATGGAGGTTTTCATGGATGACTTCTCAGTTTATGGAAATGACTTTGATTCTTGTTTGTCAAATCTTTCTACTGTTCTAAAAAGGTGTGAAGATACAAACCTAGTGTTGAACTGGGAAAAATGTCATTTTATGGTTAAGGAAGGAATAGTTTTGGGGCATAAAATTTCAGAGCGTGGTATTGAGGTAGATCAAGCAAAAGTGGAAGTAATAGACAAATTACCCCCACCCATCAATGTAAAAGGAGTTAGGAGTTTTTTAGGACATGCTGGTTTCTATAGACGTTTTATTAAGGACTTTTCAAAGATTTCCAAGCCATTGACTAATCTGTTGATTAAAGATGTTGAGTTTTATTTTGATAGCGAATGTATTGAAGCCTTCAATAAAATCAAGAGTGCTCTTACAACAGCTCCAGTCATTCAAGCACCTGATTGGGATCTTCCTTTTGAAATAATGTGTGATGCTAGTGATTTTGCTGTAGGAGCAGTTTTGGGACAACGAAGAAATAAGATTTTACATGCGATCCATTATGCAAGTAAAACACTTGATGCAGCCCAAGTAAACTATTCTACTACAGAAAAAGAATTATTGGCAGTGGTATTTGCTATTAATAAATTTAGATCCTATCTAGTAGGATCAAGAATAATAGTGTATACTGATCATGTAGCTATTCGGTATCTACTTGGAAAGAAAGATGCTAAACCTAGGTTAATCAGGTGGATTTTACTTTTGCAAGAGTTCAACCTTGAGATTAGGGATAAGAAAGGAGCTGAAAATGTAGTAGTGGATCATTTGTCTAGAATATCTCAAAAGTCAGAAAATGAGGTGGATTTTGATTTACCTATTGATGACATATTCCCGGATGAACACTTATTAGCTTTATCAAGTGTGAAAACTCCTTGGTACGCAAATTTTGTGAATTTCCTTGCTCGTGGAGTGTTACCTCCGGATTTTTCTCATCAACAAAGGAAAAAGTTTTTTTCAGAAGTTAAGAATTATGTTTGGGATGAACCTCTCCTGTATAAGAAGTGCAATGATGTGATTTATCGAAGATGTATACCTGAAGAAGAAGTTAGAGATATCTTGTTTCATTGCCATTCTTCGTCCTATGGAGGACATTTGGGTAGTTCAAAAATAATTACGAAAATTCTTCAAGCAGGATTTTATTGGCCAACCTTATTCAGGGATGCTAAGTTGTTTGTTCAGTCTTGTGATCAATGTCAGAGAATTGGGAATATAACTAAAAGAAATGAAACAATGTTAAATTACATTCTTGAGGTTGAGTTATTTGATGTTTGGGGAATTGATTTCATGGGACCTTTCCCTCTTTCATATGGGAATAGGTATATTCTTGTGGCGGTAGATTATGTGTCCAAATGGGTAGAAGCTGTGGCATCTCCTACGTGCGATGCGAAAACAGTTATCAAATTATTTAGGAGTATTATCTTTCCAAGATTTGGGGTGTCAAAGGCAGTCATTAGTGATGGAGGATCACATTTTATAGAGAAACAGTTTGAAAACTTACTTAGAAGATATGGAGTGAAGCATAAAGTAGCAACACCTTATCATCCTCAAACTAATGGGCAAGCTGAGATATCTAACCGGGAAATTAAGTCCATATTGGAAAAGACTGTATCCACTTCAAGAGAGGATTGGGCATTGAAATTAGATGATGCTTTATGGGCATATCGAACTTCTTATAAAACTCCTATTGGGATGACCCCATTTCGATTAGTTTATGGTAAGCCTTTCCATCTTCCAGTTGAACTAGAACACAAGGCTTATTGGGCAATTGCAAATTTGAATATGGATTTAAAGGAAGCAGGGGAGAAAAGGAAGCTTCAGTTGAACGAACTTGATGAATTAAGGATGGATGCATATGAGCATGCTAAATCTTACAAAGAAAGGACGAAGAAATGGCACGATCAACACATTCTTCGTAAAGACTTTAATGTAGGAGATTTGGTTTTGTTGTTCAATTCAAAATTAAAACTTTTTCCTGGGAAGCTTAAGTCAAGGTGGACGGGTCCATATGAGGTAAAAAAGGTTTATCCTTTTGGAGCTGTAGATATTTGGAATAAAGATTTTGGGATGATTAAGGTAAATGGTCAACGTTCGAAAAAATATATTCATGGTACGAAAATAGAAGAGGTACAAAGGTTGTATTTTTCTGAACCTCGCCCTCCAGATTGAATTCTTTTAGCTAGTATAAATTCATTTTGTTGGTTTTTACTTGTTTTTAATTTTTTTTTCAGGTTAGGTGCAAAACAGAGCCCGGCCTTGTGCTATACACGGCTAGGCAAAGGTTGCAGAAAAGGGAAGTGCTTGGGCCGTGTCATCCAGACACGGCCGTGTAGGATCTCCCAAGGAGAAAGAGGTCTAGGTCGTGTCTCAAACACGGCCGTGTAAAGAATCCCGAGGAGAAAAAGGTCTAGGCCGTGTCCCAGACACGACCCGTGTCTGGAATCCAGAGAAGAAAGAGGAGGGGGCCGTGTCACAGACACGGCCGTGCGATGAGAAATAAATATGGCCGTGTGATATCACACGGCCTGATCCACATCTTTTTAGGGAATTAGGGCACGGGGTGTGGGCGGCACACGGCCGTGTACAGTCGCTCGTTCCTCTTTCCTATTTTTCCATTTCTAAAGCTAAACTACTTCTTCTAATTTTTCTTTCTCATTCTTCTTAAGGAGATTTGATTTTCTTCCATGGAAAACGTGATTGAGGAGACTTCGGCCACAAGAAAAGGGAAGGAGAAGGTGGTTGCAAGAAAGGAGAGGAATGTTTGCTTTAAAGGTATTTCTAATGACTTTGGTATTGTTTTCTCTAGTGATGAGCAACGGTATAGATATTCTTCTTTATGTAAACGACCTCTTTTAAGCACTAGGTTTCTTGATGTTGAAACTTTAGAAACTTTGGGGTTTAAGGATGATTTAGTTTGGTTATTTGAAAGGATAGGATGGAGTGGTTTAGTGAACATAAAATATCCTACTTATCCTAGAATTGTTTTTGAATTTTTAAGCTCAATAGAGGTTGATAATGTTCAAGGTGGGGGGAAGTTTAAATTTCGTTTGTTTAATGAAAGTTATGAATGGACGTTGGGAGATTTTAATACTTGTTATGAATTGCCAAAGAATGATGTGTGTGTGATTTTGCCCCAATTTGTGAATTCACATTTTTGGCGATAAATTTCTGAACAACCGCTATTTGATCCTCATAATTCTAGAGTTTTCCAAATTATCAATCCTATTTTTAAATATGCTTACTTATTCATAAAAAACACTATATTTGGAAGGGAGGACAAAGAGGGATTAGTAAGACTTATAGATTTGTATTGTTTGTGGGCAATGGTCGAAAAATGTTCAAATTAATTCTGGTTATTTCTTTCTTAGACATTTGGCAAAATTAGGGAAATCGAATTCTACCACACCTATTATTTTAGGGGGATTACTTACTCAATTGGCCTTAGTATTAGGATGTGATTTGAGTGAATTAGAGGTGGTGGAGAGTTCTTGTACATTGGATTTGAATTCATGTTTAGCAATGAAAATGATTAAGCATGAAGAGCATGGATTTAGTTTATTCATTAAAAATGGTTTCCCTTTAAAATTGCCCAATCATGATTTTACTGCAATTCATAATAAAGAGAATTGGTGTTTAAAGTTAGCTAGGCAACAATCTAGAGCTTTGTCATCTTTTACTCCAAGAAATGTTTCTAAGGGTAACCAAGAGATTCATAGTTTTATGTTTCAAGAACTTAATTCCGCTTTAAAGAATATTCATAGTGATTTAGATTCAACTAATGAATTTCTTGAGAATAAGAAGCTTATGGAGGAGGAACTATTTAAAAAGCTACAAGATTGTTTTAAGAGTGAGAGAGAATTGTGTGATAAGATTTCTAAAATGATGAATGCTTATAAGGCTAAAATGGAATTTCATGAAGATCTTAGAGGTTTTATGAGATTTGTGCAGGATGATATTGATAAATTGTTTGAGTATCATAATTTTTTCAGAAACGAAGTTAAATGGTTTGTTAAAGATTTTGCATTTTTCTTCCCTGATTTTCCTGATTTTCCACCTCCTCCACCATATTGATTTCATCGGGACGATGAAAAGTTTAAGTCTGGGGGGGTGTCATGTACTGTTTAGTTTGGTTTTCACTTTTTAGTTTTTGTTAGTTTTTCATGTTGGTTCATATTTTCATTGCTTGTTGCTTTATTTTGCTTGTTTTTGAAATAATCATGGCAAAAAAAAAAAATTTTTTTTTGAGAACATCAAATCTTCACTTATATGCTTTCTTGGATTCAAGTGAAATGTTAGCACGATTATTGTCTTGATTCATGATGTTCGAATGATGCTAGTAGTAAACTTTGTGTAGTTCTTTTTTCTATCTTGGGAAGCATTAATAAGCTAAGAATCTTATGGTGATGAGTTTTAGTTTTGGTTCAACCTTAAGGATTTTATCTTCACTACACTTGTGCTTGATGCTTGAATAGTTGATGTCATTGAAATAGTCATGATTCATCTTGTTTGCTTAGTACTTGGTTTCCATGGTGATTTCTCAACTTTCATTTTGGTTACTGGATGAGGCTCAAATCATTAAAGCTCATTTGGAAAAATCAAAATATCCCAACATGTGTGCTAAAAGTACATTTGTGAATAAGTTTTGCACAATGCAAACACTTATAAATAAAAAATAAAAAAAATAAAAAATAAATAAGGGATATAAAAAATAGTTGTCATGAGTGGAATCTAGCAAGTCACCCCTTTGAGACCGAGTTAGGTTACTGGGGAAATGACTGCTTAGCTTCCCTTGAGATTGAGCACACCTTTGAGACCTTGGATTAGTTGAGAAATATGAACCAAGTGAATGGTGAGTAAGTGTCTATCACTGGTTACTTGTCTTTCACTGGAAACACTAGGAATTCAAATTTGATGACGACTTGACTAGGACATGGATTGAAACTTGAAGGGTGTTGAGTTACTTTTACACTGTGCACAAGATTCTTATGCTTGAACCATACTTTACTTGTTTCCATGATCACGCTTGTTGATGAAACTTTTTGATAGAGTTAGGAAAGTGCACTAGGTTTTATGAATGTGTTGTAAAACATATGAATTTAGACTGCAGTATTTTGCTTGAGGACAAGCAAAGGTTTAAGTCTGGGGGTGTGATGTGCGTAGATTATATACTCTTTTATGCATGTTTTTACACAAATTTACATACTTTGAGCATGCTTGATCTATGCATTCTTATACTTCCAGCTTTCCTTTTAGCATATTTACTCTTTTGGTTCGGAGATCTGCTTTTTGTGCATTTTCTGTACACAGGAGTCGAAATTGGTGAAGATTGTGCGTCCTCGGACAAGCTTGGAAGGAATTGAAGGGAGAGAGCATCAGGCCGTGTACCACACACGGCCGTGTAGTTTTAACAGGAAGGGAAGAGGACATGGCCGTGTGAATCTCACATGGCCGTGTCTTGATTTGAAGAAATTAGAGCAGATGCCTTACATGGCCGTGTAGATCTACACGGCCGTGTGAGGTTTCCAGAGGCCAAGCAGGTGGTGGCCGTGTGCACCACACGGCCGTGTAGCATTTCCAGAGAAGAGAGCTAGGCCGTGTGAGTCACACGGCCGTGCAGCTTTGGCAGAGAAGGAACTGGACATGGCCGTGTGAATCTCACACGGCCGTGTCATGGGGCCGTGTGGCGCCCGATTTCCTCCTCTATTTAAACCCTCCTTCATGAATTGAAAGGGGATCTCTCCCCCTTTGGGAGAAGGCAAGATTTGGTGGTTTCCTCCCATTCTCGGGAGGATTTCTGGGCGATTCGAGGGGAGTTCTTGAAGATTTTGACTCCGGAGCGAGGATTGGATCCGAAGATGAGGCTTCTTCGTAGATAAGTTTTCTCTTTTCCCCTTTTCTTGGTTTCTTGGATTGGGGATTTAAGAAATGCTTGTAATCTTTATTTCTTCGGGCATTCTTCCTCGATTCATGGAGTAGATCTTGTATTCTAGGATTAAGGGAGTATTTGTATGATGGATTGATGTAATCTCTTATGGATTTGCCAATTTCTTGTTTCAATGACATTGTCTTGCTTGTATCAATTAGATCTTGAATGATTAATGGTGATTTGTGCTTAATTCTCATTCTTGATTGATTGTTTGGGTTTCTTGTGGACTTAGTAAAGATAAACTCTCACTCGATCATCCGAGGGATCCACGTGACAGGTGCAAGCCTGTGTAAGGACGTTTGAGAGATAATCTTGAAGAGGAAATAGGAATATTCAAGAGAGTAGGATGGATCTTGTGATTAGTTTCTTGTATCTTGATAGATTAATAAGTTGTGGGCTTCTATGTTGATATCCGAGGAAGGCATAGTAATAGGTGCGCTTCTGTGTAAGGACAACGTAGGTTCACGTCTAATTGATCATATTTAGATACATTTCTCAGTCCTTAGCCGGTTATCTATTGCAAGAGAGAACCGGCAACTTTCTACAAGTGTTTGGCAATTGAGGGATAAGAATTGGTGAACCATTTACATTCAAAAAATCTTACAAAGAAACCGAAACTCCTAGAATCTCCCTTATCATAACCCAAAACACTAAACTCTTGTTTGTTGATCTTTAATATTAGATTTGTTTACCTTCACTTTGCATTTGAAACAATTGGATAGTTGTTTAGCTAATTCGCATTGAGACATTTCTAGTGCTTATTCCAGTCCCTGTGGATACGATAATCTTTTATATTACTTGCGACATTTCCGTACACTTGCGGAGCGTAACAATTACTCCCTTGTAGGTCTGTGGATCGAAAATTCATGGACGAATTTTGTCCAACTGTGTCAGAAATCATTGCCTACTACAAACTTGATACACTTGTCTATTTAGAACGAGATATAAATTATGACTTAGTATCGGAGTTTTATAACAATCTTCATCAAACTAATGATGTAAGTTATAAAACAAAAGTTGCTAAGCGGACTCTTGATTTCAGTTTCTCAGCCTTTTTTGACTATCTAGGTTGCCGGAGGTGTTCCGAAAATGTCTTTTCGATATATCCTGACCTACCAGACCCCTTACCCTCACCTTTTGATGTCACACCTGACTCCGTCTATGAGTATTTCTTCAGACAACCTAGACCGGGTGTGCTAGATGAATTAGATGTTAATTTTCCTACTTTTGCAGCCTTGAGATTTTCTCCTCAAGATTACATTCTTTTTAAAATTGTCACGAACTACCTTCTGCCTATCACATCTAAACCATTGTCTGAGATCCGACCATATCATTGCCTGATGCTTTATGGATTACGTCGGCGTCTCAACTTTGACATCATGTCCAGCATCTACTCTTCGATCATTTCCTATAGTGAGCCAAACAGCTTCACTGTTTATATGCCTTATGGGCATATCATTACAGATTGGCTCGAGACCCTTCAAGTTGATGTCTCCAAGGGTAGAATAGTCAAGATGGTCAGGCAGGACTGCAGACTTGGGAAACGGGCATTTTCCAAGTCTGGCATCATTGGACAGGATGGGGACGTTCGGTGGAAGGATGGGAGAGCCCTAGGTGAGTTACCACGGGGACCTCCACGACAGGTTGCTGCTGCTGTTGCTCCTCCTGTTGACAATGGAGAGGCAGATCCTGATCTGCGCTGGCAGATCACCGAGCTGGAGAGTCGCTTTGATCGGCACGATGAGCTGCTGGTTGCTGAGCTCCACGGGCTGCGTGTTCGGATTGACCAGCGTTACGATAATTTACGCAGTCAGCAGCTGGCGACACATCAGGCAATTATGGGATGGATGGCCAGATACCCACCTCCGCAGGATTTCTCGGGCTATCCATCCTCGAGCGGCGGCATGCCACCTCAGGGACCCACTCCTCCCGTTGATGATATTGATGCTCCTCATGATGAGGAGGCTGATTGATACACATTGTTCTATGCTGTCATTCTGATTATCTATGTTTTGGATGTTGTTTGTTGGATATTTATGTCTGACCTGGATACTTGCTGCTTTCATCTATTTATGCTGTTCATTTTCTTGTCTTTCTTTATGTTTCACCTCTTATTGGTTTTTAATATGATGTTCATATGTCATGCCTTGTATGTCTCTTATCTCTTTATCCCTGTCTTATAATACACTTAGAGGGTATTATAGGTGAATTAAGAAAAAGACAGTATGGGTTAAGGGGGAGTCCTTTAACGTTTTCTTACCTAATTCGCACCTTTTCGGTGTTTGACAAAGGGGGAGAAGATAACTAAGTTTAGAGATAAATGTTTGGTTTTAGGGGGAGGACCTTGATTCCCCTATCCTTACATGGTGTTGTATCTGTCTTAGGGGGAGGATCTTGATTCCCCTAAAATTAGGGAAATATGAACATTTCCGATCTAAACTTAAATCGTGTTGTCAAACAACAAAAAGGGGGAGATTGTTGCTACAGTCTGACCTGGCTATTGTTTTGATGTTGACACGGATTTAAGTTTGGATCAGATATTAATTAGACTCAGACTGATTAATGATCAAGGTTGATCATGTGGAGAGGAAAAGTCCAAGTATGGATACTTGGCACGTGAAGTTGGAGAGGGCTCGGCAGCTCGTTCTCTGGACCGGACGAAGTCGGAGAGGGCTCGGTAGCTCGTTCTCCGGACTAGGTCAGAGAGGGCTCGGCAGCTCATTCTCTGGACTGGACGAAGTCGGAGAGGGCTCGGTAGCTCGTTCTCCGGACTAGGTCAGAGAGGGCTCGGCAGCTCGTTCTCTGGACCGGACAAAGTGAGAGAGGGCTCGGCAGCTCGTTCTCCGGACTAGGTCAGAGAGGGCTTGGTAGCTCGTTCTCTGGACCAGGAAGATGTTAGGGTTTAGGGCTGGGAGGCTCTAAAACTAACACAGGGACATTGGATCGGTCTGTTGACCGATCCAGTGATACTCTGGTTGTCTGGATCGGTCGACAGACCGATCCAGTGATACATGAGTCACCTGATCAGAAACCACACAGAAGCTTTCTATGGGTTATCTGATCGGTCTGTGGACCGATCAGTTATCACACAGAAAACTTCTATGGGCTATCTGATCGGTCTGGTGACCGATCAGGAACAAGCGATAAAGACTCAGAATCGTAAGGGGACCGGTCTGTGGACCGAATCCACACACAGGCTGATCGGTCCACAGACCGATCAGAGTCTTCCCAGACCGATCAGGATGAGTCCTGATCGGTCCAGAGAGCTATGGATCGGTCTGTTGACCGATCCACAACATGTCGTTTGTTTCTGCTGCTTCTCTGATATTTCAGATTCACTTCTGATTCACCTGATCAAATCATCTGCTGTGAGATTTTTAAGTTACAGGTTGCAGGTATCGTGCCATTGGTTAATTTCAAATGAAGCTCCATCAGAAGAATAAGAACAAGCGCCCTTTATGCTGTATTTCACTGCAAGTGATGCATTTCGAGCTTCAACGTTCACTGGCCGCGATCAGTTGGACTCTTGCTCATTGGTTCGAGCTAGGAGACACCAGTGAAGACCATGGATGGTATTGGTGTGGGTTCAGAGAACCAGATGAGAAGGAAGAGTGATTGGCGACGCCTGAGTTGGTTGCAGTGATTCGACACAGGTGACAGTGATTCGGGACAGTGAGAAAGTAGAATAAGAAGAAGGAAGAAGAGAGGTTTGTTAAGGTTCTGGAAAAACTCTCTGTCGATCAAGCAAGAGGCTATGTTGTTGAGCTCTTGGCTGAAGCTTCCTTCTGTCTTTGCATTTTTCACTTCGTGGCTGTAAGTTCATTTGCTCAATCCTTTAGCCACTGAACTCTGTAAGTCATTGTGCTTTATTTTCAAATATATTCTGTGACTTTTGTGGAGAGGTTACTCCACCGAGAAGGAGAAATACTTAGCCGGAATTTATCCGGGGTGTGATCTACCGAAAGATCAAGGGATCGTCTACCTTACGGACACGCCGAGGAGTAAGGGCAAGTTATCCCCAAACCTCGTATATACTTGTGTAAGCTGTGGGTTGGTTTTCTTTCCTTGCATCAGTTTTTGTTTTGTTTATTTCCGCTGTGCTAACAAAGTTTTGTGAGGAAATTGATTGAGTTTTTAGTGGAGGCTATTCACACCCCCCTCTCTAGCCATCCGAAGGTCCTAACACTTAACACACGACCATGTGAATCCACACTATCGTATAGATTTTCTCGAGCAGGAGCCAACTTTGGTCATGTGGACCACACGGTTGTGTGTATTTTCTAAAGCCAAAGTTGACCTTGGCCGTGTGAATCAACACGGCCATGGCAGGGGTCGTGCCAAGCCCGTGCCCAGCCCTATTTAATAGATTTTTCTCTCTTTTCACTCATCTTTAGCTTGGGGGCTTGCCTCCATTCCTTGGGGAAGGGTTCTCCCCCTTGGAATAACCCTATAAGCTTTATCTTTGTCGATCCGTCCACCTCCGGAGCAAGGATTGCAAATAAGAAGACCGATGGCATATAGATAAGCATTTCTCTCTTCTCTAACTCTTGTTTTAGATTGTGGAATGATTAAAATTTCTTATCTCTTGTTCATTAATCCTTTGCATTGGAGTAGATCTCCAGATATAGGATGTAGAAAGTAGTTATGATATATTTTGGATGTATGAACTATGTATTTGGATATTTTCTTATTCTATGATGTGTTTATGTCATATTCTATGTGTGATGTGCCTTGTATGTGTTTGATGAAATGTGTGTGAGGTCAATTCATGTAGATGTAGGATTTAGTTCACCATGTAGAGGGGATACTTTGGTTTTTTAATCAAGGACCTTGTGACTGAGGGTATCATCCTTGAAACGGAGGGCAATTCCCTATAAGGAAAACTAATTAGAGTTTAGAGGGTTCTCCCAAATTAATGTTAGGAAGTGATTTATGTAATATAGCGATTATATGACTAGGGGCCTATGATAGAGAGTATCCCTTTATCTAGATTTTCTAGGTTACCTCTTCTACTTAATTGCATTAATCTACCATTAGGAAGTAAATCAGTTAACTCTAGAATTGAATGACTGAGGGTCCCTAGTGACAAGGGTATCCCATTATCAGACTTTCTAGAACTACTTCTTTACTTAATGATGTTAGAACTTGGGTAAACTCTCTGGTGTGACCTGCGCAAGGGTTGCGCCAGACTTTAGTTAGAATTCCTATACAAGTATAAGCATGGAGTTAGGTAGATGAATAATACATAGGGGCATTAACTAACTTCATAACGAAATCGAAATCCTAGAATCTATCATCCATCACTCACCTAGCTTATTCTCTCTCTACTCTCTACTCTCTACTCTCTAGTCTCTACTCTCTCTCTCTCTCTCTCTTCTCTCAATGTCTCTCTTCCTAGCATTTGTGAACCAACACTCGATTGTCTAGATAATTCATTGTACAAAATTAGCTAGTGGTTAATCAATAGTTCTCGTGGGATCGATATTTGATTACTTGACGACACCCGTAGACTTGTGGCCACACATCAAGTTTTTGACATCATTGCTGAGGACTGTTCGCATTAACATTAGTTGATTAGCATATGAGTTACTCTAGATATTTTTCTTTTTCTTTTTCTTTTTACATTTTCTTTCATGTTTTCAATATGCACTTTCTTTCTTGTTTCTAAATTCTGCATTTATTTTTTTTAAAACCAATACAAAAATTGGTTGAGTATCTTGATTATTTTAGATCTCTTATATTCATGTGCTATGTGATGATTACTCACTGTGTCTTATGAGTTCAGTGCTATTATTTCAAGCGAGACCAAAAATTTTCTTTAGCCATGGATAAGTACCTTTCTTAGCAACCTAGAAGTTTAAATGCAAGAGATAATTCAGATGATAAGAACATTTTGAACATCTATAGAGTATGATAATTCAGATACAGTCTAACCCATCCGACTGTCATATGCCACCTTTTCCAAAATGAAGCTAGCCCTTCCACATAACCAATTGATTATATCTACATGGTTTATGGTAGCTCATCCCATCCGACTACTATATGTCACTTCTTCCAAAAGGCTGATACCTCTTTCACGGATATTAAGAATCTATTCCAACCTATACATCAAGACATATATGATTCAGTTCCTAGTATTTCTAGCTATGACTAAGAAGATCATCAAACTCAAAACTTTCAACCCCAACACACTTCAAAAGAGGATGAGCAATTAATTCCACAGGAGAATAACCTTGACTTACCTCAACAGTTCAATCAATATTGGATGGATTATCAGAATTTTGACTATAATTATATTCAAAGTGTTGAGCAGCTTCTCAAGTAAATTAGAGTCCATCAGAATTTCAAGATGATTCACTATCAGATGGACCACAACAGTTGCATCTTGATGATATGATTAATTGGGAGATCCCCCAAAACTTAGATATTCCTACTCCTAGTCAGATGAAAACCAAACTTCAAGAATTAGAAGAGCTCTTGATGCAAGAGGGGATCTTGTTTCTCCTATTCCTATAGTAAGTTGATGTGTCAAGTCTAAATTCAGAATCTCATTTGAATGATGATTTGGAGGGGATGAAATGCAAAGCTAAAGGTGACTGTGATTATTATTCTACAACTCTATAGGACTAATCTACTGGGTTGCATGGTGATGATGTATTTGATGATACTCTAGGCACTGATAGGATTGTTGATGCATCTTTAACCAGTCTTGCTATTGTTCCTTTTGCAACTTCTATTAATACATACTTGATGGATGATGGGATCATAGATGAGGCAAATGTTGACACTTGTATGCAACTCTCCGAGTGGGAAGTGATGTAAAGCCAGAGACTCCAAGGCTGGACACTCTCACCTCTGCCTATACTTCACTTTTATCAAAATAAGGCCTCAACATCAACTATCATCACCATGCTTTAAGCCTGGGTATACTTCAAGTGAACCCTCTCCAACCGTCAAGAAGAATCTTTAAGGAGAAGAAGAAGGAGAGAAAAATCCCTCTAGATATGATTCCCACGATGAAAGCTCCCTCCGCATTTTGGGCCATAAGCCAAAAAGTCTAGAGGCATCTCACTTTGGCAAGATCATGATTTACATGGACCAAATAAGGGGTGGAGCTAATGACCTTAATCAAGTGCTTCTTAAGTGCAACCAAAGTTCCTCTTTCTTATTTTTCATTGAAGTTTTTAGTTTCAGTTTCTTTCTAGTTCCTTTTCTTTATTCATAATAACTCATATCCTCTACTTAATTTTTCTTATCTGTCTTCTTTTTGTAGGTTTTAAAGTTGTGGAGGAATATAAATATCAGATAGAGGAGTATTTTAAAGAACATGAATGTCTCGACCATTTAGAGCTCATCACTTGATAGCTTCTCTAATTTCAAATCTCCTCCATATTATATTTCTAGTTTTCATTGGGGGGATGTGTTGGGTTGTAGTTTAGATTTTACACATTTCTTTTTGCATAATAAAATTTTTTCTAGTTGCATCATTCATCACATCATGATTGTTTGTTCCTTAATGCAAAATACTTGCATGATTGTTCTAGATTTCATGTGATTTATTGGTTACTTATGGTGATAGTATATTTAGTTATCTATCTTTTTCTTCTATCTATGATAGCACGAAGTGAGCAATGGTTTCACTGTAGAAGTTTGAGTGTTGGTCTTGTTTTTGGATCTCTTTACACCTGGCCAAATTTTGATGGTTGATAATTCTGAAAATAGTCATAATTCATAAAACTAGACTATTACTTATGTTTCTAAGGTGACCTCTTAATTATATTTTGGTTATTGGATGATCTCGGATCATGACAACTCACTTGAAAAAAATCAAAATTCATTTATTTGCATTTATATATTTATATTTGTGTTAGTACCACACCTTTAAAGCATCAAAAGAAAAAAAAATCATATATAAAATAGTTGTCATGAGTGGAAACTAACAATTTACCCCTTTGAGACTGAGTTAGGTTACTGGGAAAATAAATGTTATATTTATCCTAATTCTGAGTAGTCCTTTAAGACCTTATGTAGTTTTAGAGATATAAACTATGTATGTGGCAAGTAAGTGTCTATCGCCGGAAGTAGAAGGAACCTATAACGCCCGCCCTCCTCCTACTTATAAAGGGGGCCGGAAGGGCGGTGCTACGCGAACATACATACATACATATGCAATCGTTGCAGCGGAAGAATTTAAATTTAAACATGAAGAAACAAACATTTAAACATGTAAATCTCTTAAAGCATGTAAACATGTAACACATGCGAGCATGCTTGGCATTCTTGCATATAACTTGGTTTAGTATCTATTTCTTGAAATATGATACATGATTGTTTAAAACTAGAGCATAAAGCGTACTAGTAAAGAGAGGATGAACTACTAAACATGTATATTGTTCTCTAAAGGGGCACTTGGTACTTCTTTAATGAAAGTTCATGATAACTAACCTGATGGAAGTATAGGAGTCTAAACACAAGTATGAACATTAATATGGGGTTCGAAGCATAAACTAAGTACCTAGTCGTCCATCACTTAACACTTACAAGCATGATAAGGAGGTTCTTAGCAATTCTTTAACTAAAACAAGTGCTTATCATTACAAGGTTTCATGGAAACAAAAGATAGTATAGTTCACATCAAGTAGCAACCATTAAAAGCATCAAGTAGAAGAACAAGTTAACATGCAAGATTTAGAACATGCATAAGTCACAAAACAGATCTCTTCCACCATGCCACTGCCACACACATCTTTGCCTCTCCTACTGCTCCCTTTATTTTAGCCATTCTTTACCCTTTTCTGCAGTACAAGGAAAAATAAAACTATAAGCACATAGGCTTAGTAAGATCCTTTTCTACTCACAAAAGCCATAAATCATGAATTTAACATAGAGTAGTGACCTGTTCATTTAGACAACATATAGGCATATCACAAGAGCACATCATCTTAAAGCATAATAATCGCATAACATGAACTAATATATATGCAAGATGTTCTTTTGAAAACATATACTATATAAATACTTAAACATAAATCTCAACATGAGGGTCTTGCATTGTACCACATACATGATTTGTGTGCATCCCTAAATGAATCCGAGGTACCTAATCCCAAACCTACTAGGGAACTAGGCCCGTGCTTCGACCTAGGGGTGACGTAAGAGAGCCCATCCCCTGGACCTTTCTAGGGTCCGGTACAAGCCATACAAAAGTAAAATAGCATATCATTTTCCTTGTCATATTATAAAGAGTGCTCTTAGTCCCAATTTATAGGGAAGTATCTCTTAGGTCTTTCATCATACATAAGCCTTGCATAAGCATAACATAGTAACATAAGGTTCACCCAACACATAACATATCATAGGGAGCCATTAGTAAGCATGATTGGAGTGTTTGCTCTCTTCTAGCTCTAGTAGTTCTCTTCGCCGCAACTTACAAGGGCATGATCCCAGGTTTTAAGCAGCATTAACCATGAATAACATCTTAATAACATCACATAACATATTAGGTATCATGAGAGAAAGCATAAGCAAGTCTAATTGGAGTTTAAACTTTCCTAATCCCTTTATTTCTTCATTGCCGAAACTTCAAGGGACATGGTTCTAGTTTTTAAGCAACATCAACCATGAATAGCATCTTAATAACATCACATAACATATTAGGTATCATGAGAGAAAGCATAAGCAAGTCTAGTTGGAGTTTAAACTTTCCTAATCCCTTTATTTCTTCTTGGCCGAAACTTCAAGGGACATGGTTCTAGGTTTTAAGCAACATCAACCATGAATAGCATCTTAATAACATCACATAACATATTAGGTATCATGAGAGAAAGCATAAGCAAGTCTAGTTGGAGTTTGAACTTTCCTAATCCCTTTATTTCTTCTTGGCCGAAACTTCAAGGGACATGGTACTAGTTTTTAAGCAACATAAAAAAAAACAACGAGGAAAAATCACTTGTACTGCAGGTGAGGGGGAATACTTACATCCTCTCGCTTGGTTTATCACAAGGAGAATACCCTTGGTGGAGAGAAAAAAAAGAAGACCTTCCGCTTTTAGGACTCCCCCTTGCGTATCTTGCTTTGTAAGAGGGCTTAGACCTTAAGGACGCCTCCTTGTGAAGACTTCCTAGGGAGGAATCCTAGGCTTGATTCCGAAAATGGAGGAGAAGGAGGCTAGTTTTGGTGGAGGGAGGAAGAAGAAAATAACTTTTCATTCCCTTACTCCTATTTATTCTAAATGAAGGGAGAAAGGGAAAACACCTTTTCATTCCCTTACTTCATTTATTCTAAATGAAGGGAGAAAGGGAAAATAAACTTTTCATTCTAAGTGAAGGGAGAAAGGTGTCCCTTCACCTTCCCTGCTCTTAACTACAATTTCCCTTTCCTTCCTAACAGCGCACCCCTGTTGGGGCTACTGGTTATCCCATATCACAGAGAACTTGTCACTTACTAAAAGGTTCAAGGTTCAAACCTTGGCCATGTCTCTTTTTTGTTCTATTTTCTCTTTTTTTTTTGAAGAAGAAACCCACATAAAATCCATTCTAACCATGCAAAAATTATATAAAATTGCTAGAGATTTTATGGGTGTTACAGGAACATAGTTTTATAATGATTTGACTAGGTTTAGGAATTAAAACTTGAAAAACTTAGGCCACTATTGCACTGAGTGCGGAGAACTATAGCTTAGGTAGTACTCAAACAACTTTTGTCTCTTGTTCATCAATAAAATCATTTGATAGGATTAGATTTACTTGCTAGAGATCATGATGCACTATTTAACCACATGTGTTTAGATGCAATTTTTGCTTGAGGACAAGCAAAGGTATATCTGGGGTGTGATGTGCGTAGATTATAAACACTCGTATGCATGTTTTGACGTATATCTACTTGTATTTCATGAGCATAATCAATGTTTATTGCATCCTATTTTATTATAATATCATATTTCCACTCATTTTGTTCAAAGATCTACTTTTTACTTGTTTTAATTGATATAACGTGATTTGAAGCAAAAATAGAGCTTAAATAGAGTCTAGAGCCTCCAAAATGCCCGGACCATGCTTATGAAACACAACTGTGTAAAAATATGGCACAAACCAATGTTTCACATGGCTTGGTTGTGCCTTTTAGGCATGACCATGTCAATGCTCACGGCTATGTCATTTTCAACAATGCAGACTAAATGTAAAATGACAATAACTTTTTTCTCGGTTGGGGGTTTGGCCTGATATTTATATCAAAATGTAGCTAACTTTAAGATCTACAATGTTTCTAAAAACTTCAACTCATGAAAACCAAGTTTATAAGTTCTAAAAGGCTCTACATGATTCACATGGCCTTGACACATCGTCATGTCAAATTCTGCATTTTCTACACTACACATCAAAAGTAAAAATAGTCATTACTTTTTACTCAGTTAGAATTTTGGGCTGCTATTTATACCAAAACATAACTAACTGCAAGGACTACAACTTTCTTGAAGACTTTAACTCGAGAATACCATGTTAAGATATGCTAAAAGGCTTTATAATATTCACACGGTCTTGACACACAGCCGTGTAAATCCACATGGTCATGTGGATTTTCCAGAGCAGGAGCCGACCTTGGTCGTATGGACCACACGAACCTGTATATTTTCCTGAGCCAGAGCTGACCTTGGCCGTCCATGGCAAGGGCTAGGCCACGCTAGTACCTAGCCCTATTTGAGGGGTTTTCTCCCTTTTTCACTCTTCTTTGGCATGGGGGCTAACTCCCATTCCTTGGAAAAGGGTTCTCCCCCATGGGAGAACCCTAAAGCTTCATCTTTACCAATCCATCCACCTCCGGAGAAAGGATTGCAAGCAAGAAGACTAGCAACATATAGATAAGCATTCCTCTCTTATCTATCACTTGTTTTGATTTTTCTCTCTTGTTTGTAAATTCTTTGCAAAGGAGTAAATCTTCAGATCTAGGATGTAGGAACTAGTTATGATGTTTTGTGGATGTATGAATGATGTGCGTAGGTTATATACACTTTTATGCATGTCTTGAAGCACATCTACTTGTATTTCATTAGCATAATCTATGTCTATTGCACCCTATTTCTGTATAATATCACACTTCCATTATATTTTGTTTGAAGATCTGCTCTTTGCTTGTTTTGATTGACAGGACACTAATTGGAGCGAAAATGGAGCTAAAACGCACATAGGAGCAATGGGCCGTGTAGGCCACACGACCGTGTGGCCATTAGCTTGTTTTGGCCGTGCCAAATGGCATGGTCGTGCTCCACCACAGCAGCAAATCAAGCCATGGCCGTGTATGCCACACGGCCGTGCCAACATCTCATGGCCAAGCAACACACGGTCGTGCCAACTATCCAGAGGGGAGGAAGGCCACAACCATGTGAATTCACACGGCCGTGTGAAATCGGCAGTGAAGAAAAATGCCACGGCCGTGTGTGCCACATGGCCGTGTGACTCAACCAGAGAGGGAGTTGTGTGAGGCCGTGTGGATTCCACACGGTCGTATGACGAAGAGCACGGGCCGTGCCATGCCAAAATAGAGCTGTGCTGAATTCTGGGCAGATTGCAGACTGATCGTAAAACAACCATAACTTTGCGCTCGGTTGGAGTTTTTGGATGATCTTTATACCGAAACGTAGAAGACTTCAAGATCTACAACTTTGCTTCAGGTCCAACAGAGAGGGAGACTTGTCTGCCCATCTAAATGGCATGGCTGTGCCTCCCAACCGTGGGTTCAACTGGACCTCCGCCCAGACTGCAGACCAAACTTTGAACTGCCATAACTTTCGGTTTGGTTCGAGACAGGGCTCGATCCAAGTATCAGATTGAAGAAAATTTCAAGAGCTACAACTTTGATTCAGGGTGAATCACGAGAAAACCTGGTTTAGTGGGTGAAAATCCGGTTTACCGGACCCTTGTTTTCTTGGTTTTCCTGGGCAGTTTCGAGGAGGTATAAAAGGGTCAAGATCCTCATTCTTTGACTCATCTTGGGAGATCTTGGATCTTGGAGCTGGGACTTCGTCCCTATCCTTGGGGGAATGGTTCTCCCCTTAGGGGGAAATCCTAGAGCTCAATTCTCCTTCATCCCTTGACGATCCATCCATCTCCGGAACGAGGAAGCATCCCCAAGACATCGGCAAGCATCTCTTCTTCCCCTTCTTCTCAAATCTAGGGTTGTAAGTATACTTTTCTTTATGTTTTGGGGTTGTTCTTCCTTAGCATGAAGTAGATCTCTAGATCTAGGATGTAGGAAGTATTTGTGATGTGATGGTGATGTAAAACTATGTAGATTTGCCATATTTTCTATTCAATGACTTGTTGATGCATTATTCATGTTTGATGTAATGTGTGTGTGAATCTTGTTTATATCTGTTGCATGTTTTATCAAATGGTTATGTAGAATTGTTAATTCCATAGGAGGGATACCCTAGATCGATTATCCGAGGGACGTTCGTGACACGAACATGCCCGTGTAAGGACGATTTACGGTATCACCTTGAAAGGAGAAGCAAATCTCCACAAGGAAGTAGGGGATTCTATGTTATTATGTGTTAGTGTGTTTCTATGTTGATTATCCGATGGACGAACGTGACAGGCAAGCCTGTGTAAGGACAACATAAGAATCATTCCCATTTAATAGCATAGGACATGGAGTAGGGGATCATGCCGGCTTGACCATTGCAGGGGAGAGTCGGTAATGAATCTAATTTCCTACAAGAGCATGAACATAGAGAATAGGAACTAAGTAATCTATGTAACATCACCTAGCATTACAAGAAAATCGAAATCCTAGAATTTATCATCCACCATCCTCTTGCTCAACCCCTCTCAAGATCTATTCTCTCTCTTTCCTCTTTCTTTCTCTTAATTTCTTTCTAATCAATCTTGTGTTTGTCTAGATAATTCACCGTGTAAAGTTAACTAATGCTTAATCAACAGTCCCTGTGGATACGATATCTTACTTTATTACTGACGATGTAACCGTACACTTGCAGTTCGTAACAAGTTTTTGGCGCCCAGACTTAAACTTTTGCTTGTCCTCAAGCAAAACCCGCAATCTAGATTCATGTGGTTAAATAGTGAATCATAATCTCTAGCAAGTCAATCTAATCCTATCAAATGATTTCATTGGTGAGCAAGATACAAAAGTAGTTTAAGTATGACCTAAATAGTAGTCATCCGTGCTCAGTGCAAAAGTGTGTTTATCAAGTTTCAATCCCCAAGTCTAGTCAAGTCGTCATAAAATCGTGTTCCTTATACTTTCGGCGATTGGCACTTACCTGCCACACGCAAGGTTTGTTCCCCTCAAAAATGCTATGCATCGTCTACAAAAGGTCTCAAAGGAATACTCAGTATCAAGAGAAACATAACATTCATTTCCCTAGTAACCTAACTTGGTCTCAAAGGGGTGAATTACTAACTTCCACTCACGACAACTATTTTTTTATCCCTTATTTTTTTCCTTTGAATGTTTTCAAAGTATCAAACTTGAACAAGCTTTCATTTTTTTTCTTGGGATTGATTTTTCCAAATGAGCTTACATGATCTGAGTTTATCCAGTAACCAAAATGTAGTTGAGAGGTCACCATAGAAGCACAAGTACTAGTCCAATTCTATGAATTGTGACTATTTTAGAGTTATCAACCATCAAAAATAGGCATAGTGTATAGAGATCCTAAAACAAAGTCAATACTTAAACTCTTATAGTAAAAACATTGCTCACTTCATGCTATCATAGATAGAAAAAGATAGATCACTAACTATAATAGCACCATAAGTAACCAATAAATCACATGGAATCTAGAATAAACGTGCTAGTATTTTGCAATAAGGACAAACAAACATGATGTGATGAATGATGCAACTAGCAAAAACAAAAAATTATTATACAAAAACTAAACTAAACCAAATGCATCTAATGCATCCCCCAAACATAAACTTGTCATTGCCCCAATGAAAATTAAAAACAATGTGGAGGAGATTTTATGGAGTTTAGAGAAATTACCAAGTGATTAGCTTCAAATGGTTTACATTCATGTTCTTGAAAATACTCCTCTAGCCAATGCTCACATTCCTCCATAATTTTGAAATCTACAAAACAATAATAGACAAGAAAACTTAAGTAGAGGGTATGAGTTATTATGAACAAAGAAATGAAAACAAGAAAGAACTAAAGACATGAATGAAAATAAGGAAAATGAACTTGGGTTGCCTCCCAAGAAGCGTTTGTTTAAGGTCATTAGCTCGACCACCTCATTAGATTCATCTAAATCTTGCTCTTGGAGGGGTAAACATTTTAGAACATTCTTACCAAGGGTTCTCAGTTTTTTCAACAAATAAGCTCTCCTTCAAAGGTTCAACACTATCTTTACCTTATGAACCCTGTGCAACATATGTCCTGCCACCATCATGCTCAAAAAAGAATTGATTAGTAACAATAAAAAAATGAATTGAAATTTGCCTTTTACCAATCACTAATGTAAGAAAATCATTGAGCATGGTTTGACATTTAGAAAAGCAAGGTTGTTGCTCAAGTGGTGGTCTTTCTAAAAGAGGTGATTCTTGAGACTTAGCTTATATTGCACAAGTCCCTACACTCTCAACATCAACTAGTTCATGTCCTACATCATCCAAAGTGACTAATGGTTGTGTGACTAAGGGAAGTGATTCTTGGGTCATCCCTACACATCCCTCCACAATATGACTATAAATTGGTTCAGATGTAGAAAGGGAAGACTCTTCTAAATCTTTGACATTAGGAGGTAATGGAATTAAAGTGGTGCACTCCTTTATCAAAGTCTCAGATTCATGATCCTCAAGCTCATCACAGTATTTTCTCATTATAGACTCTTGTAAAATTAAAAGATTAGCTGATATTCTATTATTTGTTGAGTCTATACTATCAAGTGTAGCATGCATTTTCTTGATGTCCTTATGTGTTTCAGCTTGAATAGCTAGAACCTCCTCTAAACCTTTCAACATTCTATCCATAAATGATGAAAATTGGGGGTCATTCAAGTTAAAGTCATATGTGTGTGAATTTGATGAAGCCATTTCATCTAATTTTCTATCAAGTTGATCAATTGATGTTCCCAAATTGAATAACTTGTAACAACTCTCAATTAAATGGCTTATTTCATTGCAAACTTTACAAAAATTTTGCTCTGACCTATGATAAAAGTTAGAGAAAACACCCCTTCTTTCAACATGCATTCTATATGGACGGTCAATCAATATTGGACAATTATCAAATATATGACCAGTTGCACAACATAATTCATAGAAAAGAGTATTAGAGTTCACAACAAACATTTGGTCAAACTTTTGAAATAGAGCTTTTAATCTAGTAATCAATTTAAATATGTCCATCGAAATGATTATAGCCAAAACAAGATAGACATGTAGAAGTAACAAAAAAATAAATAAATAAAATGTAGAATTTAAATTGCAGAAAAAATTCATAATGAAAACAAGTAAGAGAATGCAAAAAGAAAAAGAAAAATGTCTAGAGTAACTCATATGTTAATCAACTAATGTTAATCGAAAACAGTCCCCGGCAACGGCGCCAAAAACTTGTTACGAACCGCAAGTGTACGGTTACGTCGTCAGTAATAAAGTAAGATATCGTATCCACAGAGACTGTTGATTAAGCACTAGTTAACTTTGCACGGCGAATTATCTAGACAAACACAAGATTGATTAGAAAGAAATTAAGAGAAAGAAAGAGGAAAGAGAGAGAATAGATCTTGAGAGGGGTTGAGCAAGAGGATGGTGGATGATAGATTTTAGGATTTCGATTTCCTTGTAATGCTAGGTGATGTTACATAGATTGCTTAGTTCCTATTCTCTATGTTCATACTCTTGTAGGAAGTTAGATTCATTACTGACTCTCCTCTGCAGTGGTCAAGCCGGCATGATCCCCTACTCCATGTCCTATGCTATTAAATGGGAATGATTCCTATGTTGTCCTTACACGGGCTTGCCTGTCACGTGCGCCCCTCGGATAATCAACATAGAAACACACTAACACATAAACACATAGAAATATAAATAGTGATTATGTCTGATCCCCTACTTCCTTGTGGAGATTTGCTTTTCCTTTCAAGGTGATACCCAAAATCGTCCTTACACGGGCATGCTCCTGTCACGAACGTCCCTCGGATAATCGATCTAGGGTATCCCCCCTATGGAATTAACAATTCTACACAACCATTTGATAAATCATGCAAAAGATATAAACAAGATTCACACACACATTACATCAAACATGAACAAGGCATCAACAAGTCATTGAATAGAAAACATGGCAAATCTATATAGTTTTACATCACCATCACATCACAAATATTTTCTACATCCTAGATCTAGAGATCTACTCCATTGCTAAGGAAGAACAACCTCAAAACATAAAGAAAAGTATACTTACAACCCTAGATTTGAGAAGAAGGGGAAGAAGAGATGCTTGCCGATGATTCCGATGTCTTGGGGATGCTTCCTCATTCCGGAGATGGATGGATCGCCAAGGGATGAAGGAAAATAGAGCTCTAGGGTTTCCCCCTAAGGGGAGAACCCTTCCCCCAAGGAGAGGGATGAAGTCCCAGCTCCAAGATCCAAGATCTCCCAAGATGAGTCAAAGAATGAGGATCTTGACCCTTTTATACCTCCTCTAAATTGCCCAAGAAAACCAGGAAAATAGGGGTCCGGTAAACCGGGTTTTTCACCCACTAAACTAGGTTTTCTCATGATTCACCCTGAACCAAAGTTGTATCTCTTAAATTTATCTTCAATCTGATACTTGGATCGAGCCCTGGCTCCAAGCGAACTGAAAGTTATGGTAGTTCAAAGTTTGGTCTGCAGTCTGGGCGGAGGTCCAGTTAAACCCACGGTTGGGAGGCACGGCTGTGCCATTTAGCATAGTCAGACAAGTCTCCCTCTCTGTTGGACTTGAATCAAAATTGTAGATATTGAAGTCTGCTACGTTTTGGTATAAAGATCATCCAAAAACTCTAACCGAGCGCAAAGTTATGGCCGTTTTACGATCAGTCTGCAATCTGCCCAGAATTCAGCACAGCTCTGTTTTGGCGTGGCACGGCCCGTGTTCTTCGTCACACGGCCATGTGGAATCCACACAGCCTCACACAGCTCCCTCTCTGGTTGAGCCACACGACCATGTGGTACGCACGGCCGTTACATTTTTCTTCACTGCCGAGGTCACACGGCCGTGGCCTTCCTCCCCTCTAGATAGTTGGCACGGCCGTGTGCTGCTTGGCCACAGGATGTTGGCACGGCCGTGTGGCATACACGGCCGTGGCTTGATTTGCTGCTGTGGTGGAGCACGGTTGTGCCATTTGGCACAGCCAAAACAAGCTAATGGCCACACGGCCGTGTGGCCTACACGACCCATTGCTCCTATGTGCGTTTTAGCTCCATTTTCGCTCCAAATAGCATCCTGTCAATCAAAACAAGTAAAGAGCAAATCTCCGAACAAAATATAATGGAAGTATGATATTATAAAGAAATAAGGTGCAATAGACATAGATTATGCTAATGAAATTCAAGTAGATGTGCGTCAAGACATGCATAAAAGTGTGTATATCCTACGCACATCAATGAACTATGTATTTAGATATTTTCTTATTCTCTGAAGTGTTTATTTTATGTTCTATGTGTGTTGTTCCTTGCATGTATTTGACGAAATGTGTGTGAGGTCAATTCATATAGATATAGGATTTAGTTCACCGTGTAGAGGGGATACTTTAGTTTGTTTAACTGTGGACCCTATGACACAGAGTATCCCTTACTCTCTAAGGTATCATCCTTGAAATGGAGGGTAATTCCCTTCAAGCGAAACTAATTAGAGCTTGGAGGGTTCTTCCAAATTAATGTTAGGAAGTGATTTATGTGTAATCTAGCGATTGTATGATAGGGGTCCTGTGATAGAGGGTATCCCTTTAACCAAACTTTCTAGGTTACCTCTTCTACTTAATTGTATTAATATACTGTTAGGAAGTAAATAGGTTAACTCTAGAATTGTATGACCGAGTGGCCCTGGTGATAGGTGTATCCCATTACATGACTTTCTAGAGCTATTTTTTTTACTTAATGACATTAGAACTTGAGTAAACTCTCCGGTGTGATCGGTGTGAGAGTTGTGTCAGACTTTAGTTAGAATTCCTATACAAGTGTAAGATTGGATTTAGGTAGATGAACAATGCATAGGGACACTGACTAGTATCATAACGAAATCGAAATCCTAGAATCTATCATCCTTCACTCACCTAGGCTTATTCTCTCTCTACTCTCTACTCTCTGCCTCTTCTCTCAATGTCTCTCTTCCTAGCATTTGTAATCCAACACTCGATTGTCTAGAGAATTCATTGTACAAAGTAAACTAGTACTTAATCAACAATTTTCATTGGATCAATATTTTATTACTTAATGACACTCGTATACTTGCAGGTTATCTAAAGCCATATACTAAGCTAGTAATAGAAAGTCAAAACTAGTGAGAATCTGCAATAGTACTACTAATAAATTATAAGGGTAATGTGTGAGGTAAATACATACTACTAATAAATAAGCTAGTATCAAAGCACATGCAACAGGTATATAACTTAATATATGTAAGCATATCACAGTCATATGGATACAATAAAAATAATAGCATAAGAAAGCAAAATATCATATGTGTATGTATGGTATAGTCACTCCCGCCCACCCCTCTACATTACAACCCCTCTCAAGATATAGTTGTCATCAATAATTCCAAATCTACATAGTCTCATACGAACTTCTTTTAAATCATGAAAAAATCTAAAAATTCTTTAAAAATCCAATAAGGTTATTTCTCCAATAATACTTATTATTTAAATTTACTGTATCTTACATAACCAGCATGTCCTGTACATGTATATACAATAATAAATGCATATAAACAAGATATCCAATATCTACTAAATATCATAAATAATAAACGAGAGACTGTGTAGATTTGGAATCGATCATCTCAAAGATCAAGCAACAAATTATCAAGCTCATGAAATAATACAAATGGAGTCAAGGTAAATATAGCATTCTGTCTAAATATAGCTCATGCACTAAGATCAAAGTACTACAGAAATAAGTCAAGAAGTACCTGCCTCTATATGTAGTCTGTGTCATGAAACTCCCACGTCGTGATGCTTGTCTCAATTAGAATTCTGTATCAGCATACACAATTTAGCTACCTACATATGAATTTAAATAGCTAAATCAAATTCCCTAAACAAATTAGGGTAGCCCAAATAGACAAAGCGATTTCGTTTACTCTTCGAATAGTTGTTTAGGTCTCTTTAATCCCATTCTCTTCATTAGATTAGGTTTAATCCCCAATTAACTCTAATCATTTCATAATTAAATTGGATTAACTAGCCCTAACAATTCCACATTCTAAATGGGTTCAGTGTTGGTGCGGGAAGCATCCGACGATCGAACATGTGTTTTGATTATGGAAAAGGGTCCAAAGTTATGTTGTCTTGTTATCTAACAAGATTTATTGAACTTGCAGGAAAGTCTTAAGTTGCCTTAGGCAAAAGTCCTAGTGGATTCTAGGCAGGTAAAAATCCCTAGGGGATGGTAACCCTAGGTACTAGGTGGTTAACCCTAGGTTGTGATAACTCCTAGTTGATGCTAGGCAGGTGGAAAACCCTAGAGGGTGGTAACCCTAGGTCTTAGGGGTGGCAACCCTAGGCTGAGGAAAACCTTAAGGGGTGGTAACCCTAGGCTGAGGAAAATCCTAGGTGGTAATCCTAGGCAGAAAGTCCAGTTGGTCTGGAGGATCGAACTGGCAACAGGTAAACTCTCCTGAGAGGAGTAAGTGAGGACACGTTCCCTGACGAGGGAACAGTAGGCGTCAGTTTGACCTAGGGTTTCTAGGAAATCTAAAGTTAGAACCGAACAGTCAGATGACTGTTGAGTACTTATATTTATCTTATATTATTGTGCTAACTTGGTTTTGCAGGGTATACTTTGTTTGTAGACTAATATACTTTGCAGGAATGAAGTTAGACAAGAGAACTCTCGGATGAATAGTGTCAGAGGCGCCTCTAGGCCGTTGGAGGCACCTTAGACGCCTTGGCTATCGTTGTGTAGGAAGTAAGGCTAAAGGCGCCTTTAAAGGGGCTTGAAAGAGCCTTGGACGCTGGATGGAAGGCACCTTCCATGGAGCTTGAAGGCGCCTTCGAGCGGATAAGCAGCAAAGACACAGGAGCTTATCGACGCTGTGGATTCGGCGGGCTGGAGGTGCCTTCTATGGAGGCTGAAGGTGCCTTCAACATCCTATATAAGGTTAGTCTGAGCAGATGCCAAGAGATAACATAAACTTGCAATCCTTCTTCCGTGTGCTGCTCAAAGGACGATCCGACAAAGCCATAACTCAACTCCGACAACCGAAAGCCTTAATTTCTCCTTCCTTATTTATTGGTATATTTTTTAGTGCATTAATATTGTAATTCAAAGTTGTAATTTTCTGAAACTATAATGATTTCCTATCGAAAGCACTCTTACATACGGGCCTTAGAGTAGGAGTTGCCACAGGCTCTGAACCAAGTAAATTCTTAGTGTTTGCATTGTTGATTTTTCCGCTACGTGTTCTACTCAAAACAAATGAATTAGCCACGATCGCTATTCACCCCTCCCCACCCTCTAGCATTTTTTAATCCTAGAATTGGTATCAAAGCGGGGTTGCTTCGAATCAGTGAAACCACCATTCAAGCAATATTTTCGTGGTAATTTTTTGAATTTTCGTAGTCAATCAGAATCGATAAAATTGATGTCGTCCGATCTGTTTTATCGATCGAGTTCTTTTGTTTCTCAAAGTCGGTGCAAACACCACTCAAGTTTTTATTATATTCTCTTATTCCCGCACTACTAATCCAAGACCAAGTCTTGGAACAAGTTTTTCCTATTTTTCTACTATGCTAGATTTTTAGATGGCCCGCCAAGAAGGGTATTACACTGCACGTCCTCCCCTCTTCTCTGGCGAGGATTTTGGCTACTAGAAGAGTCGAATGAAGTCCCACCTCAAGACGCAAGTCAAGATGTGTATAATCATCCAAACGAGTCTCGAACTTCCACTCGATGGTGCTAGAAAGCCAGTGTCATGCCAGAACTGGGACACAACTTTGATAAAGAAAATCGAGGCCAACGCTAAAGCAACCTACACCCTTCAATGCGGCTTGACCAAAGAAGAGTTGAACCGAATCACCCCATTCTCAAGAATGAAAGAACTATGGGAGAAGTTGATTGAGCTACAAGAGGGAACTTTCGATATGAAAGTAAGTAAGCGTGATCTAATTTTGAATAAATTATATAATATAAAAATGCAGGAAGGTGAGTCAGCGAGCCAACTTTATGCTCGCATACAAGATCTACTGAATGGACTCCACGTGATCGGACAAAAGGTAAAAATCATGGCATCATCAAGTATGCATTAAATGCATTTCCGAGGAACACCTTGTGGGCATCCATGGTAGATGCTTACAAAGTGTCTAAGGATTTGTCGTTAATTAAATTAGATGAATTATTTTCTGAATTTGAGTTACATGAGCAGACTAATACTACTCTGGCCGAGAATAGTATTGCCTTGATTGCAGGTACAAGAAAAACACGGGAAGTAAAAGCAAGGCGCAGAACTGAACCCGAGTCCGAAGAAGAACCAGACTCAGAAGACGACAACAATGAGATAGCAGCCGAACTCATCAACCTTGTACGAAAGCTCTACAAGAAGAAGAAAGGATTCACGAAGAAGGACATCAAGAAGGTGATTCAGTCCAAGGTGGTATAATCAAGTCCAAAATAAAGCCTGAGGTAACCTGCTACAGATGTAACAAAAATGGACACATCAAAGTCAACTTTCTGAACCAAAAAGAAGCGAAGAAGCAAAGGAAGAAGAAAGCACTGCAGGCGACATGGGATGAGTCTTCCTCAGAAGATTCTAACGAAGAGCTCGAATAGACAAGCTTCCTCGCGCTTATGGCCCGAGAACAAGTCGATGAATCATAAATTGAGAGAGAGTCGAAAATAGAATTCGAGAGAAGCCACGGATTCATATTCGTTTCCAAAGGGCCTAACCCCACTGTAAGTACTTCTGAGATAACTAGACTATATAATTTGGTTAATTATCTTATGTGTAAGTTAGCCAAATCAAACCTTCGAGTCAAGTCACTCGAAAAGGAGGTAATAATCCTTAAGGAGGAGACTAAACAAAGTCCTCTGACTGAGCCAGTTCAAAATGGAAGTTCAAGTCAAGTCCAATAACTTGAGGAAGAAAATTTCAATTTGAAAACTCAAGTTAAAGAACTTAAGGAAACATTGAAACGGTTCACCTTGGGTTCCAAGAATCTTGATCTGATTCTTGGAAAACAAAGAGCCGTCTACAACCGATCCAGACTTGGATTTAAGGCGAAACAAAAATTTAGATCTTATTTGTCTCTAGTAAAATGCTCAAATAAAAACTTAGTTCAAGCATGGGTCCCCAAGTTAAACTTGATTAATCAAGTTAGACTTGGTCAATGTTGGATCCCTAATGATCAAATCCATTACCTTGATAGACTTTATCGAGGCTATGATCCAGGGGGAGCTGATAGAAAAATTATTTTTATCAATAAATAGAATTATTTGATGCTTGAGTTACTGCTTTCATTATGCATGCTTAGACTAGGATAGATAAGGACCTAGACGTGATTTACACTTGACTAGTTAGACCCAGGGGTCTCAAAAAGGAAATTAAATATCCAATTTCTTTGAAAGGCTTTGTCTAGAAGTGGTGGATGATCTCATACCCAAGAAGGCCTAGTGCTTTGCCATAGCCTGAAAGACAATCTTTGAAATGAATATTTAATTAACTGATTGTAAAACCTGAGTCTAACTCAAATGTAAATCAATCCTTATATGATAATCTAAATCAAAGATAAAATTCACTATCTCACAAAAATCTATAAGGTTCCTTGATTGATAATTTAGAAAAGGATGAGATGGGCTTAGATAAAATTTAGAATTAATTAATCAATTAATAAATCACATTTAATAAATCTAATAAATATTAATTAATCAATTAATAAATATTAATCTTAATAAATCTTATTTAGTCCTAATTAATAAATCTCAATTAATAAATCTTAATAAATATTAATTGATCAATTAATAAATCTTAATCTTAATAAATATTATTTAATCCTAACTAGTAAATCTTAATTAATAAATCTTAACTAATCAATAAATCTTAATCTTAATAAATCTTATTTAATCCTAATTAATAAATATTAATTAATTTTTATTCATTTATTAAGTCTAACCAATTCATAATTTAACTTAAACACAAAATCATCTCATAGACACTCATAGGAATAACATGTTTGATAATCTAGACTAGGTGAGATGGAATAGTAAGAGCTAATTTCAATCAAACTATCTTTTGATCCGTCAAATTGAACCAAATCAAATACTTTATGTGTAGGAACATATAGATTTGGATCAATGGATGTTAGATAGTGGATGCTCCAGACACATGACTGGAGACAGATTGAAATTCATAAAGCTACAACTCAAGAACTTAGGGTCAGTTACGTTTAGAATGATGGAAAACTTAAGGTAATCGGAATAGGTAATATCGAATTAAGTTTCGATTTTATTATTCGAAAGTACTATTGGTTGATAAATTGAATTTTAACTTACTTAGCATTAGTCAGTTATGTGGCTCTAGGTACTTAGTCACATTTTCAAAATATAAGTGTTTAATTAAAAATGTTAAAATTCCTAAAATTACACTTAAGAGAATTAGGAAAAAGAACATCTATACAATTAACCTACCAACCTCCTCACTAAAGTGTCTCCTGACACAACAAGAGGAAACTAAGTTGTGGTACAGAAGACTAGGTCACATTCATACCAGACTCATTTCAAAAATATGTCAAAATGGCTTAGTTAGAGGTTTACCCAAATTAAGAATTATAGAAAATACAATTTGTAATGCTTGCCAACAGGGTAAACAAACCAAGTCAACCCACAAGTTAACCAACTTAAATAGAACTAACTCGATACTTGAGCTCCTACACTTAGACCTGTTCGATTCACATGGAGCCAAGTCACTAAGCAAAAAACAATATTGCTTAGTTATAATTGATGATTACTCAAGATTTACTTGGGTAAAATTTCAAAAAACTAAAGATGAAACTTATGAAATATTTAAAACCTTTTGCAAGTAGATAGAAAATGAAAAAGATACTAAAATTAAAAGAATTAGAAGTGATCATGAAGGGGAATTTGAGAACCATAAATTTACTGAATTTTATAAAATTATAATGGATATAAACATGAGTACTCATGCCCTAGAACCCCCGCCCCCCAAACAAAATAGTCTAGTAGAATGAAAAAATAGAACCATACAAGAAGCCACTAGAACCATGTTAAATGAATATAGCCTAAACAAACAATTCTAGGCTAAGGCAATAAATACGACTTGTTACATTCAAAATAGAATTTTAATCAATAAATTTCATAATAAAACTCCATATGAAATATATTATAATAGAATCCCCAACTTAAATTATTTAAAAGTGTTTGGATGTAAAGTCCACATTCTAAACACCAAGGACTACTTAGGAAAATTTACATCAAAATCAGCCCCAGGAATCTTTTTAGGGTACTCCACAACCAGTAGGGCTTACAGAGTCTATAACAAAAATACCCTATAAGTTGAAGAAATAGCCAATGTGATTTTTGGTGAAGAAAATAACTTGACTAATTTAACAAATGAAAATATCAATCATATGCAGAAAAGATTAATATAAGAAACATAGACGATGATGAAAGTTTTCAAATTAAATCTAGTAAATCATAAGAACTAATTGGTAACACTAATATAAGACCATCAAGAATATGTACCAATCACCCATCCGACCAAATTTTGGGTGACCAAACCCTAGGAGTTCGAACTAGACCATCTTATAGAAACCTAAGTCAGATAGCCCTTATTTCCAAAATTGAACCCAAGACTATAGAAGAAGTCTTACCTGGCCCAGACTGGATATTAGCAATGCAAGAAGAGTTTGCCCAATTTGAAAGAAACGAAATCTGGGAACTTGTACCTAAACCCATAAGTAAAATCATAGTTGACACTAAATGGGTATTTAGAAATAAATTGGATGATAAGGGTGAAATAGTAAGGAATAAAGCTAGACTAGTTGCAAAAGGGTTCAGCCAAGTAGAAGGGTTAGACTATGATGAAACCTATGCACCCATAGCCAGACTTTAATCCATAAGGATGCTTGCTGCTAGCCTATGCATAACATAAAGGATTCAAGTTATACCAAATGGATGTAAAATATTCATTCTTAAATGGCTTCATCAAGGAAGAGGTGTATGTAATTCAACCCCCAGGATTTGAGGATTTGGACCATCCTGACCATGTCTTAAGGTTAAAGAAAGCCTTATATGGACTTAAACAAGCACCTAGGGCTTGGTATGAATGCCTATCAACTTATCTAATATCTAAAGGGTTTAAACAAGGTCAAATAGATCACACTTTATTTATAAAAAAACCTTAGAAAAAGACATCTTTATAGTCCAAATTTACATAGAGGATATAATTTTTGGCTCAACCAATACTAAATTTCTAAAAGAATTTACTAAATTAATGGAAAGTGAATTTGAAATGAGCTTAGTTGGGGAACTTAATTTTTCTTATGCCTACAAATCAAACAAACCAAAGAAGGAATATATATATTTTTATACAAAATATGCTAAGGAACTAACTAGAAAATTTGGCATGGAAAATTCGAACTATATAAATACCCCAATGGCAACTAATGTTAAAATTAATTCTGACATAGAAGGTAAACCAGTAGATTTAAAATATTACCGAAGTGTTATAGGCAAGCCGACCTGATATTCTATTTGTAGTAGGTATGTGTGCTAGGTACCAATCTTGTGCAAAAGAATCACACCTAACAAATGTTAAAAGAATACTTAGATACGTTAAGGGAACCCTAAATGTAGGACTTTGGTACCCTAGGACTAGCACCTTTAACATAATTGGCTATTCTGACTCAGACTATGCCGGGTGCAAACTAGATAGAAAGAGCACAAGTGGAAGTTATCAATTTCTAGGTCAGTGCCTAGTAAGTTGGTCAAGCAGAAAGCAACACTATGTTGCTTTATCCACTTCTGAAGCAGAGTACATAGCCATGGGGGAATGTGCATCTCAACTATTTTGGATGATGCATACCTTAAACGACTATCAATTATAATATAAAGATATTAAAATTTCAATTGATAATGTAAGTTCTATTAACTTAACCAAAAATCCTATCCAACACTCAAGGACTAAACACATAGAGGTAAAACATCACTTTGTAAGGGATCATGTAGCTAAGGGTGACATTGTACTTAACTATGTTGAGTCTAAGTCAAACTTGGCTGACATTTTCATAAAACCCTTACCTAAACTTGAGTTCAGTGCACTTAGAAGCCAAATATGAATGTACTTAGTAGAATAGAGTTCACTTTTGGAAATATTCCTCTTTATTATTTTTTAAAAAATAAAATTAAAAAAATAACTTGATTTTTAAACTCTAGGAAAAATATTTTCAAAATTCCAATTTTATTAGTTTTTTCAAATTTGGACTTAGCCTAGGTATTTACCCCCTAGAAAGTATGTTCCCCTAGGTCTCAGTCGGAGCATCTCACAAGCACGTTGCTTGTGTATAAAAAATACTTAAAATGGTGTAAGATGCATAGAGTACTACTTGGACTTCAGAATTCTTATGTTTATGCATCGACATAAATCTGGACAATAAATATCAAATTCAAATTAATCAAATTAAGTTAGGCATGCTTAGTCAAACTAACTGGAACACTTACTTAATTTGACTAACCAAGTGAAAGCTACTATCTCATGGTAATCAGCTAGTGGCTAATGGTTAGACATTTTTTAAAAAGTAGATGTTTTTGCTTGAAAATATATTGTTACTCATGCTTGGACTCTAGGACTTTTAAAACTTAATTAAATTTTTTGGCATTAATTAAGGGGGAGTGAAAGAGAAAGTTTAATTTTAAAACTATTTTTGAAAAGAAAATAAATTATTTTTGGAAAGACAGAAACTATGTTTTGGATAAAGTATTTTTAAGTATTCTTTCAAAGAGTTCTTTTACTTAGCTAAGTATTTTTTATGTTTAAAGCTAAAAGTATTTTATTTAAAAGGCTAAGTACTTAAATTAGTTTTTTTTTATCAATTTCTTTTAAAACTAAGCTTTAATCAAAATCTTTTTTAAGCTAAGTAATTTTAACTAAGTTTTTTTCAAAACCTTTATAAAGCTAAGTATTAAAGCTAAGTACTTGAAAAAATAATTATTTTCAAATGTTTTAAAATTTACTATTTTTTTTTGTGCTACCCTTCAGGGGGAGCTTAAAGTTAAATAGAATAAATAATTTTTTACATGTAAAACAACATTCTCTCTGTTTATTATTTTTGATTTATGTCAAAGGGGGGAAGAAAAGGCAAAGTTAAGATAAAGTTAAGAATTTAAACATAATTTTTATGAAAGGGTGATCATAAGGAAATTTTTTATGAATTATTTTATTTATTCTCATGCTTAAATTCTTTTATTATCTTGTTATGTTTTACTTAACTTTAAACCATGTTGCCATCATAAAAAAGGGGGGCATTGTTGGTGCGGGAAACATCCGACGATCGAACCTATGTTTTGATTATGTCAAAGGGTCTAAAGTTATGTTCTCTTGTTATCTAATAAGGTTTATTGAACTTGTAGAAAAGTCCTAAGTTGTCTTAGGCAAAAATCCCAGTGGATTCAAGGCAGGTGGAAAACCCTAGGGGGTGGTAACCCTAAGTCCTAGGAGTTGTAACCCTAGGTTGTGAGAAGTCCTTGCTGAGGCTAGGTAGGTGGAAAACCCTAGGGGTGGTAACCCTAGGTCCTAGGGGGTAGTAACCCTAGGCTGAGGAAAATCCTAGGGGGTGATAACCCTAGGTACAAGGGGGTGGTAACCCTAGGCAGAAAGTCCAGTCAGTCTGGAGGACTGAGCTGGCAATAGGTAAATTCTCCGGAGAGGAGTAGGTGAGGTCACATTCCCCGGTGAGGGAACAGTAGGCGTCAGTTCGACTTAGGATTTTCGAGAAATCTGAAGTCAAAATCGGACAGTCCGATGATTGTCGAGTACTTATATTTACCTTATATTATTGTCCTAACTTTTTTTATATGGTATACTTTGTTTGTAGACTAATATACTTTCAGGAATGAAGTTACACAAGAGAATTCTCGGATAAATAGTGTCCGAGGCACTTCCAGGCTATTGGAGGTGCCTCGGGAACCTTGGCTGTAGCTACGCAGGAAGTAAGGCTGAAGGCGCCTTCAAAGGGGCTTGAAGGTGCCTTGGATATTGGATGGAAGGCGCCTCCGTGTGGATAAGCAGTGAAGACATAGGAGCTTATCAACGCTGCAGATTCGGTGGGTTGGAGGCGCTTTCTATGGAGGCTAAAGGCGCCTTCAACAACCTATATAAAGCTGGTCCGAGCAGATGCCAAGAGATAAGACAAACTTGCAATCCTTCTTCCGTGTGCTGCTCAAAGGATGATCCGACATAGTGATGTGCGTAGATTTTATATACTTTTATGCATGTTTTAACGCACATTTACATACTTTGAGCTTGCTTGATCTATGCATTTTTATACTTCCAGCTTTCCTTTTAGTATATTTACTCTTTTTGTTCGGAGATCTGCTTTTTGTGCATTTTTTGTACACAGGAGTCGAATTTGGTGAAGATTCTACATTCTTGGACAAACTTATGAGCTAAGCATTAGAGAAAGCACTTGGTCGTGTGCCACACACGACCCTGCCTGGGTGGAGTGATCTGGCCGTGTGGTCAACCAGGAGAAGCAGACAAGGAACTTGGCCTGGCCGTGTGAACCTCACACGGCCGTGCCAAGTTTTGAAGCAAATCAGAGTTCAATCCTTACATGGTCGTGTAAGGTTTCCAAGACCAAGAAGGCCCTGGTCGTGTGTATCACACGGCCGTGCAGGGTTCCCAGCGCTTAAAAGTGTTCTGGCCGTGTGCATCACACGGCCGTGCCATGTTTCCAGAAGCTGGGGCAGTCCAGGTCGTGTGGATCTACACGGTCGTGCTTGGAGGTCTTGATGGGAATTATCCACGGCCGTGTACACCACACAGCCGTGTTTGGATGGCAGAGAGGGGAAAGGCTCTGGCCGTGTGAACCTCACACAACCATGCCTCGGGGCCGTGTGGCGCTCCAAACCCCCCCCCCCCCTCTATTTAAAGCCTCTTTGAAGATTTGAAAGGGGATCTTCTCCCCTTTGGGAGAAAGCGAGATTTGGTGGATTCCTCCCATTCTTGGGAGGATTTTTAGGCGATCTAAAGAGAGATCTTGGCGAATTTGACTCTGGGAGCGAGGATTGGATCCGAAGATGGAGCTATATTGTAGATAAGTTTTCTTTCTCTCCTCTTCTTGGATTGGGATTGAAGAAATGCTTATAATTTTCCTATCTTTGGTTTTCTTTCTTCGTTTTATGGAATAGATCTTTGTGTTCTAGGATGGAGGGAGTATTTGTGAGATAAATTGATGTAAACTCTTGTGGATTTTCCATTTCTTTGCTTCAATGATGTTGCCTAGTTTGTATCGATTGAATCTTGAATGATTAATTGTGATTAGGGCTTAATTCTCATTCTTGATTGATTATTTGGATATCTTATAGACTTTGTAGAGATTAACTCTCACTCGATTTTCCGAGGGATCCACGTGACAGGTGCAAGCCCATGTAAGGACGTTTGAGGGATAACCTTGAAGGGGAAATGAGAATATTTAAGAGGGTAGGATAGATTTTATGATTTAATCTGTGTATCTTTATGGGTTAAGAAGCTATGAACTTCTAAGTTGATATCCGAGGGAAGCATAGTAATAGGTGCAATCCTGTGTAAGGACAACGTAGGTTCATATCTAATTGATCACATTTAGGTACATGTTTCAGTCCTAAGCCGGTTATCTATTGCAAGAGAGAACCGGCAACCTTCTACAAATATTAGACAATTGAGAAATAAGAATTGGTAAACCATATACATTCAAGAGATCTTACAAAGAAATCAAAACTCCTAGAACCTCCCTTTATCATAACTCAAACCCCAAACTCTTGTTTGTTAATATTTCATTTTAGATTTATTTTTCATCCTTAGCATTTGAAACCAATTGATTAGTTGTTTAGCTAATTCACTTTGAGATATTTCTAGTGCTTATTCCAGTCTCTGTGGATACGATAATCTTTTATATTACTTGCAACATTTTCGTACACTTGCGGAACGGTAACACATAGCCGTAACTTAACTCTTACAACCGAAAGCCTTAATTTCTCCTTCCTTATTTATCGGTATATTTTTTAGTGCATTAATATTATAATTCAAAGTTACAATTTTCTGAAACTATAGTGATTTCCCATCAAAAGCATTCTTATGTGCGGGCCTTGAAGTAGGAGTCGCCATAGGCTCCAAACCAAGTAAATTCTTGGAGTTTGCATTGTTAATTTTTCCACTACGTGTTCTACTCCAAACGAACGAATTAGCCACGAGCCATATTCACCCCCCTCCTCTAGCGCTTTTCGATCCTACATTTAGTTCATGCATGAATCAACCCAAATACTCACTCAAATCTAGATATGCCCTGCTGACTTACAATTGACTAAGCTTGCTATCGGAATTAGTGTTCAGAGCAAGATGAAGTTGCTATCCAAAGGTTCAAATGCTCAAAAATCATCACTAAAGTAAATCCTACACTCAAATCAACCGCTAAAGATGATAAGTTACCTCCAATGTGACAAGTACTCTGACGAGCACTACATCTTGGAGTTTCTGGATGAAAGCTTGCCTCCAAAAAATAGGGTCAAAGCTACAGTGATCAACCAACACACTTTGGATAAGAATCCCCATATAGAATTTGGAATCTAGCTCTCTACAAACCCAAACCAAGGATTGCTTACCCTAATTTTGTGTCGATATCACCCTCTCTGATGGAGACCACAACAAGCGGCTATTAATATTGGATAAGAAGGGACCGACGATGGAAGCTTAGTATTATGGCACAAGAGGAAGAGATAGCCATCTGGAACGCTGATTACAACAAAGATCTAGTGCTAGTAATCATGATTCAACTCCGACAAAACTAGGGCTCGGATCTCCCCTCTTGGCCAAAGATCTACTTATGCAGGGCGGCAATTCAAAGAGAAGAACGGCTAGATGGCCTCAAGCAATCGGTAAAGGGGAAGGAAAGCTCGGCCAATGGTGGGTTGGATGTCACCGACGCGATGGAGATGGTGGCGTTGGGGCAGAGACGCGTGAACAGAGGAGGAGTCAAGGAGGAGGGAATTGAAATTAACATTAAATGCATTAGGTCACTGTAGTAAGATTTTTATACTTTGGGTCTAATCTACATAACTCTAAGTTAATTTCTCAATCAACTTCCACTTGATGGTTATTCCAAATATGCCTCCTCTAAGCCTAATCAATTCATCCCCTTAATCGTTAACACGGTCTCCGTTTAAATCTTGAAAAATTTCTAAAAAATCCCAAAAATTCCTTAAGGTTATTTTTCCAATAACACTTAATATTTAATTATCATATCTTACAATAGTACATTAGAAAAACTTGGTCTAAAGAGTTAGGAAGGATAAGGCGTACCCTACTTGGTCTACTTAACTATGTGGAACTAACTGAAACTACCTCGTCCTTCTAGATTAGTTAGACCAAGATTTATCAATAGAAAAATTAAATATCCAATTTCTTTAAAAGGCTTTGTCTAGAAGTGGTAATTGCTCTGATACCTAAGATGACCCATATGCCTCGCCACAACCTAGAAGCAGATTTTTGAAATGTACATTTAACTTGTTGGTGCATATTGCACCAAAATCAAACCTAAGTTTTGATGTTGTCAAAGGTTCAAGTTAAGTCTTGTTGTGATCTAACAAGTTGACTAAGTATGCAGGCTATTTACTCAATCGAGAAAGACCTAGCTGGAAGCTAGGTAGGAGAAATCTTAGCAGATCGTGGAACCCAGGTGCAAGTCCAAGTGGGTCGAGGGAACCCGACGCTTGGCGATGTGATTGAGAGGTCTGGAGGACCGAAGATCAAGAGAAAACTCCTGGCGAGCCGATCAAGGCTAAGTTAAAAGTCTAAACTAGATCTGGAGGATCAAAGTTTGGCAGGTATGTTGAGGTAAACTAACTGGAGGAGCGACAGTGAGGTCGTGTTCCCGAAGGGAACAACCTAAGGTCACAGATCTAACTGAAGAAACCGGGAAGGTTTCAAAGTTGAGATCAAGACAGTTCTACTATCTTTCATATTACTCTTGCATTATAATATTATTGTTCTAACATCTGTTTTGCAGGAGATTTGCGCTTAACACTGTTTTGTAAGTCTGACTGGATCGGTCGACCGAACAAGGGAAAACCAGTGCAGTATTCAGATCAGACCAGAACAGAGTTCGAGTCAGATCAAGCATTGATCAGTCGATCGAACAGTAAGATCGATCGACCGAACCACAGTGACTCAACACAAGACATTGAAAATGTCCAAATCGGTGGACCGAACCGTAAGATCGATTGACCGGACCAATCAACAATAAATGCAGCATTAAAAGAGGATCTCTGAAATCTGCGATGAACAGAGAAAGAATCTATTCGGTCGACCGAAAAGCATGATTGGTCGACCGAACCCTTTATGATCAGTAAATGCAAAAGATCGAGCCAGCGTTAGACTCTAGTCGGGAAGGAAGGGAGCGGGTTCAGTCGACCGAACAGTGGGATCGGTCGACCGAACGTCTATTACACCTATAAAAGAAGGCTCGAAGTCTGTGGCTGTTACAACACTTCTGATCATCTAAAAGCTTTTCTCTGCATATGGATTGTGATACAAGTCTTCATCAGTCCTGCAAGCTACTTCGTCCGGAAGTACCGATCGAGCTTCGACTTTTAATTACTACTGTCGGTATATTTTATTTGTATTGCACTTAATTTCATATAAGATAGTAGGAGTGTTACTATCTTACATATTTGTATCTGTATGATCCACTTATTTTCGAAGATTTTGGAAACAAGGGTTATAGTGATTGCCCATCAGTGCGGTCAAGGACCGTGGGCCTTTGAGTAGAAGTCGAGCTAGACTCCGATCAAAGTAAGCAAACTTGTCTACTCTTTTACTTTCCACTGTGCACAACTCTGATTTCAAAGAAAAAGAAAACTTTTAAATACGTGATATTCACCCCCCCCCCCCTCTATCGCACTTAATCGATCTATCAATTGGTATCAGAGCCTCGTTAGCTTTGAAATTTCTTAACCGGTTTTCAAAGCATTTTTAAAATCTTTCTCTTTTTCGCACTCTTTTGGAATATTTTTCTTATCTCTACTTTTCAAGCACTACTAATCCCAAGACAAAAGTCTTGGAAATATTCTTCTTTTAATTTTTTGCTTGCAAGGATGTTGATCTCGTACCATGAAGGTTACAGTATTGTCCGACCTCTACTATTCAAAGGAGAAAATTTCATATAAAAATGTTTCCCGGAGAGACAACCTCGCAACTACACGCTCGACTGAAGGACATCCTTAATGGCTTCCACCTGATCAGACACAACCTGGAAAACTGCGACACAATAAGGTACGCATTAAATGCTTTTCCGAGGAAAGCTTTGTGGGAATCAATTGTAGATACGTACAAAGTTTCCAAAGATCTTTCAATTCTTAAGTTAGACGAATTATTTTATGAATTGGAATTGCACGAACAATCTAATGTAAGCCATGTCGAGAAAGGTGTAGCTTTGTATGCAGGTCCAAGCAAGGAAACTAAAATAAGAACTAAGATTGAGTCAAAAAGTGAGTCAGACTCTGACTCAACGAACGAAGAAGAATTAGTCAACATGGTCCAGAGATTGTTGACTAAGAAGAAATTTATAAGAAGTGCCAAGAAGACACCGATCAACCAAACCCAAAACAAATCAGAAGTGATTTGCTATGGATGCAACAAGAAGGGGCATTTCAAAAATGAATGCCCAAATCGGAAGGAAGAAAGACCTAAATCTTCAAGATGAAAGAAGGCTCTTCAAGCGACATGGGACGACACTTCTTCTGATGAATCCGACGTGGAGCAAACAAAGCATTCGAGCCATCTTGCATTTATGGCAAGAAACGAAGATTCTGACTCTGAGTCCGATAAAGAATACGAGTCTGAGATCGACATCGAGTCCGAGGAAGGCCGCATATCCGAAAATCCAAATATGGTAACGATTTATTCCAAGTCTAATTTACTTAAAGTAGTTAAATGCTTATTTAAAAAATTGTCAAAATCTGAAAAACAAAATAACTTGCTACTTAAGGAAATAGACCACCTTAAGCAACAAGTTAACTTGAGTAATTCGACTAACCAAGTTCAAGTCGGAACCTCAACTCAAGTTGAAAAACTTGAGGAAGAGAATTCCAACTTGAAGGATCAAGTCGAGCGACTCAAGAAAACATTGGAAAGGTTCGAACTTGGATCCAAATGTCTAAATATGGTACTTGGATCACAACGAGCCGTGTACAACAAATCAGGACTTGGTTACAACCCTAAACAAATAAACAAACCATATCTGTCACTAATTAGCCAAAATATTAGAAGTCAAGTCCAAGCATGGGTCAAACAAAACATTTAACCAAACCAATTAAAAGAAACATCTACTTGGTCCCTAAGAGTCAAATTCATTATTTAGATAGACCTTATCTAAGCTATGACTCAGGGGGAGCAACTAGAAAGACAATTCAACCAACATGATTAACCAAACTTATACACTTAAGATTAGGTTTACTTTATACTTAGAACGGTTAGATAACAAAGGTTTACCAAACCCCACAACATAGCTTCGGAATGGATTGGGATGATAGTACATCAAGGAAACTTTGTCGAAGACATGTCTAGGCACTAGACTTAGTGGATTGTATTCTACCTGGTGCACTAGACTTAGTGGATCTGACCGAAGCTACTCCAGTCAAACATGGGGTAGTTAGACCAAAATTTAGTATTATGTTTTTTGAGCGGGAACAGTTTGGAAAGTCTTCAGCAAGTGGTCCACCGTTGATACATAAGAAGGCCATAAGTCTCGCCACTGAACTGAAAGTTTATCCTTAGGAACCCTGCATGATTAACCCAAAGCTAAGTTTGAATCTAACATGAGTTCAACAACCTTTTTCAATAATTCAATAATTTAAAATTAATAAAAATTATAAATAAAAATATAAAATCATAAAAATTTTAAAATATAATTAAAATTATTTTAAAACTTAATTAAAATTATTTTAAAACTTAATTAAAATTATTTTAAAACTTAATTAAAATTATTTTAAAACTTAATTAAAATTATTTTAAAACTTAATTAAAAAATATTTTAAACTTAATTAAAAAATTATTTTAAAACTTAATTAAAAAAGTATTTTAAAACTTAAAAATTATTTTAAACATAATTAAAAAATTATTTTAAACTTAATTAAAAAATTATATTAAACTTAATTAAAAAATAATTTTAAAACATAATTAAACATTATTTTTAAAACTTAAAAATTATTTTAAAACATAATTAAAAAATTATTTTAAAACTTAAAAATTATTTTAAAATTAATTAAAAACTATTTTAAACTTAATTAAAAAATTATATTAAAACTTAAAAAATTATTTTAAACTTAATTAAAAATTATTTTAAAACTTAAAAATTATTTTAAACTTAATAAAAAAATTATTTTAAAACTTAATTAAAAATTATTTTTAAACTTAATTAAAAATTATTTTTAAACTTAATTAAAAATTATTTTAAAACTTAATTAAAATTATTTTAATCAAAATTACTTTAAAACTTAATTAAAATAAAAGGGGGGTATCGATCGACTGATAAAAATTACCGGTCGATTGAATAGACTTTGTCCATGTTAAACTAATCAATCTCATTTGAACTAATCGGTCGACCGAATTGGTTAATCGGTCGATCAAAATAGTAAATTGAAATTAATTCTTGACCGTTCACCTAACTTGTATCTGTATCGAAGTAAATTTATCGGTCGACCGAACATGATTTCCGGTTAATCTAATATCGATTACCTGGTCAAAAAGGATGGCGTGGTAAAGGGATCGGTCGACCGAACCACTGGTTGGTCGACCGATCAGCCTCTATATAAACAGGATAGAGCAAACCACAAGGCTCATCCCATTAATCTTCTCCTCTTCATCTTCTGATCTTAGAATCCATTCGCCGATTCCAGCTTCGATAGTGTGCAACAATGCCTCGATATTTTCCACATTTATTCCCGTTTTATCCATTTACATATTGCTAATTTTTTTATTTTTTTATTTTAGTGAAAAAGTAGGGCAATTTCACAACGAGATGCTAGCTCTCTTAATCTCAGTCTCCTAGGTATTCATCTGAGGAATTAAGGTAATCTTTTCCAAATAAAAAATTTAAGGTGATAGGTACTCGTTGTATAGATCTTCAATTCTACCAAACTTATTGTCCTGAAGCCATAGAAATCAACCAATACTTTCAGCTAGATAGCATTGTCTTTTGCCGACATGCTTATAATCTCATTCTCTGTTCTGAATTTTATCACAACCTATGTGAACTTGATCATCATCACTATAAGACTAGAGTAGCCACCAGAGAGATGTTGTTTCATCTAGATATGTTTCTACAATTTCTACGGATCCGACCCCCGATGAACCCTATATTTTTCAGTGCTTCTCTTCCAGATCCATTACCTGCTCCATTTGCACATCTTACTCTTGATCTTATGTATGCCGACTTCTTTGAGGGACCACATCCTAAAAAGATATCTACTGTGCCCCTTAGTCCAACAGACAATGCTTTTTATAAGATGGTTGTTTCCTGCATTCATCCCCTGTCATCTAGAGATTAGGGTGTTTTATGACCAGTTCATCTTTTTATGATGTATGCATTGCAACGTAGACTAGATTTTGACTTAGGATACTGGGTGCTCCGATCCATCATCTATTATTCGGAGTACAACACCTTGAATAAAGTTCATATGATCCAGTGTCATGTTCTCACTGCCTATATTGCCTCTTTAGGGGTCGGAGTTCACCGTGGTGAACTAATTGAGTTATCTAATTTCGATCTTGTTGGTATTAGGCAGTTGTCTTTGGTTGGGATTAAGACTAGCGCCGAAGGCCTTGTGTATAAATAGACTCATCCACATTACGTTCAACCAGTTGTCGAAGAACCTATTGCTGAAGATGATCCGATTCCAGTTTCTGTGCCTCCTCCGGTATTTATTGATTCAGGATTTGCCATCACGCCTTAATTTGACTTTGCTCAGAGCAGTTCATATGCACCACCTCCTCTGCCTAGTGACTTTTTTACCCATCTTCGTGATGATATTTTTAGTCGATTTAACTCCTTAGTGACGAAGATGGATGACCAGTACAACTCTCTTTAGGGTCAAATTGCAAATTTTCATCAAGAGATGATGGATCGTACTGATGCTTTAGAAAAGAAGCAGCAGAGGATGTTTGATTATTTTCGAGATGATGAGGATGAGAAGGAGTGATTTCAGGATTGATTACTTGTGATTTATTGTATCTATTAACTTGGCTTATGACTAAGTTTAATCTTAAGTACTTTGCAGTTATTAATGTCTTTTGGTAAATTTTATAGAATAGGTTCCTTAAATTTTTTGAAAATTATTACTTAGTTTATTTTTTAAAAAAATTGTAAAAATCCCTTTTTCAAAATTTTAGTTTCCAAAACTCTTTCAAAACATTTTAATTTTCAAGAGTGGCCTAGGTTATACCGTAGAATTGCATGATCCTATAGTTCTAGGAGCCTGTTGGGTTTTTCGGGCCGCGAAAATCGCTTTTTCGCGTCGTCGAAACCCTGAAAGCCCCAAGCCACCGGATCCGTGAGAAGTAGAAAACAAACAAAAATATGAGTACGAGTTTCTAATCTAGATCTACACTAGATTTACAAAGAGGAAACCTTTTATACCTTCGTTGCGTGCCCTTCGCAAGTCTCACTCGTCCAAGGAGATGTCGGATCTCAAGTTGTCAAGGTAGACAACTCTCTAGAAGTATTCACACGAACTAATTAGGTGTAGAAGACCAAACAATAGGTGTGCTAGCACCTAGATGGTGTTCGACCAAGAGAGGAGGAGAGGGAGAGCTTGAGGAGAGAGCTTGAGGAAGAAGAAGATGTAAATGACACTTGAATGAAAAATGAATTCATTCCCTTCACAAAAGTGTGTGGCCATTAAAGAGATTTGTAACCTCCATGAGGTGGCACACACATGTGCTAAACATGATGATGTGACACCTCATCATTGGCCACTTAATGCCAAGTCACAAATGATGTGGCTAAAGTCAAGTCAAACTTGACTCTTACTCTTCCTCTCAAGTCAAGTCAAACTTGACTTAATCTCTCTCATGGTTGATCTAATCCAACCATTTAATTCAAGCCAATTTAATATAATGAATCTAATTCATTTAATTAAATTGATTCAATGAGTCATAATCTAAATTCGACTCATTGAACACATGAATCAACTTGAGTCCAACTCAATTAGCCCAATTAGGATTACTCTTAATCCAATTTGATTCATCATATGAATATAATCCTCTTGGTTCATCATATGAACCTAATCTCCATCTAATTGTCCTTAGTGTGTGACCCTATAGGTTCTTGTAACGTTGGCAATGCCCCTAAACCCATTTAGGAGCATAAGTAATGAGCGATATCTAGCAACACATCATTACTACCCAAGTTACAAGAATGTTGAGATCCAACATCACCTTGTGACTACTAATTGTGACTCCTCATAATATATGACAAGTGTCCTTCTATTCTAGACATCTAGATTGATCAATGTGAGGCATAGACCGTGTCATCCTCTGATCAAACTAAATCTTGAACTCCAAGTAGACTCACTAAATCAAATGAGCTCAATATCTCATATTGACTCATTTGGGCATGGCCATGCACTTCATGGTCTCACTCAATCAAGAATATCGATGTCTCTCCCGTCATATAGGAGGGATAGATCCCATCTACATCACTCACATCCCTCCGCATAAGTCGTTACATACCCAGTAATCGCCTTTATAGTCCACCCAGTTACGGGTGACGTTTGACGAAACCAAAGTACATAACTCCTTATGTAGGGAACCATGATGACTTTAGGTCTAAGGTCTAGTAGTCATACAAATAGCCACATGAGAAAGTATATGACACTCATATAACGATCCATGATACTTTCACATGGCGGGTCATTCAGTATACATTCTCTAATGCATACCCATGTGTCAACTTGATATCTCTATATCCATGACTTGTGAGATCAAGTCATCGAGTTGACCTACATGCTAGTCTTATTGCATTAACATTGTCCCTGAATGTTAATACTCGACTAGAAATGATTAAGTGTAGTGTTCCCTATATCATCTCACTATCGGTTCAACTAACCGATTGATATAGGTGAGAACGTTCTACTCAAGGACGCTATTATATTTAGTTTATTTGGCACCAATACAAGTAAGTATAATAACCAAAAATAAATGCCTTTATTTATATAAGAATATGATACAACAAGTCCATAATACAATCATCAAATGATTGGCTCTAGGGCTCTAATTAACAATCTCCCACTAGCACTAGTGCCAATCAATGTAGGCTCTAAGCCCCAATGACCTAGTGTGACCATCATGCTTCCTCTGTGCCAAAGCCTTGGTCAAGGGATCTGCGATGTTAGCCTCTGTAGGTACTCTGCATATCTTCACATCTCCTCTCTCGATAATCTCTCGAATGAGATGGAAGTGTCGTAGTATGTGTTTGGTCCGCTGGTGTGAGCGAGGTTCCTTCACCTGTGCTATAGCTTCATTATTGTCACAATAGAGCTCAATACGGTCAGCGATATTGGGAACCACCCCAAGTTCAGTGATGAACTTGCGGATCCAAATTACCTCCTTTGCTGCCTCTGATGCATCAATGTACTCGGCCTCTGTCGTAGAATCAGCTACTGTGTCATGCTTCGAACTCTTCTAGCTCACAACACCACCATTAATGCAAAACACGAACCCTGATTGCGATCGATAGTCATCTTGGTCGGTCTGGAAGCTGGCATCACTGTAACCCTTTACAGCTAGCTCATCATTGCCTCCATATATCAAGAAATATTTAGTCCTTCTTAAGTGCTTAAGAATATTCTTGACCATTATCTAGTGACTTTCACCTGGATCTGACTGGTATCTGCTCATCATGCTCAAAGCATACGAGACATCAGGTCGAGTACATAGCATGGCGTACATGATAGATCCTATGGTTGGGGCATAAGAGATCTGATCCATGTGGTCTCTCTCCTCTCTAGAATAAGGACCTTGAGTCTTCGAAAGACTCACGCCATGTGACATCGGCAGAAATCCCTTCTTGGAGTTCTGCATGACAAACCGTAGGAGTACCTTGTCAATATATGTACTCTGACTTAAGCCAAGCAATCTCTTAGATCTATCTCTATAGATCTGTATCCCTAGAATGCGGGATGCCTCACCTAAGTCCTTCATTGAGAAGCAACTCCCTAGCCAGGTCTTGACAGATTGAAGCAAAGGGATGTCCTTCCCAATGAGTAGTATGTCATCCACATACAATATGAGGAAGACAACTATATCCCCTACAACCTTCTTGTAGACACAAGGCTCATCTTCATTCTTGATGAAACCAAACTGTTTGATTGCATCATCGAATTGAAGATTCCAGCTCCGAGAAGCTTGCTTTAGTCCATAAATGGACCTATGCAGCTTGCATACGCTACTAGTATGCTGTGGATCTACAAAACCCTCAGGTTGTGTCATGTACATATCCTCGAGCAGGTTTCCATTCAGAAACGTAGTTTTGACATCCATATGTCATATCTCATAGTCATGGTAAGTTGCAATAGCAAGCATGATCCGAATGGACTTAAACATCGCTACTGGAGAAAAGGTTTCATCATAGTCAATACCATGAATTTGCTTGAAACCTTTAGCTACCAAGCGACCCTTATAGATAAGTCCATCCATGTTAGTCTTTCTCTTAAAGACCCACTTACACCGAATGGGTTTTACCCCTTCAGTTGGATCAACCAAAGTCCATACTTGGTTGGTGTACATGGATTCCATCTCGGATCTCATGGCCTCTAGTCATTTCTCGGAATCTGGTCTCATCACAGCTTCCTGATAGGTGGTAGGCTCATCATCTATGAGCACAACGTCATCATGGTCAGACAAGAGAAATGAGTATCTCTCAGGCTGACGACGTACCCTATTAGACCTGCGAAGAGGTATGTCTACTTGAACTGGTTGTTGTTCCTCAATTCTATGTGGAACAACATCATCCACAACACGTTGTGGTTCCAGTTCAACTTCCATCGAGGCCTCAGTGCTATGGTCCGCAACTTGAACTTCTTCAAGATCGAACGTACTCCCACTAGTCTTTATAGAAACAAAGTCCCTTTCTAGAAAGACCCCAGTCTTTACCACAACTACCTTGTGTTGACTGGGAATGTAGAAGTAATATCCCTTAGTTTCCTTGGGATATCAAATAAAGTAGCACTTGTCGGATTTGGGTCCTAATTTGTCTAAGACTTGACGTCTAACGTAAGCGTGACAACCCCAAATCCTCATAAAAGACACCTGGACATCTCTCCCAGTCAATATCCTATATGGTGTCTTTATCACGGCCTTGGATGGAACTCGGTTGAGTATAAAAGCTGCCGTATCTAGAGCATAGCCCCAAAGGAATGACGGAAGATCTGTGTGACTCATCATAGATCGTACCATATCTAATAGGGTACGATTCCTCCTTTCGGATACACCATTCCACTGTGGTGTTCTAGGAGGAGTGAGTTGGGATAGAATCTCACACTCAGCTAGATAGTCATGAAACTCGTGGCTAAGGCATTCTCCACCTCGATCTGATCGAAGTATCTTAATACTCTTACCAAGCTGGTTCTGTACTTCATTCTTGAATTCTTTGAACTTTTCAAAGGATTCTGACTTATGTGTCATCAAGTACACATAACCATATCTACTGAAGTCATCAGTAAATGTGATGAAGTACCTATAACCGCCTCTAGCAGTGACATTGAAAGGTTCACATACATCATTATGTATAAGACCTAACAAGTCAGTCGCTCTCTCACTGTGCCCACTAAAGGGAGACTTGGTCATCTTGCCTAGTAGGCATGACTCGCACGTCTCATAAGATTCAAAATTAAATGAGTCCAGCAAACCATCCTTATGGAACTGGGATAAGCGCTTGTCATTTATATGACCTAAGCGACAGTGCCAGAGATAGGTTTGATTCAAGTCATTTGACTTGAACCTCTTGGTATTTATGTTATAGATAGGGCTTTCAAGGTTTAGGATGTAGAGTCCGTTCATCATAGGTGCACTACAATAGAACATATCTTTTAAATAAACAGAACAACATTTGTCCTTAATTATAAAAGAGAAAACTTTCTTGTCCAAACAAGAAACTGAAATTATGTTCTTAGTTAATGCAGGCACATAACAACAATCATCCAACTCTAATGCAAGCCCAGAGGGCAGAGATAGAAAATAAGTCCCTACAGCAACAGCAGCAACCCATGCTCCATTGCCTACGCGTAGGTCCATCTCGCCCTTCGCTAATGCCCTGCTATTTCTTAGTGCCTGCACATTAGTACAAATGTGAGATGCACATCCGGTATCTAATACCCATGATGAAGAAATAGATAGATTGACTTCTATAACATATATACCTGAAGTGGAAGTCTCACTTCGCTTCTTCTTAAGATCTTCCAGGTACACCATGCAGTTCCTCTTCCAGTGCCCGGTCTGACCGTAGTGGAAGCAGGTAGCATCCTTGGCGACCCCTCCTTTAGGCTTCAATGCCTTGCCTTTGCCCTTGGTTTGGGACTTTCCCTTGCCCTTGTGTTTCTGAACCATCAGAACAGAGTGGGGCTTAGCCTTCTTAAGGTTCAGCTCAGCAGTTCTTAACATGCTAAGCAGTTCAGGCAGTGGCTTGTCAATTTCGTTCATATTGTAGTTTAGAACGAACTGACTATAGCTATCCGGCAAGGATTGCAAGATCAGGTTAGTGGCCAGCTCTTGGCCAAGCGGGAATCCCAACCTCTGTAGGTTTTCTATGTACCCAATCATTTTGAGTACATATGGGCCTACGGGAGCCCTATCTGACATCTTGCACTGAAATAGTGCCCTTGAGATCTCAAATCTCTCATGTCGCGCTTGTCCTTGATATAGTTGACGAAGATGTTCAACCATATCGTAAGCGCCCATTAACTCGTGTTGCTTCTGAAGCTCAGAGTTCATGGTCGCGAGCATTAGACAGGACACATCTAATGCATCATCTTGATGCTTCTTGTAAGCATCTTTGTCAGCTCGCGGGGAATTGGCAGGAGGAGCCTCCGAAATGGGCTGCTCCAGAATGTACAGTTTATGCTCCTAGGTGAGAACTATTCTCAAGTTCCTGTACCAGTCCAGAAAATTTGCTCCGTTGAGCTTGTCCTTCTCAAGGACTGAACGCAGGGAGAAGGAGTTCGTATTCGACGTCATGGTTATCTACAACAGAAAAATGCAAAAAATAAATATCATATTATTTTAAATCATTTAATTAGGCTTTTAACTAAATGATGCTCCCACTGAATTCTATAATTCATGTGGGACAAGATCCACATCATACTAACCCTTAAGTTAGCTTTGGCTAATATGCCCAAGATTTAGTATGATCGGTAGGTAACGATTTACCAATTACATCTCTATGCAACTCTTGTTTATAGGATCATTATCCGCAGTTATATTAAGACTTGAGTTAGCTTTGGCTAATACGCCCAAGAATTAATATAAATGTGATTTATGTCCTATCTTTCTAACCATTGGAAGAATGCCTATAGTTGTACTCGATCCAACCGAGTTAACTAGAAATACTCAATCTAATTGAGTTTGTATTCGCCCATGCGTTGATAAGCGGGACCAAGATTGTCCCTCCGTACCCTACCAAGATAATATGTGTTGCTCTGCTTTGGCAGATTCAACAACACATGTGATCGAGGTAGTGATAGGTATCACGGCACGGTAGGCATTAGAGTTGACGTGATTTAGATCTAATCTAAACGTAGATGCGTATCGTATACTCGATTTAGATCTAATCTAATCGTGGGGTGCATCATGTGCACGACTTAGATCTAATCTAATCGTTAGGCACTAATTAATTACTTAATCATGCATCACATATACACAAGCAATTAATTAAATTAATTTGTGATTAGTCATGACCCTACTACGATCTTCTCAAGACAATGAGAAGATCGAATGGTCAACCTAGGGTCAACAGCTTCTCAAGCTCCTCCCTTTGACCACCTTGTGTTGCTCGCGCCCTCCTCGTAACTCCGTCTCGAGTTGACCTTCCACGGCTCCAATTTTGTACATTACAATTTTGAAACTCACGTTACATTCGAGTCTAAACTAATTTACAACAAGAATAAATAGAGAAGGGCACGATGCGCAGGTCGCGTATCAAAAATACAGCACACACAATCACATGACGGTACCCAGGCCGTATTATGCATTACAATACAAAATATACCAATCCAATTGGGTCTTTTTGGGCCATGACTATCACAAATTATACATAATTCTAAATTATGTATTTTCTATAATTTTCTTCAATTTTAATACCAATTTTTACGAGTAAAAATTCTCGGCGGTCCCGTTTAGCGGTTTTCGGGGCCAGGGGCAGCGCCCCTACCCGCGATCTAACCATCGCGAGGGTTCCTTAGCGATCCTACAGCGCCTTAGCCCGCTGTCCCAAAAAGTTTTGGGGCGAAACCTTGCCGTTTCAGAAAAATCTTCTCGGTAGTCGAAGCCAACAAGTGTTGAAACACTTGTGCTTCGCTTCTACGAGAAAATTACTCATAAAAATCCATAAAAACTTAAATTTACAGAAAATCACTGAAGCTATATTTTTCATAAAAATCAAAAATAAACTCATACAAGTCTTTGCACGTGGCTCTGATACCATTGTTGGGTTTTTCGGGCCGCGAAAATCACTTTTTCGCGTCGCGGAAACCCCAAAAGCCCCAAGCCACCGGATCCATGCGAAGTAGAAATAAAACAAAAATACGAGTACGAGTTTTTAATCTAGATCTACACTAGATTTACAAAGAGGAAACCTTTTATACCTTCGTTGCGTGCCCTTCGCAAGTCCCACTCGTCCAAGGAGATGTCGGATCTCAAGTTGTCAAGGTAGACAACTCTCTAGAAGTATCCACACGAACTAATTAGGTGGAGAAGACCAAACAATAGGTGTGCTAGCACCTAGATGGTGTTCGGCCAAGAGAGGAGGAGAGGGAGAGCTTGAGGAGAGAGCTTGAGAAAGAAGAAGATGTAAATGACACTTGAATGAAAAATGAATTCATTCCCTTCACAAAAGTGGCTGGCCACTTTCACAAAAGTGTAACCCCCATTTTTGCATTAATTGTGGCCATTAAAGAGATTTGTAACCTCCATGAGGTGGCACACACATGTGCTAAATATGATGATGTGGCACCTCATCATTGGCCACTTAATGCCAAGTCACAAATGATGTGGCATAAAGTCAAGTCAAACTTGACTCATCCTCTTCCTCCCAAGTCAAGTCAAACTTGACTTAATCTCTCTCATGGTTGATCTAATCCAACCATTTAATTCAAGCCAATTTAATATAATGAATCTAATTCATTTAATTAAATTGATTCAATGAGTCATAATCTAAATTCGACTCATTGAACACATGAATCAACTTGAGTCCAACTCAATTAGCCCAATTAGGATTACTCTTAATCCAATTTGATTCATCATATGAATCTAATCCTCTTGGTTCATCATATGAACCTAATCTCCATCTAATTATCCTTAGTGTGTGACCCTATAGGTTCTTGTAACGTTGGCAATGCCCCTAAACCCATTTAGGAGCATAAGTAATGAGCGATATCTAGCAACACATCATTACTACCCAAGTTACAAGAATGTTGAGATTCAACATCACCTTGTGACTACTAATTGTGACTCCTCATAAAATATGACAAGTGTCCTTCTATTCTAGACATCTAGATTGATCAATGTGAGGCATAGACCGTGTCATCCTCTGATCAAACTAAATCTTGAACTCCAAGTAGACTCACTAAATCAAATGAGCTCAATATCTCATATTGACTCATTTGGGCATGGCCATGCACTTCGTGATCTCACTCTATCAAGAATATCGATATCTCTCCCGTCATATAGGAGGGATAGATCCCATCTACATCACTCACATCCCTCCGCATAATTTGTTACATACCCAGTAATCACCTTTATAGTCCACCCAGTTACGGGTGACGTTTGATAAAACCAAAGTACATAACTCGTTATGTAGGGAACCATGGTGACTTCAGGTCTAAGGACTAGTAGTCATACTAATAGCCACATGAGAAAGTATATGACACTCATATAACGATCCATGATACTTTCTCATGGCGGGTCATTCAGTATACATTCTCTAATGCATACCCATGTGTCAACTTGATATCTCTATATCCATGACTTGTGAGATCAAGTCATCGAGTTGACCTACATGCTAGTCTTATTGCATTAACATTGTCCCTGAATGTTAATACTCGACTAGGAATGATTAAGAGTAGTGTTCCCTATATCATCTCACTATCAGTTCAACTAACCGATTGATATAGGTGAGAACGTTCTATTCAAGGACGCTATTATACTTAGTTTATTTGACACCAATACAAGTAAGTATAATAAAAAAAATAAATGCCTTTATTTATATAAGAATATGATACAACAAGTCCATAATACAATCATCAAATGATTGGCTCTAGTGCTCTAACTAACAGAGCCAACATCTCACAAGCACAATAGGATTCCTTGCTTAATAACTTAGAATGGGTGAGATGCATAGGACCTAGCCTAAGATTTCAGATGCTTATGTCAGTGCATCGCTATAAATATGGACTTTAAACAACATACATGAATCAATTTGAGTCAACTAGCTAGTAAAAACCTAGTTAGTACTAATACTCAAATTGACCAACCTAAGTCATTTCTACTATCTTGTGATAGTTAGCCTTGAACAAAGGTTGGACATTTCATCATAAGGACTTTTTCTCTTTAGTTTTTACCCATGCTTGGACTTTTAGGTTATTATCGGATTTAGGGGGAGCCTCCAACCAAAATTTAAATGTTTAATCTACAAGTTTTTCTTTTTAATTTCTTTTCAAAATTACTTAGTAATTTTTACAATATTAAAGAAATTTTTAACTAAGTTGAAAATTTTCAAACTTTATACTTCTCAAATATCAACTAATCACACTAATTGTAATTTTTGTTTTATCTTTAATAAAATTTAACTTCAAATTGTTTTCTTTAACTTCAAAAAATCTTTTATGATTTTTTATGTAATTTTCAAACTCAGTGTATATTTTCAAAATCTATGCTTCTCCTGCTTTCAAAATTTTCTTTTAGATTAAATTTTTTAGCTTCATTCATTTTAACTTTGCTACAATTTTGCTTTATTTTACAAATTTTACTTTCTGTTTCAATATTTTCAAAGTTTTCTCTTTAATAAACTTATTATAATTTTTTTAGAAAAACTTTGACTTTATGCAATCAAACATTTTTTTTATATACATTCTTACTTATTGGTTTGGTGGTCTTCCCCTATTTTTTGATATGTGTCAAAGGGGGAGAGATAGTGAATTCAGGGGGGAAATTGTTAAACTCAGGGGGAGAGTTAAAAAATTAAATTGCTTGTCTATTTTTTTTGCATATTTTAACTTAACTTTGAACCTTGGTTGTCAAACATCAAAAAGGAGGAGATTGTTGGTGCAAGTTGCACCAGAATCAAACCTAAGTTTTGATGTTGTCAAAGGTTCAAGTTAAGTCTTGTTGTGATCTAACAAGTTGACTGAGTGTGCAGGCTGTTTACTCAACCGGGAAAGACCTAGCTGGAAGCTAGGCAGGAGAAATCTTAGCAGATCGTGGAACCCAGGTGCAAGTCCAAGTGGATCGAGGGGACCCGACGCTTGGCGGTGTGATCGAGAGGTCTGGAGGACCGAAGATCAAGAGAAAAGTCATGGCGAGCCGATCAAGGCTTAGTGAAAAGTCCAAACAATATCTGGAGGATCAAAGTTTGGCAGGTAGGTTGAGGTAAACTAACTGGAGGAGCGACAGTGAGGTCGTGTTCCCGAAGGGAACAACCTAAGGTCGCTGATCCAACTGAAGAAATCGGGAAGATTTCAAAGTTGAGATCAAGACAGTTCTACTAGCTTTCATATTACTCTTGCATTATAATATTATTGTTCTAACATCTGTTTTGCAGGAGATTTGCGCTTAACACTGTTTTGTAAGTCCGACTGGATCGGTCGACCGAACCACTAGATCGGTCGACCGAACAAGGGAAAACTAGTGCAGTATTCAGACCAGAACAGAGTCCAAGTCAGATCAAGCATTGATCAGTCATCCGAACAGTAAGATCGATCGACCGAACCGTGGTGACTTAGCACAAGCCATTAAAAAAGGCCAGATCGGTCGACCGAACCGTAAGATCGGTCGATCGAACCGTAAGATCAGTCAACCGAACCAATCAACAATAAATGTAGCATTAAAAGAGGATCTCGTAAATCTGCAACGAAGAGAGAAAGAATCTGTTCGGTCGACCGAAAAACATGATCGCTCGACCGAACCCTTTATGATCAGTAAATGCAAAAGATCGAGCCAGCGTCAGACTCCAGCCGAGAAGGAAGGGAGCAAATTCAGTTGACCGAACAATGGGATCGGTCGACCAAACGTCTATTACACCTATAAAAGAAGACTCGATGTCTCTGGCTGTTACAACACTTCTGATCATCTAAAAGCTTTTCCCTGCATACGGATTGTGCTACAAGTCTTCATTAGTCCTGCAAGCTACTCCGTCCGGAAGTACCGACCGAGTTTCGACTTTTAATTACTACTGTCGGTATATTTTATTTGTACTGCACTTAATTTCATATAAAATAGTAGGAGTGTTACTATCTTACATATTTGTATCTGTACGATCCACTTCTTTCCGAAGATTTCGGAAAGAAGGGTTATAGTGATTGCCCATCGGTGCGATCAAGGACCGCGGGCCTTCGAGTAGGAGTCGAGCTAGACTCCGAATGAAGTAAACAAACTTGTCTACTCTTTTACTTTCCGCTGAACAAGACTCTGATTTCAAAGAAAAAGAAAAGTTTTAAATACGCGATATTCACCCTCCCCCCCCTATCGCACTTTGTAACGCCCCGCTTTCTACTGACTAGGCTGTAAGGCCGGGGGTTACATTGTACTAAATTGAACTATTTTGTGCGGAAAGCTGAACTAATTAAAATTTCTACTATTTGTTATAAAATCTGGAATTCAATATTCACAATACGTTTTTTTTTCTCTCATTGCTATACACATGCTAAAGAAAGGAACCTAAACTTTCTATCCGATCACAGAACTAAAATCAGACTTTCCAATCGATCGGCGGATCGATTGGAGTTATTTGATCGATCCACTGATCGATTCAACGTGCTAGTGTGCACGGAGGTCAAATCTGAATCGATCATCTGATCGATCCAGTCTGGCCAATCGATCCAATAATCGATTCAGAAGCTCTCTGTTCTTGGGAGTGAAATTCCCGATTGATCGGCTGATCGATCCATGGCCAATCGATCACCTGATCGACTCATCAGCTCTCTGTACACGGAAGTCGCGTTTCAATCGATCGGCTGATCGACTCAATGGCGTTCTGTACGCGGGGATTTCTTCCAATCGATCGGCTGATCGATTAGGAACTCCTCAATCGATAGGCTGATCGATTGGGGTTTCTGATTTCTGCAGAAATCCCACCCGAACTCATACAGGACCTTCAGCAATCAACTAAAAGCATAATACCACTACTAGGCATGTCATTACTCATAGTTAGCTATCTAATATCAGGACAACTAATAATCTAAGCACATTTTCATAGTTCAAGACACTTAAACATCTAAAAGTGCGGAAAAGTAACACTATAAGAAATACTAAGTCTTTAGACTTGCTAGTCTCCAATAATCTTTATTCTAAGTTCCTCCTCACACACATCTGATTGCATTGCCCTCCAGCCTCTGCTAATCCATCTTCCCTTTACCTTTATCTGCAGTATAAGGAAAAAGAGAACTATAAGCTTGGGAGATTAGTAAGAACAATCTACCTCACAAAAACATGCATTCGAAGAAATCATGCTTTCAAGGATGCTTTTTGAAATACATGCTGATGATCATGCTGAAAATGCTAAAACATGGCATGTGGACATACAAGTTGTACTAATCAAATACTGAACATAAAGCTATTCATTGTATCAACAAGCAAGCTAAACCGATACATAAGCTAAGTTATTTGTTATATCAATAAGAAAACTAAACTGAAACTAAGCTGTATTCACATATCTGGTTTGTGAAGTTTGAAAACTATTTTCAGAAATAGGTAAAAATAATAATCATGCTACTGATGGGCCCGACAACTGTACTTGCTATGCGCGCATCCCTAACTAGACCCGAGGTAGCTAGTCCCGAATCTAGTAGGGTCTACTAGGTTATCTAAACCTAGGGACGACTATGGGAGCCCAACCCAAGGACAACTGAGAGTCCAGTACAGTGCCACTAATAAAGTAAAATATTGTTCATAAGCTGATTTATCTTATCTTGTTCTTACTAGGTTATCTGAACCTAGAGGTGACTATGGGAGCCCACCCATTGGACCGTAGTCCCATATAAACTGAGGCAAGATTTAGCATGCCATTTAAATGCGTCTATGACATTTAACTAAGCTATTAGAATGCCTACTGTGGCATTTAATTGCACTAGTAATTCTATCGAACACTTGGTGTGCTCTAAATCTCCTTAACTGAATGATCATGCATAAGGCTGAACTAAAAACATAAAAATGCACGATTAACTACTTATACTACAGGTGAGGGGTTACTTACTTCCTGCGCTAAGTTTTCTTACAATCTGATCGCTAGGTTTCCGGAGAAGAAGATCGTTTCGGCGATCCTCTTACGTCTACGCTTTCTTCTCGCGGAGGGGAGCGTCCTCGTATCGGAGATGTCGGCGGAAGGTGCTCCTATGACCCTAGGGATGAAACCCTAAGTTTCTTGGGACTTGTGCACTGAGAGGGTGTGGGAGACCCTAGGTGACCCTAGGTGAGGGGTTACTTACTTCCTGCGCTAAGTTTTCTTACAATCCGATCGCTAGGTTTCCGGAGAAGAAGATCGTTTCGGCGATCCTCTTACGTCTACGCTTTCTTCTCGCGGAGGGGAGCGTCCTCGTATCGGAGACGTCGGCGGAAGGTGTTCCTATGACCCTAGGGATGAAACCCTAGGTTTCTTGGGACTTGTGCGCTGAGAGGGTGTGGGAGAGAGAGAGGGGTCGGCGGTGAGGGTGAGGGGAAAGTTGTCAATCAAATAATAAATCCCCACTTAATTTCCCTATTTATATTAAGTTGTAAATACGTCCCAACTCAATCATAAATATAATTTCTCTCCTTTCCTTTCAGCACACCCCTACTGGGGCCCCTTGGTTACTAGAGTCACCCTATAATTCATAGAGTCCATAGGTTGCGGGTTCATTTCCCGCTTAGGCTATTTTACGTTTTTATTTAATTTTGCTACTTCTGCTGCTCCAAAAATTTCATAAAAATATCCTAAAATTCCAAAAAAATAATAGAATATTTTTAAAATTAATTTGAGAATTTTTGGGCGTTACAATCCCCTATACCTTATAAAAAGTTCATCCTCGAACTTAGAATAACTCTGGGTACTTCTGTCTCATACTAGCTTCTGTCTCCCAAGTTGCCTCTTCTGTTGTGTGATTTTGCCAAATGACTTTTACTAATGGTACTTCCTTGTTCCGTAATTTCTTAACTGCTCGGTCTACTATCTGAATAGGCCGACTGTCATAGCTGAGGTCTTCGCGGACTTGTACCGACTAAGGCTCAATCACCTTGATGGCATCTGGGTATGCTTCTTTAGCATTGAGACGTGAAATACGTTATGGATAGCTGACATCTCCTGGGGTAGCTCTAGCTCATATGCTACCTTGCCAACTCTTCTAATGATAAGGTATGGTCCCACATATCTGAGACTTAATTTGCCCTTCTTCCCAAAACGCATTACTCCCTTTATGGGAGCCACTCGGAGAAATACTGTATCCCCAACTGAAAACTCTAAAGGTCAACGCCGTGTATCAGCATAGCTTTTCTGGCGGCTCTGAGTTATCTTTATCCTCTGGCGGATCTGCTGTATAGCTGCTGTGGTATCTGCTACTAGATCTGTCTGAAGTTCTAGTTTTTCTGTTCACCACTCTCATACCAGCAGATTGGAGATCTACAGCTCCGCCCATAGAGAGCCTCGTAAGGTGCCATGCCGATAGTGGCCTGATAGCTATTATTGTATGCAAATTCTTCTAAACTCAAATATTTGCACCAACTTCCCTTGAAGTCTAGGGCACACGCTTGGAGCATATCTTCAAGTACCTGATTTACCTGCTCCGTCTGACCATCTGTCTGAGGATGGAAAACTGTGCTAAACTTTAACCTGGTGCCCAACGCTGACTGTACACACTCCCAGAAGTGTGATGTGAATCTACTGTCTCTGTCTGAAATGATGGTTCATGGAACTCCATGAAGTCTGAAAATCTCCTTGAGATACAACTGAGCTAGCTGCTCCACGGAGTAGGATATCCTGATAGCTAGAAAGTGGGTTGATTTAGTCAATCTGTCAACTATTACCCATATGGCATCAAAATCATTCGTGGTTCTGGGTAGTCCCACTATGAAATCCATGGAAATATCCTCCCACTTCCATTCTGGAATCTGAATAGGCTGCAGAACTCCTCCTGGTCTCTGGTGTTCTGCCTTGACCCTCTGGCAGGTCAGACAGGTACTGACATATCTAGCGATGTCTCTTTTCATCTCAGGCCACCAAAAACATCTCTTTAGGTCTTGGTACATCTTGGTGGAACCAGGATGCATCACATAAGGAGTCCTGTGAGCCTCGTCTAAGATTTTCCTCCGTAGTTCCTCCTGATCCGGAACGCATAGTTGTCACCAAAATACAGTACCCCACTATAAGATACTCTGAATTCTCCACTCTCTGATTCTGCTAACCCTTGCTTGATTTTTTAAATTTCAGGGTCCTGATCCTGAGCAGTCTGGATGTCACCAAGCAGGGTAGATGCTAAGGTCATAGTAGAAAGCTGTCTAATTATAAGTTCGAGATCGAAATCTGTAATTTCCTTTTGTAGGGGCTGTGACAAGGCTGCTAGGGATAGTAAGGTGGCACTGGACTTCCTACTAAGTGCATCTGCCACCTTATTGGCTTTTCTTGGGTGGTAGAGGATGTCTATGTCATAGTCTTTGACCAGCTCGAGCCATCTGCGCTGTCGCATATTAAGATCCTTCTGGGTGAAGAAGTACTTCAGACTCTGATCATCTGTATACACTCTACACTGAGCTCCATACAAGTAATGTCTCCAAATTTTGAGGGCGAAGACAACTGCTGCAAGCTCAAGGTCATGAGTAGGGTAGTTCCTCTCATAATCCTTGAGTTGTCTGGAGGCATAGGCGATCACCTTGCCATTTTACATCAATACTGCTCCTAGTCCCAATTTAGAAGTATCACTGTAAATATCAAAACTGTCTGTGTTTTCTGGCAGAGTCAGAATGGGAGCACTGGTCAATCTTCTTTTTAGCTCTATGAAGCTGTTCTCACAGTCCCCTGTCCACTGAAATTTTCTGTTCTTACTGGTAAGAGCTGTCAGTGGGGAGGCTATCCTGGAGAAATCCTCTACAAATTTTCTGTAATAGCCTGCTAGTCCCAGAAAGCTTCTGATTTCACTGGCGTTCTTAGGTCTTTTCCAGTTACTCACAGCCTCTATCTTACTGGGGTCTACCATGACACCATCCTTGGAGATGATGTGACTCAGAAAGGATACCTGATCGAGCCAGAATTCACATTTCGTGAACTTGGCGTACAGCTGGTTCTACTGAAGGGTCTGCAGTACTATCTTCAGGTGTTCTGCGTGTTCTTCCTATGTTCCGAATAGATAAGGATGTCGTCGATGAACATGAAAACAAACTTATCTAAGTATTCTATGAATACTCTGTTCATGAGGTCTATAAAGGTAGCTGGAGCATTCATCACGCCAAAGGCCATGACTACGAACTCGTAATGTCTGTATCTGGTCCTGAAAGCCATCTTGGGTATATCACCTTCTTTAACTCTAACCTGGTGATATCCCGATCTGAGGTCTATTTTAGAGAACACTGCTGCTCCCTTTAGTTGATCAAACAGGTCATCTATCCTGGGAAGAGGATACCTGTTCTTAATCGTGACCTAGTTTAGTGCTTGGTAGTCTATAAACAGGCGCATGCTCCCGTCCTTCTTCTTCACGAACAATACAGGCGCTCCCTATGGTGAGTGACTCGAGCGTATGAAGCCCTTGTCGAGTAGCTCCTGTAGTTGCTCCTGAAGTTCCTTCAGTTCTGCTGGAGCCATGCGGTAGGGTGCTTTGGAGATGGGATTCGTACCGGGAATAAGTTCTATCTCAAATTCAATCTCCCTGTCTGGTGCTAGGCCTGGTAACTCCTTAGGGAAGACTGCTGGGTAGTCACATACAACTCGGACCTCATCTAGCTTTCAGTCCTTGTCCTGACTGGTACTGACTACATGTGCTAGGAATCCCGTACATCCTGATTCAAGTAGTTTCTGTTCTTTCAGAGCTGAGAGAAACTTCTTGGCCTTTCTCTTTGGTTCTCTGATGTAACTAAACTGCACTCCTGCTTCAGGTTGGAATACAACTTTCTGTTTACGGCACTCTATGGAGGCACCGTACTTGATCAGAAAGTCCATTCCCAAGATGACATCATAGTCAGCCATATCTAGCACTATCAGATCACCAAAAAAATCTCTGTCTGTTATAATGACTGGCACTGTTTGGAACCAGTGCGTGGATGCCATAATTTCTCCTGAAGGTAGTGTTGTCAAAAATTGACCACTAAGTACCTCTGGAGATATTGCCAACCTTTCGGCGAATACCTTGGATATATAAGAATGGGTTGCCCCAGTATCGAATAAGACAGTTGCACTTTGCTGTAAAATACTAATCTGACCTGTAACAACTGTCGAGGCATTCGCTACATCCTCCCTGGTGAGTGAGTAGATCCTCGCATTCGTCGTGGCTAAGGGGGCTTCTAGTCTGCCTTGGCTAATGTGTGGACCATCTAAAGCATCCTGCATCTGGTGTAACAATGCTGGTTTATCTCCGTACTGAATCGGCTGTGGTGGGGGAAAACTGGTCTTGTTCAGGCATTATTTAGCCATATGCCCTTCCTGGCCACATTCGAAGCATCCTCGTGTGCCCTTGCGACAAACTCCTGGGTGGTATTTCCCACAAGTAGAACACTTGGGATAACTAGGCTGTTTACTAGCTGGTCCTCCTTTTGGGTAACTCCCTGGTTTACATTTGTGACTGGAGTTCCCTTTCCAGTTAGAGCTGTGGCCCTGGTGCTTCTGAGTACCTGAGCCTCCTTGGCCTTTGGACTCTGAGAAGGCTTACTTCTGCTGCTTGATGCTATTCTGGTAATGCTCGGTGATCAGAGCACTACTTACCAGTTCTTCAGTGGTTTGCGGCCTATGAACGACGTTGGCCACGTTCATTGCTATTTCCAGCCTTAGCATTTTGAGCATCAACCGGACTCGTTCTCTTTCAGTGCTGACTAGTTCGGGGCATAGACGAGCCAGTCTGTTGAATTTCTTCACGGCCTCCTCAACTGAAAGGTTGCCCTGGCGAAATTTAGTGAACTCGTCGTAGTGGCGGTTTGTGACCCGCATGTGAAAGAACTCTTCAAAGAATTCTCTCTCGAAGTCGGCCCATGTCATCTGGTTCACTGGGCGCTTCGCTTTAATTCTCTCCCACCACATACGTGCGTCTCCTGCCAAGCAGAAGGAGGCGCATTTCACCTTTTCATGTTCTGGCCAGTCCAGAAGCTCCATCGTACTCTCCAGTGTTTTAAACCAGGCTTGGGCATCCCATGGTTCACTGGTGCCTGAGAAGTTCTCTTGCTTGATTTTCTTCCACTGGATCAGATAGACTTCTCTCCTTGCCCTTGCTGCTGGGGCTACTGGTGCTGCAGGTTGGACTGGTGGAACCTCTATCACTACTGGAGTTACTAAGTTATGTTCTGGAGTGACAATGGGAGTGTTTTGCTGATTAGCCCTTAGGGTGGCTATCTCCTGTTGTTGTTCAGCTAGTTGCTTCTGTAACTGAGCCACTACCTCTGTAAGGTCTGGGGGAGGCACTGAGCTGCCTGCCTCATGCTGGGGCTCAGTAGCTGGTGTCTTTCTAGCTGGGCGTCCTCGTACCATTTCTAAAGAAATAGAGGACATACATAACTAATCCAATTATATGTACATAACTACTATTATCATGTTAGATGCTATTATATATATAACAAGCTTTAGTTATCTATAAACATGAAAGCAAGAAACATAAATAAAGTGAGAGATATTCTTAGTTGGAAGCTGCAGGTTCAATGTTGATGTGTGTGTGGAGGAAGTATGGAACTTGCTCTGATACCACTCTGTAAACGCCCCGTCTTCTACTAACTAGGCTGTAAGGCCGGGGGTTACATTGTACTAAACTGAACTATTTTGTGCAGAAAGCTGAACTAATTAAAATTTCTACTATTTGTTATAAAGTCTGGAATTCAATGTTCACAATACTTTTTTTTTCTCTCATTGCTATACACATGCTAAAGAAAGGAACCTAAACTTACTATCCGATCACAGAACTAAAATCGGACTTTCCAATCGATCGACGGATCGATTGGAGTTATTTGATCGATCCACTGATCGATTCAACGTGCTACTGTGCACGGAGGCCAAATCTGAATCACGGAGGTCAAATCTGAATCGATCATCTGATCGATCCAGTCTGGCCAATCGATCCAATAATCGACTCAGAAGCTCTCTGTTCGCGGGAGTGAAATTCTCGATCGATCGGATGATCGATCCATGGCCAATCGATCTCCTGATCGACTCATCAGCTCTCTATACGTGGAAGTCGCGTTTCAATCGATCGGCTGATCGACTCAATGGCGTTTTGTACGCGGGGATTTCTTCCAATCGACCGGCTGATCGATTAGGAACTCCTCAATCGATCGGCTGATTGATTGGGGTTTCTGATTTCTACAGAAATCCCACCCGAACTCGTACAGGACCTTCAGCAATCAACTAAAAGCATAATACCACTACTAGGCATGTCATTACTCATAGTTAGCTATCTAATATCAGGACAACTAATAATCTAAGCATATTTTCATAGTTCAAGACACTTAAACATCTAAAAGTGCGGAAAAATAACACTATAAGAAATACTAAGTCTTTAGACTTGCTAGTCTCCAAGAATCTTTATTCCAAGTTCCTCCTCACACACATTTGATTGCATTGCCCTCCAGCCTCCATTAATCCATCTTCCTTTTACCTTTATCTACAGTATAAGGAAAAAGAGAACTATAAGCTTGGGAGATTAGTAAGAACCATCTACCTCACAAAAACATGCATTCGAAGAAATCATGCTTTCAAGGATGCTTTTTGAAATATATGCTGATGATCATGCTGAAAATGCTAAAACATAGCATGTGGACATACAAGTTGTACTAATCAAATACTGAACATAAAGCTATTCATTGTATCAACAAGCAAGCTAAACCGATACATAAGCTAAGCTATTTGTTATATCAATAAGAAAACTAAACTGAAGATAAGCTGTATTCACATATCTGGTTTGTGAAGTTTGAAAACTATTTTCATAAATAGGTAAAAATAATAATCATGCTGCTGATGTGTTAGTTAGAGCCCTAGAGTCAATCATTTGATGATTGTATTATGGATTTGTTGTATCATATTCTTATATAAATAAAGGCATTTTGTGTTTGGTTATTACACTTACTTGTATTGGTGCCAAATAAACTAAGTATAATAGTGTCCTTGAGTAGAACGTTCTCACCTATATCAATCGGTTAGTTGAACCGATAGTGAGATGATATAGGGAACACAACTGTTAATCATTCCTAGTCGAGTATTAACATTCAGGGACAATGTTAATGCAATAAGACTAGCATGTAGTGTTAGCTAGAGCCCTAGAGCCAATCATTTGATGATTGTATTTTGGACTTATTGTATCATATTCTATATAAATAAAGGCATTTGGATTTTGGTTATTATACTTACTTGTATTGGTGCCAAATAAACTAAGTATAATAATGTCCTTGAGTAGATGGTTCTCACCTATATCAATCGGTTAGTTGAACCGATAGTGAGATGATATAGGGAACACTACTCTTAATCATTCCTAGTCGAGTATTAACATTCAGGGACAATGTTAATGCAATAAGACTAGCATGTAGGTCAACACGATGACTTGATCTCACAAGTCATAGATATATAGATATCAAGTTGACACATGGGTATGCATTAGAGAATGTATACTGAATGACCCGCCATGAGAAAGTATCATGGATTGTTATATGAGGGTCATATACTTTCTCATGTGGCTATTTGTATGACTACTAGTCCTTAGACCTGAAGTCACCATGGTTCCCTACATAAGGAGTTATGTACTTTAGTTTCGTCAAACGTCACCCGTAACTGGGTGGACTATAAAGGCAATTTCTGGGTATGTAACAAATTATGCGAAGGGATGTGAGTGATGTAGATGGGATCTATCCCTCCTATATGACGGGAGTGACATCGGTATTCTTGATAGAGTGAGACCACGAAGTGCATGGCCATGCCCAAATGAGTCAATATAGGATATTGAGCTCGTTTGATTTAGTGAGTCTACTTGGAGTTCAAGATTTAGATTGGTCAGAGGATGACACGGTCTATGCCTCACATTGACCAATCTAGATGTCAAGGATAGAAGGACACTTGTCATATTTTGTGAGGAGTCACAATTAGTAGTCACAAGGTGATGTCGGATCTCGACATTCTTGTAACTTGGGTAGTAATGATGTGTTGCTAGATACCGCTCATTACTTATGCTCCTAAATGAGTTTAGGGCATTGCCAACATTACAAGAACCTATAGGGTCACACACTAAGGACAATTAGATGGAGATTAGGTTCATATGATGAACCAAGAGGAATAGATTCATTTGATGAATCAAATTGGATTAACAGTAATCCTAATTGGGCTAACTTGAGTTCGACTCAAGTTGATTCATGTGTTCAATGAGTCTAATTTAGATTATGACTCATTGAATCAATCTAATTTAATGAATTAGATTCATTATATATTAAATTGGATTGAATAAATGGTTAGATTAGATCAACCATGGAAGAGATTTGGTCAAGTTTGACTTGACTTGAGAGGAAGATTAAAAGTCTAGTTTGACTTGACTTTATGCCACCTCATTGGTGAGTTGGCATTGATGTGGACTAATGATGTTACTCCACATCATCATGGTTGCCACCTCATGGGAGTTACTAGTGAGTGTCACCTCATGGAGGTTACATTCTCTCCTTGATGACAACTTAATGCATTAATGAGGGGAGTTACACATGAGAAAGGTGGCCGGCCACATTTTGAATGGGGTGTGAATTGATTTTATTATTCATTCAAGTGTGGAATTTTGCATCTTCCTCCTCTCAAGCTCTCCCTCTCCTGCTTCCTTGGCCGAACCACATAGGTGCTAGCACACCTTGGTTTTTTGGTCACCTCCACCTAGTGTGTTCGTGTGGATACGTGTAGAGAGTTGTCTATATTGACAACTTCGAGATCCGGCGTACCGAGGACGAGCGGGATACGCAAAAGGGCACGCAACAAGGTAAAGATCTTCATCATGTAGATCTAGAAGTTTTTGTAACTCATCCTCGTATGTTTTCAAATTTTTCTTCGCACGAGATCCGTTGGCTAGGGTGATTCGGGGTTTCCGCGACGCGAAAAAGCGATTTTCGTGGCCCGAAAAACCCAACATGTAGGTCAACTCGATGACTTGATGTCACAAGTCATGGATATAGAGATATCAAGTTTACACATGTGTATGCATTGGAGAATGTATACTGAATGACCCGCCATGACAAAGTATCATGGATCATTATATGAGTGTCATATACTTTCTCGTGTGGCTATTAGTATGACTACTAGTCCTTGGACCTGAAGTCACCATAGATCTCTACATAAAGAGTTATGTACTTTGGTTTCGTCAAACGTCACCCGTAACTGGGTGGACTATAAAGGAGATTACTGGGTATGTAACGAATTATGCAGAGGGATGTGAGTGATGTAGATGGGATCTATCCCTCCTATATGACGGGAGAGATATCGATATTCTTGATAGAGTGAGACCACGAAGTGCATGGTCATGCCCAAATGAGTCAATATGAGATATTGAGCTCATTTGATTTAGTGAGTCTACTTGGAGTTCAAGATTTAGTTTGATCAGAGGATGACACGGTCTATGCCTCACATTGATCAATCTAGATGTCTAGAATAGAAGGACACTTGTCATATATTATGAGGAGTCACAATTAGTAGTCACAAGGTGATGTTGGATCTCAACATTCTTGTAACTTGGGTAGTAGTGATGTGTTGCTAGATATCGCTCATTACTTATGCTTCTAAATGGGTTTAGGGGCATTGCCAACGTTACAAGAACCTATAGGGTCACACACTAAGGACAATTAGATGGAGATTAGGTTCATATGATGAACCAAGAGGATTAGATTCATATGATGAATCAAATTGGATTAAGAGTAATCCTAATTGGGCTAATTGAGTTGGACTCAAGTTGATTCATGTGTTCAATGAGTCGAATTTAGATTATGACTCATTGAATCAATTTAATTAAATGAATTAGATTCATTATATTAAATTGGCTTGAATTAAATGGTTGTATTAGATCAACCATGAGAGAGATTAAGTCAAGTTTGACTTGACTTGAGAGGAAGAGGATGAGTCAAGTTTGACTTGACTTTATGCCACATCATTTGTGACTTGGCATTAAGTGGCCAATGATGATATGCCACATCATCATGTTTAGCACATGTGTGTACCACCTCATGGAGGTTACAAATTCCCTCTTTAATGGCCACTTAATGCAAAATGGGGGTTACACTTTTGTGAAAGTGGCCGGCCACTTTTGTGATGGGAATGAATTCATTTTTCATTCAAGTGTCATTTACATCTTCTTCTTCCTCAAGCTTTCCCTCTCCTCCTCTCTTGGCTGAACAACCTAGGTGCTAGCACACCTTTGTTTGGTCTTCTTCACCTAGTGTGTTCGTGTGGATATGTATAGAGGAGTATCTATTTTGATACTCTCAAGATCCAGCGAATTTTGGACGAGTGGGATACGAAAAAGGGCACGCATCGAAGGTATAAAAGGTTTCCTCTTTATAAATCTAGTGTAGATCTAGATTAGAAACTCATACTCATATTTTTGTTTTATTTCTACTTCACACGGACGAGACGTGAAAAAATGGTTTTCGCGGCCCGAAAAACCCAACAGTGGTATCAGAGCCACGTGCGAAGACTTGTACGAGTTTATTTTTGATTTTTATGAAAAATATAGCTTCTGTGATTTTCTGTAAATTTAAGTTTTTATGGATTTTTATGAGTAATTTTCTCGTAGAAGCGAAGCACAAGTGTTTCGACACTTGTAGGCTTCGACTACCGAGAAGATTTTTCCGAAACGGCAAGGTTTCGCCCCAAACCTTTTTGGGACAGCGGGCTAAGGTGCTGTAGGATCACTAAGGAACCCTCGCGATGGTTAGATCGCGGGTAGGGGCGCTGCCCCTGGCCTCGCAAGGGGATTCGTTCTGCGATTGCGCCCGAAAATCGCTAAACGGGACCGCCGGGAATTTTTACTCGTAAAAATTGTAAAAATTGGTATTAAAATTGCAGAAAATTATAGAAAATACATAATTTAGAATTATGTATAATTTGTGATAGTCATGGCCCAAAAAGACCCAATTGGATTGGTATATTTTGTGTTGTAATTCATAATACGGCCTGCGTGCCGTCATGTGATTGTGTGTGTTGTATTTTTGATATGTGACCTGTGCGTCGTGCCTTTCTCTATTTATTCTTATTGTAAATTAGTTTAGACTCAAATGTAACTCGAGTTTCAAAATTGTAATGTACAAAATTGGAGCCATGGAAGGTCCCCTCGAGACGGAGTTACGAGGAGGGCGCGAGCAACACAAGGTGGTCAAAGCGAGGAGCTTGAGAAGCTGTTGACCCTAGGTTGACCATCCGATCTTCTCATTGGCTTGATAAGATCGTAGTAGGGCCTTGACTAATCACAAATTAATTTAATTAATTACTTGTGTATATGTGATGCATGATTAAGTAATTAATTAGTGCCTAACGATTAGATTAGATCTAAATCGTGCACATGATGCACCCCACGATTAGATTAGATCTAAATTGAGTATATGATACGCATCATCGATTAGATTAGATCTAAATCACGTCAACTCTAATGCCTACCGTGCTGTGATACCTATCACTACCTCGATCACATGTGTTGTTGAATCTGCCAAAGCAGAGCAACACATATTATCTTGGTAGGGTACGGACGGACAATCTTGGTCCCGCTTATCAATGCATGGGCGAATACAAACTCAATTAGATTGAGTATTCCTAGTTAACTCGGTTGGATCGAGTACAACTATAGGCATTCTTCCAATGGTTGGAAAGATAGGACATAAATCAGTTTTATATTAATTCTTGGGCGTATTAGCCAAAGCTAACTCAAGTTTTAATATAACTGTGGATAATGATCCTATAAACAAAATTTGCATAGAGATGTAATTGGTAAATAGTTACCTACCGATCATACTAAATCTTGGGCGTATTAGCCAAAGCTAACTCTGTTAGTTAGAGCCCTAGAGCCAATCATTTGATGATTGTATGGACTCATTGTATCATATTCTTGTATATTAATAAAGGCATTTGTTTGGTTATTATACTTATTTGTATTAGTGCCAAATAGACTAAGTATAATAGCGTCCTTGAGTAAAAGGTTCATACCTATATCAATCGATTAGTTGAATCGATAGTGAGATGATATAGGGAACACTACTCTAAATCATTCCTAGTCGAGTATTAACATTCAGGGATAATGTTAATACAATAAGACTAGCATGTAGGTCAGCTCGATGACTTGATCTCACAAGTCATGGATATAGAGATATCAAGCTGACACATGGGTATGCATTAGAGAATGTATACTGAATGACCCGCCATGAGAAAGTATCATGGATAGTTATATGAGTGTCATATAGTTTCTCATGTGGCTATTAGTATGACTATTAGTCCTTAGACCTGAAGTCACCATGGATCCCTACATAAGGAGTTATGTACTTTGGTTTCGTCAAACGTCACCCGTAACTGGGTGGACTATAAAGGCGATTACTGGGTATATAACGAATTATATAGAGGGATGTGAGTGATGTAGATGGGATCTATCCCTCCCATATGATGGGAGCGACATCGGTATTCTTGATAGAGTGAGACCACTAAGTGCATGGCCATGCCCAAATGAGTCAACATTAGATGTTGAGCTCATTTGATCGAGTGAGTCTACTTGGAGTTCAAGATTTAGATTGATTAGAGGATGACACGGTCTATGCCTCATATTGATCAATCTAGATGTCTAGGATAGAAGGACAATGTCTCATATATTGTGAGGAGTCACAATTAGTAGTCACAAGGTGATGTCGGATCTCGACATTCTTGTAACTTGGGTAGTAATGATGTGTTGCTAGATACCGCTCATTACTTATGCTCCTAAATGGGTTTAGGGCATTGCCAACGTTACAAGAACCTATAGGGTCACACACTTAGGACAATTAGATGGAGATTAGGTTCATATGATGAACCAAGAGGATTAGATTCATTTGATGAATCAAATTGGATTAAGAGTAATCCTAATTGGGCTAACTTGAGTTCGACTCAAGTTGATTCATGTGTTCAATGAGTCTAATTTAGATTTTGACTCATTGAATCAATTTAATTTAATGAATTAGATTCATTATATTAAGTTGGCTCGAATCAAATGGTTAGATTAGATCAACCATGGTAGAGATTGAGTCAAGTTTGACTTGACTTGAGAAGGAAGACCAAAGGTCAATTTTGAATTGACCTTTTGCCACCTCATTGGTGAGTTGGCATTAGGTGGACCAATAATGATGTTCCACATCATCATGGGTGCCACCTCATGGAAGTTACAAAGCCATTCTCTTAATGGCTTCATATTAATTGCAATTAATGCAATTAATTTGTGAGTTTTTGAGAGTGGCCGGCCACTTTGTGTTGGTGTGGGAATTCATTTTTCCATTCAAGTGGTGTAACTCCTTCTCCTTCCTTGGGTTCTCTCCTTGATCTCCCTCCTCTTCCTTGCCGTGACCTATCAAGGTGCTAGCACACCTTTGTTTAGGTTTTCTCCATCAAGAATTGTTCATGTGGATACTTCTAGAGGACCGACGCTTGACGGTCTAGAGATCCGGCAACTTCTTGGACGAGCGGGAACGCGAAGGGCTTCGCTACAAGGGTAATGATCTTAACTTTAGTGTAGATCTAAAGTTTTTACAAACTCGTACAAGAAAAAGGTTTTTCGAAAAGTTTTGTTTACGAATCTTTGCATGAGATCCATGGCTTTGGTTAACTCGAGGTTTCCGCAACGCGAAAAAGCGATTTTCGCGGCCCGACGAACCCAACAATGGTATCAGAGCCACGTGCAAAGACTTGTACGAGTTCGTTTGTATTTCTATGAAAAATATACCTTCTGTGATTTTCTGTAAAAATTGAGTTTTTAGAGTTTTTATGAGTAATTTTTCCGTAGAAGCGAAGCACAAGTCTCGGCACTTGTAGGCTTCGGCTACCGGAAAGTTTTCTTTTAAACGGCTTCGTTTTGCCCCAAATCCGTTTGGGACAGCGGGGTCAGGTGCCATTAGATCGCAAAGGAGCAACTCACGATGGTTAGATCGTGGGTAGGGGCATTGCCCCTAACACCGCAAGGGAATTTGCTTCGCGATTGCACCCGAAATCGCTAAAAACGAACCCGCCGGGAAGATTTTTTCCGAAACGACAATGTCTCGACCCAAATCGTTTTGGGACAGCGGGTTTAGGCGCTGTTGGATCGCAAAGGAACCCTCGCGATGGTTAGATCGTGGGTAGGGGCGCTGCCCCTGGGCCCCGCAAGGGGATCCGTTCCGCGATTGCGCCCGAAACCGCTAAACGGGACCGCCGGGAAATTTTACTCGTAAAAATTGTAAAAATTATTTTTAAAATTATATAAAATTATGAAAATATATAATTTTAAATTATATATTAATTTTGTGATAGTCATGGCCCAAAAACTCAATATGATTGGTTGTGTTGTAATTCATAATACGACCTGCGTGCCGTTATGTGTTTGCGAGTGTTGTATTATATTCGCGACCTGCGCGTCATGCCTTCTCTTATATTCTTGTTGTAAATTAGATTTAGACTCGAATATAACTCGAGTTTCAAATTGTAATGTACAAATTGGAGCGGTGGAGGGTCCACATGAGACAGAGTTCCGAGGCGGGCACGAGCAACACAAGGTGGTCAAAGGGAGGAGCTTGGAGAAGTTGTTGACCCTAGGTTGACCAATCTATCTTCTCATTGGCTTGAGAAGATCGTAGTAGGGCCATGACTAAATCACAAATAGATTAATTAATTGCTTGTGTATGTGATGCATATTTAATAAGTAGTTAATTAATTAGTGCCTTACGATTAGATTAGATCTATGTCATGCACATGATGCACCCTTGTGATTAGATTAGATCTAAGTCATGCACAAGATGCATCCTTTTCGATTAGATTAGATCTCAATCGACTCAACTCTAATGCCTAACTGTGCCGTGATACCTATCACTATCTCGATCACATGTATTGTTGAATCTGCCAAAGCAGAGCAATACATATTATCTTGGTAGGGTACGGAGGGACAATCTTGGTCCCGCCTATCAACGCATGGGTGAATACAAACTCAATTAGATTGAGTATTCCTAGTTACTCGGTTGGATCGAGTCAACTATAGGCATTATTCCAATGGTTGGAAAGGTAGGACAAAATCACGTTTATATTAATTCTCGGGCGTATTAGCCAAAGCTAACTCGAGTTTTAATATAAATGCGGATTTTATTCTATAAACAAGAGTTGCATAGAGATGTAATTGGTAATCGTTACCTACCGATCATACTATGCCTTGGGCGTATTAGCCAAAGCTAACTCAAGGGTTAGTATGATGTGGATCTTGTCCCACAAGAATTATAGTATTCAGTGGGAGCATCATTTAATTAAAGGCCTAATTAAATGATTTGAAAAGAATATGATATTTATTTCTGCAAATTTTCTGTTGTAGATAACCATGACGTCGAACACGAATTCCTTCTCCCTGCGATCTGTCCTTGAGAAGGACAAGCTCAACGGAGTGAATTTCCTGGACACAGAACTTGAGAATAGTTCTCACCCAGGACGTACTGTACATTCCGGAGCAGCCCATTCCGGAGGCTCCTCCCGCCAATGCCCCGTGAGTGACAAAGATGCTTACAAGAAGCATCAAGATGACGCATTAGATGTGTCCTGTCTAATGCTCGCGACCATGAACTCTGAGCTTCAGAAGCAACACGAGTTGATGGGGGCTTACGATATGGTTGAGCATCTTCGCCAACTATATCAGGGACAAGCGAGGCATGAGAGATTTGAGATCTCTAAGGCACTGTTTCAGTGCAAGATGTCAGACGGGGCTCCCGTAGGTCCTTATGTACTCAAGATGATTGGGTACATAGAGAACCTACAAAGACTGGGGTTCCCACTTGGCCAAGAGCTGGCCACTGACTTGATCTTGCAGTCCTTGCCGGATAGCTATAGTCAATTCGTTCTCAACTATAACATGAACGAGATTGACAAGCCACTGCCCGAGCTACTTAGTATGTTACGAACTACTGAGATTAACCTTAAGAAGGTTAAGCCCATTCTGATGGTCCAGAAGCACAAGGGCAAGGGTAAGCCCAAAGGTAAGGGAAAGTCCTAAACCAAGGGCAAAGGCAAGGCACTGAAGCCTAAAGGAGGGATCGCCAAGGATGCTACCTGCTTCCACTGCGGTCAGACCGGGCACTGGAAGGGGAACTGCAAGGTATACTTGGAGGATCTTAAGAAGAAGCGAAGTGAGACTTCCACTTCAGGTATATATGTTATAGAAGTCAATCTATCTATTTCTACATCATGGGTATTAGATACTGGATGTGCTTCTCACATTTGTACTGATGTGCAGGCGCTGAGAAATAGCAGAGCATTGGCAAAGGGCGAGGTGGACCTACGAGTAGGCAATGGAGCACGGGTTGCTGCTGTTGCTGTAGGAACTTATCAGCTATCTCTGCCCTCTGGGCTTGTACTAGATTTAGATGATTGTTGTTATGTGCCTGCTCTTACTAAGAACATAGTTTCAGTTTCTTGTTTAGACAAGAAAGGATACTCTTTTATAATAAAAGACAAATATTGTTCTGTTTATTTAAAAGATATGTTCTATTGTAGTGCACCACTAATAAATGGATTCTATATTGTAGACCTTGAGAGCCCTATTTATAACATAAATACCAAGAAGTTCAAGTCAAATGACCTGAACCAAAGTTATCTCTGGCACTGTCGCTTAGGTCATATAAATGACAAGCGCTTATCCCAGCTCCATAAGGATGGTTTGCTGGACTCATTTGATTTTGAATCATATGAGATATGTGAGTCATGCCTACGAGGAAAAATGACCAAGACTCCTTTTAGTGGGCACAACGAGAGAGCGACTGATTTGTTAGTACTCATACATAGTGATGTATGTGGCCCTTTCAATGTCGCTGCTAGAGGCGGTTATAGATACTTCATCACATTTACTGATGACTTCAGTAGATATGGTTATGTGTACTTGATGACACATAAGTCTGAATCCTTTGAAAAGTTCAAAGAATTCAAGAATGAAGTACAGAACCAGCTTGGTAAGAGTATTAAGATACTTCGATCAGATCGAGGTGGAGAATACCTTAGCCATGACACTACAAGAATATATGCTTTTAATGACATTTAAAAGTGTCATCATATACTATCTATACCGACACTTTTAATATAGTGACATTAAGTCAAAATGTCCTCTATAGTGATGTCGTCTAAAGTCTCATGACATTTCATAATGTCACTATAGCATAAAAATAATCATACCATTAATGTCATAAATAACATCAAAAGTGTCACAATCTAAAGATATAATGACACTCTATAATGTCAGGAAATATTTTTTTTAAGGACATTTATATATGTTGTGTTATCATCATAACAATGACAAAACTAAATGTCACCAAAACTCATTTATTATGATATTTATATTTTTTATAAGTGTCAGTAAAGATAATTTATAAGATCATTTAAATATCACTTTAACTAATCTATAATGACATTAATAAATATTATTATAATCATTTATAAATATATTTAAACTGATCATTAATATTTATTTAGAATATATAATATGAATTCAATTTTACACATTATCACAATCCATCCAACATTTAGAATAGAAAAAATTATAAAATATAATTTAAAGTGCAAATAGATAATCTAAATTCATCCAATAAATATTTGGGTCAAAGTTACAAATGTAAACTAATGACAAGTTCTTTATATTTAAAACTAATTACACACTACATTCAAAATATTAAATTTTAGAACTAACAGTCTTATAAAATAAAAACTCAATTAGACAAACCATCTTCAACCGTCATACTGATTCACAAAAATCCAAGTACCCATCACCTATAAAATACAACAAATATATTTGTATTAGTGAAATAAAATAATATTGCAAACAGAAAGTTAATAGAAATAATGATAAAGATGGAATATCATATCAAACTAGAAGATGTAAAGTATCATCTCATATTCACCTAATAATAATCTTCACTTACTATTTACTACAAATACATTTCATATTTATTTAAAATTATAATAACATGATAAATATAAAAAATTAATAATATTTGAATGAAATGTGATGGTATATTAGTTCGGCACTTTAGTTTGGCGTGCAAAGAGTATAGGAACATTTTGTGTAACAAAGCACCTTTGATAATATCAAAGTTGGATGCAACTTTTAGGTATTTTGTAAAGTTGAATGAATGATAGGGTAAATTGCCATTAATTGTATAGTCTTTATGGAGTTCAATGAGAAGGTAAGAAGCATAAAATTGCTTTCAAATAGCAAAGACAAACAAGGATCTAATTAATTCAACTTCTACAACTATAGGATTTACTAATTGTTTTAAATATACTGATTTAAGAGATCTAGATATTTTAGTGATAGAATGAGTTCAATGAGAAATTAAGAACCATATAATTAGTCGAGACTAATAAGGCTCTACTTAATTCAACTTGTTTAACTACAGATTTACACAACTTTAGGCTACCACATAGCAATATTGTTTCCACAACCCAACCCTAATTGACTAGCTAGTCAATGTCAGTATTATTGCAACAAATAGATCTATCTCTGATTATGCATATATATGTAATCAGGAAATAAAATAAAAAGTGAAGTTATTCATACCAGTGTAGGAAGACTAGATGGTTTCCCTGAACTCTCATCCGGAAGATCATCTACAAGAGCATTAGTTACAACAAGAGCTCAAAGATATTCCACAACTCCTTTGCTATCTACTGCATGACTTCTTTGTTCAAAACGTTTGATGACTCAGGACTACCAAAAAGATGTCAGGTAGTTTAACATTGGATCAAGAAGAAAACCATGGGATTGTTTATGTACTTGCACTATCCTCTGCAACTTAGTATAGCATGATGCAAATGCATGTGATGCTAAAGAAGCCTTAAATTGCAACAAATCCAAAGACTGAGATTGTATATGCACTTAGCAGTCTCCTCAGCTACTTAGTACAAATGGTAAAAATGCACACCATGCTAAATGAGTCCTAAATTACATAGGGCCCCAATAGACATAATCCTTCCATGCACAATATTTATAACAGAAGATGAGTGTTGATAACATCACGAAGTGTGTCATGTAATATATGTTAGAATACAAAGCAAAGATAATTCATTCCTCAAGTGAAAATTTCATCAGGACAGCAGATATGATCACCCTCAAATAAGTCTAGTTTGAAGATCGATGCATAAAATCAGAATTACATCAAAATAGCAGGAGAAATTATGTTGTTGATTTACATAAATCCATCAATTGTCAAATGATCATAAGCAACATCTCTTGTAATAAATATACCAATCTTACACCATACACAAGGGCATAAAATCATTCCATTTATATTAGCATTAGAAAATATAAAATGTAAGAAACTCTAACTCCATTTTTATACTCCTCAGTTTGTCTCGGCAAAACCATCCAACTCTTATCCATAATGATTCTACAAAAATACTTATTCAAATAAGTTTAACATTATGATAAATTGAATTTTTTTTTACCATGACAGAGGTAAAGCATGGAGAACCAATATGCAGAATTCAAAGTGAAATAAAATTGGAGAACAATAACTTTTAGAAAATATATTACATTTCCTAACAGGAAAGATTCATTTACTGAAGCAAGGGTTCTAAGTAACAGATGATGTAAAAGGTTTTAATAACATGAACAAATCAAATTCTATTATTAGGTCTTCAAGCATAGGAATTAGGCAGACTAAGGCATTAACTGAAGCAAAGATTCATGAAGCAACAAGTATCCTAATTGTTAGAAAAAGAGGGAGAAACCTAAGAGAAGACGAATGGTGGCTTTGGCGTAGTGCTGAAAAGAGGAGAGCTGCGACTTGTGGAAAAGGGGGCGGTGCTGAAAAAAGGAGAACTGCGGCTGGCGGAAAAGGGGAGAACTGCGGCGTGCAGAAAAGCTCAACTTTGGATATGCAGTAGCTGCCCTTCTTTATCTCCTCTGTTCTTGCAGGAAAAGAGGAACGAACTGTAGTGACGCTCGCTGCCTCCGATTTCGCTATAGAGAGGGAAGAGGCAGAGGATACGGGGCGCAGCGGTGGTAGAGATAGGGCGCAGCGGCGGAGACGGTGCGCGGCGGCGGAGACGGTGCGCGACGGCAGAGTGCGACAGTGAAGACGAGGCGCGCCGGCGAAGACGGGGCGTAGAAGTGGAGACGGGCACAGTGGCGGAAATGAGGTGCAACGGTGGAGACGAGCCACCATTTGGGAAAAGTCAATCTCTAGGTTAAACACATTATATAGATTTTATTAATTTATTTATAATGACATTTATAAATTATGTCATAATAGAGGATCTAATCAGATATTATACTTTTAAAATTAATTAATTTTAATAAATGTCGCTATAAAAGATGTATAATGACATTTTATAATAAGTGTCATAAAGAAAATGTCCTAATAAATCTTTTTTCTTGTAGTGTGAGTTTCGTGACAACCTAGCTGAATGTGGGATTCTATCCCAACTCACTCCTCCTGGAACACCACAGTGGAATGATGTATCCGAAAGGAGGAATCGTACCCTATTAGATATGGTATGATCTATGATGAGTCACACAGATCTTCCGACATATCTATGGGGATATGCTCTAGACACGGCAGCTTTCATACTCAACCGAGTTCCATCAAAGGCCGTGATAAAGACACCATATAGGATATGGACTGGGAGAGATGCCTAGGTGTCTTTCATGAGGATTTGGGGCTGTGAGGCTTACGTACGACGTCAAGTCTCAGATAAATTAGGACCCAAATCCGACAAGTGCTATTTCATCGGATATCCCAAGGAAACTAAGGGATATTACTTCTACATTCCCAGTCAGTACAAGGTAGTTGTGGCAAAGACTGGGGTCTTTCTAGAAAGGGATTTTGTTTCTAGAAAGACTAGTGGGAGCGCGTTCGATCTTGAAGAAGTTCAAGATGCGAACAATAGCACTAATGCCTCGATGGAAATTGAATTGGAACCACAAAGTGTTGTGGATGATGTTGTTCCACAAGGAGTTGAGGAACAACAACCAGTTCATGTAGACATACCTCTTCGCAGGTCTGATAGGGTACGTCGTCAGCCTGAGAGATACTCATTTCTCTTGTCTGACCATGATGACATTGTGCTCATAGAGGATGAGCCTACCACCTATCAGGAAGCTGTGATGATACCAGATTCCGAGAAATGGCTAGAAGCCATGAGATCCGAGATGGAATCCATGTACACCAACCAAGTATGAACTTTGGTTGATCCACCTGAAGGGGTAAAACCCATAGGGTGCAAGTGGGTCTTTAAGAGAAAGACTGACATGGATGGACTTATCTATAAGGGTCGCTTGGTAGCTAAAGGTTTCAAGCAGATTCATGGTATTGATTATGATGAAATCTTTTCTCCAGTAGCGATGTTTAAGTCCATTCGGATCATGCTTGCTATTGCAGCCTACCATGACTATAAGATATGGCAGATGGATATCAAAACCGCGTTTCTGAATGGAAACCTACTCGAGGATGTGTACATGACACAACCTGAGGGTTTTGTAGATCCACAGCATACTAGTAGAGTATGCAAGCTACATAGGTCCATATATGGACTAAAGCAAGCATCTCGGAGCTGGAATCTTCGATTCGATGATGCAATCAAACAGTTTGGTTTCATCAAGAACGAAGATGAACCTTGTGTCTACAAGAAGGTTGTAGGAGACATAGTTGTCTTCCTCATATTGTATGTGGATGACATACTACTCATTGGGAAGGACATCCCTATGCTTCAGTCTGTCAAGACTTGGCTAGGGAGTTGCTTTTCAATGAAGGACTTAGGTGAGGCATCCCGTATTCTAGGAATACAGATCTATAGAGATAGATTTAAGAGATTGCTTGGCCTAAGTCAGAGTGCATACATTGACAAGGTACTCCTTCGGTTTGCCATGCAGAATTCCAAGAAGGGATTTCTGCCGATGTCACATGGCGTGAGTCTTTCGAAGACTCAAGGTCCCTCTTCTAGAGAGGAGAGAGATCGCATGGATCAGATCCCTTATGCCTCAGCCATAGGATCGATCATGTACGCCATGCTATGTACTCGACCTGATGTCTCGTATGCTTTGAGCATGACGAGCAGATACCAGTCAGATCCAAGTGAAAGTCACTGGATAGCGGTCAAGAATATTCTTAAGTACTTACGAAGGACTAAAGAATATTTCTTGATATATGGAGGTAATGCTGAGCTAAGCAAGGGTTACGGTGATGCTAGCTTTCACCGATCGGGATGATTACCGATCGCATGTGGTTTGTGTTTTGCTTAAATGGTGGTCTGTGAGCTGGAAGAGTTCGAGCAGACATGAGATTCTACAACAGAGGAGTATATTGCTGCATTAGAGGCAGAGGAAGCTTGGATCCGCAAGTTCATCACTGAACTTGGGGTGGTTCCTAGTATCGCTGATCCAGTTGAGCTCTATTGTGACAACAATGGAGCTATAGCACAGGCGAAGGAACCTCGCTCACACCGGCGGACCAAGCACATACTACGGCGCTTCTATCTCATTTGAGAGATTATCGAGAGAGGAGATGTGAAGATTTGCAGAGTACCTACAGAGGCTAACATCGCAGATCCCTTGACCAAGGCTTTGGCACAGAGGAAGCATGATGGTCACACTAGGTCATTAGGCCTTAGAGCCTATAATGATTGGCACTAGTGCAAGTGGGAGATTGTTAGTTAGAGCCCTAGAGCCAATCATTTGATGATTGTATGGACTCATTGTATCATATTCTTGTATATTAATAAAGGCATTTGTTTGGTTATTATACTTATTTGTATTAGTGCCAAATAGACTAAGTATAATAGCGTCCTTGAGTAGAAGGTTCATACCTATATCAATCGATTAGTTGAATCGATAGTGAGATGATATAGGGAACACTACTCTAAATCATTCCTAGTCGTGTATTAACATTCAGGGACAATGTTAATACAATAAGACTAGCATGTAGGTCAGCTTGATGACTTGATCTCACAAGTCATGGATATAGAGATATCAAGCTGACACATGGGTATGCATTAGAGAATGTATACTGAATGACCCGCCATGAGAAAGTATCATGGATCGTTATATGAGTGTCATATACTTTCTCATGTGGCTATTAGTATGACTATTAGTCCTTAGACCTGAAGTCACCATGGATCCCTACATAAGGAGTTATGTACTTTGGTTTCGTCAAACGTCACCCGTAACTGGGTGGACTATAAAGGCGATTACTGGGTATATAACGAATTATATAGAGGGATGTGAGTGATGTAGATGGGATCTATCCCTCCCATATGACGGGAGCGACATCGGTATTCTTGATAGAGTGAGACCACTAAGTGCATGGCCATGCCCAAATGAGTCAACATTAGATGTTGAGCTCATTTGATCGAGTGAGTCTACTTGGAGTTCAAGATTTAGATTGGTCAGAGGATGACACGGTCTATGCCTCATATTGATAAATCTAGATGTCTAGGATAGAAGGACAATGTCTCATATATTGTGAGGAGTCACAATTAGTAGTCACAAGGTGATGTCGGATCTCGACATTCTTGTAACTTGGGTAGTAATGATGTGTTGCTAGATACCGCTCATTACTTATGCTCCTAAATGGGTTTAGGGCATTGCCAACGTTACAAGAACCTATAGGGTCACACACTTAGGACAATTAGATGGAGATTAGGTTCATATGATGAACCAAGAGGATTAGATTCATTTGATGAATCAAATTGGATTAAGAGTAATCCTAATTGGGCTAACTTGAGTTTGACTCAAGTTGATTCATGTGTTCAATGAGTCTAATTTAGATTTTGACTCATTGAATCAATTTAATTTAATGAATTAGATTCATTATATTAAGTTGGCTCGAATCAAATGGTTAGATTAGATCAACCATGGTAGAGATTGAGTCAAGTTTGACTTGACTTGAGAAGGAAGACCAAAGGTCAATTTTGAATTGACCTTTTGCCACCTCATTGGTGAGTTGGCATTAGGTGGACCAATAATGATGTTCCACATCATCACGGGTGCCACCTCATGGAAGTTACAAAGCCATTCTCTTAATGGCTTCATATTAATTGCAATTAATGCAATTAATTTGTGAGTTTTTGAGAGTGGCCGGCCACTTTGTGTTGGTGTGGGAATTCATTTTTCCATTCAAGTGGTGTAACTCCTTCTCCTTCCTTGGGTTCTCTCCTTGCTCTCCCTCCTCTTCCTTGCCGTGACCTATCAAGGTGATAGCACACCTTTGTTTAGGTTTTCTCCATCAAGAATTGTTCGTGTGGATACTTCTAGAGGACCGACGCTTGACGGTCTAGAGATCCGGCAACTTCTTGGACGAGCGGGAACGCGAAGGGCTTCGCTACAAGGGTAATGATCTTAACTTTAGTGTAGATCTAAAGTTTTTACAAACTCATATAAGAAAAAGGTTTTTTGAAAAGTTTTGTTTACGAATCTTTGCACGAGATCCATGACTTTGGGTAACTCGGGGTTTCCGCGATGCGAAAAAGCGGTTTTCGCGGCCCGACGAACCCAACAAACTCAAGGGTTAGTATGATATGGATCTTGCCCCACAAGAATTATAAAATTTAGTGGGAGCATCATTTAGTTAAAAGCCTAATTAAATGATTTAAAAGAATATGATATTTACTTTCTGCTTTTATTTCTGTTGTAGATAACCATGACGTCAAACACAAACACCTTCTCTCTGCGTTCTGTCCTTGACAAGGACAAGCTCAAACGAGCAAATTTCCTGGACTGGTACAGGAATATGAGAATAGTTGAGAATAATTCTCACCCAGGAACGTAAACTGTAATGACAAGCTCAACGGAGCAAATTTCCTAGACTGATACAGGAATTTGAGAATAGTTCTCACCCAGGAACGTAAATTGTACGTTCTGGAGCAGCCCATTCCGGAGGCTCCTCCTGCCAATGCCTCGTGAGCTGACAAAGATGCTTACAAGAAGCATCAAGATGACGCATTAGATGTGTCCTGTTTAATGCTCGCGACCATGAACTCTGAGCTTCAGAAGCAACACGATTTAATGGGTGCTTACGATATGGTTATACATCTTCGTCAACTGTATCAAGGACAAGCGAGGCATGAGAGATTTGAGATCTCAAGGGCACTGTTTTAGTGCAAGATGTCAGATGGGACTCCCGTAGGCCCATATGTACTCAAAATGATTGGGTACATAGAAAATCTACAGAGGTTGGGATTCCCGCTTGGCCAAGAGCTGGCCACTGACCTGATCTTGCAATCCTTGTCGGATAGCTATAGTCAGTTCATTCTAAACTACAATATGAACGAAATTGACAAGTCACAGCTCGAGCTACTTAGCATGTTAAGAACTGCTGAGCTTGTAATGCCCGCCCTTCCAGGTAGCACTAAGGCCACCCCAGAGGGACGGACGTCACTAAAACATAGACATCAATTATACTAATGCATATGGATTCATGGCAGCGGAAGACATATATATATATAATTGTTTTTTTTTTCATATCATAACATATACCATATGCATCTAGTTCTCTTAACATGGCATTTGAAGTCAAACGTACCAATATAACACGAGTAGGATATCATACTAGCTGAACATTATCATAAGCATAGGTCCAACATTGTTCACATGCATAACTTAGATAATTCAAAAACTTAAATAGATCTATCCACCAGCACTTCCACACGCATCCTCATTGCCTTTCCTGCTCTGCTCCCCTTAAACAATTCATTCCTTGCCTTTATCTGCAGTACAAGGAAAACGTGTAGCTATAAGCCAAAGGCTTAGTGAGATCCTTGCCTACCCATAAATCCGAAAAACACATAACATAACATAACATGTAGAAACCATAGCATATCATAACATAGCTTGGAGAATCATAACATAGAACATATCTTATCATGTAAAAACCATAACATCTCATAACATAACATGAGGGAAAACAGAACATAATATATCATATCACATAAGGAGCATAACATATCAGAGTATAACATGTGAGTGTATATCATGATTCATATCACATTCTATAAGCACATATCATGAAGCCTATCATATCATGAAAACATGTATCATAACTCATACCTATTCATAAATGTGCATAAACATAATTTCATAATATGTGCATGTAGATGCAATATGTATATTTTTAAAACATGTATCATGGAATGCACATATGCATCATGCTTCTTTCAAAACATATAGTATACATACTTGAATATCATATCATCATCATGAGAAGGGCCCCGGCTTGTACCACATGTAAATATAAATGCGCGCAATCCCTAGGACAGGGTAGCTAGCCCCGAACCTACTAGGGATCTAGGTCCGTTCATAGTCTGTCGACCTAGGGGCGTACTGAGGAGCTCATCCCTTAACGAGGTCCGTTCATAGTCCGTCGACCCCGGGGCGCTTATGGAGCCCACCCTTGGTACAAGCCATACAAAGTATTTTTATCATGCATATCATATCTCATCATATCATACATGTCATAATTCTTGTCATATCATGAAGAGAGCTCTTGATCCCCAACTTAAGGGAAGCATCTCTTTACCATAGCATGAAGAGTGCTCTTGATCCCAACTTAAGGGAAGCAACTCTTTTTCATAACATGAAGAGTGCTCTTGGTCCCAACTTAAGGGAAGCAACTCTTTTTCATAACATGAAGAATGCTCTTGGTCCCAACTTAAGGGAAGCAACTCTTTAGGCTTTTCTTCTTACATAAGTCATTCACACATGCATTATATAACATGTTCTTATCATAACATAAAGTATAACATGTTATTTTCTTATCATCAACCTTGGCATATCATCTCATGAACTTAGCATAACATATCATGAACATGGCATATCATATCATGAGTCTAGCATATCATATCATGACCATAGCCTATCATGTCATAAGTGTAACGACCCAACTCCTGGGTACTAGGCTGTGAGCCAGATCGCTACATTAACTACCGAAACTACTGTGCGGAAAACTGAGCAAATTTGAAATTTGCTAAACTAATTACTGTAAAGTCTTAACCTGACATTCTAAGAGTACCTGAGTGTTGTACACATGCTAGGAGAGACAATCTATGCCTCTTGGATGTCCTGCTAGCTGTAATCAGACATTTCAACCGATCCGTGAGTCGATTGAGGCGTCGGAACGATTCACAGATCGTTCCAGCTGATACTGGCACGGTGGCACCTTCTGGATCGGTCGGCTGACCGATCCACAAGCTTACCTCGCTTCTGTACGCAGCTGGATCGGTCTACCGACCGATCCAGGAACACCCTGATCGATCGGGAGACCGATCAGTGAGCCTCCGTGCTTCTGCTGCGTTCTGTACGCAGCTGGATCGGTCTACAGACCGATCCAGGAGTACCCTGATCGGTCAGTAGACCGATCAGTATACTTTCTATGCTTCTGTTCGCCTCTGGATCGGTCGGCTGACCGATCCATAACCCTTGCCAACTCTCTGTTCGTGCCTGGGTCGGTCGGCTGACCGATCCAGGAACCTGCAAATCTCCTCCGAGGCTACTGTATCGAACTAGATCGGTCGGCTGACCGATCCAGGAGGATACAGTAGCATACTGTATCCCGCTGGATCGGTCGGCTGACCGATCCAGTGGGGCAGCTCAGACCCTGATCGGTCTGGAGACCGATCAGTGTCTGATTTCACTCGAGAGTTCTGATTTCAGCACTTTGGCGTGCCAAAACATTACACAACAGTTCTAAAACAATGGAAATACATTCCAGCATGTAAGTACTAATATTCTAAACATGATGACTAAACAAGATATAGTTTACTAAGCTGTAACAAGACTAATTCATAAAACTAGACATGTTAAGTACTAAAACTGAAATAAAAGCGTGTAGATCCCAAGGATCTTTATTCCAGACCCCTTGCACACACACATCATCGTAGCATCGCCCTCCAGCCTCCGCTAGTCCACTTTTCTTTTACCTGTATCTGCAGTATAAGAAAAGTAGTACCTGTAAGCTTAAAGCTTAGTAAGAAACCATCTACCTCACTAAATCATGCATACGATGCGAATATGATTTTAAATCATGTTGTTTGAAAAACATACTGAACATGCAAGCATGGCATGGCATATCAAACAAAGCATAAACTGGAACTGAAACATGGCATAACATATAAACTGAGCATGAAACTGAACTAGTCATGCATATGTCTAAATCTGTACATGAACTCAAATCATGTAAACTGAACCTGAACTGAACTGAAAGCTAAATTAGTGTTCTCATCACTGGTTTCAAATTTGAAAACTATACATATAATAGATGAAAATACTAAACATGCTGCTGGGGCCCTGGCAACTGTACTTACTGTGCGCGCATCCCTACGAGACCCGGGATTGCAAGTTCCGAATCCAGCAGGGTTACTAGGTTATCTGAACCTAGGGACGACTGTGGGAGTCCAGCCCATGGATATCTGATCCAAGTACAGTGCCAACTGAATAAAAGTAAAATACTGAATACTGTTTTATTTTACTTTGCTGTTCTAGGTTATCTGAACCTAGAGCTAGGTTATCTGAACCTAGAGGCTACTGTGGGAGCCCACCCAATGGATATCTGATCCATATAGCTGTAATAACTAATAATAAACTGAATAAAATGTTTCTATTACATTTTATATGCTGTTAGGACGCCTATTGGTACATCCTTCTGAACTGGGCATTCTACCGAATGCTTGGTGTGCACTAAAAGCATGCCCTAAAACTGAAAACTATAAAATTACTGAACTAACGCCAAAACTAACAAGCGAGAGCAATTATACTGCAGGTGAGGGGTTTCTTACCTCAATCGTAAGGTTTTCTTACGATTCTATTCGCTAGGTGTTTCCGGAAAACTGTCCGCTCGACGAACCGCTTACGTCTTCGCGTTCCTCTCGCGGAGAAGAACCCCTTTCGTGTTGGAGTCGTCGCCGGAAGATGATCCTATGGACCCTTGCCTTGGTGTGCCGTGCGTGAGGAAGAGGAGAAGAAGGGAGAGGCGGCGGTGAGGTTTTGGAAGAGAAAGTGGCGTGAGGTGAAGAGGTGCCGAACCAAAATAAACCAAACCCCACTTAAGTTTATTATTTATATTAAGTGGTTTAATGAACCCAACTCTAATATAAATATATTTGGTTCTCCTTCCTTTCAGCACGGCCCTGCTGGGTTCAACTGGTTACTAACATTATCCCTTACACCATAGGTCTCGGGTTCGATTCCCGCCTAAGCTAGTTTGCGACCTATTTGTTTTTGCTACTTCCGCTACTCGGAAAATTCCGGAAAAATATCTAATAATTCCAGAAAAATCATAGAATAATTCTAAAATAAATTTGGGAATTTTTCGGGCTTTACAATCCCCCATACCTTATAAAAAGTTCGTCCCCGAACTTAAAACAATTCTGGGTACTTCTGTCTCATGCTGGCCTCTGTCTCCCAAGTCGCCTCTGCTGCTGTATGATTTCGCCAGCTGACTTTAACTAATGGTACTTCCTTGTTCCGTAATTTCTTTACTGCTCGGTCTATTATCTGAATAGGCCGACTGTCATAGCTGAGATCATCACGGACCTGTACCAACTGGGGCTCAATCACCTGGGTGGCGTCTGGAATATGCTTCTTCAGCATGGAAACATGAAATACGTTGTGGACTGCTGACATCTCCTGAGGTAGCTCTAGCTCATATGCTACCTTGCCCACTCTCTTCGTGATAAGGTATGGTCCCACATATCTGGGAGCTAGCTTGCCCTTCTTCCCGAAACGCATGACTCCCTTCATGGGAGCTACTCTGAGGAAAACTGTATCCCCTACTGAAAACTCTAGGGGTCTGCGTCGTGTATCAGCATAGCTCTTCTGACGGCTCTGTGCTGTCTCTATCCTCTGGCGAATCTGCTGTATGGCTGCTGTGGTATCTGTCTGAAGCTCTAGTTCCTTCTGTTCACCACTCTCATACCAGCAGATTGGTGATCTGCACCTCCGCCCATAGAGTGCCTCATAAGGAGCCATGCCGATAGTGGCCTGATAACTGTTGTTGTATGCAAATTCTGCTAGACTCAGATATTTGCACCAACTTCCCTTGAAATCTAGGGCACAAGCTCGGAGCATATCTTCGAGTACCTGATTCACTCGCTCCGTCCGACCATCTGTCTGAGGATGGAAGGCTGTGCTGAATTTTTAACTGGGTGCCCATAGCTGACTGCACACACTTCCAGAAGTGTGATGTAAATCTGCTGTCTCTGTCTGATATAATGGTTCGTGGGACTCCATGCAGCCTGACTATCTCCTTGAGATACAACTGAGCTAGTTGCTCCATGGAATAGGATATTCTGATAGCTAAGAAGTGGGCTGATTTAGTCAACCTGTCGACTATTACCCAAATGGCATCAAAACCATTCGTGGTTCTGGGCAACCCCACTATGAAGTCCATAGAGATATCCTCCCACTTCCATTCTGGAATTGGATCAGGCTGCAGAACTCCTCCTGGTCGCTGATGTTCTGCCTTAACCCTTTGACAGGTTAGACAGATGTTGACGTATCTGGCGATATCTCGCTTCATCCTGGGCCACCAAAATCGTTTCTTTAGATCCCGATACATTTTGGTGGAACCAGGATGCATCGCATAGGGAGTCTGTGAGCCTCGTCTAGAATCTGCCGTAGTTCCTCCCGATCTGGAACACAAAGTCTGTCACCACAATACACTACCCCACTTCGGACACTCGAACTCTCCACTTTCTGATTCCGCTAACCCTTGCTTGATTTTCCGGATTTTAGGATCCTGCTCCTGAGCTGTCTGGATATCATCAAGCAAGGTAGATGCTAAGGACATTGTGGAAAGCTGCCCGACTATAATTTCGAGACTAAAAGTTGTAATCTCCTTCCTCAGGGGTGGTGACATAGCTGCTAAAGATAATAAGGTAGCACTGGACTTCCTGCTGAGTGCGTCTGCTACCTTATTAGCTTTCCCTGGATGGTAGATGATATCTATGTCATAATCTTTGACCAGCTCTAACCATCTGCGCTGTCGCATATTCAGATCCTTCTGAGTAAAGAAGTACTTCAGACTTTGATGATCTGTATACACTCTGCACTGAGCTCCGTACAGATAATGTCTCCAAATCTTGAGAGCGAACACCACTGCTGCAAGCTCAAGGTCGTGAGTAGGATAGTTCCTCTCATAATCCTTGAGTTGTCTGGAGGCATAGGCGATCACCTTGCCCTGCTGCATCAGTACTGCTCCTAATCCCAATTTAGAGGCGTCACTGTAGATGTCGAAGCTGTCTGTGTTTTCTGGTATAGCTAAAATAGGAGCACTGGTCAATCTCCGTTTTAGTTCGCTGAAGCTGTTCTCGCAGTCCTCTGTCCACTGAAATTTCTTGTTCTTCCTGGTGAGAGCTGTCAGTGGGGAGGCTATCCTGGAGAAGTCCTCTACGAATTTCCTGTAGTAGCCTGCTAATCCCAGAAAGCTTATGATTTCACTGACATTCCTGGGTCTCTTCCAGTTACTTACTGCTTCTATCTTGCTGGGATCTACCATAACACCATCCTTGGAGATGATGTGACCTAGAAAGGCTACCTGGTCTAGCCAAAATTCACATTTCGTGAATTTGGCGTACAGCTGGTTTTGCTGAAGGATCTGCAAAACTGTCTTCAGATGCTCTGCATGGTCCTCCTGAGTGCCTGAATAGATAAGAATGTCATCGATGAACACGATGACAAACTTGTCTAAGTATTCTCTGAATACTCTATTCATGAGGTCCATGAATGTAGCTGGGGCATTTGTCACGCCGAAAGGCATGACTACGAACTCATAATGTCCGTATCTAGTCCTGAAGGCTGTTTTAGGTATATCACCTTCCTTGACTTTAACCTGGTGATATCCTGATCTGAGGTCGATTTTAGAGAACACTGTGGCTCCCTTTAGCTGGTCAAACAGGTCATCTATCCTGGGAAGAGGGTACCTGTTTTTAATTGTGACCTGGTTCAAAGCTGTAGTCTATGCATAGCGAATGCTTCCATCCTTCTTCTTCACGAACAACACAGGTGCTCCCCATGGTGAGTGACTAGGGCGATGAAACCCTTGTCAAGAAGCTCCTGTAATTGCTCCTGAAGTTCCTTCATTCTGCTGGAGCCATGCGGTACGGTGCCTTGGAAATTGGATTTGTGCCGGAATGAGCTCTATCTCAAATTCAATCTCCATGTGGTGCTAAGCTCGGTAGCTCTTCAGGGAAGACTGCTGGGTAGTCACAAACGACTCGAACCTCAGATAGCTGTTGGTTCTTGTCCTGGCCGGTGTTGACTACATTTGCTAAAAATCCCATGCATCCCGAATCCAATAACTTCTGTGCTTTCAATGCTGAGAGAAACTTCACGGCTTTCCTCTTTGGCTTCCCCGTGTACTCAAACTGTACTCCTGCTTCAGGTTGGAATATGACTTTCTGTTTACGGCACTCTATAGAAGCGCCGTATCTGATCAGAAAATCCATTCTAAAGATGACATCGTAGTCGGTCATTTCTAGCACTATCGGATCACCAAAAAGCTCTCTACTGCAATTGACTGGTACCGCACGAGCCAGTGCGTAGACGCCATAATGTCTCCCGAGGGTAGCGTTGTCGGAACGACCATTAAGTACCTCAGGTGTTGCTAGTTTCTCGGCAAATGCCCTGGATACATAAGAGTGGGTTGCCCCAGTATCGAATAAGACAGTTGCATTATGCTGAAAAATACTGATCTGACCTGTGACAACTGTCGAGGCATTTGCTACGTCCTCTCTGGTCAGTGAGAAAATCCTGGCATTCGTGGTAGCTGTGGGGGCTTCTAATCTGCCCTGACTGATCTGTGGACCATCTAAGACAGCATACATCTGGTGTAGCTGGGCTGGTTGAGCTCCATACTGTATCGGCTGAGGCTGAGGAAGACTGTTCTTGTTCGGGCACTGCTTAGCCATGTGCCCTTCCTGTCCACATTCGAAACAACCTCGCGTACCCTTGCGGCAAACTCCTGGATGATGTTTCCCACAAGTAGCACACTTGGGATGTCTGGAATGTTTTCCAGCTGGTCCTCCTTTTGGGTCACTGCTTGCCTTGCGTTTCCCCTTCCAGTTGGAGCTATGCCCTTGTTGTTTCTGCTGAGTACCTGAGCCAGCTTGTCCCTTGGGTTCTGTGGAAACCTGCTTCTGCTGGGTGATGTTGTGCTGATAATGCTCGGTGGTCAAAGCTCCTCTGTGGTTTGTGGCCTATGAACACCACCAGCCACATTCATTGCGATCTCTGGTCTGAGCATCTTCAGCATCAAGCATACTCGTTCCTTCTCTGAGCTGACTAGTTCTGGACACAGACGGGCCAACCTGTTGAATTTCTTCACGGCCTCCTGAACTGATAGGTTGCCCTGACGAAACTCTGTAAACTCGTCATAGTGTCGGTTCGTGACTTGCATGTGAAAGAATTCCTCGAAGAATTCTTTCTCAAAGTTGGCCCATGTCATCTGGTTTACTGGCCACTTCGGTTTAATCCGCTCCCACCACATGCGTGCGTCTCCTGTTAAACAGAAGGAGGCACACTTCACCTTTTCGTGCTCTGGCCAATCTAGAAGCTCCATCGTGCTCTCCAGTGTTTTAAACCATGCCTGAGCATCCCATGGTTCGCTGGTGCCTGCTCGGGCTTAATTCTCTGCCACTGGATAAGGTAAGCTTCTCTCTTAGCCCCTGCTACTGGGGCTACTGGGACTGGTACTGCAGGCTGAGCTGGTACAACCTCTGTGATTACTGGAGTCGTGAGGTTCGGTACTGGAGTGACTGGGGGAGTAGTCTGCTGGTTAGCCTTTAAGGAGGCTATCTCCTGCTGCTGTTCAGCTAACTGCTGTTGTAGCTGAGCCACTAATGCTGTAAGGTCTGGGGGAGGCACTGAACTGCCTGCCTCATGCTGGGGCTCAGCCGCTGCTGCTTTCTTAGCTGGACGTCCTCGTACCATTTTCTAAATAGCAAAGAACATATATATATAACTAGGCTATCATGTTATAGTTAACTACTGGTAACATGTTAAATACTATCACTGTAAACATGAATTAATTAACTACCAACATGCGAGCAAACATGAAAGCACATATAACTGATATGAAAGCTGAAAACAAAACTGAGTGAGAGATGTTCTTACTTGGAAGCTGCAGGTACAATGCTGATGTGTGTGTAGGAAGTATGGAACACTGCTCTGATACCACTCTGTAACGACCCAACTCCTGGGTACTAGGCTGTGAGCCAGATCGCTACATTAACTACTGAAACTACTGTGCGGAAAACTGAGCAAATTTGAAATTTGCTAAACTAATTACTGTAAAGTCTTAACCTGACATTCTAAGAGTACGAGTATTGTACACATGCTAGGAGAGACAATCTATGCCTCTTGGATGTCCTGCTAGCTGTAATCAGACATTTCAACCGATCCGTGAGTCGATTGAGGCGTCGGAACGATTCACAGATCGTTCCAGCTGATACTGGCACGGTGGCACCTTCTGGATCGGTCGGCTGACCGATCCACAAGCTTACCTCGCTTCTGTACGCAGTTGGATCGGTCTACCGACCGATCCAGAACACCCTGATCGATCGGGAGACCGATCGGTGAGCCTCCGTGCTTCTGCTGCGTTCAGTACGCAGTTGGATCGGTCTACGACCGATCCAGGAGCGCCCTGATCGGTCGCTATGCTTCTGTTCGCCTCTGGATCGGTCGGCTGACCGATCCATAACCCTTGCCAACTCTCTGTTCGTGCCTGGGTCGGTCGGCTGACCGATCCAGGAACCTGCAAATCTCCTCCGAGGCTACTGTATCGAACTAGATCGGTCGGCTGACCGATCCAGGAGGATACAGTAGCATACTGTATCTCGCTGGATCGGTCGGCTGACCGATCCAGTGGGGCAGCTCCGACCCTGATCGGTCTGGAGACCGATCAGTGTCTGATTTCACTCGAGAGTTCTGATTTCAGCACTTTGGCGTGCCAAAACATTACACAACAGTTCTAAAACAATGGAAATACATTCCAGCATGTAAGTACTAATATTCTAAACATGATGACTAAACAAGATATAGTTTACTAAGCTGTAACAAGACTAATTCATAAAACTAGACATGTTAAGTACTAAAACTGAAATAAAAGCGTGTAGATCCCAAGGATCTTTATTCCAGACCCCTTGCACACACACATCATCGTAGCATCGCCCTCCAGCCTCCGCTAGTCCACTTTTCTTTTACCTGTATCTGCAGTATAAGAAAAGTAGTACCTGTAAGCTTAAAGCTTAGTAAGAAACCATCTACCTCACTAAATCATGCATACGATGCGAATATGATTTTAAATCATGTTGTTTGAAAAACATACTGAACATGCAAGCATGGCATGGCATATCAAACCAAGCATAAACTGGAACTGAAACATGGCATAACATATAAACTGAGCATGAAACTGAACTAGTCATGCATATGTCTAAATCTGTACATGAACTCAAATCATGTAAACTGAACCTGAACTGAACTGAAAGCTAAATTAGTGTTCTCATCACTGGTTTCAAATTTGAAAACTATACATATAATAGATGAAAATACTAAACATGCTGCTGGGGCCCTGACAACTGTACTTACTGTGCGCGCATCCCTACGAGACCCGGGATTGCAAGTTCCGAATCCAGCAGGGTTACTAGGTTATCTGAACCTAGGGACGACTGTGGGAGTCCAGCCCATGGATATCTGATCCAAGTACAGTGCCAACTGAATAAAAGTAAAATACTGAATACTGTTTTATTTTACTTTGCTGTTCTAGGTTATCTGAACCTAGAGCTAGGTTATCTGAACCTAGAGGCTACTGTGGGAGCCCACCCAATGGATATCTGATCCATATAGCTGTAATAACTAATAATAAACTGAATAAAATGTTTCTATTACATTTTATATGCTGTTAGGACGCCTATTGGTACATCCTTCTGAACTGGGCATTCTACCGAATGCTTGGTGTGCACTAAAAGCATGCCCTAAAACTGAAAACTATAAAATTACTGAACTAACGCCAAAACTAACAAGCGAGAGCAATTATACTGCAGGTGAGGGGTTTCTTACCTCAATCGTAAGGTTTTCTTACGATTCTATTCGCTAGGTGTTTCCGGAAAACTGTCCGCTCGACGAACCGCTTACGTCTTCGCGTTCCTCTCGCGGAGAAGAACCCCTTTCGTGTTGGAGTCGTCGCCGGAAGATGATCCTATGGACCCTTGCCTTGGTGTGCCGTGCGTGAGGAAGAGGAGAAGAAGGGAGAGGCGGCGGTGAGGTTTTGGAAGAGAAAGTGGCGTGAGGTGAAGAGGTGCCGAACCAAAATAAACCAAACCCCACTTAAGTTTATTATTTATATTAAGTGGTTTAATGAACCCAACTCTAATATAAATATATTTGGTTCTCCTTCCTTTCAGCACGGCCCTGCTGGGTTCAACTGGTTACTAACATTATCCCTTACACCATAGGTCTCGGGTTCGATTCCCGCCTAAGCTATTTTGCGACCTATTTGTTTTTGCTACTTCCGCTACTCGGAAAATTCCGGAAAAATATCTAATAATTCCAGAAAAATCATAGAATAATTCTAAAATAAATTTGGGAATTTTTCGGGATTTACAATAAGTCTATCATATCATATCATAAACATGGCACATCTTATTATAAGACATAGAAATGCAACATATCGTAAAGCATATTTTCATCACATCATAAAGCATGAAAGCTTAATCTACTTATATATCAAAGGCTACATATCATGAAAATACATAAGCATGTTTGGTTAGGTTTAAACTTTTTCCTAACCCAATTAATACATCTTGGCCGAACCATATCAGTAGGTTTCAACCTCAATTTATTCCATATGAAGCATAGAACTTATCCACATAACATGTAAACTTGATCTAAGAACATACAAGGCATTATACTTCATGAATAAGCATGTTTGAGTTCAAAACTCTAACCTTAACCCATTTATCTCAATTTGGCCGAAACATATCAGTAGGGTTCTTATATCATTTGGTTCCATATGAAGCATAGAACTTATCCACATAACATGTAAACTTGATCTAAGCACATACAAGACATTATACTTCATGAATAAGCTAACCCTAACCCATTTATTTCATATTGGCCAAAACATATCAGTAGGGTTTCAGATCATTTTATTCCATAAGAAGCATAAGACTTAAACATGTAACATGCACATTTAGTCTAAGTACCTATAGAGCATTGTACAAGTACCTACAAGGCACTATACTTCATGAATAACCCTATTTGAGTTTAAAACTCTAACCCTAACCCATTTATTTTCATTTGGCCGAAACATATCAGTAGGGGTTCATATCATTTTATTCCATAAGGAGCATAAAACTTAAACATATAACAAGCCCATTTAATCTAAGCGCATACAAGGTATTGTACTTCATGATCTAAGCATATTTGAGTTCAAAACTTTAACCCTAACCCATTTATTTCAATTTGGCCAAACATATCAGTAGGGTTTCATACCATTTTATTCCAAAAGAAGCATAAAAACCTTGGTTATAAACATGTAAAAATTCATACATCACAAAGAGGTACAACTAGTATGGTTTCTATCTAAAATTCTTGACCTAAGGCCTTATAATCAATTTTGGCCGAACCATATAGATAGGTATCTCTTTTTTTTTCACAACATGAAGAATGAAGACTTAACTAACAACATGTGAAATTCATATATCATAGAGTAGAAAAATTAAGCATGTGATCAAAGAAAACTTGTTCTAGGTCCTCTCTTCCATCCTTGGCCGAAACATGCAATAAGGCTCTAAATTTCTCTTTTTTATTTTTCTATAACAAGAAGCATCTCTTATCACTTGTTAACCCTAAGTGACTACCTATTCTTTATCTTGACCACATTCTTGCAAGAAAATTTTTTTAGAGTTTCGAAAAACATTTTAAACCGAAACTACTTGTACTGCGGTGAGGGGATACTCACTTCCTTGCGCTTGTTTTCCTTAGAGATTTAACCTTTGTTGTGGATCCTTCCTAAAGAGGGGAAGCTTCCTTGCTCCTTGGTCTCAGCAAGAAGAGGAAATGGTGAAGAAGAGGTCACGGTGGAGGAGGAGGGAGTAGGAAGGTGAATGAGGAAAAATGCCAACTCATTTTAATTTCCTCCTTTTATTCATCATGAGAGGAGGAAGGAAAAATATATTTTTCTTCCTCCTTTCTTTTACTCTCTTCATAATTAAGAGAAAATTCTAGATACATCCCTTCTTGGTGAGTAAGAAAAGAATATTCTAGAGCATCTCTTCATTAGAGAGGAAGAAGACAACTCTCACTTCTCCTTCTAAGAGAAGAGCCTTTTCTTCTTACATTCAATTATGGTTTTCCTCTCTTTTCTAACAATAATTTCTCTTGGTCTAGTGGTTATCTTATTCAGGCATCTAATGAGAGATCTAGAGTTCAAGTCCTAGACCTTATATATTTTTATTTCTATTTTATTTGTTTAAGTGTTCGGCTAGGAGCAAAATTTAACTAAAACATATATATTTTTTCTTTATTCATGATAAAATATTCTAGAATTTTGCTAAGGACCCTATGGGTGTTACAGTCTCCCATACCTCATAAAAGTTCATCCTCAAACTTTAAAATAGCTCGGGGTACTTCTGTCTCATATCGTCTTCGCGTTCCCAAGTAGCTTCTTCGAACCGTTGATTTTGCCACAGAACCTTTACTAAAGGTATTTCCTTGTTCCTTGGCCTTTTAATATCTCGATCTAATATCTGAATCGGTCGGCTCTCGTAGCTCAGGTCCTCTTGAACTTGAACTGTCTGTGGTTCGATCACTTGATCTGTGCCACCCATGTACTTCTTGAGCATTGGGACATGGAACACATTGTGAATAGTCGACATCTCTGGTGGTAGCTCTAGTTCATAAGCCACCTTGCCAACTCTCTTCAGAATTTGATATGGTCCTACATATCGAGGACTTAGTTTTCCCTTCTTTCCGAATCTCATCACTCCTTTCATAGGAGCTACTTTGAGGAATACTGAATCCCCAACGCTGAATTCCAGCGGCCTACGTCGCTTATCTGCATAATTCTTCTGCCAAATTTGTGCAGTCTCTATTCTTTGGCGGATCTTTTGTATTGCACGGGTGGTGCTGTCGATAAGATCGGTTTGAAATCCCATTTCCTTATTTTCACCGCCTTCATACCAGCATATAGGGGATCTACATTTTCTCCCGTACAATGCCTCGTACGGTGCCATACCAATGGTAGCTTGATAGCTATTGTTATAGACGAATTCCGCTAAGCATAGATATCGGCACCAGCTCCCTTTGAAGTTCAGGGCGCAAGCTCGTAACATATCTTCCAATACTTGATTCACCCTTTCTGTTTGCCCGTCAGTCTGACGGTGAAAGGCAGTGCTGAACAATAATTTCGTACCCAGGGCTTTCTGAACTCATTCCCAAAAATGTGAAACAAAACGGTCATCTCTATCAGAGATGATGGTCTTAGGGATCCCATGCAGTCTGATAATCTCTTTGACATATAATTGGGCTAGCTGTTCGATCGAGTAGGTCATCTTGATTGCCATAAAATGGGCCGATTTTGTCAACCTGTCCACGATTACCCATATAGCATCGTAGCCATTCGTCGTTTTGGGAAGTCCCGAAATGAAGTCCATGGAAATATCCTCCCATTTCCATTCTGGAATCTGAATTGGCTGCAGTACACCTCCAGGTCTCTGGTGTTCTGCTTTAACTCTTTGGCAGGTCAGGCAAGTACTGACGTGCTGAGCCACATCCCTCTTCATACCAAACCACCAGAATTTCTTCTTCAGGTCTTGGTACATTTTGGTGGATCCAGGATGCATTGCGTATAGTGTCGCATGCGCCTCGCCTCCTCTAATATCTTTTTCCGCATCTCTGAATTGTCGGGAATACATAGGCGATCCTTGAAGTACAGTATTCCACTGTCACCGATACGAAATCCGTTATCCTTCCCTTCTAAGACTTCTTGCTTGATCCTTTGGATGCTGGGGTCACGGGTTTGTTTCTCCGATATATTGTCGAATAATGTTGTTGCTATGGTCAGGGTAGAGAGTTGCCTGGTGACATTTTCGATCCTCTGACCGGTAATGTTTCTCGGCTTCCCGATAAATTCATACTTCGGTTCGCATTTAGGATTCAATAACATATTTGCATAATGACTAATAATAGGTATCTGACCTGTAATGACTATCGAAGCACTGGTCCCATCTTCTTTGGCGAGGGAGTGGATCCTGGCATTCGTCATAGCTGGCGGGGCTTCCAGTCTCCCTTGGCCAATCTGAGGGCCTTCTAGTGCAGCTTGCATTAGGTGTAGCTATGAGGGGGCACCTCTATTCTGGATATTCTGCTGCTGAGGTGTCTGCATCTGAGTAGGACAATTTCTGGCCAAGTGTCCTTCCAATCCGCAGCTGTAGCACTTATTCGTGCCCACACGGCATTTTCCCGGATGCATCTTTCCGCAGGTGGTGCACTGAGGAAACATAGGTTGCTTGTTCGCTGAACCACCCTGAGAACTGTTCCATTGTTTTCTTTTACTGTTGGAGTTTCCCTTCCAGTTGGTTCTGATATGTTGAGGTTTCTGAGCTTGACTCTTACCCTCATTCATCGCCTTCTAATAGTGTTCAGTGATCAGAGCACTGCTAATTAATTCCTCGGTGGTCTGTGGTCTATTAACGCCGCCGACCACATTTAGGGATATTTCGGGTCTGAGCATCTTCAGCATAAGTCGGACCCTTTCTCTTTCTGTACTGACCAGCTCTGGACATAGGCGTGCTAATCGGTTAAATTTCTTCACGGCCTCATTCACTGATAGGTCACCTTGCCGGAACTCGGTGAACTCGTCGTAGTGTTTATTGGTCACCCGCATATGGAAGAACTCTTCAAGGAATTCAGTCTCGAAGTCTGTCCATCTCATCTGATTCACCTGTCTCCTTGCTTTGACTCGGTCCCACCACATTCTGGCATGACCTGTAAGGCAAAACGATGCACACTTAACCTTCTCATGTTCGGGCCAATCTAAAAGCTCCACGATGCTTTCCACAGTCTTAAGCCACGCCTGAGCATCCCATGGCTCACAGTTTCCGGAGAAGGCTTCTGGCTTCAGCCACTGAATCAGGTATGCCTCTTGTCGGACCACTGGAATAGGAACTACCGGTGGTACCGGTGCCGGAGGTACTGGTACAGCCGCAGGTATAATAGGTATCGCATTCGGGTTCCCTGGTGGGGTAACAGGATTCCCTTGCTGATTCATCAATGCAGTGATCGTTTGTTGCTGTTCCGTGACCTGACGCTGGAGCTCGGTAATCACATGCATCAGATCGGGTGGAGGTACCGTCTCATCTGCTCGGGTATTTCGTGTTCTAACCATGCTTTATCTTCATAAATCACAATAAACTAATATAAGTTATCGTTATTCATGACCAGGCTACCCTAAGGTTGTTATCGTTCCTAATCTACCATCATATATATCTAAGCTAAAAATGTGATAACTAAATAAATAAGATAATAAGCATGCATATTATCAAACATCATAAAGAAATAGATCAAGCATAAATATCACATCAAAATAAAATTTAAGCATAAAATTCTTACTTGGAGCGGCAGGATAAAGGCTTGATGTGTGTGTAGTGGAAGGTAGACCTTGCTCTGATACCAAACTGTAACGCCCGCCCTTCCAGGTAGCACTAAGGCCACCCCAGAGGGACGGACGTCACTAAAACATAGACATCAATTATACTAATGCATATGGATTCATGGCAGCGGAAGACATATATATATAATTGTTTTTTTTTTCATATCATAACATATACCATATGCATCTAGTTCTCTTAACATGGCATGTGAAGTCAAACGTACCAACATAACATGAGTAGGATATCATACTAGCTGAACATTATCATAAGCATAGGTCCAACATTGTTCACATGCATAACTTAGATAATTCAAAAACTTAAATAGATCTATCCACTAGCACTTCCACACACATCCTCATTGCCTTTCCTGCTCTGCTCCCAAACCATCCATTCCTTGCCTTTATCTGCAGTACAAGGAAAACGTGTAGCTATAAGCCAAAGGCTTAGTGAGATCCTTGCCTACCCATAAATCCGAAAAACACATAACATAACATAACATGTAGAAACCATAGCATAGCATAACATAGCATGGAGAATCATAACATAGAACATATCTTATCATGTAAAAACCATAACATCTCATAACATAACATGAGGAAAAACAGAACATAATATATCATATCACATAAGGAGCATAACATATCAGAGTATAGCATGTGAGTGTATATCATGATTCATATCACATTCTGTAAACACATATCATGAAGCCTATCATATCATGTAAACATGTATCATAACTCATACCTGTTCATAAAGGTGCATAAACATAATTTCATAATATGTGCATGTAGATGCAATATGTATATTTTTAAAATATGTATCATGGAATGCACATATGCATCATGCTTCTTTCAAAACATATAGTATACATACTTGAATATCATATCATCATCATGAGAAGGGCCCCGGCTTGTACCACATGTAAACATAAATGCGCGCAATCCCTAGGACAGGGTAGCTAGCCCCGAACCTACTAGGGATCTAGGTCCGTTCATAGTCCGTCGACCTAGGGGCGTACTGAGGAGTCCATCCCTTAACGAGGTCCGTTCATAGTCCGTCGACCCCGGGGCGCTTATGGAGCCCACCCTTGGTACAAGCCATACAAAGTAAAATATCATGCATATCATATCTCATCATATCATACATGTCATAATTCTTGTCATATCATGAAGAGAGCTATTGATCCCCAACTTAAGGGAAGCATCTCTTTACCATAGCATGAAGAGTGCTCTTGATCCCAACTTAAGGGAAGCAACTCTTTTTCATAACATGAAGAGTGCTCTTGGTCCCAACTTAAGGGAAGCAACTCTTTTTCATAACATGAAGAATGCTCTTGGTCCCAACTTAAGGGAAGCAACTCTTTAGGCTTTTCTTCTTACATAAGCCATTCACACATGCATTATATAACATGTTCTTATCATAACATAAAGTATAACATGTTATTTTCTTATCATCAACCTTGGCATATCATCTCATGAACTTAGCATAACATATCATGAACATGGCATATCATATCATGAGTCTAGCATATCATATCATGACCATAGTCTATCATGTCATAAGTCTATCATATCATATCATAAACATGGCACATCTTATCATAAGACATAGAAATGCAACATATCATAAAACATATTTTCATCACATCATAAAGCATGAAAGCTTAATCTACTTATATATCAAAGGCTACATATCATGAAAATACATAAGCATGTTTGGTTAGGTTTAAACTCTTTCCTAACCCAATTAATCCATCTTGGCCAAACCATATCAGTAGGTTTCAACCTCATTTTATTCCATATGAAGCATAGAACTTATCCACATAACATGTAAACTTGATCTAAGAACATACAAGGCATTATACTTCATGAATAAGCATGTTTGAGTTCAAAACTCTAACCTTAACCCATTTATCTCAATTTGGCCGAAACATATCAGTAGGGTTCTTATATCATTTGGTTCCATATGAAGCATAGAACTTATCCACATAACATGTAAACTTGATCTAAGCACATACAAGGCATTATACTTCATGAATAAGCATGTTTGAATTCAAAACTCTAACCCTAACCCATTTATTTCAATTTGGCCAAAACATATCAGTAGGGTTTCATATCATTTTATTCCATAAGAAGCATAAGACATAAACATGTAACATGCACATTTAGTCTAAGTACCTATAGAGCATTGTACAAGTACCTACAAGGCACTATACTTCATGAATAAGCCTATTTGAGTTCAAAACTCTAACCCTAACCCATTTATTTTCATTTGGCCGAAACATATCAGTAGGGTTTCATGTCTTTTTATTCCATAAGAAGCATAAGACTTAAACACGTAACATGCACATTTAGTCTAAGTACCTATAGAGCATTGTACAAGTACCTACAAGGCACTATACTTCATGAATAAGCCTATTTGAGTTCAAAACTCTAACCCTAACCCATTTATTTTCATTTGGCCGAAACATATCAGTAGGGTTTCATATCATTTTATTCCATAAGGAGCATAAAACTTAAACATATAACAAGCCCATTTAATCTAAGTGCATACAAGGTATTGTACTTCATGATCTAAGCATATTTGAGTTCAAAACATTAACCCTAAACCATTTATTTCAATTTGGCCAAACATATTAGTAGGGTTTCATACCATTTTATTCCATAAGAAGCATAAAAACCTTGGTTATAAACATGTAAAAAATTCATACATCACAAAGAGGTACAACTAGTATGGTTTCTATCTAAAATTCTTGACCTAAGGCCTTCTAATCAATTTTGGCTGAACCATATAGATAGGTATCTCTTTTTTTTTCACAACATGAAGAATGAAGACTTAACTAACAACATGTGAAATTCATATATCATAGAGTAGAAAAATTAAACATGTGATCAAAGAAAACTTGTTCTAGGTCCTCTCTTCCATCCTTGGCCGAAACATGCAATAAGGCTCTAAATTTCTCTTTTTCTTTTTCTATAACATGAAGCATCTCTTATCACTTGTTAACCCTAAGTGACTACCTATTCTTTATCTTGACCACATTCTTGCAAGAAAATTTTTTTAGAGTTTCGAAAAACATTTTAAACCGAAACTACTTGTACTGCAGTGAGGGGATACTCACTTCCTTGCGCTTGTTTTCCTTAGAGATTTAACCTTTGTTGTGGATCCTTCCTAAAGAGGGGAAGCTTCCTTGCTCCTTGGTCTCGGCAAGAAGAGGAAATGGTGAAGAAGAGGTCACGGTGGAGGAGGAGGGAGTAGGAAGGTGAATGAGGAAAAATGCCAACTCATTTTAATTTCCTCCTTTTATTCATCATGAGAGGAGGAAGGAAAAATATATTTTTCTTCCTCCTTTCTTTTACTCTCTTCATAATTAAGAGAAAAGTCTAGATACATGCCTTCTTGGTGAGTAAGAAAAGAATATTCTAGAGCATCTCTTCATTAGAGAGGAAGAAGACAACTCTCACTTCTCCTTCTAAGAGAAGAGTCTTTTCTTCTTACATTCAATTATGGTTTCCCTCTCTTTTCTAACAATAATTTCTCTTGGTCTAGTGGTTATCTTATTCAGGCATCTAATGAGAGATCTAGAGTTCAAGTCCTAGACCTTATATATTTTTATTTTTATTTTATTTGTTTAAGTGTTCGGCTAGGAGCAAAATTTAACTAAAACATATATATTTTTTCTTTATTCATAATAAAATATTCTAGAATTTTGCTAAGGACCCTATGAGTGTTACAGAGCTGAACCTTAAGAAGGCTAAGCCACACTCTGTTCTGATGGTTCAGAAACACAAGGGCAAGGGCAAGCCCAAAGGCAAGGGAAAGTCCCAAGCCAAAGGTAAAGGCAAGGCACTGAAGCCCAAAGGAGGGGTCGCCAAGGATGCTACCTGCTTCCACTGCGGTCAGACCGGGCACTGGAAGATCTTAAGGAGAAGCGATGTGAGACTTCCACTTCAAGTATATATGTTATAGAAGTCAATCTATCTATTTCTTTATCATGGGTATTAGATACCGGATGTGCATCTCACATTTGTACTAATGTGCAGGCACTGAGAAATAGCAGGGCATTGTCGAAGGGTGAGGTGGACCTACGTGTAGGCAATGGAGCACGGGTTGCTGCTGTTGCTGTAGGGACTTATTTTCTATCTCTGTGCTCTAGGCTTGTATTAGAGTTGGATGATTGTTGTTATGTGCCTGCATTAACTAAGGACATAATTTCAGTTTCTTGTTTGGACAAGAAAAGTTTCTCTTTTATAATAAAGGACAAATGTTGTTCAGTTTATTTAAAAGATATGTTCTGTTGTAGTGCACCTCTGATGAACGGACTCTACATTCTAGACCTTGAAAGCCCTATCTATAACATAAATACCAAGAGGTTCAAGTCAAATGACTTGAACCAAACCTATCTCTGGCACTGTCGCTTAGGTCATATAAATGACAAGCGCTTATCCCAGCTCCATAAGGATGGTTTGCTGGACTCATTTGATTTTGAATCTTATGAGACGTGCGAGTTATGCCTACTAGGCAAGATGACCAAGACTCCCTTTAGTGGGCACAGTGAGAGAGCGACTGACTTGTTAGGTCTTATACATAGTGATGTATGTGGCCCTTTCAATGTCGCTGCTAGAGGCGGTTATAGGTACTTCATCACATTTACTGATGACTTCAGTAGATATGGTTACGTGTACTTGATGACACATAAGTCTGAATCCTTTGAAAAGTTCAAAGAATTCAAGAATGAAGTACAGAACCATCTTGGCAAGAGTATTAAGATACTTCGATCAGATGAGGTGGAAAATACCTTACCCATGAGTTTCGTGACTACCTAGCTGAGTGTGGGATTCTATCCCAACTCACTCCTCCTAGAACACCACAGTGGAATGGTGTATCCGAAAGGAGGAATCGTACCCTAATAGATATGGTACGATTTATGATGAGTCACACAGATCTTCCGACATACCTTTGGGGCATGCTCTAGACACGACAGCTTTTATACTCAACCGAGTTCCATCCAAGGCCGTGATAAAGACACCATATAGGATATGGACTGGGAGAGATGCCCAGGTGTCTTTCATGAGGATTTGGGGTTGTGAGGCTTATGTTCGACGTCAAGTCTCGGATAAGTTAGGACTCAAATCCGACAAGTGCTACTTTATTGGATATCCCAAGAAAACTAAGGGATATTACTTCTACATTCCCAGTCAACACAAGGTAGTTGTGGCAAAGACTGGGGTCTTTCTAGAAAGGGACTTTGTTTCTAGAAAGACTAGTGGGAGTACGTTCGATCTTGAAGAAGTTCAAGATGCGGACCATAGCACTGAAGCCTCGATGGAAGTTGAACTGGAACCACAAAGTGTTGTGGATGATGTTGTTCCACAATGAGTTGAGGAACAACAACCAGTTCAAGTAGACATACCTCTTCGCAGGTCTGATAGGATATGTCGTCAGCGTTAGAGATACTCATTTCTCTTGTCTGACCATGATGACGTAGTGCTCATAGAGGATGAGTCTACCACCTATCAAGAAGCTGTGATGAGACCAGATTCTGAGAAATGGCTAGAGGCCATGAGATCCGAAATGGAATCTATGTACACCAACCAAGTATGGACTTTGGTTGATCCACCTAAAGGGGTAAAACCCATTGGGTGTAAGTGGGTCTTTAAGAGAAAGACTGACATGGATGGACTTATCTATAAGGGTCGCTTGGTAGCTAAATGTTTCAAGCAGATTCATGGTATTGACTATGATGAAACCTTTTCTCCAGTAGCGATGTTTAAGTCCATTCGGATCATGCTTGCTATTGCAGCTTACCATGAATATGAGATATGGCAGATGGATGTCAAAACCACGTTTCTGAATGGAAACCTACTCGAGGATGTGTACATGACACAACGTGAGGGTTTTGTAGATCCACAGCATACTAGCAGAGTATGCAAGCTGCATAGGTCCATTTATGGACTAAAGCAAGCTTCTCGGAGCTGGAATCTTCGATTCGATGATGCAATCAAACAGTTTGATTTCATCAAGAACGAAGACGAGCCTTGTGTCTACAAGAAGGTTGTAAGGGATATAGTTATCTTCCTCATATTGTATGTGGATGACATACTACTCATTGGGAAGGACATCCCTTTGCTTCAGTCTGTCAAGACCTGGCTAGGGAGTTGCTTCTCTATGAAGGACTTAGGTGAGACATCCTGCATTCTAGGTATACAGATCTATAGAGATAGATCTATGAGATTGCTTGGCCTAAGTCAGAGTACATATATTGACAAGGTACTCCTTCGGTTTACCATGCAGAACTCCAAGAAGGGGTTTCTGCCGATGTCACATGGCGTGAGTCTCTCGAAGACTCAAGGTCCCTCTTCTAGAGAGGAGAGAGACCGCATGGATCAGATCCCTTATGCCTCAGCCATAGGATCTATCATGTACGCCATGCTATGTACTCGACCTGATGTCTCGTATGCTTTGAGCATGACGAGCAGATACCAGTCAGATCCAAGTGAAAGTCACTGGATAGCGATCAAGAATATTCTTAAGTACTTCAGAAGGACTAAAGAATATTTCTTGATATATGGAGACAACGATGAGCTAGCTGTAAAGGGTTACAGTGATGCCAGCTTCCAGACCGACCAGGATGATTATCGATCGTAGTCAGGGTTCGTATTTTACATAAATGGTGGTGTTGTGAGCTGGAAGAGTTCGAAGCAAGACACAGTAGCTGATTCTATGACAGAGGCCGAGTACATTGCTGCATCAGAGGCAACAAAGGAGGCAGTTTGGATCCGCAAGTTCATCACTGAATTTGGGGTGGTTCCCAGTATCGCTGACCCTATTGAGCTCAATTGTGACAACAATGGAGCTATAACACAGGCGAAGGAACCTCGCTTACACTAGCGGACCAAACACATACTACGGCGCTTCCATCTCATTCGAGAGATTATCGAGAGAGGAGATGTGAAGATATGCAGAGTACCTACAGAGGCTAACATCGCAGATCCCTTGACCAAGACTTTAGCACAGAGGAAGCATGATGGTCACACTAGGTCATTGGGGCTTAGAGCCTACACTGATTGGCACTAGTGCTAGTGGGAGATTGTTAGTTAGATCCCTAGAGACAATCATTTGATAATTGTATTATAGACTTGTTGTATCATATTCTTATATAAATAAAGGCATTTATTTTTTGTTATTATACTTACTTGTATTAGTACCAAATAAACTAAGTATAATAGCGTCCTTGAGTAGAACGTTCTCACCTATATCAATCTGTTAGTTGAACCGATAGTGAGATGATATAGGGAACACTACTCTTAATCATTCCTAGTCGAGTATTAATATTCAGGGACAATGTTAATGCAATAAGACTAGAATGTAGGTCAACTTGATGACTTGATCTCACAAGTCATGGATATAGAGATATCAAGTTGACACATGGGTATGAATTGGAGAATGTATACTAAATAACCCGCCATGAGAAAGTATCATGGATCGTTATATGAGTGTCATATACTTTCTCATGTGGCTATTAGTATGACTACTAGTCCTTGGACCTGAAGTCACCATAGATCCCTACATAAGGAGTTATGTACTTTGATTTCGTCAAACGTCACCCGTAACTGGGTGGACTATAAAGGCGATTACTGGGTATGTAACGAATTATGCAGAGAGATGTGAGTGATGTAGATGAGATCTATCCCTCCTATATGACGGGAGATACATCGATATTCTTGATAGAGTGAGACTACGAAGTGCATGGCCATGCCCAAATGAGTCAATATGAGATATTGAGCTCATTTGATTTAGTGAGTCTACTTGGAGTTCAAGATTTAGTTTGATCAGAGGATGACACGGTTTATGCCTCACATTGATCAATCTAGATGTCTAGGATAGAAGGACACTTGTCATATATTGTGAGAAGTCACAATTAGTAGTCACAAGGTGATGTTGGATCTCAACATTCTTGTAACTTGGGTAGTAATGATGTGTTGCTAGATACCGCTCATTACTTATGCTCCTAAATGGGTTTAGGGGCATTACCAATATTACAAGAACCTATAGGGTAACACACTAAAGACAATTAGATGTAGATTAGGTTCATATGATGAACCAAGAGGATTAGATTCATATGATGAATCAAATTGGATTAAGAGTAATCCTAATTGGGCTAATTGAGTTGGACACAAGTTGATTCATGTGTTCAATGAGTCTAATTTAGATTATGACTCATTGAATCAATTTAATTAAATGAATTAGATTCATTATATTAAATTGGCTTGAATTAAATGGTTGGATTAGATCAACCATGAGAGAGATTAAGTCAAGTTTGACTTGACTTGAGAGGAAGAGGAAGAGTCAAGTTGGACTTGACTTTATGTCACATCATTTGTGACTTGGCATTAAGTGGCCAATGATGATATGCTACATCATCATGTTTAGCACATGTGTGTACCACCTCATGGAAGTTACAAATTCCTTCTTTAATAACCACTTAATGCAAAATGGGGGTTACACTTTTGTGAAAGTGGCCGGCCACTTTTATGATGGGAATGAATTCATTTTTCATTCAAGTGTCATTTACATCTTCTTCTTCCTCAAGCTCTCTCCTCAAGCTTTCCCTCTCCTCCTCTCTTTGCCGAACAACCTAGGTGCTAGCACACCTTTGTTTGGTCTTCTCCACCTAGTGTGTTCGTGTGGATACATATAGAGGAGTATCTATTTTGATACTCTCGAGATCCGACGAATTTTGGACTAGCGGGATACGAAAAAGGGCACGCATTGAAGGTATAAAAGGTTTCCTCTTTATAAATCTAGTGTAGATCTAGATTAGAAACTCGTATTCATATTTTTGTTTTATTTCTACTTCGTACGGATCCAGTGGCTTCGGGCTTCGGGGTTTCCGCGACACGAAAAAGTGATTTTTGCGGCCCGAAAAACCCAACATGATGGGCCCGGCAACTGTACTTGCTATGCGCGCATCCCTAACTAGACCCGAGGTAACTAGTCCCGAATCTAGTAGGGTCTACTATGTTATCTAAACCTAGGGATGACTATGGGAGCCCAACCCAAGGACAACTAAGAGTCCAGTACAGTGCCACTAATAAAGTAAAATACTGTTCATAAGCTGATTTATCTTATCTTGTTCTTACTAGGTTATCTGAACCTAGAGCTAGGTTATCTGAACCTAGAGGCGACTATGGAAGCCCACCCATTGGACCGTAGTCCCATATAAACCGAGGCAAGATTTAGCATGCTATTTAAATGCGTCTATGGCATTTAACTAAGCTATTAGAATGCCTACTGTGGCATTTTACTGCACTAGTAATTCTATCGAACACTTGGTGTGCTCTAAATCTCCTTAACTGAATGATCATGCATAAGGCTGAACTAAAAACATAAAAATGCACGATTAACAACTTATACTGCTGGTGAGGGGTTACTTACTTCCTGCGCTAAGTTTTCTTAAATCCGATCGCTAGGTTTCCGGAGAAGAAGATCGTTTCGGCGATCCTCTTACGTCTACGCTTTCTTCTCGCGGAGGGGAGCGTCCTCGTATCGGAGACGTCGCCGGAAGGTGCTCCTACGACCCTAGGGATGAAACCCTAGGTTTCTTGGGACTTGTGCGCCAAGAGGGTGCGGGAGAGAGAGAGGGGTCGGCGGTGAGGGTGAGGGGAAAGTTGTCGATCAAATAATAAATCCCCACTTAATTTCCCTATTTATATTAAGTGGTTAATACGTCCCAACTCAATAATAAATATAATTTCTCTCCTTTCCTTTCAGCACACCCCTGCTGGGGCGCCTTGGTTACTAGAGTCACCCTATAAGTCATAGAGTCCATAGGTTGCGGGTTCAATCCCCGCTTAGGCTGTTTTACGTTTTTATTTAATTTTTCTACTTCTGGTCCAAAAATTCCATTAGAATATCCTAAAATTCCAGAAAAATAATAGAATATTTCTAAAATTAATTTGAGAATTTTTGGCCATTACACACTTAATCGATCTATCATAACTGACTGATATTAAAGCTGAATTTAACACAAAGTCAAAAGATCTTCAAATATAAAACTTATAATTAATCATATCGCAAAATTATAGGATACCCTTAGTTAAAAGTAGAGATTAGGTGAGATGAATAAAGATTAATTTAACTTTAAATTTTTATTAACTTTAAGATCAAATAAAATAATATTTTGAATTAAATTTTTTAAAAACATTTTAAAAATTATTTAAAAAACCCCTCTAAAAATTATTTTTAAAATAATTTTCAAAATTATTTTAAAAATACATTTAAAAATTTTAAAACCCTTTTTAAAATTATTTTACAACCCCTTCTAAAAACCAATTTTTTTAAAAAAAATATTTTAAAACCCCTTTTTAAAAATTTAAATTAAAAACCATTTTAAAAATTATTTTAAAAATTATTTTTAAAATCATTTTTAAAAAATAAATTAAATCCTAAATTAATTAAAACTTAACGATTAAGTAAATTAAAATTAAATTAAATAATTATTAATCTTAATTTACTTGATCAATTTGAAATCTATCTTAATTAATCCTAACTAACTTAATTAAATCTAAATTAACTTACTCAAAGGCAAAATTACTAATCAATTAATTGAAATAACAATTAAGTGCTAAGTATTACTAATCCAAAAATAATAATTAATTAAATTATTCTTTAAAATTAATTAATCAAATCATATTTAAATTAATTACAACTTAATATTTAACTTAACTTAAATAATAATGTAATTAAAGCTATCTTAATACAATCAAAATTAATTAAAACTTAAATTAATTCACTTAGACTTAAATAAAGCTTAATTAAACTAAATTTAATTAAATCCGAAATTTAAGTTAATTAAATCTAATTTAATTAATCAAATAAGTGCTAAATTATTAAATTGAGTTTATTAAATAATAGTTAATCAATATTAATAATAATCAATCCAATTTAGTTTTAACTTAATTATCAATTCAAAAATAGACTTATTGGTTTATCCCAATTAAATGCACTTAATTCAAACTCAAGAATTTGAACTTGATTCAAACTTAAGAATTTAAACTTAATTAATTTAATTTGAACTTAAGAATTTGAACTTAACTTAACTAATAAAACATTAGTAACCAATTATTTCATTTAGTCTAAAATTAAATTTAATTTAATTAACTTAATTTGAGATTAATTTTTCAGAAATAATTGATTAATGATTAATTTAAATAATTTTATTTTAATCAATCTTAATTAACAATTAGAATCGGTGAATAGAAAGTTCTAATTTTTTAAAATAATATATTTTTCGAAAATCAATATTCTCAATACTAAGTCCCTTAGACACTTAGGTAGAGAAGATTGTAGCTAACAAGAGTGACAAGAGGTGTCAAGTCAACATAAGGGGGAGAATACATCGGAAAAGGATTTGCTTAAACATTGCTTTAAAAATTACTTATTTTACAAAAGATTTTGAAGTGTTTAGAAAATTGCTTTCCAAGTGTTTTAAAAATGGCTTTGAAAATACTTTTAAAATTATTTTCCAAAATACTTGCAAAGTTCTATGTTTGAAAATTTTTGTGAAAAAAAAATACTTGCAAAATATTTTGAAAAGTACTTGCAAATTTTTATACTTGAAAAATGTTTTGAAAAATCCTTACAAACTGTTTATACTTGAAAAATGTTTTGTGAAATCCTTACAATTTTTTATATCTTGAAAAACATGTTGCAAAATCCCTCTTAAAATATTGAGAAAAATTTCTTTGGAAAGTCTCTTTAAAATTGCTTGAAAATACTTACCTAGGAAATTTTCTTTTAACTTAGTGAAAACTTTTGCAAACTCTCCCTAATATAAACCTGAAAACCATTGGTATATTTGTTAGCTTACTTGATTTATTTGTTTGTCTTACACTTTTGGTGTAACTTATTTGCATATTCATTTTTGATGAATGACAAAGGGGGCAAGTAAGGGTTTAAGATAAGAAAATTCATCACCCTAAAACAATGTTAAGAGAATAAAATAATAATTGAAATTATTTTGTCATACATGCTAGTATTATTTTTTGTTCATGTAAATTTTTCTAACTTTAACTCAGATTGTCATTATATGAAAAAGAGGGAGATTGTTGGTACAGTTAGTATTAATGGTCAAACTCAGGATTTGATTATTGATAAATAATTTAAAGTTAGATATTATATTTGTCTAACCTCTTTCTGAGTGTGCTGAAATTGATGGGTCTAGAGTTCCTAACATCAGGTTGATGTCTAGATGTGTGATTCTAGCAGGAAGTCCAGCTGGATTTACAGGACCTAATAGCTGGCTAAAGTCCAGTCGAGATGTTTGATTCCAGATGACTCGCTAAAGTTTAAATGTACAATTCCAGCAAGAAGACCTAATGGGTCAAGAGGTAAGTGAAAAGACTACAAATGGTAAGTGAGGTAAGTCAACTAGAGGAGAGTGATTCAATGAGGACCAGTCCCAGTGGCATTATAGGTGCTGGTCTAGCCTAGATCAATTTTAAAAATCTAAGCTAAGACTATGGCTAGATCTTGATCTTGGTAAGATAGGATCTAACTCATAAATAAACTATTTGTGGATATATTTTAATAACTCTGTGGTGTAGATACATACATAGATTTTTAAATTCTACACATGTGACCATTGATAGAGCCTAATTCCAAGTCTGGAGTCAAAAGATATGACCTCCAAAAGATTGTTGTCTCGAATTAGTGATTGGAGGCGCCTCAAGTGGATGTAGTGAATCGAACTGGACCGGACCGAACTGAAGCAATGGATAAGATTTGAATTATTTAATTAGTTTTATCTACAGAATTATCTGTAAGATCCAAAGTTAAAATGTTTATCCTAAATTTAATGGATATGATAAGAATAGGATCATCTATAAAAGGGCGTTAGCTATCCAAGAAAAAATATCAATCTTCTACACTAATCCTTGATTGTTCGACTGCTCTGGTGTCAACCTACTACTGTGCTGCAATCCTGCTACACCCGACTACTACAAACAGACCAACACCAATGCATGGGTTCATTCAGATCTCCATCCAAGTATTGGGTAACATTTTGTTTACAGTTAATTATTGTATAAAGAAAAGTGTAGTTATTGTTACACTTTCTTCTTCAATTTGTGTATTCAATTATGACTTAATAGTGGATTACCCGTCAATAGGTCCAAATAGCCTAGGTCTTAGAGTAGGAGTCATCGAAGGTTCCAAACCAAGTAAAAATTGATTGTGTTTTATTTTTCTTACATAGTATATTTTTTCGTTATACACTCATTTTAAAATGAAAAGAAAGTTTTAAAATATGCATGATTCAACACTCCTGATTGATCTTATAAGTTTGACAAAAGAAATCTATAAAATGACCCAATTAACTCATCCAATGAAACTTATGCTCAATATGAATATTTTTTTCAACTATTGATGTAGATATTTGAATTTCCTATAGAATATAAATTAAACATTCTACCTTTGTAAATGAACAAACAAATAACATTCAAACTAAGTACCGCTTTTTATCCAATTCATTTGGATAAATTTATCAAACTTAAATACAAAAACTTAAATATAAAATAAATAATTTATTGTACACATCAAAGCATTTGTAAACATCATTCCCAGTGGATTATGGTACTGAGATACTATAGTTTTTTCATTAAGATCATTTACCTTCCATTATTAAATTGCTTCCGTTAATTCAATCACATAAATTTTGTTAAACTAACTTAATGTCACGCCCCCAGAGGAGTCTCTACCGACAAAATTTCGATAACATCTCTGTTAGGACCTTCGGATAGTGGCTAGAGAGGGGGGGTGTGAATAGCCGACCTCAAATTATCGTTTCTTCCTACAATTTAGGTTAGCGCAGCGGAAATACAATGTAGAAACGAAAGTGGAGAAGATCAAACCTCAAACACGATGATGTAACGAGGTTCAGAGATGATACTCCTACTCCTCGGCGTGCCCGTAAGGTAGACGAAGCCTATCAATCCGTCGGTGGATGAGACCCCGGAAAATCGGCTAACAACAACTCCTTCTGGGTGGAGAAACCTCGCCACAAACTCTTTTGCAACAGCAATAAAGGAGTACAAAGAATAGAGCAAGAAACAATGGACAATATGAATGTAAAAACACCCTACCAAGTTTGCTTGTCTTCTCGTTGTCTACTGGAGTCCGTTGATGAAGCAGCAACTTCACGGATCCAACAACAGCAGCTAGAAAGTCGATGAAGCTCACACGAAACTTCGGTGGAGAGCTCAACAAAGCTCGATCGTAGGAGCAAGAACCGTAGTCAAGCGTTATCCTTCCTTCTTCTCATGGCGGCCTTATATCCCGCACTGCGAAGGCGACAAAGAAGAATCAAATCTAGCCGCTGAGTCACTGGCGGCCCTGGACCGATCGGGCTCCATCACGATCGGTCAGAGGACCTGATCGATCGTGGACCGATCAGGTCTAAGCCGATCGGTCCCAAGATCGATCAACCAACTCTCTGTGAGAGTTGGCTGCTGATCGGTCCGTGGACCGATCATAGTGGATCGGTCCACACCGATCCCCTACCTCGCCTCGATCGTTTCCGATCATCGGTGACCGATCGATACCTTGATGAGCCACGTTTGGTTCTTGATCGGTCACCAAACCGATCGGATACATGTATTCTCTGGATTGGTCCGATCCATTTCCACCTTAAACCTAAAGCCTTCCCGGTCTAGAGAACGAGCTACCGAGCCCTCTCTGACCTAGTCCGGAGAACGAGCTACCGAGCCCTCTCCGACTTCCTCATCCGGTCCAGAGAACGAGCTACCGAGCCCTCTCTGACCTAGTCCGGAGAACGAGCTACCGAGCCCTCTCCAACTCTGTCTGGTCCAGAGAACGAGCTCCCGAGCCCTCTCTGACCTAGTCCGGAGAACGAGCTACCGAGCCCTCTCCGACTTCGTCCGGTCCAGAGAACGAGCTCCCGAGCCCTCTCTGACCTAGTCCAGAGAACGAGCTCTCCGACTTCGTCCGGTCCAGAGAACGAGCTCTCGAGCCCTCTCTGACCTAGTCGGAGAACGAGCTACCGAGCCCTCTCCGACTTCGTCCGGTCAAGAGAACGAGCTCCCGAGCCCTCTCTGACTCCATCCAGTCCAGAGAACGAGCTACCGAGCCCTCTCTGACTTCATCCAGTCCAGAGAACGAGCTACCGAGCCCTCTCTAACTTCATCCAGTCCAGAGAACGAGCTACCGAGCCCTCTCTGACTTCCACGTCCGGTCCAGAGAACGAGCTCCCGAGCCCTCTCTGACCTAGTCCGGAGAACGAGCTGCCGAGCCCTCTCCGACTTCGCATGCCAAGCTTCCATACTTGGACTTCTCCCGTGCCAAGCTCCCTGCTTGGACTTCTCCCGTGCCAAGTCTCCATACTTGGACTTTTCCGTGCCAAGTCTCCATACTTGGACTTCTCCGTGCCAAGCTCCCTGCTTGGACTTTTCCGTGCCAAGTCTCCATACTTGGACTTTACCCGAATCAAGTCAACTCAAGTCGGGTCAACCAGGTCAACCTTAACCAAAGGTTGCACCCACAATCTCCCAAGTTTGTATTCTTGTCAAACATCAAGATACAACTTTTCTATTCTCGTCAAACATCAAAATACAGCTCGAGTCAGGTCAACTCGAGTCGGGTCAACCAGGTCAACCTTGACCTAAGGTTGCACCAACAATCTCCCCCTTTTTGATGTTTGAAAAAAACCATAATCAAGTTAGGTTAACCCGATAACCTAACTTAGGTTTTCCAATAGTTCTCCAATGTTCTTCCTTGAACATTCTCCCCAAACTCCAATGTTCTTCCTTGAATATTTTCTAAACATTCTCCCCCTTTTTGACACACATCAAAAAGAGTGAATCAAGGTCAAGAGTTTCTTCCTAATGAAAATCCCATACCTTTCATTGAAACCCTTAATTTCCCCCTTGATACTAAATACAACAATCAACATAGTGACAATCCCTATATCACTAATCTTGACGAGTAAAAACTCCCCCTAAAAGTCAACTCCCGCTTGACCAATAGGTAAAACTCCCCCTAAAGGTCAACTCCCCCTTGACCATTGCACCAACAATGTCTTGGAGAGTTTCAATCCTTTAGAAATCTAAAATATCAACTTCCAGCTGAAATTTCAGACAATCAGTCGAAAATCAGCATTTTGGCACGCTCAGCCCTTTACTGGATCGGTCACCAGACCGATCCACACTTCCCTGGATCGGTCCAGTGACCGATCCAGACCTCCCTGGACCGATCAGCATCCCCTCTGATCGGTCCACAAAGCTCTGATAAGAGTTCTGAATTTTTTTTTCTCACCGAAATTTAGAAACCCCTAAAAAATTACAGAAAATTCCAAAAATTGTAAAATTTTGAGGATACATTCCTCATAACATATATTATCATGGAAAAATAGTTTTCTATGAAAATAACTTCCATTTTCAAATCTTGATACAAAGTTCGAAAAACTTGGAAATAGCTCAAGGTTAATCCATCTTTGTATCAACTTGCTCAATGATGAATGCTATCACTAGAAAAGCTTCATCAAAGTTTTTCAAATCAATTTTGAAATGATTTTAAACCATTCAATTTAGGACCACAATCTTAGGGCTAAATGTACATGACTTGTACACAAGCTTTCCCTATGATCCTCAATTTAGAATTAGGCTCATCTAGGTACAAGAGCTATGCACCTTGATCCTAACTCATAATCCTAATATCTCACACACATCTAAGGTGTATCAAACACATCCAAGTCAATTTTGATGTGAGATATGGGTTTAGGTCATCTTAAGCTAAGTTCTCATGCATTTTCTAGACAACAATTTGATTTCCATATCAAATTGAGTTTTTATCCTTAAATCAATTTAATTGATCATAAATGCAAGAGATGATGACATGGCATGAAATAATATCATAAATGAACATATGTGCCAATGTCATGATGTCATGGCATAAAGTATGAAACTTAAATAAGGCATGACATATAACTAACCTATGCATTATCATGACATTTCAAATGACAATAAACTAAATATGATGTCATGACATGACATATGGCAAACAATATATGACAAATAACATATAAAGGTATAGAAAATACCTAATTCTAGCCTTAGTTGCCATTTTGATAATTTTGATCATTTTGCCACAAATTCTATATTCCTAAGTGTAATAGACCTAAAATCATATACTAAAGATTTTTAGATCACTATGTGCCAATTAGATTGACCCTAGAAAATTCCTCAAATGTGGTTGGCACATCCTAATCACCTTAGGAATAATTTTTAATTTCATTTTCAAGGCTTGATTACACCTCGAAAATTCCTACAATGCCACCTTTTGCCATGATTAGGTTAACTACCTATCCAATTAAGGTTGGCACACCCTAACCCATCTAGCATGATGGAATCACGCTCCTAGGAACCCAAAACCTATTTGAGCTCATTGGGTTCACTAAATATTCACTAGGGATGACTTCCCTAGCAACCCTCCTAATGACCCTCCTAGGCTTTAAAGCCTTGGTCATTTGGGACTCATCAAGATCAACTCTAGGGGTGACTCCCCTTGTGACCTTGGTGATGGTCTTCCTAGCCCTAGGTCTTGTTCCATAATCGAATGGAACATTATGATAAGTGGGCTTGACCACTTGAGACATAGGTTTGTGACTCAAACCTCTCATGTCCTTGGGCTTTTGTTTTTGACCCTTAGACCCTAGAGTTGACTTCTCCAAATTCTTAAGAGTCTTTTCTAAGGTGTCAAGTCTTGACCTCAAGACTTGATTTTCCTTCTCTAATACCTCAAGTTTTAATTTGTCATTTTTCTTTGAGGTATTCCTAGGCATATGTCTTGTTGTTTTGGGATTCCTATCTAGGTTTTCCTTAACCTTAGATGAGTTAATTCTAGGGTTGGCATTTCTAGTATCATCCTTACCTAGACTAACATGTTTGGCACCTAAGCACATGTATCGGTTTCTATGGTTATCATGCTTATCATCATTGGCAATTGCAATAAAGCTACTAGCATGTTTCTTATTAGAATTGCAATAATGTGCCTTAAAGGGTACCTTAGGGTTTGCCTTAGCTCCCCCTATAAATGTGCTTGGTCTCTTGTCCTTGTGAGGTTGCCTCCCCCTCGGACATTGGCTCCTATAATGTCCCCTTTGCTTGCATTGAAAGCACACCACGTGCTCCTTGCCCTTGCGTATCGGGACTCCGGCTTCCTTGACCTTTGGCGCCGGTGGAGTCTTCCTAATCCTCTTTTGACATTTACTCTTGTAATGCCCATATTCCCTACACTCAAAGCACATTATATGTAATTTATTTGAAATTAAGTTGCTAGAGTTACCTAGGGTTGAGGATGGATATACGCTCTCTTCTTCATCCCTTCCGGAGGTAGAGGCTTCTTCTTGCACCAATCTTGATGAAGAACTCTCCTCCTCTTCTTCCTTAGATGTTGAGTAGCCCTCAACTTCTAATTCCATACCTCCATGATGTGAGCTACTTGGCTCACTTGACTCCTCTTCATGACTTGAATTGGAGCTCTCCTCATGGAACTTAGCCAAGTTGTTCCACAACTCCTTGGCATCGTTGTATCCACCTATCTTACACACGATATCATTAGGTAATGAAAATTCAAGGATTTTCGTTACCTCATCGTTGATTGTGGATTGGTGGATTTCTTCCTTCGTCCACTTCTTCTTCTCGAGAGGTTCTCCCTTTTTATCCACCGGAGGAGTAAAACCTACTCGTACACAATTCCAATTCACTAGGTTAGTCATAAGAAAATACTTCATTCTTACCTTCCAATACGGGAAGTCGTCGCGATCGTAGAAGGGTGGAATCGTGATGTCTTTTCCAAGTAGATCCATTCTCTAGCTTGTGCTCCCCCGGGTGTTAATCCGTCGAAGAGCAACCTTGCTCTAATACCACTTGTTAGGACCTTCGGATAGCGGCTAGAGAGGGGGTGTGTGAATAGCTGACCTCAAATTATCGTTTCTTCCTACAATTTAGGTTAGCGTAGCTGAAATACAATGTAGAAACGAAAGTGGAGAAGATCAAACCTCAAACACGATGATGTAACGAGGTTCAGAGATGATACTCCTACTCCTCGGCGTGTCCGTAAGGTGGACGAATCCTATCAATCTGTCGGTGGATGAGACCCCGGAAAACTGGCTAACAACAACTCCTTTTGGGTGGAGAAACCTCGCCACAAACTCTTTTGCAACAGCAATAAAGGAGTACAAAGAATAGAGCAAGAAACAATGGGCAATATGAATGTAAAAACACCCTACCAAGTTTGCTTGTCTTCTCGTTGTCTACTGGAGTCCGTTGATGAAGCAGCAACTTCACGGATCCAACAACAACAGCTAGAAAACCAGCCGATGGAAGCTCACATGAAGTTTCAGCAGTGGAGAGCTCAACAAAGCTCAGATCGCAGGAGTAAGAACCGTAGTCAGCAAGCGTTATCCTTCCTTCTTCTACTGTAGCGGCCTTATATCCTGCACCTGCGAAGAAGACAAAGAAGAATCCAAAAATCTAGCCGTTGAGTCACAACGGCTAAGCCTGGACCGATCAGGCTCCATCCTGATCGGTCTGTGGACCGATCAGGTCCTAGGCTGATCGGTCCCTAGACCGATCAACCAACTCTCTGTGAGAGTTGGCTTCGAAGCCTGATCGGTCTGTGGACCGATCAGGCTATAGGTGGATCGGTCCACAGACCGATCCCCCTACCTTTTTCTGCCTCCTGATCGTTTCCTGATCGGTCTGGTGACCGATCAGATACCTTACAGTGAGCCACTGTTTGGTTACTGATCGGTCACCAAACCGATCAGATAACCCATAGTATCACTGGATTGGTCTGCAGACCGATCCAATTTCCCAGCCTTAAACCTAAAGCCTTCCCGGTCTAGAGAACGAGCTACCGAGCCCTCTCTGATCTAGTCCGGAGAACGAGTTACCAAGCCCTCTCCGACTTCCTCATCCGGTCCAGAGAACGAGCTACCGAGCCCTCTCTGACCTAGTCCGGAGAACGAGCTATCGGACCCTCTCTACCTCTGTCTGGTCCAGAGAACGAGCTCCCGAGCCCTCTCTGACCTAGTCCGGAGAACGAGCTATCGAGCCCTCTCCGACTTCGTCCGGTCCAGAGAACGAGCTCCCGAGCCCTCTCTGACCTAGTCCGGAGAACGAGCTACTGAGCCCTCTTCGACTTCGTCCGGTCCAGAGAACGAGCTCCCGAGCCCTCTCTGACCTAGTCGGAGAACGAGCTACCAAGCCCTCTCCGACTTCGTCCGGTCTAGAGAACGAGCTCCCGAGCCCTCTCTGACTCCATCCAGTCCAGAGAATGAGCTACCGAGCCCTCTCTGACTTCATCCAGTCCAGAGAACGAGCTACCGAGCCCTCTCTAACTTCATCCAGTCCAGAGAACGAGCTACCGAGCCCTCTCTGACTTCCACGTCCGGTCCAGAGAACGAGCTCCCGAGCCCTCTCTGACCTAGTCCAAAGAACGAGCTGCCGAGCCCTCTCTGACTTCGCATGCCAAGCTTCCAAACTTGGACTTCTCCCGTGCCAAGCTCCCTGCTTGGACTTCTCCCATGCCAAGTCTCCATACTTGGACTTTTCCGTGCCAAGCCTCCATACTTGGACTTTTCCGTGCCAAGTCTCCATACTTGGACTTCTCCGTGCCAAGCTCCCTGCTTGGACTTTTCCGTGCCAAGTCTCCATACTTGGACTTTACCCGAATCAGGTCAACTCAAGTCGGGTCAACCAGGTCAACCTTGACCAAAGGTTGCACCCACAATCTCCCAAGTTTGTATTCTTGTCAAACATCAAGATACAACTTTTCTATTCTCGTCAAACATCAAAATACACCTCGAGTCAGGTTAACTCGAGTCGGGTCAACCAGGTCAACCTTGACCTAAGGTTGCACCAACAATCTCCCCTAGAGGAGTCTCTACCGATAAAATTTCGATAGCATCTCCCCTGTACCGGTGACAATATGAAGCATAAGTACATATAACCACAAGCATACTCATCAGTAGTATATAATAGTCCACTCGGATGGATAAATAATACAACCACGCAGATTTAATATGCAACCCACATGGTTGAAACATAACACAGCAGAAAACACAACATAAGGAACATAAAACACCAGAATAACTAACTGCGAGCCGGCCCGACTTGACACATAATCAACACATCAAATACAAGACAAACTACATATAAAATATACAAATACGAGAACAAGTACAAAACCAAATATGCGAACGAAAACACTAATGGTAGGAGAAGCTCAATGTGACACGGGATTGGTGGACAAGATCTTTAGGAGACTCCATAAATCCTTTACCTGCTACCTGGCGAAATAACCAGTTTACGGGGTGGTGAGTATAAAGACTCAGCGGGTAATAGACAGATAGTGCATGAGTATAGTAAAGAACTAGAGATACAAAGGTATACAGTCTCATAGAAAAAATACCAGATACAACAGTGATATCATAAAAAGTGTTCATGCCTGAAACCAAATCCTAGGCTAGTAATAGAAGGTCAAATAAGCAAAGACCTGTATAGTATAGCTCAAAACTACATAGGTATCATGTGAGGTATATTCATGTTAACCATAAGTATGCCAGTGTCTAAACACCTACCTCAGGTATATATCTCAACCTATGTGAGCATATCAGTATAAGTAAGCAACAGCAGTATAAATAAACAACAGCAGCATAAGTAAGCAACAGCATCAGCAGGTATAATAATAACAGCGTATGCATGGATGGTCACTCCCGCCCACCCCTCTATACCATGACCCCTGTATGGTCGAGAGGTAGAGTCAGTGACAGACTGTACACCACTCCAGCTACCACTACTCTCGAGTGGTCGAGGAGAATTGCATAGTAGCTGAATAGCTACACCTACGAGGGGGTCCGTGCTACCCACGACTCCAGCTATCACTACCCATGTGTGTGTGAGTGGGGGGGCACGATAGGACAAGCAGCATGCTCCAGCTACCACTACCCATGAGTGGCCGAGCGTGATGCCCTGGCCAACGACCCTCTCAACCACAAAGGAGACATGGTCACGGGCATGCATGCAATGACAAGATGCGTAGCATGCAGCAGTCGTCATATATATATATAAACAAAAATAGGTATGCTACATGAAGCCAACATGCTCAATAAAAAACATGAATAAATAGCAGTCAAAGCAAGTAAACATGGTATCTGGTATCTATATATCCATTATCTAGTATCTAGTGTACGATATCTGCTAAATATCATAGATAGCAACGAGAGACTATATAGATACAGAAACGAGTAACTCAAAATTGAGTGGAAGTATCAAACATTGGAAAAAATACGAGTGGAGTCAAGATAAATACAACAACTATCTGAATACAAAGCTCATACACTAGGGTCAAAGTACTAAAGAGATCAAGCAAGAAGTACCCTCTTGATAGGTAAACTCTCAGTCAGGAGGTTTAGTAACCCTTTGGACTTTGGATTGTCATTCCTTTACTGTGAATATTTGAATATTTGAAAGAATGAGATTTGATATACTCTTTGGACATTTTTGGATAACATTAGTAGAGTTTTTATACTCATATCTCATGGTTAACCTTATCCCTACCATTTGGAGAGTTTTTGATTATCGATCAGAAAGTCAAGGGATATTCCTTGGACTTCAGTAGTCATACACCTTGGCAGGATGATGATATATTTATACATCTTGGTAGTACACCATGATGTGAGCGGGTTACTGGAAGTTAGATTTGTGAGGACATAACTGTCTGTCTTACTAAAGATATATGATAATAATTTTTCCCATTGGATATAATCCCTGAAGTGGTACCACATAGACATACAATGTTGAACCATGGTAAATATTTTGAAATGTGTTGGAAGTGGGTATTGAAGGTTAGATGTCTTCCTTTTTCTCTATTACTATGCATGAAGCTATCAGATTTAATTGATGTTGAGGATGATTTAAGATTGATGGATATTGTGAGATATGATGTTGTGATATGTGGTTTCTGATGATTTATTAGTAGATATTTGACTTGGTGGTCTATTACTTGGTATTTGATGTTGATAGTGACATGAGGAGTAGCATGTCTGTGATATTTATAGATTTGGTTATTTGTAGTTAGTGATCAGATTACAGACTCATTGCAAAAGATCTTACGATTGAGTGTGCCTGTTGTAGGGCATTATAAGTCCTTGATATTGCCATTTAGGCTTACAGTGCCCTAGATGTTTTCATGGACTCGATGATTCCGGTATTCCTAGGGAATTTGGATTGGTTGTAATTGTCTTCAGTAACAATATTGTGATATATTCCTAATTCGAGATGGATCATGAATATCATCTTCGCATAGTTCTAGAAATGCTTCAACGGGAACATCTCTATGTGAAGTTCAGTAGATGCACATTCTGGCTACCTTCTGTGAGATTTCTAGGACACATTATCTCCAACAGGGTTATATAATGGATCCATAGAAGATAGAAGCCGTTACTACTTGGGAGTAGCCGAAGTTTATATAGGAGACTCGCAACTTCCTTGGTTTAATTGGGAATTATCCGATATTAGTTGAGGGTTTCTCTAACATTGCTTTATCATTGGCACGACTAACAGGGTTTGAAATGAACATTGATAACTGCACCCATCTTGGTGTTATCTTCTAGTGAAGATGGATTTGTATTCTTCACAGATGCATCATATCAGGGGTTAGGTGCAGTTTCGATTTAGTACTAGCGAGTGGTATCATATGCTTCTTGAAGGCTAAAAAATCATGAGAAAAATTATTCGACTTGGGATTTGGAGTTAGTAGCTACCACTTTCATGCTAAAAGATGGAGACATCATTTATGTGGGATTCATTATCTCCGTGGGAGATTATGTGTTCTTGAGTCACATTCTGTCCAAGAAGAGTTATACCAGGAAACATATCGATCGAGATTTATAATACATCCAGGTGGTACCCGATGTATAGCGACTTGAAGCATTATTATTGGTGGAATGACATAAAAAAAAGACATCACGGTATTTATAGCTTGATGTCTAGTATGCTAGCAAGTGGAGGCTAAACATCGAAGACTAACTGGATTGTTTCAATAAATATGTATACTGGAATGGAGATGAGAGTATGTTATGGTGGATTTTACTGTGGGATTACCTATGACTTGGAGAGGATATGATGCGATGTGGGTAATTGTTGGTTGGTTGACTATATTTACTCACTTTCTATTAATCTGTAGGGTGGATTCATTGGATCGATTGGCAGGGTTATACTATGGAGAGATTACCATACTTCATGGTATATCTCTGAGTATTGTGTTGGATGGAGATCCATGATTCACATCACGGTTCTGGCAGATTTTACAACAAACCATGAGTATAGAGCTCTGTTTTTTGTACAACATTTCACCCTTACACAGATGGATAGTCCGAGCATACTATTGATGTGCGTAGATTATATATGTTATTTTATATCATTTTAATGCACATCTTTCAGTATTCATTTAACTATAATCTATGCTTTTGCACCATTTTCTATTATATTTCAACATAATTACTACTTTACGCCCAGAGATCCGCTCGGTGTTTATTTTCTCTTTCAGGAGCGAGCTAGAGTGGAAAGGGACTCTAAAGATGCAAACGAAGATCATTTGACGTGGAGTGAAGTGCGTGCAACAACCATTCCAGAGAAAAATTAGGCATGGCCATGCCCTGAGGCATGACCAAGGAAGCAGCAAGGAGCAGGTCATGCCAAATGGCATGGCCAAGGGAAGAAACTAGATTAGAACTAGCTTTAGCCATGTCAAATGGCACTACCAGGAGCTAGACCGTGCCTATTTCCAAAGGGAAATTGAGATTGGTCGTTCCTAAAGGCACAACAATGCCTACAAATTCCAATTTTGAAGATCAGGCCGTGTTAAATGGCATGGCCCAGAAAGCTAAAACAGAGCAGTCTCTACTCTGGTCGTGCCAAAAGGCACGGTCAAGAAGCCAGAGACAGTTTTAGCCGTGCTAAATGGCACATCCAAGCTATCTTGCTAGAGCCAATTTGGCTCTGGACGTACCAAAAAGCCATAGCCAGATGCCCAAGGAGCGGATTGGCTATGCCTCTAGGCACGACCACCTCTTGCCTCACCTCTATAAGAGGGGCACTTCATCTCCTCAACAAAGGGGGAAGCTTGGTGGACGAGAGAAGACCATCTAGGTCAAATCCTTGCATTCATAGGCGTCGTCTGGATGATCAGAGGTCGTTCTGCTACTCCATCTTCATCGGTAAGCCAAGATCTACATCCAAAGGCTTCACTTGACATCAAAGGATAAGATTTCCTCCTTCTCTTGGATTTCTATTATTATGAGTCTTTGGATTACATTTCTAGCTATTATGGAGTAGATTAAAACTGTTCTAGGATGTAGGAAGTAATTGTAATGAGTGGATGTTATAAACTATATTGAATTGCCAATTCCCTTGTTTGATAAAGCTTATATGCATATGTTCTGTTTGATGAATTGCTTGTAAGAAGACTCTTTTTTATGGACATGAATTTATCTATCTGGACTACATTTCTGTATGCGTAGATCTCATTTCTATAATAGATGCATTGTTATGTGTCTAAATCTGAGCATGAACCTGAATTTTCATCGAGTAGATGCATGAATTATTGCCTCTTTTGAGTGTGCATTCCGATATAGCTCGGCATGGCCTTAAGATACTTGTTTAATATTGAGTATCTAAGGTAACTATCCTTTTATATGAAACGTAACTCCTAAGGGAGAACAATTCTATGTATGGATAAATCTATCACTAGACCTCATGGACTTTCCCTAATCATATGCTACACATCTGACCTACGTAATCTAAAGACGTAAACCTAGGGGAGAACTTGTGATAGGAAGTACTCTATTGGAAACCTGGACTCTCTAGATTACTTCTTCACTTGATAGCATACTTGGTTACTAGCAAGGGAAGTACTCTGATACACCATCTCGGGGTGGTATTCGGTAGTAATTTAGATTGCCCTGCAATCATATAAGTACAGAACTAGGGAAGGGTAAATTCATAGTACAACATTCACCATTACAATGAAACAAATGGCCTAGAACATTCACTAAATTAAGGACATCCTCAATTTACTTTATTTTACTTTCACATTTTAGTTGAAAATCTCAAAACAACCACTTATCAATTTTGTCTATCTAAATTCTGTTGGATTTTTCGGGCCGCAAAAACTATTTTTTTCGTTGCGGAAACCCCGAAACCCCCGCCACCGGATCCGTACGAAGAATAAAATTTTGTAAAACTTCGAGTATGAGTTTTCTAACCTTGATCTACACTAGATCTACAAAGGAGAAGAGTTTACCCTTGATGCGGTGCCCTTCGCAATCCCGCTCGTCCAAGGTTCGCCGGATCTCGAGAGTATCATAGTAGATACTCCTCTATGTGTATCTACACGAACAACTCGATGGAGAGAACCTCTAAGGATGTGCTAGCAACCTTAGAAGATCAGTAATGGTGGAGGAGAGGGAGAGAAGATGAGAGCTTGAGGAAGAAGAAGGAGGTTTCAAAACAAAATGAAACTTACCCCTTGAATGAAAGTGGCCGGCCACCTTTAGGTGGTTTGTAACCTCCATGGGATGCCAAGAGTCACAACTCTTGGTAACTCCCATGAGGAGGCATCCCACTTAAGAAACCATGATGATGTGGAGCATCATCATTGGCCCACTTAATGCCAACTCACCAATGAGGTGGCAAATAGTCAAGTCAAACTTGACTCTTCATCTTCCTCTCAAGTCAAGTCAAATTTGACCACTTCTCTCCCTTGGTTGATCAAATCTAACCATTGGTTCAAGTCAAATTTAATTTAATGAATCTCTATTCATTGAATTAAATTAATTCAATGCATCTAAGTCCAAATTAGACACATCTAATACATGAACCAAATTGAGTCCAACTCAATTAGCCTACTTTGGATTACTCTTAATCCAATTTGGTTCATCACATGAACCAAATCCTTTAGGTTCATCAAATGAACCTAGTCTCCATCTAATTGCCTTTTGTGTGTAACCCTATAGGTTCTTATAACGTTGGCAATGCTACTAAACCCACTTAGAAGCATAAGTAATGAGCGGTATTTAGTAACACACCATTACTACCCAAGTTATAAGAATGTTGAGATCTAACATCACCTTGTGACTACTAATTGTGACTCCTCCCAATATATGGCATTGTTCTTCTATCCTAGACATCTAGATTGATCAATATGAGGCATAGACCGTGTCATCCTCTAATTAATCTAAATCTTGAACTCCAAGTAGACTCACTCAATCAAATGAGCTCAATATCTCATATTGACTCATTTTGGCATGACCATGCACTTAGTGGTCTCACTCTATCAAGAATATCGATGTCTCTCCCGTCATATAGGAGGGATAGATCCCATCTACATCACTCACATCCCTCCGCATAATTTGTTACATACCCAGTAATCGCCTTTATAGTCCACCCAGTTACGGGTGACGTTTGACGAAGCCAAAGTACGTAACTCCTTATGTAGGGAACCGTGGTGACTTCAGGTCCAAAGACTTGTAGTCATACTAATAGCCACATGAGAAAGTATATGATACTCATATAACGATCCATGATACTTTCTCATAGCGGGTCATTCAGTATACATTCTCCAATGCATACCCATGTGTCAACTTGATATCTCCATATCCATGACTTGTGAGATCAAGTCATCGAGTTGACCTATATTGTAACGACCCAATTGTCTTCATTAGGAGTTCTAAAAGTTCTTAAAAATATTTAGAAATACTTTAGAAAAATTCTAGAGATTGTTAGAAATATTTAGAGTATTTGTATGCAATTTTTGGAGGTCGTTTGGTATTTTTACTAAACGAAAGAAGTTTCGACAAAAAAATATCCAAGCCGAGTTTCGAACCCGAGACCTTCGGCCGAACCAAGCTTTAAGCGAGTCGGGATAACCAAGTGTGCAAGCAGTCATTGCTGATTAAAAGAAGAGAGAAATGTATTTAAGTAGTAGAAGTTAATAAGAGGAAATAATAGGAAGAAAATGGTTGCAGCCGAGAATCGAACCCATGGCCATTGACTCGATCAAAACCCGGCTGACCAGGCATTCAAGCCATCGGTTCTGTTTAGAAAAGGTAGGAAATTTTATTTAAGGAAGTTAACAGAATTTGGGAATTATAAAGGGGGAACTTAGGGAGAGATTTATTGGAAGCCGAAACCCTTTCTCTCCTCACCTCTCTCGTGCGACGGTGACCTAGCTTTCCCCTCTCTTCTTCTCTCGCTCGCAACAGCAGAGCTCGGGCAGAAAACAAGCCGCGACTAGGTTTCTCTCTGGCGACCGGCCAAGGGGGGGGGGGATCTCCGAGCAGGTTGTCACCACCAGCACGAGCCTCTTGTTAAAAGGAAACCGCGAGCACGAAGGAGTAGAAGCTTGCAATTTCCACAAGCCCTAGAAGTTGTTTCCGACTGTGAGTCAAGGAAACAAAGGTAAGCGCTCCTCACCTGCGGTAAGAGTAACTATGGAGTCATTCTTCTTGTTAGTTTCTTGTTTTTCCGAAGCATGTTGTAAGGGGTAGCGCTTTGAAGTTTCTACCGTGAGTTGAGGTTTCAAAATTTGTGTAGAGAATTGAGATTGTAAGGATTGTTAGAATAGATCCAGGCTTCTGTTTTTTTTTTCTCTTCCTTGCAATTCTGTTGAAACAATGAATCAGTTCATATAGGTTTTTGTTTTAAGTCTTCAGCAAGCTTAACTTGGTTAGGTTTTGTGCTATGTATGAGATAGGAACAGCCTGGTTGAAGCTTAGAACAACCCATACTTCTTGTGCTATACGGTGATACATGTATCTTTTCTTTTTCTCAAACATGAACAGAACATGGCCCCTTCCTTAAGTATTTCGATTGGAATCTTCTTACTAGACGATGGATAGGAATGGTCCCTTTAAGATGGAAATGCAAATTTAGATTGGTCTTTTACTTTAGCAAGTGTAGATTTGGTTTTTGTCTTTTACCTTTAGAAAATGTAGATTTTCAATAAGAGCACCGAATAGCTCCATTGAAGCTTAGAACAGCCCATTACGGTTGTGCTGGACAAGGATCAAGAACAGCCCATAAGTTCATATTAGCTTTAGACCGTAGTTTGGTTTCATTGATACTGCTTAGTGCTGTTTGCTTGAGCATGAGGAGTTGATATGCATGTGTACAGAATTGAGCATGAGGAATTGTTATACAATTCAGTTTGTCCAGATTTTTACTAAGTAGAGCAGTGCAAAATTTTCTTTGTTAAGTAGATATGTAGATTTATTTTTGGTTTAAATCGCAGTTTTGGAACTTCTCAAGCACAGCAGATTTAGTTTGTTTAAGTATTTAATTTCAGTTTGTTTAAGCATTCAATTCTAGATTGTTTAAGCATTTACATTTCAGTTTTGTAAGAAGCAATCTTTTATTAGAAGTATTAACAAGAACAAGTATTTTACTTGAACAAGTATAAGAAAGATGAAGAAAAGAAAGAAAAAAGGCCAAGGCCTTAAGTAGATCCCAAAGTCAAGACTTTAGGGATTTTTGGCACACAAGGTGCTAAAAAAAATGCCGAGGCATTATATATTAAAAGTATTAAAAGATAACAAGTATTTTACTTTTATCAGTGGCACTGTGCTGGACTCTCAGTTGTCCTTGGGTTGGGCTCGCATAGTCGTCCCTAGGTTTAGATAACCTAGTAGTAACGGCACGGTCGACGGTCGACGGTCGACGACCCCAGGGTTGCCAAATGGGCTGCCAAATGGGTCGGTTCGTTACAATAGTAAACCCTACTAGATTCGGGACCAGCTATCTCGGGCTAGTTAGGGATGCGCGCATAGCAAGTACAGTTGCCAAGCCCAAGAAGAAATGTTGATTATTATTTTGAAGTATTATAAGTATAAGCTTTTGAACAAGTAAAATAAGTTTCACATAAGTATAAAAGTATTAAAGTATAAGTTGTAAGCAAGTGGAATAAAGAATAAGTTTAGAACAAATAAGTTTCATTTTGTTTTAAATCAGCAAGTTTAGTTTTCTTTTATGCTAGCATGTTAATTAGATTAACTTACTAATCTTTGCTATTAGAAGAGCATGAGTAGCTTTACATGTTTAGCATTTCAGCCTGTTTGATTCCTTTACTATTGGATGAACATGAGTAGTCTTCGGTAAGAATTCAGTTAGTTCATGTTATAGATATATGTACATGCATATCGAGATTTCTGTGAGTTAGATAACGCTTACTAAGTATTTTTGCTTATAGATTGCATTTCCTCTTACTACAGATAAAGGAAGACGACGAGGAGGTGCGGATGGTGTGTGATGCTAGGACTATGGGAGAGGCTCGGGATGTTGTTGAGTTTTCCACATTTTAGTGATTAATAAATATTGAGATTGTTTTTTGAGTTCCATGTCATTTGAGATTGTTTTAGATAGTACGCTAAGATGAATTCAGTATAGTAAGTATGTATTTTTGGTGTTTGACACTTATTTAACTGCGTGGATGTTTAATATATGTTCTAGCCGCCTGTGGCTGATGTATATTATGTATGTATCTCAGTTTATGGTCACCGGTACAGGGGAGATGTTGTCAAAATTTTTTGGTAGAGACTCCTCGTGGTTTCGATCTTACCGGTTAAGTAGAGTTAGTAGTTAAGTAACGGTCATCCTTAGAGAGTAGTATTGTATAGTAAGAGGGGTGGTCGTTACAGTTGGTATCAGAGCAGTTTCCATTCTCCAGCATCACACATCAGCACCATCTTTGTCGTCTTCAAGTAAGAAAGTATTTAATTTTTCTTTTATGCTTATTAATTGCGGTATAGAGTATCTACTTATATGCGCTTAAGTAAGAAGAAAATTCTTGTTTTATTTTTCTATGTTTGGATGCATATGCTTAGGAAGAATAGAGATGATTTTAGTTTTGTTTCTCTCCTACATAATTAGATGTCAAGAAGAGGACGTCCCTGTAACACCCCTAGAAAGCCTAGATAAGAAAATAATGGTAATGAGAGTACGAATGAAAAGAAGATGTAAATATTCTATGTTAAATATTAAGATGGATTTAGATGATTAAAACTTTATGAAAGAAAAATAAAGTTGAGAATATAATCATCTATGCATGATTTAAAATGTATGGAATTAATGTAGACAAAAGGAAGAAATATGAGATAATATGTACATGTATGAAATATTTATGCATAATGCATAATATGGAAATATACGAATTATTATGTACAAAAGAAAATAAAATGTTAGAAGAGAGATTGAACCTTGGACCTCTTGTAAGGAACATGTATAGGATACCAAAGGGGATAGGAGAATTATTGATAAGGAGAGAAAGGATTAAGTAGTTAAGAATAAGAAAGGATTCTTTTTACTTAAAAGAAAAGGAAGTAAAAAGAAGTAAAAATATGCATAACCAAGTTTTGAACCTTGGTTCTCTTGTGGATGCATGCATGTATTAACCAAGTGGGATAGGAGAGAATATTGTAAGAGGAGAGATAGGAATTTTAATTAAAGGAGAAAAAAGAGAGAGATTAAGGGAAAGAAAAGAGAGAACTCAAGAGGCATATCTCTAGAATATTCTTGTCATTTAAGGGGAGAAATGAATAGGGAGGATGAATCAAGTCAAGTTCCCTCCCCTCCTTTTAGTATAAATAGGCATGGAGGGGGGCTTCAACTTCATCCTCAACCCACTCATCCTCCTCTCCTCCCTTTGTGCCGAGACCTCCCTCTCCCTCTCTTTTCTTCTTGTTGCCGAGCAACACAAGAGGAAGGAAGCTCCTCTTCCTCCTCACTCCCTCCCTCTTCTTTCTTTCTTGTTGTTGCCGAGCAACACAAAGAGGAAGAAGCCTCTTCTTCCTCCCCTCTCCACCAAAAGACCTAGCCACTCCTCTCCTCCATTGGTGCCGAGCATAGCAAGCAAGGAAGAAAGGTCCAAGCAAGTTCTCAACTCTAGGAAACTTAAGCGAAGAAGGTAAGCTTCCCCTCACCTGTGGTACAAGGCTTTTATGTGATTTTCGGATTTATAAGGATTAGAAAACCTAGGAAAGAATTTAAGAAAATTCGGCTAAAGAAAAGGTTTTCAAATCTAGGATGATTTAAACAAGACCTCATTTCATGATAAGATTTTCTATGCTATGTAGAAGGATTCCTTTCCATGATTCTATATTGATATAATGTATGATCAGAGGAGTATCTAACCCTAGGATTTCAACCAAAAATATTTTAAAGAGGTGAGTAAGATTATTGTCTAACCGAACTAGTGCAAGGTTCCTTCTATGAAATGCTAAGAAAATGAAATTATGTTATATGCCATGATATATGATAGCATAGGAAATGCTAAACATAATGAGGAGAAAATGAAATCATGTTATGTGCCATGATATGTGATAGCATAGGAAATGCTATACATAATGTTATGTAATATGCCATGATAGGTGATAGCATAGGAAATGCTAAACATGATGAGGAGAAAATGAAATTATGCTATGATATGTGATAGTATAGGAAATGCTATACATAATGTTATGTAATATGCCATGATATGTAATAGCATAAGGAAATGCTATACAAAATGAAGAAATGAAATTATGTTATGTTATGTGCCATGATATGTGATAGCATAGGAAATGCTATACATAATGTTATGTAATATGCCATGATATGTGATAGCATAGGAAATGCTAAACATGATGAGGAGAAAATGAAATTATGCTATGATATGTGATAGTATAGGAAATGCTATACATAATGTTATGTAATATGCCATGATATGTAATAGCATAAGGAAATGCTATACAAAATGAAGAAATGAAATTATGTTATGTAATGTGCCATGATATGTGATAGCATAAGAAATGCTATACATAATGAGAAGAAATGGAATTATGTTATGTAATATGTCATGATATGTTATAGCATAGGAAATGCTATACATAATGAAAAGAAATGAAAAAGGAAATGCATGAAAGATTGTTAAGGACATGATATGATAGTTATGCATGATAAGTTATTTTTGTATGGGTTTGTACCAAGGGTGGGCTCCGTAAACGCCCCGGGGTCGATGGAGTAAGACTCGGGCCTCGTCAGTAATGGGCCTTTGAGTGCCCTAGGTCGATGGAGTAAGACTCGGGCCTAGTATGTATGTATGGTAGGGCTCAAGACTTGCTACCTTGGACCTACGCATTATGTATGTGGTACAAACCGGGATCCCCTCTAATGATGATATGAATTTCAAGTACTTATAAGTATAAGCTTTCAAATTCATGATGCATTGCCTACATATGTGCTTGAATTATCTGATGATTAGATATAATGTCATGATATGAATATGATACCCTTGTATGTCGTATGCTTATGATACTACGCATGATATTAATATACGATGATTTTCGGTTTTAGTGAGTAGGAAAGGAACTTACTGAGCCATGAGTGCTCACAGCTTACTTTCCTTGTACCGCAGATAAAGAAGCTGGATGAGCTAGAGGAGCAACAGGAGGAGCAGATAGTGATGTGTGTGGTGGTGGCTCGGCAAAGAACGATTCGGACAAATTAAAATGATTAGTTATAGAATCAATATATGCACAATTAATCTGTGATATCATGCTTATTTAAATAAAATGAATGGTTTAAAAGTTTTTCTTCCGCCGCTATAGTATAACCAAAGCATGTACGTAAGTAGTAATAAGAACGTAGCGCCGCCTTTGGTTGGGTAAGAAGGGCGGGCGTTACAGTCCCCGTACCGTTCGTACTGAGGACCGAGCACAGGAGAACGAAGAGCCCAGAATAGCTGAACCAAATCTCTCTGAAGTTGTTGCTCAACTCCAGAGACAAGTGGCGGAGCAGCAACGAGTGATCGTCAATCTGATGGCGAATCAGCTGTCAGTCCCTCTCACTCCTCCAACTATTAATGTGGTGACTCCAGTAGTGACTAAGGTTCCACCAGCCGCTCTGGAAGTCCCCACATCACATAGAAGACAAGAAACCTACCTGACACAGTGGTTGAAGCTGAAGCCAGAAAGTTTCTCAGGCACGACTGAGCCCTAGGATGCTCAGGCTTGGTTTAAGACACTTGAGAGCACCATGGAGCTTCTTGACTGGCCAAAAGTCGAGAAGGTCAAATGTGCCTTTTTCTGCCTATCAGGTGATGCACGTATGTGGTGGGAGAGAGTTAAGAGCAAGAGGTTGGTCAATCGAATGAGCTGGGCTGACTTCGAGACAGAGTTTTATGAAGAATTCTTCCGTCAACGGATCACCAATAAGCATTTTGAGGAGTTTATAGAATTCAGACAAGGTGACCTGTCGGTGGAAGAAGCAGTAAAGAAATTCAATAGGCTAGCCTGTCTCTGTCCAGAGCTAGTAAGTACGGAAAAGGAACGAGTCAGAATGATGCTCAGGATGCTGAGACCAGTAGTAGAACTTTGTAACGTCCCGCCCCTCCTGCTAAGCAACATACTCATATACTACCCCAACCAAATATCATGAACAAACCTCTAACCTCAAGGGATGACCTTGTGGGTTATGGGCCCACCCTGCTTCCGCTGCGTACATACTATGCTACCTACCCAACTATGAATAAATTAATTACATCTTAAATCCATAATACACACTGTCAATATATCCTCTTTATTACACTCTTTAAAGATTCAATCTGACTCCCTAGCACTTACTTCAGTGAAGCAAGTTCGAAGAACTTAGTCAAATAATATGATGGCAACAACAGGATTAATTCAACTAGGGTCCTAAATCAGATCAAAATTTAAATTACAAATTGCATTCTGCCTATTATAGGAAATAAACATTTAGAAAATTCAAAATTCATTATTCTAGAAAGAGATGCACCTAAGCAGGACCTGGAATAATCTGCAATCCCTATAATACCAAAACTTCAAAAGTTATCCAAGTCTATTGTTTTAGAAAAGGAAAAGATCCACACTAACCGATCATAACTGAAATTAAATCTCAACCGTTATGATTAGAAATTGGAAGCTGGTCTGGACCACAATGTTGATACTAAACATTTCCCCTGAGAACGATTTCCTAAAAACACAGATTTCTTAAAACGTAATAAATGCAACCATATTTGAACATTGGTTAATTTCCACATTTGCATTTTTCCCACTGGGTTTCCATAATGAGGTTTCTAGCTAGTGTCTCATAATTTCCATGAAAATAAGTAAATCGATACTCTATTGATCAAAGTTAACAAAAGTTAATTGGTTCTCTACTAATCGAACTAACACGATATTTAGGATATACTATTCACTACCCAACTAGTAATAGAGGAACTAGTAACACTGGTGGTATGGTAGGAAGATTTTACGAATTTGTAATCAGTGATCTCTACTTAGGTTTAATGTACCTAAGCAATGGCTAACCCAACACGTCACATATGGTATAAACAAATAACCAAGTACTAGCAAAAGTGTACGATAACGATATACCACATACCTCCTATAGCTTGGAGATTCCTGCCGTTGCCTAGTCCCAAAACTCGAGAGTCACATCGAGGGATTAACTTACAAAGGGAAAACAAAACAATCGGAACACCGAAAAATCATAAATCGAAATAAGATCAAAATTTCAACACATAAAACACAGCATTTGACTCGAACCATGCTCTGATACCACTAAATTGGTATCAGATTAAATCGAAAAGTCGTAAATCACAACAAGATCGAAATTCCAAAAACACACAACCTAATATCAAAAATCCAGATCACGAAACCTGGCTCTCATACCACTAAGATTGTCACGCCCCAGAGGAGTCCCTGTCAGAAGAAATTTCGACAGCACCTCCCCTGTACGGCGGACAATCTGAAAACATTACTACATACAAAACTATACATCAGCCACACTCGGCTGGAATATATATACAAAATATAAACAACATCACCACGCAATTAATAAGCCTACATGGCTGAACGTAAACACATAGCAGCGGAAGACATAAAATGATACGAACGTAAAACTAACAACGGCACTAACAAAAATGTCTACAACCACCAGACGGGACTCCAAAATTCATATCGAAGCATACAATACCAAGTTCACAAAACCAAAACATAAATAGCGTTAGCAACCAAAACCAGAAAAAGAAACTATCCTCGAGTGTGTCGTGGGACTGGCAGCTGGGACTCTCAAAGCATCCATGACTCATCTACCTGTTACCTGGCGAAAGAAAACCATTTTTACAAGGTGGTGAGTATTGGAACTCAGCGGGTAAGGAAAGAGATAGTGCATGAACATACATATAACTAGAAAGTGAGCCAAGAGTATATAGTCTCATACAGAAATAGCAGATACTACAAAAGAACCAAAACAAATGCTCATACCTGAAACCATATCCTAGGCTAGGTATAGTAGGTCAAAACTGGTACTAATCTGCTACATTACTGTTCATAACTACAGAGGTAATAAGCAAGGTATATACCAATTTTCAATGACTAGACATCTACAACGACAACATATCTCAACACAAGTAAGCATATCAACATATGTGACAACGACAGTAAGTAAGCAATGACAGCATATATAGACAGCAGCAGCCAAAACAAATATAATAACAACAGGGTATGCACGGATGATCACTCCCGCCCACCTCTCTGCCCCATGACCCCTGTATGGTCGAGAGGCCGGGTCAGTGACAGACTGTACACCACTCCAGCTACCACTCACACGAGTGGCCGAGGGGACAGTTGCATAGTAGCTAACTAGCTACATCTGCGATGGGGTCCCTGTTGCTCGTACTCCAGCTACCACTCACACAAGTGGCCGAGTGTGGCACGACAGGACAAGCGGCATCAACTCCAGCTACCACTCTCTCGAGTGGCCGAGGATGCGGCATGCATGCAATGACATGATGCAAACAATGCAACAGTCATCATATATATATAAGCAGAAACAGGTATGCTACATGAAGCCAGCATGCTCAACATAATATATAAATAAATAACAGTCAAAGCATACAAACATGGTATCTAGTATCTGCTACTGATCATGGAAAACAACAAGAGACTGTATAGATATGGAACGAATTTATCAAAGATTGCATGGAAGTATCAAGCGCAGGAAAGTAAGAGTCGAGTCAAGGCAAACAATCCTTATCCAAAATAATTCATGCACTAAGGTCAAAGTACTAAAAGAAAACGAGCAAGAAGTACCCGCGTTAATACGTAGATCATGTCAAACCAATCCCATGTCGAGACACTTGCCTTGAATCACCGTCCTGCGATCACATAATATATTTAACTAATTACATGTATAGCAAATAGCTAAATAAAATCTCAAACCAATTAAGGAAACCCTAACCCAACACGATCACTAGGCAATTTTAATTAATGATTAACTTTAAGTATCTCCTCTATGAAACCTTAACCTTCCCAATCAAGAAATCTTAACTAACTTCACAACCACATTGGATTAGATAAATCTAAACATTCCACCGTTATATTGGATTTAAATCTCATCTCACCAATCTACACCAACACTAGTATTTTTCTAGAATTAACAGAAGCCATACAAATTACTGAACAATCCCATTACAGCCTATCCCATACAACCATCACTCTAGAACTTCAAAAGCACTCAACGAACCAGAAAATCACCATGTAACACCGCAAAATCTTTTGAATAAACCTTGGAAATCCACAGCTATATTGAAACTCAGAACAACATTGAATAGAACCCAGAAATTCCCTCCATTCCAAACACAACACCAAAGCCACATACCTCACTCAAAACAAGGTTTCTAAAACCAACAATCATCTCTAAACATGAACTCAAAGACCCACACCATCATCACATTATGTATCAATGCAAAAACAGAAATCTCAACACTCATCTCAAAAAACAGTTCCATCATCAAGTCAAGTATCATTACTAACACAACAATTTCAAATCGAACAAAAGAAGCTCAAAATTAAACCACCCTTAGAATCCCTTGAGAGGCAACACGAGAAATCAACCACTAAATCATCCACACTAAATCCATCAAGAAGAAACCGAACAAAAAGACAAGTCCAATTGTAAACCCTAAATCCAGTGCGGGACCTAGAAGCATCACCAATGGAAGCAAAAACATCAAGGAAGAAATCGATCGCAACTCATTCAACCATTCAGACATGATGGGCAAGCCGATTGACACCTCCTAGCTACTCATCCCTTACTCCACAGATCTTATACCGTCATAGAAGAGGGTACTTACTGGCTAGCCCTCGTCGTGGCCGGAGGTGAAAGTGGATCGGGCGGTCGGTGCTAGGGCAGAGAGGAGGGCAGAATCTGAGTCCTGCGGCGTCTGTGATGGCGCAAGGAAACTCGAAGAGGGACCTCTTCTAGCTCATGACCGAAGGGGGCGGATCAGCGCTTCTCCGTGCGGTGGCTCTGCGGCTGATCCGACTTCGGCGATCGAGGGAGAGGACTAGGGGTTCGGCTGGCGTCGACTCGGGTAGTATCACTCGACGCCGACAGCAGGGATCGGGCGGAGATCGCTCGCGAAGGAGATAAGGAGAGGAAAAGGGGTTCGAGCGGCGGTTTTGGCGTCGGGAGCAAGGGGAAATCGAGAGAGGTTGTGCGGCGATGAGGAAAATCGGGAAGAGGAGGGCTTTTATAAAAGAAAACTTAGGTTTAGTGCTATTAAACCCTAAGTTGATTCCTTAATCAACTCCTACTTTCGGGTATTTCTAACAGACTTTTATCGGGTCCATTAATGCATCCCCTCTAAATACGTCATACGGGCTCCGATCAATTTTAGAAAAATTTCTAAAAAATCCTAAAAATTCCGTTAAGGCTATTAGCCTATTAAACCTTATTATTTAATTATTAATTGGATGTCGTATTTTACATTCTCCCCCACTAATAAAAATTTGGTCCCCAAATTTACTACTCAACTCAGGAATCCTCATCCAAGGATAACAACTAAGCAACATACTCATATACTACCCCAACCAAATATCATGAACAAACCTCTAACCTCAAGGGATGACCTTGTGGGTTATGGGCCCACCCTGCCTCCGCTGCGTACATACTCTGCTACCTACCCAACTATGAATAAATTAATTACATCTTAAATCCATAATACACACTGTCAATATATCCTCTTTATTACACTCTTTAAAGATTCAATCTGACTCCTTAGCACTTACTTCAGTGAAGCAAGTTCGAAGAACTTAGTCAAATAATAACCATAATAGTTATGATGGCAACAATAGTATTAATTCAACTAGGGTCCTAAATCAGATCAAAATTTAAATTACAAATTGCATTCTGCCTATTATAGGAAATAAACATTTAGAAAATTCAAAAGTCATTATTCTAGAAAGAGATGCACCTAAGCAGGACCTGGAATAATCTGCAATCCCTATAATACCAAAACTTCAAAAGTTATCCAAGTCTATTGTTTTAGAAAAGGAAAAGATCCACACTAACCGATCATAACTGAAATTAAATCTCAACCGTTATGATTAGAAATTGGAAGCTGATCTGGACCACAATGTTGATACTAAACATCTCCCCTGAGAACGATTTCCTAAAAACACAGATTTCTTAAAACGTAATAAATGCAACCATATTTGAACATTGGTTAATTTCCACATTTGCATTTTTCCCACTGGGTTTCCACAATGAGGTTTCTAGCTAGTGTCTCATAATTTCCATGAAAATAAGTAAATCGATACTCTATTGATAAAAGTTAACAAAAGTTAATTGGTTCTCTACTAATCGAAGTAACACGATATTTAGGATATACTATTCACTACCCAACTAGTAATAGAGGAACTAGTAACACTGGTGGTATGGTAGGAAGATTTTACAAATTTGTAATCAGTGATCTCTACTTAGGTTTAATGTACCTAAGCAATGGCTAACCAAACACGTCACATATGGTATAAACAACTAACCAAGTACTAGCAAAAGTGTACGATAACGATATACCACATACCTCCTATAGCTTGGAGATTCCTGCCGCTGCCTAGTCCCAAAACTCGAGAGTCACATCGAGGGATCAACTTACAAAGGGAAAACAAAACAATCGGAACACCGAAAAATCATAAATCGAAATAAGATCAAAATTTCAAAACATAAAACACAGCATTTGACTCGAACCATGCTCTGATACCACTAAATTGGTATCAAATTAAATCGAAAAGTCGTAAATCACAACAAGATCGAAATTCCAAAAACACACAACCCAATATAAAAAATCCAGATCATGAAACCTGGCTCTGATACCACTAAGATTGTCACGCCCCAGAGGAGTCCCTGTCCGAAGAAATTTCGACAGCACCTCCCCTATACGGCGGACAATCTGAAAACATTACTACATACAAAACTATACATCAGCTACACTCGGCTGGAATATATATACAAAAAATAAATAACATCACCACACAATTAATAAGCCTACATGGCTGAACGTAAACAAATAACAGCGGAAGACATAAAATGATACAAACGTAAAACTAACAACGGCACTAACAAAAATGTCTACAACCACCAGACGGGACTCCAAAATTCATATCGAAGCATACAATACCAAGTTCACAAAACCAAAACATAAATAGCGTTAGCAACCAAAACCAGAAAAAGAAACTATCCTCGAGTGTGTCGTGGGACTGGCAGCTGGAACTCTCCAAGCATCCATGACTCATCTACCTGTTACCTGGCGAAAGAAAACCATTTTTGCAGGGTGGTGAGTATTGGAACTCAGCGGGTAAGGAAAGAGATAGTGCATGAACATACATATAACTAGAAAGTGAGCCAAGAGTATACAGTCTCATATAGAAATAGCAGATACTACAAAAGAACCAAAACAAATGCTCATACCTGAAACCATATCCTAGGCTAGGTATAGTAGGTCAGAACTGGTACTAATCTGCTACATTACTGTTCATAACTACAGAGGTAATAAGCAAGGTATATACCAATTTTCAATGACTAGACATCTACAACGACAACATATCTCAACACAAGTAAGCATATCAACATATGTGACAACGATTGTAAGTAAGCAATAACAGCATATATAGACAGCAGCAGCCAAAACAAATATAATAACAACAGGGTATGCACGGATGATCACTCCCGCCCACCTCTCTGCCCCATGACCCCTGTATGGTCGAGAGGCCGGGTCAGTGACAGACTGTACACCACTCCAGCTACCACTCACACGAGTGGCCGAGGGGACAGTTGCATAGTAGCTAACTAGCTACATCTGCGATGGGGTCCCTGTTGCTCGTACTCTAGCTACCACTCACACAAGTGCCCGAGTGCGGCACGACAGGACAAGCGGCATTAACTCCAGCTACCACTCTCTCGAGTGGCCGAGGATGCGGCATGCATGCAATGACATGATGCAAACAATGCAACAGTCATCATATATATATAAGCAGAAACAGGTATGCTACATGAAGCCAGCATGCTCAACATAATATATAAATAAATAACAGTCAAAGCATACAAACATGGTATCTAGTATCTGCTACTGATCATGGACAACAACAAGAGACTGTATAGATATGGAACGAATTTCTCAAAGATTGCATGGCAGTATCAAGCGCAGGAAAGTAAGAGTGGAGTCAAGGCAAACAATCCTTATCCAAAATAATTCATGCACTAAGGTCAAAGTACTAAAAGAAAACGAGCAAGAAGTACCCGCGTTAATACGTAGATCATGTCAAACCAATCCCATGTCGAGACACTTGCCTTGAATCACCGTCCTGCGATCACATAATATATTTAACTAATTACATGTATAGCAAATAGCTAAATAAAATCTCAAACCAATTAAGGAAACCCTAACCCAACACGATCACTAGGCAATTTTAATTAATGATTAACTTTAAGTATCTCCTCTATGAAACCTTAACCTTCCTAATCAAGAAATCTTAACTAACTTCACAACCACATTGGATTAGATAAATCTAAACATTCCACCGTTATATTGGATTTAAATCTCATCCCACCAATCTACACCAACACTAGTATTTTTCTAGAATTAACAGAAGCCGTACAAATTACTGAACAATCCCATTACAGCCTATCCCATCCAACCATCACTCTAGAACTTCAAAAGCACTCAACGAACCAGAAAATCACCATGTAACACCGCAAAATCTTTTGAATAAACCTTGGAAATCCACAGCTATATTGAAACTCAGAACAACATTGAATAGAACCCAGAAATTCCCTCCATTCCAAACACAACACCAAAGCCACATACCTCACTCAAAACAAGGTTTCTAAAACCAACAATCATCTCAAAACATGAACTCAAAGACCCACACCATCATCACATTATGTATCAATGCAAAAACAGAAATCTCAACACTCATCTCAAAAAACAGTTCCATCATCAAGTCAAGTATCATTACTAACACAACAATTTCAAATCGAACAAAAGAAGCTCAAAATCAAACCACCCTTAGAATCCCTTGAGAGGCAACACGAGAAATCAACCACTAAATCATCCAGACTAAATCCATCAAGAAGAAACCGAACAAAAAGACAAGTCCAATTGTAAACCCTAAATCCAGTGCGGGACCTAGAAGCATCACCAATGGAAGCAAAAACATCAAGGAAGAAATCGATCGCAACTCATTCAACCATTCGGACATGATGGGCAAGCCGATTGACACCTCCTAGCTACTCATCCCTTACTCCACAGATCTTATACCGTCATAGAAGAGGGTACTTACAGGCTAGCCCTCGTCGTGGCTGGAGGTGAAAGTGGATCGGGCGGTCGGTGCTAGGGCAGAGAGGAGGGTAGAATATGAGTCCTGCGGCGTCTGTGATGGCGCAAGGAAACTCGAAGAGGGACCTCTTCTAGCTCGTGACCGAAGGGGGCGGATCGACGCTTCTCCGTGCGGCGGCTCTGCGGCTGATCCGACTTCGGCGATCGAGGGAGAGGACTAGGGGTTCGACTGGCGTCGGCTCGGGTAGTATCACTCGACGCCGACAACAGGGATCGGGCGGAGATCGCTCGCGAAGGAGATGAGGAGAGGAAAAGGGGTTCGAGCGGTGGTTTTGGCGTCGGGAGCAAGGGGAAATCGAGAGAGGTTGTGCGGCGATGAGGAAAATCGGGAAGAGGAGGGCTTTTATAAAAGAAAACTTAGGTTTAGTGCAATTAAACCCTAAGTTGATTTCTTAATCAATTCCTACTTTCGGGTATTTCTAACAGACTTTTATCGGGTCCATTAGTGCATCCCCTCTAAATACGTCATACGGGCTCCGATCAATTTCAGAAAATTTCTAAAAAATCCTAAAAATTCCGTTAAGGCTATTAGCCTATTAAACCTTATTATTTAATTATTAATTGGATGTCATATTTTACAGAATCATTAAATTACATCTCTTGATTCATTCATAGCATGTGAGGTACATCTAGGTCACTAAACCCATATGGCCGAAAGTCATGAGTAGAGGCATGATCTCTAGACAACATACAAACATAAAAATCTCCTGCTATCTTTACATACTAGCATAAGAAAGGTCATAAGCATGTTAACCTAAATTTTTAAGCCCTCCTAGGTTTCCAATTCTTCCATGGCCGAAACCTTTCATGAAGAGAAGTCAAGTTCTAAGCAACATGCAAACATGTAAACCTAAACCCATATCATATCATATTTCATAAGGAACTACTTAAGCATATTTAGTTTGGGTTCTAAGTTCCTTAAGCTCCTAATCTTATCATGGCCAAACCCTAGCATGTCTCATTCTAGGTTACAAGTAGCATGGAAGTGTTGAACCTTAAGCCAATATCTTATACATTTTCATGAGGAACAACATAAGCACATTTGTTTTAAATTTCAAACTTCCTAGACCCATTAACTTGTAGTGGCCGAACCATATCTATCATGAAACTAGGTTTTTAGTGGCATAAGAGCATGGAAAACACAACTACATTTCATAGCATACATCACAAGACATCATAAGCATATATAAGTTGGGTTCTAAATTTTCTCTAGGCCTTTAAACTTGTAGTGGCCGAAACACATCAAGCATGAAATTAAGTTTCTAGTGGCATAAGAGCATGGTAACCACAACTATATTTCATAGTACTTATCACAAGAAACATCATGAACATATATAAGTTGGGTTCTAAGTTTTCCTAGGCCTTTAATCCAAAGGTGGCCGAAACATGTGAGCTTGGTTTTGTTTTTCATATGGCCTAAAAGAATGGAAAACCCTACACAATTTTCATGGCATCATAACAAGGAACAACATGAGTAAACTTAGTTAAAAATCTACACATCCTAGCTTTAAAACTTAGTGTGGCCAAAAGTTACATGTAACCAAAATTCTATGTAACAAACAACCATAAAAACATCAACTAGTTTCATATCATTTATCAAGAAGGTCATGGGCCTCCTAGCCTTGGTTTAAACTTTCCTAGACTTCAAATCTCATCATAACCGAATCTTCATAAGCATGAAATAAGATTCATAACTAACATACAATCATGGCATAACATTTTAGCTTCATGTCTTGTCTTAGTAGAAATCTTAGCATGCTTAGTTTTTAGGTTTAAACTCTCTTAGGCCTTTAGTTCTTCTATGGCCGAACATTCATGAGCATGGAAATGGAGTTTCAAATAACATACAAGTAAGAGGAAAGGTTATCAACATCATTATCATAGGGTACATAATACAAGAATAAGGAAACATGCTTAGTTGAGTCTTAAGCTTACCTAGTCCTCTTGTTCATGCTTGGCCGAGAGTCTAAGGTTCATGGATCTAAGTTTTCATTATTCACTCTAGCATGGAAACCTTAGATTAACCTCTTACATAAAATACATGTCATAAGAAAAATCATAAGCATAAATAGTTACAAATTTCTTAGACTCTTCTTCTTGTTTTTGGCCGAATTTTCATAAAGCAAGTCCTAAGTTTTTTAGCTATCTCTCTTCATGGAAAACCATATAAACTATTGTACCACAGGTGAGGGGAAGCTTACCTAGTGTTCACTTGTTAATCTTTAAAGAATTGGTACCCTTGGTGAAGAGGAAGAAGGGAGCTTCTTCTTCTAGCACTCCTTTTGATTTCTCTTGCTTGGAAGGGTACACCTTGAAGGCTCCTTCTTGTAGTTTAGTTTTCTCTTAGGGAGAAACCTAAACTTGGCTTGTGGAGATGAGGGAGGAGGCTTCTAGTTTCGGCAATGGTGGGGGGGGAAGGAAAAAAATGAAATCCTTTAGTTCCTTTCCTTTTTATGCTAAGTGGGTGGAAGTTACAAAGATGAACTTTGCTTCCTTTCCTCCTTAATTCATGCATGTATTTTTCTAATGAGAATATGTCCTTATTCCTTCCCCTTAACTCTTCTCTTCATTGTTCTCTTAAACTCCACGAAAATAGAGAAGAAAAAGGAAGAAAGACAACTTGTCTTTTGCTACTCCTTTTCTTAACCAAGAGGTAAACAAGGGGAAGAAAGTTACTTGATTTTCTCTTGTTCCCTCACTTAATTATATCTTTACTTTTAACTACAATTCCCATCATTTCCTATTCACATGTTATTCATTATCCTAGTGGTTACAATACATAATTTTATTTCCATCCTTTGTGAGAGGTTTAAGGTTCAAACCTTCACCTCTTCTTTTATTTCTCTTATTTCTTTTTGATTCTTCTAACCTTTATGCTCTAAAGCAACTAACACCCATATACTTATCTTATAATTTTGTGGGTGTTACACACTTAATGTGAGTAGTGGAACTCACCAGCCCCAGACTGGCGAAGAGCTGGTCAGCAGAGCATTAATCGCTGAACACTATCTGGACAGCATCAAGGCACAACGAGCGCAACACAAACCGGTCAAGATGGAGGACAAGACAGCAGGGAGTCAGAAGCCCCAGGCAAGTGAGCAGAATGGGAAGGGTAAAGATAATAAAAGGAAACGATGGAACACAGGGGATAGCCAAGAGGGAGGTCCAGCAAACAAGCAGACCAAGTTTCCTCCCTACCCTAAATGTGGGAAGATACATCCAGGAGCCTGTCTTTTGGGTACAACCGGATGTTATTCATGTGGCCAAGAAGGACATCTAGCTAGAGCATGTCCTAACAAGTTTAAGGCACCTCAGCAACAGTCAGTGCAATATGGAGATGAGCATGCACAGTTACACCACATGACAACATCACTAGAGGGACCCTATCTTAGTCAGGGACGGTTGGAAGCCCCACCCGTTCCAACCAATGCCAGAGTATTTTCTCTCACTAGGGAAGAAGCTGCCGGTGCCCCACAATAGTCACAAGTCAAATAACTATCCTTTAGCATTTAGCTACCGTCTTATTTGATACTGGGGCTACCCACTCTTTTGTGTCAATTTCTTTTGCCAAATTTAACAAGTACCCACTGTCCAGAATTATTCTAAGTTCGAGGACGAACTTTTTATAAGGTATGGGGGATTGTAATGCCCAATTTTCCTCATTAGGAGTTCTAAAAGTTCTTAAAAAGATTTAGAAATACTTTAGAAAAATTCTAGAGATTTTTAGAAATTTTTAGAGTATTTTTATGCAATTTTTGGAGGTCGTTTGGAATTTTTACTAAACGAAAGAAGTTTCGACAAAAAAATATCTAAGCTGAGTTTTGAACCCGAGACCTCCGGCCGAACCAAGCTTTAAGCGAGTCCGGCTGACCAAGTGTGCAAGCAGTCATTGCTGATTAAAAGAAGAGAGAAATGTATTTAAGTAGTAGAAGTTAATAAGAGGAAATAATAGGAAGAAAATGGTTGCAGCCGAGAATCGAACCCGCGGCCATTGACTAGGTCAAAACCCGGCTGACCAGGTGTTCAAGCCATCGGTTCTGTTTAGAAAAGGTAGGAAATTTTATTTAAGGAAGTTAACAGAATTTAGGAATTATAAAGGGGGAACTTAGGGAGAGATTTATTGGAAGCCGAAACCCTTTCTCTCCTCACCTCTCTCGTGCGACGGTGACCTAGCTTTCCCCTCTCTTCTTCTCTCTGGCTTGCAATGGCAGAGCTCGGGCGGAAAACAAGCCGCGACTAGGTTTCTCTCCGGCGACCGGCCAAGGGGGGGGATCTCCGAGCAGGTTGTCACCACCAGCACGAGCCTCTCATCAGCAAGCCCTAAAAGTTGTTTCCGGCTGTGATGCAAGGAAACAATGGTAAGCGCTCCTCACCTGCGGTAAGAGTAGCTATGGAGTCATTCTTCTTGTTAGTTTCTTGTTTTTCCGAAGCATGATGTAAGGAGCAGCGCTTTGAAGTTTCTACCGTGAGTTGAGGTTTCAGAATTTGTGAAGAGAATTGAGATTGTAAGGATTGTTAGAATAGATCCAGGCTTCTGTTTTTTTTTCTCTTCCTTGCAATTCTGCTGAAACAATGAATCAGTTCATATAGGTTTTTGTTTTAAGTCTTCAGCAAGCTTAATTTGGTTAGGTTTTGTGCTATGTATGAGATATGAACAGCCTCGTTGAAGCTTAGAACAGCCCATACTTCTTGTGCTATACGGTGATACATGTACCTTTTCTTTTTCTCAAACATGAACAGAACATGGCCCCTTAAGTATTTCGATTGGAATCCTCTTACTAGACGATGGATAGGAACGATCCCTTTAAGATGGAAATGCATATTTAGATTGGTCTTTTACTTTAGCAAGTGTAGATTTGGTTTTTGTCTTTTACCTTTAGCAAATGCAGATTTTCAATAAGAGCATCGAATAGCTCCATTAAAGCTTAGAACAACCCATTTCGGTTGTGCTGGACAAGGATCAAGAACAGCCCATAAGTTCATATTTGCTTTAGACCGTAGTTTGGTTTCATTGATACTGCTTAGTGCTGTTTGCTTGAGCATGAGGAGTTGATATGCATGTGTACAGAATTGAGCATGAGGAATTGTTATGCAATTCAGTTTGTGTAGATTTTTACTAAGTAGAGCAGTGCAGAATTTTCTTTGTTTAAGTAGATATGTAGATTTATTTTTGGTTTAAACTGCAGTTTTGGAACTTCTCAAGCACAGCAGATTTAGTTTGTTTAAGTATTTAATTTCAGTTTGTTTAAGCATTCAATTCTAGGTTGTTTAAGCATTTACATTTCAGTTTTGTAAGAAGCAATCTTTTATTAGAAGTATTAACAAGAACATGTATTTTACTTGAACAAGTATAAGAAAGATGAAGAAAAGAAAGAAAAAAGGCCAAGGCCTTAAGTAGATCCCAAAGTCAAGACTTTAGGGATTTTTGGCACAAAAGGTGCTAAAGAAAATACCGAGGAATTATATATTAAAAGTATTAAAAGATAACAAGTATTTTACTTTTATCAGTGGCACTGTGCTGGACTCTCAGTTGTCCTTGGGTTGGGCTCCCATAGTCGTCCCTAGGTTTAGATAACCTAGTAGTAACAGCACGGCCGACGGTCGACAGTCAACAACCCGAGGGTCGCCAAATGGGTCGGGTCGTTACAATAGTAAACTCTACTAGATTCGGGACCAGCTATCTCAGGTCTAGTTAGGGATGCGCGCATAGCAAGTACAGTTGTCAGGCCCAAGAAGAAAAGTTGATTATTTTTTTGAAGTATTATAAGTATAAGCTTTTGAACAAGTAAAATAAGTTTCACATAAGTATAAAAGTATTAAAGTATAAGTTGTAAGCAAGTGGAATAAAAGAATAAGTTTAGAACAAATGAGTTTCATTTTGTTTTAAATCAGCAAGTTTAGTTTTCTTTTATACTAGCTTGTTAATTAGATTAACTTACTGATCTTTGCTTAGAAGAGCATGAGTAGCTTTACATGTTTAGCATTTCAGCCTGTTTGATTCCTTTACTATTGGATGAACATGAGTAGTTTTCAGTAAGCATTCAGTTAGTTCATGTTATAGATATATGTACATGTATATCGAGATTTCTGTGAGTTAGATATTGCTTACTAAGTATTTTTGCTTATAGATTGCATTTCCTCTTACTGCAGATAAAGGAAGACGACGAGGAGGTGCGGATGGTGTGTGATGCCAGGACTATGGGAGAGACTTGGGATGTTGTTGAGTTTTCTGCATTTTAGTGATTAATAAATATTTAGATTGTATTTTGAGTTCCATGTCATTTGAGATTGCTTTAGATAGTATGCTAAGATGAATTCAGTATAGTAAGTATGTATTTTTGGTGTTTGACACTTATTTAACTGCGTGGATATTTAATATATGTTCCAACCGCCTGTGGCTGATGTATACTATGTATGTATCTTAGTTTATGGTCACCGATACAGAGGAGATGCTGTCGAAATTTTTCGGTAGAGACTCCTCGTGGTTACGATCTTACCGGTTAAGTAGAGTTAGTAGTTAAGTAACGGTCATCCTTAGAGAGTAGTATAGTATAGTAAGAAGGGTGGTCGTTACATACATGCTAGTCTCGTCACATTAACATTGTCCCTGAATGTTAATACTTGACTAGGAATGATTAAGAGTAGTGTTCCCTATATCATCTCACTATCGATTCAACCAATCGATTGATATAGGTAAGAACATTCTACTCAAGGATGTTATTATACTTAATTATTTGGCACCAATACAAGTAAGTATAATAACTAAAAATAAATGTCTTTATTTATATACAAGAATATGATACAACGAGTCCATACAACAATCATCAAATGATTAGCTCTAGGGCTCTAACTAACAAATTCGAAGTGTAAAACCAACTAGCATTTAATCTTCAATCCTCATAGGATCGACATATAAATTTTATTACTTGACGACAACCATGCGCTTGTCGTTTTCATCACATCAAGTTTTTAGCGTCATTGCTGGAGACTGAGTGTTTTAAATCTAGTTAGTTTACATTAGATTTTGTCTAGATAATTATTTCAATTCTTTAATGCTTTAGCTCTTTAATTCTTTCATTCTTTCATTCATTATTCTCTATGAATTATTTTCATCTTTGCATTATATTTCCTTTTCTGCATTTTATTTTCTTTCCTACTTTAATTTTATACTTCATGTCTATCTATTTCTAATGCATTCCCTTTTACATAGGCATGGACTCCTTGAAGGCGAAGTTGATTGCTCTAATTCATAGGTTCAACCAAAATGCTAACGTTAATTCTTATATTATTTTTTGTGATATTTGTTTTGTAATAGGTCATGTGGAAAATACTTATCCATCACTATTTGACCCTTCATTGTGGGGTTCCCTCCCCAACAATGTTATTGTAAGGCTTGTAAAGTAATGGGTCATTCCATTACAACTTGTTTAAGAATTAATAATCTGGTGAAATCATTGAAAGAACTTGAAAGGAAGCTCAATGAAATGACCTATTTAAATTCACATTCTCAAATATCCAGCCGGAGTAAACCCCAAAACCTTTTTGAAGATAATCAACAAGAAGGAAGGAAGAATTATTTTAGCCCGACATTGGAAATGCAACCACCATCTTAAGAAGATAGGTTAGAAAAGATGGAGAAAGAAATTTTTGCCAATCAAGCTCAAATGCTCGAGGATCTGAAGCAAATGATTAAAAGCAACAATGTAAACTCATCTTACACTAAAATGTCAACTCTACTCTCAACTTGGAAGGACCCTCATATGAGCATTATACATGAATATGAGCTTGAGGAACAAGATATAGAAGCTTCTTCCCACACCTTGGAAGATAGATTATGGGAAATGTGGAAAAGCTTCAAAGCCTCCCAGGCTCAATCAGATGAGATCAATGATAATAATGTAAATGAATTTGGGGCAAATGAAATAGAGAATCTAAAAAGGAGTGTACTACTCTAATTCCAATACCTCCATTGTAAATAATCAAGAGGAGCCTTCCCTTTGGCTTGCTATTGATGAAGTTGTGGAAGGAAGTGTAGGGAGCTATGTTGTAGAAGCAAGATCTCAAAAATCACCTCCTTTGATCATACAACAAATTGATACTATATAATTTGTAAGAATGAAATTAGTTGATGATATATGTGTTGGGGCTTTTGTAGTAGAGGAAGAGTCCCAAGACTCAACTTCTTTAGAAGCACCTCCACTTGAACAAGAGCTAGAGACACTACAAGATCTAGAAGGAGTCACATCCACTTGTTTAGAACTATTAGGTATCTCACAGCAATGCAAAGTAAGTATCACTAGTGATCTTTTAGAAAACTTCATAGAGGTACCAATGATTGATTTTGTTAGATGTGATTCTATTTCTCATATCGGCTTAAGTAAACTTGATATGGTTCTAGTTCTTACTTATTTAACATGTATGTGGAAGGTGTGTTTTTGCTGTGGGTGTGCAGATTTTCAAGAGGCCAAAAATTAGAAGCTCACATTGAACCGTCTCCAACCGCCGAAAAGGACTCTTAAGGAGACGAAGATGAAGAGAGCGGTGATACACTACATTGCTCTTATGATGATTACTCTCTTCAAAATAATTAGGTCATTAGAAGAAAAGTCCAGAAGTTTCTCACTCCGGCAAGATCGCTATTGAGGTGGTCAAGCTTAGGACCTAAAACAAGCGCTTCTTGGGAGGCACCACAAATTTCTTTCTTGTTATTATTTCAGTTTATTTTTTTTCTCTTTTTTTAGTCCAAATCCTCTACTTAATTTTTGTTGTATATCTTCTTTTTATAGGTTTAAAGCTATGGAGGAAAGTGAGCATTAGATAGAGGAGTATCTTAAAGAACATGAATGTCAACTATTTGGAGCTCATCACTTGGTTACTTCTCTAACTTCAAAAACCTCTTCCATATTTTATTTCTAGTTTTCATTAGAACAATGAAAAGTTTAAGTCTAGGGGGATGCATACTTAGATGCATATATGTTAGGTTATAGTTTAGATTTTGATAATAAATAAAATTTAGATTTTGCACTAGTTTGAATTTGTAGCAGTTTGCTTTTGAAATTTGCTTTCTTAGTAAGATTGTGGCTTGAGTTACATTATCCGCACTATTACTGCTAACTTATCCAAGAGTAAACTTCTAGCATGTTTATTGTCTAGAGGTCATGAGTTATGCTTTTTGGTGCTAGAATATTTAGTGATTTGTTTTCTCTATCTCTAGTGAAACAAAATGAATATGACATTTGTTTGATGACAAAATTTTTTGCACGTTTATGGTTTAGATTCATGTTGATAGGGTATGAGTGCTAGTATGTTTGGTGATATACTTTTCTCTATCTTCAATAGCAGGACATGAGCATTGTTTTTCATTAAAAGGATTTGGTTATAGTCTAGCTTGAGGATCTCTATACACTTTGCCTTATTTTGATAGTTAAAAGTTCTGAAAATAGTCATGATTCATTGAATTTGATGAGTATTTAATTTACCATGGTGATTTCTTAACCATACCTTGGCTATTAGATTAATGCTCGAAACATTAAAACTCATTTAGAAAAATGGAAATCCCACTAATTGCATCATTACAAATGTGCAATTGAAAAAAAAATAAAGCATATGAAATAAGGGATTGAAAAATTTGTTGTTATGAGTGGAAACTAGATGTTTGTCGCTTTGAGACCGAGTTAGGATATTGGGAAAATGAACACTAGATTTCTCTTATTATCAAGCACATTCTTTAGACCTTGGGTAGATCTAAGATAGATGAACCAAGCAGTGTTACTGCCGGAAATAAAACGAAGAGATAGTTCAATGACGACTTAACTAAGATTATGAATTGAAACTTGAGAAATTTAGGTCACTATTTGCACTAAGCACAGATAACTCATTCTTAGGCTGGTTAAATCTATTCATGATCATGCTCACTATTGAAATTATTTGATAGAGTTAAATTGATTCACTAGGGATTATGATGCACTTATTCCTACATATGTTTCTAGACTGCAAAATTTTATTTGATAACAATCGAATGCTTACTTGTAGATCAATCTTGATTATACTCATCAGTTTCACTAGTTTGGTAGAACTAATTAGAATGACTAGGGATTCTCATTATTCGCTCATGAATCTAGATTGCAGGGTTTGCTTGAGGACAAGCAAAGGTTTAAGTCAGGGAGAGTGATGTGTGTAGATTATATATGTTATTTTATATCGTTTAACGCACATCTTTCTGTATTCATTTGGCTATGATTTATGTTTTTGCACCCTTTTCTATCATATTTCAACATAATTACTACTTTGTATCGACAGATCTGCTTGGTATTTGTTTTCACTCTTAGGAGAAAGTTAGAGTGGGATGAGACTCTAAAGACGCAAATGAAGATCATTTGACGAAGACCATGACCTTGACTTGCCAACCTCGTGAAATGAAGTGCATGCAACAACCATTCTAGAAACAAATTGGGCCTAGCCATGCCTTAGGGCATTGCCAAGGAAGAAGCAAGGAGCAGGCTGTGCTAAATGACACAGCCAAGGGAAGAAACCAGAGTAGAACTAGCTCTGGTCGTGTCAAATGGCATGGCAAAGAGCCAGCCCATGCCCATTTCCAGAGGGGAATTGAGATTGGTCGTGCCTAGAGGCATGACCATGCCTACAAATCCCAATTTTGAAGATCATGTTGTGCTAAATGGCATGACCCAAAAGGCTAAAACAGAGCAGTCTCTACTCTAGCCATGCTAAAATGCACGGACAAGAAGCCAAAGGCAATTTTGGTCATGCCAAATGCATGGCTAAGCTATCTTGCCAGAGCCAATTTGGCTCTTTGCTCTGACCATGCCAAAAGGCATGGCCATATGCACAGGGAGCAAATTGACTATGCCTTTAGGCACGACCACCTCATGCCTCACCTCTATAAGAGGGGCACTTCATCTCCTCCACAAAGGGGGAAGCTTAGTGGACGGGAGGAGACCATCTAGGTCAAATCCTTACATTTGAAGGCATCGTCTGGATGACCCAAGGCCATTCTAATGCTCCATCTTCATTGGCACGCCAAAATCAATATCCAAAGGCTTCACTTGACATCAAAGGATAAGATTTCCTCCTCCTTCTCTTGGATTTCTATTATTATGAGTCTTTGAATTACATTTCTAGCTATTATGGAGTAGATTAAAACTATTCCAGGATGTAAGAAATAATTATAATGAGTGGATGTTGTAAATTCTATTGAATTGCCAATTCCCTTATTTGATGAAGCTTATATGCATATATTATGTTCGATGAATTTCTTGTAAGAAGACTCTTTTTTTATGGACATGAATTTATCTATCTGGATTGTATTTCTATATGCGTAGTGTAGGATCGAAAGAGTGCGATAGAGGGGGGGTGAATATCGCTCTTTTAAAATCTTTTATTTTACTCTTTTAAATCAATGTCGTGCAACGAAAAGTAAAAAACAAATTCGGTTACTTGGTTCGAAGCCTAGGTCGACTCCTACTCCAAGACCCACGATCCTTGATCACACAGATGGGCAATCCACTAAAACTCTTCTTTCCCAAAACCTCAGAAAGAAGCAGTGCATATAATATGCAAGATAGTAACACCCTATTATCTTGTATGAGTTTAAGTAAAATGTAAGCTTTTTTAAATATAAAAATATACCGACTGTTATGTGGAAGATGAAGCTCGATCGGCACTTGAATGAAGTAGTTGCTTACAAGTTGTAGTAGTAGTAATACGAGCAACTTTCACAGAGATGAACTTCGAATCAACCTGAATGCATTACACAGCCTCGGACCTCAAGCTCTCTTTTATAAGAATCGTCGATGTTCAGTCTACCGGTCCTTGCATTCGGTCGACTGAAACAGCTCCCTTCCATCTTATGCTGATTCGATCTTCAACATTTAATGACCAATAAGGGTTCGGTTGACCGATCCTTCTTTTCGGTCGACAGAATAGGATCCTTCCCTATTCGTCGAGATTTGTTGAGATTCGCACTTACTATGCCTTTAATGTGATGATCGTTCTATCGACCAATGCATGTGTTCGATCGACTGATCAACAAGATTTCCTTCTTTGCTTCTGCTCGATCTGAACTGTGTTGAGTCATCAGGGTTCGATCGACCGATCATCTTGTTCGGTTGACCGATCAAGCTTTGATCAGACCCTACTCTATTTTGGTCTGAACAAATATCTGCTCTGAGTTGGCCTTGTTCGGTCGATCGATCATCTAGTTTGGTCGACCAATTAGGCCGAACCTGCAAAATAGTGTTATACAATAATCTTGCAAAACATATATTAGCACGGTAATAATAAATGGAAGAGTAATAATAATAGACAGTTCAACTGCCTTATTCTCAACTTGGAAACCTTCCCGATTTCTTCAGTTGGATCAGCGACCTTAGGTTGTTCCTTTCAGGAACACGACCTCACTGTCGCTCCTCTAGTTACTTACCTCAACTTACCTGCCAAACATTGGCCTTCCAGACTTGTTTGGACTTTCTCTACTCAGTGTTTGATCACCTGATCCACTAAGGCCTTTCTTGCAATACTACATTAGCCAGTAGCAATAATAGTAGTGTAACGCCCGCCCTTCCTCTTGCCCTGGCACGGTAAGGGCGGCGCTACGCGAACATACATACATGCATATGAAATCATTACAGCGGAAGAATTTTTTTTTAATAATTTAATCATATAAACAAAACATGTGAACATGCTAGCATTCAAGCATAGAAAATTTGATTTTTTTCTATCTATTACTTGAAACATGATACATGCTTGTTTAACTAGATCATAAAGCTTACTAAATAAGGGGAAAACTAAACATGTATATTGTTCTCTAGAGTTCATGTTAACTAACAATTCTCTAATTAAACAAGTACTTAGCATTTCAAGGTTTCATGGAACAGAAGAGAGTATAAGTTCACATTAAGCATTCAACCATCCAAACAAGTTCAAGATAATATCAAGTAGCAACCATCAAAAAGTATCAAATAGGAAAAATAAGTTAGCAACCATCAAAAAGTATCAAATAGGAAAAATAAGTTAACATGCAGAACTTAGAATATGCATAAGTCCTGAAACACAAAACAGATCTCTTCCACCATGCCACTGCCACACACATCTTTGCCCTTCCTGCTGCTCCCTTTAGTTTAGCCATGCTTTTCCCTTTTCTGCAGTAAAAGGAAAATAAAACTATAAGCACATAGGCTTAGTAAGATCCTTTCCTACTCACAAAAGCCATAAATCATGAATTAAACATGGAGTAGGGATATATTCATTTAACCACATCTAGATTCCACCTTTCATGTGTAACGCCCGCCCTCCCTGCTAACCCTAAGGGACGGGGCTACGATACTCTATGTATAAATTTTTCTTTTTAAAACAGCGGAAGACTTAAAATAATTCTCTTAGTTTAATAAAAACTTTTCTTTTGTTTTCCCTTTCATCAAATCCGAACTACACTATCATGGCCTCAATAACATGATATCAAAATTAGTAGAAACATAACATCAAGTCACACATACGGTACTACAATTCATGATACCAAAGCATAGTTCTTTAAAAGTTTTTAAAGCAAGTTCTTATTTGGTTGCCTAGCCACTGCCACACACATCTCCTTGCCTCTCCTGCTGCTCCTCTAGCTCATCCAGCTTTTTCCTTTATCTGTGGTACAAGGACAGTAAGCTGTGAGCACTCATGGCTCAGTAAGTTCCTTTCCTACTCACTAAAACCGAAAATCATAGTATAATCAAAGAATGTATCAACATGGCATCATTTCAACTAGTCATGACATAATGTAACATACTCTTTTAAGCATATCATGCAACATGAAGAAATCATAACTAGTCATGACATATCATAGCGTAAAGCATAGCATAAAGCATAACATAATCGTATCTAATCATGGCATATCGTCATAAGGAGTCATGGCATATCCTACACATGGACATATCATGGAACATAACATAAACATATCTAACCATGGCATATCATAAATCATCATAAGGTATATGCAATATGGTTTTGAAAAATATGTATCCGAAAAACATGTGTATGTCTCATGATCTTTAAAATCATTTCTTCTTACATATATACTTGAACATAATCTCAACTAAAAGGGGATCCCGGCTATGTCCACTTACATATTGCGCGCAACCTATGTAGGTCCAAGGTAGCAAGTCTTGAACCCTTCAAGGCAACATACTAGGCCCGAGTCTTACTCCATCGACCTAGGGGCACTTAGGAGCCCATCCCTAACGAGGCCCGAGTCTTATTCCATCGACCCCGCGGCGCTTATGGAGCCCACCCTTGGTACAAGCCATATAAAGTAAAGTATATGTCATACTTATACATATCATACATCATAAAAGCATGCATCACTTAGGCACACATCCTATCATAAAAGTATGCATCACTTAGGCATACATCATGTCATAAAAGTATGCATCACTTAGGCATACATCATATCATAAAGGTATGCATCCCTTAGGCATACATCATGTCATAAAGGTATGCATCACTTAGGCATACATCATACCATAAAAGTATGCATCACTTAGGCATACATCATATCATAACAATATGCATCACTTAGGCATAGATCATAAAAACATGCATATCTTAAGCATAAAGCATATCATCAAGCATGCATAATTTAACCACATAGCATATCATGAAAGCATGCATATTTTAAGCACTAAACATAGCATCAAAGCATGCATAATTTAACCACATATCATAACATAAGCATGCATATTTTCAGCTCATATCATATCATCAAAGCATGTAAAATTTACCCACATATCATAACATAAAGCATGCATATTTTGAACTCATAACATATCGTAGAAATTCTCATCTTGCATAGCTCACAAGCATACATGTCTAAGCATAAAAGTGTATCATGTGCTCATCCAATCATAAGGAACAATGTAACATGATTAATTTGGGTACTAAGCTTCCTAGTCCTTTGGGTTCTTATCTTGGCCGAAACCCTCTTAGGTGCCAATTTAGGTTTTAAACAACATCCAAGCATGTAGAACCTAATTCATCCACATATCATTTTCATAGGAAGTATTGTAAACAAGATTTACTTGGACTCTAAGTTCTCCAAGTCCTTAAACCTCATTTGGCCGAACCTTAACAAGTGTGAAACATGAAACAAGGTTCTAAATGACATAAAGCATGGAAACCTTAACCATATTTATAGCATTTGTTTCAAGGAATATGGTAAGCAAAATTGAGTTAGTTCCTAAATCCTTGAAGCCCTTAAAATTATGTCATGGCCGAAACTTACAAGTACTCATTTAGGTTTTCAAGCAAGCATACAAGCATGTGAACTTACTCTAACATCATGTATAAATTTATAAATGACATCATACAAGTGGTCATGGCTGAAACTTCCCTTAGCATCAATTTAGGTCACTAACAACATATAGCATGTGAATTTTTAGCTTTCTACATTTCATATTCCATGGAGAGTGACATGAGCATGTTCAATGTAAGTTCTAGGGTTTCTAAGGCATGTATCCCTTCATGGCCGAGACTTTAAGGTGTCCATTTGAATCATAGTTAAATGTATAAGCATGTGAACATAATCAACATGTTATCTCAATTTCATAAGAAGCATCTTTAACACATGAGGTCTAAATTTTAAGGTTTCTAGGTCTTTAAACCCTACATGGCCGAACCTCATCAAGCATGGAATTTGTTCAAATGGCATAAAAGCATAGAAAGTCATAACACATTTCATAACATGTCTAAAAGTCAAGCACTATAAGCATACATTTAAATTGTGTCTTAGGTTTCCTAGGTTTTTCCTTTCTTTATCTCATAGCATATGTTTGGCCGAAACCTTCCAAGTCTTTAAACTAAATTTTAGGTGGCCTAAAGTATGGAAGACCTAAACAAGTTTTATGGCAAAAATATCAAAGAAACTATACATATAAGTTTGGTTCACAAACAAGCTAGGACCCTTGTGGTCATAATTATCATATATCATGTAACCAATTTTCCTATACTCTAATTAATCATGGGAGCATCAAACAACTTTCATATCTTATTGTCATGGAGGTTTTGAGCATGTTAAAAATCTGTTTAAGCTATTCTAAACCATCCACCTTACCATGGCCGAAACATTAAAAGTGATGTTCATGAGTTTCTATCAACACACAAGCATGCAACTCTTTAAGAAACTCTATATTCTATCATATAAACATGGTGAGTTTAAATTCAAAGTCTTCCTAACCCTAAACCCTTCCTTGGCTGAAACTTGTGAGTGGGGTACTTTTGGTTCCAAGTAACCTTCAAGTATGAAAACAATAATGGATCCTTAACCATTTATTTAAAGGGTTTTGTGCAAGTTAGGTAAACAAATAAATTCCCTAGCCCTTATAAAACCTTTTTGGCCGAAACTCTAGGGTTAGGTACATCTCTAATCCAGCATCACATATATATAAAAATATGAGAGAAAACCTTCTTACAAAAGCATAGAAAAATTATCATGAATCAAGGCTTATATTAAACATTCCTAGGATCAACAAGTCCTTTCTTTGGCCGAATTTTCACAACTTTGTTTCTAGGTTTTAAAATCCTCATAAAATCCAAAAACACATTAAAACCACTTGTACCACAGGTGAGGGGATACTTACATCCTTTTCGCTTGTGGTTCTAAAGTGTGGTGATGGAAGAAAGGGTCTCTTCTTCTTGTTCTCCTCTTTTGATTTCCCTTGGTAGCCTTCCTTGTATCTTAGGAGGAACCTTGTTTTGGGGCCGAAAATGGAGGAGAGGGGGCTGAGGCTCTCGGTGGTGGAGAGGAGAGAATGAGGGAAATGAGAGAAAAATAAAATCTTCTCTTTACATGCTCCCTTTTATGTTAAGGGGGAAGAGGTAGCAAAATTGGTTTTTGCTTTCCTTTTTTTTTTTATTTATTTATTTGTTCTCATCATTCATGATGAAACAAGGGGGAATGAATCCCCTTAATGGTCCTCTTTAAGTCACGGCAAAGGGAGAGGAAGAGGGAGAGAAAAGAAGGAAGGCAAGTTGCTTTTCTCTTGCTCTTTTCTTGTTTTCTTTTGGCTAGCTTTTACTCTCATCCTTATCATGAGTTTCTCTCCTTTGTTATCAATATATTATTCCTATCCCAACTGGTTATTACCCATTAATCCTATCATTTACATCATGAGAGGTTCAAGGTTCAATCCTTGACCACTCTCTATTTTTATTTCTTTTTGGTTCAACATTCTACTAATATTTTTCTAAGGCAAATTCATCATTCTCATATTTATCTTAAAAGCTTAGTGGGTGTTACAGTACCCCGTACCTCATAAAAAGTTCTTCCTCGAACTTTAAAATAGCTACATCAGGTGGCACTGGACTTCCGGCTAAGTGCATCGGCCACCTTGTTCGCCTTTCCTGGGTGATAAAGAATCTCGCAGTCGTAATCTTTAATTAGCTCAAGCCATCGGTGTTGCCTCATATTCAGGTCTTTTTGTGTGAAGAAATATTTCAGACTCTGATGGTCGGTATAAATCTTACACTGAGCTCCATATAAATAATGTCTCCATATTTTGAGAGCGAAGACCACGGCTGCTAGTTCTAAGTCGTGAATGGGATAATTCTTCTCATGCTCTTTAAGTTGTCTAGAAGCGTAGGCAATGACTTTGCCGTCTTGCATGAGTACAGCTCCAAGTCCTGAGATGGAAGCATCGCTGTACATATCGAAGCCTCTGTTGGTTTCCGGGAGAGTAAGAATCGGAGCACTGGTCAGTATCCTTTTTAATTCCGCGAAACTCTTCTCGCAAGCTTCTGTCCATTCATACTTTGTATTTTTCTTGGTGAGGGCTGTCATAGGGGCTGCAATTTTGGAGAAATTCTCTACGAATTTCCTATAATAGCCTGTTAGCCCGAGAAAACTCCTGACTTCGCTGGCATTCCTTGGTCTGTTCCAGTTATTTACAGCTTCGATTTTGCTTGGATCCACCATAACTCCATCTTTGGAGATGACATGACCTAGGAATATTACCCGGTCAAGCCAAAACTCGCATTTGGAGAATTTTGCATATAGTTGTTTCTCTTGAAGGATCTGTAGTACAGTATTCAAGTGTTCAGTATGTTCTTCTGGGGTTCTCGAGTAGATAAGTATATCGTCAATAAAGACGATTACAAATTTATCAAGATATGCCATAAATATCCGATTCATCAGGTCCATAAATACTGCAGGAGCGTTGGTTACTCCGAAAGGCATAACTATGAACTCATAGTGTCCATATCGGGTTCGAAATGCTGTTTTTGGTATATCATCTGGTTTCACCTTCACTTGATGATAACCAGATCGTAGGTCTATCTTTGAGAAAATGGTCGCACCCTTCAGTTGGTCGAACAGGTCATCGATCTGTGGGAGTGGGTACCGGTTCTTGATTGTCACATTATTCAGCGCTCGGTAGTCTATACACATTCGCATAGACCCATCCTTCTTCTTTACGAACAGCACTGGAGCTCCCCATGGAGAGTGACTAGGATGAATAAGTCCCTTGTCGAGTAATTCGGATAACTGTTCCTGAAGCTCCTTTAATTCAGCCGGAGTCATACGATAAGGTGCTTTTGAGATCGGCTGAGTACCAGGAATCAATTCGATCTCAAATTCTATCTCTCTGTCAGGGGCCAACCCTGGTAGTTAATCAGGAAATACTTTTGGATAGTTGCATACTACCCTGACATCTTCTAGCTTCGGGTCTTTGACTTGATTGGTATCAACCACGTGTGCTAGAAACCCCATACATCCTTTATCTAACATCCTTTGTGCTTTAATAGATGACAATAACTTCTCCGTTCCTTTCGGTTCCCCGTAAAACTCAAACTCTGGTTCAGTTTCGGGTCGGAAAATCACTTTCCTTTTGTGGCACTCGATTGAAGCGCCGTACTTGCTCAGGAAATCCATACCCAGTATTATGTCATAATCCTGCATATCAAGTACTATCAGATCGCAGTAGAGTTCTCTGTTTGCGATCTGAATGAGTACTGCTTGCAGCATATGGTCCGATGGCATAATCTCCCCAGATGGTAAGGTTGTTAAGAATGTGTCCTCTAGAGTTCGGGGTGGTATATCTAGCTTCTTCATAAAAGATATTGAGACGAATGAGTGTGTTGCCCCAGTATCAAATAATACTATAGCATACTGATTGTAAATAAGTAGCTGACCTGTGACAACAATAGAGGCATTCGCCACGTCTTCCTTGGTAAGAGAGTAGACTCTGGCATTCGTCATAATGGGAGGGGCCTCCAATCTTCCTTGGTTGATTGAAGTCCCTTCTATGGCAGTATGCATCTGGTGAAGCTGTGCAGGGGTACTCCTATTCTGGTTGTTCTGCGGAGGTAGTGTCTGAGACTGAGTAGGGCAATTTCTTGCCAAATGTCCTTCTTTTCCGCAGTTGTAGCATTTTCTGGTGCTTAGGAGACATACTCCAGAATGCATCTTTCCACATGTGGCACACTGAGGGTACTTGGTTTGCTTATTGGCCGGACCACCTTTTGTGTTATTCCACTATTTCCTCTTTCTACCTGAGTTTCCTTTCCAGCCGGTTCTGGTATTGTGCGATTTTTGTCCTCCGGTCAGTGCTTGGTTCTTGACCCCGTTCATTGCTTTCTGGTAGTGCTCGGTAATCAGGGCACTGCTGACTAGCTCCTATGCAGTCTGCGGTCTATTAACTCCGCCGGCTACGTTCAGAGCTATCTCGGGTCGGAGCATCTTTAACATTAACCGGACCCTTTCTTTTTCAGTACTGATCAGTTCTGGGCACAGACGTGCTAGGTGGTTGAACTTCTTGACGGCTTCGTTAACTGACAGATCACCTTGCCGGAACTCAGTGAACTCGTCATAGTGCTTGTTGGTCACTTGTATATGGAAGAATTCTTCTAAGAACTCTATCTCAAAATCCGTCCACTGCATCTGGTTTATTTATCTTTTCGCCTTTACTCGGTCCCACCACATCCGGATATCTCCGGTAAGGCAGAACGACGCGCATTTCACCTTCTCGTGTTCAGGCCAGTCCAGTAGTTCCATTATGCTCTCCACGGTCTTGAGCCAGGCTTGCGCATCCCATGGTTCGCAGTTTCCCGAGAAGGGTTCCGGCTTAAGCCTTTGCCACTGAATCAGATAAGCCTCTTGTCGGACCATCGGAGTAGGGGCTGCCGGGGGCACTGGCGCGGCTGTAGGTATAACCAGTAGTGTATTCTAATTTACCGGTGGGGTAACTGGGTTGCCTTGCTGACCCATTGAGGTAGTGATCAGCTGCTATTGTTCTGTGATCTGACGCTGGAAGTCTGTGACTACCTACGTCATGTCTGGTGGAGTCACTGTCCCCTCGGTTCGGCTATTGCGTGTCCTAACCATGTTTATCTAAATAATGACAAATAGACTAGTGTAAGTGGTTATCGTTTTTAGCCAATCTAACGTACTGTTTTGTTTCTATCTATTTATTCTGGTATTATTCCTAACCTACTAATATGTAATCCTAATCTAAATTATAACTAAAAGCATAGAATAAAGCATCAAACATAAGCAAGCAAAACATGAAACTAAAGCATAAGCAACATAAGGAAAAATAAAGAATAGAGTGACAAACAATATAACATAAGGAAATAAAGCATAAGCAATATAGCAAAGAAAATAAAGCATAGGCAATATAACAAGGAAGAAAAATAAAGCATAAGTCATATAACATGAAACTAAGCATAAGCATATAACAAGAAAATTAAGCATAAACATTCTTACTTGGAGCGGCAGGTCGGAGGCTTGATGTGAGTGTAGTGAGCTGGTAATAACCTCGCTCTGATACCAACCTGTAACGCCCGCCCTCCCTGCTAACCCTAAGGGACGGGGCTACGATACTCTATGTACAAATTTTTCTTTTTAAAACAGCGGAAGACTTAAAATAATTCTCTTAGTTTAATAAAAACTTTTCTTTTGTTTTCCCTTTCATCAAATCCGAACTACACTATCATGGCCTCAATAACATGATATCAAAATTAGTAGAAACATAACATCAAGTCACACATACGGTACTACATTTCATGATACCAAAACATAGTTCTTTGAAAGTTTTTAAAGCAGGTTCTTATTTGGTTGTCTAGCCACTGCCACACACATCTCCTTGCCTCTCCTGCTGCTCCTCTAGCTCATCCAGCTTTTTCCTTTATCTGTGGTACAAGGACAGTAAGCTGTGAGCACTCATGGCTCAGTAAGTTCCTTTCCTACTCACTAAAACTGAAAATCATAGTATAATCAAAGAATGTATCAACATGGCATCATTTCAACTAGTCATGACATAATGTAACATACTCTTTTAAGCATATCATGCAACATGAAGAAATCATAACTAGTCATGGCATATCATAGCGTAAAGCATAGCACGAAGCATAACATAATCGTATCAAATCATGGCATATCGTCATAAGGAGTCATGGCATATCCTACACATGGACATATCATGGAACATAACATAAACATATCTAACCATGGCATATCATAAATCATCATAAGGAATATACAATATGGTTTTGAAAAACATGTATCCGAAAAACATGTGTATGTCTCATGATCTTTAAAACCATTTCTTCTTACATATATACTTGAACATAATCTCAACTTAAAGGGGATCCCGGCTATGTACCACTTACATATTGCGCGCAACCTATGTAGGTCCAAGGTAGCAAGTCTTGAACCCTACAAGGCAACATACTAGGCCTGAGTCTTACTCCATCGACCTAGGGGCACTTAGGAGCCCATCCCTAACGAGGGCCGAGTCTTATTCCATCGACCCCGGGGTGCTTATGGAGCCCACCCTTGGTACAAGCCATATAAAGTAAAGTACATGTCATACTTATACATATCATACATCATAAAAGCATGCATCACTTAGGCACACATCCTATCATAAAAGTATGCATCACTTAGGCATATATCATGTCATAAAAGTATGCATCACTTAGGCATACATCATATCATAAAGGTATGCATCCCTTAGGCATACATCATGTCATAAAGGTATGCATCACTTAGGCATACATCATACCATAAAAGTATGCATCACTTAGGCATACATCATATCATAACAATATGCATCACTTAGGCATAGATCATAAAAACATGCATATCTTAAGCATAAAGCATATCATCAAGCATGCATAATTTAACCACATAGCATATCATGAAAGCATGCATATATTAAGCACTAAACATAGCATCAAAGCATGCATAATTTAACCACATATCATAACATAAGCATGCATATTTTCAGCTCATATCATATCATCAAAGCATGTAAAATTTACCCACATATCATAACATAAAGCATGCATATTTTGAACTCATAACATATCGTAGAAATTCTCATCTTGTATAGCTCACAAGCATACATGTCTAAGCATAAAAGTGTATCATGTGCTCATCCAATCATAAGGAACAATGTAACATGATTAATTTGGGTACTAAGCTTCCTAATCCTTTGGGTTCTTATCTTGGCTGAAACCCTCTTAGGTGCCAATTTAGGTTTTAAACAACATCCAAGCATGTAGAACCTAATTCATCCACATATCATTTTCATAGGAAGTATTATAAATAAGATTTACTTGGACTCTAAGTTCTCCAAGTCCTTAAACCTCATTTGGCTGAACCTTAACAAGTGTGAAACAAGGTTCTAAATGACATAAAGCATGGAAACCTTAACCATATTTATAGCATTTGTTTCAAGGAATATGGTAAGCAAAATTGAGTTAGTTCCTAAATCCTTGAAGCCCTTAAAATTATGTCATGGCCGAAACTTACAAGTACTCATTTAGGTTTTCAAGCAAGCATACAAGCATGTGAACTTACTCTAACATCATGTATAAATTTATAAATGGCATCATACAAGTGGTCATGGCCGAAACTTCCCTTAGCATCAATTTAGGTCACTAACAACATATAGCATGTGAATTTTTAGCTTTCTACATTTCATATTCCATGGAGAGTGACATGAGCATGTTCAATGTAAGTTCTAGGGTTTCTAAGGCATGTATCCCTTCATGGCCGAGACTTTAAGGTGTCCATTTGAATCATAGTTAAATGTATAAGCATGTGAACACAATCAACATGTTATCTCAATTTCATAAGAAGCATCTTTAACACATGAGGTCTAAATTTTAAGGTTTCTAGGTCTTTAAACCCTACATGGCCGAACCTCATCAAGCATGGAATTTGTTCAAATGGCATAAAAGCATAGAAAGTCATAACACATTTCATAACATGTATAAAAGTCAAGCACTATAAGCATACATTTAAATTGTGTCTTAGGTTTCCTAGGTTTTTCCTTTCTTTATCTCATAGCATATGTTTGGCCGAAACCTTCCAAGTCTTTAAACTAGGTTTTAGGTGGCCTAAAGTATGGAAAACCTAAACAAGTTTTATGGCAAAAATATCAAAGAAACTATACATATAAGTTTGGTTCACAAACAAGCTAGGACCCTTGTGGTCATAATTATCATATATCATGTAACCAATTTTCCTATACTCTAATTAATCATGGGAGCATCAAACAACTTTCATATCTTATTGTCATGGAGGTTTTGAGCATGTTAAAAATCTGTTTAAGCTATTCTAAACCATCCACCTTACCATGGCCGAAACATTAAAAGTGATGTTCATGAGTTTCTATCAACATACAAGCATGCAACTCTTTAAGAAACTCTATATTCTATCATATAAACATGGTGAGTTTAAATTCAAAGTCTTCCTAACCCTAAACCCTTCCTTGGCCGAAACTTGTGAGTGGGGTACTTTTGGTTCCAAGTAACCTTCAAGTATGAAAACAATAATGGATCCTTAACCATTTATTTAGAGGGTTTTGTGCAAGTTAGGTAAACAAATAAATTCCCTAGCCCTTATAAAACCTTTTTGGCCGAAACTCTAGGGTTAGATACATCTCTAATCCAGCATCACATATATATAAAAATATGAGAGAAAACCTTCTTACAAAAGCATAGAAAAATTATCATGAATCAAGGCTTATATTAAACATTCCTAGGATCAACAAGTCCTTTCTTTGGCCGAATTTTCACAACTTTGTTTCTAGGTTTTAAAATCCTCATAAAATCCAAAAACACATTAAAACCACTTGTACCACAGGTGAGGGGATACTTACATCCTTTTCTCTTGTGGTTCTAAAGTGTGGTGATGGAAGAAAGGGTCTCTTCTTCTTGTTCTCCTCTTTTGATTTCCCTTGGTAGCCTTCCTTGTATCTTAGGAGGAACCTTGTTTTGGGGCCAAAAATGGAGGACAGGGGGCTGAGGCTCTCGGTGGTGGAGAGGAGAGAATGAGGGAAATGAGAGAAAAATAAAATCTTCTCTTTACATGCTCCCTTTTATGTTAAGGGGGAAGAGGTAGCAAAATTGGTTTTTGCTTTCCTTCTCCCTTAGCCCCTTTTTTTTTTTATTTATTTATTTGTTCTCATCATTCATGATGAAACAAGGGGGAATGAATCCCCTTAATGGTCCTCTTTAAGTCACGGCAAAGGGAGAGGAAGAGGGAGAGAAAAGAAGGAAGGCAAGTTGCATTTCTCTTGCTCTTTTCTTGTTTTCTTTTGGCTAGCTTTTACTCTCATCCTTATCATGAGTTTCCCTCCTTTGCTATCAATATATTATTCCTATCCCAACTGGTTATTACCCATCAATCCTATCATTTACATCATGAGAGGTTCAAGGTTCAATCATTGACCACTCCCTATTTTTATTTCTTTTTATTTCTTTTTGGTTCAACATTCTACTAATATTTTTCTAAGGCAAATTCATCATTCTCATATTTATCTTAAAAGCTTAGTGGGTGTTACATCATGTTAGCATGAGGTAGTGTCATATTTATTTAGACAAATCATAACATAGTATAAGAGAGCATAAGCATAAAGTAGTAGCATGTTCTTCTAGGTATCATAGACATATCTCAAGAGAGCATCTTCCTAAGCATAATCATCACATAACATGAAATCACATATAGATGCAAGATGTTCTTTTGAAAACATATATTATATAAATACTTAAACATAAATCTCAACATGAGGGCTCGACATTGTACCACATACATGAATTGCGTGCATTCTAAATAAATCCGAGGTAGCTAATCCCGAACCTACTAGGAACTAGGCCCGTGCTTCGACCTAGGGGCAACTTAGGAGTCCATCCCATGGACCATTCTTAGGGTCCGGTACGAGCCATACAAAAGTAAAATAGCATATCATGTTTCTTGTCATATCATGAAGAGTGCTCTTAATCCCAACTTATAGGGAAGCATCTCTTAGGTCTTAAGTTACTTGTCATAACATGAAGAGTGCTCTTAATCCCAACTTATAGGGAAACAACTCTTAGGCATTTCCTCATACATAAGCCTTGCATAAGCATAACATGGTAGCATAAAGTCCACATATCACATAACATATAATGAAGAGTCATTATCATGCATAATTGGGGTTTTGATCTTTCTACAAACCCTAATTCCATGTCTTGGCCGAAACCTATAAGCATGATTCTAGGGTTCTTATAAGCAACTTTAAGCATGAAACATTAAATTAATATCACATGATACATGGCATAACAAGTGAGACTCTTAGCAAGCATACATGAAATTTCCAACCCTACTTCCAAGTCTTGGCCGAAACCTATAGAGCATGAATCTAGGTTTTCTTTTAAGCAACTTCAAGCATGAACTTTAAACTAATATCATATGATCATAGCATGACATAGAAGAAAACCTAAGCAAGTCTAGTTGGAGTTCAACTTCCCTAAGCCTTTTCATTTTCTTCTTGGCCAAAACTTACAAGGCTTGTTCCTAGGTTTTTAAGCAACATAAATCATGAATAACATCTTAATAGCATCACATAACTTATTAGGTATCAAGAGAGAAAGCATAAACAAATCTAATTGGAGCTTAATTTTCTTAGGCCTTTTCATTTTCTTCTTGGCCGAAACTTACAAGGCTTATCCCTAGGTTTTTAAGCAACATAAATCATGAATAACATCTTAATCATATCACCTAACTATTTAGGCATTATAAGAAAATACATAAGCAAACCTAAATGGAATTTAAACTTTCCTAGGCCCTTTATCTCTTCTTGGCCGAAACTTCAAAGCATGATTTCTAGGTTTAAGCAACATAAATCATGAATAACATCTTAATGACATCACCTAACTTATTGGGCATCATAAGAAATACATAAGCAAACCTAAATGGATCGGAGTTTAAACTTTCCTAGGCCCTTTATCTCTTCTTGGCCGAAACTTCAAAGCATGATTTCTAGGTTTTTTAGCAACATAAATAATGAATAACATCTTAATAACATCACCTAACTTATTAGGCATCATAAGAAAATACATAAGCAAACCTAAACAAAGTTTAAACTTTCCTAAGCCCTTTATCTCTTCTTGGCCGAAACTACTAGGCATGATTTCTAGGTTTTTAAGCAACATAAATCATGAATAACATCTTAATAACATCACCTAACTTTTTAGGCATCATAAGAAAATACATAAGCAAACCTAAATGGAGTTTAAACTTTCCTAGGCCCTTTATCTCTTCTTGGCCGAAACCACTAGGCATGATTTCTAGGTTTTTAAGTAACATAAATCATGAATAATATCTTAATAACATCACCTAACTTATTAGGCATCATAAGAAAATACATAAGCAAACCTAAATGGAGTTTAAACTTTCCTAAGCCCTTTATCTCTTCTTGGCTGAAACTACTAGGCATGATTTCTAGGTTTTTAAGCAACATAAATCATGAATAACATCTTAATAACATCACCTAACTTTTTAGGCATCATAAGAAAATGCATAAGCAAACCTAAATGGAGTTTAAACTTTCCTAAGCCCTTTATCTCTTCTTGGCCGAAACTACTAGGCATGATTTCTAGGTTTTAAGCAACATAAATCATGAATAACATCTTAATAACATCACCTAACTTATTAGGCATCATAAGAAAATACATAAGCAAACCTAAATGGAGTTTAAACTTTCCTAGGCCCTTTATCTCTTCTTGGCCGAAACTACTAGGCATGATTCTAGATTCCTAAGCCACATCAAACATGGAAAACACTCGTAAACTAGTTGTACCGCAGGTGAGGGAGAGACTTACATCCTCTTGCTTGGTTTACTAAGAGAATACCCTTGGTGGAGAAGAAGAAGAAGAAGACCTTTTTCGCTTCTAGAATTCCCTTTCCCTTATTTTTGCTTGTAATGAGAAGTATGTTTCAAGAACTTCCCTTTGTGAAGTTTTCCTTAGGAAGAAAACCCTTAGCTTGAATTCGGCAATGGGAGAGGGAAACTTGGAGTTTCGGTGGAGGAAGAAGAAGAAGAAGAAAGGAGAAACCAAATTTCCTTGCCATTTTCTTCCTTCTTATTCTACATGAAAAGGAAGAAGAAAGAATGAACTTTTCTTTCTCTTACCTTTTTATTTCCATTTATTTCTAAAAAGGAAGAAGTAAAAATGAATTTTTTTTTCCATTCTAAGTGGAGGGAGAAAGAAAAGATAAACTTTTCTTCTAAGTGGAAGGTATCCCTTCACCCTTCCTACCCTTAACTACAACTTCCCTTTCCTTCCTAACAATACTTCCTCTTGGGCTATTAGTTATTCCATTCTACTTAAAGCTTTGTCACCTACTAAAAGGTTCAAGGTTCGAACCTTGGTCATGCTTCTTTTTGGTTCTATTTTCTTTTTTTTTTTTTTTATAAAAGGAACCCACATAAAGCCCATTCTAATCATGCAACAACTACGTAAAATTTACTAGAGACTTTATGGGTGTTACAAGTAGTACAGAATGATATGGTAAAATTAAACTTAGAATCACCAAGATCCTCCAGTCTGGTCAATCGTGTGCAGTCGACCGGAAACCATCCGATCAACCTTGCTTGGAGTTCACTCCTCCAAGACTTCTCGTTACCTAAGGTTATATGCACCTAGGATTTTCTCCATCAAGGTTTGCTCACCATACCCTAAAGTTACCACCCCTTACGGTTTTCTCCACTTGGCTTCACTCACCAAGACTCAATATTCGGCTACCCAGGGATCAGGTCCTTCAGACCTATCCACCTGGCTTCCACGATCTACAGAGATTTCCCTTCCCTAGCCTTCAACTAGGACTCAGTATTTGGATGCCCAGGGATCAGGCCCTCCAGACCTATCGAATCCACTTGGCTTCCACGATCTACCAAGATTTCCCTTGCTAACCTACAAATAGGACCTTTTAAGACTAAGCTCCATTAAACATACTTAAACATATTTGTTGGACATTAAAACCTTGGAGTTCGATTGCAACAACACGTAGATCTCATTTCTATAATAGATGCATTGATGTGAGTCTAAATCTGAGCATAAATCTTGCATGAATAACAGCCTCTTTTGAGTGTGCATTCTGATATAGCATGGCATGGCCTTAAGATACTTGTTTAACGTTGAAAATATAAGGTAACTATCCTTCTATATGGGATATAACCTCCTAAGGGAGAATAATTCTATGTATGGATAAATCTATCACTAGATTTGATGGGATTTCCCTAATCATATGCTGCGCAAGTGACCTACGTAATCTAGAGACGTAAACCCGAGGGAGACCTTCTGATAGGAGGTGCTCTACTGAAAACTCAGACTTTCTAGATTACTTCTTCACCTGATAGCATACATGATTACTGGTAGGAGAAGTACTTCGATACACCATTGTGGGGTGATATTCGGTAGTAATTTAGATTAACCTGTAATCATATAAGTAGAGAATTAGGGAAGGACAAATTCATAGCACAACATTCACCATTACAATGAAACTAATGACCTAGAACGTTTACTGAATTAAGGACTTCCTCAATTTACTTTCTTTTACTTTCACATTTTAGTTGAAAATCTCAAAACAAACACTTATCGATTTTGTCTATCTAAATTAGAAGTGTAAAGTCAACTAGCATTTAATCTTCAGTCCTCGTGGGATCGACTGATAAATTTTATTACTTGACAATGATCGTGCGCTTGCAATTTTCATCACATCAACTATATAGGCACAAGAGGGTCTGCTGATAGTCTGTGTTTTGGATTTTAGAGGTAGATGTGAGAACCATTTTTGACTAGTAGATTTTCTCCACAGTTGGCTAGACAGTAGTGTGGGAGTAGCAGAAGTAAGTGTTGGTCCCTTTGGAGGCCGGCAAGAGGGGAGGGGTGAATTGCCCTACAAAAATTAAACCAAAAACCCTTCTCGGATATTCAACTAATTTAAAAGACACTTGTAATAAATAAATAAAAGAGACTAAGTAAAGAAAAGCAGACACCAGAGTTTTACTTGGTTTGCAATCAGGGGATTGCTAATCCAAGGAATGTAAGCGCAATATTTGATTCTCCTCTGGGCGGAGTAGCCTCTTTACAACGTTGACAGCACAAATGAAAAGAACAGAATTGGAAGCACAGAAAGAATTGATTACAAGTTCGTTGCTTTCAATGTACGGATCAGTACTTTATTTATAGTATTGGCCCGGGCGCCTGGAAGTGGTTCCGGGCGCCCCCGGGGGGATAAATTTTATCCCCCAACGATCAGATCTGGTCAAAATCATGCTCCGGGCGCCCGGACTGGTCCCGGGCGCCCTGGAGCAAAAAGTCAACTACGGTTGACTTTTTGTCCGGGATCATTTCTCCGTTAAGTCCCAGTCTCGGTCCGGGTCTGTTCGCTCCGGCTCCGCTAGCTTGGGTGATCTCGGCCTTCCGGAATAGGGCTCACCCAAACCCATGTTCCCGCCTTCTCCTCGAGCAGCCTTCCTTCCCGGTTTCTCGTCCCTCGAGCGCCGCGCACGCTCTTCTCGTCCACCGGTGTACTCTTCCACGGACACCTCGTCCCTCGGACGCACCGAGCCCGTCGGCTCTCTCCCGTGCCGTCCTTCTCGCTAGCCGCGTCTTCCGCTCGACTTCTTGTGTTCCTAAGCTCCTACACACTTAGACACAAGGGTTAAACAAATGCAGGACCTAACTTAGCTTGTTTGATCACATCAAAACACCTTGGGGTTCCAACAATCTCCCCCTTTTTGATGTGAGCAACCCAAGTTAAGTTAGGGTAAACATATGAAATAAAAACAATTTATATTCAAATAATTCCATGTATTTTTCAAATGAAAAATTATATTACCTCCCCCTTGACTTAACATACTTCTCCCCCTTTGATCACATAAAAATTGGGGTTATAAACAAGTCTAAGGTTAATTCAAACAAAACTTTTGAGTGTAAAAATATTTAAGTAAAAACACTCTTCAGATAAACAAAATTTTAAGTTTGAAACTTAATAAAAAAATTCTGAAATACCAACACTTATCTAAAAAATTCTAAGTCAATTTTAAGCAAAATTATAAGGAGGAAAAAAAATTCTAAGTTAACTTTTTAAAAAAAAATTTAAGTCAATTTTCATAAAAATTTCTAAGATAATAAAAAATTTCTAAGTCAAGTTAAAATGTTTCTAACATAAATTGAATAACTCTTTTAAAGCATTAAGTAATTTAAATTAATGCTTTTTCAGTTAGTCAATTAAACTTTTCATTTCGATACTTGGCTTCCAGGTCGTGGCGAGGCATTAGGCCTTCTTGGTTATTGGAGCAACAACCACTTCCTTAGACAAAGCCTCATAAAGAAATTAGTTGTTTAATTTCTTTACTGAAAATGCTAAGTCTAACTTTAATTTTAAATTAAACAGGTTTTTGGAACCCAGTAGAGGTTCCTACCTACAGGATTAACCAAGTATTTCCTAGGTATATAGATTTTTGATATATTTCTAATTTGACTTTGATGAAATCTATAATACCAATTTAAACCTCCATAATTTCTAAAAGTAGAAATATTTGAACCATTAGATTTTTTCAATCTTTCTATTTCTTCTTTTAGTTTTTCATTTTCAATTTTCAAATTTTCAAAATCCTCTATAAGACATGATTTTGCCAAAATTCTCTTTGTTTCTAAAATTTCATTTTCTAATTTGGCATTTTTATTTTCTAATTTATACATGGATTTAGTCATAGCTTTGATATCGGAGTAAAGCTGATCAGGGGGTAAGAGGCATACCTCACTTACCATGTCGGATTTGAAGCCTGAATCTCCCCCTGCTTCACTACTTTCATCCGAGGTCGCTCCCCCTTCATCGATGCTAGGTTCTGATATACTTTGTCTATCATAGCTTGCCATTAGTGCTATCCCGGCATATTCTTGAGCTTCTGATTCGGATGAAGAAGTGTCGTCCCAAGTTGCTTTTAGGTTGTGTTTCTTGGGAGACTTCCTTTTGACCTTTTTGAGTTCTGGGCAGTCTTCTCTTAGGTGTCCCTCCTTATGACACTGGTAGCACCGCACCTTTCTTCCACATTTTTTATTCTTTTTATTCTGCATTTTAAATTTATTAGATCTAAAAAACTTTTTAAAATTTCTTACCATGTATGCTTCTTGATCGTCTTCGAAATCTGACTCGAGTTCATCCTTCTGGGTTGCGTTCAGCGCCATAGTCTGGGTTGTATCCTTTGTCATTCCTGCACACCTGGTTTCATGTAATTCAAGAGTAGAAAACAACTCTTCTAAAGTACTTACCTCCAGGTCTTTTGAGATGTAGTAGGCGTCGACGATTAATGTCCACTCCGGAGTTCTTGGAAACGCGTTGAGCGCGTAGCGTATAGTGTCCCGGTTTGTTACCGTTTCACCAAGGTTTTCGAGACTAGTAACTAGTTCTTTTACCTTCGCATGTAGACCAGCTACTTTCTCACCTTTCTCCAGACAGATGTTCATCAGTTTGTTGCGGAGGATGTCCCTTCTAGCGAGTTTTGCTTCGGACGTGCCTTCTTGGAGTTCTAAGAACTTCTCCCAAAGTTCTTTAGCAGATAAATAGTTTTCGATGCGGTTGACCTCTTGAGGCGGTAACACACTCAGCAGGTGATGTTCCGCACGGCTGTTTGCTACCGACTCATTCTGCTCCTTCTTTGTCCAATCGCTCTCTTCTTTTTCTTTTCCATCTTTATCTATTGGAGCTACAAAACCATATTTCATAATAAACCAAATTTCAAAATCTGTTTTTAGGAATACCTCCACACGACGCTTCCAGTCTGCGAAGTTCCCCTCGAATTTTGGTGGAACAATGCTTGGTCCGTCCATCTTTGTTGCTTCGATCAACGGTTAGTCCTCCTGAAGCGCCTTGCTCTGATACCACTTGTTGGTTCCTTTGGATCCCAGCAAGAGGGGAGGGGTGAATTACCCTACAAAAATTAAACCAAAAACCCTTCTCGGATATTCAACTAATTTAAAAGACACTTGTAATAAATAAATAAAAGAGACTAAGTAAAGAAAAGCAGACACCAGAGTTTTACTTGGTTTGCAATCAGGAGATTGCTAATCCAAGGAATGTAAGCGCACTATCTGATTCTCCTCTGGGTGGAGTAGCCTCTTTACAACGTTGACAGCACAAATGAAAAGAACAGAATTGGAAGCACAGAAAGAATTGATTACAAGTTCGTTGCTTTCAATGTACGGATCAGTACTTTATTTATAGTACTGGTCCGGGCGCCTGGAAGTGGTTCCGAGCGCCCCCGGGGGGATAAATTTTATCCCCCAACGATCAGATTGCGAAAATCGCGATCCTGGTCAAAATCATGTTTCGGGCGCCTGGAAGCATTCCGGACGCCCCGGACAGCTCCGGGCGCCCGGAATGGTTACGGGCGCCCTGGAGCAAAAAGTCAACTACGGTTGACTTTTTATCCGGGATCATTTCTCCGTTAAGTCCCAGTCTCGGTCCGGGTCTGTTCGCTCCGGCTCCGCTAGCTTGGGTGATCTCGGCCTTCCGGAATAGGGCTCACCCGAACCCATGTTCCCGCCTTCTCCTCGAGCAGCCTTCCTTCCCGGTTTCTCGTCCCTCGAGCGCCGCGCACGCTCTTCTCGTCCACCGGTGTACTCATCCGCGGACACCTCGTCCCTCGGACGCACCGAGCCCTTCGGCTCTCTCCCGTGCCGTCCTTCTCGCTAGCCGCGTCTTCCGTTCGACTTCCTGTGTTCCTAAGCTCCTGCACACTTAGACACAAGGGTTAAACAAATGCAGGACCTAACTTAACTTGTTTGATCACATCAAAACACCTTGGGGTTCCAACAGTAAGGTGAGCTCATAACCCATAGAGTCATCCCTTGCGGTTGGAGATTTGTTCATGATGTTTGAATGGAGTTGTATATGAGTATATTGCTTAGTTGTTACCTTTAGATGAGAATCCCTAAGTTGACGCAGTAAATTTAGGGTCCAAATTTTTATTAGTGGCGAAGAATGTAAGATACGACAAAATAAATAATAAGTATTATTGGAGAAATAACCTTCTTGGATTGTTTGAGAATTTTTAAAACTTTTTCGGGATTTAAACAAAATCTGTATGACATGATTTAAGGAGATAGAACTATTAGGCTTAGAGAAAGCCTATTTAGAATATCCTTTCAATGGAAGTTGATTGGTTTAATTAATCCTAAGATTTATTTCATTAAAGTAGCCATATAAACTAAACCCTAAGTTTCTAATAACTATTTTCCCTAATTCCTTCTCCTTTCGTTATTCCTCTCCCAAACCTATCATGTCATCTTCTCCTCTCCACCGTCGCTTCTCCTTTCCTCATCGCCGACGAGGCCGACGACCATGCGCTGATGCCACTGGACACCACAAGAGCTAGCGAGCCAGTGCCGAGCCTTTCTTCCTCTCACGACATTGCGATGCTTGGATTCATCAATGTCGTCGATTCACCGACGTCGTTGATCAGTGTCACCATCACCGGGAGAAGGAGAATCAATTAAGGGATTAGGGAAATTTTTTCCCCTTGCTCGTGGAGTCGGGAAGAGCTGTGGATCTTGCATCAGAGAGGTTTTCTACAGATAAAAGATAAAACCATCTTTCTTAGAAAAATTACTATCTACATAATTTCAAAGAGACTTTAAACAACACAAATTATTTAGAATGTTAGTTAATTTTAAGCAAAATTAAATCAATAGTAATCTAGAAAAATTACTATCTACATCTTTTTTTCTCCTTTTTCTAAGTAACTCTCGGTACGTTTTTCGTTCATGTCTTATCACACATATTTTAGACGGCGATCCTTATTGATTTAATTTTGCTTAAAATTAACTAACATTCTAAATAATTTGTTTTGTTTAAAGTCTCTTTGAAATTATGTAGATTGTAATTTTTCTAAGAAAGATGGTTTTATCTTTTATCTGTAGAAAAATTTCCAAAATTTTCTATTTATTATATTATTTTTATAAATTTTCTAACTAAAATTATATTTTTCATTTTAAAAATATTTCTTTGGATTATCTTTGTGAACTTTATTTTTTCTATGAAAACTTATCATTTTCTCTATATAATTTTTTTTTATTTTTTGACCATTGTGAATTTTCTATGAATTATTTATCCAAATAAAAATTTTTAATATTAAAAATCATTGATAATTTATTTTTTGAAAATTTATTTTTTTGCAAAGGATCTTGCTATAATACGTATTCAGAAAATTACTCAAGATTTTTTTAGCTTAAAAACTATTTTAAGTAATTTTGAAAGAAAATATGTCTTTATATAGAAAAGAATTTATTACTGCCTATGTTAATTTTAATTTTTTGTGAAAACTTTTCCTCTAGTTTAGATATAGCTACTTAACCATTATAAAAATTTTCATAATTTCCCCACAATTAAAATTATTTTTCAAAATATTTTTTTTCAAAAAATGGTTTATCAATTGTAAAAATCTAAATTTTTTAAATTTAAAATTCATAATTTTTCTAGATGATAGTTACTGTAATTTTATCCTTTAGACTCTGTTTAGAATTTACTTCAAGTTATTTTCATAGCATGCCTCTATTTTTAATATGATCGAAGGGGGAGAATTAGAGGTTAAGTATAGGGAGATGGTACATTTTGATTTTTGCATTTTTTTTAATTGTAAATCATATACTTGCTATTTTTACTATTATTTGTTTTCTGTTTACTCTAACTTAACTTGGCTTGATTTCATCAAAAAGGAAAAGATTGTAAGTATCACGTGGTAGTTTTGATGTGATTAGCCAAGTCAAGTTAGGTCCTGTTGTGGTTTGATCCTTGTGTCTAGGTGTGCAGGAACATAGGAGCACAAGAAGTCAAGTGAAAGATGCAGCTAGCAAGAAGGATGACATGGGAGAGAGTCAATGGGCTTGGTACATCTAAAGGATGAGGTGCTATGGAAGAGTATGCTAGTGGACGAGAAGGAAACGCGCGACAATTTCGAGGGACGAGAAGCTGGAGTAGAATGTTGCTCGAGAAGGCCGAAAAATGGGTTCGAGTGAATCCTATTTCGGATGGCTGAAATTACCCAGGCGAGCGGTGTCATGCCCTAGAGGAGTCCCTGTTAGGATGTATACAAAAAGCCTAGCTTTTTGTATGAACATTTATTGAATGCATATTTATTTTGTAATAAGAATCACATTGGTTGAATGTTTGCATTTAGTTAAATGCAGTTGCTCATTTAAGTTATATTGTAGATGACATGGTGTGTGGTGTCACAAAGGAGATCATGTTATCAGTTCCTTATAAATTATAAATAGTAGCTCACAACCAAAATGGACTGGGACAAACTATTGGAATGGTTTGGGACAAACCATTGGAATGGTTGTAATGTAATTTGGTACTAGTTTATCTTGACTATAAAATTACACTAGTACACTATGTGTGTATTGAGTAGGACCATTTGAGGTTGTTCTTTTTATACTGACTGCATAAAAGAACATAATCTTTGTTATTATGGATGTGCATACTCTTAATCTTGATATAATAACAAGTACATATACTTCATATTTATTTCTTTAATTTATCAATGGGTAAGATTTATTCATTAAATCAATAGACCTGATAAGTTGGGAAATAATATTATTTATATGGTGTGTTGTTGATTATAGAAGGAAACTATGTCCTAGTAATCTAGGTTGATGATATCCCCTTGAGAAGCTCATAAGGATTGTCATGTAAACCCTGCAGGTGGACCTAGTCCGGCATGAAAATGAAGTTGAGTGGTACTACCCTTGGAGCTAGATGTTAATTGAGTGTCAGTAACTCATGTAATTAATGGACATTCGATATCTTAAACACAGGGAGATCAATGCACTCATAATAAGAAGGAGCTCATAAATGTAATATGAGATTGGTGCGGTAGTTTAATAATAACTCTTTAGTGGTATGAGTTATTATTGATGAACTTGAGTTGGGTGTTCAGGGTGAACACGGGAAGCTCAAGCTCGTCAGGAGACCAAAACCAATTCCTCCTCTCGGCCCCTGTTGTAGCCTCAATAAAGCTTTATATCCACCAAGTCTACTTCTTACCCAAGTAATGGGCTGGACACATCCTTGCGTGATGCAAGGGGGTCGACCAAGCATTAGCTTGGAGCCCAAGAAGTGGCCGGCAAAAGCATGGCTTGGTGCCCATGCTAGGGGTCGGCCACTATGATTAAAAGGGGATTTTATTTTTATTAAAATCTTTCCTTTTATAGCCATCCACATAGTTTTAAAAGAGAGTTTTAAATTTTAAAATCTTTCCTTTTATAGCTATCTACAAAGGATTAAAAAGAAAGATTTTAATTTTGTTAAAATCTTTCCTTATTTATAGTTTAAAAGAGAGAATTTAATTTTGATAAAACTTTCCTTTTTTGTAACCATGATTTAAAAAAAAGTTTAAATTTTAATCTTTCCTTTTTGTAGTTATCTACAATGTTTAAAAGAGAAAGATTAATTTTAAAACTTTCCTTTTATAACCATCCCAATAGGAAATTTAAAAGAGAGAGATTTTAATTGTTATTAAAATTTCCTTTTTTTGCCATGATCAAGGATTATAAAAGAGAGGTAGATGGTGCCTTATGGGGTAACACACAACCTAAGTCTCCTCTTCTATTCCTTGGTGGCCGGCCTTTCTTCTCCCTTTCTCCCTTGAGGCCGGCGGCACCTCTCTTCATCCTTGGTGGTCGGTTGTTTGGTGGAGAAGAAGAAGAAGAAGAAGAAGGCCTCTTCACCTTGTTTTCTTCCTTAGGGCCGGCGGCACATCAAGTGGCATCTTCTTGTGGTCGGTTGCTTGGAGAGGAAGAAGAAGAGTAGGAAGTTTCCTATTTTGGTTTCCCTTGGTGGCGGAATTTCTTGGAGGAGAAGAAGTTGTTTGGGTGGATTTCATCTTGGTAGATCGTCGCTCACACGACGTCCAAGAGAAGGAGAGGAATACAACAGAAGATCAAGAGGTCTTTAGCTACAAAGAAAGGTATAATTAATTAATTGTTTTTTCTTCAAATTAATTAGTTTATGTTCTTTGTATAGATCCTGAAATAACACAAGAGGCTAGCGATTTCATTTTTGTGTTTCGGTTTAGTATTTTGATCTTGTGCTTCTATTGAGGTCTCTATAGTTAAACCTAGGGTTACTATAAGAAGTTTAAATATCCAATTTCTTTGAAAGGCTTTGTCTAGGAAGTGATGGATGATCCCATACCCAAGAAGGCCAAGTGTCTTGCCATGTTTAACCTGGAAGGCAATCCTTGAAATAGATGTTTAATCAACTTCTGTAATATGGGATGAACTTAGATTAATAATGTTAAGTATCGTTTGCAATCCAAGTTTTAACTACTGAAGAATTCATTAGTTGAACTTGAAGTAAAAATGTTAAGTTCCATTTCTAATTCAAGGTTAACTTATGAGGAACACATAGGTTACTAGGAAAGTTCTGTGCTTGTACAAATTTTTGTACAGGGGAAGCAGAATGAAATTCCGAGTAGCGACCAACAATTGGTATCAGAGTTAGTTTTCTGCCTCTGTGTGTTTGGTTTTCAGTTAAATTATGCACTTTTCATACATAAATTTAGGCAGGATAATAGTAGGATGTGCAAATAGATTAACTCTATGGTTGTAGGCACTATTATGACCCTATTGTGTTTGTGTGTAAAATACCGAAAATGGACGAATCACCATAAGGGAATTTTTGAAAATTTTTTGAGAATTTTTAGAAGTTCATATGGACGAGTTTACTGGGATAGTATTGGGCCTCGAGAAAGCCTATTTAGGCTACCCGTTTAAGCGAGGAAATGCTTGATATTTTTTTATTTCTTTTATTCTTTTCTTTTTCTTTATTTCCCTCTTCTCACGTCGTTTCCTTCTTCATTCCCAACCGGCGCCGCAACAACCACCAAACGCCACGATTAAGCCCTCTCAAATCCCCTCTACCACTTCTTCTTCACTTCCTCTTCATCGTCCACACGCCCTCACCCTCTGCCGCCAGCAACGAGAGCCGATTCCTCTTATCTGGCCGACGCGACGCCGACATCCGTGCCCTAGCGCCGTTGTCGTCGCCACAGCCTACGCTGCCGCGGCTTCTTCTACCCTAGCACGGCCAACCCGCGACTCCCTCACCCTTCCGAGACACCGCCGGCCACAGGAGCCCTAGCGCCAACACTTCTTCTCCTCTTCCGAGCACTGGCAGCCAACCAAGTTCCTCTACCCTAGATTTGCCGAAGCCCTCCAAGTCGTGCCCTAGTTCTTTTACTGCCGAGCCTCTTCCTCTTCGTGAGTTGCTGCCGCACCATCGATGGACCTCAGTCCTAGATCGTCGGCATCGATTTGGGGCTCAGAGCACAGAGGTAAGGGTGCTGCCCTAATTGGTGAGCCGGGTACTTGATCGTTGTTGTGGTGTTCTTGGTCTGACTCACTTTGTTCCAGTATCATCAGGGGGTCGTGAACTGAAGGAAGGATTTCAGCAGGCTTTTGTATGTTGTGGATCAACAAGCATGGTTGTGAAGTTGCTTGTTCTAATTCTAGCAGCAAACAACCTTCCACCAGCAGTCACTTGGTTGTGAATAGAGGTAAGGAGTAGGTAATTGGTCTTGGTTGTAGATCATAGAGAATTTGGATTATTTGATTAGTTGATATATGTGTTGAATTAGGACTAAATTGGTTAAGTTGCTATGATTGATTATGCTTATTGCAAGTCCTAGTTCGAATAGATTAGTTAGAATCGATTGAGGAGTTAAATGATCCAATTAGGGTTTATAATTTAATCTGGATTTATGTTAGCTTCTCGAGGATTTGATTTAGCTAATTTATTTATAAGTAATTAGCTAAATTTGGATACAATGTACTACAGGACTTTGACGCGGGACGAGTATCTCGACGTCGGATTTGGATCAGATTAGACTTTTCAATTGGAGGCGGGTACCTTGACTTATCTTTGATAATGTCATGATGATATGTTTAGTAGGTTATAACCTTTAGTAATGATTATGTTCGTCTTTGCTTCGGTTGGTCACTACCCGATACCTGTTAGTTAGAGCCCTAGAGCCAATCATATGATGATTGTTGTATAGACTCATTGTATCATATTCCTATGTATATAAAGGAATTTGTTTTGGTTATTATACTTACTTGTATTGGTGCCAAATAACTAAGTATAATAACGTCCTTGAGTAGAAGGTTCTTATCTATATCAATCGATTGGTTGAATTGATAGTGAGATGATATAGAGAACACTACTCTTAATTATTCCTAGTCAAATATTAACATTTAGGGACAATGTTAATGCGACGAGACTAGCATGTAGGTCAACTCAATGACTTGATCTCACAAGTCATGGATATAGAGATATCAAGTTGACACATGGTTATGCATTGGAGAATGTATACTGAATGACCCGCCATGAGAAAGTATGATGGATCATTATATGAGTGTCATATACTTTCTCATGTGGCTAATAGTATGACTATTAGTCCTTGGACCTGAAGTCACCATGGTTCCCTACATAAGGAGTTGCATACTTTGGCTTCATCAAATGTCACCCGTAACTGGGTGGACTACAAAGGCGATTACTGGGTATGTAACAAATTATGCGGAGGGATGTGAGTGATGTAGATGGGATCTATCCCTCCTATATAATGGGAGTGACATCGTTATTCTTGATAGAGTAAGACCATTAAGTGCATGGCCATGCCCAAATGAGTCAATATGAGATATTGAGCTCAATTGATTATAGTGAGTCTACTTGGAGTTCAAGATTTAGGTTGATCAGAGGATGACACCATCTATGCCACAAATTGATCAATCTAGATGTCAAGGATAGAAGGACACTTATCATATATTGTGAAGAGTCACAATTAGTAGTCACAAGGTGATGTTGGATCTCAACATTCTTGTAACTTGGGTAGTAATGATGTGTTGCTAGATACCGCTCATTACTTATGCTTCTAAATGGGTTTAGGAGCATTGCCAACGTTACAAGAACCTATAGGGTCACACACAAAGGGCAATTAGATGGAGATTAGGTTCATTTGATGTACCTAGAGGATTAGGTTCATGTGATGAACCAAATTGGATTAAGAGTAATCCAAATTAAACTAATTGAGTTGGACTCGATTTGATTCATGTGTTTAATGGATCTAATTTAGATTATATTTCATTGAATCAATTTAATCAATGAATAGAGATTCATTACATTAATTGATTTGAATCAAATCGTTAGATTTGATCAACCATGGGAGAAAAGTGGTCAAGTTTGACTTGACTTGATAGAGAAGATGAAAGGTCAAGTTTGACTTGACCATTGCTAGCTCATTTGTGAGTTGGCATTAAGTGGGCCAATGATGATGTTCCACATCATCAAGATTAGCACATGTGTGTGCCACCTCATGAGGGAGATCAAGAGTTGTGACTCTTGATATCCCATGGAGGTATATAACCTCTTTCTAAGGTGGTCGGCCACTATCATTCCATGAGTTACAATTGTGTAAACTCATTCAAGTCATCTTCTTCCTCCTTGCTTCTTCTTCTCTCCCTCTCCTCCACCTTGGCCGAAACCTTCAAGGGTGCTAGCACACTCTAAGATTTCTTCTGTACCTTTTGTTCGTGTGGATACACATAGAGGGGTGTTCACTTGACACCCTTGAGATCCGGCGAACCTTGGACGAGCGGGATAAGCGAAGGGCTTCACATCAAAGGTATAAACTCCTAAACATGTAGATCTAAAGTAGATCTAGGATTAGATAAACTTGTACACAAAATTACAAAATTTTTATCTTCGCACGGATCCGGTGGCATGGGATTTCGGGGTTTCCGCAACGCAAAAACGGTTTTTGCGGCTCGAAAATCCCAACAGTGGTATCAGAGCCACGTGCGAAGCGTGTACGAGTTTCATTTTTGTTTTTATGAAAAATATTCAGATCTATAAGTTTCTGTATATCTACAATTTTTATAGATTTTATGGGTATTTTTCTCGTATAGGCGAAGCAACAAGTGTTTGGACACTTTTAGGTTTCGACTACCGAGAAAACCTTTCCGAAATGGCAAGGTTTCGCCCAAATCATTTTGGGACAACGGCTTAAGGTGCTGTAAGATCATCGTAGGACACTCGTTATTCATTTCACGAGAAGGGGCACTTCCCCTAACCCCGCAAGGGGTATTGTCTCGCGATCGCGCCCGAAAATCGCTAAATGGGACCGCCGGAAAATTTTGACTCATAAAATTATAAAAATAGTAGTAAAAATTACAAAAATTTATGGAAAATACATGATTTAGTATTATATATAATTTTGTGATGGTCATTGCCCAAAACCCCAATTAGATTGGAAAAATTGTGTTGTAATTCATAATATGAGCTTGGAGAAGCTGTTGACCCTAGGTTGACCGTCCGATCTTCTCATTGGCTTGAGAAGATCGTAGTAGGGCCATGACCTAACAACATTTAATTAATTGCTTATGTGTGTATGTGATGCATGCTAGTGTAGAGTAATTAATTAGTGCTTTAACGATTAGATTAGATCTAAATCGCGTATATGATGCACCATGATTAGATTAGATCTAAATCACGTATATGATACACATCAACGATTAGATTAGATCTTAATCGCAACAACTCAAAATGCCTACCATGTCGTGATACCCATCACTACCTCGATCACATGTTGTTGTTGAATCTGCCAAAGCAGAGCAACGTATGTTATCTTGGTAGGGTGCGGAGGGACAATCTTGGTCCCGCCTATCAACGCATGGGTGAGTACAAACTCAATCAGATTGAGTAAAACTAGTTAAACTCAATTAGATTGGGTTTAACTATAGGCATTTTCCAATGGTTGGTAGATAGGTCAAAATCACATTTATATTAATTCTTAGGCGATTTAGCCAAAGCTAACTCAAGTTTTAATATATATATACGGATCTTGATCCTATAAACAAGTATTGCATAGAGATGTAATTGGTAATTAGTTACCTACCGATCATACTAAGTCTTGGGCGATTTAGCCAAAGCTAACTCAAGGCTTAATATGATGTGGATCTTGTCCCGCAAGAATTATAGCTAGTTGGTTAGAATATAGTAGGTGTGGTTTGACCACATCCATGACTTGATTCTACAAAAGTTCTATAATTCAGTGAGAGCATCATTTAGTTAAAGGCCTAATTAAATGATTAGTGGAATATGATTATTTATTTTCTGCATTTTCTGTTGTAGATTGTCATGTCGTCAAACACGAACACCTTCTCCCTGCGTTCTGTCCTTGATAAGGACAAGCTCAATGGAGCAAACTTCCTGGACTGGTACAGGAACCTGAGAATTGTTCTCACACATGAATGAAAACTGTACGTCCTGGAGCAGTCCATTCCCGAGGCACCTCCTGCCACAGCCACGCGAGCTGACAGAGATGCTTATAAGAAGCATCAAGATGACGCATTAGATGTGTCATGTCTCATGCTCGCAACCATGAACCCTGAGCTTCAAAAGCAACACGAGTTGATGGGTTCTTATGATATGGTTGAACATCTTCGTCAACTATATCAAGGATAAGCTAGGCACGAGAGATTCGAGATCTCTAAGGCACTGTTTCAGTGCAAGATGCAAGACGGGACTCCCGTTGGTCCATATGTACTCAAGATGATTGGGTACATAGAAAACCTATAGAGGTTGGGATTCCCACTTGGCTAAGAGCTGGCCACTGACTTGATCTTGCAATCCTTGCTAGAGAGCTACAGTCAATTCCTCATGAACTACAACATGAACGAAATTGATAAGCCAGTGCCCGAGCTGCTAAGCATGTTGAGAACTGCTGAGCTAAACCTTAAGAAGGTAAAACCCAACTCAATTTTGATGGTGCAGAAGGGCAAAGGCAAGGGCAAGCCTAAAGGTAAGGGAAAGTCCCAAGGCAAGGGCAAAGGCAAGGCACTGAAACCCAAAGGAGGGGTCGCCAAGGATGCTACCTGCTTCCACTGCGGTCAGACTGGGCACTGGAAGAGGAATTGCAAAGTCTACCTGGAGATCTTAAGAAGAAGAGAAGTGAGACTTCTACTTCAGGTATATATGTTATAGAACTTAATCTCTCTATTTCTTCATCATGGGTATTAGATACCGGATGTGCTTCTCACATTTGTACTAATGTGCAGGCATTGAGAAATAGCAGGGCATTGACGAAGGGCGAGGTGGACCTACGAGTAGGCAATGGAGCACGGGTTGCTGCTGTTGCTGTAGGGACTTACTATCTATCTCTTCCCTCTGGGCTTGTATTAGAACTTGATGAATGTTGTTATGTGTCTGCTCTTACTAAGAACATAATTTCAGTTTCTTGTTTGGACAAGAAAGGTTTTTCATTTATAATAAAGAACAAATGTTGTTCAGTTTATTTAAATGATATGTTATATTGTAGTGCATCTTTGATTAATGGACTCTATATTCTAGACTTAGAGAACCCCATCAATAACATAAATACCAAAAGGTTCAAATCAAATGAAATGAACCAAACCTATCTCTGGCACTGTCGCTTAGGTCATATAAATGACAAACGCTTATCCCAGCTCCATAAAAATGGTTTGCTGGACTCATTTTATTTTGAATCATATGAGACATGTGAGTCATGGCTACTGGGTAAGATGACCAAGACTCCCTTTAGTGGACACAGCGAGAGAGCGCCTGACTTGTTAGGACTTATACATAGTGATGTATGTGGATCTTTCAATGTCGCTGCTAGAGGTGGTTATAGGTACTTCATTACATTTACTGATGACTTCAGTAGATATGGTTATGTGTATCAGATGACACATAAGTCTGAATCCTTTAAAAAGTTCAAAGAATTCAAGAATGAAGTACAAAACCAGCTTAGAAAGAGTATTAAGATACTTCGATCAGATCGAGGTGGTGAATACCTTAGCCATGAGTTTCGTGACTATCTAGTTGAGTGTGGGATTCTATCCCAACTCACTCCTTCTGGAACACCACAGTGGAATGGTGTATCCGAAAGGAGAAATTGTACCCTATTAGATATGGTACGATCTATGATGAGTCACACAGATCTTCCTATATCTCTTTGGGGCTATGCTCTGGACACAGCAGCCTTCATACTCAACCGTGTTCCTTCCAAGGCTGTGATAAAGACACCATATAGGATATGGACTGGGAGAGATGTTCAGGTGTCTTTTATGAGGATTTGGGGTTGTGAGGCTTACGTTCGACGTCAAGTCTCAGACAAATTGGGATCCAAATCTGATAAGTGCTATTTTATAGGATATCCCAAGGAAACGAAGGGATATTACTTCTACATTCCCAGTCAACACAAAGAAGTTGTGGCTAAGACTGGGGTTTTTCTAGAAAGGGACTTTGATTCTAGAAAAACTAGTAGGAGTATGTTCAATCTTGAAGAAGTTCAAGATATGGACCATAGCATTGAAGCCTTGATAGAAGTTGAATTGGAACCACAAAGTGTTGTGGATGATGAGATTTTTCCACAAGGAGTTGAGGAACAACAACCAGTTCAAGTAGACATACCTCTTCGTAGGTCTGATAGGGTACGTCGTCAACCTGAGAGATACTCATTTCTCTTGTCTGACCATGATGACGCTATGCTCATTGAGAATGAGCCTACCTCTTATCAGGAAGCTGTGATGAGACCAGATTCTGAGAAATGGCTAGAGGCCATGAGATCCGAAATGGAATCCATGTACACCAACCAAGTATGGAGTTTGGTTGATCCACCTAAAGGGGTAAAACCCATTGGGTGTAAGTGGGTCTTTAAGAGAAAGACTGACATGGATGGACTTATATATAAGGTCATCTGGTAGCTAAAGGTTTTAAGCAAATTCATGGTATTGACTATGATGAAACCTTTTCTCTAGTAGCGACGTTTAAGTCCATTCGGATCATGCTTGCTATTGCAGCATACCATGATTATGAGATCTGGCAGATGGATGTCAAAACTACATTTCTGAATGGAAACCTGCTCGAGGATGTGTACATGATACAACCTGAGGGTTTTATAGATCCATAGAATACTGACAGAGTATGCAAGCTGCATAAGTCCATTTATGGACTAAAGCAAGCTTCTCGGAGCTGGAATCTTCGATTTGATGATGCAATCAAATAGTTTGGTTTCATCAAGAATGAAGATGAACCCTGTGTTTACAAGAAGGTTATAGGGAACACAGTTGTCTTCCTTGTATTTTATGTGGATGACATACTACTCATTGGGAATAACATCCATTTGCTGTAGTCTGTAAAGACTTGGCTAGGAAATTGTTTCTCATTGAAGGGCTTAGGTGAAGCAGCCTGCATTCTAGGCATAAAGATCTATAGAGATAGATCTAAGAGATTGCTTGGCCTAAGTCAGAGTACATATATTGACAAGGTATTACTATGGTTTACCATGCAAAACTCCAAGAAGGGATTTCTGCCAATGTCACATGGTGTGAGTCTTTCGAAAACTCAAAGTCCCTCTTCTAGAGAGGAGAGAGACCGCATGGATACGATCCCTTATACCTCAGCCATAGGATCTATCATGTACACCATGCTATGTACTCGTCCAGATGTTTCATATGCTTTGAGCATGACGAGCAGATACCAGCCAGATCCAGGTGAAAGTCACTGGATAGTAGTCAAGAATATTCTTAAATACTTAAGAAGGACTAAAGAATATTTCTTGATATATGGAGGTGATGATGAGCTAGCTGTAAAGGGTTACAGTGATGTCAGCTTCTAAACTGACCAGGATGATTATAGATCATAGTCTGGGTTCGTGTTTTGCTTGAATAGTGGTGATGTGAGCTGGAAGAGTTCGAAGCAGGACACAGTCGCTGATTCTATAACAGAGGCCGAATATATTACTGCATCAGAAGCAGCAAAGGAGGTAGTTTGGATCCGCAAGTTCATTACTGAGCTTGGAGTGGTTCCTAGCATAGCCAATCTGATAGAACTCTATTGTGACAACAATGGAGCAATTGCAAAGGCTAAGGAACCTCGCTCACACCAGCGGACCAAACACATACTACGGCGCTTCCATCTCATTCGAGAGATCATCGATAGAGGAGATGTGAAGATTTACAGAGTACCCACAGAGGCTAACATCGCAGTACCCTTGACCAAGGCCTTGGCACAGAGAAAGCATGATGGTCACACTAGGTCATTGGGCCTTAGAGCCTACACTGATTGGCACTAGTGCTAGTGGGAGATTGTTAGTTAGAGACCTAGAGCCAATCATATGATGATTGTCATATGAACTCATTGTATCATATTCCAATGTATATAAAGGCATTTATTTTGGTTATTATACTTACTTGTATTGGTGCCAAATAACTAAATATAATAACATCCTTGAGTAGAAGGTTCTTATCTATATCAATCGATTGATTGAATCGATAGTGAGATGATATAGAGAACGCTACTCTTAATCATTCCTAGTCAAATATTAACATTCAGGGACAATGTTAATGCGACGAGACTAGCATGTAGGTCAACTCAATGACTTGATCTCACAAGTCATGGATATAGAGATATCAAGTTGACACATGGATATGCATTGGAGAATGTATACTAAATGACCCGCCATGAGAAAGTATCATGGATCGTTATATGAGTGTCATATACATTCTCATGTGGCTATTAGTATGACTATTAGTCCTTGGTCCTGAAGTCACCATGGTTCCCTACATAAGGAGTTGCATACTTTGGCTTTGTCAAACGTCACCCGTAACTGGGTGGATTATAAAGGCGATTATTGGGTATGTAACAAATTATGCAGAGGGATGTGAGTGATGTAGATGGGATCTATCCCTCCTATATAACGGGAGTGACATCGTTATTCTTGATAGAGTGAGACTACTAAGCACATGGCCATGCCCAAATGAGTCAATATGACATATTGAGCTCATTTGATTATAGTGAGTCTACTTGGAGTTCAAGATTTAGGTTGATCCGAGGATGACACCGTCTATGCCTCAAATTGATCAATCTAGATGTCAAGGATAGAAGGACACTTATCATATATTGTGAAGAGTCACAATTAGTAGTCACAAGGTGATGTTGGATCTCAACATTCTTGTAACTTGGGTAGTAATGATGTGTTGCTAGATACCGCTCATTACTTATACTTCTAAATGGGTTTAGGAGCATTTCCAACGTTACAAGAACCTATAGGGTCACACACAAAGGGCAATTAGATGGAAATTAGGTTCATTTGATGTACCTATAGGTTTAGGTTCATGTGATGAACCAAATTGGATTAAGAGTAATCCAAATTAAACTAATTGAGTTGGACTCGATTTGATTCATGTGTTTAATGGATCTAATTTAGATTATGTTTCATTGAATCAATTTAATCAATGAATAGAGATTCATTATATTAAATTGATTTGAATCAAATCGTTAGATTTGATCAACCATGGGAGAGAAGTCGTCAAGTTTGACTTGACTTGATAGGGAAGATGAAAGGTCAAGTTTGACTTGACCATTGCCAGCTCATTTGTGAGTTGGCATTAAGTGGGCCAATGATGATGTTCCACATCATCAAGGTTAGCACATGTGTGTGCCACCTCATGAGGGAGATCAAGAGTTGTGACTCTTGATATCCCATGGAGGTATATAACCTCTTTCTAAGGTGGCCGACCACTATCATTCCATGAGTTACAATTGTGTAAACTCATTCAAGTCATCTTCTTCCTCCTTGCTTCTTCTTCTCTCCCTCTCCTCCACCTTGGCCGAAACCTTCAAGGGTGCTAGCACACTCTAAGGTTTCTTCTCCACCTTTTGTTCGTGTGGATATACATAGAGGAGTGTTCACTTGACACCCTTGAGATCCGGCGAACCTTGGACGAGCGAGATAAGCGAAGGGCTTCGCATCAAAGGTATAAACTCCTAAATATGTAGATCTAAAGTAGATCTAGGATTAGAGAAACTTGTACACGAAATTACGAAATTTTTATCTTCGCACGGATCCGGTGGCATGGGATTTCGGGGTTTCCTCAACGCAAAAGCGATTTTTGTGGCTCAAAAATCCCAACAGTTACATGCTAGTTATGTTTACTCATTATGCACTTCATGTTAGTACCTACCTGATTATACATGCTTATAGGGGTAGTGACACAACCATGTGTTTATTATGTTCAGGATCTATGTTTTTATACCTTATCTGATCTGTGTACCTTTGATTTGGTTCATTGTCCTATGGTACACATTTTATATTTATATATGGATATTGCTATGTTGTTCAGAATTTTGCCATGCTTAGTGTCATGCATCATTCGCATGATTGCATGTTGTGTGATAGTCTGCTCCATTATTGTTGAGCACATCGCCAGTTTCATCTCTATTGGTGCTCCGGTGGTCCACTCATGGGTAGCATGATGCAGCGTGGTAGGACATCAGTTTTGCTCGGTGGTGCTCCGCTGGGACGCTCATGGGTAGTGTGACTGCAGCGTGGTAGCACGCGCGGGATCCCTCCCCATCATCGTGTACCGGGAGATGAGAGCATTGTGCTCCCCCACTTATGATTTGGGGTAGGAGGATAGTTGTACTCCGACAACATCCCGTCCACTCGGTCACTAATCAGGAGCAGTGATGGCATAGTGCACAGTTGTCACAGCCCTACCCACTGGTCTCACCATCGTGTGTGAGATGGCTGACTAGCGTCAGGGGTAACCAGGACATGTCATTGGCATCATACACATTGATGCATTTATTGCTTGTGTTTGCTGCACTTACTTGTTGCATTTGGATGGATGCATATGTTTGACATGCATACAGGATTTATGATACTCTTGATCTGACGACCTGACTATTCTGATAGGAGGCCCTGGTGAGTACAGTTCTCTTCAGTCTTTTCTATTGTGCATTTCCAGCTTTTGTCTAGGAGATTGTACTCCGTAGTTATTACTATTTATTATAGTTTACTATACATGTCAACTAGGTATCTGCTGAGTTGTTGAACTCACCCCCGTGGACACTATCTTTTTTAGGTACCAGGTTGTTTATGGAGTCGCTTGGAGTATCCTGCCTGCCGGTCCCCATGTCACATCAGAAGGCCTATCTCCGCTTTTGTTTATTTTTATTTTGGTATATGAAACATGTGTATTTAACTTTGTGTTCTGATTTTAGTTTCTAGAGTATTGTTTTGTTGTGTGGTGTAAGCCTAGCCGGCTAGCAGTCTTTGTGTTTAGTTTGTATGTGTTGTCCATTATATTTCTGCTGTGTTTGGTTTCGGTACAGCCGAGTGGGTTGTTAGATTTACATATAACTACGTGGTTGTGCATTTTATTGTATCAGCCGAGTAGGCTCCATATAAACTGCGTGGTTCTGTGTATATTCCAGCCACCTGTGGCTGAGGTATATTGTGTTTGTAGAAATGGTTCAGATTGTCACCCGTACAGGGGAGGTGCTGTAGAAATTTCTTCGGACAGGGAATCCCCCGTGGTGTGACAATTTATTTGGTATCAGAGCACGGTTTATGAGTCTTATTTCATGTGTTTTAGAGTTCATGATTTAGTTTTCTCGATGTGACTTTTCGGGTTTTGGGACAGGCAATGGCAGGACATCTCCAAACTATAGGAGGTATATTGGTATACTGTTATCCTACCTTTTTGTTAGTATGCATTGTTGACTATGATAGTTATGACATGTATTAACACTTTTTATTTAGTACCTGTCTGGTTGTTGTAACTCATATTACATGTGATGGGTTAGCCACTGATGATGATCGACCCTAATAGAGATCAAGAATTATAGTCTCTAGTGATTTTTCATATTATACCACCAGTAGTTTTAGCTTCTGTTACTACTAGTAGGAGATGGAGGCACATACTAGCCTCTGCTATTATTAGCTGGGTAGTGGATAGTATCTACATATTTATGTTGATTTAGCCAATAGAATACCATGTTATCTTAGTTAATTTCATCAGTAGATAATTTATTTACTCTTGTTAGATCGGCCAGTAGAAGACTGATTTACGTTTGTCGACTTGGGTAGTCGTAGATCGATTTACCTTAGCTGCTTGTGGAGGATTAACGTACATTTGTTAGATTTAGATAGTCTATTACCGATTCATTTTTTTGGGTTGGTCCGATTAGCAGGGGATCGACTTACTTTATTTTTTGAGGTTCGAATCTTTGGATTATTTGTGTTTAGTTAGGTATATAGAGCACATTTGAGTACATGACTTTTATTGACGTGGAAAAGACTGAATTATCTGTATACCATTGTCAGCTTGGTCAGTCTATAAAGGATTGATGTATCCTATTCCATGGGGTACTTTAATTTTTGATTGTATGTACCTAGTGTGATAATTTAGAAGGTAGCATAGGGAATGCCAGGTTGATTGGGTTATATATGCGGATTATTCATATCTATGTTATGTGTACATATGTTTGGTGTATTATGAGAGGTATCTTGTTGATTATATTTGTTCTGTGTGTACACTTGTGACTATTATGATTCGTTGAAAGTATTACGTTGATTATGTTAGGTTTTTCGGGCCGCGAAAACCACTTTTCGCGTCGCGGAAACCCCGAATCACCCAAAGCCGTAGGATCCGTGCAAGGAAAAATTTCGAAAACACAAGTACGAGTTATAAACCATGATCTACAGTAGATCTACGAAAGAAAACATTTTTTACCTTTGATGCGTGCCCTCGCAAAATCCCGCTTGTCCAAGGTACGTGTCGGATCTCCAAAGTATCAAGATAGATACTTCTCTAGTGATATCCACACGAACAAGGAGTGTCTCCCACACTCAAAGGATGGAGAAGAGAGCCCCAAATGTGCTAGCACTTTCTAGAGCTCTCGAATGGGATTGAAAGGAAGAAAAGAAGAAGGTATAAAAGAAATATTATACACTCACTAGTAGTATCCTTCCTTTGTGACCTTCACTCTTCCTTTGCTCTTGGATTCACTCAACCATCTTCCACCTTGCTTGAAACTTTCGGCCAAGAAGGAGGAAAAGGAGAAGAGAATGGCTAGAGGAAGGAGATGAAATGAATGAGAGCAATGAATCAAAATTCATTCCCATTCAATCACTTGTGTGGCCGGCCACATGAGTAACTCCTACTCATTTAATGTGGCCGGCCACATTAATGAGAATGGTGGCTTGTAACCTCCATGATGTGGCATACCATGATGATGTGGAGCATCATCATTGGTCCACATCTTGCCATCTCACTAATGATGTGGAAATTAGTCAAGTCAAACTTGACTCTTCCTCTCCCTCTCAAGTCAAGTCAAACTTGACCAAATCTCTTCCATGGTTGATCTAATCTAACCATTTGATTCAAGCCAACTTAATATAATGAATCTAATTCATTAAATTAAGTTGATTTAATGAGTCATAATCCAAATTAGACTCATTGAATACATGAATCAACTTGAGTCCAACTCAATTAGCCCAATTTGGATTACTCTTAATCCAATTTGATTCATCAAATGAATCTAATCATCTTGGTTCATCATATGAACTTAATCCAATTGGTTCATCATATGAACCCAATCTCCATCCACTTGTTCTTTGTGTGTGACCCAATAGGTTCTTGTAACGTTGGCAATGTTTCTAAACTCCTTTAGAAACATAAGCAATGAGCGGCATCTAGCAATACATCATTGCTACCCAAGTTACAAGAATGTTGAGATCCAACATCACCTTGTGACTACTAATTGTGACTCCTCACAATATATGACAAGTATCCTTCTATCCTAGACATCTAGATTGATCAATGTGAGGCATAGACCGTGTCATCCTCTGACCAATCTAAATCTTGAACTCCAAGTAGACTCACTCAATCAAATGAGCTCAATATCTCATATTGACTCATTTGGGTATGGCCATACACTTCGTGGTCTTACTCTATCAAGAATATCGATGTCACTCCCGTCATATAGGAGGGATAGATCCCATCTACATCACTCACATCCCTCTGCATAATTCGTTACATACCTAGTAATCGCCTTTATAGTCCACCCAGTTACGGGTGACGTTTGACGAAACCAAAGTACATAACTCCTTATGTAGGGATCCATGGTGACTTCAGGTCTAAGGACTAATAGTCATACTAATAGCCACATGAGAAAGTATATGACACTCATATAACGATCCATGATACTTTCTCATGGCGGGTCATTTAGTATACATTCTCTAATGCATACCCATGTGTCAGCTTGATATCTCTATATCCATGACTTGTGAGATCAAGTCATCGAGCTGACCTACATGCTAGTCTTATTGTATTAACATTGTCCCTGAATGTTAATACTCGACTAGGAATGATTTAGAGTAGTGTTCCCTATATCATCTCATTATCGATTCAACTAATCGATTGATATAGGTATGAACCTTTCTACTCAAGGACGCTATTATACTTAGTCTATTTGGCACTAATACAAATAAGTATAATAACCAAACAAATTCCTTTATTAATATACAAGGATATGATATACATGATTCCATACAATCATCAAATGATTGGCTCTAGGGCTCTAACTAACAATCTCCCACTAGCACTAGTCCCAATCAGTATAGCCTCTAAGGCCTAATGACCTAGTGTGACCATCATGCTTCCTCTGTGCCAAAGCCTTGGTCAAGGGATCTGCGATGTTAGCCTCTGAAGGTACTCTGCAAATCTTCACATCTCCTCTATCGATAATCTCTCGAATGAGATGGAAGCGCCGTAGTATATGCTTGGTCCGCTGGTGTGAGCGAGGTTCCTTCGCCTGTGCTATAGCTCCATTGTTGTCACAGTATAGCTCAATAGGGTCAGTGACACTGGAAACCACCCCAAGTTCAGTGATGAACTTACGGATCCAAACTGCCTCCTTTGCTGCCTCTGATGCAGCAATGTACTCGGCTTCTGTTGTAGAATCAGCTACTGTATCCTGCTTCGAACTCTTCCAGCTGACAGCACCACCATTAATGCAAAATACGAACCCCGACTGCGATCTGTAATCATCCTGGTCGGTCTGGAAGCTAGCATCACTGTAACCCTTTACAACTAGCTAATCATTGCCTCCATATATCAAGAAATATTCTTTAGTCCTTCTTAAGTACTTAAGAATATTCTTGACCGCTATCCAGTGACTTTCACCTGGATCTGACTGGTATGCTCAAAGCATACGAGACATCAGGTCGAGTACATAGCATGGCGTACATGATCGATCCTATGGCTGAGGCATAAGGGATCTGATCCATGCGGTCTCTCTCCTCTCTAGAAGAGGGACCTTGAGTCTTCGAAAGACTCACGCCATGTGACATCGGCAGAAATCCCTTCTTGGAGTTCTGCATGGCAAACCGTAGGAGTACCTTGTCAATGTATGTACTCTGACTTAGGCCAAGCAATCTCTTAGATCTATCTCTATAGATCTGTATCCCTAGAATGTGGGATGCCTCACCTAAGTCCTTCATTGAGAAGCAACTCCCTAGCCAGGTCTTGACAGACTGAAGCATAGGGATGTTCTTCCCAATGAGTAGTATGTCATCCACATACAATATGAGGAAGACAACTATATCCCCTACAACCTTCTTGTAGACACAAGGCTCATCTTCGTTCTTGATGAAACCAAACTGTTTGATTGCATCATCGAATCGAAGATTCCAGCTCCGAGAAGCTTGCTTTAGTCCATAAATGGACCTATGCAGCTTGCATACTCTGCTAGTATGCTGTGGATCTACAAAACCCTCAGGTTGTGTCATGTACACATCCTCGAGTAGGTTTCCATTCAGAAATGCGGTTTTGACATCCATCTGCCATATCTCATAGTCATGGTAGGCTGCAATAGCAAGCATGATCCGAATGGACTTAAACATCGCTACTGGAGAAAAGGTTTCATCATAGTCAATACCATGAATCTGCTTGAAACCTTTAGCTACCAAGCGACCCTTATAGATAAGTCCATCCATGTCAGTCTTTCTCTTAAAAACCCACTTGCACCCAATGGGTTTTACCCCTTCAGGTGGATCAACCAAAGTCCATACTTGGTTGGTGTACATGGATTCCATTTCGGATCTCATGGCCTCTAGCCATTTCTCAGAATCTGGTCTCATCACAGCTTCCTGATAGGTGGTAGGCTCATCCTCTATGAGTATAACGTCATGATGGTCAGACAAGAGAAATGAGTATCTCTCAGGCTGACGACGTACCCTATCAGACCTGCGAAGAGGTATGTCTACTTGAACTGGTTGTTGTTCCTCAACTCTTTGTGGAACAACATCATCCACAACACTTTGTGGTTCCAGTTCAACTTCCATCGAGGCATCAGTGCTATTGTTCGCATCTTGAGCTTCTTCAAGATCGAACGCGCTCCCACTAGTCTTTCTAGAAACAAAGTCCATTTCTAGAAAGACCCCAGTCTTTGCCACAACTACCTTGTGCTGATTGGGAATGTAGAAGTAATATCCCTTAGTTTCCTTGGGATATCCGATGAAATAGCACTTGTCGGATTTGGGTTTTAATTTGTCTGAGACTTGACGTCGTACGTAAGCCTCACAGCCCCAAATCCTCATGAAAGACACCTGGGCATCTCTCCCAGTCCATATCCTATATGGTGTCTTTATCACGGCCTTAGATGGAACTCGGTTGAGTATAAAAGCTGCCGTGTCTAGAGCATATCCCCATAGATATCTCGGAAGATCTGTGTGACTCATCATAGATCGTACCATATCTAATAAGGTACAATTCCTCCGTTCAGATACACCATTCCACTGTGGTGTTCCAGGAGGAGTGAGTTGGGATAGAATCCCACACTCAGCTAGATAGTCACGGAACTCATGGCTAAGGTATTCTCCACCTCGATCGGATCAAAGTATCTTAATACTCTTGCCAAGCTGGTTCTGTACTTCATTCTTGAATTCTTTGAACTTTTCAAAGGATTCAGACTTATGTGTCATCAAGTACACATAACCATATCTACTGAAGTCATCAGTAAATGTGATGAAGTATCTATAACCTCCTCTAGCAGCGACATTGAAAGGGCCACATACATCACTATGTATGAGTCCTAACAAATCAGTCGCTCTCTCGCTGTGCCCACTAAAGGGAGTCTTGGTCATCTTGCCTCGTAGGCATGACTCGCATACCTCATATGATTCAAAATCAAATGAGTCCAGCATACCATCCTTATGGAGCTGGGATAAGCGCTTGTCATTTATATGACCTAAACGACAGTGCCAAAGGTAGGTTTGGTTCATGTCATTTGACTTGAACCTCTTGGTATTAATGTTATAGATAGGGCTCTCAAGGTCTAGAATATAGAGTCCATTTATCAGAGGTGCACTACAATAGAACATATCGTTTAAATAGACGGAACAACATTTGTTCTTTATTATAAACGAAAATCCTTTCTTGTCCAAACAAGAAACGGAAATTATGTTCTTAGTCAAGGCAGGCACATAACAACAATCATCTAATTCTAGTACAAGCCCAGAGGGAAGAGATAGATGATAAGTTCCTACAGCAATAGCAGCAACTCGTGCTCCATTGCCTACTCGTAGGTCTATCTCACCCTTCGTCAATGCCCTGCTATTCCTCAGCGCTTGTACATTAGTACAAATGTGCGAAGCACATCCGGTATCTAATACCCACGATGAAGAAATAGAGAGGTTGACTTCTATAACATTTATACCTGAAGTAGAAATCTTATTTCTCTTCTTCTTAAGATCTTCCAGGTATTCTTTGGAGTTCCTCTTCCAGTGCCTTGCTTGTCCTTGATATAGGTGACAAAGATGTTCAACCATATCGTAAGCGCCCATCAACTCATGTTGCTTCTGAAGCTCAGAGTTCATGGTTGCGAGCATAAGACAAGACACATCTAATGCGTCATCTTGATGCTTCTTGTAAGCATCTCGGTCTGCTCGCGTGGCAGTGGCAGGAGGAGCCTCCGGAATGGGCTGCTCCAGAACGTACAGTTTACGTTCTTGGGTGAGAACTATTCTCAGGTTCCTGTACCAGTCCAGGAAATTTGCTCCGTTGAGCTTGTCCTTCTTAAGGACAGATCGCAGAGAGAAAATGTTCGTATTTGACGTCATGGTTATCTACAACAGAAAATTTGCAGAAATAAATATCATATTCTTTAAAATCATTTAATTAGGCCTTTAATTAAATGATGCTCCCACTGAATTCTATAATTCTTGTGGGACAAGATCCACATCATACTAACTCTTGAGTTAGCTTTGGCTAATACGCCCAAGGCTTAGTATGATCGGTAGGTAACGATTACCAATTACATCTCTATGTAACTCTTGTTTATAAAATCAATATCCGCATTTATATTAAAACTCGAGTTAGCTTTGGCTAATACGCCCGAGAGTTAATATAGATGTGATTTTGATCTATCTTTTCCAACCATTGGAATAATGCCTATAGTTGACTCGATCCAACCGAGTAACTAGGAATACTCAATCTAATTGAGCTTGTATTCACCCATGCGTTGATAGGCGGGACCAAGATTGTCCCTCCGTACCCTACCAAGATAATATGTATTGCTCTGCTTTGGCAGATTCAACAATACATGTGATCGAGGTAGTGATAGGTATCACGGCACGGTTAGGCATTTAGAGTTGGTTCGATCGAGATCTAATCTAATCGAAAAGGATGCATCTTGTGCACGACTTAGATCTAATCTAATCGCAAGGGTGCATCATGTGCACGACTTAGATCTAATCTAATCGTAAGATACTAATTAATTAATTACTTATTAAACATGCATCATATACATAAGCAATTAACTAATTAATATATTTGTGATTTAGTCATGGCCCTACTACGATCTTCTCAAGCCAATGAGAAGATCGAATGGTCAACCTAGGGTCAACAGCTTCTCCAAGCTCCTCCCTTTGACCACCTTGTGTTGCTCGTGCCCGCCTCGGAACTCCGTCTCGTATGGACTCTCCACCGCTCCAATTTGTACATTACAATTTGAAACTCGAGTTACATTCGAGTCTAAATCTAATTTACAACAAGAATATAAGAAAAGGCACGACGCGCAGGTCGCGAATAAATAAAAACATACAACACGCGCAAACACATAACGGCACGCAGGCCGTATTATGAATTACAACACAACCAATCATATTGGGTTTTTGGGCCATGACTATCACAAAATTAATATATAATTCAAAATTATATATTTTCATAATTTCCTATAATTTTTAAAAAATAATTTTACAATTTTTACGAGTAAAATTTCCCGGCGGTCCCGTTTAGCGATTTCGGGCACAATCCCGGAACGGATTCCCTTGCGGGGCCCAGGGGCAGCGCCCCTACCCGCGATCTAACCATCGCGAGGGTTCCTTTGCGATCCAACAGCGCCTAAAACCCGCTGTCCCAAAACGATTTGGGCCGAGACATTGCCGTTTCGGAAAGATCTTCCCGGCGGGTTCGTTTTTAGCGATTTCGGGTGCAATCGCGGAGCAAATCCCCTTGCGGGGTTAGGGGCAGTACCCCTACCCACGATCTAACCTTCATGAGTTGCTCCTTTGCGATCTAATGGCACCCAAGCCCGCTGTCCCAAACGGATTTGGGGCAAAACGAAGCCGTTTTGGAAAAATCTTTCCGGTAGCCGAAGCCTACAAGTGCCGAGACACTTGTGCTTCGCTTCTACGGAAAAATTACCCATAAAAACTATAAAAACATAATTTTACAGAAACTTTAGTTTTCATAAAACCAAAAATTAAAAATCGTACAAGCCTTGCATGTGGCTCTGATACCACTGTTAGGTTTTTCGGGCCGCGAAAATAGCTTTTCACGTCGCGGAAACCCCGAATCACCCAAAGCCGTAGGATCCGTGCAAGGAAAAATTTCGAAAACACAAGTACGAGTTATAAACCATGATCTACAATAGATCTACGAAAGAAAACATTTTTTACCTTTGATGCGTGCCCTCGCAAAATCCCGCTTGTCCAAGGTACGTGTCAGATCTCCAAAGTATCAAGATAGATACTTCTCTAGTGATATCCACACGAACAAGGAGTGTCTCCCACACTCAAAGGATGGAGAAGAGAGCCCCAAGTGTGCTAGCACTTTCTAGAGCTCTCGAATGGGATTGAAAGGAAGAAAAGAAGAAGGTATAAAAGAAATATTATACACTCACTAGTAGTATCCTTCCTTTGTGACCTTCACTCTTCCTTTGCTCTTGGATTCACTCAACCATCTTCCACCTTGCTTGAAACTTTCGGCCAAGAAGGAGGAAAAGGAGAAGAGAATGGCTAGAGGAAGGAGATGAAATGAATGAGAGCAATGAATTAAAATTCATTCCCATTCAATCACTTGTGTGGCCGGCCACATGAGTAACTCCTACTCATTTAATGTGGCCGGCCACATTAATGAGAATGGTGGCTTGTAACCTCCATGATGTGGCATACCATGATGATGTGGAGCATCATCATTGGTCCACATCTTGCCATCTCACTAATGATGTGGAAATTAGTCAAGTCAAACTTGACTCTTCCTCTCCCTCTCAAGTCAAGTCAAACTTGACCAAATCTCTTCCATGGTTGATCTAATCTAACCATTTGATTCAAGTCAACTTAATATAATGAATCTAATTCATTAAATTAAGTTGATTTAATGAGTCATAATCTAAATTAGACTCATTGAATACATGAATCAACTTGAGTCCAACTCAATTAGCCCAATTTGGATTACTCTTAATCCAATTTGATTCATCAAATGAATCTAATCATCTTGGTTCATCATATGAACTTAATCCAATTGGTTCATCATATGAACCCAATCTACATCCACTTGTTCTTTGTGTGTGACCCAATAGGTTCTTGTAACGTTGGCAATGTTTCTAAACTCCTTTAGAAACATAAGCAATGAGCGGCATCTAGCAATACATCATTGCTACCCAAGTTACAAGAAATGTTGAGATCCAACATCACCTTGTGACTACTAATTGTGACTCCTCACAATATATGACAAGTATCCTTCTATCCTAGACATCTAGATTGATCAATGTGAGGCATAGACCGTGTTATCCTCTGACCAATCTAAATCTTGAACTCCAAGTAGACTCACTCAATCAAATGAGCTCAATATCTCATATTGACTCATTTGGGTATGGCCATACACTTCGTGGTCTTACTCTATCAAGAATATCGATGTCACTCCCGTCATATAGGAGGGATAGATCTCATCTACATCACTCACATTCCTCTGCATAATTCGTTACATACCCAGTAATCGCCTTTATAGTCCACCCAGTTACGGGTGACGTTTGACGAAACCAAAGTACATAACTCCTTATGTAGGGATCCATGGTGACTTCAGGTCTAAGGACTAATAGTCATACTAATAGCCACATGAGAAAGTATATGACACTCATATAACGATCCATGATACTTTCTCATGGCGGGTCATTCAGTATACATTCTCTAATGCATACCCATGTGTCAGCTTGATATCTCTATATCCATGACTTGTGAGATCAAGTCATCGAGCTGACCTACATGCTAGTCTTATTGTATTAACATTGTCCCTGAATGTTAATACTCGACTAGGAATGATTTAGAGTAGTGTTCCCTATATCATCTCATTATCGATTCAACTAATCGATTGATATAGGTATGAACCTTTCTACTCAAGGACGCTATTATACTTAGTCTATTTGGCACTAATACAAATAAGTATAATAACCAAACAAATGCCTTTATTAATATACAAGAATATGATATACATGATTCCATACAATCATCAAATGATTGGCTCTAGGGCTCTAACTAACAGATTATACTCTTGGCATAGGTGTATATATGTTAGGTGAGTGTTGATTGAGGTGTATTATCGATTATACCTACGTTGATATATGCACACGAGTTCGGAATGTATTTTTGGAGGTATCACGCTGATTTATACCTGTGTATGAGTATGTTTGGTGTGTACTAATTGGAGGATTATGTCGATCATACCTATGTTGTGTGGGCACATGTGCTAGGTGTATTGTTGGTAGCATCATGATGATTCTACTTATGTGGAGTGTCTACATTATGTCATTTGTTGTATTGCCTTGTCAACTAATTCTCCTATTAGCGGGTGACCCACTACGATGTTGATAGAGTTGACGATCGATTTGTTTTGCTTACTGGATTGTGATACCCTTGGTTGCTCACAGTGATATGTGGTAGCGTGATTCGTGCAGTCACTAGTTGGATAGTTAGATATCTTGTTCACTTATGGATTGATTGTCGTGGAGCGTTGCTCCCACATATTATGGATTGTTTGTGGTGGAGCGTTGCTCCCACATATTATGGATTGTTTGTGGTGGAGCATTGCTCCCGCATATTTTGGATTGTTGTGGTGGAGCGCTGCTCGCATATAGGTTACCTTGTTGGTGGTTGAGCGTTGCTCCCACATATATAGTATTTCTTGTGATGGAGCGTTGCTCTCACATGAGATGATCTATTCTTTGGTGATTTATAGTTAGTGATCAGATTTTAGACTTGTTATCGGGGATCTCTGGTTGAGAATGTTTGTTGTACAGACATTATGAGTTTTTGGTAATGTCATTTGGGCTTACCGATGCTCCAGCGGTATTTATGGATTCGATGAACCACATCTTTATGGAGTATCTAGATCAGTTCATTGTCGTTTTCATTGACGACATATTGATCTACTCGTGTTCCGAGGAGGAACATGCACAGCATCTTTGCATAGTCTTGGAGACTCTTCGACGACATCAGCTATACGTGAAGTTCAGCAAGTGTGCCTTTTGACTATCTTCAGTCGGTTTTCTGGGTTATGTGATCTCCAGCCGAGGTATTTTAGTAGACCCTTAGAAGATCGAGGCTATCACCAGTTTGGAGCAGCCGAAATCAGGGCAGGAGATCCGCAGTTTCTTGGGACTGGTAGGATATTATAGACGTTTCATCGAGGGTTTCTCCTGTTTAGCTATGCCACTAACACGCTTTACCAGGAGAGGCGTGAAGTTCACTTGGTCAGAAGCTTGTGAGACCAGCTTTCAGGAGTTGAAGCGGAGGTTAGTATCGGCACCAGTTTTGGTTTTGCCTTCTGGAGAGAACGGATTTGTACTCTACACCGACGTGTCTCTTCAGGGTTTGGGCGTTGTTTTGATGCAGCACGGCAGGGTAGTCTCCTATGCTTCTCAGCAGTTGAAGGCGCATGAGAAGAACTACCCAGTACATGATTGGATCTAGCCGCCATCATCTTTGCTTTGAAGATTTGGCGGCATTATCTGTACGACGTTACCTTTGATATTCTCACGGATCATAGAGTCTCAAATATATTTTCACCCAGAAGGAACTCAATCTCCGACAGAGGAGATGGATGGAATTCCTGAAGGATTATGACTGTACCATTAGCTACCACCCGAGGAAAGCTAATATGGTTGCCGAAGCACTCAGTAGGAAATCCAGAGGGACTTTGGCTTGCCACCGAGTTTTAGTCACAGACTTAGTTCAGGGTTTCTCCGAGTTGGGCCTTCAGGAGCAGAGATAGACAGAGCAGGGTATTCTGGTTACCAGTGTTGCTCAGTTGTTGATCAGGACGAGAATTCGAGAGGCCCAGACCGGTGATCAGCATTTGCAATTTATTGGCAGCCAGTTAGCTTCCGGGCAGCAGTCAGAGTTCACCCAAGGTGATGCGAGTATTATATATTTCCAAGGCCGATTATGTGTACCTCCAGCTCACCCGGTCAAGGAGGAGCTACTTCAGGAGGCTCATCACTCTCGATTTGCGAACCATCCAGGTGGGACCTGCATGTATCGAGATTTGAGGTGTTCCTACTGGTGGAACGGTATGAAGAAAGACACCGTGGAATTTGTAGCGAGATGTCTTGTCTGTCAGCAGGTGAAGGCCGAGCACCAGAGACCTGCCAGCTTACTTCAGCGGATTCCTGTTCCTGAGTGGAAATGGGAATATATTACCATGAACTTTGTGGTGGGTTTGCCGAGGACACGACGAGGCCATGACGCGATTTGGGTAACCGTTGATCGATTAACCAAATTGGCGCACTTCTTAGCGATCCGGAAGATTGATTCTCTGTATCGATTGGCATATCTGTATTTCTGGGAGATCATCAGATTACATGGTGTCCCTTTTACTATTATTTCGGATAGAGACCCCCGTTTCACGTCTCGATTTTGACAAAGTCTGCAGTAGACTTTGGGCACTCAGCTCCGATTCAGTATAGCTTTCCATCCGCAGACAGATGGGCAGTCAGAGCAGACCATTCAGACTCTAATGGACTTGATGAGGTCATGTGTATTGGATTTTGGAGGCAGTTGGGAGGACCATTTGTCATTGGTAGAGTTCGCCTACAACAACAGCTTTCATTCGGCTATCCAAATAACACCGTTTGAAGCGTTGTATGGTAGACCTTGTCCGACACCCACCCTCTAGGAGGAGGTTGGGGAGGCCCAGCTATTGGGACCCCATAGAGCTCAGCATGAGGCAGAGTTGGTCTGTATTATCAGACAGAGGATGTTAGACGCGCTGGAGCGCCAGAAGAGTTATGTAGATCGGAGACGGAGACCCCTGGAGTTCTCTATTGGCGACCATGTTTTTTTTTCTGCGAGTTTCACCCACGAAAGGGGTGAAGAGATTTGGCCTCAGAGGTAAGTTAGCTCCGCGATACATTGGACCTTTCTAGATCTTGGAGAGGATTGGAGCAGTAGCTTATCGACTGGCACTACCACCGTCCCTGGCAGGTGTTCACGAAGTATTCTATGTATCTATGCCGAGGAGATACATATCCAACCCGACACATGTGCTGACAGATATCTCAGTTCTCGTTCAGCCTGACGTCACTTATGAGGAGGTTCTGGTACGGATTCTGGACCAGAAAGAGCATCAGTTGCGGAACAAGACAATCCGACTAGTTAAAGTTGGATGGCATCATCATTCCGATGAGGAGGCTACCTGGGAGCTTGAGAATATGATCCGAGCTTGATACCCCCATCTTTTCACTTGAGGTATGTAAGTTATGGTTCCGTTCAGCATTTATACTGTTTAACATTTGCTAGTACTAGCTGATGGTAGATAACGAAATTCGGGGATCAAATTTTTATTAGTGGAGGAAAATGTAAAATACCGAAAATGGGCGAATCACCATAAGGAAATTTTTCGAAATTTTTGAAAAATTTTCGAGAAATTTTCGGAGTTCATATGGACGAGTTTACGGGGATAATATTGGGCCCCGGGAATGCCTATTTAGGCTACCCATTTAAGCAAGGAAATACTTGATATTTTGTTTTATTTCTTTTATTCTTTTATTTTTCTTTATTTCCCTCTTCTCATGTCGTTTCCTTCTTCATTCCCAACAGGCGCCGCAACACCCGCCGCACGCCACGATTATGTTAGTTAGAGCCCTAGAGTCAATCATTTGATGATTGTTGTATGGACTCGTTGTATCATATTTTTGTATATAAATAAAGGCATTTGTTTTTCGTTATTATACTTACTTGTATTGGTGCCAAATAACTAAGTATAATAGCGTCCTTGAGTAGAAGGTTCTTGCCTATATCAATCGATTGGTTGAATCGATAGTGAGATGATATAGGGAACACTACTCTTAATCATTCCTAGTCAAGTATTAGCATTCAAGGACAATGTTAATGCAATGAGACTAGCATGTAGGTCAACTCGATGACTTGATCTCACAAGTCATGAATATGGAGATATCAAGTTGACACATGGGTATGCATTGGAGAATGTATACTGGATGACCCGCCATGAGAAAGTATCATGGATCGTTATATGAGTGTCATATACTTTCTCATGTGACTATTAGTATGACTATTAGTCCTTGGACCTGAAGTCACAATGGTTCCCTACATAAGGAGTTACATACTTTGGCTTCGTCAAACGTCACCCGTAATTGGGTGGACTATAAAGACGATTACTTGGTATGTAACAAATTATGCGGAGAGATGTGAGTGATGTAGATGGGATCTATCCCTCCTATATGATGGGAGTGACATCGATATTCTTGATAGAGTGAGGCCACTAAGTGCATGGTCATGCCCAAATGAGTCAATATGAGATATTGAGCTCATTTGATTGAGTGAGTCTACTTGGGATTCAAGATTTAGATTGATTAGAGGATGACACGGTCTATGCCTCACATTGATCAATCTAGATGTCAAGGATAGAAGGGCACTTGTCATATATTGTGAGGAGTCACAATTAGTAGTCACAAGGTGATGTTGGATCTCAACATTCTATAACTTGGGTAGTAATGATTGTTGCTAGATACCGCTCATTACTTATGCTTCTAAATGGGTTTAGGAGCATTGCCAACGTTATAAGAACCTATAGGGTCACACACAAAGGGCAATTAGATAGAGATTAGGTTCATTTGATGAACCTAAAGGATTAGGTTCATGTGATGAACCAAATTGGATTAAGAGTAATCCAAATTAGGCTAATTGAGTTGGACTCAATTTGGTTCATGTGTTAAGTTAGTCTAATTTGGACTTAGACTCATTTAATTAATTTAATTCAATGAATAGAGATTCATTAAATTAAAATTGACTTGAACCAATGGTTAGATTAGATCAACCAAGGGAGAGAAGTGGTCAAGTTTGACTTAACTTGAGAGGAAGATGAAGGGTCATGTTTGACTTGACCATTTGCCACCTCATTGGTGAGTTGGCATTAAGTGGCTAATGGTGATGTGCCACATCATCAAGGCTAGAACATGTGTATGCCACCTCATGAGAGAGATCAAGAGCCTTGACTCTTGATATTCCATGGGGTTTAAAAGCCTTTCATGAAAGTGGCCAGCCACTTAATCATCTTGGGAGTTTTCATTTTGTTTTGAAACCTCCATCTTCTTCCTCAAACTTTCTTCTCTCCCTCTCCTCCACATTGGTCGAACCATTCAAAGGTGCTAGCACACCTTTTTGTTTGGTTTCTCCATCTCTTGCTTGTGTGGATACACATAGAGGAGTATCTACTATGATACTCTCGAGATCCGACGAACCTTGGACGAGCGGGATTAAGCGAAGGGCTTCGCATCAAGGGTAAATTCTTATCTTATAGATCTAAAGTAGATCTAGGCTTAGAAAACTCGTACGTGAAAGTTTTACGAAATTTTTATTTCTTCGCACGGATCCGGTGGCGGGGTTTCAGGGTTTCTGCAACGTAAAAAAATGATTTTTGCGGCCCGTAAAACCCCACAGATTAAGCCCTCACAAATCCCCTCTGCCACTTCTTCTTCTCCTCCTCTTCATCGTCCGCACGCCCTCACCCTCTACTGCCAGCGACGAGAGCCGATTCCTCTCATCTGGCCGACGCGACACCGACCCCTGATCCGCCGGCATCCGAGCCCTAGCGATGCTACCCGGTACCACCGCCGATGTTCTCCCGTGCCCTAGCACTGCTTCGGCCACAGGAAACCCCAGCGTCGCCGCTGCATGGGTCACGCCGACCCTTCTTCTCCTCTTCCGAGTGCTGGCAACCGACCAAGTTCCTCTGCCCTAGATCTGCCGAAGACCCCCAAGCCGTGCCCTAGTTCTTTATTGCCTAGCCTCTTCCTCTTCGTGAGTTGCTGCCGTGCCATCGACGGACCTCAGCCCTAGATCACGGACATCGATTTGGGGCTCAGAGCACAGAGGTAAGGGTGCTGCCCTATTGGTGAGCTGGGTACTTGATCGTTGCTGTGGTGTTCTTGGTCTGACTCACTTTGTTCCAGTATCATCAGGGGGTCGTGAACTGAAGGAAGGATTTCAGCAGGCTTTTGTGTACTGTGGATCAACAAGCACAGCTGTGAAGTTGCTTGTTCTAATTCCAGCAGCAAACAACCTTCCACCAGCAATCACTTGGTTGTGAATAGAGGTAAGGAGTAGGTAATTGGTCTTGGTTGTAGATCATAGTGAATTTGGATTATTTGATTAGTTGATATATGTGTTGAATTAGGACTAAATTGGATAAGTTGCTATGATTGATTATGCTTATTGCAAGTCCTAGTTCGAATGGATTAGTTAGAATCGATTGAGGATTTAAATGATCTAATTAGGGTGTATAATTGGATCTGAATTTATGTTAGCTTCTCGAGGATTTGATTTAGCTAATTTATTTATAAGTAATTAGCTAAATCTGGATACAATGTACTACAGGACTTTGACGCGGGACGAGTATCTCGACGTCGGATTTGGATCGGATTGGACTTTTCGATTGGAGGCGGGTACCTTGACTTATCTTTGATAATGTCATGTTGACATGTTTAGTAGGTTATAACCTTTAGTAATGATTATGTTCATCTTTGCTTCGGTTGGTCACTACTCGATACCTATTACATGCGTGTTTTGTTTACTTATTATGCACTTCATGTTAGTACCTACCTGATTATACATGCTTATAGGGGTAGTAACACAACCATGTGTTTATTATGTTCAAGATCTAGGTTTTTATACCTTATCTGATCTGTGTACCTTTGATTTGGTTCATTGTTCTATGGTACACATTTTATATTTATATATGGATATTGTTATGCTGTTTAGGATTTTGTCATGCTTAGTGTCATGCATCATTCGCATGATTGCATGCTACGTGATAGTCTGCTCCATTATTGTTGAGCACATCGCCAGTTTCATCTCTGTCAGTGCTCCGCTTGTCCGCTCATGGGTAGCGTGACGCAGCGTGGTAGCACGTCAATTTTGCTCGGTGGTGCTCCGATGGGACGCTCATGGGTAGTGTGACTACAGCGTGGTAGCACGTCGGGATCCCTCCCCGTCATCGTGTACCGGGAGATGAGAGCATTGTACTCCCCCACTTATGATTTGGGGTAGGAGGATAGGTGTACTCCGACAGCCTCCCGTCTACTCGGTCACTCATCAGGAGCAGTGATGGCAGAGTGCAGGGTTGTCACAGCCTTACCCACTCGGTCTCACCATCGTGTGTGAGATGACTGACTGGCGTCAGGGGTGACCTGTAACGCCCGCCCCTCCATTACTACTCTAAAGAAGGGACGGGGTTATTTACTTAAACATACATACATGTATATGCATATGAACTCATGGCAGTGGAAGTGGGTTGTCTAAAATTTAATTTGCTCATATGCATATGGACTAAACATGACATGTGAACCATATAATCATATAACATAGTAAACATGTTTAATATACTAATCCTTCAACATAATATGTAACTTGATTTATCATCAACTACTTAACATAATTCATGATCTCATAAGCATACCAACATGAACAATAAAACATAAGAGCATAATCTATCCATGCTAGTCCAAGTAGTTATCAAACATATAGTTAAACATGGTTCACATAAGGTCAAAACATATATATAAATTCTGAAACACACGGATCTATTCCACCATGTCACTCCCACACACATTCTTGCCCTTCCTACTGCTCCTCTTAGCTTAGCCACTCTTTTCTTTTTTGCAGTACAAGGAAACATAAAACTATAAGCACATAGGCTTAGTAAGTCCCTTTCCTACTCACAAAAACCACAACTCATGTGTAAACATAAAATCTTATCATAGAATGTGAGAGCATTAACATAAAATCATATCATATCATGTGAGCACATAAACGTGAAATCATATCCTATCATGTGAGAGCATAAACATAAAATCATATCATATCATGTGAGCACATAAACATGAAATCATATCCTATCATGTGAGAGCATAAACATAAAATCATATCATATCATGTGAGAGCATAAACATAAAATCATATCCTATCATGTGAGAGCATAAACATAAAATCATAACATGATCATATAAGCATCATAGACATATTTTCAAATCATCTTACATAATCATAAGAAAATCATATAACATGAACTTGTAGATGCAAGATGTTCTTTTGAAAACATGTATCATGAAATGAATATATATGCAAGATGTCCTTTTGAAAACATATATCATATACATACTTAAACATAATCTCAACATGAGGGTCTGGCTTGTACCACATACATACATAAATGCGCGCATCCTAAATAGATCCAAGGTAGCTAACCTTGAACCTACTAGGAACTAGGCCCGTTTCATAGACCATTGACCTAAGGGCAACTTAGGAGCCCATCCCTTTTACTAGGCCAGTTTCATAGACCATCGACCTAGGGGCGCTTATGGAGCCCACCCTTGGTACAAGTCATACAAAAGTAAAATAGCATATCATGTTTCTTATCATATCATATATATCATGTTCTTGTCATATCTTGGCTTATCATGTTCTTATCTTATCATGAAGAGTGCTCTTGATCCCAACTTAAGGGAAGCAACTCTTAGGCTTTTCATCTTACATAAGTCTTTCATAAACATATCATGTCCTTGTCATATCATGTAACATAGCATGTTCTTGTCATGCCATGAAACATAGCATGTTCTTGTCATATCATGAAACATAGCATGTTCTTAGCATATCATGAAACATAGCATGTTCTTATCATATCATAGCATAGCATACATAACATAAAGCATAACCTAAGGAATCATAACATGATGGCATGTGTGTACATAACATAAAGCATATCATAACATAAAAGTTCATACCATATCATGTAGATGTGGTGTCATACAGAAGATCATGTTATCAATTCCTTATAAATTATAAATAGTGGCTCACAACGAAAATGGATTGGGACAAACCATTGGAATGGTTGTAGTGTAATTTGGTACTAGTTTATCTTGACTATAAAATTACACTAGTACACTATGTGTGTATTGAGCAGGACCATTTGAGGTTGTTCTTTTTATACTAACTGCATAAAAGAACATAACCTCTGTTATTATGAATGTGCGTACTCTTAATCCCGATATAATCACAAGCACATATACTTAGTATTTATTTCTTTAATTTATCAATGGGAGAGATTTATTTGTTAAATCAATAAGCCTAATAAGTTGGGAAATAATATTATTTATATGGTGTCTTGTCGATTATAGAAGGAAATTGTGTCCTAGTAATCTAGGTTATTGATGTCCCCTTGAGGAGCTAATAAGGATTGTCATGTAAATCCTGCAGGTGGACCTAGTCCAACATGACAATAAAGTTGAGTGGTACTTGTTGGATCGTGAAGTTTCGATAAAGGGGGGGTGAATATCGATTAAAGAATTCGTTCGAAAAGAGTTATGCACAGCGGAAATAAAAAACAACGCTAACACAAACCAGTTTTACTTGGTTCGGAGCTTGTGTCGACTCCTACTCCAAGGCCCGCACACAAGGGTGCTTTCGGTGGGCAATCACTAGCAGTTCGAAAAATTATTACAAACTAAGTGCTGAAATGCTAATGAAAATTAAAGCAATACCGACAAGAAAATTAACCAAAGAAGAAAGAGCGCGTTGTCGGAGCTTTGTTAGCGTCGCAGGAGCGCAAAGCAGCAGATCAAGCAGTATGAGATCTCTCTTTTTCAGTTGTGTTTGAAGCTCCCCCCTGACCCTCCTTTTATATGAGGCTCGGGGCGCCCCGGATCTCTTCCGAGCGCCCTGGTGAGACGTGGCAGGTCCAAGCAACGAGCTCCACGTGGTGACGCATGATCTGGATAAAAATTACCTCCTGGGCGCCCGGACCTCCAGGCGCTAGGACAACCTTTCTCCAGAAACCAGCTTTCCTGCAAGACAAGGTTAGTCCGAGGCAAATAAGTAATGTATATCCTGCAAAACAGAGTGTTAGCACAGTTTATAAGTTTGACATAAAAAGTATGACTTAGATTCCGTCTTTCCGAGACCGGAATGTAGTCACGATCTCGACTTAGAGATCCGAAATGGATCTAAGTCAGATCGACGCCTAATGTTCCCTTCCCGGGAATGCATTCTCACAGTCACTCCCTTCTAGGGACTTACCTTTACTTCTCGCCAGCTATCCGGTCAGCCCGTCGACCTAGCTGGACTTCTTGCCAAGCGTCCGGTCAGCCCGTCGACCCGCTTGGACTTATCGCCAGCTATCCGATCAACCCGTCGACCTAGCTAGACTTCTCGCCAAGTGTCCGGTCAGTCCGTCGACCAGCTTGGACTTCGTGTCAGACATCCGGTCAGCCCGTCGACCTGTCTGGACTACGTCTGCACACTCGGTCAGAGTGTTAGATAACAACAAACCTAACTTAACCCGATTTGTCATTCATCAAAACCTGAGTTAGACCATTAGTGCTAACCGCACCAATAATCTCCCCTTTTTTGATGGAATGACAACCTGGTTAAGTTAGTAATAATATGTGAAAAACAAATTAAGCATTTTGTTTTATCATGAGGTTTAAGTTAGTTTTTAATTTTATGTTTTTAATTTTATTTTTCTAACTTAACCATCTATCCCTCTCCCCCTTTGGCATTCATCAAACAAGGTTATATTTTAAACACTCAAAAATCCAGAATAAAAGTATGTAGGAAATGATGTCAAGTTAACTTGGGGGAGTTTGAACTTTCAAAGATTTGTTCAAAACATTAACATAATTTGTAAGACTAAGTTTTTTAAGGTAGCTAAAGCATGTAATACAATCTTTTGAAAAATAGCTAAGTTTTGTAAGAGTGGCGAAATATAAAGTTTTTAAAGATTTATTTTTGCAGAAGTTAATTTTCAAAAATGACTTTGCAAATTCATAGAGGATTTTCAAATCAGAAATTTGAAAAACTAATTTTCTAATATAAGTATAAGTTTTAAATTTTAGGATCAAGGTGAATTTTCAAAATGTGTTTCAATTTTGAAGGATTTTTCAAACATAAGTTTTGACAATCAAAATTTTGAGGATGAGTTTTCAAGATTAAATTTTCCAAACAACGTTTTTCAAATTTGAAAAAAAATTTCAAAGCTGAGTTTTAAAAGATATACTTTTCAAAACTGATTGAAACTAAGTTTGAAAAAGAATTTGAGTTTATAAAATCTAATTGAAGAAAAATATTTGATAACTAAGATTTCAAAAACTAAGTTTGAAAAACTTTTCTTTTCAAGCCTTATTAAGTTTGTAAAAAAAATTTTAAAATTTGAAGCCAAAGACCAATTTGAATATTGACAAAAAATATATTTAAAAAAATATTATGTTTAAGGTGGAGAAAATAATGTTGGTGTTAAGTGTTGATTTAATCCTCCCCCTAAACCTGACATCTAAAATAGTTGTCTAACCAATTAGGTACTTACTGACTATCAGAAGATAGCAGCTTTCACTTGGTTAGTCAAGTTAAGTTCATTGTAATCAGTTAGTGGTTGACTTAACTGAGTAATTTAGCTTGATCAATGTATGTTTTGTATTTAACGCCCAGACTTATATCGATGCACTTACATAAGCATCTTAAGTCCAGGCAATCGGCCTATACATCTCACCCCTTTCTATGTTTTTCAATCACAAGCAAAGTAAATCTAGGATATTGGTGAGATGCTCAAATACTAGTCCTGGGGGTACATGATTTCTAAGGAGATTTTTCTAGTCTAAGGCGAAAGTTATTTTGAAATTCTAAAAGTTCAGAAGGTTTTAAAACAATTTTAACCTAGAATTTAAAACACTTATGAATTTTGAAAATCCTAGTCTATTAAATTAGAGTATAACTGTCAGATCTGAAAATGAAGATCAATAGAGGAACATGTACTACAACAGCTGTAATAATGTCATAACAATGCCATGTGATAATCACGACTACTAAGATGATGACGGAGGTGGGTCTGAACCCAATGACCGAAGCAGTGCCAATATCTCAGTGTGACGAGCCCGGTCGTCCTCTCGTAGGTCTTGTCGCAGGTCGGAGATCTCCTACCGCACATCTCACCGTAAATCAGAGACCTCCTGTCGCACCTCTCGTCGGAAATCAGAGATGTCACGCCCCAGGTAGTCCCTGTCCGAAGAAATTTCGACAGCATCTCCCCTATACGGGTGACAATATGAATCCAAAATACATATATCTATACATCGGCCCACACGGCCGGAACAATACAATACAAATAAGAAACAAATCACGCAGTTTATATCAACATTCCACACAGTTCAACATATAATCAATCCACGCAGTTAAATAAGGAAGGACGATATAGAATCCTTGAAGATATATGTAAACATCCTACTCCACTACAACGAAAAAAACAAATCCACAAAGTAATGAGAAAATCCGCAGCGAAAAATAAAGTAGCAAACCCGAATGTTTAATGTCCACAATACAAACCCACAATACAAGTATATAAGATGCAAAAGTAAAATATAATCCAACAAAGAAAATCCTCGCGATAATGGGGCTAGCGACTGGAATATCTCCCGATGGCCTTAACCTGAAAAAATAATAACGGGGTGAGTTTAAAGAACTCAGCAGGTAATCCAACAGATATGTACAGCCACATAGAACCACCAGTAACATCCTATGGTACAGTACACTAAACCATAAAGTCTACAGAACAGTTTCCTAACTGTACAACCTACGGTACAATCTCCTAACAGTATAATAGATATGCATAGCTGAAATAAACTGTAATAACCAGCAATAGGCATAAAGTACAGTCTATAGCAAGAATAATAAGAAAATGCATAACTGAAATAAACTGTACTCACCTACGAGGCTTGTGCAACTGACTGTGAACATACACAGATAAAAATAGTCAGAGCAAAAGCATGTATCATGTATGCATGTCAATCATATGCAATCACCAAAATGCATCAATCATAAAGAATGCAATCCGTGCATATGATGCAATATGACATGGTCACCCCTGACGCCAGTCAGCCATCTCACACGCGATGGTGAGACCGAGTGGGTAGAGCTGTGACACCGTGCACTCTGCCGTCACTACCCCTGATGAGTGACCGAGTGGACGGGATGCTGTCGGAGTACACCTATCCTCCTACCTCAAACATAGTGAGGGAGCGCAATGCTCTCATCTCCTGGTACGCGATGACGGGGAGGGATCCCGGCTGCAACCCCGCTGTATCGTGCTACCCATGAGCACCCCAACGGTACACCATCGAGCAACCTGTCATACACACCCTGAGTGCTGTGTCACTACCCATGCAGTGGTCACGCTGTATGCAGGCCCTCATGTAGCCGGCCGACGAGCTCAACAACAATGGAGTCGTCAATCGCCCAGCATGCAATCATGCGATATGGTGCGTGCGGCTACAATATGTCATACCTGGACATAACCTCCTCCATATGCGTAGGTGCCAATAAAACAAACGCATGTGTATAACAATGATATAAGCAACGCAAATCCAACAACATATAACAAGTATCCCCAGCAACTAATCAAGTGTAGATAAGCATTATAAATATCCATCTCTATGAACCTATATACACATGGCAAAAGATAAAGGCATCCAGTTCTAAAGTAAAGTAACTAACAGAAGAAGCATGTGATAGGTATCAACTAAGCCAAGACCAGGGAAGAGATAAATCTACCATCTACCACTAGTAATTATATATAAACTATACATATCATAAGACAGTATCAAAAGATAAGTCAAAGGGTACCCGCCTCAAATAACAGGTATGATCAAGCAATCCAAGGTCGAGACGCCCGTCTCGAATCAGAATCCTGCGTCAAACAACATACATATATTTTATTTAGCTAAATCCATATGAATAGCTAAATAAAATCTCTAATACTAAATTAGGGTAAAACCCTAATCCACAATCTCAACCTATCTAATTAAACCTAACGGTCAATTAGGGTTAGTTACCTAATCCCTAATCACCAATTAGATTAGAAATATAAACTTAAATTAAATACAATAGTTGACTAGGGTTAATTGTCTTAACCCTAATCATTCCATTAGATTAAATCTAAGCAAATATATCTAATCATAACCAACAACTAATTACAACCTCTAATCAAACCTACACATGATCATCCATCTAAAATAATCGAATCCAATCATGATCTACACATCATATATCAACTACCTTTATACGTACCTCAATTCAGCCACTGGAATACAAGGTGATCTGCTGGAACTAGGGGAAATTGCTGGTGGAAATGTTACCAGAACCAAGAACAAGAAATCTCACAGCCCTCATCCATTGATCCACCACTGAGGATCATCATTGCTGGAACCCAGCAATCGATAGAACCCAATAGAATGGAACAGAACCTCCTCTCTGCCCGGATCGAGCTGCTGTCAACCAAGATGTTGCTGGATGGAGGTTCTGCCAAGACGAAGGTGAGCTACTGGATCAAGAACAATCCACAACACACAAATTGAAATCCACAGACAGATCTCACAGGAATCAAACGGATCACAACAGAAATTAAGCAGTGATTACCTAATCTTACCTCACTGATCGGATCAAGATTGGAATCAAGCCGAAAGATTACTGATCCAGCACAACTCCTCTGGTCTCTACCCGACAACCCAAGCACAACTCACTGATCCCCTCCAATCCGTGACCTAATTCAGCCGCCAAAAAGAGAAGGTGCGTCGGTGACCTAGGGCTGTGATGAGCTCGCAGGTGATCGGGATCGGTGGCGTCGCCGGCAACACCGGGAGGAGAAAGAGATCGATGTTCTCACCTAAGACTGGAGAATGTCAGCCACGATCGGATCTGTACCGGCGTCTGCTCCACTAGGTCGACGGCAAAGTCGGGATGGTGAAGCTTCAGCGGCGATCGAAGGCGATCAGAAAGAAGAAGAAAGGATCGGGCAGGAGAAGGGACTTTGGCTGGATCTGAGCGTACTGGTCGATGCCGGCAGAAGGAGATCACCGGAGCTCTCGGCTTGCTTCGTCCGCAAGAGAGACAGAGGAAGGGAAGAAGAGATCGGGGGAAGGAGAGAAGCTCGGGTTCGGCGATAGGTTTAGGGAAAAGAAATAAGAAAAGAAAAGTATTTATATTAAAACTTTTCCTCACTTAAACAGGTATTCCAAACAGGCTTTATCCAAACCCGTCGATCAATCCCCTCTAAACCCGTTGTACGAACTCTGAAAAATTCCCAGAAAATTTCTCAAAATTTCTGAAAAATTCTATAAGGTTATTTCCAAAATAACCTTATTATTTAATTTTTCTGATATCTTACAAGAGACCTCTCGCCGTATGTCTCGGTGAAACTCGGAGGACTCCTGCTAGAGGCTCGACATGGCTCTCTCTAGTCTAGATACTCGATCGGCTAGAGTATGAGGACGTGGGGCTCGAGCTGGTGCTGGGGCAGGAGTGGCCTCGTCAGGAAATAGTGCGAGAAAAAACTCATCATGCTCTGCCTCCTCCTGCTGAGCATCTGGATCGGGCTGGTGTTGTGCCCCCCTCTGCCAGGACATGATACCCGCACCATCTATATGAATACTAGCTAGGGAAAAGTTCCTAGATCCTATAACGTCAAACTCGGTCATGTAGCGGACGTCACCTCTGGTGACATCAATGTCCAAAGAGGACATATATGCTGTCAGAATGTGATAGTAGGGCATATGAACTCGCCCACTAGTCACGTATCTGGCCGAGTAGATAATGGTGGAAAAGATATGTAGGCTAATGTCGATATCTAACCTATGACACAGGGCATAGAGGAGAAAAGAGTGGAATGGACGCATCACCGCGATGTCGCGAGTGCTCAGTGGTAGAATGCAGAAGACTAAGACCCTATAGAGGGCGTAGTCCTGGACTAGAAGGGTAACTGACCTAAATTGGGTCACAGTGGGCACTCACTCGCCCCCAAAAAAATATGAATAAATCGTATCAAGAGTGATATGTGAGTAGGGATCTCTAAAGGGTAGCTCCCTAGGTGGATAGCACTGAAATGGACAGGTAGACTCCCGTAACCCCAAAAACTCTCAGATGGCAGTAGGGGACAACGTGATATCAGTCCCAGCTGCTCTAGTAGTATAGGTGAAGTCATCTACTTTCACTAGGTTATTGTAAAATTCTGCACACAAACTTATGTTTACTGGACTGGTACATTCAACAAGGTTCTGAAGGTTATAGTGGTTTATGGCTTCAATGGCTGGAATGCAAGAGCGTAAAAAGAACGCTTTATCTATACATTTGGTCCTAATGGCCATGTAGATAGTTGACTCAAACTTAATCCTAAGCTCATCAGTGGGAAACCTAGGATCAACACTAGGAGTAGAGGGCCCAGCACCAGATTTAGAACGTTTCCTAAGTTATATAACAAAATTATACTAATTAAAGAAAACAAATATGTAATAATATTCTTAAACTTTAAATAGAAGAGAAGAATTTTACCAAGGAATCATTGCTAAAATATTCTTAGAACTGACGACCTCGGTTCATTCGCGACCTTAGAACGAGAAAAAAAATTTAACTTTGAATGCTTTCGTAGTAAAGCTTAAGAGAAGCTTCAACGAAAGCTTGGAACAAGAGGTCCAAGGGTAGGGGCGCCCCTGCCCCCCTATATATAAGGGAATCCGGGCGCCCGGGGTCAAGTGGGGCGGGGCGCCCGGATCCCCTCCGGGCGCCCCGGGTTCGTATACCAGGGGCGCCCGCCACTAGTTTTTGACTCCGGTATTGGTTTTTTTTTTTTTAAGAGAAAGAAAATTTTAAAATAGATATTTAAAAATTTAAGTTTTAATTTTTAAAATAAATTTTTAAGTTACAAAAAAATTAAGTTTTAATTTTTAAAATAAAATTTTAAGTTAAAATAAATTAAGTTTTGATTTTTAAAACAAATTTTTAAGTAAAAATAAATTAAGTTTTAATTTTTAAAATAAATTTTTAAGTTAAAATAAATTAAGTTTTAATTTTTTAAAAATAAATTTTTAAGTTAAAATAAACTTTTAAGTTTTGATTTTTAAAATAAATTTTTAAGTTAAAATAAATTAGGTTTTATTTTTTAAAATAAAATTTTAAGTTAAAATAAATTAAGTTTTAATTTTTAAAATAAATTTTTAAGTTAAAATAAATTAAGTTTTAATTTTTAAAATAAATTTTTAAGTTAAAAAAAAGTTTTAAGTTTTGATTTTTAAAATAAATTTTTAAGTTAAAATAAATTTGGTTTTAATTTTTAAAATAAATTTTTAAGTTAAAATAAATTAAGTTTTAGTTTTTAAAATAAAATTTTAAGTTAAAAAAATTAAGTTTTAATTTTTTAAAGTAAATTTTTAAGTTAAAAAAAATAATTTTTACTTTTTAAAAGTAAATTTTTAAGTTAAAAAAAATAAGTTTTAATTTTTTAAAATAAAATTTTAAGTTAAAATAAATTTTGAATTTTAATTTAATTTACTTTTAATTTTAATTTGATGTTCTTAGTCATCTCACCCGATCTATGTTTTAAATCAGGGAATCCTATGATTTTGTGAGATGAATTAGACTCAATTTTAGAGTTTGTTTTTAACTTGTGTTAGATTCAAGTTTGACTTTGGGTTCAACAAATAGGTGTTCTCTGGATAAACTTCTGGGCTATTGTGAGTCACTCAGACATCATTAAAGTAATCATGCCTTCAAGGTTTTCCAAATAGTCCTATCCACTGAACTTAGTACAAAACCTTGGTTTAACTGGTTAGGATTCATAAAGGGTAGCTTCGGTCAGTTCCACTTAGCCAAATGCACCAAGTCGAAGCCATATCTTCCTAGACATGCATAGACTAAGCTTCCCTAACGTACTATCATCCAATATTTCACCAATACCATTTTTCAAGTTAAACTTGAACTCTTTTAACTAATCCTAATTACACTGTCGGGTAGGTTGGTTAGGGTTACCCTGCCGGGTAGGTTAGTTTTGGAGGTGCCAGCTATTCTGGAGCCTCCCCCTGAATTAATGGTCATTTAATTTAATTTTGTTCTTGGTTTATGTCTATTTCTTTTGTAATTATATTTTACTTGGTGATAGTTTACATTTTGTTGAGTTTTACTATGTTTAGATTTTAAATTTTTTTATTTAGGTTTGTACTTTGGTCTTTGACTTGATTTGTTCGAGTTTATATAAAATATTTTTTCTTTAGGTATGTAGTATTGATTTAGCCCTACTTGCGTGATTAACCACGCTTTCGGAACCCAAGCTTGTTTTGTTGGTTTGTGTTGGGTTATTAATGACTTGAATGTTTTATTTGAGCTTGACTTATAGCCAAGTTCGGTTTTATTATAAATTGCTTTTTGATTATTTAATATTAAATCTAAGTTTTTGGATCTTGTTGTGAATTTTTCTAACATTTCTTTTAAATTACTAATTTCATTTTTTAGTGATAAATTCTCCTCCTCAAGTGTTAGATCTTGAGTTGGATTTGAATTTTTTATTTGTTCCTTAAGATTTTGATTTTCTTCAAAAAGCAGCACATTTTCTTTTTCTATTTTAACTAATTTATTGTTTAAGCAAGAAATAATTTTAAAAAATTTCTTATTTAAATTTTGGTATACCTCTTCGGAACCTTCGGAAACGAGTACGAACTCGTGGCTCGATTCGGATTCGGACCCGTCTTCCGATTCTTCCTCCAATTCTTCTTCGCGGGCCATCAGCACGAGGTAACTCTTGTTCTTCTGTTCTTCGGCTTCCGATTCATCCGAGGAAGTGTCGTCCCACGTTGCTTTAAGAGCCTTCTTTTTTGTCGTCCTTGGTTTCTCGTTTTTCAATTTCGGACACTCGTTCTTGTAGTGGCCCTTTTTATTGCATCCAAAGCATGTCACACTCCTCAGGTCAGTTGGAGAATTGATCCTCTGAAGGTCCTTTTTGCTGAAGCTCATTTTCCTCCTGGTGAACATTTTCCTTACCAAGTTCACCAGGTACTCTTCATCTTCAGAGTTCTTATCAGAGTCGTCTTCAGGTTCAGACTTGTTCTTTATCTTCTCCTTGGAGGAACCTGTAAACAAAGCTACACCCTTCTCGGCCCCGACGTTAGTTTGTTCATGTAGTTCTAATTCACAAAACAATTCGTCTAATTTAAGTTTAGATAAATTTTTAGAAATTTTGTAGGCATCCACAATAGATGCCCACAAACTATTATGTGGAAACGCATTCAGTGCATACCTTATTAGGTCCCGGTTCTCCATTTGATGGCCTATCACGTGGAGCCCGTTGAGGATGTCCTTGATCCTCGCGTGTAGCTGACTTGCAGTTTCCCCTTCCTGCATTTTTATATTAAATATTTTATTTAAGAGTAAATCCCTTTTTATTACCTTAGCGTCGCTGGTTCCTTCGTGCAGCTCGATCAGTTTGTCCCACAGCTCTTTGGCGTTCTTATGTGGTCCGACCCGGTTTAGTTCTTCTCTAGTCAATCCGCATTGTAGGGTGTTGATTGCCTTGTTCTCTGTTGATGCCTTCTTTTTTAGGTCTGATGTCCAATCTTCTGGATCCAGTAGATTCCCGGAACTGTCTACTGGTATTTTGTAGGGTCTGGTGACGCTCATCCACTGGTTAAAGTCCGTCTTGAGATACACTTCCATTCTCTTCTTCCAGTACGGGAAATTGTCCCCGTTGAAAAGGGGAGGTCGTACTGTGCTGAAGCCTTCAAGCTGAGATATTTTAATTCCTGCACACAATAAAAAATAGACAGACAAATTCCCAAGACTTGGTCTTGGATTAGCAATGCGGGAGGAACTAAAAGATAAAGGAACTAAATTGGTATTTGCACCAATTTAGATTTAATTGCAACGAGAAAATTTCCAAAAGGAAAATAGTATCAGTTTGGAATTAAACGTAAAACTGAAAGCGAAAAGAAGAAAAAACAAAAGAAAATTTCCCCCTTTGTCTGATTGGTGGTTGCACCAAATCGGAGCGGTACCTGCTCTGATACCACTTGTTGGATCGTGAAGTTTCAATAGAGGGGGGGTGAATATCGATTAAAGAATTCATTCGAAAAGAGTTATGCATAGCAGAAATAAAAAACAACGCTAATACAAACCAATTTTACTTGGTTCGGAGCCTGTGTCGACTCCTACTCCAAGGCCCGCACACAAGGGTACTTTCGGTGGGCAATCACTAGCAGTTCAAAAAATTATTACAAACTAAGTGCTGAAATGCTAATGAAAATTAAAGCGATACCGATAAGAAAATTAACCAAAGAAGAAAGAGCGTGTTGTCGGAGCTTTGTTAGCGTCGCAGAAGCGCAGAGCAGCAGAGCAGCAGAGCAAGCCGTATGAGATCTCTCTTTTTCAGTTGTGTTTGAAGCTCCCCCCTGACCCTCCTTTTATATGGGCTCGGGGCGCCCCGGATCCCTTCCGGGCACCCTGGTGAGACGTGGCAGGTCTAACCAACGAGCTCCACGTGGTGACACGCGATCTGGATAAAAATTGCCTCCTGGGCGCCCGGATCCCTTCTTGACGCCCGGACCTCCGGGCGCCTGGACCACCTTTCTCCAAAAACCAGCTTTCCTGCAAGACAAGGTTAGTCCGAGGCAAATAAGTAATGTATATCCTGCAAAACAGAGTGTTAGCACAGTTTATAAGTTTGACATAAAAAGTATGACTTAGATTCCGTCTTTCCGAGATCGGAATCTAGTCACGATCTCGACTTAGAGATCTGAAATGGATCCAAGTCGGATCGACGCCTAATGTTCCCTTCCCGGGAACACGTCCTCACAGTCACTCCCTTCCAGTGATTTACCTTTACTTATGTGCCAGACGTCCGGTCAGCCCTTCGACCCATCTGGACTTCTCGCCAGCTATCCGGTCAGCCCGTCGACCTAGCTGGACTTCTCGCCAAGCGTCCTGGACTTCTCGCCAGCTATCCGATCAGCCCGTCGACCTAGCAGGACTTCTCGCCAAGCGTCCGGTCAGTCCGTCGACCCGCTTGGACTTCGTGCCAGACATCCGGTCAGCCCGTCGACCTGCCTGGACTTCGTCTGCACACTCGGTCTGAGTGTTAGATAACAACAAACCTAACTTAACTCGATTTGTCATTCATCAAAACCTGAGTTAGATCATTAGTGCTAACTGCACCAACAGTACTACTCTTGGAGCTAGATGTTAATTGAGTGTCAGTAACTCATTTAATTAATAGACATTCAATATTTTAAACACAGAGAGATCAATGCACTCATAATAATAAGGAGCCCATAAATGTAATATGGGATTGGCGCGATAGTTCAATAATAACTCTTTAGTGGTATGAGTTATTATTGATGAACTTGAGTTGGGTGTTCGGGGCGAACACCAGAAGCTCAAGCTCATCAGGAGACCAAAACTAATTCCTCCTCTCGGTCCCTGTTGTAGCCTCTATAAAGCCTTATATCCACCAAGTCTATTTCTTACCCAAGTAATGGACCGGACACATCCTTGCTTGATGCAAGGGGGCCGGCCAAGCATTAGCTTGGAGCCCAAGATGTGGTCGGCCAAAGCATGGCTTGGTGCCCAAGCTAGGAGTCGGCCACTAGGATTAAAAGGGGATTTTATTTTTATTAAACTCTTTCCTTTTATAGACATCCACATGGTTTTAAAAGAGAGTTTTAAATTTTAAAATCTTTCCTTTTATAGCTATCTACAAAGGATTAAAAAGAAAGATTTTAATTTTGTTAAAATCTTTTTTTATTTGTAGTGTTTAAAAGAAAGATTTTAATTTTGATAAAACTTTCCTTTTTTAATTGTAATCATGATTTAAAAGAAAAGTTTTAATTTTAATCTTTCTTTTTTGTAATCATCTAAAATGTTTAAAAGAAAGAGATTAATTTTAAATTTTTCCTTTTGTAACCATCACAATAGGAAATTTAAAAGAGAGAGATTTTAATTGTTATTAAAATTTATTTTTTTGCCATGACTAAGGATTATAAAAGAGAGGTAGATAGTGCCTTATGGGGTAACACACAACCTAAGTCTCCTCTTCTATTCCTTGGTGGTCGGCCCTTCTTCTCCCTTTCTCCCTTGAGGCCGGAGGCACCTCTCTTCATCCTTGGTGGCCGGTTGTTTGGTGGAGAAGAAGAAGAAGAATGAGGTCTCTTCACCTTGTTTTCTTCCTTAGGGTCGGTGGCACATCAAATGGTATATTCTTGTGGCCGGTTGCTTGGAGAGGAAGAAGAAGAGTAGGAAGTTTCCTATTTTTGTTTCCCTTGGTAGTCAAATTTCTTAGAGGAGAAGAAGTTGTTTGGGTGGATTTCATCTTGGTAGATCATCACCCACACAACATCCAAGAGAAGAAGAGGAATATAATAGAAGATCAAGAGGTCTTTAGCTACAAAGAAAGGTATAACTAATTAATTATTTCCGCTTCAAATTAATTAGTTTATGTTCTTTGTATGGATCCTGAAATACCAACACAAGAGGCTAGCGATTTCATTTTTGTGTTTCCGTTTAGTGTTTTGATCTTGTGCTTCTATTGCGGCCTCTGTAGTTAAATCTAGGGTTACTGTAAGAAGTTTAAATATCCAATTTCTTTGAAAGGCTTTGTCTAGGAAGTGGTGGATGATCCCATACCCAAGAACCATCCTCAAATGTGATGTGGGACTGATAGACAGAATACTCCAAGTGACTCCACAATCATCTACATGCTATCTGAGGAAAAAGATATTACACAAATACGGTGGTGATTGCGGGTCACTCAACGAGTAATAGACAAGATAGTGCATGGTTTAAATAAATATAGAGATCAAAGAATATAGTCTAAATAGGGAAATAAGAATATGATCATAAACTGACATAACAAATGTACTTACCCAATTTAGAATCGACACATATTGTATAATGATCAGTAAACTCATCGGGGATCAACAATAGACCTGCTAGTAACACCTGAGAAATATAACCGACAGCATATACATGTATAATAAATGACATGTATGAAGCATGACAATCATTTGCAACAATCATAGCTCAAACAAGTGCAACATCACAATCACATGTAGCTAGTAACTACAAGATATGTATGCAAATATATCTCCACAGATGTACCACACATTATATGTAATGTACATGCATGCCACATGGTCACCCCCACCACCTCTTAAGACACCATGACCCATGTATGGCAGAGAGGTTTGAGTCAGTGACAACTGTACTACCCTCTAGATACCACTACAAAGAGGTCGAGGTGGACAGTACGTTAAGTAGTTATCTAACTACATAGCAATAGGGTCCTTAACTGCTCACATTTCTAGCCCCCTGACTACTGCACCCTCCTGACCCACTACTCATGATTGGCTGAGGTGAACAAAGTATAACACTGAGCGACCAAGTGAACATGAAAGGACAAGCGACAATTGCTCCAGCTACCACTACCCACGAGTGGTCGAGTGTGTAGCGCTAGAAATTACTGACAACCTGCTCAACCACAAGGGAGACATTTAATTGTCAGCATGCAGTGCAATGATGGGCATGATGTAAAATAATCATGATATAGACACTATCATCATCAATTCAACACCTCAATCCATCATAAATACCTCCAGTACAATGATCCATCCAACACCTATATCTATAGGTATGGGTAGATCCAACTGGTGTCCACTAAATAATAAATATAATAAGTAACAACATTAGACATGTACACACCACACACGTACGCACCCTATAACATAGGTATAATCAATATGATACCTCCAATTCACACCAGACACTTACGATCACCAACATAGGTAGGAATTTGACATTATTCACTACAAGAAAAAAATAACAAAACAAATTTCCAAGACTCTCGTCTTGGGATTAGTAGTGCTGGAAAAGAAATAAGAAAATGAAAGAGAATGTTTTAAAAGAAAGAAAGAGTTTTAAGAATTCTATGAAATACGGTTAAGTATTTTCAAAGCTACGAGACTCTGATATTAATTGTTGGATCGAATAAGTGCGATAGAGGGGGGTGAATATCGTACTTTTAAAACCTTTCTTTTACTCGTTAAAAACAAAGTCGTATAGTGGAAAGTAAAAGACACAGTTCGATTACTTGGTTCGGAGCCTAGGTCAACTCCTACTCCAAGGCTCACGATCCTTGATCGCAAACGTTGACAATGTTTCTAAACTCCTTTAGAAACATAAACAATGAGCGGCATCTAGCAATACATCATTGCTACCCAAGTTACAAGAATGTTGAGATCCAACATCACCTTGTGACTACTAATTGTGACTCCTCACAATATGTGATATTGTCCTTCTATCCTAGACATCTAGATTGATCAATGTGAGGCACAGACCGTGTCATCCTCTAATCAATCTAAATCTTGAACTCCAAGTAGACTCACTCGATCAAATATGCTCAACATCTCATGTTGACTCATTTGGGCATGGTCATGCACTTCGTGATCTAACTCTATCAAGAATACCGATGTCGCTCCCGTCATATGGGAGGGATAGATCCCATCTACATCACTCACATCCCTCTGCATAATTCGTTATATACCCAGTAATCACCTTTATAGTCCACCCAGTTACGGGTGACGTTTGACGAAACCAAAGTACATAACTCCTAATGTAGGGAACCATGGTGACTTCAGGTCTAAGGACCAATAGTCATACTAATAGTCACATGAGAAAGTATATGATACTCATATAACGATCCATAATACTTTCTCATGGCGAGTCATTCAGTATACATTCTCCAATGCATACCCATGTGTCAACTTGATATCTCCATATCCATGACTTGTGAGATCAAGTCATCGAGTTGACCTACATGCTAGTCTTATTGCATTAACATTGTCCCTGAATGTTAATACTCGACTAGGAATGATTTAGAGTAGTGTTGCCTATATCATCTCACTATCGATTCAACCAATCGATTGATATAGGTAAGAACCTTCTACTCAAGAACGTTATTATACTTAGTTTATTTGGCACCAATACAAGTAAGTATAATAACCAAACAAATACCTTTATTAATATAAGAATATGATACAATAAGTCCATAATACAGTCATCAAATGATTGGCTCTAGGGCTCTAGCTAACAAGTAGCTTAAATCATCTTTGAGCTGCTCCTCCAAAAGTGATAAGAAACATACGACATTTAACTCCATCAGTGAATTGTTGGAGAAGCATTGCATGCTCAAACTTGAGAAGATGATCTTCAGGATTAGTTGTTCTTGAACATTCTCTAATATTTAAATTTTGATAATGTTTCGGCAGTGGATCATCCAATACTCGTTGAGTAAATGGGGTGATAATCTTTTCAGGAGAACTATCGCTAGCCACCACCTTCCCCTTTCTCTTTTCCCTTACAGGAGTTTCTCCCGAGGATTCCTGAAGGGCTGCTCTCCGCCCTCCTTGTTCCAGAGGTGTTTGAAAATAAGCTTTAGGACGTCAAGTGGGAGAGAGAGGAGCAGAGAATAGATGAACTGGATCTCCTCCCCTGATCTCCTTCTCTTGGTGATGAGAGGTTATAGACATTGCAGGAGGTGGAACTATAGGCAATGTGCCACCAGTATTCACTTATTGTTGTTGTTGTTGTTGTTGCAGTATCTTCTATACTCTAGCGTTGATGAGCAACTCCATATCATCCTACAATATAGTGATGGTGTTGGGTTTACCAGCCTCCTCCATCTCTGTAGCCTTAGATCCAGGTGAATAGTTCCCACAGATGGGGCCAAATTTGATTCTGTCTGAGATCTGTGAAGATGAGGACTGGTTCCAATGAATGATGATGACCTCCGATGAAGATGAACTCCGAAGATCTGAAGAGACTCCTCAACACTCCTATGCACAGTGAGACGAGCCAACAAAACATTAATGACCTATGACCGGGATGGGGATCCCTAGCTAGGCCCTCCGATGCTCAAATCAGTCCCTCTCAAAGATGGAAGAAGAAGAAGAATAGTAATTGAAGTGAAACAGAGAGTTAGATGCTAGAACTTGCGTACCTTGCTAACGGAGAAGATCCCCCTTTTTATACCACCTCACGTGACCTCCGTAGTCGTGAGGTGGCCCCCGGTTCATTAGGGTTTGTTAGGAGATGAAGTCATCTTCTATACTTCATGCACCCCAGATGTACCCATTTTATCGTTTATGACTTGATTTATAATGGGGACACGTTATCATAATTGAAGAAGCTTATAGAAGATATTTCCCGCCAAATATTCTCCCAAGCACGTCTTGGCCAGCTGTTTAAACCGGTCGTATATACTGCTAAGAATACCTCCTGTTAAATATGTATCGGCCAGTCATTCAAGCCGGTCGTATATACTGTTAAAAATACCTCCTGCTGAATATATATCAGCTAGTCGTTCAAGCCAGTCATATATACTATTAAGAATACCACCTGCTGAATATGTCTCGGTCGATCGTTTAAGTCGGCTGTATATTGTTAAGACTACCTCTTGTTAAATATGTTTCGGTCGATCGTTCAGACCGGTCGTATATACTGTTAAGAATACCTCCTGCTGAATATGTCTCGGTCGATAGTTCAAGTTGGTCGTATACTGTTAAGATTACCTCCTGTTAAATATGTTTCGACCAATCGTTCAGGCCGGTCGTATATACTGTTAAGAATACCTTCTGCTAAATATGTCTCGGCCGGTCGTTCAAGCCGGTCGTATACTATTAAGACTACCTCTTGTTAAATCTATTTTTATGATTAAGCGGGCTTTGTCTGGCTGAGCATATATGTGCACGTGGATACTCGCTCGGCCCACAATCAGCCAGTTATATGCTGAGAGTTATATATAAGGATAAATGTCTTTATGCTCGGGCAGGCTCTTACTCGGTCAAGCATATATCAGCATGTGGGTGCTCGCTCGACCTGCGATCGGTCGGTAAGATACTGAGAATATTATATAAGTCTAAATGTCTTTATGCTCGGGCGGGCTCTTGCCCAGTCGAGCATATATAAGCACATGGGTGCTCGCTTGGCCTGCGATCGGCCGGTAAGATACTCAAAATATTATATGAGGCTAAATGCCTTTATGCTCAGGCGGGCTCTTGCCCGGTCGAGCATATATAAGCGCGGGGGTGCTCACTCGGCCTGTGGTCGACTGGTAGGATACTGAGAATATTATCTGAGGCTAAATGTCTTTATGCTCAGGCAGGCTCTTGCTCGGTCGAGCATATATGAGCGTAGAGGCGCTCACTTGGCCTGTGGTCGGCCAATAGGATACTAAAAATCTTATATAAGGCTAAATGCTTTTATGCTCGAGCGGACTTTACTCGACCGAGCATATATAAGCACGGAGGCGCTCACTCAGCCTTTATTCGAACGACGATATACCTTTCCTATCTTTCTGGACTTAAACCCCTCCTTCACTAGCTTGGCCGACTATCATAACCTGTATCAATATCTATGTTGTCTGTGCACACGTATCTGGTATGTACTATATGAGGTATCATGTTGATTATATCTATGTTGTGTATGCACACATATTTGGTATATATTATTTGAGGTATAATGTTGATTATATCTATATTATGTGTGTATATATATATTTGGTATGTACTATTAGAGATATCATGTTAATTATGTCTATATTATATGTGTAAACATATCTGGTGTGTACTATTGGAGGTAACATATTAACTATACCTATGTTATGTGTACACATATGTCCGGTGTGTACTATTGGATATATCATGATGATTATACTAATGTTGTGTAGTTTATTCCCTGCAAAAAAGGATTAGTCCAGGCAATAGAAAATATATTTACCCTACAAAATAGAGTTAGCACAACACAATAAAATAAGTGTAGTAATTAGATCCTATCTCCCCGATACCAGGATCTAGTTAATATCTCACCTTAGGTTTTCCAAATGGACCTAAGTTGGACCAACTCTTATAGTTCCCTCAATGGGGAATGCGTCCTCACTGGGTCTCTCCTCCTGTTTCACTTACCACTTATAGTCGCTTGACTTGCTTTTAAGTCACCAGGTCTTCCTACCAATTGTCAGGTCCACAGGCCCACCTAGACTTCGCCCGGTTGTCAAGTCCCGCAAACCCAACTGGACTTCCAGCCAGATATCAAGCCCCATAGATCTATCTAGGCTTCCCACTAGCTATCAGGTCTCGTGGACCTAGCTAGATTTCAGCCTGGTGTCAGATCCTTCAGACCAGTCAACTCCTTCACACTTGGTAGAAGGGATAGAGAAATAACACATCTAACTTTAACCTATTTGTCATACATCAAAACTAGATTATTAGTGCAACCTACATCAATAATTTCTCCTTTTTGATGTAATGACAATTTGGGCTAAAGTTAGAAAAAATACAATTAAGAAAGCATTAATTAAAAATTGAGTAAAATGAGTTAAATTTAATCTTCTAACTTAACCCACAATCCTTGCCCTTTGGCATACATTAAAAAAATTAGGGTAAAGGAAGTACAAGCATACAAATAATGTAAAAAATAATTGAAAGCAAATGTGATGTATATCTCAAATTTAGGAAGAGATTTGATCAAAAACTTCCAAGTCAAATTCTAAGAAAACTAAATACAGTTGAGTAGACTTTTTTTGTAAGGAAAGTCTGAGAAAACTTTAAAAATTTCTAAGTAGACTTCGAAACTTCCTAAATAGAGTTTTTCAAAAGTTTCAAAAAAAATATCTGAGTTAATTTAGAAGTAGATATTTGCAAAATAATTTTAAGGAAAAAGGTTTCTAAGTAAATATTTACAAAGGAATGATATTCTTAGTAAAATATTTTCCAACAACTTTTAGTAAATATTTTCAATTTTCTAAGTAAGATTTTTTAAAAAACTTGTAAAATTTTTTTTAATTAATATTAAAAAAATAAAAAAATTCTCTAAGGAAGATTTTCAAAAAAAAAATCTTCTAAGGAAAAAACTTTTTTAAAAAAAAAATTAAAAAAATTTTTAATCCTCCTCCTGAAACAAATATTTTGTTGAATAATTTAAAGGAAAAGTAGGCGAAATCGTAAGTATAATAGGATAAAAGAACTGAAATATCTAGTAACCATAGTGATCAAAACTATTGAAATAGTTAACCTTATATGATAAAAGAAATATCTAAAGTGAACACTAAATAACATTAGTCAGATAAACTAGAAGCTGATCTGTTGAGAAGATGAGGAAGAGGGGTCAGAGCCCAAGGATCATATTAGGTCCATCAACTCAGTATAACGAGTCCGCTACTCTCGAAGACTGGAGACATCCTGTCGAAGGCTGGAGACCTCCCATCGAAAACTCGTCATGGATCCCTCAAGTCCGGTAACTCTGTCTTCTAATGTATGAGGGACTGTAGGTGCGGGTAGCCCAAAAAGATTAGCGATATACTCATCTAGCTCTGCCTCCTCTCCTGGAGCTGGATCAGGCTGATCCTGGGCTACAGGATCAAGCTGGGGCTCTGGGCTGCAGGATCAAGCTAGGGCTGGACTGCCGGATCAGGTGGAGGCTGGGCGACTAGGTCAGGCTGGTGTTGGGCCTCTCTCCTCCAAGATAGGACATCTTCATCATCTATATATACACCAGCTAAGGAGAAGTTTCTAGCACCTACTATGTCAAACTTATTTAGGGCTCTGACATCATCTCTAGTGACATCAATACCCAATAAGGCTATGTAGGAGGTCAAAATGTGTCAATAGGGCATATGAACCCGTCGACTAGTGGTAATACATGATGAGTAGATGATGGTATGGAATATGTGCAAACTAATATTTATGTCTAATTTATGACATAATGCATAAAGGAGAAATGAATGAAAAAGATGCATCATCACTACGTCGCGAGTGATTAAAGGCAAAATGCATGTGACTAAAATCCTATAAAAGGCATAGTCATGGACTCTAAGGGTGACTGATCGAAACAGGATCACATTCAGTACATGCTGACCCCCCAAAAAATATGAATAGATCGTATCGAGCTTAATATGCAAGTAGGGATCACCAAATGGTGGATCCTAAAGGGGGTAGCACTGGAAGGGACATGCAGATGGTCGTAATCCTAAAAAATCCCAGATGATAGTCAAAGATAACGCAACATTCGTATCGGTGACCCTAGTGATGTAGGTAAGATCATCAACTCTAACAAAGTTGTTATACAGTTTAGCACACAGACCTATGTTGAGTGAACTAAAACAATAAACTAAACGCTGAAAGCTATAATAATCAATAATCTCGACAGCAGGAATGTAGGAACGTATGAAAAAAAATACCTATCTAGATATCTAAACAGTAAAGGCACATAGATAGTAGAGGAAAATTGAATCCTAAATTCATCGATGGGAAACCTAGGGTTCGTACTAGCAGTCGAGGGGCCAGCACGAGGATGAGATCATTTCCTAATTAAAAAAACATCCTAAAAATAAAATGCTAAAGGAAACAAAACAAACGACATAAAATTTAGAATTAAAATATTATTGACGCATCGTGAATATTTATAATAGAATTGACGACCTCGGTTGATCCGCAATGATAGCTTGAGAACCAAAAAATTTTCTTTTTCCCTTTTTTACTTTTGCAGTAAAGCCCGGTGAGGAGCTTTTGTAAAAGAGAAAAGGGAGAGGGACAAAAAAAGGGGATGCACGCTAGCCCCCTTATATAGGGCAATACAGGCGCCCGGACTGTGCATCCGGGTGCATTGACACAGAGGCTGGGCAGGGCCTTGTCCGGGCGCTCACCCCTGGTTTTGGGCCCCTATTTTTTTAAATTTAATTTAATTAGTGAAAATTAATTTAATTAGAAACTTAGGTTATTTACAACTTAACTAAGTTGCAAAAAAAAAAAATTAAGTTAATTAAATAATAACAATTTAATTTAGGTTAAAAGTGAAAAATTAATCAAGTTGTTAAAAAAATTAATTTAAGTTTAAGTCAACAATTTTAATTTCAAATTAAGAATTTAATTTTAATTAAAAGATTAACCAAAAAAAAAGATTAAACTTAAGGTAAGAATTAATTTTATGGTAATGTCACATCCTAGAAGAGTCATTGCCCGACAAACAGACAACATCTCCCCTAGAACTGTGATAATATGAAATATGAATATAATGTCACAAGACTACTCACAAGCTATAATCAACAACCCCCACGGCTGGAATATACACAACCATGCGGTTATATACACAACCCACTCGGCTAGAATAAAATGATCACAACCATGCAGTTGTATAATAAACAACCCACATAACTGTACTAAAAACACAATGGAAAACGAAAGAAAGCCCATAAACCAAAATGACACACTGCTAGTCGGCTAGACTTTACACAACCACAACAAAACAAATACAAGACACCACATAGCAAAACTCAAACAAATTCGAGTTATTCAATGCCAAGTCCATAAATCGTAATGCAAGAAAACTAGGAAGCAAAACCAGAAACCATCCTCGGATGTGATGGGGGACCAGCTGAAAGACCAAGCGACTCCATAATCATCTACCAGTTACTTGAGAAAAAAACAATACACAAATACGGTGGTGAATGTGGGTCACTCGGCAGGTAATAGATAAGATAGTGCATGGTCTATATAAAATATGAAGATCAAAGTATACAGTCTCATTAGGAAAATAAGAACATGATCACACAGACATAATCAATGCATTAAAACATAACTGACATAATGAATTCATATACCCAATATGGATCTAACGCATAAAATCATGATCGTAAATGACATAATGAATACATATACCCAAATTAGAATCGACATATATGGTATAATGATCAGTAAACTCACTAGGGATCAGCAACAGATATGCTCGTAACACCTAAGCAATATAACTGACGACATATACATGTATAATAAATGACATGTATAAAGCATGGCAACCATATGCAACAATTATAGCTCAAACAAGTGTAACATATCACAATCACATGTAGCTAGTAACTGTTGAATCGTGAAAGTCGATAGAGGGGGGATGAATATCGATTTAAAACAAACTTTCGAAAGGAGTTAAGCACAGCGAAAAAAGTATAAGCGAAAAGAACAATGCTGACACAGTTCGATTTACTTGGTTTGGAGCCTGTGTCGACTCCTACTCCAAGGCCCCACATAAGAGTGTTTTCGTTGGGCAATCACTAATTAATTAGAAAGATTATTACAAAACTAAGTACAGAATTAATTAGAAAAGAAAGAACCAACAATAAAATGAAAGTTAAAAAAAAACTGACACTTGTCGGAGAACTTTTTGCAGCGTCGCAAGAGCACAAGAGAGCGGATTCTGAGTTGTTGTTGGAGCTTCAGCCTTGACCCTCCTTATATAGGAGGTTCGGGGCGCCTGGAACCTTCAGGGCGCCTCGACTATGACGTAGCCGAGCCAACCAGTGAACTCCACGTAGCACAATGACGTTGGGGAAAGTTTTCACCTCCGAGCGCCCGGGTACCTCCCGGGCGCCCGGACCCTGTTTTCCAGCAGATTCCTTCCTGTAAGAAAAACGTTAGTCCGAGGCACTCATATCTCCTGCAAAACAGATTATTAGCATAGTTCATAATTCAAAATAGAAAGAGTATGACTTAGATTCCATCTTTCCGAGACCGGAGTCTAGTCACGATCTCGACTTAGAGTTCCAAAATGGTTCTAAGTCGGATCAGCACCTAAGTTCCCTTCCAGGAACACGCCTCAGTGACTTACCTTACACTGTCGGATGTCCCTTCGACCCGAAGGGCTTCACATCAAGGCTAAAGCTCTTCTCCTTTGTAGATCTAGTTTAGATCTAGGTTAGAAAACTCATACTCGAAGATTTACGAAATATTAATCTTTGCACGGATCCGTGGCATGAGAATTTCGGGGTTTCCGCAACGCAAAAAGCGGTTTTTGCGGCCCGAAAAACCCAACTGTATTACCCTCCAAATACCACTATATAGCAGTCAAGGCAGACAGTTCGCTAAGTAGTTATCTAACTACATAGCATCAGGATCTCTGACTACTCACATCTTTAGCCCCCTGACTACTGTACCCTCCAAATACCACTACTCATGAGTGGCCAAAGCTGATAGAGTATAACACTGAGCGGCCAAGTGATCATGACAGGACTAGCTCAACTCCTAGCTACCACTCTCCCATAGTAACCGAATGGACAACTATAAATATGACTAACAACTCTCTCACACCACAAGGGAGACTTTGGTTGTAAGCATGCAGTGCAATGATGGGCATGATGCAAATAATCATGCTACAGTCACAGTCATCATCAATGCAACACCTCAATCCATCATAAATACCTCCAATATTACACCGGACACATAAGATCATCAACATAGGCATTATCGACATGATTCCTCCAATAATACATATCAAACACATATACACACAACATAAATACAATCAGCGTGGTTCCTCCAATAGCAAACACCAGACATATGTACACATACAATATGCAAATGGACAATCAACCAGGTGACTCCTACAACACATATCAATCATGTGTACACTCAACATCAAATGCATAATTAGCATGTTAACTTAGTTAACAAGATATCTTCTACTATACATACTCTACATGTATATACATAATAGAGTATAGATATCCAAAAGCTAAGACTGTATATGAAATAAATAGATCATCTCAAAGATCAAGCACAAGTATCAAGCAACAATACGAATAGATTTAAGGTAAAGCAACCTAATACATCAATTAAAAACAACTATGCATAAGTTCAAATAACTAAAGAGGCCAAGGAAGAAATACCCTCCTTTAATGTTGATCGTGCTAAAATAAATCTCACGCTGAGACGCTTGTCTCTAATTTAAGTCCTGCAATGGGATGTACAGTTTAGCTAAAACCCATCATATATCAACTAGCTAAACTAAATGCAAATCCATGTGTACTTTAATCTTTCTAATCATAATCTATAATCCCTTAATCAACAATCATCAACTTATTATCAAATTCCAAAATCTCCTGTTAATTCATCAATAAATTAGATAATCACTTAAATCAATCTATTAACCATCATAAATCAAATGCCCCACACATCAATCCAAATCTAATTATCATTAACTTAATTAATCACTATCAATTAATCCACAATTAAACAAATATAGAACACGTCTTACCCAAATCAGATTCGGTGAAGAAACCAGATGTTGTGAGGAAATGGATCCCCTTCAGATCTGAAGAGAGGATGGTGTTGCCAATGATCGCTCTCTTCCCCAAATCTAGAGAGGGAAAAGAACTCAAACTCGTGCTAATGGTTCACAGCAGCATCAGCGATTTGGATGTGACTGTGGTTCAAGCGGCGATGATCGCAGGACAACAACAACAAAAGGCGATGCTCAAGTACTATGGCCAGCGGTGGAGAGCAGGAATAGGTTTTGTCGGCGAGATCCAGAGAAGAAAGGAGGTGGTGACCTCCCTGTGGTAGCAACAATAATTGCTCACGACCGTAAATGTGTGGAAGAGTGGCGACTCAGAGAGGATGGAAAAGAGGCAGACAACGACAGTGATCGAACGTCGGCCATGGAGGGAGAGCTTCACTGGTGACGGCCAACCTGCCGGCATCGGCGATCGATGATCGGCACAGTGGCAGCCAAAATTAGAACATGGCATCGGCGTTGTAAGCTAGGGTATGGGAGGAAATCAACGTCTCCCACTCGACCGGCAGCGTCACAAATCTAGCCTTCAGCAAGGAGGTAGCGTCGGCAATCAGGCGATGACAACCGGCAATCGAGCGGCGCGGCAAGATCATGAGATGGAAGAGGGAGTTGAACGAAGGAGATGATGAGAAGGGGCATTAGGTGAGAAGAAGGGATTCAGCGAAATAGGTTTAGGTAAATCCAATAAAAGGGCAAAAACTTAGGTTATTTCATAAGTCAATGAACTCCAATTTAAATGATACTCTAAACAAGATTTCTTTAAACCTAATAGAATCATCCTCTTTAAACTTGTGGTTCCATTTAAATCTTAAAAAATTTCTAAAAATTTTTGAAAAATCCAATAACACTTATTATTAAATTTTTCATATCTTACAAGTAAAGATTATATTGTTTAGTAATTTAATTAGTTAAATTTTTTATAATTAAGTTAATTAAAATTTAATTTAAATTAAGAATTTATGGTAAAATTCATTAAGTTGTTTAGTAATTTAGTTACGAATTGATTAAGGTTAAGTTAAAAATTAATTTAAGAGGTCAATTTAAGTGGAAAAATTAGGGTTTATGGTTTAATTGAAAATTAGATTAAGTTAATAAATTGATTTATGTTAAAAATTAATTAATTTAAAATTTTATTAAGTTGAGAAATTAATTTAAGAGTTAATTAAAGATTATTTTAAGTTAAGAATTAATTAAAAATTAATTAAAGTTAGTAATTGATTAAGTCAAAGATTAGGATGTTTTAAAAATTAACTTAGGTTAGGAAACTAATTAAGAATTTGTTTGAAAAAATAATAGTAATAAAAGTTTAGTAAAAAAATACTCAACTATTATTGGTCCTTAACTGTCTAACCTTTGATTACTAACTAACTACAAAAGGATAGCAGTGTTCACCTGATTAGTCAAATTAAGTATTAATATCCAGTTAGAATTTACTAAAGAGGACTACTTAATTTGATCAATGTACTCTTGTATTTTTCACCCAAATTTATGTTGATGCAATGATGTTAAGCATCTAAAGTCCAATCAAAATGCTTACGTATCTCACACCATTCTATGTTTTTGCATACACAATCAAGGTAAACTTAGTGTGTTTATGAGATGCTCGATTCCTATATCTATAGGATCATGCTTTCTATGAGTTTAATCTAAGCTAAGGCCAAAACCAATTTTGGAATACTAAAAAAATGGGAAATTTTTAGAAGATATAATTTTCCTAGAATTTAAAAATTATCCAAATAAATATCCTCCCCTTAATCTAAGGTTTTCCAAGCACAAGCAATATCTTTACAAATAAGTTTAAAGAATTAATTTTTGAATTTCAAATTAGTTAATTAGAGTTAAATTTAAGTTCATTTTGATCTTATTCATTTCACCCGGACTAAGTTTTCAGACAAAGAGATTCTATCACTATAAAAAAAATACACTTTTACAAACGGAAATATCTGTCGATATATCACCTTACCGACAAATTACCGACGGGATTATAGTTGTTAGTAACCAATCTATCGGAAATGGAATTACCGATAGAATTAGCAAATTTCATTGGTAATATTATATTGACGAACCATAATTCTGTCAGTCGCAACGCCGGAACAGTGGTTTTGGCAGTCGATAGGGTACCGACTGAAAAGGATTTTCCGTCGATACTTATCGACGGAAAAGGATTTTTCGTCGGTAAGTACCGACGGAATGGGGGTTTCTGTCGGTAATCACAGACGGAAAAACCTTTTCCGTCGATACTTATCGACGGAAAATCCTTTCCCGTCGATACTTATTGACGGAAAATCCTTTCCCATCGGTAACCTATCGAAATACCGACGGAAATCAATGATTCCATTGGTTGCTTTTTTGATAATTTCCGACGAGAAAGGATCTTCCGTCGGTATTCGGTCAATAAACCAAAAAAAATCCACAAGTTCAGCCTGCTTGCGCGCTTTCCATATCTATAATTTTCAAATATCCAAACCATCACAGACGATGACATTATAATCCATTACACGCAATTCACACATACATCATATATATAACAATCACATTTACACAATTCACACTTAAACAATTATAACATTCTAACAATTCATTCATACTTCTTCATACAAACATATAATCCATACATACATCATATATATAACAATTACATATAAACAATCACATTTACACAATCCACACTTAAACAATCATAACATCCTAACAATTCATTCATACTTCTTGATACAAACATATAATAAACTAACATTTATACTATTAGAAACAATCAAAATCATCTAAAATAAAATAAACTAAACAATTCTGCAGAATATAAATACAAATAGTCATATATAAATCCAAGTTTACAGAATACATACCATAGTGCAACGTACTCAAAATAATACAAGTTAATGCTGGAAATCCTGTCAAAAGACAAATATCAAATGATCATGTTGATGTATAAATAAACATGTATAACGAATTTTTTTTATAATAAAATGATACCTGAACAAAAAATGAGCATATGATGATATGAAGAGCCGAACGTGACTCCTAAAACATATATTAATAAAATATTTAGAAATTAAATGAGCATATTATAATATCAAAATAGAATAAATATATTACCACGATCTATATATGATAAATAAAAACTAAAGTGTAATTGAACATACCTCAGAAAATGTTAATAATCACCGTCTGATGGATCCTGAGTCTCCTGTGACTCAAAACCATGTGAAGCCTGGGTGAAATTAGCCACGATCTCTCGCATCTAAGCCATCAGAGCTTTATTACTCTTGTCAAGTTCAGCTCTCCTCTTCAAGTCTATCATAATAATCAAACTCAGTATTATTGTTGTTTATAGATCCTTTGATGCAAACACTAGAATTATAAGTTAATCTTTGTAAATCTCTTTGTGCTACATGAAATTTAAGGCTATTAACATAGTAACTAGAGTACACCTTTATTTTATGAAGGGTCATTATCCTATCATCTTGCACATTTGATATTCTACGGTCTTTCATCTATAAAAATAGTTAACATATAAATTAGGACACTTCTTAATAGGCATGAAGTAAAAAATTTCACAAATTTTCTAACTTACATATATTTGAAACTATAGTGCAAATTCAGTCTCTAACTTTGCAGCTACCTCACTTGCACTAATTGAGGGATTTTGTATATATAGTTGTTGTTCGTACAAGCTGGGAAAGAAGGTAATTATATAAATATTGGGATATCAAGAAAGATATTTAAGAATGAATAAATGTTTAATTAGAAAAGTTAACTTACTTTATGTATGGTTTGACCTCTTCATAGTTTAATAGTATGTATGTTCTTGCAGCATGGTATTCATCTTTGGTTAATCATCCAGAAAGTGATGCACCCATTAACTTACCAGGAAATTTGAAAATAGAAAGCATGGATGGGTCTATTGGCTGACGAGCATCATCAGAATTTCTAGGACATTTGTGATGTCTTGTTTGCACACTATCAGCAAAATAATATGAGCAGAAAGAATATGCTTCTTCAACCAGATAAGCATTATATATTGATCCCTCAACTCTTGCTTTGTTACAAACATTATTTTTTAATTTCCTCAAAAATCATTTGAATGGATACATCCATCTGTACTGCACAAGACCTGCTTTTTGTGCCTCATATGGTAAATGCACTAGTAGATGTTCCATTAAATTAAAAAAACTAGGTGGAAATATGCACTCCAACTTACATAATATAAGATGAATGTCTATTTCTATCCGAAGTATATTATCCATCATAATACATCTCGCTGTCAAATCTCTAAAAAATAGACTCAATTCAGTGACTGCTTGCCAAACATGTTGAGAAAGTAAGTCATGGAAAGCAACTGGAATAAGTCTTTGCATGAATACATGACAGTCATGTATTTTCATTCCGAACATCTTTAATCTATTCATATCCACGCATCGAGCCATATTTGAGGCATACCCATCTGGAAATTTGATTTCTTTCAACCAATTACATAAAGCTTGCTTACCATCTTTGTCTAATGTATAACAAGCTTTTGAAAATTTATTGGTTGTTTCTATTGGAACCCCAAGGTGTTTTGATGTGATCAAGCAAGCTAAGTTAGGTCCAGCGTTTGTTTAACCCTTGTGTCTAAGTGTACAGGAGCTTAGGAACACAAGAAATCGAGCGGAAGACGCGGCTAGCGAGAAGGACGGCACGGGGAGAGAGCCGACGGGCTCGGTGCGTCCGAGGGATGAGGTGACCGCGGAAGACTACACCGGTGGACGAGAAGAACGTGCGCGGCGTTCGAGGGATGAGAAACCGGGAAGGAAGGCTGCTCGAGGAGAAGGCCGGAACTTGGGTTCGGGTGAGCCCTATTCCGGATGGCTGAGATCACCCAAGCGAGCGAAGCCGGAGCGAACAAGACCTGGACCGAGACGAGCTGAACCGGGCCAGAAGTCGGCGCCGGAACCCTCCGGCCGGACATGGATTTTGACCGGATCGCGTCAAACACGATCTGATCATTGGGGATAAATTTTATCCCCCAGGGCAGACGCCCGGACCAGTACTATAAATAGAGTACTGGTCTACACATTCAGAACAACGCACTTGTAATCAATTCCTTCTGTGCTTTCAATTATGTTCTTTTCATTTGTGCTGTCAACGTTGTAAAGAGGCTACTCCGCCCAAAGGAGAATCAGATAGTGCGCTTACATTCCATGGATTAGCAATCCCCTGATTGCAAACCAAGTAAAACTCTGGTGTCTGCTTTTCTTTACTTAGTCTCTTTTATTTATTTATTACAAGTGTTCATTATATAGTTGAAATCCAAGAAAGGTTCGAGTTTTATTTTGTAGGGCAATTCACCCCTCCCCTCTTGCCGGCCTCCAAAGGGACCAACAAGTGGTATCAGAGCAAGGCGCTTTAGAAGGACTAACCGCCGATCAAAGCAACAAATGGCCGGACCAAGCATCTTCCCACCAAAATTCGAGGGGAACTTCGCAGACTGGAAGCATCGTATGGAGGTATTCCTAAGAACTGATTTCGAAATTCGGTTTATAATGAAGTATGGTTTTTTAGCTCCGACGAATCAAGATGGAAAAAAAAAAGAAGAGAGCAATTGGACAAAGAAGGAGCAGAGTGAATCTGTAGCAAATAGTCGTGCAGAATATCACCTGCTGAGTGTGTTACCACCTCAAGAGGTCAACCACATCGGAAGCTATTCATCTGCTAAAGAACTCTGGGAGAAGTTCCTGGAACTCCATGAAGGCACGTCTGAAGCGAAGCTCGCAAGAAGAGACATCCTCCGGAACAAGTTGATGAACATTCCTCTGGAAAAAGGTGAGAAGGTAGCCAATCTACACGCAAAGGTAAAAGAACTGATTATTGATCTCGAGAACCTCAGAGAAACGGTAACAAATCGAGACAGCATACGCTACGCACTCAACGCATTTCCCAGAACTCCGGAGTGGACATCAATCATCGACGCCTACTATATTTCAAAAGACCTGGAGGTAAGTACTTTAGAAGAGTTGTTTTCTACTCTTGAGTTACATGAAACCAGGTGTGCAGCTACAACAAAAGACTCAAGTCAGATAATGGCGCTGAACGCAACCAAGAAGGATGAACCCGAGTCAGACTCCGAAGAAGACCAAGAAGCATATATGGTAAGAAATTTTAAAAAGTTTTTTAGAACTAATAAATTTAAAGAAATGCAGAATAAAAGGAATCCAAGAAATAGAAGAAAAGTGCGCTGCTACCAGTGTCAAAAGGAAGGACACTTAAGAGAGGATTGCCCAGAACTAAAGAAGGACAAAATGAAGACACCCAAGAAACACAAGAACCTAAAAGCCACTTGGGACGACACTTCCTCATCTGAGTCCGATATTCAAGAATATGCGGGGATTGCACTGATGGCAAGCTATGAAGGACAAAGTACAACAGAACCCAGCATCGATGAAGGGGGAGCGACCTCAGATGGAAGTAGCGAAGCAGGGGGAGATTCAGACTTTAAGTCTGATATGGTAAGTGAGGTATGCCTCTTACCCCCTGATGAACTTTATTTTGGTATTAAGGCAATGGCTAAATCCATGTATAAATTAGAAAATAAAAATATCAAATTAGAAAATGAAATTTTAGAAACAAAGAGAATTTTGGCAAAATCATGTCTTATAGAGGATTTTGAAAAATTGAAAATTGAAAATGAAAAACTAAAAGAAGAAATAGAAAGATTGAAAAAATCTAATGGTTCAAATATTTCTACTTTTAGGAATTATAGAGGTTTAAATTGGTATTATAGATTTCATCAAAGTCAAATTAGAAATATATCAAAAATATATATACCTCGGAAATACTTGGTTAATCCTGTAGGTAGGAACCTCTACTGGATTCCAAAAACCTGTTTAATTTAAAATTAAAGTCAGACTTAGCATTTTCAGCAAGGAAATTAAACAACTAATTTCTTTATGAGGCTTTGTCTAAGGAAGTGGTTGTTGCTCCAATAACCAAGAAGGCCTAGTGCCTCGTCACGACCTGGAAGCCAAGTATCGAAATGAAAAGTTTAATTGACTAACTGAAAAAGCATTAATTTAAATTACTTAATGCTTTAAAAGAGTTATTCAATTTGTGTTAGAAAATATTTAAAATTTTTAACTTGACTTAGAAATTTTTTTTTAAAGTTATCTTAGAATTTTTTTTATGATAATATTGCCTTATAATTTTTCTTAAAATTGACTTAGAATTGTTTCTTATGAATATTAACTTAGAATTTTTTTTAATTAGAAATTTTTTTTTTTGGAATGTTGAGATAAGTTTCGAACTTAAATTTTTTTTACACTTATGACTGTTTTTATGTGAAAAATGTTTTTACTTAAATTTTTCTCGAAAGAAAAATTCTGAAGAGTGTCTTTACTTAGATATATATATATATATATTTTTTTACACTCAAAGTTTTGTTTGAAATTTACTTAGACTTGTTTATAACCCCAATTTTTATGTGATCAAAGGGGGAGAAGTATGTTAAGTCTAGGGGGAGGTAATATAATTTTTCAATTGAAAAATATTTGGACTTATTTGAATATAAATTATTTTTATTGCATATGTTTACCCTAACTTAACTTGGGTTGCTCACATCAAAAAGGGGGAGATTGTTGGAACCCCAAGGTGTTTTGATGTGATCAAGCAAGCTAAGTTAGGTCCTGCGTTTGTTTAACCCTTGTGTCTAAGTGTGCAGGAGCTTAGGAACACAGGAAATCGAGCGGAAGATGCGGCTAGCGAGAAGGACGGCACGGGGAGAGAGCCGACGGGCTCGGTGCGTCCGAGGGACGAGGTGACCGCGAAAGAGTACACCGGTGGACGAGAAGAACGTGCGCGGCGTTCGAGGGACGAGAAACCGGGAAGAAAGGCTGCTCGAGGAGAAGGCTGGGCTGAGATCACCCAAGCTAGCGGAGCCGGAGCGAACAAGACCTAGACCGAGACAAGCTGAACCGGAGGCGAAAAAGTCAACGTTGTTGACTTCGGGCTCCGGGGCGCCCGGAACCCTTCCGGGCGCACGGACCTGGATTTTGACCAGGATCGCATCAAACGCGATCTGATCGTTGGGGATAGAATTTTATCCCCCCAGGGCGCCCGGAACTCCTTTCAGGCGCCCGGACCAGTACTATAAATAGAGTACTGGTCTACACATTCAGAACAACTCACTTGTAATCAATTCCTTCTGTGCTTTCAATTCTGTTCTTTTCATTTGTGATGTCAACGTTGTAAAGAGGCTACTCCGCCCAAAGGAGAATCAGATAGTGCGCTTACATTCCTTGGATTAGCAATCCCCTGATTACAAACCAAGTAAAACTCTGGTGTCTGCTTTTCTTTACTTAGTCTCTTTTATTTATTTATTACAAGTGTTCATTATATAGTTGAAATCCGAGAAAGGTTCGAGTTTTATTTTGTAGGACAATTCACCCCTCCCCTCTTGCCGGCCTCCAAAGGGACCAACAGTTTCTTCTTGATGCAATTCTGGTCTATTAACTAGTTCCTTTAATTCTTCACGTGATTTTGTAGTGTCTTTAGTTCTTCCAGGCACGTTCATCACAGTGTTAAAAATATTATCGAAGAAATTTTTCTCAATATGCATGACATCCAAATTATGTCGAATAAGTAGATACTTACAATACGGTAACTCCCAAAAAATACTCCTTTTCTTCCAACCACACTTGCACATCCTAACAATGTATTTATTTAACTCATCAGAACCAGGTTGAGATACTGGTAGAAATCCATAACTATCTATTTGCTCAATGATTTCTTCACCTGAAACATGAACTGGAGGAGGTTTTCTGACTATAACATTTTTTAAAAAGAATTTATTATTTCGCCTAAAAGAGTGATCAAGTGGTAAAAATTTACGGTGATTATCAAACCAAGATACTTCCCACTACAAGGTAATGAAAATGCATTGGAATCTGTCATACAGTGTGGACAAGCTAATTTACTAGTCGTGCTCCATCCCAACAACATTGAGAATGCTAGAAAATCACTAATCGTCCATAATAATGCAACATGCAATCTGATCCTGTCCGAGCGCTGAGTCGACGGACGCTGGGGACGTGGCACGCTCAGCTGTCTCCGACTGGTGGCATAGCTCTCCGACAATCCTGCAAAGAAGCCGAGACGGGAGGGGTTTCCCGGCGACGGCCCTCCGACGCTCAAGTCAGGCAACGAGAGAGGCAGCGTAATGTGGCTACAGTAAAGAATTTCGCATACCTTCGTCGATGTCTGGGGGTCTTTATATAGGACCCCGGGGGAACGCAGGCACGCTTCCTGATGCGCGCACGCTTCCCCAAACATACCTTAACGAGCCTGTGTCAGAAAAGTACCTTTAGCGCTATTCCGCAATCGTCCGAGTATATCCCGGATGTGACGGTGGAAGCTTCCACCGTATGATTCTATGTACGGCTCGGTCGCCAACTCTGCTGCTTGTCGATGGCAGGTGTCTCGAGGATGATGTTATCCCCTGTCTCCGTTGTCCTCTTGCGTTCCTTGTCTGTTCCAAGGTCGAGCGGGTCGGCCGCTCGGCAGGCATATCACTTCTGCCTCAGTCATATGCTCGGATGAGACTGCTCCTGCTTGCGTTGCCTTGTGCACCGGCCGAACGGACAGCATGCTCGACCCTTGAAACCTTTTTACCTTGAGCATCGGAAACCCGACCCCCAGTCGGGTTGTCTTCCTTCGGTTCGGGTTTTTATGTCCGATCAGTCGGTCAGCCCGCTTCATCCGGTCGGCCGATCTCAGGGTTGAATCTCTTGACCTTTGACCTCCACGTGTCGTTAACCTTTCGCCAATGAGGATCCCCCGTCCTTATCACCGGATCACATGCCTCCCCTTCAAGTCTAGTCGAAGGAGGCGTTAAGTCCGACTGACTGGACTGCCGATCGGCTTGAATGACATCGCAATGTCCCTCTGAAATGTTACTTCCTCGGCCGCTCGGCCTCCTCCGAGCGCTGGCTTTGCTGCCGTGCCGACCGCCATTGCTGACGTCCTTCGGATCTCCTCGGGATTCGTGCAAATCTTCTCCATTAAGACCAAGCACGCGCGCTGTGCGCCGTAATGGCGCTTATTAAATGCGCCCCTATGACCCGGTGCCACGTGGCGCCCCCACTAGCGTCACCGTACGGCTCGGCGGTGTGTCCGATGGGACATCGGTGGTTTGAAATGAACGGCCTGATGGGGGCCTTGGTTCCTGTGACCTGCATCGGACGGTCGAGGCCGATCGGGCCCGACCTTATAGAGCCGTCATCTTCCCCCTCCATCGCACTTCTGCCTTCGCGTGTCCGCCGCCTTTCTGTAGTGCTTCAGCGCTCCGGCGACTCCGCTTCACCGTTTTCCGACGATTCCCCGCCGTCTTCCTTCGATCCCCAGCCTCTTTGTAAGGTTCCTCCTCCTTTCCTCTCTGTTTTTCTCGTCTTTTTGTCAAGTTCTTATCTTCTGGTCGCTATCCCTTTCATCGTCTCCTTGCCGTGTGTCATTTTCTATTCTCTTGGCTTTTATTTTTTGCCTGATCGGATAATGGCCAGTTCATCCCGACCCGTAGAACCCACTTTCGGTCCCTGGTATACTACCATGGAATCTTGCTCGATCGGCGTGACGCCGAAGCCTTGCTTGACGGCTTTGACATTCCATTTGACTTTGAACTTATCCTACCCTCACCAATCGCTCGGCCTCACAAACCGCCGAGAGGAGCCATTTGTTTTTTCCGTGACCAATTCACAGCCGGTCTGCGCTTTCCTCTTCATCCCTTCTTCACCGACATTTGCAACTTCTTTGGTCTTCCGCTCGCCCAATTAGTTCCCAATACTTTTCGACTTTTGTGTGGAGTGGTGGTACTGTTCAAGATACACCGCATCTCTCTCCGACCGGAAATCTTTTACTATTTTTATTATCCCAAGCAGTCCGAGCTGGGCACCTATCTATTCCAGGCTCGGCCCGGCCTTGCCTTTTTTGATAAACTCCTCTCCTCCAATAAACACTGGAAGGAGTATTACTTTTATCTTCGTTTCCCCGAGCGGGCTCCTTTCCGAACCAAATGGCAGGTCGGACCGCCTACTTCTCCCGAGATGAAAAGATTTAAGACCCGACCGGATTATCTCGAGGCCGCGAACCCGCTGGCCGGTCTGAAGCTCGATATCAACAAGCTTCTGCCCGAAGGCGTGCTGTATATATTCGGCCTGAGTCCGAGTCGCACTCCACTTCCGAGCATCTTCGGTAAGAATTTCACTTGCCCATGTACTTTGAGTGCTAACTGATTTTCTTCTTTTTCCTTTGCAGCAAATATCGTCATGGAGTCCGTGATGCAAGGGATTCTGAAGAGGAAAGCCGAGGCGCTCGAGGCGGCAGCCGCTAAAGAGATGGAGCAACTGGGCATCACTCCGGTCGGCTCTCACGAGGGCGAGAGTGAGACAAACGCGGAGGAGTCGGCCGCTCAGGCATCCCCCGTGGAGGTGGCAGGAGGCGATACTTCCAACAAGGAGACAGCCGTGCAAGAGGAGGGCTCCGATCGGGAGGGCGAGCGCCCGCTTAGACAAAAAAGGCGCCGACAGGAGACAACGTTGCGTTCGGCCAATTCGGCTGTTCGTGTATCCAAGCGGGCAGGATCCGATTCTCGGGGGAAAACTCCAATGGTGGAGGCATTATCCTCCGATCGGACTCCGTCTCAACTAAATCTCCCTGCCAACCCTATTGAGCCCGTGCCGGTCAGCGCTCTCCCACCTGTCCCCCGCCGAGTCCAACGCTCGACTATTCTGTCCAAGTTCTCCGCCCCGGCTTCTGCTCCTTCTACCTCTGCTCACACATCTCCCGGTCATAGCCGCACCATCAGGGCCACTCTGTACCTTCCCACCATGGAGCTTTTGCTTGGCCCGATCGGCCAACCGCGCCCGAGCATAGAATCACCCTGAAGGGGCCCCTCGTCGAGATGTGGGCTGACGCTCGGGCCCGCGTCGCGATGATTCCGCTCGGCAACCTGGCCAACAACCATATGCAGCAGGTCACTGGGGTAAGTGTATTTTCTTCCGAAGTCCTGTACGCACTCCTTCCGATCGGCTATTAATAATCTTGTTTATGTTAGAGATTGGTGGAGGAGATCGCAGTCTCCAATCGGCTGGCCATGGTGGACGAAGAGCTGAAGAGGCTAAAGAGCTCGGGTGGCCCGTCCTCCCAGGGCCCCTCCTATGGCGAGCTGCAGAAAGAGCTCAAGAAGACCCAAGATTCGTTGAAGGCTGAGCAAAAGAAAACGGCCGACCAGGCTCATACTTTGGCCAAACTCGAACGACAGGTCAAGACACTCGACCGAAAAATAAGCCTAGCCACCGATCGGAAGAAGGCGACCATCGCCGATCTGGAGAAGAAAAACGTCGAGGCGCGGGGCCTGGAGCAGCGAGTCAAAGAGTTGATGGAGCAGCTGGACGGCGAGAGGGCGAGCCGCTCGGGGGATGCGCTCAAACATAAGGACGAACTGAAGACCTTGCAGGAGTCCCTTGAAGCTTCCCAAGCTGCCTTCAAGGAATATCAAGAGGTCGAGAAAGGTTCAGACCTTTGTACAAAATTTTTGTACAGTGGAACCGTTAGCTTTCCGACTAGCCACCAAGACTTCTTTCCTCCATTCCGAAGAATGTTTATGATTTTCTTGAGTAATGTTTTTTGTAATCCTTCCGACCGGCCTTTAATGGCCTAAATTTTAATGAAGATATGTCGTCCTTTCGTTAGCTTGTTCTTTTTTTTCGTTAAATTGCTCATACCTATGTCTTCCGATCGAATCACGAACTACCCCTGTTCGCATCCCCTACCTTTCCTTCTAGTTAATCGTCTCTCACCCTACTCTCCAAAGGAATCCTTCACGAAGTATTTCTGTCAATCGGGCCGCTCGTCTGAACACACCCACCTCTTTAAATGGAATTCCCGTTAGATGTCCGCGAAGTACCTTTGGTAACTTGGCCGACCAGCCTCTCGACTTACGGGTCGACCTTTTTATTATCTTCTTCTGGCCGGGGGTTTATAGTCGCCGGTTCGACTCTAGGGTTTAACGTCGGAGCTCGACGGTCTTCAGGCCGGGGGGTTTATAGTCGCCAGTTCGACTCTAGGGTTTAACGTCGGAGCTCGACGGTCTTCAGGCCGGGGGGTTTATAGTCGCCGGTTCGACTCTAGGGTTTAACGTCGGAGCTCGACGGTCTTCAGGCCGGGGGGTTTATAGTCACCGGTTCGACTCTAGGGTTAACGTCGGAGCTCGACGGTCTTCAGGCCGGGGGCTTTATAGTCGCCGGTTCGACTCTAGGGTTTAATGTCGGAGCTCGACGGTCTTCAATAATGAGCTTATAGCTCAGATGATATACACCCGGCCAAACGGCTCGGGGTCTTCGTCATCGAACATTTGGCTCGGATAATATACGCCCGGCCGAACGACACGGAGTCTTCATCATCGAGCATTTGGCTCGGATAATATACGCCCGGCCGAACGGCACAGGGTCTTCATCATCGAGCATTTGGCTCGGATAATATACGCCCGACCGAACGACACGGGATCTTCATCATCGAGCATTTGGCTCGGATAATATACGCCCGGCTGAACGGCACGGGGTCTTCATCATCGAGCATTTGGCTCGGATAACATACGCCCGGCCGAACGGCATGAGGTCTTCATTGTGTCTTCATACAGATATATGCTGGGCGTACAATACTCGTGCCTTTGTTTTGTTCTTATAACTTTCATTCCTGCAACCAAAAGATACATCCGAACAGAATATTCATGAAAATATGTTACATCGGCGCACCTTTCATCCGGCCCGATAGGGCTGGAGGTGGTTTGCGCTCCATGGCCTATCCAGCCGCCGTCCATCTTCATCCTCCAAGTACTAGGCTCCAGATCGGAGCTTCTCGACGACCTTGAAGGGTCCCGCCCAGGGAGCCTCCAGCTTGCTAACTTCTCCGACCAGCTTCACTTTCTTCCAGACCAAGTCGCCCACCTGGAATGCGCGAGGAATCACGCGACGGTTGTAGTTCTGCTTCATCCTCTGCCTGTATGCCATCAGCCGGACTGACGCTTTGGCTCGCTCCTCGTCGATCAAGTCTAATTCCAGCTGCCTCCGCTCGGAATTATCTTCGTCATAGTTCTGGATCCGGACGGACTCTACGCCGACTTCGACTGGGACGACCGCCTCGCCTCCATACACCAGGTGGAACGGCGTTACTCCCATTCCCTCCTTAGGGGTCGTGCGAATTGCCCATAGGACCCCCGGCAGCTCGTCCACCCAGCTTCCTCCCATGTGGTCGAGCCGAGCTCGAAGAATTCGGAGTATCTCCCGGTTGGCTACTTCGGCTTGACCATTGCTTTGGGAATACGCCACAGACGTGAAGTGCTGCTCAATGCCATATCCATTGCACCATTCCTCGAGCTGCTTTCTGACGAACTGTCGCCCGTTGTCCAACACGAGCTGACACGAAATGCCGAACCGACAGATGATGTGCTGCCAGATGAATTTCTTGACTATCTGCTCGGTTATCTTGGCCAATGGCTCGGCCTCCACCCACTTGGAGAAGTAATCTACTGCCACCAATAGAAATTTCCGTTGTCCGGTCGCCATAGGGAAGGGTCCTATGATATCCATGCCCCACTGGTCGAACAGGCAGGAGACTGTGGACGCTTTCATTTCTTCCGTCGGATTATGCGAGAAGCTGTGGTACTTTTGACAGGAAAGGCACGTTCCGACGGTCCGAGCGGCATCCTCGTGTAGCGTTGGCCAGAAGTATCCGGCCAGTGGGATCTTCCTAGCCAAAGACCGACCGCCTGGATGGCCTCCGCAAGATCCTTGGTGCACTTCCTGGAGAATGTACTCGGCGTCTTCCAAACTGACACACTTCAGCAGAGGTCGGGAGAACGCCTTTTTGTAAAGTTGATCTCCGATGAGCGTGAACCAGCCGGCTCTCCTCCTCAGTAGCTGGGCTTCCTCCCAATCGGGCGGCGAGGCGCCCGAGTGCAGAAACTCTATGATGGTTGTTCTCCAATCGCTCGGGAAGGTGAGGCCATCCATCCGGTCCACATGCGCTACCAGAGATACTTGCTCGATTGGTTGCTGGATGACAACTAGAGATACTTGCTCGATTGGTTGCTGGATGACAATCGGAGATATTGAGCTAGCGAGTTTGGCTAACTCATCTGCTGCTTGGTTCTCAGCTCGGGGTATCTTCAGGACCACTACCTCGGCGAAGCCGGTCTTGAGTTTTTCAAAGGCCTCCGCGTACAATCTGAGCCTTGCATTGTTTATCTCAAAAGCGCCCATGAGTTGCTGAGCGATGAGCTGGGAATCCGAGTGGATCAACACGCGGTTGGCTCCAACATGCCGTGTGGCCTGCAATCCGGCTATGAGGGCCTATTACTCTGCCTCATTATTTGTTGCCCGATAGTCCAGCCGGACGGACAAATGCATCCGCTCTCTTTGAGGCGAGAGTAGCATGATCCCAATTCCACTTCCGAGTCGAGTGGACGATCCGTCCACATATATCTTCCATGTAGCTTCGGGCTCAAGCTTCTGTACCACGGTCACGAAATCTGCCAAGGACTGTGCTTTGATTGCCGAGCAGGGTTGGTATTGAATGTCAAATTCGCTCAACTCCGTTGTCCACTTGATGAGTCGTCCGGATGCTTCAGGGTTCAGGAGTACCCTTGCTAGCGGGCTGTTCGTCATCACAATAATGGTGTGCGCCAAAAAGTAAGGGTGCAACCTCCGAGCGGCAAGGACCAAGGCAAAAGCCAACTTCTCGAGACCGGTGTAGCGAGACTCAACATCTTTTAAGATATGGCTTAAAAAGTACACTGGCTGTTCTTCACCGCTCGGCCTGACTAATGCTGAGCCCACAGCATGCTCAGTCGAAGATAAATAAATGCGGAGCGGCTCACCTACGGCTGGTTTCTATTGGTTGCTACTCGGAAAACCCAATGGCTCCACTGTACAAAAATTTTGTACGTGATCTGAACCTTTCCTAGCTACCATGTGTTCTTTTAAGTTAAACTTGTATCTCCTGCGGAACTTAACACGTTTGATTCCAAGTTTAACTTATATGTTCTTTTAGGTTTAGATTTGGATCTCCTGCAGAACTTAACACGTTTGATCCAAATCACCTAGGTTATAAATTTAATTAAATATTAGTTTCCAAAATTGGCTTCTAGTACTGCATGGCGAGGCACTTGGCCTTCTTGGATATGGGAGCAACCACCACTGACTAGACAAAGCCTTTTAAGGAAAGTTAATATTTAATTTCCTTATATAACTCTAGGTTAACCAAAAGGAACAATCAAATCACAAGGAAAAAAGAAAAAGAACACAACATCGAAATTAAATTCGAAAAACAAGAATCGAATGCCTCTTGTATTTGGTATTTATACAAAGAGAAATTAACTAGTATGATGCGGAAATTAAATACTAGTTATACCTCTTCCTTGTATGCTAAAAACCTCGAGATCTTCTGCCGTATCCCTCGCCTCCCCTTGGACGTCGTGTGGGCGACGATCCTCCAAGACGAATACCACCCGGAAAGCTTCTCCTCCTTCTCTAGAATTCGGCCACCACCACCACAAAGGAGCAAAAGAGAGCAAAGGGAAGAGAGGGAGAGGGGTCGGCCATTTGATGATCTCCAACAACACAATATCAATTGTTATTTTTTTCAAGGCCTCCCCTTCCCCCCTTTTTGTATTAGTTTCCCAACGGAAAATTATGGAAAGAGTTTTATAAAAAATTAGACTCATTCCTATCTCCTTTTAATTTTTCCTTTTTCTTTCCTTTTAATTAATCAATCCTAGATTGATTTATTAATTAAACAACTATTTGTTGATGTTTAATTATTTGACCGGCCCCTTGCTTGGGCACCAAGCAAGGTGGCCGGCCACTTATTAAAAGGGAAAGAAAGAAAAAAAAATTTATAAAATTTTTAAAAGAAGAAAACTTCTAATAAAATTTTACAAACTTTCTTTTTTTCTAATGTAGATATTAAAAGGAAAGTTTTAAAATTTAAAACCAAGTTTTAAAATTTAAAACATCTCTAATAATATTTCTTTTTAAAAGAAAGTTTTATAAATTTTATAACTCTCTTTTAAAACATTATGGCCTAATTTAAATTAGGAAAATTTTATAAATTTTTAAAATCTCTCTATTTACAAATTGTAAATATCTGAGGAAATTTAAAAATTTAAAAATTCAAAAACAACCTTCCTAATTTAAATATTGCGGCCACTTCTAGAGAATATGTGGCCGGCCATTGCTTGGTCACCAAGCAATGAACCGGCCCCTTCTTGGACACCAAGATAGGTTTTTCTTTGGATGGACTTGAGGCTTTATTGAGCCTACAACAGGACCTGGAGGAGAAATTGGTTTTGGCCTTCCGATGAGCTTGAGTATCCCGTGCTCGCCCCGAACACACAACTCAAGTTCATCGATAATAACTTATTCCACTAGAGAGTTATTACCGCACTACCGCACCAATCCCAAATTACATTATGGGCTCCTTCTTATCATGAGTGTGTTAGTCTCCCTGTGTTTAAGATTACGCATGCCCACTAATTAAGTGAGTTACTGACAACTCATTTAATTAATATCTAGCTCCAAGAGTAGTACCACTCAACTTTATTGTCATGTTGGACTAGGTCCACCTGCAGGGTTTAACATGGCAATCCTTATGAGCTCCTCTTGGGGACATTCTCAACCTACATAACTAGGACACAGATTCCTTCTATAATCAACAACACATACTATAAGTAATATCATTTCCCAACTTATCGGGCATATTGATTTATCGAGCTAAACCTCACCCTTTGATAAGTCAAAGAAATAAATATTAAATATACATACTTGTTATTATATTAGGATTAAGAGCACACACTTCCATAATAACTAAGGTCTAGTTCTTTTACTAAGTCAGTAAAAAAAGAATTTACCTAAATGATCCTACTCAATACACTTAAAGTGTATCAGTGTAATTTATTAGTCAAGATAAACTAATACTTAATTACACTACGTCTATTCTGATGGTTTGTTCCTTTTCATTTTAGTCGTGAGCAACTGTTTATAATTTATAGAGAACCGACAACATGATCTTCTAAGTGTGACTCCACACTCCATGTTATCGACTATATAAATTAATTGAACAATTATATTTAACAAATAAATGTAAACATTTGACCAATGTGATTCTTTATTTCAAAATAAATGTGTACAAAAGCTAAACTTTTAAGTATGCACTCCAACAATCTCCCACTTATACTAAAAGTCTAAGCTGCCATATCTGTTGCCATACATCTGATTCCCATCCCCTCCACATGCCGATCAAAAGCTTTCGCCGCAAGTGCCTTAGTGAAAGGATCTGTCAGGTTATCTGCTGATGCTATCTTGGCGACGACAACTTCTCCTCGCTTGACGATGTCTCGTATCAGGTGGTACTTGCGCTCTATATGTTTACTTGCCTTATGGGCTCGTGGTTCCTTCGAGTTTGCAACTGCTCCACTATTATCACAATAAATTGTGATGATCTTGGGCAAACCAAGAATCACATCTAAGTCTATTAGAAAGTTCCTGAGCCATACAGCTTCTTTGGCTGCCTCAGAGGCTGCCACATACTCAGCTTCCATGGTTGAGTCTGAGATGCATTTCTGCTTAACCCTCCTCCATGCAATGGCTCCACCTCCTAAAGTAAACACATAGCCTGATGTAGACTTACTGTTGTCCCTATCGAATCCGTGTAACCCACAGGGAGTAAATCGTCTGCTTGGTAAACTAGCATATAATCTCTAGTCCTTCTCAGGTACTTTAATATATGCTTTACTGCAGTCCAATGTCCTTGTCCAGGGTTACTTTGATATCTGCTAATCATGCCCACGGTAAAACAAATATCGGGTCTCGTACACAACATTGCATACATAAGGCTTCCTACAGCCGAAGCATAAGGAACTGCCTTCATGTTCTCAATCTCCTTTGATGTTTTTGGAGACATCTCTTTAGATAAGGCTACTCATGCCTAAAAGGTAAGAAACCTGTATTGGAGTTTTGCATGCTAAAACGAGCAAGGATTGTATCTATATATAAAGCTTGGGATAGGCACAACATTCTTTTCTTGCGATCCCTTATAACTTTGATCCCAAGAATGTGTGCACATTCTCCTAAGTCCTTCATATCAAATTGTTTGGACAACCATACCCTTACGTTCGATAATACCTTGATATTGTTGCCAATTAACAAAATATCTTCTACTTATAGTACAAGAAATACCACCATGTTTCCGTTACATTTCTTGTATACACAAGACTCATCCGGACACTGAATAAATCCATATGACTGGATTACTTCATTAAACCGGATGTTCCAAGATCTTGAAGCTTGCTTCAGTCCATAAATGGACCGATTAAGCTTGCACACTAGATGCTCTTTGCCCTTTTCAATGAACCCTTCTGGTTGCTTCATATGGATGTATTCTTCAAGACTTCCATTAAGGAAAGCTGTCTTGACATCCATTTGCCAAATCTCATAATCCATATGAGCGGCAATGGATAAGAGTATCCGGATAGACTTAAGCATAGCTACCAGCGAAAAGGTCTCCTCATAATCGATTCCCTCTTTCTGAGTGTACCCTTTCGCAACAAGCCTTGCTTTGAAGGTTTCTACCTTCCCATCTATCCCTCTTTTCCTTTTATAGATCCACTTGCATCCAATGGCTTTTACACCATCAGGTGGTTCTACAAGCTCCCAGACCTTATTAGAATACATAGATTCTATTTCAGAATTCATTGCCTTTTGCCAAGATACAACATCTATATCTTGGAGTGGTTCATCATATGTCCGGGGATCTGGTTCATGTTTGCCTGGGATCAAGTCCGAAGACTCACCCAAAAACATGAATCTCTCGGGATGCCTTACAACCCTCCCATTACGACGAGGCACCGTCTGTGGTTGTGTATCATGTGTGACACGTGTTACAGTCTCTTGTGGTACTTCATCTTGTACTGTTGGTACTGTTGTAGACGTGTCCTCTCTAAGTTCTTCTAGAACAATTTTACTACTGGGCTTGTGATCCATTATATAGTCTTCTTCTAAAAACTGAGCATTGGTGCTAACAATGACCTTCTGGTCTTTAGGACTATAAAATAAATCGCCTTTCGTTCCTCTAGGATACCCCATAAACATACGAACTTCTGTACGAGATTCTAACTTATCAGCATCTTGTTTCAACACATGTGCTGCACTACCCCAAAATCCGAATATGTCTTAGACTGGGCTTCCGCCCATTCCATAATTCTGTGGGAGTAGAAGATACTGATTTAGAAGGTACTAAGTTCAGAATGTGCGCTGCTATTTCCAGAGTGTATCCCCAAAATGAATTTGGTAATTCTGAATAACTCATCATCGATCTAACCATCTCCATAAGAGTCCTATTCCTTCGTTCTGCCACACCATTCTATTGGGGTGTACCATGTGCGGACAATTGGGATTGAATCTCGGCCTCTGATAAGTAATTCCTAAACTCTCCTAAGAGGTATTCGCCACTACGATCAGACCGTAGTGTCTTGATACTTTTACCTAGACGTTTCTCCATATCAGCCTTGTACTCTTTGAACTTATCAAAGCACTCAGACTTGTGGCGCATTAGGTAAATGTATCCATATCTTGAATAATCGTCTATAAAAGAGACAAAATATTCAAAGCCACCTCTAGCCTGGATAGACATAGGACCACACAAATCAGAATGAACCAATTCTAACACTTCTTTGGCTCTATACCCCTTGGCCTTAAAAGGTCTCTTGGTCATCTTACCTTCCAAGCAGGATTCACACGTTGGAAAGTTTTCCATCTCTAATGGACCCAAGAGTCCATCGGCTACAAGCCTTTGAATCCTATTTAAGTTAATATGACCAAGCCTTAGATACCAAAGATGTGTTTGGTTCATTTCCGAAGGTTCTTTTCTCTTATTAGAGTTAGAAGATGTATTATTAATTTCCATATTTTGCTTTGTGGGAGAAATTAGATTTAAAGTATATAAATTTCCAACCAATGCACCAGAACAGATAATCACTTTATTTCTCTTTATAACCACAATGTTACTAAAGGAAACTGAATATCCATCCAAATACAGTTTAGAAACTGAAATTAAATTCTTTCTAAAACTGGGTACATAAAGACAATTCCTTAAAACTAATTTCCTATTCCTATCAAATGATAAGTAGACGTCTCTCACTGCAACAGTCGCCACCTTAGTAGCCGAGTTTCCTGGAACCCCTGCAAAGAATTGCAGACATGATCAGTGGCTCCCGTATCTACACATCAGGTGCTGGTAGATAACACCGCTAAACATGTTTCAACTACTAGAGTATGAGATATACCTTTATTGTTCTGTTTCCTACGAGGACAGTCCGCCTTCCAATGTCCAGTCTGCTTGCAAATAAAGCACTTGCCCTTCGGCTTCTTTATTCCAGCTTTTTGTCCTGCACCTTGAGTTTTATTCACCTTCTTTGCTGGGCAATTTAGTTTCTTCTTCTTCTTGCTTTTTGGCTTAGAAGTAGAACCATTTTTAGCATAGTAAATTTGAGAATGTGACGAAATCATATTATAGTTCAGGCGAAAATGTTCAAAACTTTTGGGCAGCGTTTGGAGGATGATATCGACCTGGGTTTCCCCATTAATTTCCCCTCCAAGAACTTGTATTTCGTTTAAGTAAGCCATCATCTTGAGAATATGATCCCTCACGGGAGTCCCCTCAGTCATGGTGGCTGTCATCAGTTTTCTCATTGCCTCTTGCCTAGCAGCCCGATTCTGATGTCCGAAGAGTTCCTTGAGATTGTTCATTATATCATAGGCTGTTGGTAAGTCCTGATGCTGATGTTGCAATACATTTGACATCGAAGCCAAGATGTAACACCGCACCATCTCATCAGTTTTTATCCATTTACTATGATACTGAATCTCCTCTAGGGTAGAATCATTGCTAGGTGTTTCTGGGCATTCCTCTGACAGTACAAACTTATAGCCCTCAGCAGTTAACACAATGTCCAGGTTTCTTTTCCAATCTATATAGTTGGGACCAATAAGTCTGTTTTCATTTAGAATAATGGCCAGTGGGTTGAAAGTCATCTTAAGAATCACAAAATAAATTTTGGTCAGAACTCTAAATTTAGAATAATATTGATTCCTCAAACAATACTATTTTAAATTAACCAACACCTTAAAACACCATGAATTTTGTATGCCACGATAGTGTGGACGTATACAAATTCAACATTTGTAAAAGGAGGGTATAGCCCATTAATTTTATTATCTTGTCAACCTAACTTTTTGACAAATAAAATTAATAGTTGGTTTCCTTCAGTCACACAAATAATAGCAGTGACTCCGATGGGGAGGATACTATTAGACGTGCCTAAGTGTATACCATTACTGGACACTAAGTCCATTAATAAGATTGTGCCCCTTCCGATGGGGAAGATCACACACTCTTAATTAATTTCCTATAGTCATCCGAAATGGAAGTTTGGTCTAGTGATCCGCAAACAAACTCATCCGATATGGAGGAAGGCACTCAGAGCCAACGCGCAAGTTTGTTTGCATCACTTACAAACCAGTAATGGAGACCGTGGAATTCACTAAAACAAATCCCTCTCCCACTTAGTTATTTAAAGTGAGGAATTTTGATGATGCTAGCCTACTAAACATGTACACTAACATTCACACACAGTACAATATAAAAGCAATAAATAGAAAAACTAATTTTCAACTATTATAGCTTTTATCTATTGTTGTCCTCCGTGTGTCGTCATCCCTAGCTGCTTCCATCTTTGGCCACCGCCACCGGGTCAAGTTGTCGCATCCATCTTGCTCCTTGTTCCGCTGCGCCACTCTGATCCTCAAAAGGTTTCACGCCTTGCAAGATTCGATCCGCGACATAAATAGAATTTTACATTTTTCGATCCTATATTCCTCGAAGGAATGTACATGTAAACTAGATCGAACATAAAATAAAATTTACATCCATCGATCCTATATTCCATAAAAGGAATGTACATGTATCTAGATCAAAAATAAAATCCTAATAAAACTAAATACAGCTCCTGCTGTATTTTATAATACAATCATGCACACATAATAAATGCCCTTGACATGTCCAAGGGTCCAATCACACACATAATAACTATAAGCCATAATAGTTGGATCCTGCATCCACAAAGTTAGCACATCCTACTATTAACCTGCCTAAATTATGTATGACATGTGCATAATTAAACTAATACCAAATACACAGAGGCAAAACCCTAGCTCTGATACCAATTGCTGGATCGAAAAGAATTTAGATATCTCCACAATGATATGATATTGTCCACTTTGGGCCTAAGCCCTCAAGGCTTTGCTCTTGGGCTCTACCCAAAAGGCCTCATGTCAATGGAGATATCTTTTCTCTTATAAACCCATGATCTTTCCCATGTGTTTTCAATATGGGACTATGTTTGCAACCTTGCAACCCCAACAATCCCCCCCCCTCAAACAAAGGACCATAGGCTTCCCACGTCTGATCCTCGACCCACCAGGTCTTCCTGCCGCTCGGTCCACCCGACCTACTAGGACTTCCTTTCCTAGTCGCAACTAGGACTTCCTGCCTAGTGTCTGGTCCTCTTGATCCGAACATAGGAGCCCCCCACTTTCTTTTGTTCGAGGTTAATATTGTACCCACATGGCTCAATCAGACCATAAGCTCTTGTGCACAGTCGACGGTTAAACCTTCAGGCAGTCTGGGCTCTGATACCAATTGTTGGTTGCTACTCGGAAAACCCAATGACTCCACTGTACAAAAATTTTGTACGTGATCTGAACCTTTCCTAGCTACCATGTGTTCTTTTAAGTTAAACTTGTATCTCCTGCGGAACTTAACACGTTTGATTCCAAGTTTAACTTATATGTTCTTTTAGGTTTAGATTTGGATCTCCTGCGAAACTTAACACGTTTGATCCAAATCACCTAGGTTATAAATTCAATTAAATATTAGTTTCCAAAATTGGCTTCTAGTACTGCATAGCGAGGCACTTGGCCTTCTTGGATATGGGAGCAACCACCACTGACTAGACAAAGCCTTTTAAGGAAAGTTAATATTTAATTTCCTTATATAACTCTAGGTTAACCAAAAGGAACAATCAAATCACAAGGAAAAAAGAAAAAGAACACAACATCGAAATTAAATTCGAAAAACAAGAATCGAATGCCTCTTGTATTTGGTATTTATACAAAGAGAAATTAACTAGTATGATGCGGAAATTAAATACTAGTTATACCTCTTCCTTGTATGCTAAAAACCTCGAGATCTTCTGTCGTATCCCTCGCCTCCTCTTGGACGTCGTGCGGGTGACGATCCTCCAAGACGAACACCACCCGGAAAGCTTCTCCTCCTTCTCTAGAATTCGGCCACCACCACCACAAAGGAGCAAAAGAGAGCAAAGGGAAGAGAGGGAGAGGGGCCGACTACTTGATGATCTCCAACAACACAATATCAATTGTTATTTTTTTCAAGGCCTCCCCTTCCCCCCTTTTTATATTAGTTTCCCAACGGAAAATTATGGAAAGAGTTTTATAAAAAATTAGACTCATTCCTATCTCCTTTTAATTTTTTCCTTTTTCTTTCCTTTTAATTAATCAATCCTAGATTGATTTATTAATTAAACAACTATTTGTTGATGTTTAATTATTTGACCGGCCCCTTGCTTGGGCACCAAGCAAGGTGGTCGGCCACTTATTAAAAGGGAAAGAAAGAAAAAAATTTTTTATAAAATTTTTAAAAGAAGAAAACTTCTAATAAAATTTTACAAACTCTCTTTTTTTCTAATGTGGATATTAAAAGGAAAGTTTTAAAATTTAAAACCAAGTTTTAAAATTTAAAACATCTCTAATAATATTTCTTTTTAAAAGAAAGTTTTATAAATTTTACAACTCTCTTTTAAAACATTATGGCCTAATTTAAATTAGAAAAATTTTATAAATTTTTAAAATCTCTCTTTTTACAAATTGTAAATATCTGAGGAAATTTAAAAATTCAAAAACAACCTTCCTAATTTAAATATTGCGGCCGGCCCCCTTGCCCAAGGCACGGGTCGGCCACTTCTAGAGAATATGTGGTCGGCCATTGCTTGGTCACCAAGCAATGAACCGGCCCCTTCTTGGACACCAAGATAGACTTTTCTTTGGATGGACTTGAGGCTTTATTCAGGCTACAACAGGGACCTAGAGGAGAAATTGGTTTTGGCCTTCCGATGAGCTTGTGTATCCCGTGCTCGCCCCAAACACACAACTCAAGTTCATCGATAATAACTCATTCCATTAGAGAGTTATTACCGCACTACCGCACCACCGCACCAATCCCAAATTACATTATGGGCTCCTTCTTATCATGAGTGTGTTAGTCTCCCTGTGTTTAAGATTACGAATGTCCACTAATTAAGTAAGTTACTGACAACTCATTTAATTAATATCTAGCTCCAAGAGTAGTACCACTCAACTTTATTGTCATGTTGGACTAGGTCCACCTGCAGGGTTTAACATGGCAATCCTTATGAGCTCCTCTTGGGGACATTCTCAACCTAGATAACTAGGACACAGATTCCTTCTATAATCAACAACACATACTATAAGTAATATCATTTCCCAACTTATCGGGCATATTGATTTATCGAGCTAAACCTCACCCTTTGATAAGTCAAAGAAATAAATATTAAATATACATACTTGTTATTATATTAGGATTAAGAGCACACACTTCCATAATAACTAAGGTCTAGTTCTTTTACTAAGTCAGTACAAAAAGAACTTACCTAAATGATCCTACTCAATACACTTAAAGTGTATCAGTGTAATTTATTAGTCAAGATAAACTAATACTTAATTACACTACGTCTATTCTGATGGTTTGTTCCTTTCCATCTTAGTCGTGAGCAACTGTTTATAATTTATAGAGAACCGACAACATGATCCTCTAAGTGTGACTCCACACTCCATGTTATCTACTATATAAATTAATTGAACAATTACATTTAACAAATAAATGTAAACATTTGACCAATGTGATTCTTTATTTCAAAATAAATGTGTACAAAAGCTAAACTTTTAAGTATACACTCCAACAGTTTCGCCAACACGGGTAAGGAATTCAGATAAGTCTTCAATTCCTCGAATGCCCGATCACACTCCTCGTCCCATTGGAACTTGGTGGCTTTACGGAAAATCTTGAAAAATGGAAAGCTCCGATCGACAGTCTTAGAGATAAACCTTCACAGCGCCGTTATCCGACCGGTGAGACGATGTACCTCTCAGAGATTTCTGGGAGGCGACATGTCCTGCAATGCCTTTATCTTACTGGGGTTCACCTCTATGCCCCGCTCGGTCACAATGTAGCCCAGGAAGCTCCCGCCTTTCGCTCCGAACAGGCACTTCTGAGGATTAAGTTTGACGCCATACCTCCTTAATGTTTGGAAAGTCTCCTCCATGTCTGCGTAGAGATCAGCCGCCCGGAAGGACTTGATGAGTATGTCGTCCACGTACACTTCCAAGTTGCGTCCGATCTGCTCCCTGAAGACCTTGTTCATCAGACGCTGGTAGGTGGCTCCTGCGTTCTTCAGCCCGAACGACATTACATTATAGCAGTAGGCGTCGTCCGCCGTGATGAAGCTAACCTTGTCTTGGTCTTCTCGGGCGAGCGACACTTGATGGTAGCCTTGGTATGCATCCAGCATGTATATCAGCTCACACCCGGCCGTGGAGTCCACCAGTTGATCGATCCGGGGCAGGGGGTAGAAGTCCTTCGGGCATGCCTTGTCAAGTCTCGGAAGTCAATGCAGACTCTCCACTTGTTGCCCGGCTTGGAGACCAGAACCACATTGGCAAGCCAACTTGGGAACTGCACTTCCCTTATGTGGCCGGCCTCTAGAAGCTTTTCGACCTCCGCCCTGATGATTACATTCTGCTCCGCGCTGAAGTCCCTCTTCCTTTGCTTCACTAGACGAGCGTCCGGACAGACGTGAAGTTCATGCTGCGCCACGCTTGGCGAGACCCCTGGCAGCTCATGGGTCGACCAAGTGAAGACGTCGCAGTTTCGCCGGAAACATTTGATCAGCTTCTCCTCCAGATCGGATGCTATGAAGGTGGTGGCCTCCGATCGGGAAGGGTCAATCTGCACTTCCTCCTTTTCTTCATAGACTAAAGAAGGCGCCTTTTCAGTAATAGCATTTACCTCGACTCGCGACATTTTTCGAGCGGACTTAGATTCGGCTCGGACCATATCCACATAGCATCTCCGATCCGCCAGTTGGTCTCCCCGCACTTCCCCTACTTGATCTTCCACCTGGAACTTAATCTTCTGGCATAAGGTAGAGACGACTGCCCGGAACTCGTTGAGCGCCGGTCGTCCCAAAATAACGTTGTATGCAGAAGGAGCATCAACCACGATGAAGGTGGTGGTCCTTGTCCTTCTGAGTGGCTCCTCGCCCAACGAGATAGCTAGCCGGACCTGACCGACCGGCAAGACTTCGTTCCCAGTGAACCCGTAGAGGGGGGTCGTCATTGGCAGGAGTTCAGCTCGGTCTATTTACAGTTGGTCGAAGGCCTTCTTGAATATTATGTTGACCGAGCTGCCTGTGTCAATGAAAATGCGGTGAATAGTATAGTTAGCTATTACCGCTCGGACGATCAGGGTGTCATCGTGTGGGACTTCGACTCCTTCGAGGTCCCTGGGCCCGAAGCTGATCTCGGGTCCGCTTGCCCTCTCCTGGCTACAGCCGACCGCGTGGATCCTCAGCTGCCTTGCGTGTGCCTTTCTGGCTCTATTGGAATCTCCGCCGGTCGGGCCTCCGGCGATGATGTTGATCTCTCCCCGAGATGCGTTGCCTCTATTTTCCTCCTCCCGAGCGGAAGGTCGAGGTCGTTCGTGTGATGCTCGATGGTGAGCTCTGGACTGTTGACGATGCTGCCACTCGGGGGATCTCCTTTCTATCCTTTGAACGGGGCTCCTTTGTCGATGTTGCTGGTCTGGTGAAGGTGATCAGCGGCGGTAACTCCTCGGCACGGGATGAGCGATGGGAGGGAGGCTCCGACAGTCGCGGGTGTTGTGAGTAGCCGACTGATGGAGTGAACAAAACATCGGGGTCCATACCTTCCCCTGGGCTTGGGCCGATCAGCTGCGACTTACTGGACGGCGTGCGGCCGAGCGTGTTGATGAGGACGGGCGGCTTCCGCTCGCGGTCCTCTGGGTGGCTGGTGACTGATGGGATGCTTCCGCTCGGCGGAAACTGGTTAGTCACTCAGGGCTTCTTTTCTTCTTGCCGCCTGGGCTTCCTCCACATTGATGTATTCGTTGGCCTTGTGCAGCATGTGGTCGTAATCCCGGGGCGGCTTCCGGATGAGCGAGCGGAAGAAGTCACCGTCCACGAGACCTTGCGTGAACGCGTTCATCATTGTTTCCGAGGTGACCGTTGGAATGTCCATGTCCACCTGGTTGAAGCGCTGAATGTACGCTCGGAGCGGCTCCCTCGCGCCTTGCTTGATGGCAAACAAGTTGACGCTTGTCTTTTGGTGGCGCCTGCTGCTTGTAAAATGATAGAGGAACGTCGTTCAGAATTCCTTGAAACTTGCGATGGATCCGTCCGGCAATCTCCGAAACCACCGATGTGCCGATCCCGAAAGCGTGGTGAGGAACACTCGGCACTTCACACCATCTGTGTATTGATGCAGAGTGGCGGTGCTGTCGAACTTACCCAAGTGGTCGTCTGGGTCAGTTGTCCCGTTGTACTCCTCGATCGTGGGCGGCGCATAATGCTTCGGCAGCGGATCGCGAAGAATGGCGTCTGAAAACTGCCGGTTGATCTGCTCGAGTGACGATTCTATTCGGGGCGCCTTTCCTTTTCTGACGTCTCGGACGGGCGCTTCGTCCAAAGAAGATCCCTTATCTTGATTGGCTTGCACTACCTCCGAGGGCGTCTGGAACAGTGCTTGATGAAAAGGTATCGGGGCGGGCGGCGCCCCCATCTGAGTGCCGGCCGGCCCCTTATTTTGCCCCCATATTGAGAGCTGCTCCTGCCTGTCTTCGGGTGGGACTCGGCCCCCCGAGGCTGATGTCGCCTGCTTCTTCCATCTTCTAGGCTCGGATTCAGGTGTGTTCCCACAGACGGCGCCAATTTGATACTGTTCGAGCGCTGAGTCGACGGACGCTGGGGACGTGGCACGCTCCGCTGTCTCCGACTGGTGGCGTAGCTCTCCGACGATCCTGCAAAGAAGTCGAGCCGGGAGGGGTTTTCCGACGACAGGCCTCCGACGCTCAAGTCAGGCAATGAGAGAGGCAGCGTAATGTGGCTATAGTAAAGAGTTTTGCATACCTTCGTCAACGTCTGGGGGTTTTTATATAGGACCCCGGGGGAGCGCGAGCACGCTTCCTGATGCGTGCACGCTTCCCCAAACATACCTTAATGAGCCTGTGTTAGAAAAGTACCTCTGGTGCCATTCCGCAATCGTCCTATCATATCCCGGATACGACGGTGGAAGATTCCACCGTATGATTCTGTGTACGGCTCGGCTGCCAACTCTGCTGCTTGTCGGCGGCAGGTGTCTCGAGGATGATGTTATCCCCTGTCTCCGTTGTCCTCTTGCGTTCCTTGTCTGTTCCAGGGTTGAGCGGATCGGCCGCTCGGCAGGCATATCACTTCTGCCTCGGTCATATGCTTGGATGAGACTGCTCCTGCCTGCGTTGCCTTGTGCACCGGCCGAACGGACAGCAAGCTCGACCCTTGAAACCTTTTTACCTTGAGCATCGGAAACCCGACCCCCAGTCGGGTTGTCTTCCTTCGGTTAGGGTTTTCATGTCCGGTCAGTCGATTAGCCCGCTTCATCCGGTCGGCCGATCTCAGGGTTGAATCTCTTGACCTTTGACCTCCACGTGTCGTTGACCTTCCGCCAATGAGGATCCCCCGTCCTTATCACCGGATCACAATCTAAAATTAGTTTTACTTGCAACATCTTAAGTCACTGACCCTACATTCCATAATTAATTCAACTCAGCAATCATAGGTTGCAAGAAAACATCTATCTTCTCTTTTGGATTTGTTGGACTAGGAATAAATGCTGTAAGGAACATAAATTCATCCTTTATACACATCCATGGCAATAAATTGAATGGTGTTAATATAATTGCCCAAGATGAATATTGTTGCCCTGACTGACCAAATCGCTGAAATCCATCTGTGGAAAGTCCCAATCTCACATTACGTGGTTCCATTGCAAACGAGGGAAATAAAACATCAAGATGTTTTCATGCAGGGGAATCACAAGGATGACACATCACTGTTCCATCGTGCTCATGTTCATGATGTCACATCATGTGGCAAGCTGTAGCAGCAGATGCATACAAACATTGAAGTCTAGCGGTTAACAGAAAATAATGCATCACTTTCCAAGTAATTTTTTTCTTCTTCTGCCTTGGTATACGAGTACCATGCTTATAATGAGGGTGTGTACAAATTTTGCATTCACGTAGATCATTGTCTTCATTCTAAAATATCATGCAGTTGTTTATATAACAATCAATCTTCTCTATAGGCAAACATAAACCTCTGACCAATTTCTTTGTATTGTAAAAACTATCAGTTATTATGTTATCAGCAGGAAGTAATTCTGACATCAATTGACATATGTCATCATAACATCTTTCTGAAAAATGATTCTACTTTCATATTTAATAACCTAGTAGTAGCTGATAACTGAGAATGACCAGAGGGAATCCCACACTTCTCTTTCACTAGCCTTTAACATTTCATATAGTTGCTGATATTCAGGTGTTGGTGTTTCATCTATATTGGAATAATCAACTGTAGCATTCATCGCATCGTGAACCATTGATTGCATTGCAATATTATTAGTTGATATTTTAGGAGCAGTAAAAGTTGTGCCAAATGACGTCCCGCCAGAAGGTCCAATTGATTCATACACATAAGGCTCTCCGTGACAATACCAATTATAGTAATTTGGTACAAAATCATTTCTACATATGTGTACTTTCACGGTATCCTCATCACGAAAGGTTCTATTCCTACATTTCTTAAGATTACACGGACACTGTAACTCAGCACCATTCATACATTCTGGATGATTCTTAGCAAAGTTCACAAATTCTTCAACTTCAACAATAAAATCATCTTTAATAAATCCATTTTATAATCAATTATACATCCAAGCTTTGTTCATAGATATTTTCACCTTAAACTAATAAATTGAGAATTAGAAATTAGCAAATATTAACGCACAAACACAAAACAAACAAAAGAACTATATTATGTTACAGATTAATATACGAACATAACATATATCTAAATTAAACCATGCTAAATAATATAAAATACAATTTACTAAATTATGCCTGAAGATATGTAGGTCAACCGGAGAAGAGCAGTAAATGCTATCTATTTACAAAATAAAAACAATTTAGTATAAAATTTTTTTAAAAAAAATAACTAGTACAAAGCAGAAACTGCTGCTACCAATCGACACAAGTCAGCAGAGAAGCATCCGACACAGCCATCAACAAGAAGTTGCTGGTGGCAGCCGGCACAACTAGGGCTAGCGTTTGGCACAGCAGTGTCCGACACAGCAGCATCCACCACGGTAGCGTCTGGCACAACCGGCTCACCAACATCCGGCACAGTGGCCAGTGGGCCGCTAGCGGCCGGCACAGCGGCCAGCGGGCCGCTGGCGGCCGGCACAGCAGCCGACACAACCGCCACTGAGGGAAGAGGAAAGAGGAAAGAGACGGGGAGATTCGTCTTACCGGCGAATCAGAGGCGAACCCTAACCGTCATCGTCCGCGCGCATGGAAATAAAGGGAAGGGCCGCTAGGTTTTTTTAGGCGTGTTTACCGACAGAATAACAATTCCATCAATAAACCTAAATATTACCGATGGAATTATATATTTCGTCAGTAAACTTATGAGTTTTCCGATGGAATATAAAATTCCGTTGTTAATATTTAGGTTTACCGATGAAATAACAATTCCGTCGAAAAAGTCAAAAATTACCGATGGATAATAAATCCCGTCGGTAATTCCGTCAATAAAACTGTATTTTTTTGTAGTGTATGATTTTGTGAGATGAGTTAGGTTGAGTTTTAGGATTTGATTTAACTTATATTAGATTCAAATTTAGCTTTGGGTTTAATAAACAGGTATTCTTTGGATAAATTTATAAACTGTAGTGAGTCACCTTTTGGATAAAAAAATGAGGGCTTGATTATTTTTCAATGATTGATTGATTGAGTGAGTGATGTGGTGTCTCCTTTAAAGCTCTTTATATAATTATTTTTTTCTTATGCTTTAGCCAACCAGAATACCTATTCACTCATTCGAATGAATTTTTATCCAATCAGTCATTATTTGTCTAATATCCACTCTCTAATCATCTATATCATACTTTCGATCGACAGGAGGTATTCCAGTTGCTTAGATATTCTTTGTAATCATTTGGACAAAGATAAGATAGATAATCCAATTAGATTATCGTTGTGGTGTCGTCTCTTGGACTGAGTTCTATGTTTACTAGGTTGTCCGATCATCCGGATCTATGTTCGATCACTTGGAACTGTAATTACGTTTTGGTCTCCTAGAAAATAAAATTTTCCTATTTATTTTCATATAATCAAGAATATTTGAGATAAACATAATAACAAAATAAATACAAGAAATGAAGTCATAATTTAGTCAACTAAATTATGACTTAATCGATTAGAACTCTTACTATATTAGAGCTAAATCAATGTTGCGTGGCAAGAGACTGAATGTCTTGAGACTTCATCTATTGCCCAGCCCCCACTACTAGGGCTTTCACTTACTGAAAGTTCATTCCTCCAAGATTAGGGATGACAATTTCCCCTAAATCCGATAGGAAATTTGATATTCGATCCAAATAGAAGAGGGTAAAAAGGAAATTTTTAGATCCAATTAAATAATTGGGTATGGGTATTTTCTGATTCGAGTATAGATACTTGTTTTTTGTTGGGAAAGAACATGTAACATCATAGGCACATGAGAGAGGGTGAATCATGTGATTTCAAAATTCTTTGATGTGCGTAGATTGTATATGTTTTTAGATTTGTTTGATGCGCATCTATTTATATTTCATGAATATAATATATATTTATTGCACTCTATTTCATTATTAGGTCATACTTTCTGTTGGTGCAAGTTGCACCAGAATTGAACTTGAGTTTCGATGTTGTCAAAGGTTCAAGTTAGGTTATATTATGATCTAGCAAGTTGACTAAGTGTGCAGGTTATTTACTCAACCTGGAGAAAATCTTAACAGATCGTGAAAGTTTGGAAGAAATCCCAAGTGGATCGAGAGGACCCGACACTTGGCGGGAAAGCTTGATAGGTTTGGAGGACCAAAGATTGAGGGAAAGTCCTGGTGGGTTGATCTGATGCTAAGAGGTAAAGTCTAAACATGTCTGGAGGACCAATGTTTGGCAGGTATGTTGAGGTAAGCAACTGGAGAAGAGCGATAGTGAGGACGTGTTCTAAGAAGGAACAAACTCTAGGTCGTTGATTCAACTAAAGAAACCGAGAAGATTTCTAAGTTAAGATCAAGACAGTCTTACTGTCTATTACTACTATGCATCTTACTATAATTTTACTAACTTTGTTTTGTAGGAGCTTTCGTTCTAACTTTATTTTGAAGAAACCGAAGTTTATCGGTCAACCGGACACCAAGATCGGTCGACCGAACCAAGTTGATTCAGACTAGAGATCAGTTGAAGCAGAGTTTGGTAAAGTGATTGATCAGTCAACCGAACTCATGGATCGGTCAACCGAACCATAGATTAGATCGATTAGAAGAAGAGATGGAAGATAGCCTGATTGGTCGACCGAACACAGTGATCGGTCGACCGAACGATCACTCCATTAACGATGCATTAAGTGTGAATCTCAACGAATAGGGAAATTCACTGTTCGATTGACTGAATAAAGGGATCAGTTGATCGAACCATTAAAGCTCATTAAAAATGCAAAGATTGGATCTCAGCAAAGAAGGAAGGGAGTGTGATTAGTCGACCGATAGGAAGTTCGGTCAATCGAACTGATCAGTCCACCGATAGGTTTATCAGTCGATCGAACGATGCTTATAAAAAGGGAGCTCGAGGTCCAAGGCAAGGCATCTATTTTCAGTTCATCTCTGTGCAAAGCTGTTGTTCGTGCTACTACTCTACAACTTATTTTCAAGCAAGTTGCTGCTGCATACAAGAAGTACCGATTGAGCTCCATCTTCTATTTAGTGTCGGTATATTTTTATTTAGCTTGATTTGTACTTAATTTCAAGTAAGATAGTAGGCTGTTACTATCTTACACATTTCATTGTATGAATTGCTTCTTTTTGGAGGTTTCGGAAAAAAGGGTTTTAGTGAATTGCCCAATGGTGCGATCAAGGATCGCGGGTCTTGAAGAAGAAATTGGCCTAGGCTCCGAACCAAGTAACTGAAATATGTCTTTATTTTCTGCTTCTTATTCTGATTTGTCTTTACGATAAAAGAAAATTTTTTAACGTGTGATATTCACCTCCCCCCCCCTCTATCGCATCTTTCGATCCTTCAATTGGTATCAGAGTCTGGTAGCTCTGAAATTACTTAACCATTTTTCGATCAATTTTAAAAACTTTTTCTTTTTCTTTAAAAGTGTTTTATTTAATTCTTAAGTAATTTTTTTTTCTTTATCCCGCACTACTAATTCCAAGACAAGAGTCTTAGAAATTTTCTTTCTTTTTACTCTTTGTCACAAGAATGTCAAACTCCTACCAAGAAGGGTACAAGCACCGTCCGCCCTCTATTATTCAAAGGGGAGAACTTCAACTAGAAGAATAGAATGGAATGCTATCTCAAATCTGACATTGAACTTTGGTTCACCATACTCAAACGATACACTCCCCCAATAGTAGATGGAAAGGCGATAGAACCAGAAGACTGGACTCCTCCAATGATAAAAAAAAAGGCACAACTAAATTACAAAGCAATCAACACAACACAATATATGTAGCCTGACCATGGAATAACTTAACCGAGTCGAGCCTTACGAAAATACAAAAGAACTTTAGTATTATCTGGTAAAGATACATGAAGAAACTAACGAATCTAAGGTAAATAAAAGAGATATACAATTAAATAATTTATTTAATATTAAAATGCTTCCTAGAGGGGTGACCACTCAACTACATGATTGACTAAAGGATATTCTCAATGGTCTACATCTAATCGAACACAACCTGGAGAATCGCGACATGATAAGGTACGCACAAAACGTCTTCCCGAGAAATGCTTTGTGGGCATCAATAGTAGATGCATACAAAGTTTCAAGGGATCTTTCCATTCTTAAGTTAGATGAATTTTTTTGTGAATTAGAAGTACATGAACAGTCTAACTTAAGTCAAGTCGAGAAAGGAATTGCCTTATATGCAAGATCAAGTAAAGAAACAAAGACCAGAATCAAGGATGAACTAGAAAGTGAGTCTGACTCAGACTCAACCAATGAAGAGGAGCTGGTCAACATGGTCAGAAAACTACTAACAAAAATGATTCTAAAGAGGCACTAAGAAGATACTGTTGGTGCAACCTTAGGTCAAGGTTGACCTGGTTGACCCGACTCGAGTTGACGTGACTCGAGTTGTATTTTGATGTTTGACTTGGGAAGATTGTCGGTGCAACCTTAGGTCAAGGTTGACCTAGTTGTGTTGCATGTTGATGTTTGACACTCGTGAGAGAGTTCTATTCTTGATGTGGGACAAGAATAGATGTTTGGGAGATTATTGGTGCAACCGTAGGTCAAGGTTGACCTGGTTGACCTGATTCGGGAAAAGTCCAAGTATGGAGACTTGGCACGGAAAAGTCCAAGTATGGAGACTTGGCACTGGAAAAGTCCAAGTATGGGGACTTGGCACGGAAAAGTCCAAGCAGGGAGCTTGGCAGCAAAGTCCAAGTATGGAGACTGGCAGGGGAAAGTCCAAACAGGGAGTTTGGCACGGGGAAAAGTCCTGGTGAGTGAAGCCAGGCAGTCGGGAAATCCTGGTGAGTGAATCCAGGTGAAAATCCTAGTGAGTGAAGCTAGGTGAAGGTGAAAGTCCTGGTGAGTGAAGCCAGGCATTCGGGAAAATCCTGGTGAGTGAAGCCAGGTGAAAATCCTAGTGAGTGAAGCTAGGTGAATGGGAAGTCCTAACTGGGATGTTAGGCAGTGTGGAAAATCCTGGTGAGTGAAGCCAGGTGAAAATCCTAGTGAGTGAAGCTAGGTGAATGAGAAAGTCCTAACTGGGATGTTAGGCAGTGTGGAAAGTCCTGGTGAGTGAAGCCAGGCAAGGGAAAATCCAGATGGATCAAGGGTGATCGGACATCTGGTGTTGAGAAGTCCAAGTGAGTGAAGCTTGGCATATGGAGTCGGAGAGGGCTCGGTAGCTCGTTCTCCGAACTAGGTTAGAGAGGGCACTCTAAACCGAGGAGTTGGATCGGTCTGGTGACCGATCCAGTGATACTGCGTTTGCCCTGATCGGTCTGGTGACCGATCGAATCATCGATCAGCGAGTTCCCTGATCGATCCGGAGACCGATCAGAACTCGCGAAGAAAACCGTGGATCGGGCGACCGATCCATTTGATCGGCCTGCGGGCCGATCGGAATAGATCGATGGCGTGAGGCGGCCCGATCGGTCATGGACCGATCAGGAGGTTCCTGATCGGTCCACGACCGATCAGGCTTGATCGCGACACCTGATCGGGGGACCGATCGGTGACAAGAAGCCTCATGCGCTGGGCTGATCGGGTCAGACCGATCGAGGTTCTAGCCGTTGCGACACAACGGTTAGTTTCTTCGCTGTTTCTTCTTCGCAGGTATAAAAGGATCAAGGGCATCTTCTGTGCGATAGCTCTTCTTCCTTCTTACTGTTCTAAGTGCTGCTGTGCTTGAGCTTTGTTGAGCTCCTCCAAAGCTTCGCGTGAGCTTCCGGCTGGGTTCCTGCTGTTGTAGGCGTCGCGTGAAGTTGCTGCTTCACCTCCAGTCAACAAGAAAGCAAGCAATTGGTAGAGTGCGATTGTATTCATATTGTATTGCTTTTCTTACTGCTCTTGTACTCTTTGTTTGCTGTTGCAAACGTTTGTGGCGAGGTTTCTCCACCCACAAGGAGTATATTGTATTAGCCGGTTCTCCGGGGACTCATCCACCGACGGATTGACCGGACTCGTCCACCTTACGGACACGCCGAGGAGTAGGAGTATCATCTCCGAACCTCGTTACATCGACGCGTTGAGGTTTGATCTTCTTGTTTTCGTTTCCTTGTTTATTTTTCCGCTGCGCTAACTCGACATTGTAGAAAGAATCGAACGAATTGGGGTCGGCTATTCACACCCCCCCTCTCTAGCCGTACAAAGGATCCTAACAAGTGGTATCAGAGCTAGGCCGCTCTTCGACGGATCAACACCCGGGGGAGCACGGGCTAGAGATGGATCTCTATGGAGAAGATGTCACGATTCAACCCTTCTACGAGTCTCACGACAACTTCACATATTGGAAGGTAAGGATGATGTACTTTCTTAGGACTAATATGTTAAATTGGTTTTGTGTACAAGAAGGTTTTTCCCCTCCGATGGACGAGGAAGGAAAACCTATCAAGAAGAAGGAGTGGACGAAGGAGCAAATCCACAAATCAACCATCAATGATGAGGTAACGAAAATCATTGAATTTTCTTTACCTAATGATGTTTTGTGTAGGGTAGAAGGATACAATAGTGCCAAGGAGTTGTGGAACAACTTGGCCAAACTTCATGAGAAGAACTCCACTTCAAGTCATGAAGAGGAGACAAGTGAGTCATCAAGTAGCTCACTTCATGGAGATAGAGAATTGGGAGTTGAGGGCTACTCAACATCCAAGGAAGAAGAGGAGGAGAGCTCTTCTTCAAGATCGGAGCAAGAAGAAGAGACATCTACCTCCGGAAGGGATGAGGAAGAGAGCTCACACCCATCCCCAAACCTAGGTAACTCAAGCATTTCAATTTCAAATAAGTTACATATAATATGCTTTGAGTGTAGGGAACATGGACATTACAAGAGTAAGTGTCCAAAGAGGGTAAGAAAGACTCCACCGGCGCCAAAGGTCAAGGAAGCCGGAGTCCCAAAACGCAAGGGCAAGGAGCACATCGTGTGCTTCCAATGCAAGCAAAGGGGACACTATAGGAGCCATTGTCCGAGGGGGAGGCAACCTCACAAGGGCAAGAGACCGGGCACAACGATAGGGGGAGCTAAGGCAAACCCTAAGGTAACCTCTAAGGTTCATTATTGCAATTCTAATAAAACTCATGCTAGTAGTTTTGTTGCAATTGTTAATAATGATAAGCATGTTAACTTTAGGAACCAATACATGTGCTTAGGAGCTAAACATGTTAGCCTAGGTAAGGATAACACTAGAAATACCAACCCTAGGATTAACGCTTCTAAAGTTAAGGAAAACCTAGGTAGAAATCCCAAGAAGACTAGACATATGCCTAGGAATATCTCAAGAGAAAATGACAAATTAAAACTTGAGGTATTAGAGAGGGAAAATCAAGTCTTGAGGTCAAGACTTGATAATTTAGAAAAGGCTCTTAAAAACATGGAGAAGTCATCTCTAGGGTTTAAGGGTCAAAAACCAAAGCCCAAGGACAAGAAAGGTTTGGGTCACAAACCTAAGTCCCAAATGGTCAAGCCCACTTATCATAATGTTCCATTCGATTATGGAACAAAACCTAGGGCTAGGAAGACCACTACCAAGGTCACAAGGGGAGTCACCCCTATAGTTGATCTTGATGAGACCCAAATGACCAAGGCTTTAAAGCCTAAGAGGGTCATTAGGAGGGTTGCTAGGGAAGTTATCCCTAGTGAATATTTAGTGAACCCAATGAGCTCAAGTAGGTATTGGGTTCCTAGGAGCATTTTCTCTACCCCATAGATGGGTTAGAGAGTGTCAACTCCAATAAGAAGGGTAGTTAACCCAACTTTGAGGAAATTGACACTCAAGGAGCATTTTCAAGGTTTTTGGGAACCTTTGAAAATGAAAGGGGATAATCTTTATCATTTACTCCCTTGAAGAGCTAAATGTGCCTAATGGTGGAAATATCATTTTTAATCTTAAGTGGCACAATTTAAGGAAACCTAGAGAAAAACCATAATTGGGATTTTGGTTTTCTCTTAGGGATATATGGGCAATCTAGGGTTAGATTTTAAGTTAGCTAAGGCTAAGGATACTTAGATAGAGATTTAGGTATTTTATTTGTGCTAACTTGCCATGATTGGTTGCCATATGCCATGTCATGACATCATATTTAAGTTATGATCACTTGAAATGTCATGATAATGCTTAGGTTATTATATGTCATGCTTTATTTAAGTTTTCAAGCTTTATGCCATGACATCATGACATTGGCACATGTTTTTACTTATGATATCATTTATGCCATGTCATCATCTCTTGCATTAATAATCAATTGAATTGGTTTAAGGATGAAAAACACATTTTGATATTGAGATCAAAGTGTAGTTTAGAAAATGCATGAGAACTTAGCCTAAGTTGACCTTAACCCATATCTCACATCAAATTGACTTGAATGTGGTTTGATACACCTTAGATGTGTGTGAGATATTAGGATCATGAGTTAGGATCAAGGTGCATAGTTTTTGTACCTAGATGAGCCTAATTCAAGAAAAGAGGGATCATAGGGAAAGCTTGTGTACAAGTCATGTACATTTAGCCCTAAGATTATGGTCCTAAATTCAAATGGTTTTAAAAGCATTTTAAAATTGATTTGGAAAACCTTGATGAAGCTTTCCTAGTGATAGCATTCATCATTGAACATTGTGATACAAAGTTGAGTTAAAACTTGAACTATTTCAAAGTTTTTGAACTTTGTATCAAGATTTGAAAATGGAAACTATTTTCATAGAAAATTATTTTTCCATGGTAGTGTATGATATGAGGAATGTATCCTCAAAATTTCATAATTTTTCGAAATTTCTGGAATTTATTAGGGGTTTCTGAATTTCGGGAGAGGAAAAATCAGAAATCCCTGTGATCAGTGTCTGGATCGGTCGCTGGACCGATCCAGGGAGGGCTGGACCGATCCAGTGATGTGGATCGGTCTGGTGACCGATCAGTACGTGCCAAATGCTGATATTCGACGATTGTCTGAAATTTCGCAAAAGTTGGTTTTAGATTTCTAAAGGTTTGAAACTCTCCAAGACATTGTTGGTGCAATGGTCAAGGGGAGTTGGCCTTTAGGGGAGTTTTAACTATTAGTCAAGGGAGTTGACTTTTAGGGGGAGTTTTTACTCCTTGAGGATTAGTGATATGGGATTATCACTAAGTGGATTGTTGAGCTTAGTATCAAGGGGAAAATAAGAGTTTCAATGAAAGGTATGGGACTTTCATTAGGAAGAAACTCTTGACCTTGATACCCTCCTTATTCTTTTTGATGTGTGTCAAAAAGGGGAGAGTGTTCATTGGAGAATTATTGGAGAACCCAAGTTAGGTTATCGGTTTAACCTAAGCTAGGGAAAGATTGTCAAGGAAGAACATTGGAATACTTTTGATGTGTGTCAAAAGGGGAGAATTATTAGAGAACCCAAGTTAGGTTATCGGGTTAACCTAAGGGGAGAATGTCTAGAGAATGTTCAAGGAAAGAACATTGGACATTGGAAGATGGTTGGAAAACCTAAGTTAGGTTATCGGGTTAACCTAACTTGATTATGATTTTGTCAAACATCAAAAAGGGGGAGATTGTTGGTGCAACCTTAGGTCAAGGTTGACTGGTTGACCGACTCGAGTTGACGTGACTCGAGTTGTATTTTGATGTTTGACTTGGGAAGATTGTCGGTGCAACCTTAGGTCAAGGTTGACCTAGTTGTGTTGCATGTTGATGTTTGACACTCGTGAGAGAGTTCTATTCTTGATGTGGGACAAGAATAGATGTTTGGGAGATTATTGGTGCAACCGTAGGTCAAGGTTGACTTGGTTGACCTGATTCGGGAAAAGTCCAAGTATGGAGACTTGGCACGGAAAAGTCCAAGCAGGGAGCTTGGCACGCGAAAAGTCCAAGTATGGAGACTTGGCACGGGGAAAGTCCAAACAGGGAGTTTGGCACGGGGAAAAGTCCTGGTGAGTGAAGCCAGGCAGTCGGGAAATCCTGGTGAGTGAATCCAGGAGAAAATCCTAGTGAGTGAAGCTAGGTGAAGGTGAAAGTCCTGGTGAGTGAAGCCAGGCATTCGGGAAAATCCTGGTGAGTGAAGCCAGGTGAAAATCCTAGTGAGTGAAGCTAGGTGAATGGGAAGTCCTAACTGGGATGTTAGGCAGTGTGGAAAATCCTGGTGAGTGAAGCCAGGTGAAAATCCTAGTGAGTGAAGCTAGGTGAATGAGAAAGTCCTAACTGGGATGTTAGGCAGTGTGGAAAGTCCTGGTGAGTGAAGCCAGGCAGTGTGGAAAGTCCTGGTGAGTGAAGCCGGGCAAGGGAAAATCCAGATGGATCAAGGGTGATCGGACATCTGGTGTTGAGAAGTCCAAGTGAGTGAAGCTTGGCATATGGAGTCGGAGAGGGCTCGGTAGCTCGTTCTCCGAACTAGGTTAGAGAGGGCACTCTAAACCGAGGAGTTGGATCGGTCCGTGACCGATCCGGTATCTGCGTTTGCCACGATCGGTCCGGTGACCGATCGTAATCGATCGCGGCTCGCAGTTGCAATCGATCGGTCCGAGACCGATCAGGAACCTCGCGAGAAAACCGTGGATCGGTGGCGACCGATCCACCCATTTGATCGGTGCGGGCCGATCGGGAATAGATCGATGGCGTGAGGAGCGGCTCGATCGGTCTATGGACCGATTAGGAGGTTCCTCGATCGGTCCACGCACCGATCGGGGCTTGATCGCGACACCGATCGGTCCGGGACCGATCGGTGACAAACAGAAGCCTCATGCGCCTAGGCTGATCGGTCTGTAGACCGATCAGGGTTCTAGCCGTTGCGACACAACGGTTAGTTTCTTCGCTGTTTCTTCTTCGCAGGTATAAAAGGATCAAGGGCATCTTCTGTGCGATAGCTCTTCTTCCTTCTTACTGTTCTAAGTGCTGCTGTGCTTGAGCTTTGTTGAGCTCCTCCAAAGCTTCGCGTGAGCTTCCGGCTGGGTTCCTGCTGTTGTAGGCGTCGCGTGAAGTTGCTGCTTCACCTCCAGTCAACAAGAAAGCAAGCAATTGGTAGAGTGCGATTGTATTCATATTGTATTGCTTTTCTTACTGCTCTTGTACTCTTTGTTTGCTGTTGCAAACGTTTGTGGCGAGGTTTCTCCACCCACAAGGAGTATATTGTATTAGCCGGTTCTCCGGGGACTCATCCACCGACGGATTGACCGGACTCGTCCACCTTACGGACACGCCGAGGAGTAGGAGTATCATCTCCGAACCTCGTTACATCGACGCGTTGAGGTTTGATCTTCTTGTTTTCGTTTCCTTGTTTATTTTTCCGCTGCGCTAACTCGACATTGTAGAAAGAATCGAACGAATTGGGGTCGGCTATTCACACCCCCCCTCTCTAGCCGTACAAAGGATCCTAACAGATACCAACCAACCAGACACAAAAACAATTAGAAATGATTTGTTACAGATGCAACAAAAGGAGCATTTCAAAAAGGAATGCCCTAATCAGAAGGAAGAAAATTCAAAATCAATAAGAAGGAAGAAGACCCTCAAAGCAATATGGGATGAGTCATCTTCTAAGAAGTCCGATGCGGAAGAGCTGAAGCACTCGAGCTATCTTGCCCTTATGGCAAGAAATGAAGATTCCGAGCCCGAGGAAGAGTATGAGTTCGAGACCAACAATGAGTCCGAGAGAAGCCACGGATTCGTATCCGTTTCCAAAGGTCCTAATATAGTAACCTTTATTCAATGTCAAATTTACTTAAAGTAGTCAAATGCCTGTTTAAAAAATTAACAAAATTCAAAAAACAAAATAACTTGCTACTTAAGGAAATTGAACAACTTAAGGAGGAGGTTAGCTTGAGTAACTCAACTAACAAAGTTCAATTTGGAACTTCAACTCAAGTTGCGAAACTTGAGGAAGAAAATTCCAACTTAAAAGGTCAAGTCGAGTGACTCAAGAAAACGTTGGAAAAGTTCAAACTAGGATCCAAGTGTCTACACATGATACTTGGGTCGCAACAAGCTGTGTACAACAAATCGAGACTTAGCTATAAACCAAACAAAATCAACAAATCATACCTGTCTTTAATTAGTCAAAATGTTACAAGTCAAGTCCAAGCATGAGTTCCAATAAAATGCTTAACCAAACCAATCAAACCAAATCTTTATTTGATCCCTAAAAGTCAAATTCACTACTTAGATAGACCATATCTAAGTTATGACTCAGGGAGAGCAAATAGAAAAATTATTCAACCAACATGATTAATCAATTTTGCATGCTTAGGATTAGGTTTTATTTTCTACTTAGAACAGTTAGTTAAAAAGGTTTACCAAACCCTAATAACATAGCATCAGAATGGATTGGGATGATAGTACGTCAAGGAAGCTTTGTCGAAGGCATGTCTAAGCTAAATCTTATGTATTCTACCTAGTGCACTAGACTTAGTGAATCTGACCAAAGTTACCCCAGTCAAACATGGGCTAGTTAGACCAAAACCTAGTATTAAGGGGCCGTTTGGTTCTTTCATAGGAATATGAATCAGAATGGGAATCATTGTATTGTGGAATGAGAATGGGTATGAGCATGGATATCACTCTTAAAAGCAATGTTTAGTTACTTGCATATTTTCTATCGGAATAAATCAAAATTTCCTTTTTTTACCCTTAAAGGAAAATAAGAGAAAAAATTAGATGTGAGAGAAAGATGAATGTGAGAGAAAAATATGATGAAAGAGAATGATGAGAGATAAAGTATGATGAGAGAGAAAGTGTGATGAGAAAGAATGAAGAGAGATAAAGTGTGATGAGAGAAAATGATAAAAGAGAGTGTGATAGGAGAGAGCATGATGAGAGAGGATGAGAGAGAAAATATGATATGAGAGAAAGTATGATGAGAGAGGATGAAGAGAGAGAAAATATAATGAGAAAAAAGGAGAGAGAGTGTGATGAGAGAGATTGAGGAGAGAGAAAGTATGGTAAGAGAGAAAGCATGATGAGAGAGAAAGTGTGATGAAAAAAAAGAGAACAGTGAGTGTAATGAGAGAGATTGAGGAAAGAGAAAGTGTGTTGAGGAAAAAAAAGGAGGGAGTGTGACAAGAGAGATTGAGGAGAGAGAAAGTGTGATGAGAGCGAAAGTGTGATGAGAAAAAAAAGAAAAAAGAGAGTGTGATGAGAGAGATTGAGGAGAGAGAAAGTATGATGAGAAAAAAAAGAAGGAAGAGAGTGCAATGGAAGAGATTGAGGAAAGAGAAAGTATGATGAGAGAGAAAGTGTAATGAGAAAAAAAGAGGAAAGAGAGTGTGATAAGAGAGATTAAGGAGAGAGAAAGTGTGTGATAAAATGATGAGAGAGAAAATATGATGAGAGAGAACAAGGAGAGAGAAGTAATATGAAAGAAAAAATAAATAAATATATTTTGATATTTGATATTAAGGGAGAAAATTTTAATTTTAGGTCAAGGGTATTTTTGGAATAAGGAAATATTTTGATTGATGAAAATAAGGTAATGGCTCATTGAAGGGAAGGTACATGGGAATGAGTCATTATCCAATTTTAAGGATTCATTCCCTTATTTGTATTCCTATTCCTATAATCTAAACATTAACAATCGCAATCAATGATTCTCATTCTCATTCCCTACTCCTATTCCCCTAAATCAAACGCCCCCTAAGTTTTTTTGGACAGGACTAATTTGGAAAGTATTCACAAAGGAGTTCACCGTTGATACATAAGAAAGTCATATGTCTCGCCACTAATTGAAAACTTATTCTTAGAAAGCTTGCTTGATTAACCCAAAGCTAAGTTTGAATCTAACATGGATTCAACAACCATTCTTTGAATTCTTAATTAAAAGTAATTTAAAAAATCATTTTAAAAAAATTAATTAAACTTAATTAATAACTTCATTAGACTTAATTAATTATTAAACTTAATTACTTTAAAAAAATTAATTAAAATTATTTTTTAAAAATAATTAAAATAATTAAATTATTTTAAAAACTTAATTAAATCTTTTAAAAACTTAATTAAACCTAATTAATTAAAAAATGAATTAATTAAAATAATTTTTAAAAACTTAATTAAATTATTTTAAAAACTTAATTAAGTTATTTTAAAAATTAAATTAAATTATTTTTAAAAAATAATTAAAATTATTTTAGAAACTTAAATAAAATTATTTAATTAAAATTATTATAAAACATAATTAAATTATTTTAAAAATCAAATTAAATTATTTTTAAAAAATTAATTAAAATTAATTTAAAAACTTAATTAAATTATTTTTAAAACTTAATTAAAAATTATTTAAATTATTAATTAAATTATTTTAAAAACTTAATTAAAATTATTTAAAAAAAACTTAATTAAAAATTTATTTAAAAACTAAATTATTTTCAAACTTAATTATTTCAAAATCTACTTAAAAATTTATTTAAAATCTTAAATTTTAAACTTAATTAAATTTAACTTAAAACTTAATTTTAAATTAAATTAATCCTAAATTTTAAACTTAACTTTAAACTTAATTAATCTTAAACTTAAATCTTTTAAAAACTTAATTAAATTCAACCTAAAATTTAACTTAATTCTTAAATTCGTTAATACAAACCTAAATTTAAAACTTAACCTAAAACTTTTAAAGCTTAATAAATCTACCTTAACTCGAAATTAATTTAACACTAACTTAATATAAACTTAAAATTAAAACTAATTTAAAACTTAAAATTAATTAACTAAAATTAAATCTAAAATTAACATTTTAATTAAAACTTAAATATAAAATTAATTTAATCTAACTAAAAAATTTTAAACTTAACTTAAATCTAAATCTGAGATTTAAAACTTAAATAAATCATATTAACTTAATTTGAAAAAAAAAACCCCCGGTTCAGTCGACCAAACTTGACCAAACCCCGTATTTAACTCAGAATTGCACTTCGAACCGGAAAAGTCAAGAAATTATTGGTTCAGTCGACCAAACCAAATTATGGGTCGACCAAAAACATTACTTCATCGTCAAAATTTGAGCATATCTTCAATTATTCATTCGACTGAACACTCATTTAGTCGACCGAATTCCTAATTTTAACCTCATCTAGTGCATAAAAGTCTACCAGGTTCAATTTATTAGTCAACTGAAAATAGGTTCGGTCAACCGAAAACAAACCAAATTAGTCAAAAATGCGGCATTTTTAAGGGATCGGTCGACCGAACCCCTTATTAGTCGACTGATCATAGTCTATAAATACGATACTTGGGCAGAAGTCGAGTCCCATCCCACTCTCCCCTCACCTTCTTCTCCTTCTACACCTTCCAAGCCTATTTCACAATTTACAGCCTTCCTCAGAATGCAACAATGCCTCGGTAATCTCTTTCCGAACCTTCTTTCTATATCTATTTAAAATTTATTTATTTCATTCCTTTAATAATAGTGAAAAGAGTAGTACAACTGTGCAACAGGAAGCTAGCTCCTTAAATCCCAGCCAGAACCCCAAATTCTCTACTGAAGATCTACGTCAATCTTTTCCTAATAAAAAATTTAAAGTTATAGAAACTCGTTGTCTGGACCTTCCTTTCTATCAAACTTATTGTCCTGAGGTCATTGACATTACTCAACATTTTCAACTTGATAGCATTGTCTTCTGTTGACATGCATATAACCCTATCCTGTGTTCTAAATTTTATCATAATTTGTGTGAAATTAACTCTCATCATTATAAAACTAGAGTTGCAACCAGAGATATGTTGTTTAACCTTGATGTTTCTCAGATTTTTAAGAATTCGACCTTCTGTTAACCGCATCTTTTTCAGTGCTTCTCTCCCTAACATACTGCCTACTCCTTTCGCTCATCTTACTCTTGATCTTATGTATGCCAATTTCTTTGAGGGGGCACGTCCCAGAAAGATGTCCATTGTACCACTTAGTTTGAATGACAATTCCCTTTATATGGTTGTATCTTGCATTCATCCTTTGTCATCAAGAGATCAGGAAGTTATGTGTCCAGTACATCTTTTTCTGATGTACACACTGAGACACCAATTAGACTTTGACTTGGGTTACTGGGTATTCAGATCTATTATCTACTATTCGAGTTACAGCACCTCGAATAAAGTTCACATGATCCAGTGCCACATTCTCACTACTTATATTACTTCTCTAGGGGTAGGAGTTGATCATGGTGAATTGATTGATTTGTCTGATTTTGATTTTGTTGGAATTAGGCAGTTATCTTTGGCTGGGATTATGACTAGCTTAGATGAACTTATGTATAAAGGGGCCCATCCACGATACGTTCCAACTGTAGCCGAGGAAGACACAACTGCGGAGGAGCTGATTGCGGTCGAGGAGCACCATTAGTAGCCTTTTTGATCTAGGATTTGCATTGACACCTTTTTTTGATACTGCTTAGGGTAGCTCTTACGCACCTCCTCCATCGACAGTGATTTTTTTAGTCATCTTCGAGATGACATTTTTGGATGATTCGACTCCCTAGAAACTGTAATGGTCAATCAATATAACACTCTTCAAGGATAAATTGCAGATTTTCAACTCGAGATGACTGATCGAGTTGATGCTTTTGAGAGGGAGCAGCGTAGGATATTTAACTATCTTTGTGCCGCAGATGATGACAAGGATGAGTGACTTTTGAGACTAGATACCTATTTTAATACACTTATGACTGTGCATGTATTTGGTACTTGTTAGTTATGTGTACTTTTTATTTTTGTGACTTTTAATCTGCTCTTAAATTGATTTATTCATATGTTTTATAAAGTAGGTCTTTTTCTTTATTACATTTTTTTTCCAAAAATTATTATTAATTAGTTTTTCAAAATTATATTTCTAAAATTCCCCTTTCTAAATTTATTTTCAAAATAGATTTCAAAATATTCTATCTTTTTGGAGTAGCCTAGGTCTTACCGTAGAAATACATGTTCCTATAGTTTTAGTAGCCAACATCTTACAAGATCAGTAGGTTACCTTGCTTGTATATTTTGAAATATAGAACAGTGTGGGATGCTTAGGACCTAGCCTAAGATTTCAGATGCTTAAGTCAATACATCGCTATAAATCTAGACTTTAAACAAAATATATTGATCAATTTGAGTAATCTGGTTAGTAACAAATTAGTTAGAATCACACACTCAAATTGACCATCCTGATTTAGTAGTTGTTATCTTGTGGTAGTTAGCTACGTATGATGGTTAGATATTTCATCATAAGAATATTTTTCTAGTTTTTCAAACCATACTTAGACTTTTAGGTATGTATCAATTTTAGAAAGAGATTCAGTATCTCAATTAAATTCAAACTTCATTTTTTTTCTAAAATTTTTATTTTTAAATTTTTCTTTAATTTTTAAAATTATTTTCAAAATCATTCTTTTCAAGTTTATTTATCTTTTTCAAATTTATCTCTATTAAAATTTTCAAATCTATTCAGAAATGTTAAATATTTTTCTAAAGTTTATCTTTAGATACTTTTTCAAAATTTAAACTTATCTTAAAAAGTTTTCTTTTACAAACTTCTACTATATACACTTATTCGAAACCATTTGCTTGATAAGTATTCTTGGTAGACTTTTAAAACAATCCCTACTTTTTAAAATGATCTTTTTCATACCTTATCTTTCGTAAACATACAAAGAATTCAAAATTACTTTACTTTTGGAAATTTCAAATTCAAACTTTTCAAGCTATTCTGTTTCTAAATTTTATCACTTGTTCTTTTCCCTATTTTTGATGTATATCAAAGGAGAAGAGATAGTGAATTTAGGGGAAATTATTAAACTCAAGAGGAGAATGCTTGTTTACATAATTTTGCATATATTATTAACTTAACTGTGAATCCTAATTGTCAAACATCAAAAAGGGGGAGATTATTGGTGCAGGTTGCACCAGAATCAAACCTGAGTTTTGATGTTGTCAAAGGTTCAAGTTAGGTCATGTTGTGATCTAACAAGTTGACTGAGTGTGCAAACTATTTACTCAACCTGGAGAAAGTCTTAGTAGATCATGGAAGCCAGGCAGAAAGCCCAAGTGGGTTGAGAGGACCCAACACTTAGTAGGGAAGCTCTATAGGTTTAGAGAACCAAAGTTCAAGGGAAAGTCTTGGTGGGCCAATTAAATGCTAAGCGACAAAGTTCAAACAGGTATGGAGAACCAATATTTGGCAGGTAGGTTAAGGTAAGCAACTAGAGAAGAGTGATAGTGAGGATGTGTTCTGGGAAGGAATAAACTCTATGTCGCTAATCCAACTGAAGAAACCGGAAATGTTTCCAAGTTGAGATCAAGATAATCTTACTATCTATTACTACTCATGCATCTTACTATTATTGTAATAACTCTGTTTTGCAGGAGCTTTCGTTCTAACTCTGTTTTGCAGGAACCGAAGTTTATCGATCGACCGAACACCAGGATTGGTTGACTGAACCAAGTTGATTCAAAACAGAGATTAGTAAAAGAAGAGTTTGGTAAAGTGACTGATTGATCGACCGAACCCATGGATCGGTCTACCGAACCATAGATCAGATTGATCAAAAGTAGAGATGGAAGCTAGCTTGATCGGTCAACTGAACACAGTGATCGATCAACTGAATGATCACTCCATTAATGATGCGTTAAGTGTGAATCTCGATGAGGAAAATTCACTGTTCGGTCAACCAAACAAAGGGATCAGTCGACCGAACCATTAAAGCTCATTAAATGTGGGAAGATCGGATCTCAGCAAAGAAGGAAGGGAGCGTGATTAGTTGACCAATAGGAGGTTTGGTCAACTGAACTGATTAGTCGACCGATAGGTTTATTAGTCGACCGAACGATGCTTATAAAAGGGGAGCACTAGGTCTGAGGCAAGGCATCTATTTTCAGTTTATCTCTGTACAAAGCTGTTATTTGTGCTACTACTTTACTACTCATTTTCAAGCAAGCTACTACTGCATACAAGAAGTACCCACTGAGCTCTATCTTCTATCTAGTGTCGATATATTTTTATTTATTTTACTTTATACTTAATTTCAAGTAAGATATTAAGCTGTTACTATCTTACACATTCCATTGTACGAATTGCTTCTTTTCATAGGTTTTAGAAAGAAGGGTTTTAGTGAATTGCCCAATGGTGTGATCAAATATTACGGGTTTTGGAGTAGGAATCGACCTAGGCTCCGAACCAAGTAACCGAAACGTGTCTTTATTTTCTGATGCTTATTCTGATTTGTCTTTATGATAAAATAAAATTTTTTAACATGCGATATTCACTCTCCCCCTTCTATCGCATCTTTCGATCCTTCACTTTCATCTTATTTTATTTGAAGATCTACTCTTTGCATGTTTTGATTGACAGGATGCAAATTGAAGCAAAATAGAGCAAATGCACACATTGAAACAACTTGTGAAGATCATCAACAAAGGTCCTGCCAAAAGGCAATGCGATGTGCTCTCTCCCGAAGCAAAGCAGGCTCCTGCCATGCCAAAAGGCACGGTCATGCCCTCCCACCAGAGACAAAGCAGGCTTTGGCTATACTTTTAGGCACTGGCATGCCTCCCACAGGGGACCAATCAAGGGGTGGTAATGCGAAAACACACGGCTGTGTCCCCCTTCTATGGTCGAACTGTGTTCCAGCTATGCCATTTTCCAGAGACGCTTCATAGGCCGACCATTCCAAATGGCATGGTCGTGCCTCTCCATCGGAGGGCATCCATGTGACAATTGTGCCTCTAGGCACTACCAAGTGGCAGAGAACACGAGGGGTTGTGTGGTATGGAGTTGGAGCTGTGTCGCTCGAAAAGTAGGGATGTGTTGAATATGGATAGACTGTAAACTTATTTTGAAATGACTATAACTTGGTGCTTAATTGGATTTATGGGTTGTTCTTTATACCAAAATGTAGCTAAATTCAATATCTACAACTTTTCTTCAGAGTTCAATAGAGAATAGCATGTTTTAGCTGTGCTAAAAGGAATGGTCGTGACTCCTAGCCACGGTCGCGTCACACCATTCGCCCAGACTACGGACTAAATTTTGAATCACCATAACTTTCAACTCAATTAGAGTTATAGGTTATTCTTTATATCAAAATGTAGATAATTGTAAGGTATACAACTTTGGTTCAGGGTAGAACATGAGAAAACTAGTTTTAAGGGGTGAAAGCCTCATTTTAGAGGAGCCCTATAAACCTGGTAGATCTAGACAATTTGGATGAGGTATAAAAGGGTCAAGAAGCTTATTCTTTGACTCATCTTAGGTTTGGGACTTCATTCCTCTTCTTGGGGATGAGTTCTCTCCTTAGGGAGAAATCCTAGAGCTTCCATCTCCATCGATTCGAATGATCCATCCACCTCCGGAGCAAGGGAACACCTTCAAAGACGTCAGGCTTCAAGGATAAATACTTTCTTCTCTCTATTTCCATATATTGAGTTGGAGTTTGCTCATTTTATTTTGGTTGTATTCTCTTATAATGGAGTAGATCCTTCGATTCTTAGGATGTGTGGAGCATTTGTGATGCGATGTTGATATATGAACTATGTATATATCATTTCCTTATTCAATGTAGTGTCATGCCATGTTCTATATATGTTGTGTCTTCCATGTATTTGATGAAATATGGAATGGTGTAAACATATAGATATGTATTGATTGTTCACCCCATAGAGGGAATACTCTATATTACATAACTGGGGACCCTAGTGATAGGGGTATTCCTTTAATCGGGCATCTAGAGTATCATCTTGAAAGTGAGAACAATTCTCCATAAGGAAGCATTTAATTAGGCTAAATGAGTTATCTCTAATCCTATCTTAATAAGTGTCTTATGTAATCTAGTGATTGTATGATCGGGAGGCCATAATGACAAAGGTATCCCTTTAACCAAACTTGGTAGGTTACCTCTTCTACTTAGTGGCATCAAATACCAATAGGAATAGCACTCTGATATGACTATCGCAGGGTAGTGTTAGTATTTAGTTAGACTTCCTACATACGCATAAGGATGGAGGTAAGGAGATGAATAATGTATAGGAACATTAACTAACAACATAATGAAACTGAACTCCTATAATCATTCCCCCAACCCGCTTCACCTTCACTCACTTACTCTCCCTCTCTCTACTCTTCACTCCCTCTCTCTTTCTCTCTCTCTCTCCCCCCTCTCTTCCTCTATTAAGCGTTCATGAGTCAACCTTCAATTGTCTAGATAACTCACCGTACAAATTTAACTAGTGCTTAACCAACAATCTCTGTGGGATCGATATTTATATTACTTAACGACAACTGTGCACTTGTGGATTGTACACATCAAGTTTTTGGAGCATTACCGGAGACTATTTTCATTTAACATTAGTTGATTAGCATATGAGTTACTCTAGATATTTTTTTTTTCTTTTTATATTTTCTTTCTTGTTTTCATTATACATTTTATTTCTTGTCTTTAAATTTTACATTTATTTTTTTAAAATTAAAACAAAAATTGGTTGCGTGCCTTGATTATTTTAGATCTTCTATATATCCATGTGTTATGTCATGATTATTCCCTGTATCTTGTGATTTTATTGCTATTGTTTCATGGGAGACTAAAAATTTTCTTTAGCCATGGATTGGTATTCTTGGCAACCTAGAGGGTGTTGAGGATATTAGGCCGACTAGAAGGGGGGGTTGAAAAGCTTGTTACCCCAATTCTATTACTTTCCTATGTATTTATTAGTGCAGCAGAAATACAAGAAAATACAAATATGAAAGCTAAAGATAAGAAATAACAAGCAAACCACTACACGTTGATTTACGTGATTCAAAGATAAAGCTCCTATTCCACGGTTGTCTGTAAGATGGACGATCCCAGTCCGTCAGTGGATTACTCCTCGGAAAACCACCAGCTAGCTGATATAGCTTCTTGTGGGTGGAGAAACCTCACCACAACTCTCACAAGAACACTTGAGACAGTAGGACACTTGGAAGACTACTAATAGGGGTTAACCACCTCTATTTCATCAGCCAAGGTCAACCACCCCAATCTCCATTATATAAAGCTTGAGAAAATCAACAAGTTGATTTTACCGTTATTAGTCGATTACTGCTTGCACCAATCGACTGGTGTTGGCCAACGGTACTCCGCATAACCCGTGATTCTGCCAATGACTCTTTACCAATCGACTGTTACCTTCACCAGTGGGCTAATCTCTTTAGCTGTCGGGCACAGAAATATTTTGTGCCCTGCCCCAGTCGACTGGTCTCATACCCAATCAACTGGTAAAACCCTAAACCTAGGGTTTCCCTTCCTGAGTATATTTCTCTCATACTCAGATCCTCACAACTCATTTGACTCTTCTTTACAACCTTGACCTCTTGCCTTCAAGCCTCCTACCTTTGGCTCTAGTCCCTCAGATGTATTTAAGCCCGCGGCTTGTCCCAATGTCATCCTTCGCGTATGCCTCGAGTGTGCTTCCCATGGCTCTTGTCCTTGCTGCCTTGTCCACATTCCCTCGGATGCTCCATCCTTCACCGGACCCGAAGCCATCAAACTGAGTCATATGTGTTTCCTGTAAATATGCACAACTCAAATACACATAAAAAGTACAAGAGTAAACCTAACTAAACCCTTTTTTCATAACCATCAAAACCCATGGTCACACCGGACCATCTTGAGGCACGATTGGTTCCAATAGAGGGCTTAATCTAACATATAATTCAGACAAGGATCAATTTGAATACCTTTGCAGACTATGTGGAAGCACGTCTCATCCAACTGCTATTTGTTACTTCTTCCAAATAGCTATTGTTGGTGCGGTGAGCACTAACGATCAAACTCAAGTTTTGATGAATGACAAAGTAGGTAAGTTAGTCTCGTTGTGATCTAATACTTTGAATAAGTATGCAGGAGAAGTCCAGCTAGATCGACGGGCTGACTTGATAGCTGGCACGAAACTCATCTAGGTTGACGGGCTAACCTGATAGTGGCACAAAGCCAAGCTAGGTCGACGGGCCGACCTGATAGCTGGCACAAAGTCTAGACTGGTCGACGGGTTGACCTGATGTCTGGCACGAATTTCAGCTAGGTCGACGGGCTAACCTGATAGCTGACACGAAGTCCAGATAGGTCGACGAGCTGACCGGACATATGGCAGGTAAGTTAAGGTAAGTCACTGGAGGGGAATGACTTGGTAAGGACGTGTTCCCCATTTGAGGGAACAGTAGGCGTCGATCCAACTTAGAACCATTTCAAAATTTTAAGTTGAGATCACGACTAGATTCCGGTGTCGGTGACACGGAATCTAATTACTACTCTTTTACTATAATTGTGCTAACTTCTATTTTACAGGGTAGTTTAGCTTTTATTTTACCTTGGACTAACACTTTCTTGCAGGAGAAGGATTATTTAGAGAAAGGTGGTCCGGGTGCCTAGAAGGGATCCGAGCGCTCGGAATTGGTCCAGGCACCCAGAAGGCAAAAGACTTATCGCATCGCAACAAGGAGCGTGCGGATTGGCCGACCCTACATCACGGTTTGGGCATCCTATATAAAGAAGTCTCACCCTGGAGCAAAATACAACAATGTCTTCCATCGGCTGCTCTACTACGTTGTGCTTTTGCGACGCTGCGACTCTGCGGAGCTTCTCCGACAACCTTCGACTAAAGTTTTTTTTATTATTGTTGTCAATATTTTCTCTCTAAAGTTCTTGTACTTACATTTGTAATTTGATTTTGTGAACTATTAGTGATTGCCCAACGAAAGCACTCGACGAGTGCGGGTCTTAGAGTAGGAGTCGACCAAGGCTCCGAACCAAGTAAAATTGGTTCGTGTTGGCATTGCTCTTATTTTTCCGCTGCTTACTCAAACTCGCTATGAATTTTTAAATCATTATTCACCCTCCTCTAGCGAGCTCTACGATCTAACAAGTGGTATCAGAGCAGGTACCACTCTGATTTGGTGCAACCACCAATCAGGCAAAAGGGGTGAATTTCTTTTTAAGTTTTTTTTAGCTTTAAGTTTTTCAAAACAATCCAAACTGGTATTGTTGCCTTTTTGGATCTTTTTTTTTCGTAGCAAGTTAAACTGAATTGGTGCAACACCAATTCAGTCTTAAAATTTCTTTCTTTCTCCCACATTGCTAATCCAATACCAAGTCTTGAATTTTTTTTTTTCTTGTTTTTTGTGTGCAAGGTAAAATGTCTCAAATTGAAGGTTTCAGCACAATCTACCTCTCTCTATTCAATAGTGACGATTTCCCCTACTAGAAGAAGCGAATGGAGGCCTATCTGAAGACCGACTTCGACCAGTGGTTTAGAGTCACCAGAGGATACAAGGCACCGGTTGACAACTCTGAAAATCCACTGGACCCAGAATAGTGGAATCCGGACATGAAGAAGAAAGGTCAGATGGATTTCAAAGCACTCAACACTCTGCAATGCGGATTGATGAAGGAAGAGCTGAACCGGGTGGGCCCACACCAAAATGCGAAGGAACTATGAGACGTGCTGTTTTGCGAACTTGAGCTACATGAGCAAACTAACGCCAGAACCGAGAAAGGTATCGCTTTATTTGTAGGTTCCTCCAAGGAAAAGATAGACCAAGCCTAAACTAGAAGATGAGTCTAACCAAGATTCAGAAAACGAAGAGTACCTGGTGAATTTGGTAAGGAAGATGTTCTCTAGCAGGAAGAATAACTTCAGCAGAAAAGACCTGCAGAAGATCATCTCCATAACTGAACCAAGAAACATGAACTGCTTCGGGTGCAACAAGAAGGGCCACTACAACACGAGTGCCTAAAAAAGTCAAAGACAACCAAGAAGAAGACACTTAAAGCAACGTGAGACAACTCATCTTTAGAAGAATCGGAGGCCGAAGATTAGAAACACTAAAGCCACCTTACGCTAATGGCCCAAGAATCAGAGGACGAATCAGAAGACGGGTCCGAACCCGAATTGAGCCACGAGTCCGTACTTGTTTCCGAAGGTCCCGAAGAGGTATACCTTAGTTTAAATAAGAAATTTTTATAAAATCATTGCATGTTTAGATAGAAAATTAACTACAATTGAAAATGAAAATAAAATGCTTCTTGAGGAAAACCAAAACCTCAAGGAACAAATCACAAATTCTAATCCAACTTAAGTTTTAACACTCGAGGAGGAAAATTCAACACTAAAAGCATAAATTAATAAATTAAAAGGGCTTTTAGAGAAATTTACAACTAGATCTAAATATTTAGATCTTATATTAAATAATCAAAAAGCTGTTTGCAATAAATCTAGACTTGGATATAAGTCGAATTCAAATAAGTCATTTATATCTCTAATAACCCAACACAAACAACAAATTAAAGCTTCGGTTCTGAAAGCGTACTTAATCACGCAAGTAGGAATTAACCAATATTATATATCCAAAGATAAAATATATTATGTAAAATCAAATAAACCAAATCAAAAGCCAAAATACAAACCTAGACCAACTAAACCAAAAACAAACTATTTTAGAGCCTACCAAAAATCAGATTATCATGAAGTTAAATACAATTATAAAAGTAATCAACATAAACCCAAAATTAAAACCTAAATCAGCTTAATAATTCAGGGGGAGGTTCCAAAATAGTTGGCACCTCCAAAAATAATCTACCCGACAGGGTAACAAAAACTAACCTACCCGGTAAGGTAATTAGGACTAATTTAAAAAAGGACAACGGTTTAACTTGACCTACGGTACTGGTGAAGTTTTGGATGATAATACGTTAGGAAAACTCTGTCTATGCATGTCTAGGAAGATATAGCTTCGACCTGGTGCATTTGGCTTAGTGGAACTAACTGAAGCTACCTCTTACGGATCTGAACTAGTTAGACCAAGGTTTTGTACTAAGTTCAATGGATAGGACTATTTAGAAAACCTCGAAGGCATGGTTACTCTAATGATATCCAAGTGACTCAACATAACCCAGAAGTTTATCCAAAGAATACCTATTTGTTCAGCCCAAAGCTAAACCTGAATCTAACACAAAGTTAAACCAAACCCTAAAAATTAAAATTAACTTCATCTCACAAAAATTATAGGTTTCCCTGATTGAAAACGTAGATTGGGAGAGATGACAAAGGACTTGAAATCGAATCGAATCAAACAAAATCGAACTAAGTTAAATTAAATCTAAATAAATTAAATCAAATCTAATTAAAATCAAATCTAATCAAAATTAAATCTAATTAAAATTAAATCTAATTAAATTAAATATAATTAAATTAAATTAAACCAAATCAAATTCAATTAAAAATTCAATTTCAAATTAATTTTTTAAATTATTTTAAAAATTAATTTAACATAATTTTTTTTTAAAAAAAATAAATTATTTTTACTTAAAAATTATTTTAAAAATGAAGTTAACTTAAAAAATATTTTAAAAATTTGATTTAACTTAAAAATTAATTTAAAAAATTAATTTTACTTAAAAGTTATTTTAAAAATTAATTTAACTTAAAAATTATTTTAAGAATTAATTTGACATAAAAAACTATTTTAAAAAAAATAATCTAACTTAAAAATTATTTTAAAAATTAATTTAACTTAAATAAATTATCTTAAAAAAATAATTTAATTTAACTTAAAAATTATTGTAAAAAATTCATTTAACTTAAAAATTAATTTAATTTAAAAATTATTTTAACTTAAAAATTATTTTAAAAAATTAATTTAACTTAAAAAAATATTTTAAAAATTAATTAATCTAACTTAAAAATTATTTTTAAAATTAATTTAATATAAAAATTATTTTAAAAAATTAATTTCACTTAAAAATTATTTTAAAAATTAATTTAACTTAAATATTATTTTAAATAATTAATTTCAATTAAAAATTATTTTAAAAATTAATTTAACTTAAAAATTAATTTAAAAATTAATTTAACTTAAAAATTATTTTAAAAATTAATTTAACTTAAAAATTAGTTTCAAAAACTTATTTAACTTAAAAATTATATTTTTTAAAAAATTTATTTTAACTTAAAAATTATTTTAAAAAATAATTTAACTTAAAAATTATTTTAAAAAGTTAATTTTACTTAAAAATTATTTTAAAAATTAATTTAACTTAAAAATTATTTTAAAAATTAATTTAAATTAAAAATTATTTAAAAAAATTAATTTGACTTAAAAAAATTATTTTAAAAATTAATTTAACTTTAAAAATTATTTTAAAAAGTAATTTAACTTTAAAATTATTTTAAAAAATTAATTTAACTTAAAAATTACTTAGAAAATTTTTTTAAGTTAAAAATGATTTTTAAAAAATTAATTTAACTTAAAATTTATTTTAACTTAAAACTTATTTTTAAAAATCATTTAAAAATATTTACTTAAACAACTAAACTTAAAATCATTTCAAATAAAATTAAATTCAAACTAAAACTAATCTTAAGTCCTACCTGTTGTAGGAAATAAAGTGGATCTTGGACAGTAGTTACTCCAAACATATGACTGGGGATCACACCAAATTCACTGAACTAACCTACAAAAGCTTAGGAACAGTTGCCTTTGGGAATAACGGTAAACTCAAGATAATTGGTATAGGTAACATTGAACTTAGAACTGACTTTATTATTACAAAAGTGTTACTCGTTGAAAATTTCAAGTATAATCTTCTTAGTATTAGTCAATTATGTGATACTAGATATAAGGTGAGGTTTTATCCTCGGAATGCTTAATCAAACACTTAGACAACCCTTCTGTAAGTTTAAAAGGGTTTAGACAAGATAACATCTATGCAATTAACCTAATCACTTCTTCAATTAAGTGTTACTTAACATAAAAAGAAGAAACCCAGTTATGGCATAGAAGAATATCACACACTAACTTCAGAAATATAAGTAAAGTAAATGGATTAGTTAGGGGATTACCAAAATTACCTAACTTAGACTCAACAATTTGTAATGCTTGTCAACAAGAAAAATAGACAAAATCCACTCACAAGCCAACTAATCAACTTCAAACAAACTCAATACACTTAGACTTATTTGACTCCCATGGGGTCAAATCAATAAATGGTAGCTTATATTTGTAGGATCGAAAAGAATTTAGATATCTCCACAATAGCATGATATTGTTCACTTTGGGTCTAGACCCTCATGGCTTTGCTCTTGGGCTCTCCCCAAAAGGCCTCATGCCAATGAAGATATCTTTTCTCTTATAAACCCATGATCTTTCCCATGTGTTTCCAATATGGGACTATGTTTGCAATATTGCAACCCCAACAATCCCCCCCTCAAACAAAGGACCATAGGCTTCCCACGTCTGATCCTCGACCCACCAGATCTTCCTGCCCCTCGGTCCACCCGACCTATTTGGACTTCCTTGCCTAGTCGCAACTAGGACTTCCTGCCTGGTGTCTGGTCCTCTTGATCCGAACATAGGAGCCCCCACTTTCTTTATTCAAGGTCAATATTGTACCCACATGGTTCAATCAGACCATAGCTCTTGTGCACAGTCGATGGTTAAACCTTCTGGCAGTCCGGGCTCTGATACTAATTGTAGGATCGAAAAGAATTTAGATATCTCCACAATAGCATGATATTGTCCACTTTTGGCCTAAGCCCTCATGGTTTTGCTCTTGGGCTCTCCCCAAAAGGCCTCATGCTAATGGAGATATCTTATAAACCCATGATCTTTCCCATGTGTTTCCAATATGGGACTATGTTTGCAATATTGCAACCCCAACAATATTGTCTAGTAATAATAGACGATTATTCTAAATTCACCTAGGTAAAATTCTTAAAAAATAAAGATGAAACATTTGAAATCTTTACGAATTTTTGTAAACAAGTTGAAAATGAAAAAGACCTAAAAATTAAAAGAATTAGAAGTGACAACGGAGGAGAATTTAAAAATCATAACTTTAACCAATTTTGTCTTAAAAATGGATACCATCACGAATTCTCCTATCCTAAAATACCTCAACAAAATGGAATTGTAGAAAGAAAAAATAGAACACTACTTGAAGCCTCTAGGACAATGTTAAATGAATATGACTTATCTAAATATTTTTTGGTAGAAGCTATTAGTACAGTCTGCTATGTACAAAATAGAACCACACTGAATAAAACTCATAATAAAACCTTCTTTGAAATATATTATAATAAACAACCTAATATCAATACTTTAAAGTATTTGGGTGCCCACCCTACATACTAAACACAAGAGAACACTTAGGAAAATTCACTTCTAAAATAGAAAATAGAATTTTTGTAGGATACTCACTGAACAGTAGGGGTTACAGAATACATAATAAGGTTACACTAAGAATTGAAGAAACCTCAAATGTAAAATTTGAGGGGTCCAACCAAAACCTAGAACAAACCCAAATTCAGCCAATTGATTTTGTCCAAGGTAACAATAATCAAGAGGGAGTCAATGAATGTTTAAATCATGAAGAGGAAGATTAACTTCAAGTAAATCAACCCTCTAGGACCATAAAAGCAACCCAAATCATTCAATTGACCAAATAATTGGTGATCCAGACATAAGGGTTCTGACTAGGTCATCTTTTAGAAATCTAAGTCAAATATCTTTAATTTCAAAAATTGAACCCAAAACTATAGATGAATCCTTACTTGACCCAGACTGGATCATAGCTATGCAAGAGGAACTAGCCCAATTTAAGAGAAACCAAGTCTGGGACTTAGTACCACCACCTAAAAATAAAAAAGTAATAGAAACAAAATGGGTGTTCAGAAATAAATTAAGCGAAACTAGGGAAATTACTGGAAACAAAGCTAGGCTAGTGGCTAAAGGATTCAGTCAAGTAAAGGGACTTGACTATGATGAAACTTATGCCCCAGTAGCTAGACTAGAGTCCATTAGAATGTTACTCGGCTATGCAGCCCATAAAGGATTTAAACTATATCAAATGGATGTCAAATCTGCGTTTCTAAATGGACTAATAAAAGAAGAAGTCTATGTAGGACAGCCACCTGGGTTTGAAAATTTAGATCATCTTGACTATATCTTTAAGCTAAAGAAAGCCTTATACGGACTTAAGCAAGCACCTAGGGCATGGTATGAAAGGTTGACCTCTTACCTAATATCCAAAGGGTTCAACCAAGGTCAAATCGACCCAACCCTATTTGTCAAATCAATAAAAGAGGATATCTTTATAGCCCAAATCTATGTAGATGACATAATCTTTGGATCAACCAACTTAGAATTTTACAGGAATTTACAACTCTAATGGAACAAGAATTTGAAATGAGTCTAGTAGGTAAATTAACTTACTTTTTAGGATTACAAATCAAACAAACAAATGAAGATAATTACATTTATCAACAAAAATATACTAAAGAATTACTTATAAAATTCAGGATGGAAAATATTAAAGAAATAAAAACACCTATGGAAGTTAACATAATCTTAGATGATGACCCTAATGGAAAACCAATTGACTTAAAATACTATAGGAGTGTCATAGGTAGCCTACTGTACTTAACTGCAAGTCGACTCGATATTTAATTTGTAGTTAGTATGTGTGCTAGATCCCAAACCTGTGCTAAAGGATCTCATTTGACTCAAGTCAAGCGAATCTTTAGATATCTTAAAGGAACATCCAATGTAGGAATTTGGTATCCTAGAACTAACAATTTTGAACTAATAAGCTATTCTGACTCAGATTACGCTGGCTGTAAGTTAGACCGTAAAAGTATAAGTGGCAGATGTTGTAAAATACTGTAATAAAATAATAATAAAATAATAATAAAATAATAATAAAATAATAAGGTTTAGTGGATGAATAACCTTAATGGAATTTTTAGAAAATTTTAAGAATTTTCTGAGAATTTTTCGGAGCTCGTTTAACGAGTTTAAGGGGATGAATCAATAGGCTAAGAGGAAGTTTGTTTGGATATCCCAATTAAAATGGGAGTTGATATATTTAATTAACCTATAGTATATATAAAAACCTAAGTTAACATCCTAGGTTTTCTTTTAATTTCCCTTCTTTTTATTTTTCCTCCCGATCTCTTCCCCTCTCTGCGCCGACTTCTCCTGTTCTCCTACCTGATCCCTTTCCTCGCTGTCCCTCTGCCTCTCACGCTGATTCCCCTCATCTCTTCTCCTTGATTTCCAGCCGCCGGCCTCCTGATTCTTCATCGCACTGATGCTTCTCCTCTTCTCCCCATCCCTCGTCATCGCCACCTGATTGACGACGCTGGCCTCTCCAACACCGACGATCATAGCACATCACGGAAGCTAGCCAATTGCGAGCTTTTCTTCCTCTCGTGTCTCTATAACACCCTGATTTGCCATTACGACACCTTCCTCCACTTGATCGTCGCGAAAATAATTGTTGTCGGGTGTTGCCATCGCTGGGAGGGAGGAGGCGACGAAGGGAATTAGGGTAAACTCCCCCTCTCACTCGTGGATCTAAGCAGGGCAGAGGTGGTTGCCATCAGGGAGATCCATCACCTTCTCCTCTCCACTAGATTAATTTTTCCTCTTCCTCACCGGTCCTAGATCTGTTACTGATTCTTCGATCTCCTCCTCAATCTTCGGTTTGGTCGAGCCCTGTTTCCAAATTTCACCGCCGGCCCTTCTTCCTTCAACCGGCTGAGTTTGTGCCCTAGCTTCCTCCCTGAGCTGATGCCGAGTGTCCTTCCTGATCTAGCCACAGTCGAGCTTACCTTTGGCCATGCTCTAGCTTTAGGTTCATCACCTTTCATTTGGTTGGCTCGCTATCACAGCATTCAGATTCTGTCCGAGGGAGATCTGTGGATCATCAAGTGATAGATTGTATTCGGGTGAGGTTAGATTTCATTTTCGATTTTGGGATATTGTGATTAGCCACTTATCTAATTCTTGTAGCTCCAGTGCACAATTCCAGCAATGGTTTTCTCTGGCTGTGAATCATCAGTTGAGGCTTCATATTTGGGTGAGTTTCATAGTTGATTCCATTTCTATGTTGGATTGGATTAGTGTGATGAGTAATTGAGGTAGATCATTAAGTAGGATAATTAATGATCCTAAATATTGTAAATGTGATTAACTAAGCTGTATATTACGTGATTGCAGGATTGTGATTCGAGATGAGTATCTCAACGTGAGATTGTCTAGCTCGATCTACATTTAAGGCGGGTAGGTTATAACTTTTGATATTGTCATTTTGATATGCTTAGTAGGTTATAACTAGTAGTAATGGTTATGTTATTATCTACTTTGTTATGTCACTACTTGATACTGTAGTATGCCTATAGTGTTATCTGTTGTGCATTTCTGCTTATGTCTTCTTGATTCTTGCCATGTGTACTTTTGTTCATAGAAGTAGTAACATAAAATGTGGTACTAGATATAGGTCTAGCTACTAGTTTACCACTTGGCATGTGTACCTAGTTTCATGACCTGGCAGGTATACCTAGGTTTATTACTTGGCATGCGTACCTAGGTTTATTTTCTGGCATGTGTACTTAGATCATTGTTTTGGACTTGGTTTCCTTTCTGGTACACGTTATGAGGAGGCTGGTATTTTTTCAGGATTTACATGCCTAGTGTCATGCACCATCTTGCACTATTGCATGTTGAGCGATTGTTGGCTCCATTATTGTTGAGCACATCACTAGTTACATGGATCTGCACACACAACCACTCATGCGCTAGTGGTATATCAAGCAGGGTGTGTTGCAGTAGGTTGCTCTGTTAGGGCTCCGCTGGTCCGCTCATGAGTAGTGTGATTGCAGCATGGTAGCGGACAGAGATCCCTCCCCTTAACTATGGCGCAGGGAGATGAGAGCATTGCGCTCCCCCACTATGATTTGGGGTAGGAGGATAGGTGTACTTCGATAGCATCCTGTCCACTCGGCCACTCAGGAGTAGTGATGGCAGAGTGCACAGTTGCTATAGCCCTACCCACTCGATCTCACCATCGTATGTGAGATGGCTGACTGGCGTCAAGGGTGACCATGTCATTTGTATCATATACATGGATTGCATTTATTGCTTGTGATTACTGCATTTTGGATGCTGCATTTTTGTGGTTGCATAGGATTGACATGCATATAGAAGACATGATGTGTTTGGTCTGATGACCCTTATATCTGGATAGGAGGTCCTGGTGAGTACAACTTCTTTGCTTGTTCAATTTTAGCATTTCCTGTTATTGATCAAGAAACTGTACTCCATGATTATTACTGGTAGTTATATTTTACTATGCATGTCTGCTTGATACTCGCTAAGTTGTTGAACTCACTACCCTTTTTTTTCATGTTGTTTTCAAGTTAGCACATAAATATGTCGTGTCGCTTGGAGTATCCTGACTGCCGGTCCCACATCACATCAGAAGATGGTTTACCTCACTCTTGATTTCTTTTATATATTCTTTATTGATTTAACTTTATATTGGTGTTTAGCCATGTGACTATTTTATTATTTTTGGTGTTGTATTTATGTTTAACCCGTGCCGGCACGCATTGTAATGTTTTGGTTGTATGGGCTTCCCGTTTATTTTTTCGCTGTGTTTTTAGCGCAGTCGTGTGGGTTTTTTAATATATATAACTGCGTGGTTGTATTTTTAGTATAGTCGTGTGGGCTATTTAATATATATAACTGCGTGGTTGTGTATATTTTAGCCATGTGGGCTGATGTATTTTGTTTATTGATGTATATATGATTCAGATTGTCACTGATACATGGGAGATGCTGCCGAATTTTCCTCTGGCAGGGACTCCTCTGGGGCGTGACAAATGTCAACTACTGGGCACATCAGTTGTTAGTTGGTTTAGTAGAAAGCAACACTGTGTTGCTCTATCTACTACTGAGTCAGAATATATAGCTATAGTTGAATGTGTCATACAACTATTATTGATGATGCACACCTTAAAAGACTTTAATTTAAACCTTACAAAACGTAAAAGTATTAATTGATAATGTTAGCTCAATTAATTTAACAAAAAATCCTATGCATCATTCAAGAACCAAACACATTGAAATTAGGCACTATTTTATCAGGAATCATGTTACTAAAGGAGATATTGAACTCAAATACATTGAGTCCAAGTCTAATTTAGTTGACATACTCACTAACCCCCTCCTGAAAGTGAGTTTAGTAATCTACGTCGAAAATTAGGAATGTGTTTAATAGACTAGGATTCTTAAATTGAAAAATTATTTTCAAAAAGTATCTTTAAAATTCTTGGATAAAACTTTCTATATATTTCTCAAAATTCCCTATTTTTAGAATTTTTGAAAATCAACTTTAACCTTAGAATAAATCAATCCCTTAGAAAGCGTGCTCCTATAGATCTAAGGTTTGAGCATCTCACCAATACACTAGGGTTAACTTATTTGTGTATTTCTGAACTTAGAAAAGGGTGAGATATATAGGCAGATTGCTTGGACTTAAAAGATGCTTATATCAGTACATCATCATAAGTCTGGGTATTAAAAATCAAACAAATATTAATCAGGTTAAGTATTTCGACTTAGTCAAACACTAACTAAATACAATCAACTTAACCTGACTAACCAAGTGAAAACTTCTATTTTCTGATAGTCAGTAAGTAACTTATGGTTAGACAGTTAAAGTTTTATTAATGTCAGGTTCAGGGGGAGGATTAATTATTTTCATACTTATTATTTTTTCTTCTTTGAAAATATTTTTGTAAAATTACTTTTGAAAACTATTTTTCCTTAAAAATACTTTAGCAAAATTGTTTTGAAAATTACTTTAATTTTGCAAATTTAATTTTTGAAAAATGGCTTTCAAAATCTTATTTTATAACTTTAAAAAACTTATTTTTTTAATAACCTTCAAAAACTTATTTTTGAAAATGGATTTCAAAAACTAATTTTTTAAACAATGCCTTTCATAAACTTACTTTTGAAATTGCCTTTGATAAACTTATGTTTGAAAATTGGTATAAAATTTTTTTTTGCCTTAATATCTCTGATAAAAAATTAGCTATTTTTCAAAAACTTAGCTATTTTGAAAAAGTTAAAGGATGTTGAAAACCATTTCTGATCTCAAAAATCATATTTTAAAACAACTTTTTCACAATTTTTCTTTAACTTATTTTTCTATGTTAACTACCCCAGGTCAACCTAAAAATTTTATCAGAGTTCTCTATTGTTAAATTTTATTTTCAAAGTTAACTTATTTTTCTAACTTATTTGCTGTTGTCAACCTAAAAATTATCTATGCTTGTCATGTTTTTTAATGAATGTCAAAGAGGGAGGGTTAGGTGGTTTAAGTTAGTTAGCAACAAACTAACAAACATAAAACAAGACTAACTTAAAAACCATGTCTTATACTTACTTATGTTTTGCATAATTTTCACTAATTTAACTCAGGTTATCATTGCATCAAAAAGGGGGAGATTGTTGGTGTGGTGATCACTAACGGTCTAACTCAGGTTTTGATGAATGACAAAGTAGGTTAAGTTAGTCTCGTTGTGATCTAATACTTTGAATAAGTGTCCAGAAGAAGTCCAGCTAGGTCGACGGGCTAACCTAATAGCTGACACAAAGCCCAGCTAGGTCGACGGGCTGACCTGATAGCTAGCACGAAGCCCAGCTAGGTCGACGGGCCGACCTGATAGCTGGCACAAAGTCCTAGTCGACGAACTGACCTGATGTCTGGCACAAAGTCTAGCCAGGCCGATGGGCTGACCTGATAGCTGGCACAAAGTCGAGATGGGTCGACAGGTCGACGGGCTGACCGTGTCTGACAAGTAAGTTAAGATAAGTCACTGGAGGGGAGTGACTTGGTGGACGTGTTCCCCATTTGAGGGAACAATAGGCGTCAATCTAATTTAGAACCATTTTGAAAATCTAAGTTGAGATCATGACTAGATTCTGGTCTCGGTCAGATTGAATCTAATTACTACTCTTTTACTAGAATTGTGCTAACTTCTATTTTGCAGGGTAGTTTAGCTTTTATTTTGCCTTGGACAAACACTGTCTTGGAGGAGAAGAACTTTTTGGAGAAAGGTGATCCGGGCGCTCGAATCCCTTTCTTGTAGGAGAAGGACTTTCTGGAGAAAGGTGGTCGGAGCGCCCGGAAGGGATCCGAGCGCCCGGAGTTGATCTGGGTGCTCAGAATCGGTCCAGGCGCCAGGAAGGCAAAAGACTTATTTCATCACAATGAGGAGCGCACTGATTGGTCGGACCTATGTCACGATCCGGGTGCCCAGAAGGGATCCAGGCGCTCGGAGCATCCTATATAAGGAGGTCTCACCCTGGAGCAAAATACAACAATGTCTTCCATCGACTACTCTACTGCGCTGTGCTTCTGCGACGCTGCGACTCTGCGGAGCTTCTCCAACAACCTTTAGCTAATTGTTTTTTTATTATTGTTGTCGATATTTTCTCTCTAAAGTTCTTGTACTCATATTTGTAATCTGATTTTGCGAACTATTAGTGATTACCCAACGAAAGCACTTGACGAGTGCGGGCCTTGGTCTAGGAGTCAACCAAGGCTCCAAACCAAATAAAACTAGTTCGTGTTAGCATTGCTCTTATTTTTCCGCTGCTTACTCTAACTCGCTACGAATTTTTAAATTGCTATTCATCCACCCCCCTCTCCTCTAGCGAGCTCTACGATCTAACAGCTGCTATCTCTCCCATTAAACATCAAAAGCTATTCCAACCTGTACATCAAGATATATCTAATTTAGTTCCTAGTATTTCTAGCTATGACTGGGGGAATCATCAAACTCAGAACTTTAAACCCCAGCACATTTCTGAGGAGGATGAGCAGTTACTACTGCAACAACATGTTGGTGCAGGAAGCATCCGACGATCAAACCTAAGTTTTGATAATGGCAAAGGGATTCAAAGTTAAGATTCTCTGTTTATCTAACATGTTGAATGAGTGTTTCAGGAAAAGTCCTAACTGCGGTTAGGTAGGTGAAAAACCCTAGGGGGTGGTAACCCTAGGTCCTAGGGGGTGGTAACCCTAGGTGGAGAAAAGTCCTAGCTGCGGTTAGGCAAAGGGAAAAACCCTAGGGGGTGGTAACCCTAGGTCATAGGGGGTGGTAACCCTATGCGGAAAGTCTTGGCAGGTCGATGGCTTCAGGCAAAAGTCCTAGGGGGTGGTAACCCTAGGTGGAAAGTCCAGGTGTCGCGAACCAGGTGAAAGACTGGACTAGCCGGGAAGCGGATGTCCAGCAGAAAGTCTGGAAGCGTCGAGTGCTGAGCAAAAGTCCAGTGGCAACAGGTAAATCTCCTGAGTGGAGTAGGTGAGGACGTGTTCCCCGTAGAGGGAACAGTAGGCGTCGGGTCGACCTAGGGTTTCCGGTGGGAAACCTGAAGTCAGACCCGGACAGTTCGAATGCTGTCAAAACTTTCATTATTATCATTCATTATGTTTCTGTGCTAACTTTGTTTTGCAGGGTATGTGTTTGGGACTAACACAGTTTGCAGGAACAGTGTCCGAGGCGCCTCCATGGGGCTTGGAGGCGCCTCGGGTGCGAACCAGGAAAAGCCAGCGCAGAAGGTTGGAGGCGCCTTAGATGAAGTTCAAGGCGCCTTGGGTCGAAGGTTGAAGGCGCCTTGGGTAGGCTGAAGGCGCCTTGGGTATGCTGAAGGCGCCTTGAACTGGATGAAGTTCGACCAAGTCTGTGCTGATCTCCGCGGGTGACTCGGCCTGTTTAAGGCGCCTTGAAGGGCTTCAAGGCGCCTTGAACACCCTTTATAAGGGGTCTCGAGCAGCAGCACCAGAATAACGAACTCCAAGCAATCCTTATGCTACAAGCTACTCTAGAAACGCCCAGAAGTGCTGTTACAAGTCCCCGACAACCCGGAGCTTCAGATTCTGCTACTTTATTGTTGTCGGTATAATTTGTTTTAGTTCTTTCAATTGTAATATCTTATTGTACATTTTACGAGCATATAGTTGTTGCCCACGGAAAGCGATCAAGGATCGCGGGCCTTCGAGTAGGAGTCGCCTTAGGCTCCGAACGAAGTAAAATCTCTCGTGTCTCTCTGTGTGTGTTCGTTCTTTATTCCGCTGCGTGTTTTAATTACTCCGATAGTTTTGTGATTCGAAAAATGAATTAGCCGCGAGCGCTATTCACCCCCCTCTAGCGCTTCTCGATCCAACACAACATATTCCGAACTCAGCTCAAAACTATAATCAAGATTGGATAGAACATCAAAATTTTGAGTATAGAAACATACAAAGAGTTGAGTATTTTTCTCAAACAAAGTAGAGTCCGTTAGAATATTAGGATAATTCACTGCCAGATGGAACACATCAATTCAACAAGGTGAGCCAAGTGAATGGGAAGAACTCCAAGACTTATAAACTCCAATTCTCAGTCAGTCGAATACCACATGTCAAGAATTAAAGGAGCTCAAGGTGCAGCATGGGATCTTGTTTCTTCAATCCCTACAGCAAGTTGATACTCCAAAACTAAATTTGAAGATACAATCAAATCATATTTTGGAGGGGATAGAGTGTGAAGTTGATGTTGATTTTGTTTATAATTATGCTGCTCTATAGGACTGTCAACTGTTTTGCATGATGATAGTATATTTGATGATACTCTGGACATTGAAAAGACTTTTGATACTTGTTCAACCAACCTTATGATTGTTCTTATTGCAACCCCTAATGGCTTAATTAATAATAGAATTATAGATGAGGAAGATGTTGATATTAGTGTGCAGCCCTCGGAGTGGGAAGTGGTGGATAGACAAAGACCTAAAGGCTGGACACTCCCACTTTTGCCTATACTAAACTTTTCTCAGAACAAGGCCTCAACATCAACTGTAATAAATGTGCTCTTGGCCTAGGTACTTCAAGTGAACCCTCTCCTACCGTCAAGAAGAACCTTTAAGAGGAAGAAGAAGAGAGCAATTTCTCAAGATGTGATTCTCATGATGAAAGCTCTCTCCACATGTTAGGCCATTAGTAAAAAAATCTAGAGGTATCTCACTCCAACAAGATCACGATTTTGATGAACCAAATAAGGGGTTGAGCTAATGACCTAAAACAAACTTTTCTTGGGAGGCAATCCAAATTCTTCATTGTCTTCATTTATGTTTTTAGTTTTTTTTTCTATTTTCTTTTCTTTCTTTATAATAACCTTTATCCCTCTACTTAGTTTTTCTTATCTAATTTCTTTTTGTAGGATTCAAAGTTACGGAGGAATGCAAATCACAGATAGGGAAGTATCTCAATCATTTGGTGCTCATCACTTGGTAACCTCTCTAATTTCAAAACCTCCTTCATATTATATTTCTAGTTTTTATTAGGACAATAAAAAGTTTAAGTCTGGGGGGATATATTGAGTTTAAATTAGTTTTTGTTACATTTCTTGTGTTTAATAAATTTTTTCTAGTTGTATCATTCATCACATCATGATTATTTGCTCCTTAATGCAAAATACTTGCACGCTTGTTCTGGATTTTATGTGGTTTATTCGTTACTTATGGTCCTAGTATGTTTAGTGATCTATCTTTTTATATCCATGATAGCATGATATGAGCAATGTTTTTTACTATAAGAGTTTAAATATTGGCTTTATTTTCGGATCTCTATACACTATGCCTAATTTTGATGGTAGATAACTCTGAAAATAGTCATGATTCATAAAACTTAATTAGTAACTAGTATTTTCATGGTGATTTCTCAAACTACATGTTAGTTACTAGATGTGGCTCGAATCATGTCAGTTCACTTGGAAAAATAAAAATATTCCTACATTTGCATTCATGTGCATTTGTATTCAAGTGTTGCACCTTGCAATCAAGGGATATAAAAAATAGTTGTCAGAAGTGGAAACTAGCGAGCCACTCCTTTGAGATCGAGTTAGGGTATTGGGGAAATAACTATTATGTTTCTCTTGATATCAAGCATACCTTTGAGACCCTAGGTAGATTGAAAAGGATGAACCAAGTGTATGGCTGGTAAGTGTTTATCGCTAGTAGCATAAGGAATATAGTGATATGGCAATTTGACTAGGCTTAGGGTTTGAACTAGATAAACTTAGGACACTTATTACACTGAGCACGAAGAAATATTACATAGGTCGTACTCAAACAACTTTTGTATCTTGATTACCAATAAAATTATTTGATAGGATTAGATCAATTTGCTACAGATTATGATATACTATTTAACTATATGAGTTTAGATGCAGTTTTTATTTGAAGACAAGTAAAAGTTTAATTCTGGGGTGTGATGTGTGTACATTATATATATTTTTAAGTATTATTTGACACACATCTACTTGCATTTCATGAATCTAATCTATGTTTATTGCATCCTATTTCATTATTATATCATAATTTCATCCTATTTTGTTTAAAAATCTGCTATTTGCATGTCTTGATTGATAGGATGCAAACTGAAGTGAAATGGAGCAAATGCACACATTGAAGCAAGTTGTGAAGATCATCAATAGGGGTCATGTCAAGAGGCATGGTCGTGTGCTCTCTCCCAAAGCAAATCAGGCTTCGACCGTGCCCCCCCCCCTTTCCCACCATAGATAAAGCAGGCTTTGAGCGTGCCTTTAGGCATAGTTGTGCCTGTTGGTGCAACCTTAGGTCAAGGTTGACCTGGTTGACCCGACTCGAGGTGACTTGACTCGAGTTATATTTTGATGTTTGACTTGGGAAGATTGTCGGTGCAACCTTAGGTCAAGGTTGACCTAGTTGAGTTGCATGTTAATGTTTGACACTCGTGAGAGAGTTTTATTCTTGATATGAGACAAGAATAGATGTTTGGGAGATTATTGGTGCAACCGTAAGTCAAGGTTGACTTGGTTGACCTGATTCGGGAAAAAGTCCAAGTATGGAGACTTGGCAACGGGAAAAGTCCAAGTATGGAGACTTGGCACTGGAAAAGTCCAAGTATGGAGACTTGGAATGTCCTAGTGAGTGAAGCCAGGCAGTGGGAAAGTCCTAACTGGGATGTTAGGCAGTTGGAAAGTCCTGGTGAGTGAAGCCAGGCAGTGGAAAGTCCTAACTGGGATGTTAGGCAGTTGGAAAGTCCTGGTGAGTAAAGCCAGGCAGGGGAAAGTCCTAACTGGGATGTTAGGCAGTTGGAAAGTCCTGGTGAGTGAAGCCAGGCAGTGGGAAAGGGTGAAAGTCCTGGTGAGTGAAGCCAGGCAGTGGGAAAGTCCTAACTGGGATGTTAGGCAGTGTGGAAAGTCCTGGTGAGTGAAGCCGGGCAAGGGAAAAATCCAGATGGATCAAGGGTGATCGGACATCTGGTGGGGAAAAGTCTAAGTGGGTCAAAAGGATTGACCGGACACTTAGCGGGGAGTGCTAGCAGGTCAAGGGAGTGACCAGATGCTAGGGATGATGTACCAACAGGTCAAGGTTGACCGGATGTTGGTGTGGAAGCCTTAGGTTTAGGGCTGAGAAGTTTGGATCGGTCTGGTGACCGATCCAGTGATATCGGTTGCCCTGATCGGTCCGTGACCGATCGTAATCGATCGATGGTTCATCGATTAATCGATCGGTCCGAGACCGATCAGAGGCAACGCAACCTCGCGAAGAAAGCCGTGGATCGGTCTCGATCCATACCCGATCGGTCGCGACCGATCGTGCATCGATGGTCGAGAATCGATCTATGGACCGTCAGGATCGGTCCACGACCGATCGTGAGACGCCGACGAGGATCGGCCGATCGGTCGTGGACCGATCAGAGGTTCCCGATCGGTCCATGGACCGATCAGAAGCTGCGCACGCTAGTTCTCTGTCTTCTTCTTCGCAGTATAAAGAGGGCTACATTCTCACTCCACCTTCGCTACTTCTTCTTCCTTCCGAAGTTCTCTCAAGCTTCGCTTCGTAGCTGTGCTGAGCTCTGAAGCTTCGCGTGAGCTTTCCTGCTTGCTGTTGCATTCGTCCGTGAAGTTGTTGCTTCCAGGACTTCAGTCGACGACAAGAAGGCAAGCTTGTATTGTTACATTCATTGTATTTACTTCTTGTATTCCTTGTATTCTATCTTGCTGTTGTGAGTTATTGTGGCGAGGTTTCTCCACCCACAAGGAGTTGATATTAGCCGGTTCTCCGGGGACTCATCCACCGACGGATTGATAGGGCTCGTCCACCTTACGGACACGCCGAGGAGTAGGAGTATCATCTCCGAACCTCGTTACATCCTTGCGTTGAGGTTTGATTTCTTCTCCTGTTTTCTTTCTGCATTTAGTTTCCGCTGCGCTAACCCTAGTTTGTAGAAAGAAACGCGAGCAATTCGGGTCGGCTATTCACACCCCCCTCTCTAGCCGAGTACGAACGATCCCAACAAGTGGTATCAGAGCGAGGTCGCTCTTCATCGGATCAACACCCGTGGGAGCAAAGCTAGAGAATGGATCTCTATGGAGAAGACATCACCATTCCACCCTTCTACGAATGCGGCGACTTCGCGTATTGGAAGGTAAGGATGAAGTACTTTCTTATGACTAACATAATGAATTGGTTTTGTGTACAAGAAGGTTTTACTCCTCCGGTGGATAAGGAAGGAAAACCACTTGAGAAGAAGGAGTGGACAAGAGAACAAATTCACAAATCCGAAATCAACGAAGAGGTAACGAGAATAATTGAATTTTCATTGCCTACTAACATCTTGTGTAAGATAGGTTACAACAATGCCAAGGAATTATGGGATAACTTGGCCAAGTTCCATGAGGGAAGCTCAAATTCAAGCCATGAAGAGGAGCTAAGTGAGCCAAGTAGCTCACATCATGGAGGAGAAGATTTAGAAGTTGAGGGCCACTCAACATCTAAAGAAGAAGAGGAGGAGAGTTCCTCTTCAAGAACGGAGCAAGAAGAAGAAGCTTCTACCTCCGGAAGGGATGAAGATGAGAGCGTTCATCCATCCTCAACCCTAGGTAACTCAAGCATTTTAATTTCTAGCAAATTACACATAATGTGCTTCGAGTGTAGGGAATTTGGGCACTACAAGAGCAAGTGTCCAAAGAGGGTTAGAAAGACTCCACCGGCACCAAAGGTCAAGGAAGCCGGCGTCCCAACACGCAAAGGCAAGAAGCACGTGGTGTGCTTTCAATGCAAGCAACGGGGACACTATAGGAGCCAATGTCCGAAGGGGAGGAAACCTCACAAGGACAAGGGATGCACATCGATAGGGGGAGCTAAGGCAAACCCTAAGGTATCTTTTAAGGCTCATTCGTGCAATTCTAGTAGGATACATGCTAGTAATTTTATTGCATTAGTCAATAATGATAAGCATGTTAACACTAGAAATCAATACATGTGCTTAGGTGCTAAACATGTCAACCTAGATAGGGATACTACTAGGAATGCTAACCCTAGGATTAACACTTCTAAGGTTAAGGAAAACCTAGGTAGAAACCCTAAATCAACTAGACACATGCCTAGGAACACCTCAAGAAAGAATGACAAATCAAAACTTGAGGTAATAGAAAAGGAGAATCAAGTCTTGAGGTCAAGGCTTGATACCCTAGAAAAGGTCCTTAAAAATTTAGAGAAGTCAACTCTAGGGCCTAAGGGTCAAAAGTCCCAGGACAAGAAATGTTTGGGTCACAAATCTAAGTCCCAAGTGGTCAAGCCCACTTACCACAATGTTCCATTCGATTATGGAACAAAACCTAGGGCTAGGAAGACCACCACCAAGGTCACAAGGGGAGTCACCCCTAGAGTTGATCTTGATGAGTCCCAAATGACCAAGGCTTCAAAGCCTAAGAGGGTCATTAGGAGGGTTGCTAGGGAAGTTATCCCTAGTGAATATTTAGTGAACCCAATGAGCTCAAATAGGTATTGGGTTCCTAGGAGCATCTTCTCTATCCCATAGATGGGTTAGAGAGTGTCAACTCCGATTAGAAAGGTAGTTAACCCAACTTTGAGGAAATTGACACTCAAGGAGCATTTTCAAGGTTTTGAGAACTTTTGAAAATGAAATGGAATTATCATTTACTCCTTTGAAGAGTTAAATGTGCCTAAAGATTGGAAATTTCATTTTTAATCTCAATTGGCACAATTTGGGAAAATCTAGAGAACTCTCGAGGAAAAATGAAACATGCCAAGTTTTGAGGATAAATTTGATCTTTAAGTGGCATGAATTAATCTAGAGTTCAAGAAGTGTCAAAATTAGGATTTTGGCATTTTGGGGCAATCTAGGATTAAATTTGAAGTTAGTCAAGTGGTTAAGGATACTTAGATAGGTAATCTAGGTATATTTATTTATGCTAAATCTTGCCATGATTGTTTGCCCTCACATGTCATGACATCATGTTTAGTTTTATTATCATTTGAAATGTCATGATAATGCTTAGGCTAGTTTTTATGTCATGTTTATTTAAGTTTCAAACTTTATGCCATGACATCATGACATTGGCACATGTTTTCATTTATGATACCATTTTATGTCATGTCATCATCTCTTGCATTAGTAATCAATTGAATTGATTTAAGGATGAAAAACACATTTTGATATTGAGATCAAATTTGTGTTTAGAAAATGCATGAGACCTTAGTCTAAGATACCTAAACCCATATCTCACATCAAAATTGACATGGATGTGTTTGATACACTTTAGATGTGTGTGAGATATTAGGATCATGAGTTAGGATCAAGGTGCATAGTTCTTGTACCTAGATGAGCCTAATTCAAGAAATGGAGGATCATAGGAAAACTTGTGTACAAGTCATGTACATATAGTCCTAAGATTATGATCCTAAATTAAAGGGTTTAAAATCATTTCAAAATTGATTTGAAAAACCTTGATGAAGCTTTCCTAGTGATTGCATTCATCATTGAACATTGTGATACAAAGTTGAGTTAAACTTGAACTATTTCAAAGTTTTTGAACTTTGTATCAAGATTGAAAAATGGAAGTTATTTTCATAGAAAACTATTTTTCCATGATAGTGTATGATATGAGGAATGTATCCTCAAAGTTTCATAATTTTTGGAATTTTCTTGAATTTATTAGGAGTTTCTGATTTTCCGGAAGGGGAAATCAGAAGTTCTGATTTCAGTGGCTGGATCGGTCGATCCAGGGAAGATCTGATCGGTCTGCGGACCGATCCAGAGTATTGTGGATCGGTCTGCAGACCGATCCAGTGAGTTCGGGACCTTTCTTATTTTTCAGCTGTTGTCTGAAATTTCAGTTATGGAAGTGGTGTTTTGGATTTCTAAAGGTTTGGAACTCTCAAAGACATTGTTGGTGCAATGGTCAAGGGGGAGTTGACCTTTAGGGGAGTTTTACCTAATTGTCAAGGGGAGTTGACTTTTAGGGGAGTTTTTACTCCTTAAGACTTTTGAGGATTAGTGATATGGGATTATCACTAAGTTGATTGTTGAGTTTAGTATCAAGGGGGAAATTAAGAGTTTCAATGAAAGGTATGGGACTTTCATTAGGAAGAAACTCTTGACCTTGATACCCTCCTTTGTCTTTTTGATGTGTGTCAAAAAGGGGAGAGTATTCATTGGAGAATTATTGGAGAACCCAAGTTAGGTTATCGGGTTAACCTAAGCTAGGGGAAGAATGTCAAGAAATGTTCAAGGAAGAACATTGGAATTCTTTTTGATGTGTGTCAAAAAGGGGGAGAATTATTGGAGAACCCAAGTTAGGTTATCGGGTTAACCTAAGGGGAGAATGTCCAGAGAATGTTCAAGGAAAGAACATTGGACATTGGAAGATGGTTGGAAAACCTAAGTTAGGTTATCAGGTTAACCTAACTTGATTATGGGTTTTGTCAAACATCAAAAAGGGGGAGATTGTTGGTGCAACCTTAGGTCAAGGTTGACATGGTTGACCCGACTCGAGGTGACTTGACTCGAGTTGTATTTTGATGTTTGACTTGGGAAGATTGTCGGTGCAACCTTAGGTCAAGGTTGACCTAGTTGAGTTGCATGTTGATGTTTGACACTCGTGAGAGAGTTCTATTCTTGATATGAGACAAGAATAGATGTTTGGGAGATTATTGGTGCAACCGTAAGTCAAGGTTGACTTGGTTGACCTGATTCGGGAAAAAGTCCAAGTATGGAGACTTGGCAACGGGAAAAGTCCAAGTATGGAGACTTGGCACTGGAAAAGTCCAAGTATGGAGACTTGGCACGGAGAAGTCCAAGCAGGGAGCTTGGCACGAGGGAAAGTCCTAACTGGGATGTTAGGCAGTTGGAAAGTCCTGGTGAGTGAAGCCAGGCAGTGGGTATGGAGGCTTGGAGAGGGAAAGTCCTAACTGGGATGTTAGGCAGTTGGAAAGTCCTGGTGAGTGAAGCCAGGCAGTGGAAAGTCCTAACTGGGATGTTAGGCAGTTGGAAAGTCCTGGTGAGTAAAGCCAGGCAGGGGAAAGTCCTAACTGGGATGTTAGGCAGTTGGAAAGTCCTGGTGAGTGAAGCAAAGGAAAGTCCTAACTGGATGTTAGGCGTGTGGAAAGTCCGTGATGAAGCCGGGCAAGGGAAAATCGAGATGGATCAAGGGTGATCGGACATCCGGTGGGAAAAGTCTAAGTGGGTCAAAAGGATTGACCGAACACTTAGCGGGGAGTGCTAGCAGGTCAAGGGAGTGACCGATGCTAGGGATGATGTACCAACAGTCAAGGTTGACCGGATGTTGGTGTGGAAGCCTTAGGTTTAGGATCGAGAGTTTGGATCGGGTGACCGATCGGTGATACTATGGTTGCGACGGTGCGGTGACCGATCGAATCGATCGCGGCTCATCGATCGATCGAGACCGATCAGAGGCAACGCAACTCGCGAGAAAGCCGTGGATCGGTCCACCGATCGGTCGGCACCGATCGAGCATCGATGGGCGAGAATCTTCGGTCTGATCGACCGATCAGAGGTTCTGATCGGTCCACGACCGATCGAGACTATAGCGAGACCGAAGCCGATCGGCGTGGACCGATCAGAGGTTCCTGATCGGTCCATGGACCGATCAGAAGTTGCGACGCAACGGCTAGTTCTCCTCTTCTTCTTCACGGTGTATAAAGGGCTAAGGACTTCTCACTCCTCCTTCGCTACTTCTTCTTCCTTCGGAAGTTCTCTCGAAGCTTCGCTTCGGTGCTCGAGCTTTGTTGAGCTCGCTTACGAAGCTTCGCGTGAGCTTCCAGCTGTTTTTTGCTGTTGCATTCGTCCGTGAAGTTGTTGCTTCCAGGACTTCAGTCGATGACAAGAAGGCAAGCTTGTATTGTTACATTCATTGTATTTACTTCTTGTATTCCTTGTATTCTATCTTGCTGTTGCGAGTTATTGTGGCGAGGTTTCTCCACCCACAAGGAGTTAATATTAGCCGGTTCTCCGGGGACTCATCCACCGACGGATTGATAGGGCTCGTCCACCTTACGGACACGCCGAGGAGTAGGAGTATCATCTCCGAACCTCGTTACATCCTTGCGTTGAGGTTTGATTTCTTCTCCTGTTTTCTTTCTGCATTTAGTTTCCGCTGCGCTAACCCTAGTTTGTAGAAAGAAACGCGAGCAATTGGGGTCGGCTATTCACACCCCCTCTCTAGCCGAGTACGAACGATCCCAACAGTGCCTCCCACAAGAAGCCAATCAAGGGGTAGCTGTGTGAAAATACACGGTCGTGTCCCCCTTCCATGGCCGAACCGTGTTCCATCCATGCTATATTTCTAGAGACGCATCAAAGGTCGATCGTGCCAAATGCCACAACTATGCCTCTCCACCGGAGAACATCCATGACACGGTCATGCCTACAAGCATGGCCATGTTGCGGAGAACACGAGGGGGTCGTGTCACGTGGAATTGGGGTCATGTCGTGTGAAAAACAATGTTGTGTTGAATTTGGGTATACTACAGACTTAATTTAAAATAGCTATAACTTGGTACTCAGTTATAGTTATAGGATATTCTTTATACTGAAATTAGATAACTTTAATATATACAACTTTGCTTTAGGGTTAAATATAGAATAACATGGTCTAGCCATGCTAAAAGGCATGGTCGTGCCTCCGAGCCACGGTCACATCACACCCTCCACCCAAACTGTAGACCAAACTTTAAACCACCATAACTTCTGGCTCGGTTAGAGTTATGAGTTATTTTTAGATCAAAATATAGATAATTTCAAGGTTTACAACTTTGGTTCTATTGGTTGGTCCTAGGAAGATCGTACTGGTTCCACTGTACAAAAATTTTGTACAAGTGTCGAACCTTTCCTAAACAACCTATTGTGTTCTTTAGAAATTAAATTATGAATCGCAAATGGAACTTAACATTATTGATTCCAAATTTAACTTATATATTCTTAATGGTTTAGATTTGGATCGCAAACGATGCTTAACATTATTGATCCAAATCCACCTATATTATAAATTCAATTAAATATTAATTTTTAAAATTGGCTTCCAGGACTGCATGACGAGGTACTAGTCCTTCTTGGGTATGGGATCATCCTAAACAAAGCCTTTTAAAGAAATCTAATATTTAATTTTCTTATATAACTCTAGGTTTAACCAAAAGGAACAATCGAATCACAAATTCGAAAAACAAAAAAACACAAACTCGAATCACAAATTCGAAACTCTAGAATCATATGCCTCTTGTGTTTGGAATTCATACAAAGAAAAACTAGCATGATGCGGAAAATAATTACTAGTTATACCTTTCTTTGTATGCAACGACCTCTTGATCTTCTGCCGTTTTCCTCACCTCTTCTTAGACGTCGTGTGGGCGACGAACCTCCATGATGAACACCACCCAAAAGCTCCTCCTCCTTCTCTAAGTTTCAGCCACAACCACCACCAAGGAACAAAAGAGAGCAACGGGAAAGGAAAGGGGAGAGGGCCGGCCACAAGAGAGAGCACAAGCAAGAGAATAAGAATTGATACCTCATGAGGCCTTTCCTCCCCTTCTTTTATAATACTTGCTCAAGGCAAATAAGGAAAGATTTTTACAAAAAATTAAAATCTTCCTCTTGTTTTCCTTTCCTCCTTTTTAATTCCTTTTCTTCTCTTAATTGATTGAATGGCCGGCCCCTTGCTTAGGCACCAAGCAAGGGTGGCCGGCCTTTAAAAGTAGAAATAAATCTTGTAAAAATTTTATAAGCAAAGAAGGAAAGCTCTTATAGAATTTTACAAGCTCTCCTTTAATTTCCTAATGTGGATGTTTTAAAAAAGAAAAATTTTAAAACAAGTTTTAAGATTTAAAACTTCTCATTTAAAATTTTCTTTTTTAACATGGTGACAAAAAAAGAAAGTTTTAAATTTAAAACTCTCTTTTTAAAAACCACGTGGATGGTTAAAAAAGGAAAGTTTTAAAACTTTCTTTTAAACCATGTGACCTAATTTAAATAAGGAAAGTTTTATAATTTTAAAATCTCTCTTTTAAAACTTGTAGATATCTACAAAGAGAAAATTTTAAAAATTCAAAACACCCCTCACACTTTGAATTATGTGGCCAACCCCCTTCTTGCTTGGGCACCAAGCAAGAGGCCAGCCCCTTTGAGGAGGAAGTGGTCGGCCCCATGGCTTGGTCACCAAGCCATGGGCTGGCTCCCTCTTGAACACCAAGATGGGCTTTTCATGAGTGGATATGAGGCATTAATGAGGCTATGACAGGGACCTAGAGGTGAAATTGATTTTGGCCTCCCGACGAGCTTGAGTATCCCATGTTCACCCCAAACACACAACTCAAGTTCATCAATAATAACTCATTCCACTAGAGAGTTATTATTACACTACCGCATCAATCCCAAATTACATTATGGGCTCCTTCTTATCATGAGTGTGTTAATCTCCCTGTGTTTAAGATATCGGATGTCCACTAATTAATTGAGTTACTGACAACTCATTTTAAATAATGTCTTAGTCCAAGAGTAGTACCACTCAACCTAATCGTTATGTCGGACTAAGTCCACCTGCAGGGTTTAACATGACAATCCTTATGAGCTCCTCTTGGGGACATTATCAACCTAGATTACTAGGACACAGTTTCCTTCTATAATCAACAACACACACTTTAAGTAATATCATTTCCCAACTTATCCGGCCTTTTGATTTATCGAACTAAATCTCACCCTTTGATAAGTTAAAGAAATAAATACTAAATATATGTGCTTGTTATTATATTAGGATTAAGAGCACACACTTCCATAATAACTAAGGTCTTGTTCTTTTATTAAGTCAGTACAAAAAAAAAACTTACCTTAAATGATCCTGCTCAATACACTCAAAGCGTACAAGTGTAATACATTAGTTAAGATAAACTAATACCTACTTACACTACAACTATTCCAATAGTTTGTTCCTTTCCATCTTAGTCGTGAGCTACTGTTTATAATTTATAAAGAGCTGATAACATAATCTTCTGTATGTGACACCACACACTATGTTATCTATAATATAAATTAATTGAACAACTACACTTATCATGTAAATGTAGATATATTTGACCAATGTAATTCTTTATTTCAAAATAAATGTTTACAAAAGTTAGGCTTTTAGTATACACTCTAACAATCTCCCACATATACTAAAAGACTAAGCTGTCATATCTGCTGCCATACATCTGATTCTCATCCCCTCCACATGTCGATCAAAAGCTTTCACCGGAAGGGCCTTAGTGAAAGGATCTACCAGGTTATCTGCTGATACAATCTTGGCGATGACAACTTCTCCTCGCTTCATGATGTCTCATATCAAGTGGTACTTGCGCTCTATATGTTTACTCTGTTGGGTTCTTCGGGCTGCGAAAACCGCTTTTTCGCGTCGCGGAAACCCCGAGTCACCCAAAGCCATGGATCTCGTGCAAAGATTCGTAAACAAAATTATCGAAAAACCTTTTCTTGTACGAGTTTGTAAAAACTTTAGATCTACACTAAAGTTAAGATCATTACACTTGTAGCGAAGCCCTTCGCGTTCCCGCTTGTCCAAGATGTCGCCGGATCTCTAGTTGTCAAAGTAGACAACCTCTATATGTATCCACACGGACACAAGTAGAAGGAGATGACCAAAACACAAGGTGTGCTAGCACCAATGGAGTGCTCGGCCAAGGAATGGGAGAAGGAGAAGAGAGAGCACCCAAGGGAGAAGAAGAGTGAATGAATCAATGAGAGGAAAAAAAAAAACCCTTAGCCATCAAGTGGCCGGCCACTCTAGGAGGTGTAAAACCCCCACATTAATTCCAATTAATGTGGAGACCATTAAGAGTTGTAACCCCCATGAGGTGGCACTTTAGGATGATGTGGATCAACACTATTGGTCCACATCTTGCCACCTCACTAAATGACATGGCAACAAGTGTAACCTCCTCATTTAATGTGGGCCGGCCACATTAAATGCTATGGAGGCTTGTAACCTCCATGAGGTGGCACACATTGATGATGTGGAGCAATCCTATTGGTCCACATCTTGCCAACTCACTAGTGATGTGGCAAAAAGTCAAGTCAAACATGACTTTTTCTCTTCCTCTCAAATCAAGTCAAACTTGATCAAATCTCTCTCATGGTTGATCTAATCCAACCATATGATTCAAGCCAACTTAATATAATGAATCTAATTCATTAAATTAAGTTGATTTAATGAGTCATAATCTAAATTAGACTCATTGAATACATGAATCAACTTGAGTCCAACTCAATTAGCCCAATTTGGATTACTCTTAATCCAATATGATTCATCAAATGAATCTAATCCTCTTGGTTCATCATATGAACCAAATCTCCATCTAATTATCCTTAGTGTGTGACCCTATAGGTTCTTGTAACGTTGGCAATGCCCTAAACCCATTTAGGAGCATAAGTAATGAGCGGAATCTAGCAACACATCATTACTACCCAAGTTACAAGAATGTCGAGATCCGACATCACCTTGTGACTACCAATTGTGACTCCTCACAAAATATGTGACTGTTAGTTAGAGCCCTAGAGCCAATCATTTGATGATTGTATGGACTCATGTATATCATATTCTTGTATATTAATAAAGGCTTTTGTTTGGTTATTATACTTATTTATATTAGTGCCAAATAGACTAAGTATAATAGCGTCCTTGAGTAGAAGGTTCATACCTATATCAATCGATTAGTTGAATCGATAGTGAGATGATATAGGGAACACTACTCTAAATCATTCCTAGTCGAGTATTAGCATTCAGGGACAATGTTAATACAATAAGACTAGCATGTAGGTCAGCTCGATGACTTGATCTCACAAGTCATGGATATAGAGATATCAAGCTGACACATGGGTATGCATTAGAGAATGTATCGAATGACCCGCCATGAGAAAGTATCATGGATCGTTATATGAGTGTCATATACTTTCTCATGTGGCTATTAGTATGACTATTAGTCCTTAGACCTGAAGTCACCATGGATCCCTACATAAGGAGTTATGTACTTTAGTTTCGTCAAACGTCACCCGTAACTGGGTGGACTATAAAGGCGATTACTGGGTATATAACGAATTATGTAGAGGGATGTGAGTGATGTAGATGGGATCTATCCCTCACATATGACGGGAGCGGCATCGGTATTCTTGATAGAGTGAGACCACTAAGTGCATGGCCATGCCCAAATGAGTCAACATTAGATGTTGAGCTCATTTGATCGAGTGAGTCTACTTGGAGTTCAAGATTTAGATTGATTAGAGGATGACACGGTCTATGCCTCACATTGATCAATCTAGATGTCTAGGATAGAAGGACAATGTCACATATTGTGAGGAGTCACAATTAGTAGTCACAAGGTGATGTCGGATCTCGACATTCTTGTAACTTGGGTAGTAATGATGTGTTGCTAGATACCGCTCATTACTTATGCTCCTAAATGGGTTTAGGGCATTGCCAACGTTACAAGAACCTATAGGGTCACACACTTAGGACAATTAGGTGGAGATTAGGTTCATATGATGAACCAAGAGGATTAGATTCATTTGATGAATCAAATTGGATTAAGAGTAATCCTAATTGGGCTAACTTGAGTTCGACTCAAGTTGATTCATGTGTTAAATGAGTCTAATTTAGATTTTGACTCATTGAATCAATTTAATTTAATGAATTAGATTCATTATATTAAGTTGGCTCGAATCAAATGGTTGGATTAGATCCACCATGGTAGAGATTGAGTCAAGTTTGACTTGACTTGAGAAGGAAGACCAAAGGTCAATTTTGACTTGACCTTTTGCCACCTCATTGGTGAGTTGGCATTAGGTGGACCAATAATGATGTTCCACATCATCATGGGTGTCACCTCATGGAAGTGACAAAGCCACTCTCTTAATGGTTTCATATTAATTGCAATTAATGCAATTAATGTTATTTTATGGTTTCATATTAATTGCAATTAATGCAATTAATGTGAATTTTGAATAGTGGCCGGCCACTTGGTTTTTGGGTGAAGAAATTCATTTTTCATTCACTTGTGTGCATCTTCCTCTCTCTCCCTCTCAAGCTCTACCTCTCCCTCTCCTCCCTTGGCCGAACCACATAGGTGCTAGCACACCTTGGTTTTGGTCATCTCCATCTAGTGTGTCCGTGTGGATACTTCTAGAGGACCGGCGCTTGACGGTCTTGAGATCCGGCATCATTTGGACGAGCGGGAACGCGAAGGGCATCGCATCAAAGGTATAAATGGTTTATCCTTATGTAGATCTACTGTAGATTAAAGTTTTCAAACTCGTACTCGTATTTTCGTTCGGTTTTACCTTGCACGAGATCCGTGGCTTGGGCGATTCGGGGTTTCCGCGACGCGAAAAGCGGTTTTCGCGGCCCGAAAAACCCAACAGTGGTATCAGAGCCACGTGCAAGGCTTGTACGAGTTTGTTTTTATTTTTATGAAAAATAAAACCTTCTGTGATTTTCTGTAAAAATTAGTTTTTTATGATTTTATGGGTAATTTTTCCGTAGAAGCGAAGCACAAGTGTCTCGGCACTTGTAGGCTTCGGCTACCGGAAAGATCTTTCAAAACCGGCTTCGTTTTGCCCCAAATCCTTTTGGGACAGCGAGCTTGGGTGCCATTAGATCGCAAAGGAGCAACTCACGATGGTTAGATCGTGGGTAGGGGTACTGCCCCTAACCCCGCAAGGGGATTTGCTCCGCGATCGCACCCGAAATCGCTAAAAACGAACCCGCCGGGAAGATTTTTCCGAAACGGCAATGTCTCGACCCAAATCGTTTTGGGACAGCAGGTTTAGGCGCTGTTGGATCGCAAAGGAACCCTCGCGATGGTTAGATCGCGGGTAGGGGCGATGCCCCTGGGCCCCGCAAGGGGATCCGTTCATGAAACCGCTAAACGGGACCGCCGGGAAATTTTATTCGTAAAATTGTAAAAATTAATTTTAAAATTATAGAAAATTATGAAAAATATATAATTTTGAATTATATATTAATTTGTGATAGTCATGGCACAAAGCCCAATTTGATTGGATAATGTGTTGTAATTCATAATACGGTCTGCGTGCCGTTTTGTGATGTGTGTGCTTGTAATTTTATTTTATTTTCGCGACCTGCGAGTCGTGCCTCTCTCTTATATTCTGGTTGTAAATTAGATTTAGACTCGAATGTAACTCGAGTTTCAAATTGTAATGTACAAATTGGAGCGGTGGAGGGTCCACACGAGACGGAGTTCCGAGGCGGGCACGAGCAACACAAGGTGGTCAAAGGGAGGAGCTTGGAGAAGCTGTTGACCCTAGGTTGACCATTCGATCTTCTCATTGGCTTGAGAAGATCGTAGTAGGGCCATGACTAAATCACAAATAGATTAATTAATTAATTATTATGTATTTGATGCATGTTTAATAGTTAATTAATTAATTAGTGCCTTAACGATTAGATTAGATCTAAGTCGTGCACATGATGCACCCTTGCGATTAGATTAGATCTAAGTCGTGCACAAGATGCATCCTTCTCGATTAGATTAGATCTAGATCGAACCAACTCTAAATGCCTAACCGTGTCGTGATACCTATCACTACCTCGATCACATGTATTGTTGAATCTGCCAAAGCAGAGCAATACATATTATCTTGGTAGGGTACGGAGGGACAATCTTGGTCCCGCCTATCAACGCATGGGTGAATACAAACTCAATTAGATTGAGTATTCATAGTTACTCGGTTGGATCGAGTCAACTATAGGCATTCTTCCAATAGTTGGAAAGATAGGTCAATATCACATCTATATTAACTCTCGGGCGTATTAGCCAAAGCTAACTCGAGTTTTAATATAAATGCGGATATTGATTCTATAAACAAGAGTTGCATAGAGATGTAATTGGTAATCATTACCTACCGATCATACTAAGCCTTGGGCGTATTAGCCAAAGCTAACTCAAGGGTTAGTATGATGTGGATCTTGTCCCACAAGAATTATAGAATTCAGTGGGAGCATCGTTTAATTAAAGGCCTAATTAAATGATTTTTAAAGAATATGATATTTATTTCTGCAAATTTTCTGTTGTAGATAACCATGACGTCAAATACGAACATTTTCTCTCTACGATCTGTCCTTAAGAAGGACAAGCTCAACGGAGCAAATTTCCTGGACTGGTACAGGAATCTGAGAATAGTTCTCACCCAAGAACGTAAACTGTACGTTCTGGAGCAGCCCATTCCGGAGGCTCCTCCTGCCACTGCCACGCGAGCAGACCGAGATGATTACAAGAAGCATCAAGATGACGCATTAGATGTGTCTTGTCTTATGCTCGCAACCATGAACTTTGAGCTTCAGAAGCAACATGAGTTTATGAGCGCTTACGATATGGTTGAATATCTTTGTCACCTATATCAAGGACAAGCAAGGCACTGGAAGAGGAACTCCAAAGAATACCTGGAAGATCTTAAGAAGAAGAGAAATAAGATTTCTACTTCAGGTATAAATGTTATAGAAGTCAACCTCTCTATTTCTTCATCGTGGGTATAAGATACCGGATGTGCTTCGCACATTTGTACTAGTGTACAAGCACTAAGAAATAGCAGAGCATTGACAAAGGGCGAGATAGACCTACGAGTAGGCAATGGAGCACGGGTTGCTGCAGTTGCTGTAGGGACTTATTTTCTATCTCTGCCCTCTGGGCTAGTACTAGAATTAGACAATTGTTGTTATGTGCCTGCCTTGACAAAGAACATAATATCAGTTTCTTGTTTGGACAAGAGAGGATACTCGTTTATAATAAAGAACAAATGTTGTTCCGTCTTTTTAAACGATATGTTCTATTGTAGTGCACCTCTGATAAACGGACTCTACATTCTAGACCTAGAGAGCCCTGTCTATAACATAAATACCAAGAGGATCAAGTCGAATGACTTGAACCAAACTTACCTCTGGCACTGTCGCTTAGGTCATATAAATGACAAGCGCTTATCCCAGCTCCATAAGGATGGTATGTTGGACTCATTTGATTTAGAATCATATGAGATATGCGAGTCATGCCTACGAGGCAAGATGACCAAGACGCCCTTTAGTGGGCATAGCGAGAGAGCAACTGATTTGTTAGGACTCATACATAGTGATGTATGTGGCCCTTTCAATGTTGCTGTTAGAGGCGGTTATAGGTACTTCATCACATTTACTGATGATTTCAGTAGATACGGTTATGTGTACTTGATGACACATAAGTCGGAATCCTTTGAAAAGTTCAAAGAATTCAAGAATGAAGTACAGAACCAGCTTGGTAAGAGTATTAAAATACTTCGATCCGATCGAGGTGGTGAATACTTAAGCCATGAGTTTCGTGACTACTTAGCTGAGTGTGGGATTTTATCTCAACTCACTCCTCCTGGAACACCACAGTGGAATGGTGTATCCGAAAGGAGGAATCGTACGTTATTAGATATGCTACGGTCTATGATGAGTCACACAGATCTTCCGACATACCTCTGGGGCTATGCTCTAGACACGGCAGCTTTCATACTCAACCGAGTTCCATCAAAGGCCGTGATAAAGACACCATATAGGATATGGACTGGGAGAGATGCCCAGGTGTCTTTTATGAGGATTTGGGGTTGTGAGGCTTACGTACGACGTCAAGTCTCAGACAAATTAGGACCCAAATCCGACAAGTGCTATTTCATCGGATATCCCAAGGAAACTAAGAGATATTACTTCTACATTCCCAGTCAGCACAAGGTAGTTGTGGCAAAGACTGGGGTCTTTCTAGAAAGGGACTTTGTTTCTAGAAAGACTAGTGGGAGCGCGTTCGATCTTGAAGAAGTTCAAGATGCGAACAATAGCACTGATGCCTCGATGGAAGTTGAACTGGAACCACAAAGTGTTGTGGATGATGTTGTTCCACAAAGAGTTGAGGAACAACAACCGCACTTCAAATAAAACACCCATATAGGGGCGGTCACTGAGAGATACTCATTTCTCTTGTCGACCATGATGACATTGTGCTCATAGAGGATGAGCCTACCACCTATCAAGAAGCTGTGATGAGACCAGATTCCGAGAAATGGCTAGAAGCCATGAGATCCGAGATGGAATCCATGTACACCAACCAAGTATGGACTTTGGTTGATCCACCTGAAGGGGTAAAACCCATTGGGTGCAAGTGGGTCTTTAAGAGAAAGACTGACATGGATGGACTTATCTATAAGGGTCGCTTGGTAGCTAAAGGTTTCAAACATATTCATGGTATTGACTATGATGAAACCTTTTCTCCAGTGGCGATGTTTAAGTCCATTCGGATCATGCTTGCTATTGCAGCCTACCATGACTATGAGATATAGCAGATGGATGTCAAAACCGCGTTTCTGAATGGAAACCTACTCGAGGATGTGTACATGACACAACCTGAGGGTTTTGTAGATCCACAGCATACTAGTAGAGTATGCAAGCTGCATAGGTCCATTTATGGACTAAAGAAAGCTTCTCGGAGCTGGAATCTTCGATTCGATGATGCGATCAAACAGTTTGGTTTCATCAAGAACGAAGATGAGCCTTGTGTCTACAAGAAGGTTGTAGGGGACATAGTTGTCTTCCTCATACTGTATGTGGATGACATACTGCTCATTGGGAAGGGCATCCCTATGCTTCAGTCTGTCAAGACATGGCTAGGGAGTTGCTTCTCAATGAAGGACTTAGGTGAGGCATCTCGCATTCTTGGGATACAGATCTATAGAGATAGATCTAAGAGATTGCTTGGCCTAAGTCAGAGTACATATATTGACAAGGTACTCCTTCGGTTTGCCATGCAGAACTCCAAGAAGGGATTTCTGCCTATGTCACATGGCGTGAGTCTTTCGAAGACTCAAGGTCCCTCTTCTAGAGAGGAGAGAGACCGCATGGATCAGATCCCTTATACCTCAGCCATAGGATCGATCATGTACGCCATGCTGTGTACTCGACCTGATGTCTCGTATGCTTTGAGCATGACGAGCAGATACCAGTCAGATCCAGGTGAAAGTCACTATATAGCGGTCAAGAATATTCTTATGTACTTACGAAGGACTAAAGAATATTTCTTGATATATGGAGGCAATGATGAGCTAACTGTAAAGGGTTACAGTGATGCTAGCTTCCAGACCGATCAGGATGATTACCGATCGCAGTCAGGGTTCGTGTTTTGCTTAAATGGTGGTGCTGTGAGCTGGAAGAGTTCGAAGCAGGACACAGTAGCTGATTCTACAACAGAGGCCGAGTATATTGCTGCATCAGGGAGGCTTTGGATCCGCAAGTTCATCAATGAACTTGGGGTGGTTCCTAGCATCAAGTTGAGCTATATTGTGACAACAATGGAGCTATAGCACAGGCGAAGGAACCTCGCTCACACCAGCGGACCAAGCACATACTACGGCGCTTCCATCTCATTCGAGAGATTATCGATAGAGGAGATGTGAAGATTTGCAGAGTACCTACAGAGGCTAACATCGCAGATCCCTTGACCAAGGCTTTGGCACAGAGGAAGCATGATGGTCACACTAGGTCATTAGGCCTTAGAGCCTATACTGATTGGCACTAGTGCTAGTGGGAGATTGTTAGTTAGAGCCCTAGAGCCAATCATTTGATGATTGTATGGACTCATGTATATCATATTCTTGTATATTAATAAAGGCTTTTGTTTGGTTATTATACTTATTTATATTAGTGCCAAATAGACTAAGTATAATAGCGCCCTTGAGTAGAAGGTTCATACCTATATCAATCGATTAGTTGAATCGATAGTGAGATGATATAGGGAACACTACTCTAAATCATTCCTAGTCGAGTATTAACATTCAGGGACAATGTTAATGCAATAAGACTAGCATGTAGGTCAGCTCGATGACTTGATCTCACAAGTCATGGATATGGAGATATCAAGTTGACACATGGGTATGCATTGGAGAATGTATACTGAATGACCCGCCATGAGAAAGTATCATGGATCGTTATATGAGTGTCATATACTTTCTCATGTGGCTATTAGTATGACTATTAGTCCTTAGACCTGAAGTCACCTTGGATCCCTACATAAGGAGTTATGTACTTTAGTTTCGTCAAACGTCACCCGTAACTGGGTGGACTATAAAGGCGATTACTGGGTATATAACGAATTATGTAGAGGGATGTGAGTGATGTAGATGGGATCTATCCCTCCCATATGACGGGAGCGACATCGGTATTCTTGATAGAGTGAGACCACTAAGTGCATGGCCATGCCCAAATGAGTCAACATTAGATGTTGAGCTCATTTGATCGAGTGAGTCTACTTGGAGTTCAAGATTTAGATTGATTAGAGGATGACACGGTCTATGCCTCACATTGATCAATCTAGATGTCTAGGATAGAAGGACAATGTCACATATTGTGAGGAGTCACAATTAGTAGTCACAAGGTGATGTCGGATCTCGACATTCTTGTAACTTGGGTAGTAATGATGTGTTGCTAGATACCGCTCATTACTTATGCTCCTAAATGGGTTTAGGGCATTGCCAACGTTACAAGAACCTATAGGGTCACACACTTAGGACAATTAGGTGGAGATTAGGTTCATATGATGAACCAAGAGGATTAGATTCATTTGATGAATCAAATTGGATTAAGAGTAATCCTAATTGGGCTAACTTGAGTTTGACTCAAGTTGATTCATGTGTTAAATGAGTCTAATTTAGATTTTGACTCATTGAATCAATTTAATTTAATGAATTAGATTCATTATATTAAGTTGGCTCGAATCAAATGGTTGGATTAGATCCACCATGGTAGAGATTGAGTCAAGTTTGACTTGACTTGAGAAGGAAGACCAAAGGTCAATTTTGACTTGACCTTTTGCCACCTCATTGGTGAGTTGGCATTAGGTGGACCAATAATGATGTTCCACATCATCATGGGTGCCACCTCATGGAAGTGACAAAGCCACTCTCTTAATGGTTTCATTTTAATTGCAATTAATGCAATTAATGTGATTTTATGGTTTCATATTAATTGCAATTAATGCAATTAATGTGAATTTTAAAAAGTGGCCGGCCACTTGGTTTTTGGGTGAAGAAATTCATTTTTCATTCACTTGTGTGCCTCTTCCTCCCTCTCCCTCTCCTCCCTTGGCCGAACCACATAGGTGCTAGCACACCTTGGTTTTTGGTCGTCTCCATCTAGTGTATCCGTGTGGATACTTCTAGAGGACCGGCGCTTGACGGTCTTGAGATCCGGCATCATTTGGACGAGCGGGAACGCGAAGGGCATCGCATCAAAGGTATAAATGGTTTACCCTTATGTAGATCTACTGTAGATTAAAGTTTTCAAACTCGTACTCGTATTTTCGTTCGGTTTTACCTTGCACGAGATCCGTGGCTTGGGCGATTCGGGGTTTCCGCGACAGTGACAAATGTCCTTCTATCCTTGACATCTAGATTGATCAATGTGAGGCATAACCGTGTCATCCTCTAATCAATCTAAATCTTGAACTCCAAGTAGACTCACTCGATCAAATGAGCTCAACATCTCATGTTGACTCATTTGGGCATGGCCATGCACTTCGTGGTCTAACTCTATCAAGAATATTGATGTCGCTCTCGTCATATGGGAGGGATAGATCCCATCTACATCACTCACATCCCTCTGCACAATTTATTACATACCCAGTAATCGCCTTTATAGTCCACCCTGTTACGGGTGACGTTTGACGAAACCAAAGTACATAACTCCTTATGTAGGGATCCATGATGACTTCAGGTCTAAGGACTAATAGTCATACTAATAGCCACATGAGAAAGTATATGACACTCATATAACGATCCATGATACTTTCTCATGGCGGGTCATTCAGTATACATTCTCTAATGCATACTCATGTGTCAACTTGATATCTCTATATCCATGACTTGTGAGATCAAGTCATCGAGCTGACCTACATGCTAGTCTTATTGCATTAACATTGTCCCTGAATGTTAATACTCGACTAGGAATGATTTAGAGTAGTGTTCCCTATATCATCTCACTATCGATTCAACTAGTCGATTGATATAGGTATGAACCTTTCTACTCTAGGACGTTACTATACTTATTTTATCTGGCACTAATACAAATAAGCATAATAACCAAAAACCAAATGCCTTAATATATATACATGAATATGATATACATGAGTCCATACAATCATCAAATGATTGGTTCTAGGGCTCTAACTAACAATCTCCCACTAGCACTAGTGCCAATCAGTATAGGCTCTAAGGCCTAATGACCTAGTGTGACCATCATGCTTCCTCTGTGCCAAAGCCTTGGTCTAGGGATCTGCGATGTTAGCTTCTGTAGGTACTATGCAAATCTTCACATCTCCTCTATCAATAATCTCTCGAATGAGATGGAAACGTTGTAGAATTACTGTGAACTCTGCCAGCTCATAGCACTACCATTCAAGGAAAACACGAACCTCGACTGTGATCTTTAATCATCCTGATCGGTCTGGAAGCTAACATCACTGTAACCCTTTACAGCTAGCTTATCATTGCCTCCATATATCAAAAAATATTCTTTAGTCCTTCTTAAGTACTTAAGAATATTCTTGACCGCTATCCAGTGACTTTCACCTAGATCTGACTGGTATCTGCTCGTCATGCTCAAAGCATACGAAACATCAGGTCGAGTACATAGCATGGCGTACATGATCGATCCTATGGCTGAGGCATAAAGGATCTGATCCATGCGGTCTCTCTCCTCTCTAGAAGAGGGACCTTGAGTCTTCGAAAGACTCACGTCATGTGACATTGGCAGAAATCCCTTCTTGGAGTTCTGCATGGCAAACCGTAGGAGTACCTCATCAATGTATGTACTCTGACTTAGGCCAAGCAATCTCTTAGATCTATCTCTATAGATCTGTATCCCAAGAATACGGGATGCCTCACCTAAGTCCTTCATTGAGAAGCAACTCCCTAGTCAGGTCTTAACAGACTGAAGCATAGGGATGTCCTTCCCAATGAGTAGTATGTCATCCATATACAATATGAGGAAGACAACTATGTTTTCTACAACCTTCTTGTAGACACAAGGCTCATCTTCGTTCTTGATGAAACCAAACTGTTTGATCGCATCATCGAATCGAAGATTCCAGCTCCGAGAATGGCCTCTAGCCATTTCTCGGAATCTGGTCTCATCACAGCTTCCTGATAGGTGGTGGGCTCATCCTCTATGAACACAATGTCATCATGGTCAGACAAGAGAAATGAGTATCTCTCAGGCTGACGACGTACCCTATCAGACCTGCGAAGAGGTATGTCTACTTGAACTGGTTGTTGTTCCTCAACTCTTTGTGGAACAACATCATCCACAACACTTTGTGGTTCCAGTTCAATTTCCATCGAGGCATTAGTGCTATTGTTCGCATCTTGAACTTCTTCAAGATCGAACGCGCTCCAACTAGTCTTTCTAGAAACAAAGTCCCTTTCTAGAAAGACCCCAGTCTTTGCCACAACTACCTTGTCCTGACTGGGAATGTAGAAGTAATATCCCTTAGTTTCCTTGGGATATCCAATGAAATAGCACTTGTCAGATTTGGGTCCTAATTTGTCTGAGGCTTGACGTCGTACGTAAGCCTCTCAACCCCAAATCCTCATGAAAGACACCTGGGCTTCTCTCCCAGTCCATATCCTATATGGTGTCTTTATTACGGCCATGGATGGAACTCAGTTGAGAATGAAAGCTGCCGTGTCTAGAGCATATCCCCATAGATATGTCGGAAGATCTGTGTGACTCATCATAGATCGTACCATATCTAATAGGGTACGATTCCTCCTTTCGGATACACCATTCCACTGTGGTGTTCCAGGAGGAGTGAGTTGGGATAGAATCCCACACTCAGCTAGGTAGTCACGAAACTCATGGCTTAAGTATTCACCACCTCGATCTGATCGAAGTATTTTAATACTCTTGCCAAGTTGGTTCTGTACTTCATTCTTGAATTCTTTGAACTTTTCAAAGGATTCGGACTTATGTGTCATCAAGTACACATAACCGTATCTACTGAAGTCATCAGTAAATGTGATGAAGTACCTATAACCGCCTCTAGCAGCGACATTGAAAGGGCCACATACATCACTATGTATGAGTCCTAACAGATCAGTCGCTCTCTCGCTGTGCCCACTAAAGGGAGTCTTGGTCATCTTGCCTCGTAGGCATGACTCGCATATCTCATATGATTCTAAATCAAATGAGTCCAGCAAACCATCCTTATGGAGCTGGTATATAAGTGACAGTGCCAGAGGTAGGTTTGGTTCATGTCATTTGACTTGAACCTCTTGGTACTAATGTTATAGATAGGGCTCTCAAGGTCTAGAATATAGAGTCCGTTTATTAGTGGTGCACTACAATAGAACATATCTTTTAAATAAACAGAACAACATTTGTCTTTTATTATAAAAGAGTATCCTTTCTTGTCTAAACAAGAAACTGAAACTATGTTCTTAGTAAGAGCAGGCACATAACAACAATCATCTAAATCTAGTACAAGCCCAGAGGGCAGAGATAGCTGATAAGTTGCTACAGCAACAGCAGCAACCCGTGCTCCATTGCCTACTCGTAGGTCCACCTCGCCCTTTGCCAATGCTCTGCTATTTCTCAGCGCCTGCACATCAGTACAAATGTGAGAAGCACATCCAATATCTAATACCCCTGATGTAGAAATAGATAGATTGACTTCTATAACATATATACCTGAAGTGGAAGTCTCACTTCGCTTCTTCTTAAGATCCTCCAAGTATACCTTTCAGTTCCTCTTCCAGTGCCCGGTCGCATCCTTGGCGACCCCTCCTTTAGGCTTCAGTGCCTTGCCTTTGCCCTTGGTTTGGGACTTTCCCTTACCTTTGGGCTTGCCCTTGCCCTTGTGCTTCTGGACCATCAGAATGGGCTTAACCTTCTTAAGGTTAATCTCAGCAGTTCGTAACATACTAAGTAGCTCGGGCAGTGGCTTGTCAATCTCGTTCATGTTATAGTTGTTAACGAATTGACTATAGCTATCCGGCAAGGACTGCAAGATCAAGTCAGTGGCCAGCTCTTGGCAAAGTGGGAACCCCAGTCTTTGTAGGTTCTCTATGTACCTAATTATCTTGAGTACATAAGGACCTACAGGAGCCCCGTCTGACATCTTGCACTGAAACAGTGCCTTAGAGATCTCAAATCTCTCATGCCTCACTTGTCCCTGATATAGTTGGCGAAGATGCTCAACCATATCGTAAGCGCCCATCAACTCGTGTTGCTTTTGAAGCTCAGAGTTCATGGTCGCGAGCATTAGACAGGACACATCTAATGCGTCATCTTGATGCTTCTTGTAAGCATCCCGGTCGTGGCAGGAGGAGCCTCCGGAATGGGCTGCTCCAGAACGTACAGTTTACGTTCCTGAGTGAGAACTATTCTCAAGTTCCTATACCAGTCCAGGAAATTCACTCCATTGAGCTTGTCCTTCTCAGGGACAGATCGCAGGGAGAAGGAATTCGTGTTCGACGTCATGGTTATCTACAACAGAAAATTTGCAGAAATAAATATCATATTCTTTAAAAATCATTTAATTAGGTCTTTAATTAAATGATGCTCCCACTGAATACTATAATTCATGTGGGACAAGATCCACATCATACTAACCCTTGAGTTAGCTTTTGCTAATACGCCCAAGGCTTAGTATGATCGATAGGTAACGATTACCAATTACATCTCTATGCAACTCTTGTTTATAGAATCAATATTCGCATTTATATTAAAACTCGAGTTAGCTTTGGCTAATATGCCCGAGAGTTAATATAGATGTGATTTTGACCTATCTTTTTCAACCGTTGGAAGAATGCCTATAGCTGACTCGATCCAACCGAGTAACTAAGAATACTCAATCTAATTGAGTTTGTATTCACCCATGCGTTGATAGGCGGGACCAAGATTGTCCCTCCGTACCCTACCAAGATAATATGTATTGCTCTGCTTTGGCAGATTCAACAATACATGTGATCGAGGTAGTGATAGGTATCACGGCACGGTTAGGCATTTAGAGTTGGTTCGATCTAGATCTAATCTAATCGAGAAGGATGCATCTTGTGCACGACTTAGATCTAATCTAATCGCAAGGGTGCATCATGTGCACGACTTAGATCTAATCTAATAGTTAAGGCACTAATTAATTAATTAATTATTAAACATGCATCAGATACATAACAATTAATTAATTAATCTATTTGTGATTTAGTCATGGCCCTACTACGATCTTCTCAAGCCAATGAGAAGATCGAATGGTCAACCTAGGGTCAACAGCTTCTCCAAGCTCCTCCCTTTGACCACCTTGTGTTGCTCGTGCCCGCCTCGGAACTCCGTCTCGTGTGGACCCTCCACCGCTCCAATTTATACATTACAATTTGAAACTCGAGTTACATTCGAGTCTAAATCTAATTTACAACCAGAATAAGAGAAAGGCACGACGCGCAGGCCATGGAAAAAATAAAAATACAGCACACACAATCATATGACGGCACGCAGGCCGTATTATGAATTACAACACAAATCCAATCTTATTGGGTATTTTGGGCCATGACTATCACAAATTAATATATAATTCAAAATTATATATTTTTCATAATTTTTCTGTAATTTTAAAATAATTTTTACAATTTTTATGAGTAAAATTTCCCGGCGGTCCCGTTTAGCGGTTTCGGGCGCAATCGCGGAACGGATCCCCTTGCGGGGCCCAGGGGCAGCGCCCCTACCCGCGATCTAACCATCGCGAGGGTTCCTTTGCGATCCAACAGTGCCTAAACCCGCTGTCCCAAAATGATTTGGGTCGAGACATTGCCGTTTCGGAAAAATCTTCCCGGCGGGTTCGTTTTTAGCGATTTCGGGTGCAATCGCGGAGCAAATCCCCTTGCGGGGTTAGGGGCAGTACCCCTACCCACGATCTAACCATCGTGAGTTGCTCCTTTGTGATCTAATGGCACCCAAGCCCGCTGTCCCAAACGGATTTGGGGCAAAACGAAGCCGTTTAAAGAAAAACTTTCCGGTGGCCGAAGCCTACAAGTGCCTAGACACTTGTGCTTCGCTTCTACGGAAAAATTACTCATAAAAACTCTAAAAACTCAATTTTACAGAAAATCACAGAAGGTATATTTTCATAAAAATACAAACGAACTCGTACAAGTCTTTGCACGTGGCTCGATACCACATTTGCCGCGAAAACCGCTTTTTCGCGTCGCGGAAACCCCGAGTCACCCAAAGCCATGGATCTCGTGCAAAGATTCGTAAACAAAATTATCGAAAAACCTTTTCTTGTACGAGTTTCTAAAAACTTTAGATCTACACTAAAGTTAAGATCATTACCCTTGTAGCGAAGCCCTTCGCGTTCCCGCTTGCCCAAGATGTCGCCGGATCTCTAGTTGTCAAAGTAGACAACCTCTATATGTATCCACACGGACACAAGTAGAAGGAGATGACCAAAATACAAGGTGTGCTAGCACCAATGGAGTGTTCGGCCAAGGAATGGGAGAAGGAGAAGAGAGAGCACCCAAGGGAGAAGAAGAGTGAATGAATCAATGAGAGGAAAAAAAAAACCCCTTAGCCATCAAGTGGCCGGCCACTCTAGGAGGTGTAAACCCCCCACATTAATTCCAATTAATGTGGAGACCATTAAGAGTTGTAACCCCCATGAGGTGGCACTCTAGGATGATGTGGATCAACACTATTGGTCCACATCTTGCCACCTCACTAAATGACATGGCAACAAGTGTAACCTCCTCATTTAATGTGGGCCGGCCACATTAAATGCTATGGAGGCTTGTAACCTCCATGAGGTGGCACACATTGATGATGTGGAGCAATCCTATTGGTCCACATCTTGCCAACTCACTAGTGATGTGGCAAAAAGTCAAGTCAAACATGACTTTTTCTCTTCCTCTCAAATCAAGTCAAACTTGGTCAAATCTCTCTCATGGTTGATCTAATCCAACCATATGATTCAAGCCAACTTAATATAATGAATCTAATTCATTAAATTAAGTTGATTTAATGAGTCATAATCTAAATTAGACTCATTGAATACATGAATCAACTTGAGTCCAACTCAATTAGCCCAATTTGGATTACTCTTAATCCAATATGATTCATCAAATGAATCTAATCCTCTTGGTTCATCATATGAACCAAATCTCCATCTAATTATCCTCTTAGTGTGTGACCCTATAGGTTCTTGTAACGTTGGCAATGCCCTAAACCCATTTAGGAGCATAAGTAATGAGCGGTATCTAGCAACACATCATTACTACCCAAGTTACAAGAATGTCGAGATCCGACATCACCTTGTGACTACCAATTGTGACTCCTCACAAAATATGTGACAAATGTCCTTCTATCCTTGACATCTAGATTGATCAATGTGAGGCATAGACCGTGTCATCCTCTAATCAATCTAAATCTTGAACTCCAAGTAGAGTCACTCGATCAAATGAGCTCAACATCTCATGTTGACTCATTTGGGCATGGTCATGCACTTCGTGGTCTAACTCTATCAAGAATATTGATGTCGCTCCCATCATATGGGAGGGATAGATCCCATCTACATCACTCACATCCCTCTGCATAATTTATTACATACCCAGTAATCGCCTTTATAGTCCACCCTATTACGGGTGACGTTTGACGAAACCAAAGTACATAACTCCTTATGTAGGGATCCATGATGACTTCAGGTCAAAGGACTAATAGCCATACTAATAGCCACATGAGAAAGTATATGACACTCATATAACGATCCATGATACTTTCTCATGGCGGGTCATTCAGTATACATTCTCTAATGCATACTCATGTGTCAGCTTGATATCTCTATATCCATGACTTGTGAGATCAAGTCATCGAGCTGACCTACATGCTAGTCTTATTGCATTAACATTGTCCCTGAATGTTAATACTCGACTAGGAATGATTTAGAGTAGTGTTCCCTATATCATCTCACTATCGATTCAACTAATCGATTGATATAGGTATGAACCTTTCTACTCTAGGACGTTACTATACTTATTTTATCTGGCACTAATACCAATAAGCATAATAACCAAAAACCAAATGCCTTAATATATATACATGAATATGATATACATGAGTCCATACAATCATCAAATGCTTGGCTCTAGGGCTCTAACTAACGTACTCGCCTTATGGGCTCGTGGTTCCTTCGAGTTTGCAACTGCACCGCTATTATCACAATGAATTGTGATGATTTTGGGCAAACCAGGAATCACATCTAAGTCCATTAGGAAGTTCCTAAGCCATACAGCTTCTTTGGCTGCCTCAAAGGCTGCCACATACTCAGCTTCCATGGTTGAGTCTGATACGCATTTCTGCTTAACACTCCTCCATGCAATGGCTCCACCTCCTAAAGTAAACACATAGCCTGATGTAGACTTACTATTATCCCTATTTGATTGGAAGTCTGAATCCATGTAACCCACAGGGAGCAAATCATCTGCTTGCTAAACTAGCATATAATCTCTAGTCCTTCTTAGGTACTTCAATATATGCTTTACAGCAGTCCAATATCCTTGTCCAAGGTTACTTTCATATCTGCTAACCATGCCCACGGCGAAACAGATATCCGGTCTCGTATACTTCATTGCATACATTAGGCTTCCCACAACCGAAGCATAAGGAACTGCCTTCATGTCCTCCATCTCCTTTGATGTCTTCGAAGATATCTCTTTAGATAAAGCTACTCCATGCCTAAAAGGTAAGAAACCTTTCTTGGAGTTTTGCATGCTAAAACGAGCAACAATTGTATCTATATATGAAGCTTGAGATAGACACAACATCCTTTTCTTGCGATCCCTTATGACTTTGATCCCAAGAATGTGTGCACATTCTCCTAAGTCCTTCATATCGAATTGTTTGGACAACCATACCCTTACGTTCGATAACACCTTGACATTGTTGCCAATTAACAAAATATCATCTACGTATAGTACAAGAAATACCACCATGTTTCTGTTACACTTCTTGATACACAAGACTCATCCAGACACTGAATAAATCCATATGACTGGATTACTTCATTAAACCGGATGTTCCAAGATCTTGAAGCTTGCTTCAGTCCATAAATGGACCGATTGAGCTTGCACACTAGATGCTCTTTGCATTTTTCAATGAACCCCTCTGGTTGTTTCATATGGATGTTTTCTTCAAGACTTCCGTTAAGGAAAGCTATCTTGACATCCATTTGCCAAACCTCATAATCCATATGAGCAGCAATGGATAAGAGTATCCGGATAGACTTAAGCATAACTACCGGTGAAAAGGTCTCCTCATAATCGATTCCCTCTTTCTGAGTTTACCCTTTTGCAACAAGCCTTGCTTTGAAGGTTTCTACCTTCCCGCCTGTCCCTCTTTTCCTTTTGTAAATCCACTTGCACCCAACAGCTTTTACACCATTTGGTGGTTCTACAAGCTCCCAGACCTTATTAGAATACATAGATTCTATTTCAGAATTCATTGCCTTTTTGCTAAGATACTGCATCTTTATCTTGGAGTGCTTCGTCATATGTCCGGGGATCAGGTTCATGTTTTTCCGGGATCAAGTCCGAAGATTCTCCCAAAAACATGAATCTCTCAGGTTGCCTAACAACCCTTCCACTACAACGAGACACTGTCTGTAACTATGCATCATTTGTAATATGTGTTGCAGTTTCTTGTGGTACTTCATCTTGTACTGTTGGTACTAAAGTAGACGTGTCCTCTCTCATTTCTTCTAGAACAATTTTACTTCTGGGCTTGTGGTCCATTATATAGTCTTCTTCTAAAAACTGGGCATTGGTGCTAACAATGACCTTCTGGTCTTTAGGACTATAAAATAAACTACCTTTCGTTACTCTAGGATAACCCATAAACACGCGAACTTTTGTGCGAGATTCTAACTTATCAACATCTGCTTTCAGCACATGTGTTGGACTACCCCAAATTCGAATATGTCTTAGACTGGGCTTTCGCCCATTCCACAATTCTGTGGGAGTAGAGAGTACTGATTTAGAAGGTACTAAGTTCAGAATGTGCGCTACTGTTTCCAGAGCATATCCCCAAAACGAATTTGGTAATTCTGAATAACTCATCATCGATCTAACCATCTCTATAAGAGTCCTATTCCTTCGTTCTGCCACACTATTCTGTTGGGGTGTACCAGGTGCGGACAACTGGGATTGAATCCCGACCTTTGATAAGTAATTCCTAAACTCTCCTAAGAGGTATTCGCCACCACGATCAGATTGTAGTGTCTTGATACTTTTACCAAGACGTTTCTCCACATCAGCCTTGTACTCTTTGAACTTATCAAAGCAGTCAGACTTGTGGCGCATCAAGTAAATGTATCCGTATCTCGAATAATCATCTATAAAGGAGACAAAGTATTCGAAACCACCTCTTGCCTGTATAGACATAGGACCACACAAATCAGAATGAACCAGTTCTAACACATCTTTAGCTTTATACCCCTTGGCCTTAAAAGGTCTCTTGGTCATTTTATCTTCCAAGCAAGATTCATAGGTCGGAAAGTTTTCCACCACTAATGAACCCAAGAGTCCATCAGCTATAAGCCTTTGAATCCTACTTAAGTTAATATGACCAAGTCTTAAATGTCATAGATATGTTTGGTTCATCTCCGAAGGTTCCTTTCTCTTATTGGAATTAGAAGATGTGTTATTAATTTTCATTTGTTGCTTTGTGGAAGAAATTGGATTTAAAGTATATAAATTGCCAACCAATGCACCAGAACAGATAATAACCCTATTTTTCTTTATAACCACATTGTTATTAAAAGAAACAGAATATCCATCCAAATATAGTTTAGAAACTGAAATTAAATTCTTTCTGAAACTGAGTACATAAAGACAATTTCTTAAAACCAAACTTCTATTCCTATCAAATAATAAGTAGACGTCTCCCACTGCAACAGCCGCCACCATAGTAGCATTGCCCATGTAGACGGTTATCTCTCCTTCAAATAGTCGTTGGGTTTCCTGGAACCCCTACAAAGAGTTGCAGACATGATCAGTGGCTCCCATATCTACACACCACGTGTTGATAGATAGCATCGCTAAATATGTTTCAACTACTAGAGCATGAGATATACCTTTAGTGTTCTCTCTCCTACGAGGACAGTCTGCCTTCCAATGTCCTGACTGCTTACAGATGAAGCACTTGCCCTTCGGCTTCTTCATTCCAGCCTTTTGTCCTATACCTTGAGGTTTATTCACCTTCTTTGCTGAAACAGCCTGTTTCTTCTTCTTCTTGCTTTTTGATTTAGAAGTAGAACTATTTTCGGCATAGTGAATTTGAGAATTATGACGAAATAGCCCTTCTGCTGCCTGAAGTTCTGTCAGCAGTTCCGCCAATGAATACATCCTTTTATTCATATTATAGTTCAGGCGGAAATGCTCAAAACTTCTAGGTAGTGTTTGGAGAATAATATCGATCTGGGGTTCCCCATCGATTTCTCCTCCAATAATTTGTATTTCGTTCAAATAAGCCATCATTTTTAGGATATGATCCCTTATGGGAGTCCCTTCTATCATGGTGGCTGTCATTAACTTTCTCATAGCTTCTTGCCTAGCGGCCTGATCCTGGTGACCAAAGAGATCCTTGAGATTGTTCATTATATCATAAGCTATTGGTAAATCCTAATGCTGATGTTGCAGCACATTTGACATTGAAGCCAAAATGTAACACCGCACCATCTCTTCTGCCTTTACCCATTTCCTATGATTCTCAATCTCCTCTTGGGTAGACTCACCATTAGGCACATTAGGGCACTCCTTTGACAGTACAAACTTATAACCCTCAACAATTAGGACAATGTCCAGGTTTCTTTTCCAATCTATATAATTGGGACCAGTAAGTTTGTTCTCTTTCAATGTGATGGCCAGTGGGTTGAAAGTCATCCTAAGAATCATAAAATAAACTTTGGTCAAGACTCTAAATTTAGAATAATATTGATTCCTCAAACAATACTATTTAAATTAACCAACACATCAAATCACCATGAATTTTGCATGTCACGATAGTATAGACATATACAAAATCAAACATTTGTAAGAGGAGGTTTTACCCATTAATTTTATTCTTGTCAACCTAACTTTATCACAAATAAAATTAATAGTTGGTTTTCCTTTGGTCACACAAATAATAGCAGTGACTCCGATGGGGAGGATACTATTAGATGTGCCTAAGTGTATAGCATTACTTGACACTTAGTTCATTAAATAAGATTGTGCCCCTTCCGATGGGGAAGATCACACGCTCCTAATTAATTTTCTATAGTCATCCAAAAATGGAAGTTTGATCTAGTGATCCACAAACGAACTCATCCGATATGGAGGAAGGCACTCAGAGCTAACGCGCAAGTTTGTTTGCATCACTTACAAACCAGTAATGGAGACCGTGGAATTTATTAAAAAATCCCTCTCCCACTTAGTTATTTAAGGTGAGGAATTTTGAACTAGTAAGCACACATCACATACATAACAGTAAATTAAAGCAATAAATATGGAAATTATTTTTCAACTATTATGGTCTTTTCTATCACTGTCCTTCGCGTGCTGCCAGCCCTAGGGTTCATGTCATCGGATCCATCGAGCTTCCTTTTTTCGCTGCGTATCTGGTCCTCCAATAGTACCACGCCTTGCAAGGATACGATCCGTGACAAAAATAGAAATTTACATGTATCGATCCTATATTCCACAGAGGAATGTACATATAATCTAGATCGAACCAAAAATGTAAAATCCTAATAACTAATACAGCTCTTGCTGTATTTAATATTACAACCATGCACACACAATAAAAGGCCCATGACATGTCCAAGGGTCCAATCACACACAATATCTGTAAGCCATAATAGTTGGAGCCTGCAACCACAGAGTTAGCACATCCTACTATTATCCTGCCTAAATTATGTATGACATGTGCATAATTAAACTGAAAACCAAACACACAGAGGCAAACCCTAGCTCTGATACCAATTGTTGGTTGGTCCTAGGAAGATCGTACCGGTTCCACTATACAAAAATTTTGTACAAGTGTCGAACCTTTCCTAAATAACCTATTGTGTTCTTTAGAAATTAAATTAGGAATCGCAAACGGAACTTAACATTATTGATTGCAAATTTAACTTATCTGTTCTTAATGGTTTAGATTTGGATCGCAAACGATGCATAACATTATTGATCCAAATCCACCTATGTTATAAATTCAATTAAATATTAATTTCCAAAATTGGTTTCCAGGACTACATGGTGAGGCACTAGTCCTTCTTGGGTATGGGATCATCCACCACCGCCTAGACAAAGCCTTTTAAAGAAAATCTAATATTTAATTTCCTTATATAACTCTAGGTTTAACCAAAAGGAACAATCAAATCACAAATTCGAAAAACAAAAAAACCCAAACTTGAATCACAAATTCGAAACTCTAGAATCATATGCCTCTTGTGTTTAGAATTCATACAAAGAAAAACTAGCATGATGCGGAAAATAATTACTAGTTATACTTTTCTTTGTATATATGCAACGACCTCTTGATCTTCTGCCATATTCCTCGCCTCCTCTTGGACGTCGTGTGGGTGACGAACCTCCAAGATGAACTGGTACCACCCAAAAGCTCCTCCTCCTTCTCTAAGTTTCGGCCACAACCACCACCAAGGAACAAAAGAGAGCAAGGGGAAAGGAAAGGGGAGAGGGCCGGCCACAAGAGAGAGCACAAGCAAGAGAATAAGAATTGATACCTCATGAGGCCTCTCCTCCCCTTCTTTTATAATACTTGCCCAAGGCAAATAAGGAAAGATTTTTACAAAAAATTAAAATCTTCCTCATGTTTCCTTTCCTCCTTTTTAATTCCTTTTTCTTCTCTTAATTGATTGAATGGTCGGCCCCTTGCTTGGGCACCAAGCAAGGGTGGTCGACCCTTAAAAGAAGAAATAAATCTTGTAAAAATTTTATAAGCAAAGAAGGAAAACTCTTATAAAATTTTACAAGCTCTCTTTTAATTTCCTAATGTGGATGTTTTAAAAAAGGAAAATTTTAAAACAAGTTTTAAGATTTAAAACTTCTCATTTAAAATTTCCTTTTTTAACATGGCTACAAAAAAGGAAAGTTTTAAATTTAAAACTCTCTTTTTAAAAATCATGTGGATGGTTAAAAAAGAAAAGTTTTAAAACTTTTAAAACTTTCTTTTAAACCATGTGGCCTAATTCAAATAAGGAAAGTTTTATAATTTTAAAATCTCTCTTTTAAAACTTGTAGATATCTACAAAGAGAAGATTTTAAAAATTCAAAACACCCCTCACACTTTGAATTATGTGGCCGGCCCCCTTCTTACTTGGGCACCAAGCAAGAGGCCGGCCCCTTTGAGGAGGAAGTGGTCGGCCCCATGGCTTGGTCACCAAGCCATGGGCCAGCCCCCTCTTGGACACCAAGATGGGCTTTTCATGAGTGGATATGAGGCATTAATGAGGCTACGACAGGGACCTAGAGGAGAAATTAGTTTTGGCCTCCCGACGAGCTTGAATATCCTGTGTTCGCCCTGAACACACAACTCAAGTTCATCAATGATAACTCATTCCACTAGAGAGTTATTATTATACTACCGCACAAATCTCAAATTATATTATGGGTTCCCTATGTTTAAGATATCGGATGTTCAGATGTCTACTAATTAATTGAGTTACTGACAACTCATTTTAATTAATGTCTTAATCCAAGAGTAGTACCATTTATCCTTATCGTCATGTCAGACTAAGTCCACCTGCAGGGTTTAACATGACAATCCTTATAAGCTCCTCTTGGGGACATTATCAACCAAGATTACTAGGACACAATTTCCTTCTATAATCAACAACACACACTATAAGTAATATCATTTCCCAACTTATCGGGCCTTTTGATTTATCGAACTAAATCTCACCCTTTGATAAGTTAAAGAAATAAATACTAAATATATGTGCTTGTTATTATATTAGGATTAAGAGCACACACTTCCATAATAACTAAGGTCTTGTTCTTTTATTAAGTCAGTAAAAAAAAACTTACCTTAAATGGTCCTGCTCAATACACTTAGAGTGTACTAGTGTAATATATTAGTTAAGATAAACTAATACCTAATTACACTACAACTATTCCAATGGTTTGTTCCTTTCCATCTTAGTCGTGAGATACTGTTTATAATTTATAAAGAACCGATAACATAATCTTCTGTGTGTGACACCACACACCATGTTATCTACAATATAAATTAATTGAACAACTACATTTATCATGTAAATGTAGACATATTTGACCAATGTGATTCTTTATTTCAAAATAAATATTTACAAAAGCTAGGTTTTTAGTATACACTCTAACAGGTTCATGGTGGAACACGAGAAAACCATGTTTAAGGGGTGAAAAATCCATTTTGTCGGAGCCCTGTAAACCTGACATATTTGAACAGTTTGAAGGAGGTATAAAAGGGTTGAGAAACTCATTCTTTGACTCATCTTAGGTTTGGGACTTCATCCCTCTCCTTGGGGAAGGGTTTTCCCCTTAGGAGGAAATCCTAGAGCTTCCATCTCTATCAATCCGAATGATCCGTCCACCTCCAATGCAAGGGAACACCTCTAAAGATATCGGGCTTCAAGGTCCGCGATCGTTGATCGCTTACTGTGGAAAATAACTATATTGCGCAAAATGTTTACAAATATGTATTACAATAAGTGCAATAATAAAAATTTATACCGACGACAATAATCAGAATCTCGGAGCTTCAGGTCGTCGGGGACTTGCAACAGCACTTCAAGGTATCTCTTATGCAGCAGGATGTAGAAAGGTCGCTTGGAATTGAATGCCTTGAGTGCTGCCTCGAGAGTTTCTTTTATACACTGCTGGAGGCGCCTCCAAGCCTGTCCAAGGCGCCTCCAGGCCTCCCGAGTCGCCCGTATGGATCAGCACAGAACTGGTTGCAACTTATCTGGTTGAAGGCGCCTCCAAGCCACTCCAAGGCGCCTCCAACCTCAGGTCCAAGGCGCCTCCAACCTCAGGTCCAAGGTGCCTCCATCTTCATCCAAGGCGCCTCTAGCACTGCTTCGCAGCCAGCTCCAGCTTTGCACCCGAGGTGCCTCCAAGTTCCATGGAGGTATCTCAGACATTGTTCATCCGAGGTATAACATGCTCTTTTGCTCCTGCAAAATGTGTTAGTCCCAAACACATACCCTGCAAAACAAAGTTAGCACATAATAGTTAAGGTAAATAAGATATTGACAGTCTCCCGACTATCCGGGTCTGACTTCGGATTTCCTACCAGAAACCCTAGGTCGACCCGACGCCTACTGTTCCCTCTATGGGGAACGTGTCCTCACCTACTCCACTTAGGAGATTTACCTTTTGCCAGTTCGGTCCTCTAGACCGACTGGACTTTTGCTCAGCGTCCTAAGCTTCCGGTCTTCATGCTGGATGTCCGATCCTCGACCCATCCAGACTTCTACCCGGTTCGCGACACCAGGATTTTAACCTAAGGTTACCACCCCCTAGGATTTTTGCTCGAAGCTCCGACCCGCCAAGACTTCCCGCATAAGGTTACCACCTCCTATGACCTAGGGTTTCCACCCCCTAGGGTTTTCCACTTGCCTAACCGCAGCTAGGACTTTCCTGAAACACTCAATCATACACATTAGATAACAATTAAGCTTAACTTTGAATCCCTTTGCCATTATCAAAACTAAGGTTCGATCGTCGGATGCTTCCCGCACCAACAATCCCCCCCCTTTTTGATTATGGCAACCGAAATTCAAAGTTAAGTAAAAAAATGCAATAAAGATAAACATAAATAAGTACAAGCATAAATAAAACATAAGCACATACAAAGCTCCCCCTTAATAAAAATTTTCTAGTTATTTTGAAATTTCTTTAATTTTCTTTGAATTTTCTTATACTCTCCCCCTTTGCCATATATCAAAATAAATAAGAGAGAAATTGAGTATAGAAATAAATGTTTAGCTTTTTAGAATTAATTTTCTTGTAAACATTTAGCTAAGATAAAAAAAATTTCCATAAGTTTGGAAACATAAGTTTTTTTCTTTTAAAATCTAAGTTTGAGAAATACTTTCATCTAAGATTTATCTAAGATTTTTCAAATGTTTTTTGAAAGTATATATATATATATATATATATATATATATTAAAATAACTTTACAAATGATTTTATAATTATTTACAAAGTGTTTTCAAATAATTTTTCAAATGATTTTGAAATAATTTTCAAAGTTTTTAAACATTTTTAAAATGATTTTTCAAAAAAATTTTAAAGGATTTTTAAAATGATTTTTCAAATAATTTTAAAAGATTTTTTAAAGAATTTTTAAAAGATTTTTCAAATAATTTTTTAAAAAAAAATTAAAAGATTTTTCAATAATTAATACATCTGATTATAGAGTTAATTAAGTTGATTTGAATTGAATTAATTTATTTTAAATTGAATGTATTTGATTATTTTTAGACTAAGTTTAACGTAGATCCGTCTCACCCGATTCTACGTTATCAATCAGATAATCTTAAGTAATTTTGTGAGATAGTTATCTTTAATTTAGGTTAGTTCTAAGGATTAATTTACATTTGAGTTAAACTTAGGTTTTCCAATTAGTCAATTAAATATGTATTTCAAAGATTGGTTCCCAGGTCGTGGCGAGGCACTTGGCCTTCTTGGGTATGGGATCATCCACCACTTCCTAGACAGAACCGCTCAAGGAAATTATATTTAATTTTCTTTTTGAAACCCCTAGATTTAACTGGACAAGTGTAAGTTATGCCTACGTCCTTAAACTATCCTAAATCTAACCATGCATATAAAAAAAAATAAACAAGTATTAATCAGTTCTATCTATTGGTAAAGATGGTCTTTATATTGGCTCCCCCTGGATCATAGCCTCGATATGGTCTATCAAGGTAATGGATCTGATCCTTGGGGACCCAATATTGTCCAAGTCCAACTTGATTAACCAAGTTTGACCTGGGGACCCATGCTTGAATTATGTTTCTATTATTTCTATTAACTAAGGATAGATATGATTTATATTTACTTTTGATTTTGAATCCAAGTCCGGACTTGTTGTAAACGACTCGCTGATTTCCAAGAATCAGATCCAAATTCTTGGAATCTATGGTGAATCGTTCCAACATGTCCTTGAGTTCTTTAATTTGAGTTTTCAAATTGGAATTTTCTTCTTCAAGTTGTTCGACTTGAGTTGAGTTTCCAATTTGAACTGGCTCAGTTAAAGAACTCAAGCCAGTCGCTTCCTTAAGGGTTGCTACCTCCTTTTGGAGTGACTTGACCCGAACGTTGGATTTAGCCAATTTTTTAATCAAGTAAGGTACTAATTCTTGCAATTCATCTAAATGAGTTTCGGCGAGTAGGGCACTTATAGTGGGGTTCAGTCCTTCGGAAACGGATGCGGATCCGTGGCTTCACTCGGACTCGATTTCTGACTCGCTCTCAGTTTCTTAATCGGTTTCGACAATGCTCGCTTGCACTGGTAATGCAAGGAAGCTTGTCAGTTCTTCTTTATCAGTCTCGGATTCATCTGATGACTCGGACCAAGTCGCCTTCAACACCTTCCTTCTTTTCTTCTTGTTTGGACAATCTGGCTTGTAGTACCCCTTCTGGTTACAGCCGTAGTAGGTGACTCCAGTCTTGTCCTTCGTCTTCGTTTGAGTCGCCTTTTTCAGCTTACATATCTTCCGTATGAGCTTTACCAATTCGTAAATAGCCTCGTCATCGTCTTCTGCGTCTGATTCGTCTTTGGACTCCGGTTTGGTTTTGTGATTTACTTTAGCTTCCCGAGTTCTGCTTATACCTGCAATTAAGGCAATACCCTTCTCGACCGGGCGTGCATTAGTCTGCTCATGCAATTCTAATTCAAAAAAAAGTTGATCTAATTTTATTGACGAAAGATCCTTGGATACCTTGTATGCATCTACCATGGATGCCCACAAGGTATTCCTCAGAAAAGCGTTGAGTGCATACCTTATAACGCCCCTGTTCTCCACTCTTTGGCCGATCGCATGAAGCCCGTTGACTAGGTCTTGTATCCAGGCGTGGAGTTGGGTAGCCGTCTCACCTTCCTATAATTTAATATTATACAATTTATTCAAAATTAAATCGCGTTTACTTACTTTAGCCTCGGAAGTGCCCTCGTGCAGGTCGATCAGCTTCTCCCATTGCTCTTTGGCGCTTGAGAAGGGTCCAACTCTGTTGAGTTCTTCTTTTGTAAGTCTACATTGTAGCGTGCAGGTTGCTTTGGCATCGACTTCAACCTTCTTCTTTATACTAGAGTCCCAGTTGATGGATGAGACTAGTTCTCCCGCGCCGTCACGTGGAAGTTTGAGACCGGTCTGGATAATAATCCATATCTTGACTTGCGTCTTGAGGTGGTATTCCATCTGGTTCTTCCAATAGCCAAACTTGTCTTCGGTGAAAAGCGGGGGTCGGGCTGTACTGAAGCCTTCTTGGAGAGCCATGAAAGCAGAATCTCGCACACAAAGAAAAACAATGGAAAAGAATGTCCCAGGACTTAATCCTGGATTAGTAGTGCGGGAAAAAGATAGAAATGGAAATTCACGAATTTTGAGAAAAAATAATAAAATAATAAAATATTATTAAAATAATAAAAAAATATTATTTTAAATTTTTGAAAATGCGATATTTTGCTAATGCCGACCAATGGTGAAACGATGAGAATGAATTTTTTGAAAACAATTTTGGAGGGAAAAACGAAAGGCGTACCCTATATGAACGAGAAAGCGACGAAGAAAAAAAATGCTCGAACGATAGTTGTACCAATTCAGAGCAACCCCGCTCTGATACCAATTGTTGGATCGAGAAGCGCTAGAGAGGGGGTGAATAGCGCTCGTGGCTTTCACTCGTTTTGGATTCGTAGAACTCGTTCAGAATAAAGCAGCGGAAAGATTAAAAGAAATAAGTACAAACACAGAAGACACTAGGAGTTACTTGGTTTAGATCCTAGGGCGACTCCTACTCCAAGGCCCGCGATCGTTGATCGCTTACTGTGGGCAACAACTATATCGCGCAAAATGTTTACAAATATGTATTACAATAAGTGCAATAATAAAAATTTATACCGACGACAATAATCAGAATCTCGGAGCTTCGGGGCGTCGGGGACTTGCAATAGCACTTCAGGGCGCCTCTTATGCAGCAGGATGTAGAAAGGTCGCTTGGAATTGAATGCCTTGAGTGCTGCCTCGAGAGTTTCTTTTATACACTGCTGGAGGTGCCTCCAAGCCTGTCCAAGGCGCCTCCAGGCCTCCCAAGTTGCCCGCGTGAATCAGCACAGAACTGGTCGCAACTTATCTGGTTGAAGGCGCCTCCAAGCCACTCCAAGGCACCTCCAACCTCAGGTCCAAGGCGCCTCCAGTACTGCTTCGCAGCCAGCTCCAGCTTTACACCCGTGGCGCCTCCAAGCTCCATGGAGGCGCCTCAGACACTGTTCATCCGAGGTATAACATGCTCTTTTGCTCCTGCAAAATGTGTTAGTCCCAAACACATACACTGCAAAATAAAGTTAGCACATAATATAGTCAAGGTAAAGAAGATATTGACAGTCTCCCGACTGTCCGGGTATGACTTCGGATTTCCTATCGGAAACCCTAGGTCGACCCGACGCCTACTGTTCCCTCTACGGGGAACGCGTCCTCACCTACTCCACTCAAGAGATTTACCTTTTGCCAGTTCGGTCCTTGGTGTTGGCCATTTTCATGTTATGTGGCGCTCCAAATTAATAAAGATTGGAACTCACATAAACTAAATAAAACACGTGTAGTAAGGAGTCCCTAGTTGTATTTTTCCAAGGTTAACTAATGAGTGTATGTGAATTCTTGAATTGGTTCCAATCATACTCTTAAATCATCAAGGTTAATTCAACATCAACTTACCAACAATTAAATTCAACATCAACTAATAGAATTTAAATGCATCAGTGAAGCAAGAAAGACAATCACTAAACCTTTAATTGTTAACCACAATCCATCATCACAATTAAACTCAAAAACTCAAACAAAATAAGAATTCATCATTCTACACTCAACATTCAACATTTAAGCATTCGGATTGCCTACTAAATCACTGTTTTTCATGAATAGAGGTAACCATCAAATAAGCTCAAGTACACATTCATATTCAATCTTCATCACAGTCACAACAAAAGATTCAATGCCTAGCAAAATGTTAGCTAACTAAATAACCAAAATTAAACAACTAATGTAAATCAAACTTCTAATTCAAAGCAAAATCAGATTTACAAACTAATCCCGAAGTTGAACAAGTTTTTAATTACAGAAATGCCACAAAATCAGGAGGTTTCAAATAAGAACATATTTGCATAAAGAAAACTAATTCAAAACTAAATTGCAATGTTAAGAAATCAGATCATCAGATCTGAGCAAGTGATGAACAATTCAAACATTAAGAAATAAAGAAAACTAAACCCTAAGCATTCCACAAACCCAAACCCATAGCAAAAACTCCCCCAATCTGCTGTAAAACAGAGTCGACTCTGGAAAACATCCTTCGGGCAACCAACAATGAAGAATCAAGCTTCCAGCTAATGCATCCTCTCCATCACAGCCTCTGGAAAACATCCTTCGGGCTCACGGATCGGGTAACACTCACAACGCACGAAATCAGTAGCTCAACTCTAGAAATTTGCTTCATCCAGCCAATTGATTAGATCGGTGCGAATTCAGCAGATGGTATGAAGATGGAATGAAATCCAGAGCTTCTGAGAAACACCCTTCGAGCTTCGGTGGCTGATGAAATTGCAGAGCATGGGAAACACCCTCTGCCTAGATCGCGGGAAGGGGAACAGAATCTCGAGCTCATGGACTGGGAAACAACCTCGACCGCTTCCTGACCTCGGACGACGAACGTCGGCAGCTCACTGATCGCTGGCGATGAAGAAACCTAGCTCGCGGATCTAGAAGTGGGAATGGGAGCGTCGGCGTCTCGTGGAGAAGACGAAGGCACTGTAGCATAAAATCACGAACCGAGCTCAGTGAACTGTAGCTTCTCACGCGGCTTTTAAACCTCCTCAAAACTGATCGGACGATCCAGATTGATTTGGGCTGGATCAATGGTTGGATCATCTCGGATCTGGATCAAAACCCTTGGATCTTCATCTACAGCTGTGATGTGCTTCCTCATAGCTCGGATGGACCAGATCCTTGACGGATGACTCAAATCTCTCTGATCTTCAATGGATGGTCCAAAACACTCCAAGGCTTGATCAACTTGATTAGCCCTTGATTTGAGCTCAAGTGTGGTCTGATCTGATCGAGTCCATGACCCTTTTAATGCCTACAAAATAATAATCAAATATTAGCACCAAATACCATGAAAATTAGCTAATTTACAATTAGGTCCAAAATCAAATGTAATATTGAAATATAATGTAAAATGTAAAATTAAGCTATGAAAAGATCATGAAAAATATGCATTATGAATTAAAATAATATAGCCAAATCATAGTTATCAAATCCCCCACACTTAATCTTGGACGTCCCGTTCAAGTCAAGAAAACCTAAAATCATCTCCGCACAAATTTCCTAGCAATACCTAGAAGATATTAAAAGGTAATTAACTAAGGTCATCTTAAAGACCACAAACAATCATGAATACAATCCAAACAATAATCAGTAGGTATGGTAGTTTCAATCCAATTGAGAAATGAAGCAAGTTGCACTCACACTCACAAGGTATTTACCTATTCTAGCCCTCACACTCAAAAATGCATTTTAGTGGAGCTCACTCAATGTCACTCACAACATTTTACTACCATAAGCTTGCTTATCTTCTAATTCTCCACCACTATAGACATAGCATACATAAATCAAAAGGACTTCATCAATAAGAATTGAATGGAAGCAAAAAGAACAATGAAAGTGGATGAAATAGGTAAAAGAAAAGAATTCAATGAAGTATATGAGAAGATAAGAGTATTGGAGAAATATACTTGATGAGTTGACCATTTTGATGTAAAAAGAGATGAATACCATTTGACGTTACCAATTCAAAATATCAAGCTAACCTCTCCTTCAATTTGATGGCTAACAAAAAATTTTGATACTCTATCTTCACCTTTGATACACTTTTGATGTGCCATTTTTCCAATTTTTTTCACTTGTTTTCCACTTAAATTCTAGCATTTAGAAGCTTAACAATCTCACATCTATTCATGAAGAAGAACTTCCTCCCCCACACTTAAAGCATTGGCCGTCTCGGGCAATGAAACACAACATATATCCAATGTCTTGATATTCCTTTAGCCATTGTTTTTCCTTTCTGTAGAATTTTTCTTTCTTTCTCTATTTCTGTTGGTGTTTCTACAGTTACAGATTTTTATTTTTCCAAAAATGTAGCTGACAAAATTCAAGATTTGAGAAGTTAAGTATTCAAGAAAATCTTCACTTCAACTAACATTCCAAGGCTTTATCAATAATAACCTTCCAATTCCAGTAGATCTGCTTAAGAGGTTCAGAACACAACTGACCAATTCCATAAATCAGCAACAAGAAAAGATATAACCTTTTTGATATAAAACATGATAGTCACAGAACGAACTTGTTACTGCTGATACCTCATTTACAACAACACTTCCGTTTCTAACTATTTCCATTTCTGGTAAATCAGAACACCCTTCAAATCTGATAGTTCCTCTGCTTATCATGTAATCTTAATTAGAAGCAAAGTTCCTATCTTAGCCCAAGTGCTAAAGATTCAACTTCTAAAAATTTCCAGTATTAAAGCTGATTCTGCATTCTGGTTTTCTCATATTTAATGTTTTAGAATTTCAAACTGGAAAGTGTTCTGATTTGCAATTAACACTCAATCGAATGAAAGGAGTCAAGATACCAAAATACTATTTGTTACTTTACTTTACAAAACTCCATCTGAGCTCCTCCCTTACTTAATACAATTTTTGAATTCTTGATACTCCATTTGTACATCAACAACAACATTTCAGATAGAAGTTCTGCCATTCCAACAGATTCAAAAATAACGTTGATTACTGAACAATTTAGGTTACTTGAAAATACAGCATCAAATTCCAAATTCAGCCATGCTTCATTTATGAAAATATAGAATTTCATTCTTGTAGATTTTCTTCCTACATTTCCTAGCTTCTGCTCTCTTCCAATTCTGCAGCTTCGACCATTCCTAACATCAGATTCTGTATCTGATTTCCATCAATTAAATTCAATGTAATTCCATTGAAGGCATGAAGAAATCAGCTCATATTAATGTATCACTTCAGATTTTCTTCAAAATGAAAGTGTTCTCTATAAATTTCCCCTGTTATAACAATCCAACAGCTAACTAAAATTCAGCAACTGCATTATTCCAAGCTTTTGAGTAAAAAACATCAAATAACATTACAAATCAGACATTTAACTTGGACAACAACAACCTTAGAAAATTTGAGAATTAAACTTGGCACAATCAAATGAGGTTGATACAACTCCTTGTTTAATTTGGTTAGAACTTTATATAATAATGATGATCTTTCAGAAGACAAAGAATTTTCTAAGCTGAAGTTTCAATGGATTGAGCTAAAGTTACATTGATAAGCAAGAAATCTAGAAATGTTTATATTTTCCATTGATCAGTGAAGGACCAATTTCAGAAATGCTTGTTGCTATAATTGAGTTACAGTTTCTGCTACAGTTGCAGAAGCCAACAATTGCATTCTTCCAAGCTTTTGATCAGATTCTGAAAATAGGATTAGTCACTGTCCAAGAAGTTCATTCAGCATTCTTTCTTTATATCTGATTCTGCAAATTCAGAATTAATTTCTGTCCAACAGCTACCATTTTCCAGTCTTCTTCCAATTCTTCCTCAATCCTTTACAGTTATCAACTGAAACGCAACTTATTTTCTCAGGATTCATTTGTTCTGCATCATATAGGACTCAACTCGAGTTTCTTCCTTGTTTAGATGTTGCTTCTAATCTTTTGATACACTTTTGATACAAAGTTCAGCAAACTTTGAATCCGTTCTGCATAATCTTCTACTTCAGAGGTCCCTAAAACTTATTGTTTCTTTGAAACCTTACAGCCACAAGATATTGCATCAATCCGTCTACAAAAGCATCAGCTAAGAATCTCTAAGATGGAATAAATTCCTGCAATTCATGTCTTCAAACCAAATTTAGAAATCCAACTTAAGACTCTAATGTGCCAAATTTTGTACGTTTCTGAAATGATCTGTTAAGTTATGGACCTTAAGTACAATTTGTTCTTGTTTCTCAGTGTTTGTAGAGTTTACTTCAGCAGCAATCTTCAACTACTATAGCTGCTAATCTAAACATATTTCAGATACCAAGCTACAGAATTTATGAATTCCTGTCAATTTCTATTTTCTATTTTCCCTTTTCTATTCTTCCGGCACTCAAACAAATAAGAAATTTGATTCAGAACCTCAAACTTGAAAGATTGATTAGAAAATAGCTTGAAAGATTGGCACAAACTTGGACAAACCAATTGAGGCCAGTTTCTGAATTCTGCAACTTAGTCTTCAATTTCAGAATTTGAATTCCACTATTACTTCAGTTCAATTCATCCAATTTCAATTTGGAACTGAGATAATAAGAGCTTGATTTTAGTACATTACTGATCAGAAACAGCTTGAAGGATTTACACCAAATAGCTCTCGACTCACTCTCATTTAACCTCTACATTACAGATATGCAGAATCCACACTGGCTATACTTTACATCTTGGTACTTGTTCTTAAACTCCATTCATCCTCGGTTCTTTACTGCATTTCAGCAGTTTAACAATAGGGTTCAGAAACTAGTTTCATAAATCAGATTCTAAACAAACAGAAGTTCAGAAAATCAGTTCAAAGCTTCTAGTTTCAAGAATTAAGGCAATTCTAGTTTCAGCAATCAAAACCTTTTCTTCTCTTGCTTTTCCCACAAACATTCAATACCACTCGGCCATAGATGTGCAATTCTATTGCATTGGTGGAAAATCAATTCAAGCTTCATTGAACACCTACAGTATTCTTGTTTACAGAATTCAGCTTGGAATGATACAACTCAAATGACATTTTATTCTTGTTTACTGCTTCTTCTGCATTAGCTATTTCTTGTGCAGAATTAAAACCAAATCATTTCTACATAAGCAATGAATCCAATAATTAATAAGATGATATCAGTTCTGTGAGTACGAATTTGTCTGTTAGCTTCAAGACTCCCTAGCTAACAGAAATGATGTATCACTATTTGCCTTCATTTCTGCCTCGTCATCTAGCATCAACCTTCGTTTAATTTCAATAGCCACTCTCTGCAGATTCTACTCTTTTCCTCACTCTGTTTTTAGTGTTCTTCAGTTTCAGATTTTTCACAATTGTAAATTAGTTTCTGCTGTTCTTGTTTCAGAATGGCTCCAGCTCTTCATAAGCATGAAAACAATGAAAATTTCAAAGGAAGGAGAATAATAGTAGTCCTGTTATCACAAAGAACCAAAGGCTGCAGCTGGATACAAAAACTAGCACACACAAACAAGAAGTTTGCAGAATCAGCTTCTTAGTTTCAGATTTGGTCATGCACTTTACACAGAATTCCAGCATGCATCCATGATCCACTTCCACATAACACTTCTAATAGTCACCAAAACTCACTGATTCAGTTCCTGATCAGCATCCAGCTTAATAACTCAACAAAACTTACTGATTTCAGCATTGAAATGCAGCTGCCAAATTCCTGAACAGATTTGATATTCAACAAAATGGCACATTAGAAACTTGAGTTGATACATTCTTCACAGCTTGATTGGTTTCGTTCTTGTTTCTTCGTCTGAAATAAGTATAGAGTTGCTGAGTTGGTCCATTCCTGCAATTCCAGTTCAACACTTAGCTTCTAAATTCAATTTCAGTTCCCAGCAGCACTATTCAGTTTCAGTTTTTGAAATTCTTCACTGCTCAATTTCCAACACTACATTTCCTGAGTTCCATTTCAATTATTTGCTTTCTTTTATCAGCAATTTCCTTCAAAACTCATACTTGCACAAACTTGACTGTCACTTCCTAGGATTCTAAAATTTTCAAGCTCAAAGTCCTTGTCAACATCATAAATCAAAGTACATATAATCAATTCTAGCATAACTTCTGAACATCACATTACATCAAGTAACAATAGCAAGGCCACGCTTTAATACATTCAAGGAATGCTCTTTACTATCATCTTCCACAGTAGCATAGTTTGAACCAAGCTCCCAAAATATGCTAAGAAAGCAAAGATCTAAAACATCATGGCACCACCCAAGACTTCAAGATCCCCCCACATATGCAACTTTTTCTCCCACACTTAAAATTTTGGATATTCTAACTCATCAAGCAATTAATCCAAAACTCCAAGTGAAATAGAGCAAGCAAAAATAATAAAAGGTTAAAATGCTAGACAAGAGAATTTGAAGAAAATTGTAGGGAAAGAATTTGAAATTATAAGGGAACAAGAATGATAAATATCCTTCATCTCCATGCATACATATGCTATTGTGACTTTGAAAAGAAACAAAGCAAGTTCTAGAGTTTCAATTGTTGTAAGTGCATGTCACACAAAAAAAAATAATGAGATATGGCTTAAGATGGTCCTCTCTAGGTATTTTTTATATGCAATCAAGACCAATTGATCAAATTGAAATCCACCACCATTTTAACCAATTTCATGTAAGAAAAGTATCCAATCATGTTAAATGACCTAAAATTGATGATCAAATTTAAGAAGCTTTTACCATCTTAAAAATATTGCTAGAAACTTCCATGGAGGACTTATTAAAAATAAAGTGCTATGTACTAAACAAAAATGCAAAGTATGAAAGTAAAATGCAAAGTGCAAAGTATGTAACTAAAGAAATGCATAAAATGAATTTATTAACAAAGCATGAATTAAAATGCAAAAGAAAATGAAATTGGAACCAACTTCCCTTTAATTCCGGTGGTCGAAGAAGATTTAACAACAAAATCCACACCGGTAGAGGTGTAATTGTGGTTCCACTAAAGTTCTTTTTATTCTTCATTTTTCCTATCAAAGCTTTTTCTGGAGGACGGAGGCAGTTCAGTTCAAGCATCCGCTCCGGGAGCTTGTATTCTCATACAACATCATTAAAAGACAAGACCTCCCATACACATGTGGGATAAAAAGAAAATAGGAGAATATTAGTGTGGGTAGAAAATTTATCAAGAAATGAATCACACCTAATGAAATCAATGAACGGTACCTCTATGAAATTTTCTGAAAAATCACAAATAATACTCACCTTGTATTGTTGAAAAATACCTGGAGTGTTGATTGTTACCTCTTCATCAAATGAATGCTCAAGATGTGGTTCTGGTGAATGTACATCCTCATGTAGTGATTCTTGGGTGCTTGGCTCCAGAGCACAAGTCCCTACACTTATATCTTCAACTTCCCTTTCTGGTGATTCTTGAGGTAATACTTCCAGTAAACACTCCCCTACACTTAAATCATCTTCAAAAAAATGTTCAGAACATGAATCACTATCAACATCTTCAACAACAAAATCATTAGGATTAGAAATTTGCATAATTACATCATTATCACAAAAAATACTAGAAAAATCATGTGAATTAATGGAAGTAGGGTCAGGCCTGACAGAATCGCTACTTTCCATCTCTCCACTGGAGTTTTGTGCTTGCAGCTGATTGATAGATGATGCAATTTGATCCAACTGTAACTGTATGTTCTGTATCCTTGAGAATTACTGCTCTTGATGTTCACTCATTTGTTGCATAATCTCCCTGAGTTTCCATGTTGTCTCATCCATTTGAGGGTCATTTTGTTGAAAAGGTTGTGGGATAAAATTTGTTGAAACTTCTTGGAACCCATATGAACTCTAGTAGACTGGATATGACTCAATTAATGGTCCTTGTGTATTTTCATACCTGAAACATGAATTATCTACCTAATTAGCATTAAAACCATTAGAAAATGATTCATACCTATTTTGTTGATCCATGCTTGGGTAAAACTGATACTCAGGCTGAAAATATTGATTTTCCATTCTACCTCCAAAATTCTGAAAATATGGATCCATGCTAAAGAAATCTCCTGTTCTTCACTATAACACTAGAAATCAAAATTAGAAGATTCAAGAGCATAAAGTTTCATACACATGAAAACATGAACAGTAAAAGCACTTAATAATTCAAGAACAAACCAACATGAAAATGCAAAAAGAAATAAGCAACCAAATCAATCAACATGCTAACAAATAAAATCAATCAATGCACAATCTAAAATTAAACACACTTTACTAGTTAGTTGCTCCCCGACAAACGGCGCCAAAAGTTGGTGTTGGCCATTTTTCATGTCACGTGGCGCTCCAAATTAATAAAGATTGGAACTCACATAAACTAAATGAAACACGTGTAGTAAGGAGTCCCTAGTCATATTTTTCCAAGGTTAACTAGTGAGTGTATGTGAATTCTTGAATTGGTTCCAATCATACTCTTAAATCATCAAGGTTAATTCAACATCAACTTACCAACAATTAAATTCAACATCAACTAATAGAATTTAAATGCATCAGTGAAGCAAGAAAGACAATCACTAAACCTTTAATTGATAACCACAATCCATCATCACAATTAAACTCAAAAACTCAAACAAAATAAGAATTCATCATTCTACACTCAACATTCAACATTTAAGCATTCGGATTGCCTACTAAATCACTGTTTTTCATGAATAGAGGTAACCATCAAATAAGCTCAAGTACACATTCATATTCAATCTTCATCACAGTCACAACAAAAGATTCAATGTATAGCAAAATGTTAGCTAACTAAATAACCAAAATTAAACAACTAATGTAAATCAAACTTCTAATTCAAAGCAAAATCAGATTTACAAACTAATCCCAAAGTTGAACAAGTTTTTAATTGCAGAAATGCTATAAAATTAGGAGGTTTCAAATAAGAATAGATTTGCATAAAGAAAACTAATTCAAAACTAAATTGCAATGTTAAGAAATCAGATCATCATATCTGAGCAAGTGATGAACAATTCAAAGATTAAGAAATAAATAAAACTAAACCCTAAGCATTCCACAAACCCAAACCCATAGCAAAAACTCCCCCAATCTGCTGTAAAGTAGAGTCGCCTCTGGAAAACATCCTTCGGGCAACCAACAGCGAAGAATCAAGCTTCCGGCTAATGCATCCTCTCCATCACAGCCTCTGGAAAACATCCTTCGGGCTCACCGATCGAGTAACACTCACAACGCATGAAATCAGTAGCTCAACTCTAGAAATTTGCTTCATCCGGCCAATTGATCAGATCGGTGCGAATTCAGCAGATGGTATGAAGATGGAATGAAATCCGGAGCTTCTGAGAAACACCCTTTGAGCTCCGGTGGCTGATGAAATCGCAGAGCATGGGAAACACCCTCTGCCTGGATCACGGGAAGGAGAACAAAATCTCGAGCTCACAAACTGGGAAACACCCTCGACCGCTTCCTGACCTCGGACGACGAACGCCGGTAGCTCACTGATCGCCGGCGATGAAGAAACCTAGCTCGCGGATCTGGAAGTGGGAATGGGAGCGTCAGCGTCTCGCGGAGAAGACGAAGGCACTGTAGCACAAAATCACGAACCGAGCTCAGTGAACTGTAGCTTCTCACGCGGCTTTTAAACCTCCTCAAAACTGATCGGACGGTCCAGATTGATTTGGGCTTGATCAACGGTTGGATCATCTCAGATCTGGATCAAAACCCTTGGATCTTCATCTACGGCTGTGATGTGCTTCCTCGTAGCTCGGATGGACCAGATCCTTGACGGATGACTTAGATCTCTCTGATCTTCAATGGATGGTCCAAAACACTCCAAGGCTTGATCGACTTGATTAGCCCTTGATTTGAGTTCAAGTGTGGTCTGATCTGATTGAGTCCATGACCCTTTTGATGCCTACAAAATAATAATCAAATATTAGCACCAAATACCATGAAAATTAGCTAATTTACAATTAGGTCCAAAATCAAATGCAATATTGAAATATGATGTAAAATGTAAAATTAAGCTATGAAAAGATCATGAGAAATATGCATTATGAATTAAAACAATATAGTCAAATCATAGTTATCAGTTCTCCAGACCGACTGGACTTTTGCTCAGCGTCCTAAGCTTCCGGTCTTCATGCTGGATATCCGGTCCTCGACCCATCCAGACTTCTACTCGGTTCGCGACACCAGGATTTTAACCTAGTGTTACCACCCCTTAGGATTTTTTCCCGAAGCTCCGACCCGCCAAGACTAAGGTTACCACCCCCTATGACCTACCACCTCCTAGAGTTTTCCACTTGCCTAACCGCAGCTAGGACTTTCCTGAAATACTCAATCATACACATTAGATAACAATTAAGCTTAACTTTGAATCCCTTTGTCATTATCAAAACTAAGGTTCGATCGTCGGGTGCTTCCCATACCAACATCCCTTTAACCAAACATCTAGAGTATTACCTAAAAAGTGAGGATAATTCTCCAAAAAGAAGTATCTAATTAGGCTTAATGAGTTATCTTTAATCCTATGTTAATAAATGTCTTATGTAATATAGAGATTGTATGATCGAGGGCCCTAGTGACTAAGGTATCCCTTTAATCGGACTTGCTAGGTTACCTCTTCTACTTAGTGGCATCAGATACCAATAGGGATAGCACTCAGATATGATCGTCATGGGGTAGTGTCGGTATTTAGTTAGACTTCCTACATGTGCATAAGGATGGAGGTAAGGAGATAAATAATGCATAGCGATATTAACTAGCAACATAATGAAATCAAACTCCTAGAATCATTCCCCCAACCAACTTCACCTTCATTCACTTACGCTCCCTCTCTCTCTTCTCTTCACTCCCTCTCTCTTGCTCCTTCTCTTCCTCTATTAATTGTTCATGAGTCAACACAAGGATGTCGAATGGATGTGCTCGTGTGTTAATGTCAATTTGTTGGCAGCGGTCGGATGTAGTTGAGTGGTAGCACAGTAGTATCGTGAAGGAGCAGCCAAATAGTCAAGAATGAGCATAGAAAAGTACCCTGAAGGCTAGCTAAATGTTCCTTGTAAACACTGTTGGAGGTGCCTCCAACAGCTCAAGGTGCCTCCAACTACACTTATCCGATCTAAACATTATGGTCTTTACTTGTATGAGGGCACCTCTATCAGCTTTGAGGCACCTACAATGCGCTCTGAGGTGCCTCCAATACGCTCTGAGGCACCTCCAATACGCTCTAAGATGTCTCCCCACAGCAAAACTCTATCCTCAAACTTTATTCATGTAAGGGTGCCTCCGCCCTATCCAAGGCCCCTCCATTAAGCTTCGAGGTGTCTCCCTGTAGCTCTGAGGCGCCTTAAGCATTATCCATCCAAGACTAACTTTTGCATTTTAACTCCTGCAAAATATGTTAGTCCAAATAACAAAGATACCCTGCAAAATAAAGTTAACACACGAATAAAATAAATAAATTTATAACTTAGATCTTATCTTATCAAGACCGGGATCTAGTCATGATCTTAACTTAGACATTCAAAATGGATCTAAGCTGGACCAGCGCCTACAGTACCACTGGGCTCGTCCTCATTGAATCACCCTCCTCTAATGCCTACCTTACTTACCATTTGTTTGTTGGTGCAATATTCCCTAGGTCAAGGTTGACCTGGTTGACTGAGCTTGACTTGGTTCAAGCTCGAGTCTTGATGTTTGAATTTCGATTGACAATACATGTAGACAACACATGGAGATTGCAGGTGCGATTGTTCATGTGGGAGATTGTGAAGAAGAGTCAAGTAGGTCAAGGTTGACTGGATACTTGACTGGAAAATCCTAGTGAGTGAAGCCAGGTGAAAGTCCTAACTGGGAGGTTAGGCAGACCGAAAAATCCTGGTGAGTGAAGCCAGGTGAAGGACCAAGTGAGTGAAGCTAGGCAGCTGGAAAATCTTGGTGAGTGAAGCCAGGTGAAAGACCTAGTGAGTGAAGCTAAGCAGTATGGAAAGTCTTGGTGAGTGAAGCCAGGCAAATGAGAAGTCCTAGTGAGTGAAGCTAGGTAGAAGGAAAGTCCTAGTGAGTGAAGCTAGGCAGAAGGAAAATCCTAGTGAGTGAAGCTAGGTGAAAGTCCTGGTGAGTGAAGCCAGGCACAGGAAATCCAGATGGATCAAGTTTGATCAGACATCTGGTGTTGGGAAGCCCAAGTAGGTCAAAGGGATTGACCAGATACTATTAGTTAGAGCCCTAGAGCCAATCATTTGATGATTGTATTATGGACTTGTTGTATCATATTCTTATATAAATAAAGGCATTTGTTTTTGGTTATTGTGCCCTCTTACTATATGGTTCCATATAATTATGGAACCAACCCTAGGTCAAAAGGTCAAGTCAAAAATACAAGGGAAGTCATCCCTAGAAGTATTTTTGCAACAACAAACGTGACTAAGACCTCTAAGAAGTCTAAGAAAGTCACTAAGAAGGTCACAAAGGAAGCAATTCCTAGGGTTGACCTAGAAAAATTAACTAAGGCTCCTAAGAAGCCTAACAAGGTCAGTAGGAAGGTATCTAGGGAAGTTATCCCCAGTGAATACCTAGAGAATCCAAGGAGCACCAATAGGTTTTGGGTTCCTAGGAGCATTTTCTCTACCCCTTAGATGGGTTAGAGAGTGTCAACTCAAATTGAAAGGGTAGTTAGCCCAATCATGATGAAGTTGGCACTCTAAGAGCATTTTCAAGGTTATTGTTAACCTTTGAAAATGATGAGAATTAAAGGATTGCTCTTGGAAAGAGTAAGATGTGCCTTAATGTGAGTTGATTTTAAAATTAAATTAGCACATTTGGAAGAATCATAAGAACTACCAAGTTGGGATTGTGGTATGTTCTTAGGAAAAATTTAAGGTAATTTAAGCCTTAACTTAATTTGTTACTCTTTAAAAGAGTAATTTGTGCCAAAAAGTTGAGCAATTTGCTTAATTTAAATTGGCACAAAATTAGGAAAAACAAAAGAAATGTCAAAATTGAATTTTGGCATTTTCTTGGGAAATAGTGGGCAATCTAGGTTTTAAATTTTAAGTTAGCTAAGGTTTAAGGATACTTAGATAGTTATTCTAGGTATTTTATTTATGCTAATTTGTTATGCTTTGTTTGCCCATCATATGTCATGACATCATATTTATTCTTGCATTCATGTTTTATTATGAAAAACACAAAAATATCATGTCATGTCATGTCATACATACATCATGTAGTCAAAGGAAATTTTCTTTTGAAAATTATTTATCTTTGATGTATTTCATATCGCATTATGCATAACTTTTAAATTCCTTGCAATTAAGGACAAATGACATTCATCAACAAGCAACATTCTTGGTGGATGTTCATAACCTCAAAATGCCTAGATAGATATGCATGATCCCTAGATTAGGGCAAAACCAAAGTTTACATCTCACTAAGAACAATAAGGTGACTTGTATGTGATTTCGTACACATTAAATACAAGTGAGATGTTAGGATGATGAACAAAACTCAAGATGTTGATTTAGTGCATATTTGTGAGTTTTAGGTTCATCAAAACACATAGTTATGTGTTTTCCAATCATTAGGAAAGCTAATGTATAAATCATGTGCATTGAACCCAAAGAATATGGTTGGATATTAGTTTTGAAAATTATTTTAAAATGCTTTTGGAAAACCTTGGTGAAGACTATCTTTTGATAATAATCATCATTGAACAGTTGAGCACAAACTTGGAAGAAAACACTAAAGTTTTTACAAGTTTTCTAGTTTGTGTCAATCTTTGAAAATAGAAAGTATTTTCATAGAAAACTATTTTTCCTTGATAATATATGCCCAAAGGAATGTCTACATGAATTTTCATGAGTTTTTGATTTTTGTAGAATTTTAGGGAAGTTTCTGAAATTCACTAGAATAAATTTTCAGTTTTTCAGAGCTCCAATCGATCACCCGATTGATTGGAGTGCCTCAATCGATCGGGCGATCGATTGAGAGGAGTTTTCCCGCAAGCATAAGCTTGCTGGATCGATTAGCCGATCGATCCACGCAATCTGAATCGATCAGTGGATCGATTCAGCAGGGTTCAATCGATTGGAACCCAACTCCAATCGATTGGGAATGCTGATTTTGGCTTGGAAAGCCTGATTTCAACATTTAAACCTTTTTTATCTATAAAACCTTTCCTAACCCCTCAAAACACATTGGTATACATTTAAGGGGAATTTTCATGATGAAAACAAGGATGGATTGGTTAAGGGAGACTAAGTAGAGGTTTAGGTTGAGGTTTGTTTCAATATTAAATTTTTGAACCTCAAAACTTCTAAATTTGGGTTTCCTAAAGGTTTAGGGTTTCCAAGTCATTGTTGGTGCAATGACAGAAGTTACGTACATGTCTTTAGGGGGAGTTACTCTTTAAGGACATGAGAATATATTTTTCATACACCTTGGAAGGTGGTTAACCTTCTTTAGCGAAAATGCTCAAGGTTGGGCATTTGAATGTAATGGAGAGTGGATATCTTCATTATTCATGTGGTGTATGCTCACGGATGAGCATTTGATGACAATGAAGGGTATGGGACCTTCATTTGAATCGTGTGTGAATATACCAAGTGGTATATGTTCAAGGATGAGCGTTAAGAATAATGAAGGGTATAGGACCTTCGTTATTGTATTGTGAACAACGAGTGAAGTTGTAAACAACGTTGGGTAACTCTTAAGGGGGAGAGTGTTTGATGTGTGCCAATAGGGGGAGAATGTGTGGGGTTAAGTTAGGCCTTCATTACCTAAGAGGGTGTTTGCCCTCTAGGAAAGGGGGAGAATGAAGGAAACCCTCATTCTTACATTGGCATGAAAGGAGTTGAGGCTATGGGATTAGCCTAACTTGTTGGTGCAATATCCCTCAGGTCAAGGTTGACCTGGTTGACCAAGCCTGAGTCTTGGTTTGGGTTTCGATGTGTGACAATACAAGACTTCGATGATATGGACAATGCAGGTGCAGTTGTTCATTTGGGCAGATTGTTTGGAGCAATTCCCCTCTGATCAGGGTCTGATCAGGGTCTGATCAGGTTGGTTGAAGAAGAGTCAAGTAGGTCAAGGTTGACCGGATACTTAACTAGGAAAGTCCTAACTAGGATGTTAGGCAGAAGGAAAATCTTGGTGAGTAAAGCCAGGTGAAAGACCTAGTGAGTGAAGCTAGGCAGTTTGAAAGTCCTGGTGAGTGAAGCCAGGCAGAAGGAAAATCCTAGTGAGTGAAGCCAGGTGAAAGACCTAGCGAGTGAAGTTAGGCAGTGAGAAAATCCTAGTGAGTGAAGCCAGGTGAAAGACCTAGTGAGTGAAGCTAGGCAGTTTGAAAGTCCTGGTGAGTGAAGCTAGGCAGAAAGAAAATCCTGGTGAGTGAAGCCAGGTGAAAGACCTAGAGAGTGAAGCTAGGCAGTGAGAAAATCCTAGTGAGTGAAGCTAGGTGAAAGTCCTGGTGAGTGAAGCCAGGCAGAGGAAAATCCTGGTGAGTGAAGCCAGGTGAAAATCCTAGTGAGTGAAGCTAGGTAAAAGTCTTGGTGAGTGAAGCCATGCAGAAGAGAAGTCCTAGTGAGTGAAGCTAGGCAGAATGGAAGTCCTGGTGAGTGAAGCCAGGCACGAGGGAAATCCAGATGGGTCAAGGTTAACCAGACATCTAGTGAAAGTCCAAGTAGGTCAAAGGATTAACTGGATACTTGGCACGGAGAAATCCAGATAGGTCAAGGTTGACCAGACATCTGGTGAAAGTCCAAGTAGATCAAGGGAGTGACCGGATACTTGGCATGATGAAGAAAAGTCCAAGTGGGTCAAAGGGATTGACCGGACACTTGGTGAGGGAGTCCTAGCAGGTCAAGGGTGACCGGATGCTAGGCATGATGAACCAACAGGTCATGGATTGACCGAATGTTGGTTTGGGGGCTTTGGGACTTGGTTTTGGGTAAAAACCAGTAGCTGGATCGATCAGCTGATCGATTGACTGGAGCCTAATCGATCGGTCGATCGATTGGGGTGTCCCTGCGAGAAGCCTTCGTCCCAATCGATCAGTGGATCGATTGGGAGGTAGTCGCGAGCGCACAGAACGCCTCTGGATCGATCAGCTGATCGATCCAAAGGTCCCAATCGATCAGTGGATCGATTGGGAAGGTGCGTTTTGTCGCGATAAGCCTTGGATCGATCCGCTGATCGATCCAAGCAAATTCCCAGAGCACAGAGGCACTCTGGATCGATCCGTTGATCGATCCAAAGCCTCCCCGATCGATTGGGAGTAATCCAATCGATCAGGATTCGACCGTTGGTGTCGTATTAAGCTGCAGGCATTCGATTCCTTCGGTAGAACTCTTAGTACGTCACCAAATCTTCACCAACGACTCAATAGCTTCTCCACAGAGCTCTCCACGCTAGATCTTGAAGATTCTTGGAAGGTTTGTCCAAGTCAAGAGGCGAAGAAGAGAAGTTAGGGTTAGGGCTTTTTACTGCACTTCTTGTAAGCTTTTGCTTGTTCTTTACTGCCCTTTCCTTTCTTCTTGTATTGAGAGTCTTATAGGGCTTCTCCGCCTTCGGTAGTTACCGTAAAAGAGTGTTTATTAGTGGAGGTGTGTGTGTGTGCGTGGATCCTTGGACTAGTCACCTCTTGTGAGATGGATACCAAGTAAAATCCAATTGTTAGCATTATTGTAGTTGTTTCTTGTATTTCCGCTGCGCATCTTTGAAGAAACAAGCAACGAAGCACACAAGCATGCGACGAGCTATTCACCCCCCTCTAGCTACTTTTCGGTCCCAACAAGTGGTATCAGAACAAGGTCGCTCTTCATCGGAATCATCGCCAGAAGGGGCAAACAAAACAAGCAAAGCTAGAGGGTGAAGAAGTTGGAGCAAATTCATCAAAGTCAAAGATTTCAAGAAGCTCATCTTCAAGATGCAATTCCAAGATGGACTTGGATTTGACACAAGGGTGGCTCCACCGTACACAATGACAAGCTTCGATTCTTGGAGATCAAGAACCGAAAATTTCTTGATGATGGAGATAGAGCAATGGTTTGCTCTCATGGAAGGTTTCGAAGCTCCAAAGAATTCCAAGGGCAAAGTCCTCAAGAAAAGCAAATGGAGTAAGGAGCAACTCCAAAGATGTGAGGCCAATGATAAAGTGACCAAACTTTTGGTCAACTTATTGCCAAGCAACATCTTGGAGCAAATTGGAGATTTTGAAAATGTCAAAGAGCTATGGAGCAAATTGGCAAAGACTCATGAAATCCCCTCCACTGTACCAAGCCAAGAAAAATCCAAAGAGGGTGACTCATTGGAGCAAGACCAAGAGGAGGACTCCGAGGTTGAGAGATGCTCAACTTCCGAAGAAGAAGTCTAAGAAGCCTCATCTTCAACGGAATGCAATGAAGAGGGCAAGGAGGGAGCATACTCCTTGTTCCATGAACAAGATGAAGATGAAGAAGTCTCCACCTCTAGGATTGAGGGGGAGCAATCTTTGGTGACACCGGATCAAGAAGAAGGAGAAGCTTCTACATCCGGGTCAAGAGAAGAAGTGGATGAAGAAGCTTCCACCTCCACAAGTCAAGCTAATTCATTGGGAGGAAAATCATTTGCGGATCAAGAGGAAGCCTCTACCTCCGGATCCAAAGGAGAAAGTGCCAACCTTACACATAAAGGTATAAATATTTCAATTAATAATAAAAATCATATTATATGTTTTGAGTGTAGGGAGAATGGGCACTACAAGAGCAAATGTCCTAAATTGGCCAAGAAGAAGGGCAAAGTGGCACAAAAGGGCAAGGAGAAGCCCAAGGAGACCATCCCCAATACAAAGAAGAGCAAGGAGCACATTGTGTGTTTCTCTTGCAATCAAAAGAGGCATTACCGAAGTCAATGCCCTAAGGGGAAGAAGGTGGTCAAAGCTCAAGGAGGAAGCTCAATTCAAGGGGGAGCCTCCAAGGTAAAAAGAAATGTAACTTTTATTGAGCCTACCCCTTTAAATAATGGTAAAAAGCATGCTAGGTCTAATCTTTATCATTTTAATGCTATTTACCACGAAAATAGGAGGCATGATAAAGTTAAGGAAAATCATGTAGCTTATCATGCTAAAACCTCTCAACCTAGGTTTAGAAAGGTAGATAGGAATGTAGGCAAGAACCCTAAGGATTCTAGGTATTTGCCTAAGAAGAAGAAAAATCAAGGTTTTAGTGAAAAACCTAAGGTTGAAGAATTATGGAAGGAAAATCAAGTCTTGAGGTCAAGACTTGACAAATTAGAGAGGACTCTTAGAAAAATCACAAATATGACACAAGGGTCCAAGAGTCAAAACCTAGGTTTAGAAGTATCAAAGTCATCCAATGGTTATAAGGGTTTGGGATACAAACCTAAAACTAAGAAGGATGTAATTTCTTACCATAGGGTTCCATATAGCTATGGAATCAACCCTAGGCCTAGTGGGCAAGCCAAAAATACTAGGGAGGTCATCCCTAAGAGTATTTTTGCAATAAATGTGACTAAGGCTTCTAAGAAGTCTAAGAAAGTCACAAACAAGGTCACAAGGGAAGCAATCCCTAGAGTTGACCTAGAAAAAGTGACCAAGGCTTCTAAGAAGCCAAACAAGGTCACTAGGAAAGTATGTAAGAAAGTTATCCCTAGTGAATACCTAGAGCACCAATAGGTGTTGGGTTCCTAGGAGCATTTTCTCTACCCCATAGATGGGTTAGAGAGTGTCAACTCTAAGAAGAAGGGTAGTTAACCCAACTTTGAAGAAATTGACACTCAAGGAACATTTTCAAGGTTATTATTAACCTTTGAAAATGAAATGGATTTATGTTTACTCTTGGGAAGAGTAAAATGTGTCACAATTTGATAAAGTGGATGATATTTTAAGTGACACAAATTGGAAAAATCATAAGAACTACCAAGTTGGGATTTTGGTATGTTCTTAGGAAATTAAAGGAAATTTAAGCCTTAATTTAAAGTGCTACTCTTGTGGAAGAACGAAATATGCCAACATTTGAGGAATAAGCTTAATTTCAATTGGCATAAATTAATCAAGAGAATTAGAAATATTAATTTAGGTTTTGGCATTTTCTTGGAGCATTTAGAGGACAATCTAGGTTTAATTTTAACTTATCTAAGGTTTAAGGACACCTAGATAGGTAATCTAGGTATTTTATTTATGCTAAATCTTGCCATGATTGTTTGCTCACTATATGCCATGACATCATATTTAGTTTTATATTTTGCATTCATTTTTTTATTATGAAAAATATAAAAATATCATGTCATGTCATACATACATCATGTAGTTATAGGAATCTTTCTTTTGAAAATTATTTCATTTTGATGTATGCCATAACATTATCATGCATTATGTTTATTTCCTTAAAATTATGAACAAATGGCATTTATAAACAAATGGTATAAACAAAAGGCATTTATAAACAAGTGAAATCAACAAGTAACATCCTTGGTGGATGTTTACCACTCAAAATGTCTAGATAGATATGCATGATCCCTAGATTAGGGCAAAACCAAAATTTACATCTCACAAAGACCTATAAGATGACTTGTATGTGTTTTAGTGCACATTAGATACAAGTGAGATGTTAGGATGATGAACAAAACTCAAGATGGTGATTTAGTGCATTCGTTTGAGTTTTAAGTTCATCAAAACACATAGTTATGTGTTTTTCCATCATTGGGAAAGCTAATGTACAAGACATGTGCATTAAGCCCAAGGAACATGGTGGGATATTGGTTTTGAAAATGTTTTTAAAATGATTTTGAAAAACCTTGGTGAAGGCTATCTTTTGATAGTATTCACCATTGAATAGTTAGACACAAACACTACAAGAAAATTGGGATTTTACAACACTTAAAAGACAACGTTTTTTTTAAAAAGCGTTGTCTTTTTCTTTTTAACAACGCTTTTAGTGAAAAGCGTTGTCTATTTCTTTATTTTCGTACTAATAGTCAACGCTTTTTTAAAAACAGTTGTCTATTGATGATTTTTATGGGTCAAACACAACTCTTTTTGAAAAGCGTTGTCTATTAGTATTTTTTTTTTAGTGTCTACGACAACGATTTTTAAAAAGTGTTGTCTATTGTCAAGCCTTCATCTAAATCTGGGATGATCTAAACCGTTGGATGCAACTAAGGAGTAGAAAGACCTAGGTTTCACTTTGGAACCCACCTTTCTCCCAAATCTCTCCTATCGACTCATGCATAATCTTCTTCTCCCGAACCCCTCTCATGCGTACGTACTTGTCTCCTCATCTCATCCCATGCTGCGAGTGGGAGACGGACGCGACGGTTCGAGCGAAGGGCTTCGGGAGAGCTTCAAGCGAAGGAGGAGGGGAGCTTGTGCGTGTGATTCCGGCGAAGGAGAGGCAAGTATTCTTCCATGGTAGTTACAAAGTAGAGTTCTCTAGGGTTCCGATCATGATCTTCATGGGATCTGCAAGATTTCTTCGGTTTTAAACGATTGTGTGTTTTTCCACGGCTAGATCGAGTGTTGAACGCAAGCTTTAAGCAAGTTTTCTTCTATTGTAGATATGGGTAGAACTTCTAGGTATGTTGTTCTTGGATTTGTGTGTGTGTCGATAATGTTCTTGGTGGTTTCCGTGTTGTAGATCTAATGCAAGTGAACGATTTTCGGTGTTCCGTCGAGTTACACTGATGATTTTTGCTCGATGAGCACGGATGTTTCCTGGATTGTTCGTTGGATCTGGATAAGTCGTTATGGATGTCTTCTGTCGGGTTTTGTACGCACTTGGAATATCTTTTTGAATAGTGATAGATTAGAATGATTGAAATGTGCAAACTTGCATTTGGAATTTTAGAATCTGTTCATATGATTTGGGCATGTATTCTTTTGTATTCTTTAAATGTTTGATTGGTGCATACTCTACTTGAAATCTTGTACATGCTCTAATTAAATTCCAGATCCTATTCATGTGTTTAGTTGAGCAAGTATTTTAGTTGTTCTCTTGGATTACTTAAAAGATGCAGACAATATGGAAATTTTTGGATGAAACAAGTGCATGATGTACATATGTAACTAGCCTGTAAGATAATACCCAGATCATTATGTTCCTTTTGTATTTGTACACATGAAGCAGTAGGTTATCTTCTGTTCCAATATCTATTTAGTTTCAAGATACGGATTACTACAATATGTGTTATCTCTAGATTATTAGTTACATTTGCCTTGTACATGGTAGCATAAGTTTGAGTTGCTCCAATGACTGTTAACTTTAAGTCTCGGTTTTCTTCAGTAAAAGTTTAGTGATTTAGTTGAGAATTCCTGTTGTTGCCATATAATTAAAAGATGTTGTGATCTGAAATGTTATGGGTATTGCTGTAATTTCTTTTAGTGTAAATGCCTTATCTGGATTTGCAGTGGGGTGTTAGTACTTATGAACAAGGTAAAGGTGTGAATGCTGTAATTGGATGATAAATGTTCTCATGAAGCTCTAAATGTTCTAGTTCAAGTGTAGATGTAAATTGAAATGGTTATTGCCTTAGCTTTGGATTGATTGATAAGGTTGATTGCTCCAGATTATTGTTTCATGTATTTGTTTGTTGACTAGGAATGTATCCGTATAACTCATGTTTCATGTATGAATTGGCATTAGTTAGGAGAAGCTTAGTGTGTGAGGTGACTACGGAAACAAGTTCACCACACCTGAGTGTCTGTTTAGATAAAGGTTTGGGTAGTATTTCCATATGATGTTGTAGAAATGGGTGGAACCACGTGTTGCTGTAGTAATTAATTGTTAACTGTGCTTAGAGTAATCTTTCCATTCTTGATGCTTGAATGTTGGATTAGGAATAAAGGTGCTTTCACCTAAATTATTTCAACTAGTATCAATGTTTCATATCAAATCTTAAACACATGATTTTACAATCAGCTTGTAATCCAAGCACATAGGTTATTGTCCAAGTCTATGTATATTGGTTATGACCAACTGATTTAATAGTTATAGTCTTTTCAAACTTGTTGTATCACATTTGTCATATTACATTAATTGTGCCCACATGATCTAGTGTGAAAGATATTGCAGATGGGTAATTAAGGATCTTGTGTTTTTATTGGCCTTATTTAAAAGTGAATGAATCATGCTGATTTACAATTTGGTTGGCAATATTTTGTTTTATCTTGTTGATAATTGTATTTTATCTTTCAGATTTTGAAGATACCAAAAGTATGAGACACTCGAATGTAGACAATTGACAATTAGGCTCAATCTATCAATCGTTGTCAACCCATGGCGATTATGATCAATTGTTCTTCATGAGCTGCGCTATTATTTTTATTTTTATTTTTTGCAATCTTACTGATATGTTTGTTCTGTAATCTTACAGCAGTTGCAACTACATCCGAACCTCAGAGATGTAACGGGAAGTACTTTGATGAAGAACTATCAAGAAGGCTTGAGATTTAAGCGAGAAGATGTTAAAGCCAATGAGTAAAGAACATTCAAGTCAAGAGGATAAATAACATCCATCAAGATCCTTTAAGTTCATGCAATAAGATGTAGTCGCTAGGAGTAGCTTTGAGTATCTCCTAATTAAAATTTCTCTGTATGTGAGTAATTATGTTTGTTATAGAAGTGTAAGGATGATAATTTGTATATTTATCCTGGTTTATTTAATAATATGTTATTGATTGAAGCAGATTTATTTTTATTTATTTTTTATTTGTCTTTGGTATTAAAAGACAATATTTTAAAACCTCTTGTCTTTTGTTAAAAAAGACAATGCTTTTTTATGTGTTATGAAACTGTTGTCTTTGTTAAAAAAGACAACGCTTTTTATGCGTTGTCTTTTAAAAAAAAAGACAACATTTTTAAAGCATTGCAAAAGTGTTGTCTTTGTCACAAATGACAACGCTTTTAAAGCGTTGTCTTTGATCAGACTTTTAATAACAGTGCTTTTAACAACGCTTTTTCAGCCACATAGACAACACTTTTAAAGCGTTGTCTATCAGCTTTTTTCTTGTAGTGAAACTTGAAGAAAACACTAAAGCTTTTGCAAGTTTTCAAGTTTATGTTAATCTTTGAAAATATGAAGTATTTTCTTAAAAAACTATTTTTCCTTGATAATATATATCCTAAATAATGTCTACACAAATTTTCACGATTTTTGGAATTTTGTAGAATTTTCTAGGGGTTTCTCAAGTTGACTGAAATGAAATTTCAGCAACTATCAGACCTCAATCGATCACCCGATCGATTGAAGGGTCTCAATTGATCGGGCGATCGATTGAGAGCAGGCTTCTCGCGAACAAAAGTCGTCTGGATCGATCCACTGATCGATCCAGCCCTCCTGAATTGATCAGTGGATCGATTTAGCATGGTCCGATCGATTGGGACCCAACTCCAATCGATCGAAATTGCTGATTTCAGCTGGGAAAGCTGATTTTCAGTGGTTTGACCCTTGTTTAGTCTAGGTAACCACTCCAAACCCCTTAAAATACATTTGTATATATAAAAAGGGTGTTTTCATGTTGAAAACAAAGATGGATTGGTTAAGGAACACTGAATTGAAGTTTAGGTTGAGGTTTGCTTCAAATTTTGAACTTTTGAACCTCAAAACTTCTAAAATTGGGTTTCCTAAAAGTTTAGGGATTCCAAGTCATTGTTGGTGCAATGAGAGAAGTTACCACCATGTCTTTAGGGGGAGGTACTCTTTAAAGACATGAAAATTATTTTTCATGAACCTTGGAAGGTGGTTAACCTTCTTTTAAGAATATGCTCAAGGTTGAGCATGTGTTTACAATGGAGAGTGGATATCTTCATTGTTCAAGTGGATCCTGCTCAAGGATGGGCATTTAACTACATTGAAGGAGAATGTAGGGTTAAGGATAATGAAGGGTATGGGACTTTCATTATCGTGTTGATCACAACGAGTGAAGGTGTGAACAACGATGAGCAACTCTTCAGGGGGAGAGTTTTCAGCAAGTGAATTTGTTGATGTGTGCCCAAAGATGGGGTTGATGTGTGCCGATAGGGGGAGAATGAAAGGGAGTAAGTTAGGCTTTCATTATCTAAGAGGGAGTTTGCCCTCTTAGGGGGAGAATGAAGTGTTTAACTTATGTATTCATTACCTAGTGGCATGAAGAAGGTTTAGGCTATGGGATTAGCCTAACTTACATGTGGTATTGTAAGTAGTTGTGTGGTATTGTCGAACATCAAAAAGGGAGAGATTGTTGGTGCAATATCCCTCAGGTCAAGGTTGACCTGGTTGACCAAGCCTGAGTCTTGGTTTGGGTTTCGATGTGTGACAATACAAGACTTCGATGATATGGACAATGCAGGTGCAGTTGTTCATTTAGGCAGATTGTTTGGAGCAATTCCCCTCTGATCAGGGTCTGATCAAGTTGGTTGAAGAAGAGTCAAGTAGGTCAAGGTTGACCGGATACTTGACTGGGAAAGTCCTAACTGGGATGTTAGGCAGAAGGAAAATCCTGGTGAGTGAAGCCAGGTGAAAGACCTAGTGAGTGAAGTTAGGCAGTTTGAAAGTCCTGGTGAGTGAAGCCAGGCAAAAGGAAAATCCTGGTGAGTGAAGCCAGGTGAAAGACCTAGCGAGTGAAGCTAGGCAGTGAGAAAATCCTAGTGAGTGAAGCCAGGTGAAAGACCTAGTGAGTGAAGCTAGACAGTTTGAAAGTCCTGGTGAGTGAAGCCAGGCAGAAGGAAAATCCTGGTGAGTGAAGTCAGGTGAAAGACCTAACGAGTGAAGCTAGGCAGTGAGAAAATCCTAGTGAGTGAAGCTAGGTGAAAGTCCTGGTGAGTGAAGCCAGGCAGAGGAAAATCCTGGTGAGTGAAGCCAGGTGAAAATCCTAGTGAGTGAAGCTAGGTAAAAGTCCTGGTGAGTGAAGTCAGGCAGAAGAGAAGTCCTAGTGAGTGAAGCTAGGCAGAATGGAAGTCTTGGTGAGTGAAGCCAGGCACGAGGGAAATCCAGATGGGTCAAGGTTGACCAGACATCTGGTGAAAGTCCAGAATTAACTGGATACTTGGCACAGAGAAATCCAGATGGGTCAAGGTTGACCAGACATCTGGTGAAAGTCCAAGTAGGTCAAGGGAGTGACCGGATACTTGGCATGATGAAGAAAAGTCCAAGTGGGTCAAAGGGATTGACCGGACACTTGGTGAGGGAGTCCTAGCAGGTCAAGGGTGACCGGATGCTAGGCATTATGAACCAACAGATCATGGATTGATCGAATGTTGGTTTGGGGGCTTTGGGACTTGGTTTTGGGCAAAAACCAGTAGCTGGATCGATCATCCGATCGATTGACTGGAGCCTAATCGATCGGCCGATCGATTGGGGTGTCCCTGCGAGAAGCCTTCGTCCCAATCGATCAGTGGATCGATTGGGAAGGTGCGTTTTTTCGCGATAAGCCTTAAATCAATCGGCTGATCGATCCAGGCTAATTCCCAGAGCACAGAGGCGCTCTGGATCGATCCGTTAATCGATCCAAAGCCTCCCCGATCAATTGGGAGTAATCCAATCGATCGGGATCTGACCGTTAGCGTCGTATTAAGCTGCAGGCACTCGATTCCTTCGGTAGAACTCTCAGTACGTCACCGAATCTTCACCAGCGACTCCACAGAGCTCTCCACGCCAGATCTTGAAGATTCTTGGAAGGTTTGTCCAAGTCAAGAGGCGAAGAAGAGAAGTTAGGGTTAGGGCTTTACTGCACTTCTTGTAAGCTTTTGCTTGTTCTTTACTGCCCTTTCCTTTCTTCTTGTATTGAGAGTCTTGTAGGGCTTCTCCGCCTTCGGTAGTTACCGTAAAAGAGTGTTTATTAGTGGAGGTGTGTGTGTGTGCGTGGATCCTTGGACTAGTCACCTCTTGTGAGGTGGATACCAAGTAAAATCCAATTGTTAGCATTGTTGTAGTTGTTTCTTGTATTTCCGCTGCGCATCTTTGAAGAAACATACACAAGCACGCGACGAGCTATTCACCCCCCCCCCCCCTCTAGCTACTTTTCGGTCCCAGCATAACTTACAAGTGGTATTGTCAAACCTCAAAAAGGGGGAGATTGTTAGTGCAATATTCCCTAGGTCAAGGTTGACCTGGTTTACTGAGCTTGATTTGGTTCAAACTCGAGTCTTGATGTTTGAGTTTCGTTATTTGACAATACATGTAGACAACACATGGAGATTGCAGGTGCGATTGTTCATGTGGGAGATTGTGAAGAAGAGTCAAGTAGGTCAAGGTTGACTGGTACTGGACTGGAAAATCCTGGTGAATGAAGCCAGGTGAAAGTCCTAACTGGGAGGTTAGGCAGACTGAAAAATCTTGATGAGTGAAGCCAGGTGAAAGACCTAGTGAGTGAAGTTAGGCAGCTGGAAAATCCTAGTGAGTGAAGCCAAGTGAAAGACCTAGTGAGTGAAGCTAGGCAGTATGAAAAGTCCTGGTGAGTGAAGCCAGGCAAATGAGAAGTCCTAGTGAGTGAAGCTAGACAGAAGGAAAGTCCTAGTAAGTGAAGCTAGGCAGAAGGAAAATCCTAGTGAGTGAAGCTAGGTTAAAGTCCTGGTGAGTGAAGCTAGGCACAGGAAATCCAGATGGATCAAGTTTGATCAGACATCTGGTGTTGGGAAGCCCAAGTAGGTCAAAGGGATTAACCGGATACTTGGCACGGGAATTCCAGGTGGATCAAGGTTGATCGGACACCTGGTGGAGATAAGTCCGAGTGGGTCAAGGATGACCGGACACTTGGCACGAGGAGAAAAGTCTAAGTGGGCCAAAGGGATTGATCGGACACTTGGTGAGGGAGTTCTAGTAGGTCAAGGGTGACCAGATGCTAGGCATGATGTACCAACAGGTCATGGTTGACTGGATGTTGGTCTAGGGGACTTTGGAATTATTTTTGGGTAAAAACAGGAGCTGAATCGATCAACCGATGGATTGGCTCATGCCCAATCGATTGGTTGATCGATTGGGTGAGTCCTCGCGACAAGCCTCCTCCTAATCGATCAGTGGATCGATTGAGGAGAAGCGTCGCACGAACAAAAAGCCTCCCAATCGATCAGTCGATCGATTGGGAGCCTCCGATCGATCGGGTGATCGATTGGGAGGTGCAATTTCGCGCGATAAGCCCTGGATCGATCAGCGGATCGATCCAGGCAATTCCCAGGAGATCAGAGGCGCTCTGGATTTATCGGCCGATCGATTCAAAGCATCCCCAATCGATTGGGAGCAATCCAATCGATTGGGATTTGATCGTTGGCGCAGGATATAGCTGTTGGCGAGCGTTTCTCTCCGCAGAACTTCGACGGCTTCGATCCTTCTCTTCAGCGATCTTCACAGTGACTCCACGAAGTTCTCACCGCCAGTTCTTGAAAGTTCTTGGAGGCTTGTGCTGGTGCATGTCCAAGTCAAGAGGCACCCTTGTTGATTTATCATGGCAGCAATCATTTGTTGCTGTTCCGTAAGCTGTCGTTGTAGCTCAGTAACTACTTGTGCCCAATCAGGTGGAGGTACTGTCTCCTCCGTTCTGGCATTTCGTCTTCTAGCCATACCTGATTTCCTAAATGATAACAAGATTAGCCTAAGTTATCATTCATGCATGAATATCTTAACACATCATGTCTAGGTTTCATGCCATTTTTGGGTCATCATTGAGGTATTCTTTCTTAGGTTGTCATATCACCTTTAGATTACCTTATCTTTCTTACACGTCAAGATCTAGCCGATGGTATTATCATTCTTATACTTAAATTGATACCATTTCTACTCTTTGTATTCATCAAAAAGCTTTTATTACATAACTTCTTCTCTTAAAAAGCCAGGTAGGTTGCGACTACTCCTGCCATAAAGGACATGAGAGCAGTAGTCATTATCAACCCAACCTGTATCGACTTGCCCAGACCATCCTGGGGTGGATCAGGCATTATCGGAGGTTGAATCTCCGGTGCCTCTTCCGGGTCGATTATTGTCTCTTCATCCATTCCCTCGTCTTCTTCAACAGGTTCGTCCAGTTCCATCGGGTCTTCGTCTAGTTCCTCCTCGAGGTTGTTCAGTCCCCACTCGAAGTCTATTATATCGTTGGGGTTGAAACCCATTTCCATGTATTCAGCAAGGTTAAATTCATCCTCGACCATCTCAGGAAACTCGTTCTCTTCTTCATAGTATTCCATAATTTCTTCATTTTCATCTTCATAATCGTTCAAATTTCCTTCCTCGATTTCCTCGAGATCTTCCTCTCCGAACTCGCCGTGTTCCGGAGATCCCGCGGCGAAGTATTCCAGCATCTCAGGTTCATCCGCGAACTCGAGGTATTCGCCAGAATATTCCACATCCTCGGAATCGTATTCGAACGGGATATAGTCCATTTCTACAAGATTTTAAAGATTCATTATTCCTCTTATGTTATAGCCTAAGGTTCTTGTATCTAGGCTACCATTCATGCATCTTAGCATATCACCTACTTATCATTATGCACCATTCTCTAGGGTATAGTTTAAGGTATCCTTCCTAGGCTACCATTCATGCATCCTAGAGTATCATACAAATATTTGCATATAAATAAATTAAGCAACTGTACTTACTTGGAGCGGCAGGAAGGAGCTTGATGTGTGTGTAGTGAGCTGGCAAAACCTCGCTCTGATACCATCTGTAACGCCCGCCCTTCTTACCCAACCAAAGGCGGCGCTACGTTCTTATACTACTTATGTACATGTTTTACTATAACAGCGGAAGAATAAAAAATTTAAACCATTCATTTTATTTAAATAAGCATGATATCACAGATTAAATATGCATATATTGATTCTATAACTAATCATATTAATCTGTCCGAATCGTTCTTTGCCGAGCCACCACCACACACATCATTATCCGCTCCTCCTGTTGCTCCTCTAGTTCATCCAGTTCTTTTATCTGCGGTACAAGGAAAGTAAGTTGTGAGCACTCATGGCTCAGTAAGTTCCTTTCCTACTCACTAAAACCGAAAATCATCGTATATTAACATCATGCGTAATATCATAAGCATACAACATACAAAGGTATCATATTCATATCATCATGGCATCATATCAAATCATTAGCTAATTCAAGCACATATGCAGGCAATGCATCATGAATTTGAAAACTTATACTTGTAAGTACTTGAAATTAATATCATCATCATTGGGGATCCCGGTTTGTACCACATACATCATACGTAGGTCCAAGGTAGCAAGTCTTGAACCCTACCATACATACATACTAGGCCCGAGTCTTACTCCATCGACCTAGGGCATCAGAAGCCCATTACTGACGAGGCCCGAGTCTTATTCCATCGACCCCGGGGCGTTTACGGAGCCCACCCTTGGTACAAACCATACAAAGTAATTTATCATGCATAACTATCATATCATATCCCTAACAATCTTTCATGCATTTCATTTTTCATTCTTCTCATTATGTATAGCATTTCATATGCTATCACATATCATGGCATTCACATAATTTCATTCTTCTCATTATGTATAGCATTTCATATGCTATCACATATCATGGCATTTACATATATTTCATTCTTCTCATTATGTATAGCATTTCATATGCTATCACATATCATGGCATTTACATAAATTTCATTCTTCTTATTATGTATAGCATTTCATATGCTATCACATATCATGGCATTTACATAAATTTCATTCTTCTCATTATGTATAGCCTTTCATATGCTATCACATATCATGGCATAACATAAATTTCATTGCATAACATTTCCTAGGTTTCTTTCTTTCCCTTTTTTTTTTTTCTTTTATTTCCTTCACATGGCCGAAACCTACCATTCTTTAGCTAGGTTTTTAAGTAGTCTAAAGCATGAAAACCTAAGTGAGTTTCATGGTAAAATTTACTAAGAAACAAACATATAAATTTAGTTCATGAACAACTTGGCCGAAACATACAAATCTTTTAACATCTTTGTATCCTACCTCATGAGCATGTTTATTTAAATTTAAGGGTATTCCTAACCCTAAACCCCTTCTTGGCCGAAACATATGGGTGGGTTTCCTTTTAGTTCAAACATCTTCTAAGCAAGAAAACTAATTACATGGTCCCTAACATTTCATAGGAAGAACCTTGTACTAGTTGAGTAAAACAATGAATTTCTCTAGCCTCTTAAAAATATTTTTGGCCGAAATTCTAGGGTTAAGTGCTCCTCTTATCAAGCATCATATAGGTATAAAAACATGAAGAAGAATCCTTTTCCATGGCATAGAAAATCTATCATTTAGTGAAGACTAGTTAAACATCACTAGATTTCGAAAGCTCTTCTTAACCGAATTTTCTCATACTTGTTTCTAGGTTTTAAAATCCTCATAAAATCATAAAAACATGTAAAAAGCCTTGTACCACAGGTGAGGGGAAGCTTACCTTCTTCGCTTAAGTTTCCTAGAATTGAGAACTTGCTTGGACCTTTCTTCTTGCTTGCTAGGTTCGGCACCAATGGAGGGAAAGGAGTGGCTAGGTCTTTTGGTGGAGAGGAGGAGGAAGAAGAGACCTCTTCCTCTTGTGTTGCTCGGCAACAACAAGAAAGAAAAGAGGGAGGGAGTGAGGAGGAAGAAGAGGTTTCTTCCTCTTGTGTTGCTCGGCAACAAGAAGAAGAAAGGAGGAAGGGAGAGGGTTTTCGGCACCCAAGAGAGGAGAGGAGGAAAGTGAGTGAGGATGAAGTTGAAGTCACCCCTCCATGCCTATTTATACTAAAATGAGGGGAGGAAACTTGTCTTGATTCATCCTCCTTATTTACTTCTCCTCTTAATGTTAAGAATATTCTAGAGAAGATGCTTCTTGAGTTCTCCCTTAATTTCTCTCTTTTTTCTCCTTTAATTAAAATTCCTATCTCTCCTCTTACAATATTCTCTCCTATCCCACTTGGTTAATACATGCATGCATCCACAAGAGAACCAAGGTTCAAAACTTGGTTATGTATATTTTTATTTCTTTTTACTTCCTTTTTCTTTTAAGTAAAAAGAATCCTTTCTTATTCTTAACTACTTAATCCTTTCTCTCCTTATCAATAATTCTCCTATCCCCTTTGGTATCCTATACATGTTCCTTACAAGAGGTCCAAGGTTCAATCTCACTTCTAACATTTTATTTTCTTTTGTACATAATAATTCGTATATTTCCATATTATGCATTATGCATAAATATTTCATACATGTACATATTATCTCTTATTTCTTTCTTTTGTCCACATTAATTCCATACATTTTAAATCATGCATAGATGATTATATTCTCAACTTTATTTTTCTTTCATAAAGTTTTAATCATCTAAATCCATCTTAATATTTAACATAGAGTATTTACATCCTCTTTTCATTCGTACTCCCATTACCCTTCTAGGCTTTCTAGGGGTGTTACACACTTGGTTACCAGGATTCATAAACTCTAATACTTAAGCCTGGAGGTTTAGAGTTCGAATCCTGGGGGAGGCAAAAATCCACTAGCCAGGGGTGGAAAGTCCTAGTGAGTAACGGCACGGCAAAAGGTCGTCGGTCGACGACATGAGAGGTCGCCAAATGGGCCGACGACATAAGGGCCGCCAGTTGGGGTTTCTTAGTCCATCGACCTAGGGGCACTTAGGAGCCCATCCCTAACAAGGCCCGTTTCTTAGTCCATCGACCCCGGGGCGCTTATGGAGCCCACCCTTGGTACAAACCTTAAAAGTAAAATAGCATGTCATATCTACATAGCCCATATCACTCATGTCATAGTCATGTCATGAAGAGTGCTCTTGATCCCACTTATAGGGAAGCAACTCTTTTAGGCATAGCTTAAAGCATGTATATTTGAGCACACAGCATATCATGATTTTGAGCACACAGCATATCATGAACACATGCATAATTAAGCATACAACCTATCATGAGTTTAAGCACACAGCATATCATGAATTTGAGCACATAGCATATCATGAGTTTAGGCACATAGTATATCATGAATTTGAGCACACAGCATATCATGAAGTTAAGCACATAGCATATTCTGAAATTTAGCACACAGCATATCATGAAAATAAGCCTATAGCATATCATGGAATTTAGCACACAGCATATCATGAAAGTAAGCACATAGCATATCATGAAATTTAGCACACAGCATATCATGAACTTAAGCACATAGCATATCATGAAATTGGACCTAATATACATAAATAAACATCACAGCATGTCATACTCTTAACATATCATAAAGCATTGCATGTGAAGTTCATGGGAGAACCTAATTAGGTCTCTAACCCTAGTAACAAGGGGTGGCCGAAACATGTAGAGATAGCTTGGGTTATCAAGCAACAAAAAAAACATGTGAACCCTAAACCCTAAACAGTTTGGTATCAGAGCCAAGTTAGCCTCTCACTACACACATGTCAAGCCTTCCTCCTACCGCTCCAAGTAAGAATTTATATGTTTAAGTTAAATTCTTTTGTTATGATGCTTTAATATTATGCATGTTACTTATCCTGTTTGATTATGATAAGTCACAAGTTTAGGATAGAAATGCATGCTGACAGAGTAAGAATGATAACGACCTTATGTTAAATTGGATAGAAATAACGATAATTTATTTTCGTTTAAATGAAGATAAGCATGGCTAGGAGACGCACTACTCGAGCCGACGAGACAGCGACTCCACCGGATCTGACACAGGTAGTTACCGACCTCCAGCGTCAGATCGCGGAGCAACAACAATTGATCACGACTTTAATGGGTCAGCAAGGAAATCCTGCCACCCCGCCAGTGAATCAGAACGCAGCGCCAGTTATTCCAGTAGTTGCACCAGTAACACCGATAGCCCCTATTCCGGTGGTCCGACAGGAGACCTACTTGATACAATGGCTACGGCTGAAGCCGGAGAACTTCTCAGGTACTTGCGAACCATGGGACGCTCAGGCCTGGTTCAAGACAGTGGAAAGCATAGTAGAATTGCTGGACTGGCCCGTGTCGGAAAAGATCAAATGTGTATCGTTCTGTTTTTCTGGAGACGCAAGGATGTGGTGGGAAAGAGTAAAGGCAAAGAGACAGATTAATCTGATGATCTGGACGGACTTCGAGACAGAGTTCCTTGAGGAGTTCTTCCATATGCAAGTGACGAACCGACACTATGACGAATTCACCGAGTTTCGGCAAGGTGACCTATCAGTGAACGAGGCTGTGAAACGCTTCAACCGATTGGCACGCCTATGTCCGGAGTTGGTTCGCACAGAAAGGGAAAGGGTCAGACTGATGCTGAAAATGCTCCGACCTGAGATAGCACTGAACGTGGCCGGCGGAGTTAATAGACCACAGACTACAGAGGAACTAGTCAGCAGTGCCCTGATTACGGAGCACTATCAGAAAGCAATGAACGAGAATAAGAGTCAGTCCCGAACAGACGAACAGAGACCCTCAGGCAGCAAAACAAACTGGAAGGGGGCCTCTACCGGAAAAAGGAAGCAATGGGACAATGCTAAAGGTGGCCCAACGAATAAGCAACCGAGATACCCCCAGTGCACTATTTACGGAAAGCTGCATTCCGGAGTATGTCGCAAGGGTTCAAGGAGGTGCTATAACTGCGGAGGGGAAGGACATCTGGCTAGAGACTGCACCAACCGGGTTCAAGCACCACCCCAGCAGAATAACCAGAACAGGAGTGTTCCCTCACAACTACATCAGATGCAAGCTACCATTGAAGGGACACCGATTAGCCAAGGGAGATTGGAAGCCCCGCCAACTACAATGAACGCCAGGGTTTCCTCGCTCACTAAGGAAGATGTGGCAAACGCCTCTACTGTCGTTACAGGTCAGCTGCCTATTTTCAGTCAGTATGCTTTAGTATTGTTTGATACGGGGGCGACACACTCGTTCGTCTCGGCATCGTTTACCAAGAGATTAGACATACCACCCCAGACCCTGGATATCTCGTTCTTAACAACCCTACCATCCGGGGAGGTTTTTCCATCAGATCATATGCTGCGGGCCGTACCTATCCGGATCGCGGACAGGGAACTTTACAGCAACCTGATAGTACTCGATATGCGGGACTATGACATTATATTAGGCATGGACTTCCTGAGCAAGTACGGTGCCTCAATCGAGTGCCGTAAGAAGAAAGTAGTCTTCCGTCCTGAAGCCGAACCAATGTTTGAATTATTTGGGGAATCTGGGAAGGAAACTGAAGGATTCTTATCAGCTGTAAAGGCGCAAAGAATGTTAGACGAAGGATGTGCTGGATTTCTAGCGCACGTGGTTGATGCAAGACAAACCGGGAACCAGAAGCTAGAAGAGGTCAGAGTAGTATGCAACTATTCGGAGGTATTTCCAGAGGAACTACCAGGATTAGCACCCGATAGAGAAATAGAATTTACGATTGAACTAGTTCCGGGTACTAAGCCAATCTCTAAAGCACCTTACCGGATGGCGCCAACCGAGTTAAAGGAACTGCAAGGACAGCTACAGGAGTTACTCGACAAAGGACTTATCCGCCCTAGTCACTCTCCATGGGGAGCTCCGGTACTGTTTGTGAAAAAGAAGGATGGGTCTATGCGAATGTGTATAGACTATCGAGCGCTGAACAATGCAACAATCAAGAACAGATACCCTCTTCCACGGATCGACGATTTGTTCGACCAATTGAAGGGAGCAACTGTTTTCTCGAAGATTGACCTAAGGTCTGGCTATCATCAAGTGAAAGTGAAACAAGATGATATACCCAAGACGGCCTTCCGAACAAGATACGAACACTATGAGTTCGTGGTTATGCCCTTCGGAGTAACAAATGCCCCTGCTGTATTCATGGATTTGATGAATCGGGTATTTGCAGCATATCTTGATAAATGTGTGATAGTCTTCATTGACGATATCCTCGTCTACTCAAGAACCCAGGAGGAACATGCTGAATATCTGAATATTGTACTACAGATTCTCCGAGAAAAACAACTGTATGCAAAATTCTCCAAGTGCGAGTTCTGGCTAGATCGAGTAGTATTCCTGGGTCATGTCATCTCCAAAGATGGAGTCATGGTAGACCCAAGCAAGATCGAAGCCGTAAGTAACTGGGACAGACCAAAGAATGCCAGCGAAATCAGAAGTTTTCTGGGATTAGCAGGCTACTACAGGAAGTTTGTAGAAGATTTTTCAAAAATTGCAGCCCCTATGACGGGTCTTACCAAGAAAAATAAAAAGTACGAATGGACGGATGACTGTGAGAAGAGTTTTACGGAATTGAAACGGAGATTGACCAGTGCTCCGATCCTCACTCTTCCGGAAAGTAGCAAAGGCTTTGATATGTATAGCGATGCTTCCTTACTAGGACTTGGAGCTGTACTCATGCAAGAGGGCAAAGTCATTGCCTATGCCTCTAGACAACTCAAAGTGCATGAAAGGAATTATCCCGTTCATGATTTAGAACTAGCAGCGGTGGTCTTCGCACTAAAAACATGGAGGCATTATTTATATGGAACCCAGTGCAAAGTTTATACAGACCATCAGAGCCTAAAGTATTTCTTCACACAGAAAGACCTAAATATGAGACAACGCAGATGGCTCGAGCTAGTCAAGGACTATGATTGTGAAATCATTTATCATCCGGGAAAAGCAAACAAGGTAGCCGATGCACTCAGTAGGAAGTCCGGCACCACTTGTTATTCTAAGTTCGAGGACGAACTTTCTATGAGGTATGGGGTACTGTAACACCCACGAATTTCTTTATAAGTACATGAGTAATTATTTCCACTAGAACTTAGAAATAAAAGAAAAAAATATATATAATAATATGATAAGAGGAGAAGGTCAAGGATTGAACCTTGAATCTCCCACAAACAATGGAGAAAGATTTATAGCATGATCACCACTAGGATAGAGAGTAACATATGGATAGGAAGAGATAAAAATGTTAGTTAAAGGAGAGAAAAAAGAAAATAAAGCAAGAAGCAAGAGAAAACCAAATTTGCTTACCTCTCCTTCCTCTTGGTTAAGAGAAGGAACAAGAAGAAGGCAAGTTGCCTTCCTCACTTCTCCCTCTTCTCATTCTCGTGAGAACCAAGGGAAGAGACATGGGAGAGTTAAGAAAGGGAATAAATGAAGGCATAAATTCCCCTCATGGTGAATAAATAGAAAAAAATGAGAAAGTAAATCTCTCATTTTCTTCTTCTTCCTCCTCCTTCCTCCTTTCCTCTTCTTCACCGAGACTAAGAGGTCTTCCCTCTCCTTGATCCGAACACTAAGTCAAGTTTCTTCTCCAAGAAAACTAATTTTCGAGAAGGAATCTTGAAGTTCTAGCCCTTCCAAGCAAAGGAAACCAAAGGAGACACAAGAAGAAGAAGCTCCTTCATTTCTTAGCTCCTAGGATATTTGATTTTCATAAGACAAGAGATGAAGCTAATATGACATGTCATGATCTTAGGTTAAGTTGAACTATGTTTTTTTTATGCATATGATGATTCGGCCATGTTAAGACTTGAACCCTAGGAAAGTTTAAATCAAGCCTAAGATACTTATGATCTTCTTGATGAAAAGATATGAAGTAAACTAATGTTCTTATGTTGCTTAAAACTTGAATTCTTGTTCTATAACTTTCGGCCACACTTGTTTCTTTGACCTAGGATGCTCAAATTCTAAACTAAGTGGTCCATGATATTCCTTGAAATGAATGCTAGGAAAATTCTTATGGTCTTCATGCTATTATGCAACTAGAAACCTAATTCCCATGCTTAACAAGATTCGGCCACATTAGGTTAAAAAGCTTAAGAAGCTTGAAACTTAGACTAAAAGTACTTATGGTGCTTCTCATGATATGTATTGGGATATTGGTATGAAGTTCAACATTTTTATGTTACTTGTAACCTATAAACATGTTGCTAGGGTTTCGGCCATGTTGGGGTTAAAGGCTTAGAGAACTTAGAACCTAAATCAAACATGCTCAAGTTGTTTCTTATGAAATATGATGTGACAATTGTTAGGGTTTTTCATGCTTGTATGATGTTTATAACCCAAAATAAAGGCTTAATGGGTTTCGGCCATGTTATGAAAAGGAACCTAGAAAGCTTGGAACCCATACCTAACATGCTTAAGATGTTCCTTATGTTCTAAGAAATGATAAATGTTTAGGCTTCACATGTTTTTTTTGTTGCTTGATAACCCAAGCTATCTCTACATGTTTCGGCCACCCCTTGTTACTAGGGTTAAAGACCTAATTAGGTTCTCCCATGAACTTTACATGCAATGCTTTATGATATGTTAAGAGTATGACATGCTGTGATGTTTATTTATGTATGTTAGGTCCAATTTCATGATATGCTATGTACTTAAGTTCATGATATGATGTGGGCTAAATTTCATGATATGCTATGTGCTTACTTTCATGATATGCTGTGTGCTAAATTCCATGATATGCTATGGGCTTATTTTCATGATATGCTGTGTGCTAAATTTCATGATATGCTATGTACTTAAGTTCATGATATGTTGTGTGCTAAATTTCATGATATGCTATGTGCTTACTTTCATTATATGCTGTGTGCTAAATTCCATGATATGCTATGGGCTTATTTTCATGATATGCTGTGTGCTAAATTTCATGATATGCTATGTGCTTACTTTCATGATATGCTGTGTGCTAAAATCCATGATATGCTATGGGCTTATTTTCATGATATGCTGTGTGCTCAATTTCAGAATATGCTATGTGCTTAACTTCATGATATGCTGTGTGCTCAAATTCATGATATACTATGTGCCTAAACTCATGATATGCTATGTGCTCAAATTCATGATATGCTGTGTGCTTAAACTCATGATAGGTTGTATGCTTAATTATGCATGTGTTCATGATATGCTGTGTGCTCAAAATCATGATATGCTGTGTGCTCAAATATACATGCTTTAAGCTATGCCTAAAAGAGTTGTTTCCCTATAAGTGGGATCAAGAGCACTCTTCATGACATGACTATGACATGAGTGATATGGACTATGTAGATATGACATGCTATTTTACTTTTAAGGCTTGTACCAAGGGTGGGCTCCATAAGCGCCCCGGGGTCGATGGACTAAGAAACGGGCCTCGTTAGGGATGGGCTCCTAAGTGCCCCTAGGTCGATGGACTAAGAAACGGGCCTAATATATGTATGCCTTGTAGGGTTCAAGACTTGCTACCTTGGACCTACTAGGACGCGCGCATTTATGTACGTGGTACAAGCCGGGATCCCCTCTTATGTTGATATTATGTTTAAGTATCTATGCTATACGTTTTAAAAAGACATGATGCACATGTTTCATGATGTATGTTTAAGAGTTCACCCTGCATATACCTTAGGAATATGCCATGATAATTATGATGATCATGTTTATGATATGCCATGCTACCTTGTGTTTATGCCATGATTATGCCATGATATCTATGATGATGCTTATGACATGTATGATGATCATGTATGTTATGTCATGATACCTTATGCTATGATGTATGCTTTATGATTGTCGACATGCTATACGGTTTTTGTGAGTAGGAAAGGAACTTACTGAGCCATGAGTGCTCACAGCATACTTTCTTGTACCACAGATAAGGGCAAAGGATGGATGAACTAGGAGAGCAGCAGGAGGGGCTAGCAGGATGTGTGTGACAGTGACTGGCTAAAGAAGAAAAAGACCTGCTTTTATTTAATAGGAATTATGCCTAGTTTATATTACTACGTTATATCTCCATGATATTTTATCATGTTACTCTATATGTCTTGAAATAATGTTAAGTATGACATATGGACTCTATGTTTCAAAAATTTACAAGTAAGACTTCCGTTGTAATAAGTTATTAAGTTGTTAAGTATGGTAAGTAACCCTCGTCGCCTTAGCAGGAGGGGCGGGGCGTTACAGTTTGGTATCAGAGCCAGATTAGCCTCTCACTACACACATGTCAAGCCTTCCTCCTGCCGCTCCAAGTAAGAATTTATATGTTTAAGTTAAATTCTTTTGTTATGATGCTTTAATATTATGCATGTTTACTTATCCTGTTTGATTATGATAAGTCACAAGTTTAGGATAGGAATGTATGCTGACAGAGTAAGAATGATAACGACCTTATGTTAAATCGGATAGAAATAACGATAATTTATTGTCGTTTAAATGAAGATAAGCATGGCTAGGAGACGCACTACTCGAGCCGACGAGACAGCGACTCCACCGGATCTGACACATGTAGTTACCGACCTCCATCGTCAGATCGTGGAGCAACAGCAATTGATCACGACTTTAATGGGTCAGCAAGGAAATCCTGCCACCCCGCCAGTGAATCAGAACGTAGCGCCAGTTATTCCAGTAGTTGCACCAGTACCACCGATAGCCCCTATTCCGGTAGTCCGACAGGAGACCTACTTGATACAGTGGCTACGGCTGAAGCCGGAGAACTTCTCAGGTACTTGCGAACCATGGGACGCCCAGGCCTGGTTCAAGACAGTGGAAAGCATAGTAGAATTGCTGGACTGGCCCGTGTAGGAAAAGATCAAATGTGTATCGTTCTGTTTTTCTGGAGACGCAAGGATGTGGTGGGAAAGAGTAAAGGCAAAGAGACAGATTAATCTGATGACCTGGACGGACTTCGAGACAGAGTTCCTTGAGGAGTTCTTCCATATGCAAGTGACGAACCGACACTATGACAAATTCACCGAGTTTCGGCAAGGTGACCTATCAGTGAACGAGGCAGTGAAACGCTTCAACCGATTGGCACGCTTATGTCCGGAGTTGGTTCGCACAGAAAGGGAAAGGGTGGTCAGACTGATGCTGAAAATGCTCCGACCTGAGATAGCACTGAACGTGGCCGGCGGAGTTAATAGACCACAGACTACAGAGGAACTAGTCAGCAGTGCCCTGATCACGGAGCACTATCAGAAAGCAATGAACGAGAATAAGAGTCAGTCCCGAACAGACGGACAGAGACCCTCAGGCAGCAAAACAAACTGGAAGGGGGCCTCTACCGGAAAAAGGAAGCAATGGGACAATGCTAAAGGTGGCCCAACGAATAAGCAACCGAGATACCCCCAGTGCACTATTTACGGAAAGCTGCATTCCGGAGTATGTCGCAAGGGTTCAAGAAGGTGTTATAATTGCGGAGGGGAAGGACATCTGGCTAGAGACTGCACCAACCGGGTTCAAGCACCACCCCAGCAGAATAACCAGAACAGGAGTGTTCCCTCACAACTACATCAGATGCAAGCTACCATTGAAGGGACAACGATTAGCCAAGGGAGATTGGGAGCCCCGCCAACTACAAACGCCAGGGTTTTTTCGCTCATCGGAGAAGATGTGGCGAATGCCTCTACAGTCGTCACAGGTCAGCCGCCTAATTCTAGTCAATATGCTAAAGTTTTATTTAATACCGAAGGCAAACCGGTGGTCGAATCTATCGGGAGACCAAGGGATATTTCATGTCATGGAGTTGAGATTATCTCCGGACAACTCTCCACCCTGACCATAGCAACCACCCTATTCGATAATATATTGGAGAAGCAAACCAGAGACCAAAGCCTCCAAAGGATTAAACAAGAGATCTCAGGAGGAAAGAATGACGGGTTCCGTATCGCGGACAGTGGAATATTATACCTCGGGGATCGATTATGTATTCCCGAGGATCCCGAGCTACAAAGGAAGATATTAGAAGAAGCTCATTCAACGCCCTGTGCAATGCATCCGGGATCCACCAAAATGTATCAGGATCTGAAAAAGAGATTCTGGTGGCCCGGTATGAAAAGAGATGTGGTTCAGGATGTCAGTGTCTGACCTGTCAGAGGGTTAAAGCAGAACACCAGAGGCCAGGAGGATTACTGCAGCCTGTCCAAATTCCAGAATGGAAATGGGAAGATATCTCTATGGACTTCATTTCAGGATTACCCAGGACAACGAACGGCTATGACGCTATATGGGTAATCGTGGACAGATTAACCAAATCCGCCCACTTCCTAGCAATCAAGATGACTTATTCAATCGAGCAACTGGCTCAACTATACGTCAAAGAAATTGTTAGGCTACATGGGATTCCTAAGACCATCATTTCAGACAGAGATGGTCGTTTTGTTTCACATTTTTGGGAAGGCGTCCAGAAGACTCTGGGTACAAAGCTATTATTCAGCACTGTCTTCCACTCTCAGACCGATGGACAGACGGAGAGAGTTAACCAAGTATTAGAGGACATGTTACGAGCTTGCGCATTAGACTTCAAAGGGAGCTGGAGTCGATATCTATGCCTAGCGGAATTCGCCTACAACAATAGTTACCAGGCTACTATTGGGATGGCACCTTACGAGGCTCTGTACGGGAGGAAATGTAGATCCCCTATATGTTGGTACGAAGGTGGTGAAAAGAAAGAGATGGGGTTTCAAACCGAATTCATCGATATCACCACCCGTGCCATACAGAACATCCGCCAACGAATAGAAACTGCACAGAGTCGACAAAAGAATTATGCAGATAAACGACGAAGGCCATTGGAATTCAGCGTCGGAGACTCAGTATTTCTCAAGGTAGCTCCTATGAAAGGAGTTATGAGGTTTGGCAAGAAGGGAAAACTAAGTCCGCGCTATGTGGTACCATACCAAGTTCTAAAAAGAATCGGCAAGGTAGCCTATGAAATAGAGTTACCTCAAGAGATGTTAGTCATTCACAACGTGTTCCACGTTTCGATGTTAAAGAAATGTATTCCGGGCACGGACCAAGTGATTGAACCACAGGCAGTACAAGTGCAAGAGGACCTGACATACGAGAGGCGACCAATTCAGATATTGGATCGAGACGTCAAGAGACTAAGGAACAAGAAAGTACCCTTAGTAAAAGTCCTGTGGCAAAATCAACAACACGAAGAAGCTACGTGGGAACGGGAAGATGATATGAAACGGAAATATCCATCGTTATTCTAAGTTCGAGGACGAACTTTCTATGAGGTATGGGGTACTGTAACACCCACAAATTTCTTTATAAGTACATGAGTAATTATTTCCACTAGAACTTAGAGATAAAAGAAAAAAATATATATAATAATATGATAAGAGGAGAAGGTCAAGAATTAAACCTTGAACCTCCCACAAACAATGGAGAAAGATTTATGGCATGATCACCACTAGGATAGAGAGTAACATATGGATAGGAAGAGATAAAAATGTTAGTTAAAGGAGAGAAAAAGAAAATAAAGCAAGAAGCAAGAGAAAACCAAATTTACTTACCTCTCCTTCCTCTTGGTTAAGAGAAGGAACAAGAAGAAGGCAAGTTGCCTTCCTCACTTCTCCCTCTTCTCATTCTCGTGAGAACCAAGGGAAGAGACATGGGAGAGTTAAGAAAGGGAATAAATGAAGGCATAAATTCCCCTCATGGTGAATAAATAGAAAAATGAGAAAGTAAATCTCTCATTTTCTTCTTCTTCCTCCTCCTTCCTCCTTTCCTCTTCTTCACCGAGACTAAGAGGTCTTCCCTCTCCTTGATCCGAACACTAAGTCAAGTTTCTTCTCCAAGAAAACTAATTTTCGAGAAGAAATCTTCAAGTTCTAGCCCTTCCAAGCAAAGGAAACCAAAGGAGACACAAGAAGAGGAAGCTCCTTCATTTCTTAGCTCCTAGGATATTCTTCTCCTTAAGAAAAACTACAAGCGAAAGGATGTAAGTTCCCCTCACCTGTGGTACAATAGCTATATGATTGTCATGTAAATATATTTCTAGAAAAACCTATGTTTGTTTCATGAGGGTTTCGGCCAAAACAAAAAGAAAGGTTTTAAGAACTTGAAAACCAACTAGGTATGTTCATGATGTTTCCTATGATATGTATCTGATGGTAAGGGGGTTAAACTAATATTTTCATGCTAGAATGTTTGGTTAGAACATAAGTTATGGGCTTAGACTTTCGGCCAAGAAAGAACAAAAGAACTAGAAGAACTCTAGACCTAAACCAAAGCATGCTCTCTTGTCCTTATGATATGTACCTTATGGTAGATGGTGTTGTTAATGTTTTTCCCACTTGTATGTTAATTTAAACTTGATTCCATCTTCATGAACTTTCGGCCATGATAGAGTTGAGGGCCTTGAAGGGCTTTAAACCTAAAATTTAGCATGCTATGATTTTCATAAGACAAGATATGAAGCTAATATGACATGTCATGATCTTAGGTTAGGTTGAACTATGTTTTTTTTTTATGCATATGATGATTCGGCCATGTTGAGACTTGAACCCTAGGAAAGTTTAAATCAAGCCTAAGATACTTATGATCTTCTTGATGAAAAGATATGAAGTAAACTAATGTTCTTATGTTGCTTGAAACTTGAATTCTTGTTCTATAACTTTCGGCCACACTTGTTTCTTTGACCTAGGATGCTCAAATTCTAAACTAAGTGGTCCATGATATTCCTTGAAATGAATGCTAGGAAAATTCTTATGGTCTTCATGCTATTATGCTACTAGAAACCTAATTCCCATGCTTAACAAGATTCGGCCACATTAGGTTAAAAAGCTTAAGAAGCTTGAAACTTAGACTAAAAGTACTTATGGTGCTTCTCATGATATGTATTGGGATATTGGTATGAAGTTCAACATTTTTATGTTACTTGTAACCTAGAAACATGTTGCTAGGGTTTCGGCCATGTTGGGGTTAAAGGCTTAGAGAACTTAGAACCTAAATCAAACATGCTCAAGTTGTTTCTTATGAAATATGATGTGACAATTGTTAGGGTTTTTCATGCTTGTATGATGTTTATAACCCAAAATAAAGGCTTAATGGGTTTCGGCCATGTTATGAAAAGGAACCTAGAAAGCTTGGAACTCATACCTAACATGCTTAAGATGTTCCTTATGTTCTAAGAAATGATAAATGTTTAGGGTTCACATGTTTTTTTTTGTTGCTTGATAACCCAAGCTATCTCTACATGTTTCGGCCACCCCTTGTTACTAGGGTTAGAGACCTAATTAGGTTCTCCCATGAACTTCACATGCAATGCTTTATGATATGTTAAGAGTATGACATGCTGTGATATTTATTTATGTATGTTAGGTACAATTTCATGATATGCTATGTACTTAAGTTCATGATATGCTGTGGGCTAAATTTCATGATATGCTATGTGCTTACTTTCATGATATGCTGTGTGCTAAATTCCATGATATGCTATGGGCTTATTTTCATGATATGTTGTGTGCTAAATTTCATGATATGCTATGTACTTAAGTTCATGATATGCTGTGTGCTAAATTTCATGATATGCTATGTGCTTACTTTCATGATATGCTGTGTGCTAAATTCCATGATATGCTGTGTGCTAAATTTCATGATATGCTATGTGCTTACTTTCATGATATGCTGTGTGCTAAAATCCATGATATGCTATGGGCTTATTTTCATGATATACTGTGTGCTCAATTTCAGAATATGCTATGTGCTTAACTTCATGATATGCTGTGTGCTCAAATTCATGATATACTATGTGCCTAAACTCATGATATGCTATGTGCTCAAATTCATGATATGCTGTGTGCTTAAACTCATGATAGGTTGTATGCTTAATTATGCATGTGTTCATGATATGCTGTGTACTCAAAATCATGATATGCTGTGTGCTCAAATATACATGCTTTAAGCTATGCCTAAAAGAGTTGTTTCCCTATAAGTGGGATCAAGAGCACTCTTCATGACATGACTATGACATGAGTGATATGGACTATGTAGATATGACATGCTATTTTACTTTTAAGGCTTGTACCAAGGGTGGGCTCCATAAACGCCCCGGGGTCGATGGACTAAGAAACGGGCCTCGTTAGGGATGGGCTCCTAAGTGCCCCTAGGTCGATGGACTAAGAAACGGGCCTAATATATGTATGCCTTGTAGGGTTCAAGACTTGCTACCTTGGACCTACTAGGACGCGCGCATTTATGTACGTGGTACAAGCCGGGATCCCCTCTTATGTTGATATTATGTTTAAGTATCTATGCTATACGTTTTAAAAAGACATGATGCACATGTTTCATGATGTATGTTTAAGAGTTCACCCTGCATATACCTTAGGAATATGTCATGATAATTATGATGATCATGTTTATGATATGCCATGCTACCTTGTGTTTATGCCATGATTATGCCATGATATCTATGATGATGCTTATGACATGTATGATGATCATGTATGTTATGCCATGATACCTTATGCTATGATGTATGCTTTATGATTGTCGACATGCTATACGGTTTTTGTGAGTAGGAAAGGAACTTACTGAGCCATGAGTGCTCACAGCTTACTTTCTTGTACCACAGATAAGGGCAAAGGATGGATGAACTAGGAGAGCAGCAGGAGGGGCTAGCAGGATGTGTGTGGCAGTGACTGGCTAAAGAAGAAAAAGACCTGCTTTTATTTAATAGGAATTATGCCTAGTTTATATTACTACGTTATATCTCCATGACATTTTATCATGTTACTCTATATGTCTTAAAATAATGTTAAGTATGACATATGGACTCTAAGTTTCAAAAATTTACAAGTAAGACTTCCGTTGTAATAAGTTATTAAGTTGTTAAGTATGGTAAGTAACCCCCGTCGCCTTAGCAGGTGGGACGGGGCGTTACAGAAAGTTAAATACCCGATGGGTATGAAATTGGATATGGGGATAAATTTAATAAATGAGGATAAATATGAAGAATATGAAATCTGACCCAAATCCTACTCATTGTCATCCCTATCTAGTACTTTTATTTGCCTAGTTTCACTATCAAGACATCCACTAGTCTCACTATTAGGATTTTCATTTATCTAGAATTCACTCTTTTAGGACTTCCACGCCTATGTAAAGTTCACTTCTTTAGGATTTCTAGACTTATCTAGAGTTCACTCATCTAAAACTTCTATACTTGTCTAGTGTTCACCGGTACACGAAACTCCCCCCATGCGGGGTCCCGGGGAAGGATCCATTGTACACAGCCTTATCTTGCTTTTTGCAAGAGACTGTTTCCAAGATTCGAACCCGTGACCTTTTGGTCACGTGGCAACAATTTTACCGTTGCGTCAAGGCTCCCCTTCTCAAATACTTTCATATTTTTAAATATTTGATCACCTTTAATCTACTTGGACTTACTCACATGATGAATTTAACCTTAACTAATTAGGACTTTCTATTAATCAAATATTTTATCAACTTTAACTCATTTAAACTTCTAAATATCCAAATTTTTAATCGATGCCAAGTATTAAGTCTCTCTAATCCATTTGGACTTCTGCAATACATATTTAATCATATTATTCAAATATCAAAATATTGGTCAACCTTTGATCAGGACTAATTGCGCCAATAAAGTTTACTAACATTTTGACTTACTCAGTGATTGTGTTGTGACCTAGTTTGACAAGAGTCGGAAGTAATTGTCAGGTTATAGAGCCCAAACAAGATGTAATTTCTAACACTTAAGATGTTAGAAGTATAAATAAATTAAAATATACGCCAAAACAAGAAAAGTATTTTTAGGTCATAGGTGTAAAATCTCTTAAATGCGTTAAATATATTTTCTAAATAAAGATGTCTTTTTCTGCAATTGGACCTTTTAGTGTCAAAACAAATAGTACCTCAACATTATGGAGTACATAGTGTATTATCGTAAAGTGTGGCATATAATCACTGACAGTATGTCAATTTCTAGTCAATCCAAGACATTGTATCCAATTAGAGGATGTAATTGAATGCAAAGTCATATTCTATTCCTTTCGTCTCATCGCATGTGAAGGGCTACATCTACCTGGGTAAGTCTCCCGGGCATAATGTAGTGATAAAAGCATTCTCTCAAGTATTTATCATTCTCTCGCAACGCGTATGCACGATCATACTAGTATTAATAATTAATAATACATCTATGTGTGTAACACTGTAAGCGCATTTCTATAACTACTTAGATTTTATTGTACAAATGTTTTCGTGGTCAACTATGATCATAACAAATCATTACAAATTTGCTTGAGACATCGTCAGCCTACTTATGTAGCACCACAAACTCAATTTGTATATCCCCGCGAGCGTACTCGAGTGGTAGATTTGCACCCTCTGAGCAATTCCCGCTGGATTCATTCCCAGCAGAATTTCTAATTGTTGGGCCGGTGTTGAGATACATTCAGGGTGAACGTAACCACCTTTTGCACCACAAACTCAATTTGTATAACTACTTCAACGTGAAGCTACAAGTGTTGATGTGGTTAAGGTCAGGAATTACACTTGACAGTATACCATGACAAACCTAACATTCATAATAAATCACCACAAGAGGGCTCGAGACTTCAACTTGTGCACCACCTTAAGCTCAATTTGGACAACTACACTTGCTCACAGTAAGAAACTCAACATTTCATTATGATCATGACAGATCACTACAAAATAGTTCAAGCTACTACTTGTGTAGCATCATAAGCTCATTTTATATTGACTACTTAAACTTGATGCTACAAATGTTGGAGGTGGTCTACTGTGGCAAACTAAACATTTCACTATAATCATAACAAATCATTAGGTGATGCTCCAACACAATTTTGACCTACTTGTGTAGATAATACACTCATCATTTCTATAACTACTTAAACTTGATGGTACAAATATTGACGTGGTAGAATCAAGAAATGCACTTGACTTGTAGACTTATAAAGGCTACAATAGGTGTTGTACCAACAGCTACACAGTTAAACATGGACATCATGCCTGCTTGAACTTTTTAAAGATTCAAAACAAATGAGTGCAACTTGTACATGTAAATTAAAAAAAAAAAAAGTTAAAACTGACGTTGCTGATTATTCCAGCGTAGCAAAAATTGATTTAAATTTTTTTGGAAGTATCTAAGTCTAATACATTTTGCCCTAATCAATAAATGAAGGTTATATTGGTTTGCCCCAATTCTCAAGCTATAGGGGAAAAAGAATTAGCAGGCAATTAGGCACCTTGGGCATGATGTGTAAACGGCTGGTTGCTGCCTCCAGTTAGCATCTACTCGTCCTTGTGCTTTATAGGAGCTCTCTCAGCACCTGAAGAACTTGCCCAGCGACCCACGAACTTGAGGATCTCATCGATAAGAATCACAGGGAAAGCAACCGCCAACACCAAGAGCCACTCATTGAAACTGAGAGGGACGATTCCAAATACTTGTGCAAGGAAAGGAACATATAGTATCAAGAAATGGAGTCCGAATGAGATAGACATAGCAATGAGGAGCCATGGGTTTGACCAGGGAGGCATGGTCAGGAGGCTCCCATCTTCAGACAATGCATTGAGTGAATTGAACATCTCGATGGCAACCAGCACAGAGAGCGAAAGGGTCATTGCCTTCACCTTTCCAGTTTGGAAGTAGTCGCAAGGATTTTCATCGAAGGTGAAGTGCTGATCTCCAGCAGTGAAAGGCGCAACCTTGAAGCCTTCCCATGAGTAGCATTCTCCCCAATTAGAAAGTTGAGAATATGTTACGAGGGTATGGCCATCACCACTCAAGTTTATCCCCATAAACGAACCATGAGTATACCAAATAATGAAGATACCGACAGTGGCGAACCCTACATAAAGCCCAATGACCTATAAAACGAAAAGCTATGTCAGATAATACAAATGCATTGGTTAAAGGCACATATCTTCATGTAACAGGCAATACATGATTAAATGTCGCCAGAAATGCTACCTCAACATTTGATGGAGCAAGATAAGCATAAAAGGATAATTTGTAGTGAAATACTAAATGTATTCAACTAAAGCCTCGAACTCTGAGTCATTTTATTATTATAAACGGGAACCAGTATCTATTGGTCTAGAAATCAAAGAATAGCAAGAACCGCATGGCATTTATCTCCAGAAAATCCATGATTCCACCATTGCACTGATTTCACTATCAAGGTTATATGCATACATCTGAAGGTAAGTAATGCATACTGCCAGACTAAACAAATAAGAAAAGAATAAACATGGTGTTGCCAACTATTGGCAGTAAATGCTAGTCTTTCTAAGACAGTGCACAATCACACAATTTGGAATAAAACTTCCGATATGAAAGTTAAAAAAAAAAAAACAGCTACGAAAATGAGTGAGACCTCCTTATGCATGTACAAAAAATAACTGTGAACAATAATTGAAACAAATGCAAATGTCATGTCTAAACTTCTGAAGAAAAAAACCTAAATGATAGTTCATACTCTTTGTTTTTTCCCCAAATTTAAGATTTTAGAATTTTAATTTTCTAAGAGATAGAACCAACTAATCAAAAACAAAATCTGAAGTACAGTGAATTTTTTTAAACCAAAATTGGAGTTTCTTTTTAAAAAAGTAAAACTGTCAAATGAACCATTAACTTCTGAGAGTTGGAAAAAAAAAAGACATAAGGACAATGCAATTGAGTAACAATAAAGAAAGAAGTGAATTAATAGAATTAACACAGTAGAAAAGAAAGTTGACCATATAGCGGAACAAAATCCATGCAGTAATCAATGAATCATCACTTCTTCGAGGTGGTTTCTTCATGATATCTTTATCAGGTGGGTTGAATCCAAGAGCAGTTGCTGGAGGTCCATCTGTAACAAGATTAACCCACAGAAGTTGAACTGGTATCAGCCCCTCTGGAATGCCTAAAGCTGCCGTTAGAAAGATAGAAGCAACTTCACCAATGTTTGAGGAGATCATGTATCTGCAATTAGAAATGAGAATGGACATAAGCAAAAAGACAAAAAGGAATAATTAAACAGAAATTAGACATCAAACAAAAATAAGGCTTCACTTAAGCTACAATTGTATTTGCTAAGCACTATATCAAACAAAAACTTATATGCTGTTTTGGTACTACCAAAGCCTAACCATACCTTAGTCAAACCAGAGGACAGGTCAGCGTTCAATTACACAATACAGGGGAGAGGGAACAGAAACTTCAACTCTAATTATGGCTAAGAGACACCAATACATGTGTAAGAAAGAGATCAGATAGAAATGCAACTTCTAGCAAAACAATGTTAGAACATGGAGAAGCAATAAAATATTTGATTTCAGTAAATGAACTCCCAAAAGAATAACATGGCTAAACTCTAATCCAAACTAAAGTTTGATCGAAGAATAATTCCAAAACTGTCCTAAATTTTCTTGCAAAATTCACAGGGAAGAAAGATATCTGAAAATTCTCATTTCATTCAATGTAGAATTTAAAGAAAGGAGAATATTTATTACATTCGTGTAATAAGATAATTACAAGAGTATTCATAGACTCAACCTAAACCCTGCACCTAAAATACTAAAATTATATCTACTTGACTACTAACCCTATCAACCAAATACACTTAACATTCGCCTCTCAAAATTGGAGGATATGTATCATCTATGTTCATATTTTTACATCATCTAAAAAAGATCACACAAATATAGCGATGACTCTCCGAGGTCGTGATTACCAAATGAAAACATAATTAGCAAAAGAAAGAAATGAGTTAATAAAGCATTCAATCCATGATCCCTTGGACCACACTTTAGCACACATGCAATATGTGTTTGGCATCAAATAAACACATTGACAAAAGAAGATAAAGAGAGAAATAATAAAACCACAATGAAAAAACATTAAAAAAAAAAAAAGGCAGCCCATGCACGAAGCTCCCGCCATGCAAGGTCCGGGGAAGAATCCATTGTACCCAACCTTACCTGCTTTTTGCAAGAAGATGTTTCTAGGATTCGAACCCGTGACCTTTTGGTCACATGGAAACAATTTTACCGTTGCCCCAAGGCTCCTGAGATGTTTTTTTTTTTACAATGAAAAAACATCTCAGGAACAAATCCCTTGAGTGGACTTTTCCTTGAAGCAGCATATACAGCAACATGCAATAAACTACAAAAAAAAAATGCTCGAGCATTCTAAAGGAAAGATAGATTGCAAAGTTCGATCCTTTGCTAGACTAGAAAAATAAGAACAAGATATTTTCTTTGTTTGACTCTTCTATAGTTTTTAGGCAGTGCATATAAAGCGTACAAATAGAATAAAACAGGATATACTAAAAAAGCAGAGAAGCAAAAGGAGAAACATGCACAAAAGCAAGGAGATGTACATTAGCAGATCAGGATAATGGGGAGAAGATGCTGAGAGGAGGCGAGAACTCTATTGAAAAAATAAGTAGGAAGAAAACAAAAAAGAAGGGAAACAGTGAAAACAAAAAGAGGAATAGGAAGAAGGTGGATGAGTATCTGCCAAAGAAATCAAGAAGGTGAGGCTGTTGTTTGGGAGTAAAGAGGAGAAGATTTTGCAGATATGAAGAAAAAAAAAAGGAAGAAAAGAACAGGTGGAAGCATAGCTCTCCATAAAGAAGAGTATGGCTGACAAAGAAGAAAACAAAGATGCAATCACCTAATGCTGGAAGAACAGATTGAAATTATTTTATGTGCGCTAGATCTGGACAAAGTTCCGGGGGAACAATTAGTAACAGGAAGTCAGTATCGGTTTCCTTAGAATTGAAGATAAGGATATTAAGGATAAGATTTGGACGATGAGGTCACTGATGCAAAGAGGTCTTAGATTCAAATTTAGATCACAATGGAGAGGAAAGAGCCCAAGAGGAAATGTTTGGGAATCACGGTTTTCGAGGATGATCAGCAACATGTCAAGCAGGAGCTGCTCGCTGACAGATGTCGCTGCTCGCTGACAGATGTTGCTGCATAAAACAACCAATGCAATCAATCATGCACCGTTTTAGAAGCTTTGTGTTAGAGAATAGGAGAAACACTGCTCCTATTTAAAGCCTCAGCCTCACTCCCCCTTATCTGTGCAAGGTTCCAGTTTTGGTGCTCGAGGTGGCAACAAGAGCTGGAGATGTTGGTTCAGCTGGGAAGCAGAGATGGACCATGATGGCACACAATGCATGGAGAGGAAGGCTCGCCACTTCTTCAAAGTCTCAATGTTTGCCCATTCATAGGCAAATGACACACAGTGGAATCTTGTTGGAGGGAACGCACAGTAGAAAGAGTTGTGGCCGTACTTCTGGTTACAGGTTGGGACTAGATACTGTAAGTTCGAAAGAGCAAAAGGAGCAGACTGTCAAGTACTTGATGGTTGCATAGATACACGTGAAGAAGATAACTCACTTCATGTGAGTCACAACTAAGAGCAGTGACAAGACAAAGAGACTAGGAAGGAGAACTGCAGATGGATGAGTGGCGGTCAAGGGAGCAGCCTTCCCCCAAGGGGAGTACTATCTTCGAAACTGTAGCCCCAAATGTGTTGGCTCCAATACCATGTAGAATTTGGTGAAAGAAAATTATTGTATCACATTCATGTTAAGAGATAATTTAATTACATAGCTAAAGCACTAACCAAAAACAACTAAACCGACTACATCAATACTCCATTAACCTAATACTCGCAATTTGCATTTCTTGAAGAGTTAATATTAAAGGCTTCTACCTTGAATTTCTCTTCTACATGGCTTCAAATTATCATTGGTAATCACTGTAACAAAACTTATCATACATAGACGAAGCATTTCAACAAAGTAAAAAAGTACATCGAAATTTTGCCATAATATATCCAACCAAAGAGTGAATATGGATTACATAAAAACAGATGAGCAAAGATTATGCTACTTGAATAGCCAGTACTCTAGATAGTTAGATTGAGATAAGAAATAATAAGTTCCCATCTTTAGAAAGAAAAATATTTTGAAAGACAAAAATATTAAAAAAAAAAAAAACAAGACCTTATAAAGGCTTTCATATTGTTGTAAATTGATCTTCCTTCACCAACTGCTGCTACTATTGTACTGAAATTATCATCTGCTAACACCATATCTGAAGCTTCCTTAGCAACCTGGGAAAATGAACTTCCTGGTAAAGATACTAACAGATAACTGAACTAATAAGGAATAAAAGTATGTTCCATTCACTTACTGATCCTTTTGATACCAACACGCACGTTTGAAGGCTTTAGATGAAAACACGCATACATTTAAAAATAATAATAACAAACAAATAAATAAATAAAACATCATAGCAGTCAAACTGACAACCATAAATGCAGTATATGAAATGTCTGATCACATTCGTGTACTTTCTCACAAACTTAAGAAATTGCAAGCCTTTAGATGATAAACAACATAAGTAACAGAGAAACAAAAAAAAGGCTGAGTCAAAAAATTCCAGCATCAGCCACAAATTAAAGATATCATAAGTACAGTTTACAAAATGTCTCATCGCATTAAAGTACTTTCTAGAATAACCTTAAGGAATTGTAAGTCTTTAGATGAACAGCATAAGTAACAGAAACAAATGACAAAAAAGTGAGCCAAAAGAAATGCATCATGAGCCACAGATTAAGCAGAAACCATGAAATAGCAATCACACTTGAAAACTTCTATCACAAAATTAAGATGCATGTATTATAAACTTTTTCACAGATCCAACTAAAGCACAGAAACAAGGTTATATGACTTTCTTTTTCCTATTTTTGATTTGTCGTCAATTTGTCATAGTTCTAGATATATCATCATAGTATGCTCAGAGAAAAATTGTGCCACACTGAGAGAGAAAAGCAATGTTTTACTAGGTCATGAACTTTTAACAAGGACAATTGCATTCAATGGAGGTATTCTGTTACTTCTTATTATTTAGCATTTGGGCTCAAAAATAAACCAATTGGAAAGACAGCAATCGTGAGAAGATGAGAATTGCCTACCTCTGTCCCAGCAATGCCCATAGCAATGCCAATATCTGCCATTTTCAATGCAGGAGCATCATTAACACCATCCCCTGTCATAGCAACTACTTCGTTGTCTCCTTTTAACAATCTCACAATCTCTTGTTTGTGCTTTGGTTCAGCTCTAGAAAATAATAGACCACCATTTTGCCTCAAAATGGTCTTCTTGTCACTGGATGGCTTTGACATAAAATCTTTGCCAGTGAAACTCTTTAAATGTATGGTTTCCTCAGGTTTGAAGACACCTATATCACGACAAATTGCTTCTGCTGTTTCTTTGTTATCACCAGTAATGACCATGACTCGAATACCAGCTGCTCTACAATCTTCAATTGCTTTAAAAACCTCTTTTCTTGGTGGATCCTGAAATGTTTCAGAAGAAAATAAACAATAGTTACAAGTTAGAAATGCTAATAGAGTCAAACTAGCACATACAACAAAGGTGAATCAAACAAAGTCAGATGACATACTCTAAGCCCAACTACTCCAGCAAATATGAGATCAGTCTCGATGGACGAGTAATTTTCCGGATTGAGTAGAAGTTTATGAGCTGGGTGATCTTCACCATCATATGTTGCAAATTCTGCTAGATCTACCTTGTAGGCAAATCCCAAACAGCGCAAAGCCTTTGTAGACATATCATGGAGGGCTTCCAAAATATGTTTTTTTGAGTTTTCATTTAGCAAACCTACAGAACCATCAGGCAGCTGGACATAGGCACTCCGTTCCAACAAATTTTCAACTGCTCCCTGTAGCAAAGCAATTTTGATTCATCATAAATATACATTGTATATTGGCAGATACCATGAAATAATAGATCATGATGACTGAAATAACCAATACTTTATGTATCAATGAAATCAAAAACTTATTAAATACAACATTTTGTTGAACAAGTGTGAAATTTAGACCCACTGATAAAAGGATGAAGTATCAAAATTGCAGATCAACAAGAGAGTGGTAGAAAAGTAAAGAATTCAAAAATAAATACTTGCCAAAATAATTATTAATAGATATATACGAGAGTAAATGTTTCTGAATTTGCAAATTGTTACTCTTTTCTATAGACAATTATTGGTAAGTTATAACGTACAAGGGTCATCATCACTACTACTCACCACTAAATTAACATGCAATTTTCCCACCACTAGGTTAAAATGCAATTGGAAAATAAAACCATGAAATTACAACAATAAAATGCCATTTATAAAAGTAATTTCCTCAGAATAGGTTTCCCTATCATCACCAAATGAAACAGTTGACTGTTTATCAATTAAAATCTCAAAAACACCTCCAACAATTCACCTTTCACTTGGAAAAGAAAGCACTCAGGAAAGGATAATTGATAAACATTATAGAGAGATAAAATGATAAGACAAAAAGGTGTTATCTACCTTTACAAGTAAAGAGTTGGTTCCTGATCTTGATTTCACAATAATTCCCATTGATTTTCGAGTGCGGTCAAACTCAAGAGTAGCAATCCTCTGAGTCATTGTGTTCCACCATTTGCAGCATCCTTCAAGTAACAACTTATGTAAATATCATGTGTTTGGTACCAAGAAGGCAAGCACACAGACACAGTGTTTTAATGAAATCAACTAAAAAGAATATCAAACTTAAGCCTTGAAACATACCTAATGTTTCGTTTGAGCCCAACAAAGTATCATGTCCTCCAGGAAGCCCCATCTTCTCAACCAAAATCTGAGAAAATAAATATGAAGTTTATTGGCAAAGAAAAAAATTATGAAAGTTAGGAGACTGAAATATGAAATACATGGCCTAGTAGACATAGATGGGTTAACCATCAGTGAATTGTTTGGGAAAAAACAAATTGCACAAGTTACTCTAGCAAGTTATACATCCCATATATGCAAAGGAAATCATTTGGGCATTGGATGCTGCTATGTATTCTGAAAAAACTTCTGGATTGTGAATATTCTCAATATCTCTTTGATTTAATAAAATAAGTACAAAACGATCCAGTGTATCTTTCCTAACTAGAGAACAAACAATTGGATAAAATATTTCCCAATCAAAGACTGAACAATATGTATCATTTCAAGAATGCTTCTCTGTTAAATGTTTAATTGATGACTTAGTTTAATTTTAGGAAAGATAGATGCTTTAGTATTAATCTAAACCACGTAAAGGTTACAATGAAAAGGCAAAAGAGAAAAAGGAATACAACACTTCTCACCTTTAAGGCTGCCTCTGTCGGCATACCAGTGGTAACAAATCGATTATGTTCTGCCTCAGTGATGCTTGCATCATTGCAAACAGCTGCAATTTTAGCAATTGTTTGAAGATTTACATCCATATTGTTGGCCGGCCAGTCATGGATATTACCATCTTTGGGGTTGTATGTGGTACCATCAACTTCGAATACTCTAAGTTTATCTCTCCCATTCCCCATTGCTACAAGCTTTACAACAGACATTTGGTTTGTCGTTAGTGTACCAGTTTTATCAGAGCATATCACAGTTGTGCAACCCAATGTCTCAACACTTGGTAGCTTCCGAACCAATGCATTTTTTTGAGCCATCTTCCTTGTCCCTAATGCCAAGCAAGTAGTGATAACTGCTGGCAGACCTTCAGGGATTGCGGCAACAGCCAATGCCACAGCAATCTCAAAGTAATAAGTACATTTCTCAAAAGAAAATTTGAAATTTCGTGGCCAGCCATCAACAAGTTCCCATGTAAGAAAATACTTAACATTGATAAGCCAAACAACAGCACAAATTGCACCAATGATGGCTGTGAGGACCTCCCCAAACTTGTTCAGTTTCTTCTTCAACGGTGTATCATCTTCATTTTGTGAAGCTTCATGGATTTGCGAATGTATCTTACCAATTTCAGTGTTCATCCCAATCTGCGTAACCAAGCAGATACAGCTGCCATTCACAACTGTGGTACCTGCAAAGACAATGCATTCCTTCCCTTGAATATCTATGTCTTCAGGCTCAACTTGGTGGTTGGTTTTGTTCACAGCATCATTCTCTCCAGTAAGAGAAGCTTGTTCCACCCTTACAGTCGAGCTAATAAGATGGAGAATCCTCATATCAGCAGGAACCTTATCCCCGACCTTGAGCACCACAATATCACCTGGCACAAGCTCCTTAGCTGGGATATTAGGAATCAACTCACCATCCCTTCTAACCATAGCATGCTCTGATTGGATTTCTTTCAGGGCCTCGAGTGCCTTCTCAGCATTGTTCTCTTGCCAAACGCCAACAATTGCATTGACAACCAGAATAAGAAAAATCACAAGGGGCTCCACAAAGGCAGTGATCCCCATCTCACCACCTTCGTTTCCATCGTACCAAGCAAGCACAAAAGAGACAACAGCAGCAACGAGGAGGATCCGGACCAGCGTGTCATTGAACTGCTCGAGAACCAGTTGCCATATAGAAGGTCCTGAATGCTTCTCGAGCTCGTTAAACCCATAAAATTTTTGCCGCCTTAGGACTTCATCGGATCGGATCCCGTGCTCTGATGAAACCTTGAATTCGGCCTCGCACTCCTGGACGCTCCGTGCCCAAGCCGGAAAACTAGAGGTTGGCTGCTCCAATCCGGCCTTCTTACCTTCATGCTGCCCTCCTTTCCCCATCTGAAACCGCTCAAACCTGATAAAAATCAAATCTTTCTCCCTTAAACCAACAATATAAAATGTTCGACCGAGCCAATTCAACATGCATCCTCTAGAAAACAACAACAAAAAGAGACCTAAAACACCCGAATCCAAACCCTTTAGAAAACCTCCAGCATCAGACGACAACAGACAAGAAAAACCAACCTTCCACCGAGCGCCCGCGCGACCAATCAAACAAGCCCACCACAGATCCGCACGCAGCCAGGAGCAAGCAAGGAGGACTTCGTAATCCGATCCAGAAAAAAAGGGATCTTCCTTCTTTGCTAGTGAAAGAGATCGGAAACCGACGCCTATAAGCAAGCGATCAACCCTATCTCTCTCGGCAAAGGAATCGCTCCGCAAACGAGGGCGAGGCGACGGCGCACAGCACCGTCTTACAAATCACTCCGGTTCTTACATGCAACCGGTCTCATTACTGCATTTCATGACCCCATCGACGTCTACCCGTAGCTATACCAGCAGTTGTCTACCGGGCCTAACAGGTACCCGATAGAATGACGCAAGTGTCACCTGGGACTGGAAGAAGGCTCATGGCGGGGCCCAGAGAGAGACCATTGACGAGTCAGGGTAGGCGATTGAGTACATCAAATATTTAAAAAAGTCTGACGAAGCTTCGCGGACGCTTCGCTCATGACTTAGCCGATCGATTAGACGAAGCCGATGCGAAGGTACGGTTGTGATTGAGGCTTCGTGGCGTCACGGAGTTGACTATAGATATTTTTTAAAAAATAGTTTTTTAATGAAAAAAATTTAGCCGCCTATGCTGACGCTGGTTTTTTATAGGCCATATGAAAATGATATATTTCTCTTTTAAATCATCTTATTCGTCAAATATGTGGTATTAAAAAATTAGAAAGCTACTGTCCTCGATGCTTTTCAAATACGGCTTCTTTTCAAATAGCTAAACCTATAGAAGAAAATTAGTGAAATTATTTAAGGGCAAGAAAAAAAAATATATATATATATAGAGAAAAAAAATATATTGCTCGATACTTGTTGTGTGATCGTGAGTGATATCTGATGTGGACGATTTGATTATGTCAAAACTCAATTTTTTAAATCTCTCTCATTTGTATATAATAATTTTTTTTTTCTTAAATTAAAATAAAATTCTATCTTCTTTCTCTTATTATTACATATAACAATCACTGTGATAATGATGCATCAACGTGCCTCTAAGATTGTATTACATTAATATGATGGAACCCATGACCAAGAAAATTAAGCATCTTTTAATATGTAATGATTACCTTGAATTTTTATCTATTTCATGTGCTCAATCCTATGGTGGAAGATCAATCTCACCTTTTAACAACAGAGATCCAACAATCCATCTTGAATGAGTCAGACTATATTAGGTTAGCTATGAATGCTCCTATATACACTTGTAGCTTCTCTTATCACTACTTCATTTTTTTTTCGAGTTTTCTTCTGCGCCTAGTAAGTGATTTTAGTCTTCCTTTATAGCCCCTCCTTTCATTGATCCCTTGATAGTACTTTTCATGGTCGTGAATCTTCCTCCACTCTCCGATATAGATCTACCATTTAGAGTTTTACTAAGGCATCTTTGGATCAACTGAGGATGGCTTATGGAGTGTCAACTAATTATGTGCTAAGACTTCCGAATGGCAATGACCGACTAAATCATCCTCCTCCAGGCTTTGTAACATTCTTCCTAAGTCATATGCTGGTCTACGTTTTCCTATGCCTATTTTCTTCATAGAAGTGTTGCAATATTTTCATATCCCGTTATTACAACTTAGCCCTAATTCCTTTCATATTTTAATTGGGATCTTGATTTTCTTTCTTTTATATTGTATTCCACTATCTCCTAGCTTTTTCTATTTTTTTCTTTTACCCGGAGAAAATGGAGGACGAAGTCTTTTTCTTTTCTTCCCATTCTGGGATTAATCTTTGCTTCATTTTGTAAGAATTCTTATCTTCACAAGTTTTGATATCTAAATAAAAGTATGTTATTTTTTACAGTTGACATGATGATGAGGCCATCTGTAAACAAAGTGATAAAGCTTATAGCGACAGAACTATTGGTGCGATTTACACTAACGATCTAACTCGGATTTTGATGAATGACAAGTAAGTTAAGTTATGTCTTATTGTGATCTAACCATTTGATCAAGTGTGCAGGAAATCCAACTAGGTCGACATGCCGACCAGATAGCTGGTACGAAATTCAGCTAGGTCGATGGGCCGACTGGATAGCTGGTACGAAGTCTAGCTAGGTCGACGGGTCGATCAGATAGCTGGCACAAAATCTAGCTAGGTCGATAGGCCGACCGGATAGCTGGCACGAAATCTAACTAGGTCAACGGGCCGACCGGATAGCTGGTACGAAGTCTAGATAAATCGACGGGCCGACCGGATAGTTGGCACAAAGTCCAAACAAGTCGACGGACTGACCGGATGTCTGGAGAACTGGTAAGTTAAGGTAAGTCATTGGAGGAGAGTGACCAAGTGAGGACGTGTCCCGGTTAAAGGGACAATAGACGTCAGTCCAGTTTAGGTTCATTTGGGATTCCTAAGCTTAGACCTTGACTAGTTCTTGTCCTGTGAGGACAGGAACTAATTACTACTTTTTATTATTATTAAATTATCCTAATACTAGTTTTGCAAGGTATTTAGACTAACATTGTTTTACAAGGCAAATAGATGAAAATTACCTTCGGATGAATAGTATCCGGTGGCGCCTTCAAGCAGTGAAGGTGCCTTCGTACTGTTCATAGAATGCGCCATCTATGGAAGGCGCCTTCCGTAGGATAAATTTTAGCCAAAGTCATGGATAAGCACCGGGCTGATCGGGATCGATCTTGCCTCATTGGAGGCGCCTTCCATACCTTTTATAAGGCTGTCTCAAGAAGGCATTCAACGACAACAACTATTTGAGCTACTACGCATCCTTTTGAGGTTCCGACTGCTCCAGGCTCCTGCTACGACTTTGCTGCAAAGCTGTTGTGCCCCGACATGTGCTCCGAGGAGTTTTAATCGCGGTTGGTAGACCGACATCGACACGAGCACTTTAACATCGATCTCTAAGTGTCGGTAACATTTATTTTGTGTATTTAATTACTGTAAAAGGACAAGCAAGGTGTTGCACTTGTTCTAAATTTCTTTGTATTTGATTCCCTCTTCTGGAGGTACCAGAAGAGGTTTTTAGTGGATTACCCGTCGATAGGTCCGCAGGACCTAGGTCTTGGAGTAGGAGTCATCGAAGGCTCCGAACCAAGTCAAACAGCCTGTGTTTTTTTGTATGTTTTTCTTGTAATTTCTGCTGCGCATACTCGTGATTTCAAAACTACAAAAAAATAATAATTTTGAAAACCACGTGATTCCCCCCCCCCCCCCCCCCCCCCCGACAGTCTCTTACGTCCGTATTAATCCAACAAGTGATATCAGAGCGGGTTTTGCTCTGATTTGGTGCAACCACCAATTAAGCTGGGGGAATTATGTTTTTTTGTTCTCTATCTGAATTGGTAAAACTTTACCCATTCAGATAACTATTTTTCGCTCGGTTTTAATTTGAGATTGACGTAACACCACTCAAATTTTTCTACATTTTTTTCATCTCAAACACTATTAATCCAAGACCAAGTCTTGGTACCTTTTAGTTTTTCTTTCTACAATTGTGAAATGGCACAACTTGAAGGATACAACACTGTTCATCCTCCCCTATTCAACGGTGACGACTTCCCCTACTAGAAGAAACGGATAGAAGTGTATCTGAAGACCGACTTCAATCAGTGGTTCAGCATCACCAGAGCCTACAAAACTCTCATCGACAACGCCGGAATTCCAATGGACCTAGAACATTGGGATCCAGAAATGAAGAAAAAGACTCAGATTGACTTCAAAGCTCTCAACATAATTCAGTGCGAGCTAACAAAAGAAGGGCTAAATCGTGTCGGCCTGCACGAAAGCTTAAGGAACTTTGGGACAAGCTCATTAAACTGCACGAGAGAGCCAACAACGCTAAGGTAACAAAGAGAGATTTATTTTAAATAAACTATTTAATGTCAAAATACAGGAAGGTGAGATTGCCAGTCAGCTGCACGCGAGGATAAAGGACATACTCAACAGACTCAACACAATCGGCCACTAATTAGAGAACCAAGATCTGATAAGCTATGCCTTAAATGTATTTCCTCGAAATGTACTATGGGCATCCATCGTGGATGCCTATAAGATTTCAAGGAATTTGTCAAAGTTAAAACTAGATGAATTATTCTGTGAACTAGAACTGCATGAATATACTAATGTCAAATCCGAGAAAGCTCTTGCTCTTATTGCAGGTTCATCAAAAGACAAGTCCAAATCTAAGCCGGAACCTAAAGTCGAGTTTGACCCAGACTCAGATGATAAAGAACACCTGGTGAACTTGGTAAGAAAAATGTTCACTAAGAGAAAGCAAAACTTCACCAACAAGGATTTGTAGAAGATCAACTTTACCTCCAACTCTAACAACAAGAATGTGACCTGCTTCGGATGCAATAAAAAGGGGCACTATAAGACCGACTTCCCAAATCTGAAAAAGAAGAAGACCCTTAAGGTGACGTGGGATGAATCGTCCGGAGATGAATCAAACGGCAGAGAACCAAAGTACTCCAACTATCTTGCACTGATGGCGCACGATCTAGAATCGAAGAGTGAATCGGAAGACAGGTCCGAACCTGAATTGAGCCATGAGTCCGCACTCATTTCTTGTAACGCCCGCCCTCCACCTGCTGGGTGGCGGGGTTACTTACGGGAAACATACATGCATATAAATCTATTTCTAAGCAACGGAAGTATGTATTTGTATATTTTTAATTTCTTTTCTTTTAACCACAATAATTAATTATCTACACATTTATAGTCATGTGAGCATAATTTTCAACTTAAGAAGTCATGATATCAATTTCTAACATAAGCATGCATAAGTGCTAAGTAATCATGCAAAACATTAACATAAGTAAACATAGTTCATGTTAACATAAAATAACATAAGCAGGTCTCTTTTTGTTTTTCTTAGCCGAGCCACCACCACACACATCTCTTGCCCCTCCTGCTGCTCCTTTAGTTTATCCATCCTTTACCTTTATTTGTGGTACAAGGAAAGTAAACTATAAGTACACAGGCTTAGTAAGATCCTTTCCTACTCACAAAAACCATATATCATAGCATAATCACATAAGCATGTAGCATGGAGACATAATCATCTAAACATCATATCATGTAAAAAAGCATCATAACATATCATATCATATCATATCATAAAATAAAGAGTATCAGGTCATACCATATCATATCATAAAAGAGCATCATGTCATATCGTATCATAAAGGTATATGCAGATGTCTTTTGAAAACATGCGTCATGTCATGTGCAAGATGTCTTTTAAAAACATATCATATAATACTTAAATATAATCTCGACATGAGGGGGGCCCGGCTATGTACCACATAACATAAATGCGCACAATCCCTAGGACGGGGTAGCTAGTCCCGAACCTACTAGGGAACTAGGCCCGTACTACGACCGTCGACCAAGGGGCGTACTAAGGAGCCCATTCCTTTTTACTAGGCTCGTTTCATAGACCATCGACCTAGGGGCGCTTAGGAGCTCATCCCTGGTACAAGCCATACAAAGTAAAATAGCATATCATGGTTCATGTCATAACATAGCATATCATATCTTTGTCATATCATGAAGAGTGCTCTTAGTCCCAACTAATAGGGAAGCAATTCTTAGGCCTTTACTTGCCATATCATAAAGCATGCATACTTGAGCATGTAGCACATCATAAGAGTCATCATCATGCATGGTTCATAAGCATACATAAATGAGCATATTACTTGTCATATCATAAAGCATGCATACTTGAGCTTATAACACATCATAAGGGTCACTATCATGCATGGTTCATAAGCATACATAAATGAGCATATTACTTGTCATATCATAAAGCATGCATACTTGAGCATATAACACATCATAAGAGTCATTATCATACATGGTTCATAAGCATACATAAATGAGCATATAATCTATCATAGGGAACATAATCACGCATGGAAAACATTAACTAGCATCTCCTAATTCATATCATAGCATGTGAGACACATAGTAAAATCATAATTGGGTCTCTAACCCTAATTCCATGGAGGGCCGAAACATACAAGATATTGTCCTAGGTTACAAGCAACATAAAAGCATATGAACCCTAAACTAACTTCATAACACTTATCATAAAGGACCTAATGAGCATATTTAGTTTAGGTTATAAGCTTCCTAGGTCTTTTACCCTTGTTATGGCCGAAACTTGCCTAGCATGAATCTAGGTTACAAGTAACATAAAAGCATACGAACCCTAAAATAATTCCATATCATATACCACAAAGAACATCATGAGCATGTTTAGTTTAGGTTCTAAGCTTCCTAGGTCTTTTAACTTGGTTATGACCGAAACTTGAGGAGCATGAAACTAAATTCTAAACAACATACAAGCACAAGAATATCAAGCTAACTTCATATCATATCATAAGGAAAATCATGAGCATGTTAGATTTGATTTTAAGCTTTCTTAGACCCTAAAACTCATCATGGTCGAAACCCTTAAACCCTAGAGAGACATGTATCTAGATTACAAGCAACATTCAAGCATGAGAACCCTAAGTTAGCTTCATATCATGTCATAAGGAAAGTCATGAGAATGTTAGACTAAGTTTTTAAACTCTCCTAGGTCTTTAATCCCATCATGGCCGAAACCCTAAGGTGGAATACATCTAAGTTCCAAGTAACATACAAGCATGAAACACTAAGAACTCTTCATACCATTTCATAAGGAAAGTCATGAGCATGATAGCTTAAATTTTAAACACTTCTAGGCCTTCATTTCTATCATGGCCGAAACCCTAATTCCCTAAGGTGGCATGCATTTAGGTTCCAATCAACATACAAGTGTGAAAACACTAAGTACTCTTCATACCATATCATACAGCAAGTCATTAGCATACTAGACTAAATTTTTAAACTCTCCTAGGCATTAATTTCATCCTTTAAAGAACTAATTTCATACCCACTCCATTTCTTGTTTTATCATACCATAACTTAAAATCCGAGTTTTCTATTATCTTTGCATTCTTGTCTATCCATTTTGTCTCTTGTACACACAAAATACTAATTCTTCTCCTAATCATCGCATATACTACCTCCATTGATTTACTAGTGAGAGTTCCTATATTCCATATTATAAATCTTAGATTATTAGTTTTCTTATAATATTTGTTCTTCTTCAACATATGCTACGTTAAAGTTGAATCCTGTAACGTGAACTCTTGCATAATTACACTACACTCGGGTTTTGGAGATGTAACGGTCCTTGCCGAGATGTTATAGTCTGACCCTTGTAAGACATTCTTTCCGGGGAACAACCTAGCATTAACACAATAGTTTAATGAATTCATTCATTGAATATTTGCCTTAATTTTAATACTATTTGACAACCTAATGCAACCCTCCTCTTTTATCCAGACTTGGGACTGACCATGACTAATTTGTCATTGGCGGAGTTGATATAAAACTAGGAAGAAGATAAGTTGATATGAAGGTTTCTTTAGTTGTATGTTTCCTCTATTCCTTTACTTGGATAAGCTGAGGGAAAGAAAAGACGGGAGAAATCTTTCCCAGTTTCCTTCTATATTACTTCTGTCCAATTTGGGGGAAAACTTATTTTGGTGTGGAATGAAATTCAAATTGAGCTTAAAAAATTTATTTTTTTTCAAATATATTTTGATATATGATTTTCTTTTTCTTATTTTTACAAATGAAGTTTAAATTTTTCCCCCTCCTTTCCTCTCATCAAAGGATTTCAAATCAGAAGGCTTCGGGGGAAGATCATCTCCAATGTTTGCCAAACTGGTATCATGGCTGTTGGAAGCTAGAAAGAACGATAAGGAAAGGCGGCAGCAGGAGGGATGAAAGACATTCTCCCCTTCTTCACTCGTTTGGTGAAATAGTCATAGGCTTATAAAGGCCATGGGGGAGTAGAGCTTCTCAATGACACTAGTTACAAGAGGTGCATGTCGACATATCTATCGCTGGTTTATATTAGCATGATTAGTCTATTAGGCACCTAGTCCCACTTGTTGACCTTTGATTGGTTAATATGTTTCATATCTATTCCACCCTCTAGAGGGGAGCAATCTCCTATCTAAGTGTCACTTGGTGGCATGCAGGTACAAGGGGCGTGTAGCTTATTCCTGGGCCAAGTGCTGACCTGTATTTTATGTTTAGCTAAAAACTCAATATAGTTCTTTACTAGTTAATGTTTGTTTGAGTTTGGTTTCTAAATTATCTTATCTAAATCCAAATCCTGATTTTTTTGGGCAAATCTAATTGATTAGGGAGTTGAATTATATTGAATGCAAGATTATGGCTAATCCCGATCCCAACCCCACATTCTATCTTCAAACTTTCACAAAACTAATGCCTAATAATGACAAGGGTGGTATTATTGTATCAGAACTAGTAAATTCGTTTTCCTTTCACTATGGAAAGAAAGACCCCCCTTGAAAGCATCCTTTGTAAACATGCTTTAGTTAAGTATACACCATAGAATTTAGAAAAAAGGTAAAGATTGCACATTCATCAGGGTAAATAACTAAATGATTATACATAATCAAATAATATTCTTGTAGGGCTAGTGATTTTATGGACATTTTGTGCTCCTGATTAGTCTATAGAGAGGATCAAGAAATGGGAGGAAGGCTGGCAGTCTTCCAAGGGTAATATTACTTTTGTAGAATCCTAACTCTAAAAAAGGTGCTGTGATTGATACCATGTACATTTGTTGGAAGGATTTTTTTATTGTTTATATTATTGAGATAACAATTATATGTATATATAGACTCATAGTAAACCTCTAAACCTATAAGTATTACTATGGAACTAAACGTACTACACTAATAAGCTTATTATTTTAATTCCTTTAACCACTGCAACTTGTGAACAATACTGACAGCTCGAATTTTAAATTTTGTCCTACTTCTGGGCTTGTCTACTGAATTCATCACCACAGACCACTCATAATCTGGTGGTCTCTGTGCTGATCAATGCTAGAACTGAAAAATATTAGCCATGCTGGCATTATGTTCCGAAATTTTAATGGATCTGGCACTTTACTTTCAAATTTGGCTTCTCTAGATACTGAAAAATAATTTTTGGCCTAGGTGTTAGGAGGAAAAGCTTGTAGGAAGAAGTTGCTTTCACCAAAAGGCATGGATGTACGTCCAATGATGGAAGTTGTAAAGGGGGCAGCCTTTGGCATTTTACAGGTAATGAGATTGATGCACTTCGTAGATACTCTCTTTAGTATGCAGTTCTCCATTAGTACTTTTTCATATAAGAGTTCCAGTGCAACACATATATACCTGTTAAAAGTGTAATGGTAATTGTGAGATGTAGAAGCTTAAGCTTTTCAATCAAGTTGTTTTCTAAAGAAATGATTGGAATAGTTAGAACAGGTTACAAATTCTTGGTCTTCTATGTTATTTACATGTTTAAATGATATGCATATGGGCTATTTTCATGACCATTCAATCATTGGCTTCCTATATCTTCTCTTTTGTTCCATCAGTCAATTTGAATTCAAATCCAAATTGCATATGTTGGGGGATGCCAAAATATAACATAATATTTGGATTGGTTCTATTGATTTAAGCTGTTACTCTAGTGGTTGCTCCCTCAAATTAGCCTTGTTCAACAATGAAATTGATTTCATAGTTTCTTTATGTTCTTAGGTGGCCGGTGGTTGCCCTGCATCACTAAGGCCAGGACACTGGTTAGACTTATATAGTGGAACTGGAGCTGTTGGTATTGAAGCTATCAGTCGTGGATGTTCAGAGGTATACATTTAAATAAGCAATATACATCTCAATATTACCTGCTCAAAGGTCCTTTCTCACCAATTGGCAGTTCCTTTAAAGAATAAGCTTAGGGCAAGACTGAATTAAACAATCTCTTTCAAACTTCAATTCACTTTTAAGCAAAAAAATCAAAAAAGTTTAACAGATTACTTTTAATATACACTATTCATCAATAATACATATAAAGGTAGAAAGGGTTATCTAGATCTCTTAGAGGAGGAATCTAATTTGCCCTCTAACATGATATTAAAATCATCCTTTTCTACATCAATCACATCTCTCGGTCATTGCATGGACACCTTTTCTGTGTGCATCAACCACCCTCGTCATGTATGTCTCTTGCTACGCATGTCCATTGCTCTTGCTGTGCACATCCAGTTCTCTTGTGGTGCTCATCCATTGCACTCGATGTGTGTGCCTATTGTGCTTGTCTGCATGCACCATGCTCGCTGAGTATGTCCATCACGTTTGTCGCATGCATCCACATGCTTGCTGTGTGCTTCCATTGTGCTCGGCGAGTGCATCCTCTACCCAAGCATTATCTCCTCTATGTGCCCTTTAGCTGTTGAATTTTGTTTTAAATTCAAAGCATTTTTTTTGTAGTGTTTTTAGTCCCACATTGCTAAGTGGAGAAGCTTAGAAGGGCTTATATAGGAAGCCCTTCCATCCTTGCTTAGCAATGATAAGGGGACCTACACGCATGCGCGGGCCAAGCCCAAATCGAGTAGATTTGGGGGGTTCGAGCCGGAAATCCATAAATTGGGCGTCACGTACGCGATTAACGCGCGCAGGGGGGGGTGAAAATCCCCAGCCCTATCTTCTCAGAGTGAATAAAAGGGGACTTGCAGCACCTCTATTCTTGACTCAAGCCTCGAGCTTTCTCCTCCTTCTCCCTTCTCTGTGCAATTCATTCTGCACGGTTTTCTGCTTTCTTCTCGTAGAGTTTTTCGCTGCTTTCTTGTTCTGAGGCTTGGTCTTCCGGCAATCTGAGGTTGGGTCCGAGTGTAGCGTCCATTTTGGAGTGCACATACGGACGAGACGAGCGGTTGTCGGATCTTGGGGGAATTTTGCCGGAGAGCCTTTGCACCGTGAGGCGGCAATAAATTCTCTAAGGACAGTCGGCGTGCCGACGCTTCAACCGGATAACTATATTCTAAACCCTACTCCTTTATTTATCTGTCTATTGCATGCTATTTTTTGTGCGAATATAATACTGCTTATGTTGCTTTACTTTATAACATTCTTAGAGAATTTATTGCCTGCATCAATAGACATGATGAATAATAGGGTAATAGGATCTGATGAGGCTAGTGCTAGACCCGAGAAATTTTACGGGCAAAACTTCAGACGTTAGCAACAACGGATGAAATTTTAGCTTACTATGCTAGGGCTATTCTCCGTTATAGAAACAGACCCTCCTTGACTTAATGAAGAGGAACCTGCCCGTAGTGCTGCCTTAGAGAGGTTTAAGCAAAGGGATTATCTCTGCCATGGGAGAATCTTGTCTGCCCTCTCAGATACACTATTTGATGTATACTGCTCAACCTCTTCAGCTAAAGAGCTGTGGAAATCTTTGAATAAAAAATATAACTCCGAAGATTCTGGTTTAGAAAAGTATACTGTGGCAAAATTCCTGAACTTCAAAATGGTTGAAGGCAAATTTGTGGTTGAGCAGACACATGAATTCCAAGTTCAAATTCATGGCCTTGCTGAAGGAGATATGCCATTACCTAAAAAATTTCAGGTCTTGTCTATCATCGAAAAATTGCCTCCGAGTTGGGAAGATTTTGGCATGACTCTTAAACATCGGAGAGGTAAAATCTCTCTAGAAGATTTGATGATTGCCTTAAATATCGAAGAAGAACATCGGAAGCAACATAAAAATGATGATACAAGAATGCCTATGGATTTTATTCCAAAGGCGAATGTAGCAGTCTCATCTGACAAGAAGAAATTCAAAAATCAGAAAATGAAGAACAAGATGAAACCCAACCCAAAGGTTCAAAAGAAAACTGGAACCAAACCTAAGCCTTGCTGGGCATGTGGACAGGTTGGACATTATGCCAAATTCTGCCCTAAGCGAAAGGACAAGGAGAAAAACCAAAGCAATACGTCCAACACCAAGGTACAAGTAAATGTCGTGACTTCCTTACTTATCAGGTAATTGAAGGCACTTCCGTGACCATGGGGAACCATTCTGCAGCCAGGGTGTTTGGGATAGGACAAGTTGACCTGAGGTTCACCTCTGGAAAAGTCCTGTCACTGCATGAGGTGCACCATGTTTCAGCGGTCCGTCGGAATTTGATTAGCGGATCAAAGTTAGTCCGTGCTGGTTGTGAGTTGAACTTTAAATATAATAAAGTTGTAATATTACATTTAGGAACCTTTATTGGAAAAGGTTACCTTAATGAAGGTTTATTCAAACTCAATGTAGAAAATGCTACCTTAAATAAATCTACTAATATTGGTTGTTCATATAACATTGAGTCTTATGATATATGGCATGATAGATTAGGACATGTCAATTTTAATACCGTGAAAAGGATGATGAACCTTGACATGATTCCTAAATATGCTATAAATGATAGGAAAAAATGTGAAGTTTGTGTGCAATATAAACAAACCCGAAAACCCTTCAAATCAGTTGATAGAAATTCTGATATTTTAGAATTAATCCATATTGATTGTTGTGAGTTTAACGGTGTAATAACGAGAGATCATAAAAGGTATTTCATCACCTTCATTGATGATCACTCTCGTTATTATTATGTTTATTTGCTAAAAACCAAGGATGAAGCTTTAGATAAATTTATGGTTTTTTAAATCTGAAACTGAGAATCAAACCGATAAAACTATTAAGAGGTTAAGGTCTGATAGGGGTGGAGAATTTACCTCGAACCCGTTTCAAAAATTTTGTCAAGATACAGGTATAATCCATGAGGTAACTGCTCCATATAGTCCTCAATCCAACGGTATAGCAAAACGAAATAATCGAACCCTTGAAGATATGATTAATTCCATGTTAGGCAGTTCTGGGTTACCCAATTTTATGTGGTGAGAGGCTCTATACACTGCATGCCATGTGCTAAATAGAGTCCCAATGAAGTCAAGGGATAAAACACCATATGAGCTTTGGAAAGGCCGAAGGACAAGTTTGAAATATCTTAAAGTGTGTGGGTGCCTTGCAAAGGTGCTAGTACCTAAACACAGAAGGAAAAAAACTTGGTCCAAAGACCGTATATGGTATCTTCTTGGGTTATGCTCAAAATAGTATTGCATATAGGTTCCTGATTATTAAATTAGAAATTCCTGGAATAGATGCAAATACTATTGTAGAACTTCGCGATGCTACATTTTTTAAGGATATATTTCCTATGAAGACGAGAACACCTCAATCTAGTATTCCTACTAGAAATGAGCATTCTTCCGTAGAGGTCCCACTATCCGTAGTGGGTACACCTTCCTCAAGTCACTCTAAACTAGATGAATCTAGTGAGTATACATAACCAAGAAGGAGCAAGAGGCAACGTGTGTCTACGGATTTAGGCCAGGACTTTATCACCTATAATATAGAAGGTGATCCTGTGACATATAGAGATGTTATGGCTTCTCCTGAAGCTAAACACTGGAAAGAGGCTATTAAAAGTGAAATGGACTCTATTATCTCTAATGTCACTTGGGAGTTGGTAGATTTACCTCCTGGGTGTACCACTATAGGATGTAAATGGGTGTTTAAGAGAAAACTAAAACCTGATAGGTCAGTAGATAAATTCAAAGCCCGCCTAGTTGCTAAGGGATTCAAACAAAAAGAAGGGATTGACTATTTTGACACTTATTCTCCTGTTACCAGAATTACTACAATCCGAGTGTTAATCGCATTAGCATCCATATATCATCTTGAGGTCCATCAAATGGATGTCAAAACGACATTCCTGAATGGAGATCTAGAAGAAGAGATATATATGGATCAGCCTGAGGGATATGTAGTCTCTAGAAATGAGAATAAAGTCTGTAGGTTAGTCAAATCTCTTTATGGTTTGAAGCAAGCCCCAAAGCAATGGTATGAAAAATTTGATAGAGCTATGCTATCGTTTGGCTTTGAAGTAAATGACTCTGATAAATGTGTGTATGCTAAAGTTAAAGGTGATAATTGTATTATCCTATGTTTATATGTAGATGATATTCTACTATTTGGAACTAACCTTTCTATTATTAATGAGACTAAGGCCCTCTTAAGTGGTAAGTTTAATATGAAGGATATGGGCTGTGCTGATATGATTTTAGGGCTGAAGTTGACTCGTTCAACTGATGGAATAACAATTTCTCAGTCACTCTATGTTGAGAGAGTATTAGAGAAATATGGTTATAGCCAAGTTAAATCTGTTGTCACACCATATGACCCTTCAAAAACTCTCCACAAGAATAATAGTGGTGTGGCAGTGTCTCAATTAAGATACTCATAAATAATAGGTAGTCTAATGTATTTAGCTAATTGTTCTAGACCTGATATTTCTTTTGCTATAACGAAATTGAGCAGGTTTACCAGCTGTCCGGACAGAATGCATTGGGATGCATTAGACAGAGTACTCAGATACCTAAAAGGTACTATTATCCTTGGGCTTGTGGTATGGGAGATTCCCTGCAGTCCTGGAGGGATATAGTGATGCTAGTTGGATAGCAGACACTGCTGAGTGTAAAGGCGTTACTGGTTATGTCTTTACACTTGGAGGCGGTGCAGTTGCTTGGAGGTCTGTTAAACAAACGATTATATCTCGTTCTACATCTGAGGCAGAATTGTGTAGATAACTGAAGCTGATTGGCTTAAGGGTCTTCTTTCAGAAATTCCCTTGATGGTAAAGCCAATACCTTCTATTTTAGTACACTGTGATAATCAAACAACAATAGCTCAGATTAGAAGCTCCAAGTATAACCAGAAACAGAAGAGACATGTACGAATAATATTGAAGTCTATTCGTGAGCTAGTCTTGGAGTGGTGTCATTGGACTTCGTAAGTTCAAAAGATAATATTGCTGATCCACTCACAAAAGGACTTGATTCTGAGAAAATCAAGAGATCCAGTAAGGGAATGGGACTGAGGCCTATCCTGGTTTCATCTATAACGACAACCCAACCTATCTGATTGGAGATCCCAAGAAGTAGGTTCAATGTGGTATAAACAAGTTATAAGGGTGAACCGTCTGCATGCACCATGCTCGCTGAGTATGTCCATCACGTTTGTCGCATGCATCCACATGCTTGCTGTGTGCTTCCATTGTGCTCGGCGAGTGCATCCTCTACCCAAGCATTATCTCCTCTATGTGCCCTTTAGCATGGGCACCCTCGCTGCCTCCCTTATGTGATGACTGAGTCTTATGTCCTCTAAGTCACACGAGCATCCTCCTTTCCTTATGTGAGTCATTCCACGAATCTCAAATTGGTACTGAATCTCAAGCTGATGTTTCTTGACTCTTCACATGTATTATTTTGTGGATCTCAAGCTGGATTCCTCCTTTCTTTGCTTGCATCACTTTGTTAAGATCTTAAGTTGCATCAGTCCAACTTTCTTCACATGCGTTATTTTACAAACATCTCAAGCTTTTTTGATCTTCTCTTTGTGAGTTATTTTGCGGACATAAAAGTTAAATATATTTATAACAAAATTGTCTCTACACTACATTTGAATTAGTTTGAGGGTAAGTGTGATGAAATTTTGTGTAATTATGTAAATCTTAAGGGAGTATTTATAATATCCCCTATTCATCAATGTGTATATATATATATATAAGAAAGGAGGAACTTAATTTTCCCTCAAAACAAACAATTTAGTTGGTTTTTAGTCAATAAATTGCTAAAATCAAAATAGGATATTTTATTGTAATATTTGGATATATAATGGATTGACAAATAAGGTGGAGTAATTCATTAAAATCATTCAATCCAATCCATTTCATACTTTATGATGTGAAAGGTAAAAGATTCCTTTTACCACTATTAATATAATACTTATTATCAACACTTTATCATTTTAAAATTAAAATTTAGATAAATAAAATGAGTGAATTGGTTAGATGGTGGGTTGGGCAATAGGTAGGTGGTCGGGGTGAGCTGGTCAAGTTAGGTGAGTCTAGTGAATTGAGTAAGCATGCTGCGTTGTTGATAAAATAGGCTAAATAAACTACATAGGTTCGGTAGGCTGAATTGATTTGGTGGGATGGTTGATCTAATCAGGACATAGTTCAAAACCTTTATTTCTACTTCATGGCCTATGACTCGTAGTGAGTCACTCTCAAATACATTGCTAGATTTTCTTCTTCTCGAATTTCTTTCAAAGGTGGAGAAAAGCTCTTTGAAGAATTACAATTAAAGCTCAAATATTAAGGCTCAGATGATCACTAAAATATATCAGGAACGTTGGCCTTTAAATGCTTCCCTTTCATTATAGGTTTCATTCATCTTCACTTTCTCTTTGTCGTTCTACTATGCTAACACCAATTAGTTAATTTGATTCCACCATTAGTCAATTTATGTATAGTAGTTGTTAGGCCCCTAGGGCTATTGTGCGATGGTAAGAGGTGGGACTGGCTCCCTTGGCAACCAGGGTTCAAATCTCACTCAAGACACATTACACTTTGAGAGTTTGAAAAACTTATGATGGTCGACCATCCGCTAGGACCCATCTGCGCTTCTCGATTTGCCATGGCCGGTGGGAAACTTTCCATGGGACAGGTCGGTCATCTCCAAGATTAGTAGGATCATAAGAGCTGGATACCTTTTCGACCACGAAAAATGTGGAACCGCCACATCAGCGGCCCCCCTAGAGCCGGTCCCACGGATATGGAGGGAGGTAAATGCAGGTACACAGCTGAAAGCACATAGCCGGGACGTTAACCCCAGGCAATGACACCCCGAGGATTGAACCCTGGACCTTTTCGACCACGAAACCATGCGCCCCCAACTGTGCTACGCCCTGGGGACAAATTACCTAGATTACCAAAAATAAAAATAAAAAAAAAAGAATTGTAGTTGTTAGGTCATTAGATCGTTGTCGCATAACTTTGTTTGTATAACGTCGCTCTCAAACTTTTTTACTACAACATTAATTAATTGAAATTCTTCATCAGTCGACTGACACTATAGTCATTATATTATCCTATTTAGATATGTTGATAGGCCATGCTTAGTTGAGCATGGCTTATGGCATGAGCTTGGTCAATCCACCTAGGTGTTATGTCGAGTTAAGTCATTCCTGGTCGGTTGATTGGGCTTGAATTCAAGCTTGTGGGCTAGAAAATATATTTTTTTAAACATAATGGATCCATTCATTGAACATTTATCATAGTTTAACGTTGTCTGGCAACCTAACGTAACCCTCCTCCTTTATCTAGGCTTGGGATAGGTCATGACTAGTTTATCAGGGCGGAGTATTTTTTTTTTAAAAAATAAAATTCAAAATTAGAAAAAAATAAAAAATCAGAAAATATAAAACATTTAGAAATTATAAAAAATTTCAGAAAAGGAAAAAGGAAAAATATCATCAAAATAGAAAAAAATTTAAAAATAGGGAAAAAATAAAAAATAGAATAAAAATTATTAAATTTTAGTAATAATCTATTGGTTTACCAAATGTATAGTTGTACTGACTCATTTGGATTTCATTCGTCGCTTCTGTAATGATAATGTTAAATAATTTGCACCTACACATTTGGCACACAACATGAATAACATAATATGAACTTAACTTTAAACCTTTGCCAAACGCATCAAAACCATATAGTTAGACTCAATCATTTGAGAAACTTATTAGTGGTATTATCCCATGCACCATAATTATTTGTATTAGTAAAATATAATCAATTAGCCAAGATACAACTGGTTGCTCCAAAATTTAATCAGTTACCTTCTAATTGTAATAAGATTATGTTTGGAGGCAAAGAAGCTAAGTAAAAACAACAATAACGGCAACCAAACCTTATCTCACTGGCTGGGGTCGGCTATATGGATCCTTTTACGCCATTGAGCTCTATCTCCTACTATATCATCATTTATGCTTAAATAAATTTTATCCTATTTTATTGTTGCTAACCAAGTCTTTTTTAGTCTTCCTTTTCCTCGTTTGATATGTATTTTTGTCATATTTCATATCGTCTAACTGGAGCATTTATTAGTCGTCTAAGTACATGCCCATACCATTTTAAATGTATATATTTTCCCTCAATAGATGCAACTCCGGCTTTCTCTCTAATGCTCTCATTTCTTATTTTGTCCATCCTCGTATGTCTACACATCCATCTTAACATTCTTATCTCTACAACTCACATCTTCTGCTCATGTGCTCGAGTCATAGCCAACATTCAGCTCCATACAGCATAGCAGGTCTAACTGCCATTTTGTAGAACTTTCCTTTAAGTTTTAGATGTATTTTGCGGTCTCATAAAACATCCGACGCTCTCATCCATTTCAACCCTCCTACTTGTATTCTATGTAAGACATCTCTTTCAATCCCTCCATCGTTTTGCAAAAAAGATCCTAAATATTTGAACCTCTCGGTTCCGGGCAACTCGTCATCTCCTCCTATATTAACAATTATTTTATTACGTCTAATATTGTTAAACATAAATTCCATATATTATGTATTTATTCTACTAAGCTAAAACATTTCCCTTCTAGTTTTTCCTACCAAGCTAAGTAAAAAGGTTTTATAAAATTAAAGTTTATTTAAGGTGCCGTGTTGGCACAATACAATACAAGAATCATATCATTATTGTCATACAGTAAAACACTGGCACAAAATGATACTCTAAACCTTGATAATCAATGTGGTTCATGACAACTATTGCTTACTTGATATTTTACTTTGTGGAATCTGTTGGGCGTTACACTTGGCAGACGAAAGGATTCGTCCCTTTCGCTGCTGCAAACGCATGTTTGCTGCAAACGCCAGGGAGACGAAGGGGCGTCCTTTCCCCTTCGTCTTCCTTAGTCTTCTTATAAGAAGTGTCCAAGCGCAGATCGACAAGGAGAGTTTTTGGCGAGGTGATCAGGGAGCATCGAGAGATCGTGGGAGAGCAAAGGGAGAACATTCAGCTGGGATTTGGTTCGTGAACGTTGAAACACTTTCCGGTTGCTCCGTGATCGTGCTTCCGACAGCGGCAACCTCTTCGTCGACCGCCAGCGTCTTCAACAGCACTTTGGGAGATCGCTGTAAGTTTATAATTACCGCATCGTTTTAGTTTATCTTTGTATTGTTTTAGTTTTCATACTCTCAAAACTACCAACAATGGTATCAGAGCATGCATAGTTTTGAAAGTATGGAAATCGATGCGAAAAAGCTCGCGTTTTTTCTTCTTCTGTCGCGAAGAAGAAGGTGAACAGTAAATTGAATCGATTGAATTTTCTTTCCAATCGATTCAAAATCGTGACAAAGAAAAAAATATCGCAAACTGTGCATGAATCGATTCATTAATCGATTTGATTTAATTAAATTGATTGAAATAAATTTCAATCGATTCAAAATCGTAGTGCACAGTATGTCCATTTTTTTTCGAATCAGTAAGAAAAAAAACTCGCTTAATCGATTCATGAATCGATTCAAGATTTGAAAGAAAACGGAATGAACAGTGCTTGAATTTGACAAAGCACAGTGCCGCATGCATATTTTTTTTATTTTTGAATCGATTCAATTACAAATTTGAATCGATTAAAAATAATAATAAAAAAAAACGTGTAAGAAAAAAATAGGCATGCACACCTTTATTTTTTTTCACGAACAGTAGGTATATTTAATTAAATATTTTTTATTAATTAATTAAATACATATAGGAATGTATTATTAATTAATAAATAAATATTTAATTAAATTATGGTTCAATTTATCGAAAATAGAACCCTACCAACTTGATCAATCAAACCCAGGTCTGGTTTAAATTATTAATTGATTTAGGCAGACCAATTTGATTCAATGATACCTAAAGCTGGTTTAAATCATTTGTTGGTTTAACCAGTCCGGTTTATTATTGAATTAATTGGGTATTCTTGATTACAGAAGTTGGGCTGATCAAATATGACCGGATTAGTTCCGTTGTGTCAAATTTGATCAGAAACATTGTATTTATTCTAATGAGTCAGACTTAATCCAATGGGCAATTGGACGAGTCAAACAAACCTGAGTTTGATTAATAAGTTTGTGATTGACTCAAATGGGCTTAAACGAGAACAGAACATAGGTCCAATTAGATTAGTTCTAATGAGGACAATAGACTAAGTTTAACATCCAGACTCCTGATTGACCGGTTTAATGGGTCAGTCGACTTAAACTCCTGAAAATCGAGAAGATTTATTTTTCTTGATTTATAATGATGGTATGCCTGTATAAATTGAATTAAACTGGTTTTGTACTGGTTAGTCAGTTTTGTACTGACGTATTTAAATTCAATTTTTCAGATGGCATGGACGATTACCACATTGACTCGTCGTGAAGTGCGGCGAAACCAGCTCCGAGAGGAGATTCAGGAGATAGAGTATAAGTCTGCTTATGGAGTTGACGGACATGTTAGACGGCTGGATAGACTATTTTGGAAACTTGAGCAAGAAGAGTTTCCAATCCTGGACAATTATAGGATCTGGGCATTGATGCATTCATTGCCAGAGTATCCCAGGATAATAGCAGACTATGTATGGGGGCGTCATCAAGGGCGTGTCACATATTCAGTACTGTGAGGAACTACTTCACCATATGGGTGAAGAAGAGCCTGAAGAGTCTGAAGAGGACCAGGAGATGCTCGAGGAAGATCCAGAAATGGATCTAATGGAGAATCCTGAAGCTACCCCATCTGAGATTATTCCAAATGAGTCCAGGTTAATAGGGATAGTGTTGGCTGCTATACTAATGTTTGTCCTAATGGGAGCAGTGCTGGCCTATCTAGTTTATTAGTGTTCTGTTTGCTGTCGTTATGTACGAGCATTGTTAGCTCATCTAGTTTTTGAGTCATGTAATAATGTCTGTTGTTTTGTACGAACAGAATTATATAATAAAAGTTATGTTATATGTTAACTAACTTGGAAATGATTAGTTCATTTCATGATATGATTCGTTCATATAAAATTATTTGTTCATTAGTTGGGATATGTGTAATATAATTGATCAGTGTTGATTAGATTAGAACATACAAATGATGAGTGGAAACAATGTTATCACTTGATTTTGTAAACTAACTATAATTTACACTGAGTCAATAAATGGTTGCACATATATGAATTACACTGAAATAATAAATAATTTATTTATTTATGTAGATCATGGCAACTAAAAACATCATAGCTGAACTCAATAAGGGTGAGAAATTATATGGGGATAACTACAAAATCTGGCACCTCAAGATACAATATGTTCTTGAGGAACAAGAAGTTCTGGAGGCTGTAAACCAAATAATGGAGGAACCGGTTGATGGTTCCACAACACAACACAGACGTGATATTGATGCCTATAAGGCATGGAAAAGGAAGGACTCCATTGCTAAGGGTATATTGATTAGTTCAATGGTGGATGACCTGGTATTTGAGTATGAGCCATTACCATCGGCTCATGCTGTCTGGGTAGCCCTTAGAGAGAAGTACAGTGAAGTCAGTCTGAGTAAGCTCCGTCAGCTAACTATCAAGTTTGATAGTTGTAAGAAGCGCTCGAATGTTACCATGGCCCAACATCTCAAGGAGATGGGTAACATGATTCGAGAGCTTAAGACTGCTGGTTATACGTTGACCGATGAATAACAGGTTCAGGCAGTTATCCGTTCCCTTCCTGATTCTTGGGAAACGATGAAACAGAACCTGACCCATAGTGAGAGTATCAAGACTTTCACTGATGTCTCACGCCATGTGAAACTTGAGGTGGAGAGGATTGAATCCACAAGGATTTTGGGTCAAGCTTTTGTAGCTGAAGGTTCTGGTTCCAAGAATAAGAACAAGTGGTTCAAGAAAGGAAAGGGGAAAGGAAAGGAGGTTAATGCTGTTGCTGCGAAAAATCAAATCAAGAAGAAAGGAAAGAAATATGGACAAAAACCTAAGAGCAGGTTGACTTGCTTCAACTGTGGCAAGAAGGGCCATTTTGCTCGGGATTGTACTAAGACTAAAAAGGTAAATTCATTTTTGTCTTCTTTCCACGAGCAATATGTTGTAAGTAAAGTGTTGTTAGCTGATTCGTATCCTTTGTGGATTGTAGATTCAGGAGCAACGAACCACGTAGCTCGTGATCGAGCTACATATGTGGAGTACCGTCGGGTACCAGCTGGCAACAAATGGATATATATAAAAACAATGCAAGAATTGAAGTCAAAGGAATTGGCACGTGCAAGCTCAACCTACGTGGTGGAGGCACCTTGTTTCTACATGATGTCCTGTACGCTCCTGAGATTTGACGGAATCTGATTTCCGTTATTTGTCTTCTTGATTTAAGTTACAATGTAAATTTTTATAGCCGTTGTGTGGAACTTCGAATTAACTCTGTGTTAATTTGATATGGTTATGTAACAAATGGTTTTATGGTTCTTGATGTAGAACCAAATAATAATAGTTATTTTTCAAACATTGCTCTTACTAGTAATGCTGATGTTAATGATGAAATTTGGCATGCTAGATTGGGACATATAGGACAAGAACGAATGAATAGATTAGCTAAGGAGGGTCTATTAGGCACTCATGCTAAGATTAACTTGTCTGTATGTGAGCATTGTCTTGTTGGAAAGACAACTAGGAAACCGTTTGGTAAGGCTATTAGGGTTGAATCACTATTGCAATTAATTCATTCGGATATTTGTAGTCCGATGAATATGAAGGCTAGAAATGGGAGTTCTTATTTCATTACATTTATCGATGACTTCACACGTTTTGGTCATGTATATTTGATTTCTCACAAATCTGAAGCATTGGATTGCTTTATTCGTTACTTGAACGAAGTTGAGAATCAATTGGAACGTAAGGTTAAAACCTTGTGCACTGACCGTGGAGGAGAATATTTGTCTGATCAGTTCAAGACAATGTGTAATGAGAAAGGGATTATTAGACAGCTTACTATCCCTGGAACTCCACAGCAAAATGGGGTTGCTGAAAGAAGAAATAAGACTCTTCTTGAAATTGTTAGGTCTATGATGGCGCAGGCTAATTTGCCAATCTCCTATTGGGGAGATGCATTATTAGTTGCGACCTATATACTTAACAAAGTGCCTTCAAAGTCAGTTCCATCTACCCCACATGAACGTTGGACAGGCAGAAAATCGGATTTGAGTAATCTGAGACCTTGGGGGTCAGCTGCCTATGTTCATGATAAGACTCACGAATATGGAAAATTATGACCCAAAGGTAAGAAGTGCATCTTTATAAGGTACTCTGAGACTTCTAAGGGTTATGTTTTTATTGGTGAGCGACAAGATGGAACCATCTCTGACATAGAGTCAAGAGATGCTACTTTTCTAGAAATTGAGTTCCCAACACGAGGTGAAGTTGATAAGACAATTCCTCTATATGAGATAGAGGAGGAGGATAATGTTCCTTTATCAACGAATCAGGAGATGCCTGAATCTAGTCAACCGAGTGGGAGTAATTTGTCACTGAATGAGTCAGTTTCTCAATAGTCTAACCTTCGAAGAAGTAGTCATCAGATTATTCCTCGAAGAAGGTTTGATATTGAGAATGAGGCATTAATGGTTCTCCCAGTTGATGATGAGGAACCTCAAACAGTTGAGGAAGCTTTGAGCAGCTCAGTTAGAAAAGAATGGAAAGTTGCAATGGATGAAGAAATGGAGTCAATGAGAAAGAATCAAGTTTGGGATTTAGTCGATCTTCCTCCAGGACGAAGGGCTATTGGGAATAAGTGGATTCTCAAAGTAAAGAGGAAAGCAGATGGATCGATTAATCGATACAAAGCTCGATTAGTTGCAAAATGATATACCCAAATGGAGGGTATTGACTTTGAAGAGACATTCTCCCCAGTTGTAAAGTTTGTATCAATACGTGTCATTCTAGCTATAGTAGCACACTATGACATGGAATTACATCAGATGGATATAAAAACGACTTTCCTTAATGGTAATCTTGATGAAGAAATCTATATGGTACAACCAGAAGGTTATGTTGCTGAAGGCCAAGAGAAAAGAGTATGTAGACTTCGGAAGTCTATATATGGGCTAAAGCAAGCGTCAAGACAATGGAACATAAGATTTAATGAAGTAATATTATCTTATGGTTTCGAAATGATCAATGAGGATCATTGTGTTTACCTAAGATAGGAAAAAGGAAAGCTTGTCATTTTATCATTATATGTTGATGATATGCTAATAGCTGGAAGTGACATAAAGAGTGTGATAGAAGTCAAAAGTTGGCTTTCATCACAATTTGACATAATAGATATGCGAGAAGCAGAGTACATCTTAGGAGTGAAGATCGTTAGAGACCGATCAAAGAGGCTTTTGGCTTTGTCTCAAGAAGCTTATATCACTAAGATGCTACAACACTTCAAAATGTCAGATTGCAACATTGAACAGACGCCTATTGCGAAAGGTACTGTCTTGAGCAAAAGTATGTACCCTAAGACTCCTAAGGAAATAGCCGAAATGAAGAAGAAACCATATGCTTGTTGGATTTTTCGGGCCGCGAAAACCGCATTTTCACGTCGCGGAAACCCCGAATCACCCATGCCACTGGATCTCGTGCGAAGAAAACTTTTGAAAAATACGAGTACGAGTTTAAAGCTTCAATCTACAGTAGATCTACAAAGGAAGAAAACATTTTTATACCTTTGAAGTGTGCCTTTCGCGTATCCCGCTTGTCCAAAATGCCGGATCTCTAGACCGTCAAGCGTACGGTCCTCTAGAAGTATCCACACGGACAACTTAGGTGGAGAAGACCTAAACAAAAGGTGTGCTAGCACCTTGATAGGTCACGGCAAGAAGAGGAGAGGGAGAGAGCAAGAAGAACTCAAGGAAGAAGAAGGAATCAATATGCCTTGAATGAAAAAACAATTTCATTCACAATGATAAGTGGCCGGCCACATCTCCAAGGTGTAACCCCCATTCTCATTAAATGTAGCCATTAAAGAGAATGGAGTTGTAACTCCCATGAGGTGGCACACTTTGATGATGTGACACATCATCATTGGTCCACATCTTGCCATCTCACTAATGATGTGGCAATTAGTCAAGTCAAACTTGACTCTTCCTCTTCCTCTCAAGTCAAGTCAAACTTGACCAAATCTCTTCCATGGTTGATCGAATCCAACCATTTGATTCAAGCTAACTTAATATAATGAATCTAATTCATTTAAGTAAATTGATTCAATGAGTCATAATCTAAATTAGACTCATTGAACACATGAATCAACTTGAGTCCAACTCAAGTTAGCCCAATTAGGATTACTCTTAATCCAATTTGATTCATCAAATGAATCTAATCCTCTTGGTTCATCATATGAACCTAATCTCCATCTAATTGTCCTTAGTGTGTGACCCTATAGGTTCTTGTAACGTTGGCAATGCCCTAAACTCATTTAGGAGCATAAGTAATGAGCGATATCTAGCAACACATCATTACTACCCAAGTTACAAGAATGTTGAGATCCAACATCACCTTGTGACTACTAATTGTGACTCCTCACAATATATGACAAGTGTCCTTCTATCCTAGACATCTAGATTGGTCAATGTGAGGCATAGACCGTGTCATCCTCTGACCAATCTAAATCTTGAACTCCAAGTAGACTCACTAAATCAAATGAGCTCAATATCCTATATTGACTCATTTGGGCATGGCCATGCACTTCGTGGTCTCACTCTATTAAGAATACCGATGTCTCTCCCGTCATATAGGAGGGATAGATCCCATCTACATCACTCACATCCCTCTGTATAATTTGTTATATAGCCAGTAATCGCCTTTATAGTCCACCCAGTTACGGGTGACGTTTGACGAAACCAAAGTACATAACTCCTTATGTAGGGATCTATGGTGACTTCAGGTCTAAGGACTAGTAGTCATACAAATAGCCACATGAGAAAGTATATGACACTCATATAACGATCCATGATACTTTTTCATGGCGGAGTATACATTCTCTAATGTATACCCATGTGTCAACTTGATATCTCTATATCCATGACTTGTGAGATCAAGTCATCGAGTTGACCTACATGCTAGTCTTATTGCATTAACATTGTCCCTGAATGTTAATACTCGACTAGGAATGATTAAGAGTAGTGTTCCCTATATCATCTCACTATCAGTTCAACTAACCGATTGATATAGGTGAGAACCGTCTACTCAAGGACATTATTATACTTAGTTTATTTGGCACCAATACAAGTAAGTATAATAACCAAAATCCAAATGCCTTTATTTATATAGATAGAATATGATACAATAAGTCCAAAAATACAATCATCAAATGATTGGCTCTAGGGATCTAGCTAACAATCTCCCACTAGCACTAGTGCCAATCAGTGTAGGCTCTAAGCCCCAATGACCTAGTGTGACCATCATGCTTCCTCTATGCCAAAGCCTTGGTCAAGCGATCTGCGATGTTAGCCTCTGTAGGTACTCTGCAAATCTTCACATCTCCTCTCTCGATGATCTCTCGAATTAGATGGAAGCGTCGTAGTATGTGTTTGGTCCGCTGGTGTGAGCGAGGTTCCTTCACCTGTGCTATAGCTCCATTGTTGTCACAATAGAGCTCAATGGGATCAGCAATGCTAGGAACCACCCCAAGTTCAGTGATGAACTTGCGGATCCAAACTGCCTCCTTTGCTACCTCTGATGCAGCAACTTCTGTTGTAGAATCAGCTACTGTATCCTGCTTCGAACTCTTCCAGCTGACAGCACCACCATTAATGCAAAATACGAACCCCGAATGTGATCTATAGTCATCCTGGTCGGTCTGGAAGCTAGCATCACTGTAACCCTTTACAGCTAGCTCATCATCGCCTCCATATATCAAGAAATATTCTTTAGTCCTTCTTAAGTACTTAAGAATATTCTTGACCGCTATCCAGTGACTTTCACCTGGATCTGACTAGTATCTGCTCGTCATGCTCAAAGCATATGAGACATCAGGTCGAGTACATAGCATGGCGTACATGATCGATCCTATGGTTGAGGCATAAGGGATCTGATCCATGCGGTCTCTCTCCTCTCTAGAAGAGGGACCTTGAGTCTTCGAAAGACTCACGCCATGTGACATCGGCAGAAATCCCTTCTTGGAGTTCTGCATGGCAAACCGAAGGAGTACCTTGTCAATGTATGTACTCTGACTTAGGCCAAGCAATCTCTTAGATCTATCTCTATAGATCTGTATCCCTAGAATGCGGGATGCCTCACCTAAGTCCTTCATTGAGAAGCAACTCCCTAGCCAAGTCTTGACATACTGAAGCATAGGGATGTCCTTCCCAATGAGTAGTATGTCATCCACATACAATATGAGGAAGACAACTATGTCCCCTACAACCTTCTTGTAGACACAAGGCTCATCTTCATTCTTGATGAAACCAAACTGTTTGATTACATCATCGAATCGAAGATTCCAGCTCCGAGAAGCTTGCTTTAGTGCATAAATGGACCTATGCAGCTTGCATACTCTGCTAGTATGCTGTGGATCTACAAAACCCTCAGGTTGTGTCATGTACACATCCTCGAGCAGGTTTCCATTCAGAAACACGGTTTTGACATCCATCTGCCATATCTCATAGTCATGGTAAATAGCAAGCATGATCCGAATGGACTTAAACATCGCTACTGGAGAAAAGGTTTCATCATAGTCAATACCATGAATCTGCTTGAAACATTTAGCTACCAAGCGACCCTTATAGATAAGTCCATCCATGTCAGTCTTTCTCTTAAAAATCCACTTACACCCAATGGGTTTTACCCCTTCAGGTGGATCAACCAAAGTCCATACTTGGTTGGTGTACATGGATTCCATTTCGGATCTCATGGCCTCTAGCCATTTCTCGGAATCTAGTCTCATCACAGCTTCTTGATAGGTGGCAGGCTCATCCTCTATGAGCACAATGTCATCATGGTCAGACAAGAGAAATGAGTATCTCTCAGGCTGACGACGTACCCTATCAGACTTGCGAAGAGGTATGTCTACTTGAACTGGTTGTTGTTCCTCAACTCCTTATGGAACAACATCATTCACAACACTTTGTGGTTCCAGTTCAATTTCCATCAAGGCATCAGTGCTATTGTTCGCATCTTGAACTTCTTCAATATCGAACGCGCTCCTACTAGTCTTTCTAGAAACAAAGTCCCTTTCTAGAAAGACCTCAGTCTTTGCCACAACTACCTTGTGCTGACTAGGAATGTAGAAGTAATATCCCTTAGTTTCCTTGGGATATCCTATAAAGTAGCACTTGTCGGATTTGGGTCCTAATTTATCTGAGACTTGACGTCTAACGTAAGCCTCACAACCCCAAATCCTCATGAAAGACACCTGGGCATTTCTCTCAGTCCATATCCTATATAGTGTCTTTATCACAGCCTTGGATGGAACTCGGTTGAGTATAAAAGCTGTCGTGTCTAAAGCATATCCCCAAAGGTATGTCGGAAGATCTACGTGACTCATCATAGATCGTACCATATCTAATAGGGTATGATTCCTCCTTTCGGATACACCATTCCACTGTGGTGTTCCAGGAGGAGTGAGTTGGGATAGAATCCCACACTCAGCTAGATAGTCACGGAACTCATGGCTAAGGTATTCTCCACCTCGATCGGATCGAAGTATCTTAATACTCTTGCCAGGCTTACATACTTCATTCTTGAATTCTTTGAACTTTTCAAAGGATTCAGACTTATGTGTTATCAAGTACACATAACCATATCTCTTGAAGTCATCGATAAATGTGATGAAGTATCTATAACCGCCTCTAGCGACAACATTGAAAGGACCACATACATCACTATGTATGAGTCCTAACAAATCAGTTGCTCTCTGTGCCCACTAAAGGGAGTCTTGGTCATCTTGCCTCGTAGGCATGACTCGCATTGTCTCACAGGAGTCACAACAAAATCCGACAGCATCTCCCTGTATCGGTGACAATATGAAGCATCACTACAAACAAAATATACATCAGCCACATGCGGTGGAATATTTATATACACAACCACGCAGTTATAATAACAGCCCACACGGTGGAATGAAACAATCACAACCACGCAGTTATATATAAAACAGCCCACACGGCACACAACAGAAAAACGAAGGAAAGCCCACACAACACAAATAAATACAATGCATGCCGGCACAGCTTAAACACAAATACAACACCAAAACCATAAGATAGCCACATGGCTATACATAAATACAATGCCAAAAATAAGAAAAGAATATACAAAACCAAAAACGACCTTCGGATGTGACGTAGGACCCGGCAGACAGGATACTCTGAGCGACACCAACCATCTACAGGCTACCTGAAAACATAAATGTATACATGCGGTGGTGAGTATAGGTAACTCAGCGGGTAATAGAAAAGATAGTGCATGGTCCATAAACAACATGGAGATCACAATTATACAGTCTCAGTAGGGAATAAGAACATGATCATACTATCATAATCAATGCATCTGAACATACCTGACATAATAACCTGACATAAACTGTACAAACCACAACTAGCATAATGACAGATACATACCTAATCTGGAATCGACACATGATCGATAAACTCACCGGATCTACAATAGATATACCCGTGACACCTGTGCAATATAAATACGACTGCAAATACATGTAAAATAAATGACATGTATGCAGCATGACAACCATATGCAACAATCATATCGCAAACAAATGCAACATACCACAAACACATGCAACTAGTAACTACTAGGCATGTATGCAAATATATCTCCAAAGATGCACCGCGCATCAAATGCAAATGTGCATGCATGCTCCATGGTCACCCCCGCCACCTCTCTAGACACCACGACCCCTGTATGGCCGAGAGGCTTGGGTCCGTGACAAACCGTACTAGCCTCCAGTACATGCAGCGCTATAGGCGCCCGAAGCGGACGGTCAGCTAAGTAGTTATATAACTACATAGCTAAGGGTCCCTGACCACTCATAACTCAAACCCTCTGACTACTGTACCCTCAAGACCCACTACTCCAGAGTGGTCGAGGCTGACAGAACACTGAGCGGCTGAATGAGCACGACAGGACTAGCTCCACTCCTAGCTACCACTCTCCAACAGTGGCCGAATGGGCAGCTATAAACAACCGACGACTCTCTCACCACAAGGGAGACAATAGTCGTCAGCATGCAATGAATGATGACATGATATATATATAATCATGAAACGAACACCGCCATCATCCATGCAACTCTAAATCCACCTAAATACCCCTCAACATGAGTATAATCATCATGATAAATCCACACATCCCACCCAACACATGTACACAACTACACATGTATAATCAACTAAGAATCTCCAATAATCCCCCCTGAACACATATGCACAGATCGTAAATACAATCAACATGTATCCTCCAATAATAAACACATCAGACACGTGTATAAACCACAAACATACAATCAACATAACTCCTCCAAAAGTACATAACCAAACACGTGTGTACATACAACATGCAAATGTAAGGTCAACATGATGACTCCTAAAACACATACCAAACTACATACAATCAACATTATATGCATAAATCAGCATGATAAATCCAACAACTCGACAATCCCCACTATACATACTCTACACGCGTAATCCTAGCAGAGTAGATATCAAAAGTTGAGACTGTATATGATAAAACTAGATCATCTCTAAGCTCAAGCAAAGTATCAAGCAGGGAAAACAGCAAACGAACACGATATAGGGTAAAGCAACCTAATCCGTCAAACAACAACCATGCACTAAGCTCAAAGAAAATACATAGAGGCAAAGGAAGAAATACCCGCCTTTAAAAGTCCCGTATCCAACAGAACCACTCCACGTCACGCTGCTCGTCCAGATCAAAGTCCTGTGATCACATGATATATACATATATTATTTAGCTAATCACATAATCAACAACTAGCTAAACTCATAACCTAATCCTACGTCGATTAGGTAACCCTGCTTAATTCCACCTAAATATCCAAACCAAAGTAGATGATAAGATCATCCTTAATCCAACTCTTTCTAAATCCAAACACGATCCACAATCATCACACTAATCAATCTAATGATCCTAAGAATGATCACGTAACAATCTACATCAACCAATGACCATAACCACAAACATAAATTCCAATCCAATACAAACCTCAATCAATCCAACAACTCCAATAATCCTCAATCTGCATAATTAACACATCTTAAATCCAATTCATATAAATCATCATCAATCAAACACTAATCAAATCCATCCATTAATCCTTCTAAATCCACATAATCAATCCCTAACCACACATCAACCATTCATAAATCTAAGCAAACACAAACCCTAAATTAGTACTCTAGCCACTTGAATCATATTCTAAATATATGAACGAAACAACAACATGAAATGAGTGTCCTTGTTACCTCATAGTTCCTTACAATGAATGCCCATTGTTCCAGCAGCTACTCTCCACAATAGGTGGTCACCAATGGAGTTTCCAGTGCAAACAGAGGAGACAAAAGGGCTCCAAACATTTCGTCAAACACCTGTCATACACAAGAAATGCCACTTCCTAATCAACACTACACAAATCAAACACGCAAAATCCACCGCTAGACCTAACTTCTTACCTCCAAGAAGACAAGGTAGCTACCACAGAAGGTAACCGGATCTGTCTGGAGATGAAAAGGGTGCTGCAATCCTAATAAAGAGAAGGTGATGAACCTCCCTGGTGGAATTGTCACCGTTCTGCTCACATTGACGAAGGAACAACGCCGCTGTTGGATGCTTGAAAACCCTCCGACATTAACTTGATCGCGACCAATCAAAGACAATTGGGGCTGACATCCAAAGAGGAAGAACTCCTGGGGTGTACCAGCAATGAAATGCAACTAGGGCACAGCTTCAAGACAGGTAGGCTATACTCCGGTGAAGGGAGACGAGCTGCTGCTGAACCCCTCCTAGTCCAAGATCCGGTGAAGAGAAGATGAAATCGGAAACCGTGCGACGACGATGACACTAGAGGAAGGGTGGCTTGGCTCCAGGGTCTCGGGGGTCGACGAATCGCAGCAGCACGCGAGGAAGAGGGAGGAGTAAGGCTCGGCGTCGGCGATCGGAACGCCATTCGCGAGAAAGAGGCAGAAAAGCTCTGGTTCGGTGGTCGACCGTTGCTCAACCGCTCCATACCACTAGAGGAAGGGAGGCTGGAGAGTCGACGGAGGCACGCTGGAGAAGACCGCCGCCGCCGGTGAGCTCGCGACGATCGACGCGGCGTTGGCGTCGGGAAGGAGGGATCGAGCAAAGAGGGGTTGTCGGGGGGGAAAGGAAATGAATCGGGGATTAAAGGGCTAAGGAAATAACTTAGGTATATAACCTAATGTTAATTAAAACTTTAGGTTAATTTAATTAAACGCTAAGTTGATTTCCTCAATCAACTCCCAATTTAATTGGGTATTCCAAACAGACCTCCAATTAACCCCACCGACTCATCCCCTCAAAACAAGTCATACGGACTCCATTTAAATCCAAAAAAAAAATTCTAAAAATTCTGGAAAAATCCAATAAGATTTTTCGTCCAATAATAATTATTATTTAATTTTATGGTATTTTACACGCATATCTCATATGATTCAAAATCAAATGAGTCCAATAAATCATCCTTATGGAGCTGGGATAAGCGCTTGTCATTTATATGACCTAAGCGACAGTGCCAGAGGTAGGTTTGGTTCATGTCATTTGACTTGAACCTCTTGGTATTTACGTTATAGATAGGGCTCTCAAGGTCTAGAATATAGAGTCCGTTTATCAGAGGTGCACTACAATAGCACATATCGTTTAAATAGACGGAACAACATTTGTTCTTTATAGTAAACGAGAAACCTTTCTTGTCCAAACAAGAAACTGATATAATGTTCTTAGTTAATGCAGGCACATAACAACAATCGACTAACTCTAGTACAAGCCCAGAGGGCAGAGATAGAAAGTAAGTCCCTACAGCAATAGCAGCAACCCGTGCCCATTGCCTACTCGTAGGTCCACCTCGCCCTTTGTCAATGCCCTGCTATTTCTCAGTGCCTGCACATCAGTACAAATGTGAGAAGCACATCCAGTATCTAATACCCATGATGTAGAAATAGATAGATTGACTTCTATAACATGTATACCTAAAGTGGAAGTCTCACTTCGCTTCTTCTTAAGATCCTCCAAGTATACCTTGCAGTTCATCTTCCAGTGCCCGGTCTGACCGCAGTGGAAGCAGGTAGCATCCTTGGCGACCCCTCCTTTAGGCTTCAGTGCCTTGCCTTTGCCCTTGGCTTGGGACTTTCCCTTGCCTTTAGGCTTGCCCTTGCCCTTATGTTTCTGAACCATCATAATAGTGTTGGGCTTAGCCTTCTTAATGTTTAGCTCAGCAGTTCTTAACATGCTAAGCAGCTCGGGCAGTGGCTTGTCAATCTCGTTCATATTGTAGTTTAGAACGAATTGACTGTAGCTATCCGGCAAGGATTGCAAGATCAGGTCAGTAGCCAGCTCTTGGCCAAGAGGGAACCGCAACCTTTGTAGGTTCTCTATGTACCCAATCATTTTGAGTACATATGGGCCTACGGGAGCCCCGTCTGACATCTTGCACTGAAACAGTGCCTTTGAGATATCAAATCTCTCATGCCTCGCTTGTCCTTGATACAGCTGACGAAGATGTTCAACCATATCGTAAGCGCCCATTAACTCGTGTTGCTTCTGAAGCTCAGAGTTCATGGTCCCGAGCCTTAGACAAGACACATCTAATGCATCATCTTGATGCTTCTTGAAAGCATCTCGGTCAGCTCGCGGGGCAGTGGCAGGAGGAGCCTCCGGAATGGCCTGCTCCAGAACGTACAGTTTACGTTCTTGGGTAAGAACTATTCTCAGGTTCCTGTACCAGTCCAGGAAGATTGCTCCGTTGAGCTTGTCCTTCTCGAGGACATATCGCAGGGAGAAGGTGTTCGTATTCGACGTCATGGTAATCTACGACAGAAATAAAAGCAGAAATAAATATCATATTCTTAATCATTTAATTAGGCCTTTAACTAAATGATGCTCCCATTGAATTCTATAATTTATGTAGGACAAGATCCACATCATACTAACCCTTGAGTTAGCTTTGGCTAATACGCCCAAGACTTAGTATGATCTGTAGGTAACGATTATCAATTACATCTCTATGCAACTCTTGTTTATAGAATCAAAATCCGCATTTATATTAAAACTCGAGTTAGCTTTGGCTAATACGACCGAGAGTTAATATATATGTGATTTTGACCTAACTTTCCAACCGTTGGAAAAATGCCTATAGTTATACTCGATCCAACTGAGTTAACTAGGAATACTCAATTTAATTGAGTTATACTCACCCATGCGTTGATAGGCGGGACCAAGATTGTCCCTCCGTACCCTACCAAGATAGTATGTGTTGCTCTGCTTTGGCAGATTCAACAACTACATGTGATCGAGGTAGTAGTAGGTATCACGGCACGGTAGGCATTAGAGTTGACGTGATTTATATCTAATCTAAATGATGATGGGTATCAAATACTTGATTTAGATCTAATCTAATCGTGGGGTGCATCATGTGCACGATTTAGATCTTATCTAATCGCTATGCACTAATTAACTACTTAATTAAACATGCATCACATACATATAAGTAATTAATTAAATTATTTTGTGATTGTGTCATGGCCCTACTACGATCTTCTCAAGCCAATGAGAAGATCGGATGGTCAACCTAAGGTCAACAGCTTCTCAAGCTTCTTCCTTTGACCACCTTGTGTTGCTCGCGCCCTCCTCGTAACTCCGTCTCGTGTGGACCTTCCACCGCTTCAAAATTACATTACAATTTTGAAACTCGAGTTACATTCGAGTCTAAATCTAATTTACAAACCAGAATAAAAGGAAGGCACGACGCGCAGGTCACGAAAAATAAAATAAATAAAAATAAGATAAATACAGCACGCACATCACATAACGGCACCCAGGCCGTATTATGAATTACAACACAATTGTCCAATCGAATTGGGTCTTTGGGCCATGACTATCACAAAAATAATATATAATTCAAAATTATATATTTTTCATAATTTTTTTGTAATTTTTCATAATTTTACAGATTTTATGAGTAAATTTTTCCCGGCGGTCCCGATTAGCGATTTCGGGCGCAATCGCGGAGCAAATCCCCTTGCGGGGTTAGGGGCATTACCCCTACCCGCGATCTAACCATCGCGAGTTGCTCCTAAGCGATCCAAGAGCGCCTTAGCCCGCTGTCCCAAAAGATTTTGGGTCGAAACATTACCGTTTTGGAAAATTCTTCTCGGTAGTCGAAGCCTACAAGTGCCGAAACACTTGTGCTTCGCTTCTACAAGAAAAATACCCATAAAATCATAAAAATTAGGAAATTCACAGAATGTTACAGTATGCATATTTTTCACAAAAATACTAATTGAAACTAGTACTCGCTTCGCACGTGGCTCTGATACCACTGTTGGGTTTTTCGGGCCGCGAAAACCGTATTTTCGCGTCGTGGAAACCCCGAATCACCCATGCCAAGGATCTCGTGCGAAGAAAACTTTCAAAAATATGAGTATGAGTTTAAAGCTTCAATCTACAGTTGATCTACAAAGGAAGAAAACATTTTTATACCTTTGAAGCGTGCCTTTCGCGTATCCCGCTCGTCCAAAATGCCGAATCTCTAGACCGTCAAGCGTACGGTCCTCTAGAAGTATCCACACGGACAACTTAGGTGGAGAAGACCTAAACAAAGGTGTGCTAGCACCTTGATAGGTCACGGCAAGAAGAGGAGAGGGAGAGAGCAAGAAGAACTCAAGGAAGAAGAAGGAATCAATATGCCTTGAATGAAAAATCAATTTCATTCACAATGATAAGTGGCCGGCCACATCTCCAAGGTGTAACCCCCATTCTCATTAAATGTAGCCATTAAAGAGAATGAAGTTGTAACTCCCATGAGGTGGCACACTTTGATGATGTGGCACATCATCATTGGTCCACATCTTGCCATCTCACTAATGATGTGGCAATTAGTCAAGTCAAACTTGACTCTTCCTCTTCCTCTCAAGTCAAGTCAAACTTGACCAAATCTCTTCCATGGTTGATCGAATCCAACCATTTGATTCAAGCCAACTTAATATAATGAATCTAATTCATTTAACTAAATTGATTCAATGAGTCATAATCTAAATTAGACTCATTGAACAAATGAATCAACTTGAGTCCAACTCAAGTTAGCCCAATTAGGATTACTCTTAATCCAATTTGATTCATCAAATGAATCTAATCCTCTTGGTTAATCATATGAACCTAATCTCCATCTAATTGTCCTTAGTGTGTGACCCTATAGGTTCTTGTAACATTGGCAATGCCCTAAACTCATTTAGGAGCATAAGTAACGAGCGGTATCTAGCAACACATCATTACTACCCAAGTTACAAGAATGTTGAGATCCAACATCACCTTGTGACTACTAATTGTGACTTCTCACAATATATGACAAGTGTCCTTCTATCCTAGACATCTAGATTGGTCAATGTGAGGCATAGACCGTGTCATCCTCTGACCAATCTAAATCTTGAACTCCAAGTAGACTCACTAAATCAAATGAGCTCAATATCCTATATTGACTCATTTGGGCATGACCATGCACTTCGTGGTCTCACTCTATCAAGAATACCGATGTCTCTCCCGTCATATAGGAGGGATAGATCCCATCTACATCACTCACATCCCTCTGCATAATTTGTTATATACCCAGTAATCGCCTTTATAGTCCACCCAGTTACGGGTGACGTTTGACGAAACCAAAGTACATAACTCCTTATGTAGGGATCTATGGTGACTTCAGGTCTAAGGACTAGTAGTCATACTAATAGCCACATGAGAAAGTATATGACACTCATATAACGATCCATGATACTTTCTCATGGCGGGTCATTCAGTATACATTCTCTAATGTATACCCATGTGTCAACTTGATATCTCTATATCCATGACTTGTGAGATCAAGTCATCGAGTTGACCTACATGCTAGTCTTATTGCATTAACATTGTCCCTGAATGTTAATACTCGACTAGGAATGATTAAGAGTAGTGTTCCCTATATCATCTCACTATCAGTTCAACTAACCGATTGATATAGGTGAGAACCGTCTACTCAAGGACATTATTATACTTAGTTTATTTGGCACCAATACAAGTAAGTATAATAACCAAAATCCAAATGCCTTTATTTATATAGATAGAATATGATACAATAAGTCCAAAAATACAATCATCAAATGATTGACTCTAGGGCTCTAGCTAACAATGGCAGTGCTATTGGTAGTTTGATATACACTATGTTGTGTACTCGTCCCGATATAAGCTATGTTGTTGGTTTAGTTAGTCGTTTCCAGTCAAACCCAAGATCGAGACACTGGAAAGCGGTGAAGAGGATATTCAGATATCTTAAAGGAACAGCTGATTATTGCCTCTGTTTCCAAGGATCAGATATGAGCCTAAGTGGCTACTCAGATGAAGATTGGGCAGGGACCTTGATGACAGAAAATCCACATCTGGCTATGTCTTCTTGCTGAATGATGGCGCCATCTCATGGAACAACAAGAAGCAGGCTTGTGTAGCCTTGTCGACAATGGAAGCTGAGTATGTGGCTTGTGCAGCGGCTGTGCAAGAGACTGTTTGGCTAAGAAGATTCCTGAAGCATCTGAGGATTGCTGAGGATAGTGGGAGTCCTGTTACTATGTACTGTGACAGTCAAGCTGTGATAGCTTTTTCCAAGGATCCCAAATATCACAGCAAAGGCAAGCATATAGAAATTAAGTATAATTTTGTAAGGGATATTGTTGACAAGAAAAAGATTATTCTTGAGTACATCCCTACACGAAATATGCTTGCTGATCCTTTTACTAAGCCATTGACTAAAGAGTCATTTCATGGGCATATGAAGTCTTTGGGACTTCGAAGAATGTAATAATTGTAAAGACATTTTGATAAATGAAAAATTCCATGATCTATTCAGTGTATATGTCTTGGTTACATTCGAATAAAAGTCTCGATAAGCATGTTGGCAGATTGGGATTGGTCCACTCACATGGACAATCATCTCTATTTGTTAAGTACGAATAGAGGTAAGACCGTTGCTTATGGGACAGCTTATGTAGCTGTGAATAGAGACATACCCATAAGTTAAGGTCGCCTTGATATTTGTGTCAAGATGAGATCATTTGTGTAATGATTGGAGTAAATATACCCACCATTTACTGAATCTGCTTGAAGCCAGATTAGAATTCATATGTTGAATTCAGGATTAGACATTGGGAATGTCTAGATCGAAATCTGTACGATGTTAAATTTGGGAAAAACATGCGCTCTTTTTGGTAAAGAGAATAACATCGTAGCATGTGATTCATACCACATGTGCTATGGCGACAAGAATTGTAGTAGGAGAATGGATCCCTGCTTCTCTACTATGTGAGACTCTTGAGATTATAAGTTAATCTCGATTTTATCCTAAGTGACTATTTAGCTGTCTACTTGAAGTTCTGATCAGTGTCTGCTACTTTAGCATGTTTCCTATTGGCTATGGATGATTCAGTCTATGGAGCATAACTAGGAAAGCGACTGATTAGAATGAATGGATTCTAGTTAAAAAGGAAGATTAAGATTGATTTACATCTGTGATATTTATTCACTGGTACCAGTTACATTTTTAGTTCAGTACATAAAATGTAATTTTGAATAATTTGTTTAATTGGAGATGTTGAACATGCTCTTGACATATGGTCAATATGAGGGATTAGAGATGTTCATGATGATGTAAATAATTTAATCTGGGGTAAAAGCAAGCCATTTATGTCTATGATTCGTTCTATGGACATTTATGTCTTTGATTTATTCTATGGAGCAGCTAAGTAAGGTGTGACAATCTTCTTAGCAATTGAATGCTCACTGTGCTTGCTGTCGCATGAACCATTTTCCCTAATGTATGGAATGGATGTTCTGATCTGGTCTTCGTGACTTGATTCTCATAAAGTCTGTGTGACTTATTTGGTCTTTGTAACTAAATTTTGCTTTGGTCTTCGTGACTTGATCCTTATAAAGTCTTCGTGACTTATTTGGTCTTTGTGACTAATTTCGCTCCGGTCTTCGTGACTTGATCACCTTGAAGTCTATGTGACTGACATGGTCTATGTGACCATATGAATTGACTTGGACGAGTGGGAGATGTTGGGCGTTACACTTGGCAGACGAAAGGATTCGTCCCTTTCGCTGCTGCAAACGCATGTTTGCTGCAAACGCCAGGGAGACGAAGGGGCGTCCTTTCCCCTTCGTCTTCCTTAGTCTTCTTATAAGAAGCGTCCAAGTGCAGATCGACAAGGAGAGTTTTTGGCGAGGTGATCAGGGAGCATCGAGAGATCGTGGGAGAGCAAAGGGAGAACATTCGGCTGGGATTTGGTTCGTGAACGTTGAAACACTTTCCGGTTGCTCCGTGATCGTGCTTCCGACAGCGGCAACCTCTTCGTCGACCGCCAGCGTCTTCAACAGCACTTCGAGAGATCACTGTATGTTTATAATTACCGCATCATTTTAATTTATCTATATATTATTTTAGTTTTCATGCTCTCAAAACTACCAACAGAATCATGCTATAAGGGTGCTGAAGTATAATCTACATAACCTAAATGGTGTGTGATGCTAATTGACATGCATTTTACATACAGTGTTGTTTATTAACTTGTATTACTTATAGCAAATTCCTTCTTTTCCTATTCCTTTATATCAGGCACATTTTGTTGAGATGGATCCTTGGGTTGTCTCTAAAGTGCTACAGCCCAATTTAGAGTCGACTGGGTTTTCTGATGTTTCAGTTATACATACTGTTCGCGTAGAAAGATTCTTGGAACAAGCTGAACAATCTTTAGGTAGACATGCCTGTTTTTCTATACCACTAATTCACTGCAACCCTTGACAAACTTGATTGTGCACATTGGAATATTTAATATCTAGTTTGTCTTGATGGACTTTTTTTGGGTGAAAAAGTTTCTTTTTCCTTTTTGATTATCTAAATTATGAACTTGCTTTGGTTTGCTTCTCTTAACCATTACTTCTTGATAGTTGCCAATTAGTAATCAGAGACTAAGCTAAAAATGTATATGTGCATGCTTAATTGTTCGTGACACTGACTGGATTTTGAACATTTCCAAGTGCATAAAGTTATCTTCCACTGTATAAGCATAATTTTACTAATTCTGCAGGATACAGGCACTACATTAGTATTGTGCCATTCACAAGGATGTCTTAGTCTTGCACGTGTGCACCATGCACTTTACATGTCTTCTTTGTAAAGTATACAATTGGGATGACAATGTGTCATTTAGTTTCGACTCTGTGAGTGCATTAATAATGGTAATATTTCAAGGAAATACTTTTGTGTTGAAATTGGCTGTCAAGGGCAAAAAGTTTTTCCATGGTTTCCTTGTTTATGCTGATTAACTAGTGATTAGTAACTACAGTAGGAGTTCAATTCTGTGCAACTTTGGATGCTTAAAAACAACTTTGACTTGTTGTTGACCTTACTGAAGTTTTGTTATTTGGAATATTTTTTGCAATAGAAAATGACTGCAAGGTAATTCTTACATGATGAATATTTTCATAAAATAATAAATATTTTCTGTAAAAACTATTTTAACTATATTTCAGTATTAAAATACACCTAGCTGGGATATTTTTGTGTTTGCTGGAATGGTAACCCTTCATTCTAACAGCTAGTTTCAATTGACAGCTTACAAAGTTGTACTTTGCAGATAATAACAGAACATTTGATTATGTAAGTGTTACACCACCCTACACGGAAGTTGATTATTCTGTACTAATGGATCAGCTAGCAAAATCACCTTTGGTTGGAGAAGATTGTTTCATTGTGAGTTATGCTTGGTTCTTTTCTTTTTTACATTGATCCTGATTAATCATTACTTGTCTTTGCTTTGTTAGCTGGTGGAATATCCCTTGAAGACTTCCATGGCTGATTCTTGTGGGCATCTCATTAAAGTACTCCAATCAACTTTGTTTCGTTTCTTTGTAATCAGTTCTTTAAATCAGATAAATTCATTTTTTCTATGGTTGCATTTCTCAAATAATGAAGCTACATAAACGTTACATTGACAAGCACATACATGTTCTGAATCAGTTATTGTGTCAAATGTCAAAATTCAGGAGGTTCTTTTTCCTATTGTGCTGGTGACAGTAACTAAATCTCAATATACAATGCCTATCTTGTTTATTAGATCAGGAAATATTTCTAATTTGCGCTGGCTATGCTTTCTGCTGCAAGTCCAATATTTTGCACCACTTTCCCACCTTTTTCTAAGTAGCAAAGTTTCAAATGCCTTACTTATGTGGCCACCAAGTCATTTTGGGGGAAGGGATAGCATCACACATTCAATATCTAGTGTCTATAGGCCTAATTTTTTTGAATATGTGGGCTAGGCTGGTCATTAATATGGTGAAAAAACAGTGACTCGGTTCATTTGAAGTTTGGACCAATTTGCAAAGGAAAACCCTAACTTGAATCATTTTCACTTAAAAGATTATTTGAAATCAACTTTTTTTTTAAAAAAATAAGGGTGTGTTTGGTTTGCGCGTTTTTCATTTTCATTTTTTAGAAAACACGCGTTTTCTAGAAAATAGAAAATTACTTTTAGACATTCTCTATTTTTCTAGAAAATTCTATCTATTTTTTTAAAAAATTGACATAGAAAATGCAAACCAAACACCATTTTTCAGAAACACACATTTTTCAGAAAATGAAAATAGAAAATGCACGAACTAAACACACCCTAAATTTTCTACTTCTGGAGATGACTAATTTCTATAATAAATTTAATCCAAGTGTTGAGATTCAATCAAAGTCCTACATTGGAAAGATTTGGGAAAGATCATGGGGTTAAAAGGATGTAGCATATCTCCATTAGCATGAGACCTTTTGGGTAGAGCCAAGAGCAAAGCCATAAGGGTCTAGGCCCAAAGTGGACAATATCATGCTATTGTGGAGATATGTGGACATCCTTTGGGCACAACAAATGGTATCAGAGCCATGTTCCAGACCAGATGCATCGTGGGGGAGGTCCGGAGCAGGTCAAGGTGACCGGATACTTGTGTGGGGCTTAGAGCATGTCAGAGTGACCGAATACTTGCAGGGGCGAGTAGGTCAGGGTAACCGGATGCTCACGGGGAGGCTCGGAGTAGGTCAAGAGTGACCAGATGTGGATGCTCGCGGGGAGGCCTAGACTATGAGAGTAATTGTTGTCCTTCGTTTGAGGGGAGGATTGTTGGGATTCAATCAAAGTCCCATATTGGAAAGATTTGAGAAAGATCATAGGGTTAAAAGGATGTAGGATATCTCCATTGGCATGAGACCTTTTGGGTAAAGTCCAAGAGCAAAGCCATGAGGGCATAGACCCAAAGTGGATAATATCATGCCATTGTGGAGATATGTGAACATCCTTTGAGCACAACACCAAGTTTAGGGATCTTTGGGAGTGGTAGACTTTTTATATCTCCTTATTTGGGTGATCAACTCAGCAAAAAGGCTCCTTCTACTCATCATCCTATAATTTGTCTTTTTTGTTACATGTTGAAATAGAAAATTATTTATTATATTATATGATAAATGAGACAGAGAAATGAGAACAAATTGTTTATTTATAGAGATAGAAACTTTTTACAAAAATAAAAAAGGAATTCTATTAAAAAATATTTTTATTGGCCAATCATAATTACCTTGTCTCACATATAATTGTCAAAAGGTTGAATATACCTATACTATGAGAACTTTTGAGCAAGAGTCAAGATCTTGTGAGTATTGAATATTTTCAGATAGAAGATGTAAAAGAGCAGAAGGGGAGCTTCGTGCAACGGTAAAGTTGTTGCTTTGTGATCAAAAGGTCATGGGTTCAAATCTTGGAAATAACCTATTGTAAAAAGCAGGGTAAGACTGCGTACAATGAATCATTCCCCGGGACCCCGCATGGCGGGAACTTCGTGCACTGTGTTACCTTTTTTAGAAGATGTAAAAGAGATTTGAGATATTTTACGGAAGCATTTCAAAATTGATTTAGCTAAGAATAAGTTTTCATTTTTAAAAAAATTCATTGTAATTATTTAATATTTTTTAATATAGTAAATAATAAAAATGAAAAATAAAAAATAAAAAATAAAAATCAATTATATTTTTGATGTAACAGCATGAAACTTCGAATTGTTGCTTAACTATTAATTTGTAAATATAGACGTTAATATGTCCAATTTTACATTATATTATTATATTATTTGTGCCTGCATTATATGTATATTTTTTCTATCTAAATTATCATTCACTATGAAAATTAACATCATTCTAGATAATTTGATTTTGGTTGTAAACACCTCATTTTGATTGGAGGTGTCGCCAATGAGTTCGTTTAGTTGTGAAAAAAACAAAACAATATGATGACTTCTAGTCGTTGATATAGAATAGATTATATCTATTTGTAACATCACAAATTTGTCATTGAAGATCTTGTTGGTGCAATTTCCAGTAGGTCAAGGTTAACCTTGACCAAGCATAAACCTTGGTCATGGTTTCGATGTTTGACAATACAGAAAGACATGTAGACATGGACGACAATGCAGGTGTAGTTGTCAATGTGGAGAGATACTGATCAGAGTCTGATCAGGTTGGATGAAGAAGAGTCAAGTAGGTCAAGGTTGACCGGATACTTGACTGGGAAGTCCTAACTGGGATGTTAGGCAAGTCCTGGTGAGTGAAGCCAGGCAATGGGAAATCTTGGTGAGTGAAGCCAGGTGAAAACCCTAGTGAGTGAAGCTAGGTGAAAGTGAAAGTCCTGGTGAGTGAAGCCAGGCAGTTGGAAAAGTCCTGGTAAGTGAAGCCAGGCAGTTCGGAAAGTCCTGGTGAGTTAAGCCAGGCAGTTCGGAAAGTCCTGGTGAGTGAAGCCAGGCAGTCGGGAAATCCTGGTGAGTGAAGCCAGGTGAAAATCCTAGTGAGTGAAGCTAGGTGAAAGGGAAAACCCTGGTGAGTGAAGCCAGGCAGATGGGAAACCCTGGTGAGTGAAGCCAGGTAAAAGTCCTGGTGAGTGAAGCCAGGTAATTGGGAAGTCCTGGTGAGTGAAGCCAGGCAAGGGAAAGACCTAGTGAGTGAAACTAGGCAGTTTGGAAGTCCTGGTGAGTGAAGCCAGGCAAGGGGAATCCAGATGGGTCAAGGTTGACCAGACATTTGGTGAAAAGTCCAAGTATGGAGACTTGGCACGGGAAAAGTTCAAGTATGGAGACTTGGCATGGAAAAGTCCAAGCAGGGAGCTTGGCACGGGAAAAGTCTAAGTATGGAAGCTTGGCATGCGAAGTCGGAGAGGGCTCGGTAGCTCATTCTCCGAACTAGGTCAGAGAGGGCTCGGTAGCTCGTTCTCTGGACCGGATGGAGTCGGAGAGGGCTCGGTAGCTCGTTCTCTGGACTAGGTCAGAGAGGGCTCGGTAGCTCGTTCTCTGGACCGGACGAAGTCGGAGAGGGCTCGGCAGCTCGTTCTCCGGACTAGGTCAAAGAGGGCTCGGTAGCTCGTTCTCTGGACCGGACGAAGTCGGAGAGGGCTCGGTAGCTCGTTCTCAGGACCAAGTAGGGTTTAGGGCTGGGAGCTCTAAACCTGGATCGGTCTGGTGACCGATCCAGTGATACGCTGGGTTATCTGATCGGTCTGGTGACCGATCAGTAACCAAACAGAAGCATTCTGTTGCTTATCTGATCGGTCAGCAGACCGATCAGTGATCGATCAGTAGCCTACAATGAAGTTCCTGATCGGTCTGCAAATCGATCAGGAGACGATCAGAAGGAGGGAAAGGTCCTGATCGGTCATGGGACCGATCAGGGAAGGACCTGATCGGTCCATGACCAATCAGGGAAGGGCCTGATCGGTCTTGTGACCGATCAGGACCCTTGTGGACCGATCAGGATGAAGCCTGATCGGTCCACATCCTAGCCGTTGCGTAGCAACGGCTAGTTTCTTCTGTGTCTTCTTCGCAGGTTATAAAAGGGATTGAGGAGCTACTGTTCTTTTATCTTCTTTCTATTCTTGCTACTAAGCTGCTGGTGTGCTCTTGAGCTTTGCTGAGTTCCAAAGCTTCGTGTGAGCTTCTTCGACTGGGTTCCTGCTGTTGTAGGCGTCTCGTGAAGTTGCTGCTTCAACCAGTCGACAAGAAGGAAAGCTAGGGTTATTACATTGTTGTATTGTACTTAGTTTCTTGCTGTATTCTTGTACTCCTGTTTATCTTGCTGTTGCAAGACATTGTGGCGAGGTTTCTCCACCCAGAAGGAGTGATTATTAGCCGGGTTTCCGGGGTTTCATCCACCGACGGATTGATAGGCTTCATCCACCTTACGGACACGCCGAGGAGTAGGAGTTTCATCTCCGAACCTCGTTACATCGACGCGTATTGAGGTTTGATTTCTTGTCTTTGTTTCGCTGTTTTTATTTTCGCTGCGCTAACCTTGACTTGTAGAACGAAACGAACGAGATTTGGGGTCGGCTATTCACACCCCCCTCTCTAGCCGCAACCATCGATCCTAACAAGTGGTATCAGAGCGAGGTCGCTCTTCGCCGGATTAACACCCGAGGGAGCACAAGCTAGAGATGGATCAACTCGGAGAAGACATCATCATTCCACCCTTCTACGACCGCGACGACTTCGCATATTGGAAGGTAAGAATGAGGTATTTTCTTATGACTAACTTTGAAAATTGGACTTGTGTTCAATTAGGTTTTAAGCCTCCGATGGATAAGGAAGGAAAACCATTAGAGAAGAAGAAGTGGACGAAGGAGCAAATCCACCAATCCACGATTAATGACGAGATAATGAAAATATTTGAATTCTCATTACCTAATGACATTCTATGTAAGATAGGTAGTTACAACAATGCCAAGGAGTTGTGGAACAACTTGGCTAAGCTCCATGAGGGGAACTCCACTTCAAGCCATGAAGAGGAGTCAAGTGAGCCAAGTAGCTCACATCATGGAGAAGAGGAATTAGAAGTTGAGGGCTACTCAACATCTAAGGAAGAAGAGGAGGAGAGTTCTTCTTCAAGAATGGAGCAAGAGGAAGAAGCTTCTACCTCCGGAAGGGATGAAGAAGAAAGTCTTCATCCATCCTCAACCCTAGGTAACTCAAGCATTTCAATTTCAAATAAATTACACATAATATGCTTTGAGTGTAGGGAATTTGGACATTACAAGAGTAAGTGTCCAAAGAGGGTTAGGAAGACTCCACCGGCGCCAAAGATCAAGGAAGCCGGAGTCCCGATACGCAAGGGTAAGGAGCACGTGGTGTGCTTCCAATGCAAGCGAAAGGGACACTATAGGAGTCAATGTTCGAGGGGGAGGCAACCTCACAAGGACAAGAGATCGAGCACATGTATAGGGGGAGCTAAGGCAAACCCTAAGGTAACCTTTAAGGCTCATTATTGCAATACTAGTAAGATGCATGCTAATAGTTTGATTGCAATTGCTAATAATGATAGGCATGATAACAATAGAAATCGATACACATGCTTAGGTGCCAAACATGTGAGCCTAGATAAGGATAACACTAGGAAAGCCAACCCTAGGATCAACCCATCTAAGGCTAAGGAAAATCTAGGTAGAAATCCCAAATAATCTAGACATATGCCTAGGAATACCTCAAAGACAAATGATAAATTAAAGCTTGAGGTATTAGAGAAAGAAAATCAAGTTTTGAGGTCAAGACTTGACTCTCTAGAAAAGGCTCTTGAGGATTTGACTCTAGGGTTTAAGGGTCAAAAACCAATGTCCAAGGACAAGAAAGGTTTGAGTCACAAACCTAAGTCCCAAATGGTCAAGATCACTTATCACAATGTTCCATTCGATTATGGAACAAAATCTAGGGCTAGGAAGACCATCACCAAGGTCACAAGGGGAGTCACCCCTAGAGTTGATCTTGATGAGTCCCAAATGACCAAGGCTTCAAAGCCTAGGAGGGTCATTAGAAGGGTTGCTAGGGAAGTCATCCCTAGTGAATACTTAGTGAACCCAATGAGCTCCAATAGGTATTGGGTTCCTAGGAGCGTGATTTCATCACGCTAGATGAGTTAGGGTGTGCCAACCTTACTTGAATAGGTAGTTAACCTAATCATGGCAAAAGGTGGCACTTTAGGAATTTTCAAGGTACAATCAAGCCTTGAAAATGAAAGTGAATATTATTCCTAAGGTGATTAGAATGTGCCAACCACATTTGAGGAATTTTCTAGAATCAATCTAGTTGGCACATAGTGATCTAAAAGTCTTGAGGATATGATTTTAGGTCTATTACACTTAGGAATATAGAAATTATGGCAAAATGGTCAAAATTATCAAAAATGACAACTAAGGCTAGAATTAGGTATTTTCTATACCTTTATGTGCTATTTGCCATATATTGTTTGCCATATGTCATGTCATGACATCATATTTATTTTATGATCATTTAAAATGTCATGATAATGCTTAGGTTATTTATATGTCATGTTTTATTTAAGTTTCATACTTTATGCCATGACATCATGACATTGGCACATGTTATTATGTATGATATCATTTTATGCCATGTCAACATTTCTTGCATTTATTATCAATGAAATTGATTTAAGGATAAGAAACACAATTTGATGTGGAGATCAAATTGTTGTTTAGAAAAATGCATGAGAACTTAGATTAAGCTAACCTAAACCCATATCTCACATCAAAATTGACTTGAATGTGTTTGATACACCTTAGATGTGTGTGAGATATTAGGATGATGAGTTAGGATCAAGGTGCATAGTTCTTGTACCTAGATGAGCCTAATTCTAATTTGGGGATCATAGGGAAAGCTTGTGTACAAGTCATGTACATCTAGCCCTAAGATTGTGGTCCTAAATTAAATGGTTTAAAATCATTTTAAAATTGATTTTAAAAACCCCGATGAAGCTTTTCTAGTGATAGCATTCATCATTGAGCAAGTTGATATAAAGTTGAGTTAAACTTGAGCTATTTCAAAGACTTTTGAACTTTGTATCAAGATTTGAAAATGGAAGTTATTTTCATAGAAAACTATTTTTCCATGATAGTATATGTTATGAGGAATGTATCCTCAAAATTTTACAATTTTTGAAATTTTCTGTGATTTTCTAGAGGTTTCTGAATTTCGGGAGAAGAAAAATTCAGAAATCAGAAATCTGAGGTCGTGGACTGATCAGGAGGTTCCCTGATCGGTCCAGGTCTGTGTGGATCGGTCACTGGACCGATCCAGAGGAAGCCTGATCGGTCCGGTGACCGATCAGGGCGTGCCAACTTGCTGAAATTCGACTGGTTGTCTGAAATTTCAACTCAGGAAGTGGTGTTTTAGGTTTCTAAAGGTTTGAAACTCTCCAAGACATTGTTGGTGCAATGGTCAAGGGGGAGTTGACCTTTAGGAGGAATTTTACCTATTAGTCAAGGGGAGTTGACTTTTAGGGGGAGTTTTTACTCCTAAAGACTTGAGTGATATGGGATTATCACTAAGTTAATTGTTGACCTTAGTATCAAGGGAGAAATTAAGAGTTTCAATGAAAGGTATGTCATTATACATTTTGCTTAACATATATATATATATATATACCTTCATAAAAAAAAACCAAGGGCTACATATGAGATCAAGCTCTTAATGTAAGTTGTGTGTTTAGGAACAACCCCATGTACTGTTTTTGTGCAGTTAGCCTTACCCATTTTTGATAGCTGTTGTTAGTCTCTTGTGGATGCAACTTCAGTAGTGTAGGATTTTGTCAAGACTATATCTGATGATGGGATATGCAAGTCGGTCAGTATGTTGCCTCTCAAGCATGGTTCCATCGGGAGCTAATGGTGTCATCATCACGTCTAAAGGTCACTTGCAAATGTATGAAGTTTTAGGATACAAAATTGGTAATTTCTAAGTAATATAAGTATATTGAGAAATAGTTGTTTATTTTGTTTTACAGTGAGCTCATGCATATTGCTTTTAGGACGTTGGAACCTCTTCTCATTCAGCCTAACAGCTTGTATATGGAGTGCGTGATATAAGCAGCCTTGATGTGAGCCGCATAACTCTCATTTCTTATCAAAGCTGTGAAAATTGAAAATTTGGAGAACTGGTGGTATGGTGGTGGGGTAAATTAGTTAGCTTTTACCTTTCTCAAATCCGAGTAAGTCACCAAGCCACATCATGCCTAGTTGTGAGTAGGCATGATGTGGCTTGGTGACTTACTCGGAGTAAGTCACCAAGCCACATCATGTCTAGTCCTATCCAACTTTTGTTCATCTCACTTGGTTACCAGGATTCATAAACTCTAATACTTAAGCCTGGAGGTTTAGAGTTCGAATCCTGGGGGAGGCAAAAATCTACTGCCAGGGGTGGAAAGTCCTAGTGAGTAACGGCATGGCCAAGGGTCGTTGGTCGACGACATTAGAGGTCGCCAAATGGGCCGACGACATAAGGGCCGACGGTCGACGACATGAGAGGGCGCCAAATGGGCACGACATAGGGCCGAGCGGGTCGTTACAATAAAGGCGCCTTTTATTATAACGACCCGGCCCTTTGGCCTGTTGTCGACCGTCGGCCCTTATGTCTTCTGCCCATTTGGCGACCTCTCATGTCGTCGACCGACGACGGCCGTTACTCACTAGGACTTTCCACCCCTTACTCTAAACCTCCAGGCTTAAGTATTAGAGTTTATAAATCCTGGTAGCCAAGTGGGATATCCTATGGGAACGAAAGGTGATTTGTTTTATAATCCTAAAAATTAGAAGATCATTGTTAGCACCAATGCTCGATTTTTAGAGGAAGATTATGTAATGAATTATAAGCCCATGAGTGAAATTGTTCTAGAGGAAATAAGAGAGAACACGTCTACTTTAGTACCAACAGTACAAGATGAAGTACCATAAGAGACTGCAACACATGTCATGTTGGTGCAATATCCCTCAGGTCAAGGTTGACCTGGTTGACCAAGCTTGAGTCTTGGTTTGGGTTTCGATGTTTGACAATACAAGACTTTGATGATATGGACAAGTGCAGGTGCAGTTGTTTATTTAGGGAGATTGTTTGGTGCAATTTCCCTCTGATCAGGGTCTGATCAGGTTGGTTGAAGAAGAGTCAAGTAGGTCAAGGTTAACCAAATACTTGACTGTGAAAGACCTAGTGAGTGAAGCTAGGCAGAAGGAAAATCCCGGTGAGTGAAGCCAGGTGAAAGACCTAGAGAGTGAAGCTAGGCAGAGAGAAAATCCCGGTGAGTGAAGCTAGGTGAAAGACCTAGTGAATGAAGCTAGGCAGTTGAAAATTCTGGTGAGTGAAGCCAGGTGAAAGACCCAGTGAGTGAAGCTAGGCAGAAGGAAAATCCTGGTGAGTGAAGCCAGGTGAAAGACCTAGTGAGTGAAGCTAGGCAGAGAGAAAATCCTGGTGAGTGAAGCCAGGTGAAAGACCTAGTGAATGAAGCTAGGCAGTTGAAAATCCTGGTGAGTGAAACCAGGTGAAAGACCTAGTGAATGAAGCTAGGCAGTTGAAAATCTTAGTGAGTAAAGCCAGGTGAAAGTCCTAGTGAGTGAAGCTAGCCAGTTTGAAAATCCTAGTGAGTGAAGCCAGGCAAGGGAAAATCCAGATGGATCAAGGCTGATCGGACATCTAATATTGGGAAGTCCAAGTAGGTCAAAGGATTGACTGGATACTTGGCACGAGGAAATCCAGATGGGTCAAGGTTGACCAGACATCTGGTGAAAATCCAAGTAGGTCAAGGGAGTGACCAGATACTTGGCATGATGAGGAAAAGTCCAAGTGGGTCAAAGGGATTGACCAGACACTTGGTGAGGGAGTCCTAGCAGGTCAAGCGTGACCGTATGTTAGGCATGATGAACCAACAGGTCATGGATTGACCGGATGTTGATTTGGGGACTTGGGACTTGGTTTTGGGCAAAAACCAATGTCTGGATTGATCAATCGATCGATTGGCTGATGCCCAATCGATCAGCCGATCGATTGGGAAGGTCCCCGCGATAAGCCTCGAGTGGGCAAGTCGCAGAGCGCACAGAACGTCTTTGGATCGATCGGTCGATCGATCCAGAGACCCCAATCGATCAGTGGATCGATTGGGGTAGCGCGTTTTTACGCGATAAAGGCTGGATCGATCAACGATCGATCCAGGCATTTCCCGCAGAGCACAGAGGTACTTTGGATCGATCGACCGATCGATCCAAAGCCTCCCCGATCGATTGGGAGCAATCCAATCGATCGGGATCCGACCGTTGGCGCAGATAAAGGCTGCAGGCGTGCGATTCCTTCGGAAAAACTCTCGGCCACTTCTCCCGATCTTCACCAGCGATCACAGAGCTTCTCCACAGGGTTCTCACCGCCAGTTCTTGAAGCTCTTGGAGGTTTTTCCAAGTCAAGAGGCGGATCTACAGCAAGAGGAAGAAAGCTAGGGTTAGAGTTTTCTATACTCATTGTAAGCTTTTGCTTGTATTTGTGTATCCTTTCCCTTTCTTCTTGTAGTGTGAACTTGTAGGGCTTCTCCGCCTTCGGTAGTTACAGAAAAGGAGTGTTTATTAGTGGAGGTGTGTGTGAGTGTGTGGATCCTTGGACTAGTCACTTCCTTTGGAGGTGGATACCAAGTAAATCTACTTGTTAGCGTTGTGTGTGTTGTTTCTTGTATATTTCCGCTGCACATCTTTCAAGAAACAAGCAACGCCGACCACGAGCACGCGACGAGCTATTCACCCCCCCTCTAGCTACATTTCGGTCTCAACAAGTGGTATCAGAGCAAGGTTGCTCTTCACCGGAATCATCGCCATAAAGGGAAAAAGCTAGATGGTGAAGAAGTTGAAGCAATTCTACAAGTCGAAGACTTCATCAAAAGGCTCAACTTCAACATGGAATTCCAAGACGGTCTTGGATTTAATACAAGGGTGCCTCCACCATTCACAATGACAAGCTTCGATTCTTGGAGTTCAAGAATTGAAAACTTCTTGATGATGGAGATAGAGCAATGGTTTGCTCTAATAGAAGGTTTTGAAGCTCCAACAAATTCCAAGGGCAAAATTCTCAAGAGGAGCAAATGGAGTCAAGAGCAAGTTCAAAAGAGCAAGGCAAACGATAAAGTGACCAAGCTTTTGGTCAACTTATTGTCAAGCAATATTTTGGCTCAAGTTGGAGAATTCAAGGATGCCAAGGAGCTTTGGAGCAAGTTGGCAAAGATTCATGAGATCCCCTCCACTGTACCAAACCAAGAAGAATCCAAAGAGGGTGACTCATTGGATCAAGATCAAGAGGAAGAGGACTCTGAGGTTGAGAGATGGTCAACTTCCGAAGAAGAAGTCCAAGAAGCTTCATCTTCAGAGGAATGCAATAAAGAGGGCAAGGAGGGAGCATACTCCTTGTTCCATATACAAGATGAAGATGAAGAAGCCTCCACCTCTAGGATTGAGGGGGAGCAATCTTTGGTGACGCCGGATCAAGAAGAAGGAGAAGCTTCTACATCCGGGTCAAGAGAAGAAGTGGAGGAAGAAGCTTCCACCTCCACAAGTCAAGCTAAATCAATGGGAGGAAAATCATTTGCGGATCAAGAGGAAGCCTCTACCTCCGGATCCAAAGGAGAAAGTGCCATCCCTACACATGAAGGTATAAATATTTTAATTAATAATAAAAATCATATTATATGTTTTGAGTGTAGGTAACATGGGCATTACAAAAGTAAATGCCCTAAATTGGCCAAGAAGAAGGGCCAAGTGGCACAAAAGGGCAAGGAGAAGCCCAAGGAGACTGCTCCCGGAACAAAAAGGAGCAAGGAGCACATTGTGTGCTTTCTGTGCAATCAAAAGGGACATTACCGGAGTCAATGTCCCAAGGGGAAGAAGGCGGTCAAGACTCAAGGAGGAAGCACACCTAAAGGGGGAGTCTCCAAGGTAAAAAGAAAGGTATCATTTATTGAGCCTACTCCCTTGAACAATGGTAAAAAGCATGCTAAGTCAAATCTTTATCATTTTAATGCTATTTACCATAAGAATAGAGAGCATAATAGCATTAAGGAAAAACTCATGGCTCTCCATGCTAAAACTACCACACCTAGGGTTAGGAAGGTAGATGGAATTTTAGGCAAGAACTCTAAGGATTTTAGCTACAAGCCTAGAAACAAAAATGATCATGGACTTAATGGAAAACCAAAAACTAAGGACTTAGTGATGGAAAATCAAGTCTTAAGGTCAAGACTTGACAAACTAGAAAAGACCCTAAAAAGGATGGAAAATATCCTTAAAGGGCAAAATGAGCAAAATCTAGGTTTAGGACAACAAGGGTCATCCAAGGGCCATAGAGGTTTGGGATACAAACCTAAAACCAAAAAGGATGTACCTACTTACCATAGAGTTCCATATAGTTATGGAACAAATCCTAGGTCTAGCGGTCAAGTCAAAAATACAAGAGAAGTTATCCCTAGAAGTATTTTTGCAACAAACGTGACTAAGACTTCTAAGAAGCACCAATAGGTTTTGGGTTCCTAGGAGCATTTTCTCTACCCATAGATGGGTTAGAGAGTGTCAACTCTAAGAAGAAGGGTAGTTAACCCAACTTTGAAGAAATTGACACTCAAGGAGCATTTTCAAGGTTATTATTAACCTTTGAAAATGAAATAGATTTATCATTTACTCTTTGGAAGAGTAAAATGTGCCTAATTCCGGAGATATTGATTTTAATCTTAATTGGCACAATTTGGGAAAACATAAGAAATACCAAGTTGGGACTTTGGTATTTTCTTAGTAATTTAAGGCAAATCTAAGCCTTAATTTAAAGTGCTACTCTTGTGGAAAAATGAAATATGCCAACACTTGAGGAATATGTTTAATTTCAATTGGCATAAATTAATCAAGAGAATTAGAAATGCCAATTTAGGTTTTGGCACTTTCTTAAAGCACTTTGGACAAACCTAGGTTAGATTTTAAGTTAGCTAAGATAAAGGATACTTAGATAGGTAATCTAGGTATTTTATTTATGCTAGTTTGCCATGTTTTGTTTGCCCATTATATGCCATGACATCATGATTATTTTTGCATTCATACCTTATGATGAAAAACACAAAAATACCATGTCATGACATACATACATCATGTAGTTATAGGAAATTTTCTTTTGAAAATTATTTCTTTTTGATGTATGCCATAACATTATCATGTATTATATTTATTTCCTTAAAATTAAGGACAAATGACATTTATCAACAGGTGGTATCAACAAGTGACATCCTAGGTGGATGTTTAATATCCACAAAATGCCTAAATCGATATACATGATCCCTAGATTAGGGCAAAATCAAATTTTACATCTCACAAAGACCTATAAGATGACTTGTATGTGTTTTGTGCACAGTAGATACAAGTGAGATGTTAGGATGATAAACAAAACTCAACATGCTGATTTAGTGCATTTCCTTGAGTTTTAAGTTCATCAAAACACATAGTTATGTGTTTTCCAATCATTGGGAAAGCTAATGTACAAGTTATGTACATTGAGCCCAAGGAATATGGTTGGATATTGGTTTTGAAAATATTTTTAAAATGATTTTGGAAAACCTTGGTGAAGGCTATCTTTTGATAGTAATCACCATTAAATAGTTAGACACAAACTTGAAGAAAACACTAAAGCTTTTGCAAGTTTTCAAGTTTGTGTCAATCTTTGAAAATATGATGTATTTTCATAGAAAACTATTTTTTCATGATAAAGTATACCCTAAATAATGTCTACACAAATTTTCATAATTTTTGAAATTTTGTAGATTTTTCTAGGGGTTTCTGAAATTCACTGAAAGTGAATTTCAGAACTATCAGGCCTTCAATCGATCGCCCGTCTAGATCGATTAGTGGATCGATTCAAGCTGGTTCAATCGATTGGAACCCAACTCCAATCGATCGAAGATGCTGATTTTGGCTGGGAAAGCTTATTTTCAGCATTTTGAACCTATTTTAGTCTAGGTAACCATTCCAAACCCCTAAAAACATATTTGTATACATAAAAAGAGTGTTTTCATGTTGAAAATAAGGATGGATTGGTTAAGGGAGACTAAGTAGAAGTTTACGTTGAGGTTGATTCAAATTTTGAACTTTTGAACCTTAAAACTTCTAAATTTGGGTTTCCTAAAGGTTTAGGGATTCCAAGTCATTGTTGGTACAATGACAGAAGGTACGACCATGTCTTTAGGGGGAGGTACTATTTAAAGACATGAAAACTATTTTTCATGAACCTTGGAAGGTGGTTAACCTTCTTTTAAGAACATGCTCAAGGTTGAGCGTTTGAACTTTAATGGGGAGTGGATATCCTCATTGTTCAAGTGGTTCAAGTTGGTATATGCTCATGGATGAGCATTCGATACAAATGAAGGGTATGAGACCTTCATTTGGGTTATTGGACCTTGTTAATGCTCAAGGGCGAGCATTGATGATAATGAAGGGTATGAGACCTTCATTATCGTGTTGATCACAACGAGTGAAGTTGTGAACAACGATGAGCAACTCTTCAGGGGGGAGTCTCAAAGGGGAGAGTTTTCAACAAGTGAATTTGTTGATGTGTGCCAATATGGGGAGAATGTAGGGTTTAAGTTAGGTCTTCATTATCTAAGAGGGAGTTTGCCTTCTTAGTGGGAGAATGTAGGGTTTAACTTACGCCTTCATAACCTAGTGGCATGAAGGAAGTTGAGGCTATGGGAATTAGCCTAACTTAAATGAGGTATTGTCAAACATCAAAAAAAGGGAGATTGTTGGTGCAATATCCCTCAGGTCAAGGTTGACCTGGTTGACCAAGCTTGAGTCTTGGTTTGAGTTTCGATGTTTGACAATACAAGACTTCGATGATATGGATAAGTTCAGGTGCAGTTGTTCATTTGGGGAGATTGTTTGGTGCAATTCCCCTCTGATCAGGGTCTGATCAGGTTGGTTGAAGAAGAGTCAAGTAGGTCAAGGTTGACCAGATACTTGACTGTGAAAGACCTAGTGAGTGAAGCTAGGTAGAAGGAAAATCCTGGTGAGTGAAGTCAGGTGAAAGACCTAGTGAGTGAAGCTAGGCAGAGAGAAAATCCTGGTGAGTGAAGCCAGGTGAAAGACCTAGTGAATGAAGCTAGGCAGTTGAAAATTCTAGTGAGTGAAGCCAGGCGAAAGACCTAGTGAGTGAAGCTAGGCAAAAGGAAAATCCTGGTGAGTGAAGCCAGGTGAAAGACCTAGTGAGTGAAGCTAGGCAGAAGGAAAATCCTGGTGAGTGAAGCCAGGTGAAAGACCTAGTGAGTGAAGCTAGGCAGAGAGAAAATCCTGGTGAGTGAAGCCAGGTGAAAGACCTAGTGAATGAAGCTAGGCAGTTGAAAATCCTGGTGAGTGAAGCCAGGTGAAAGACCTAGTGAATGAAGCCAGGCAGTTGAAAATCCTGGTGAGTGAAGCCAGGTGAAAGTCCTAGTGAGTGAAGCTAGGCAGTTTGAAAGTCCTGGTGAGTGAAGCCAGGCAAGGGAAAATCCAGATGGATCAAGGCTGATCGGACATCTGATGTTGGGAAGTCCAAGTAGGTCAAAGGATTGACTAGATACTTGGCACAAGGAAATCCAGATGGGTCAAGGTTGACCAGACATCTGGTGAAAATCCAAGTAGGTCAAGGGAGTGACCGGATACTTGGCATGATGAGGAAAAGTCCAAGTGGGTCAAAGGGATTGACCGGACACTTGGTGAGGGAGTCCTAGTAGGTCAAGGGTGACCGGATGCTAGGCATGATGAACCAACAGGTCATGGATTGACCGGATGTTGGTTTGGGGGCTTGGGACTTGGTTTTGGGCAAAAACCAATGTCTGGATCGATCAACCGATCGATTGGCTGATGCCCAATCGATCAGCCGATCGATTGGGAAGGTCCCCGCGACAAGCCTCGAGTGGGCAAGTTGCAGAGCGCACAGAACGTCTCTGGATCGATCGGTCGATCGATCCAGAGACCCCAATTGATTAGTGGATCGATTGGGGTAGCGCGTTTTTACGCGATAAAGGCTGGATCGATCAGCCGATCGATCTAGGCATTTCCCGCAGAGCACAGAGGCGCTCTGGATCGATCGACCGATCGATCCAAAGCCTCCCCGATCGATTGGGAGCAATCCAATCGATCGGGATCCGACCGTTGGCGCAGATAAAGGCTGCAGGCGTGCGATTCCTTCGGAAAAACTCTCGGCCACTTCTCCCGATCTTCACCAGTGATCACAGAGCTTCTCCACAGGGTTCTCACCGCCAGTTCTTGAAGCTCTTGGAGGTTTTTCCAAGTCAAGAGGCGGATCTACAGCAAGAGGAAGAAAGCTAGGGTTAGGGTTTTCTATACTCATTGTAAGCTTTTGCTTGTATTTGTGTATCCTTTCCCTTTCTTCTTGTAGTGTGAACTTGTAGGTCTTCTCCGCCTTCGGTAGTTACCGAAAAGGAGTGTTTATTAGTGGAGGTGTGTGTGAGTGTGTGGATCTTTGGACTAGTCACCTCCTTTGGAGGTGAATACCAAGTAAATCTACTTGTTAGCGTTGTGTGTGTTGTTCTTGTATATTTCCGCTGCATATCTTTGAAGAAACAAGCAACGCCGACCACGAGCATGCGACGAGCTATTCACTCCCCCCCCCTCTAGCTACATTTCGGTCCCAACATGTCACACATGATACACAACCAGAGATAGTGCCTCGTCGTAATGGGAGGGTTGTAAGGCAACCTGAGAGACTCATGTTTTTGGGAGAGTCTTCGGACTTGATCCCGGGTAAACATGAACCTGATCCCCGAACATATGACGAAGCACTCCAAGATATAGATGCAGTATCTTGGCAAAAGGCAATGAATTCTGAAATAGAATCTATGTATTCTAATAAGGTCTGAGAGCTTGTAGAACCATCAGATGATGTAAAAGCCGTTGGATGCAAATGTATCTACAAAAGGAAAAAAGGGATAGACGGGAAGGTAGAAACCTTCAAAGTAAGGCTTATTGCGAAAGGGTATACTCAGAAAGAAGGAATCGATTATGAGGAGACTTTTTCGCCGGTAGTTATGCTAAAGTCTATCCGGATACTCTTATCCATTGTTGCTCATATGGATTATGAGATTTGGCAAATGGATGTCAAGACAGCATTCCTTAACGGAAGTCTTGAAGAAAACATCCATATGAAGCAACCAGAAGGGTTCATTGAAAAAGGCAAAGAGCATCTAGTGTGCAAGCTAAATCGGTCCATTTATGGACTGAAGCAAGCTTCAAGATCTTGGAGCATCCGGTTTAATGAAGTAATCCAGTCATATGGATTTATTCAGTGTCCGGATGAGTCTTGTGTATACAAGAAGTGTAACGGAAACATGGTGGTATTTCTTGTACTATACGTAGATGATATTTTGATAGTTGACAACAATATCAAAGTGTTGTCAGAAGTAAGAGTATGGTTGTCCAAGCAATTCGATATGAAGGATTTGGGAGAATGCAGACATATTCTTGGGATCAAAGTAATAAGGGATCGCAAGAAAAGAATATTGTGCTTATCCCAAGCTTCATATATAGATACAATCCTTACTCGTTTTAGCATACAGAACTCCAAGAAAGGTTTCTTACCTTTTAGGCATGGAGTAGCCTTATCTAAAGAGATGTCTCCGAAGACATCAAAGGAGATAGAGGATATGAAGGCAGTTCCTTATGTTTCGGCTGTAGGAAGCCTTATGTATGCAATGCTATGTACGAGACCTGATATCTGTTTTGCCGTGGGCATGGTTAGTAGATATCAGAGTAACCCTGGACAAGGACATTAGACTGCTGTAAACCATATATTAAAGTACCTTAGAATGACTAGAGATTATATGTTAGTTTACCAAGCAGACGATTTGCTCCCTGTAGGTTACACGGATTCAGATTTTCAATCAGATAGGGACAATAGTAAGTCTACATCAGGCTATGTGTTTACTTTAGGAGGTGGAGCCATTGCATGGAGGAGTGTTAAGCAGAAATGCCTTTCAGACTCAACCATGGAAGCTGAGTATGTGGCAGCCTCTGAAGCAGCCAAAGAAGTTGTATGGCTCAGGAGCTTCCTAATGGACTTAGATGTGATTCCTGGTTTGCCCAAAATCATCATAATTTATTGTGATAATAGCGGTGCAGTTGCAAACTCAAAGGAACCACGAGCCCATAAGGCAAGTAAACATATAGAGCACAAGTACCACCTGATACGAGACATCGTCAAGAGAGGAGAAGTTGTTGTTGCCAAGATTGCATCAGCAGATAACCTGACAGATCCTTTCACTAAGGCCCTTCCGGCGAAAGCTTTTGATCGACATGTGGAGGGGATGAGAATCAGATGTATGGCAGCAGATATGGCAACTTAGTCTTTTAGTATAAGTGGGAGATTGTTAGAGTGTATACTAAAAGCCTACCTTTTGTAAAGATTTAATTTTGAAATAAAAGAATCACATTGGTCAAATGTCTATATTTATTTGTTAAATATAGTTGTTCAATTAATTTAAAAAGTAGATAACATGGTGTGTGGTGTCATACACAGAAGATCATGTTATCAGCTCTTTATAAATTATAAACAGTTGCTCACGACTAAGATGGAAAGAAACAAACCATTGGTATAGTCGTAGTATAATTAAGTATTAGTTTATCTTGACTAATAAATTACACTAGTACACTCTAAGTGTATTGAGTAGGACCATTTTAGGTAAGTTCTTTTTATACTGACTTAATAAAAGAACTAGACCTTAGTTATTATGGAAGTGTGTACTCTTAATCCTAATATAATAACAAGCATATATATTTAGTATCCATTTCTTTAACTTATCAAAGGGTGAGATTTAGCTTGATAAATCAATATGCCCGATAAGTTGGGAAATGATATTACTTATAATGTGTGTTGTTGATTATAGAAGGAAACTGTGTCCTAGTAATCTAGGTTGAGAATGTCCCCAAGAGGAGCTCATAAGGATTGTCATGTTAAACCCTGCAGGTGGACTTAGTCCGACATGACAATGAGGTTGAGTGGTACTACTCTTGGATTTAGATATTAATTAAGTGAGTTGTTAGTAACTTACTTAATTAGTGGACATTCGTTATCTTAAACACAGGGAGACTAACATATTCATGATAAGAAGGAGCTCATAATGTAATTTGGGATTGGTGCGGTAGTGCAATAATAACTCTCTAGTGGAATGAGTTATTATTGATGAACTTGAGTTGTGTGTTCGGGGCAAACACGGGATACTCAAGCTCATCGGAAGGCCAAAACCAATTTCTCCTCTAGGTCCCTGTCGTAGCCTCATTAAAGCCTCAAGTCCATCCAATGAAAGCTCATCTTGGTGTCCAAGAAGGGTCAGCCCAAGGCTTGGTGACCAAGCCAAGGGCCGACCATGAATTCCTTCAAGGTGGCCGGCCTTTGCTTTGTGCAAAGGGGCCGGTCCCAATAATTCAAATATAAGGGGGTGTTTTGAATTTTTAAAATATTCTCTTTGTAGAAAACTACAAGTTTTAAAAGAGAGTTTTTAAAATATAAAACTTTCCTTATTTGAATTAGGCCACATGGTTTAAAAGAAAGTTTAAAAGTTTTAAAACTTTCATTTTTTAACCATCCTCATGGTTTTAGGAAAAAGGAAGAGAAGTTTTAAATTTTAAATCTTTTAATTTTGTAACCATGGTTAAAAATGGGAATTTTAGTAGAGAAATTTTAAATTTTAAAACTTGGTTTTAATTTTTTAAAACTTTCCTTTTTTAACATTCACAATAGGAAAGAGAGCTTGTAAAATTTTATAAGAGGATTTCTTCTTATAAAATTTTATAAAAATTATTTTTCTCTCCTTGATGATGTGGCCGGCCACCCTTGCTTGGTGCCCAAGCAAGGGGTCGACCAATCAAAGATTAAATCAAATCATGATTGATGATTGATTCAATCAAGGGAAAGGAAAAGGAAAAATCAAAGGGGAAAAGGAAAAACAAGAGAAAGATTTTATTTTTTGTAAAAGTCTTTCCTTATTTACCTTGGGCAAGTAATATAAAAGAAGGGGAGGAGAGGCCTCATGTTACAACAATTCTTATTCTCTTGGTGGAGACTCTTCTTGTGGCCGACCCCTTTCCTCTTCTCTTTCCCCTTGCTCTCTTTTATTCTTTGTGTTGGTGGTGGCCGAATATTGAAGAAGAAGAAGAAGGCTTTGGGTGGTGTTCATCTTGGAGGATCGTCGCCCACACGACGTCCAAGGTGAGCCAAGGAATACAACAGAAGATCTCGAGGTCATTAGCATACAAAGAGAAGGTATAACTAGTAATTTTCTTCCGCATCATGCTAGTTATTTTTCTTTGTATGAATTCCAAACACAAGAGGCAATAGATTCTAGTTTTTCAGATTTGTTATTCGAATTTGTGTTTTTTTGTTTTTTTTTTCGAATTTGTGATTCAATTGTTCTTTTTGGTTAAACCTAGAGTTATATAAGGAAATTAAATATTAGCTTTCCTTAAAAGGCTTTGTCTAGGAAGTGGTGGTTGCTCTCATATCCAAGAAGGCCTAGTGCCTCGTCATGTTTAACCCGGAAGCCAATTTTGAAAATTAATATTTAATTGAATTTATAACGTAGGTGGATTTGGATCAATAGTGTTAAGTTCCGCTTGCGATCCAAGTCTAAATCATTAAAAACAGATAAGTTAAATTTGGAATCAATAATGTTAAGTTTCGTTTGCGATTCCTAATTTAATTTCTAAAGAACACAATAGGTTATTTAGGAAAGGTTCGACACTTGTACAAAATTTTTGTATAGTGGAATCGGTACGATCTTTTTACGACTAACCAACATATTCAATACTTCAACCAGGTTGCAATGGACATCCCCACGGTCTCCTCCAAAACCATGATGCATACCTTCACCCAAGGGCTTACCGACGGTGACTTCTTCCGCTCGCTCATCTGGAAACCACCTCGCGATTATGATCATATGTTGAAGAAGGCGAGCGAGTATATCAATGTGGAGGAAGCCCAGGCGGCCCGAAGGAAGGAGGCTCCGATCGAGCCTGCTGTGCCGACCGAGCGGAGGCAGCCGGTTAATCATCAACCACCCAAAGGACCCCAAACCGAAGGGCTAAGGCCCCATCAAGAAGCCAGGACACACGCTGTTCAACATGTGGCTTCCGAGCGACCAAAGCCGAGGGGAAAGGTATGGACTCCCATGTTTTGTTTTTTCCACCAGTCTGCCAGCCACAACACACGAGACTGTCGGGGCTTCGCCCCGGGAGTCCAGCCAGCCCCGAGGAACTATTGTCGCCGATCACCCTTGCCCGAGCAGCAGCATCTAGATATCGGGCGACGATCGGTTAGACGGTCGCCCGATCGGAAGCACCATCGTTCGCCCAAGAGTGTCGATCGACCCCGAGCCTCGCACGAGCAAGCTAGGCCCTCTGCTCGGGAAGAAGAAAACAGGAGCAACGCCACTCGAGGGGAGATCAACATCATAGCGGGAGGGTCGACCAGCGGGGATTCCAATCGAGCCCGCAAGTCACATGCCCGGTGGCTGGAGATCCATGCCATTTGTTGCAGCAAGGAGAAGGCGAGCAGGCCCAAGATCAGTTTCGGCCCCAAGGATCTCGAGGGAGTCGAAGTGTCGCACGACGATGCCCTTATCATCCGAGCGGTAATAGCGAATTACACTATTCATCGCATCTTCATTGACACAGGGAGTTCGGTCAACATCATCTTCAAGAAGGCCTTCGACCAAATCTAGATCGACTGCACTGGGCTGCTACCAATGACAACCCCCCTGTACGGATTCACGGACAACGAGGTCCAGCCGCTCGGCCAGATCAAATTGGCCGTGTCGCTCGGAGAGGAGCCCTTTCGGAGGACAAGAGTAACTAACTTCATTGTAGTGGAGGCCTGATAGAGTTTATTTGTGGTTAAACATTTTTAGTTTTTTTCTTCGGAATCCTACTCTTTCATCAAGTTTTAAGTACATTTTCATTATGTTTAATAGTTCTAGTCATTATTTGGAATTATGATGTGAAAAGCAAGTGTGGGGTGTTTTGTTGACAAAATTTTAATTAATCTTTGTAGAGTATTGAAGAGGAGGTTTTCATTCAGATTCAAGCCTTGGAGTTTCTAGACCGTAGGATTCGAGCTTTGGGGAATCTGAGCCGAACAAGAAATCTAAGCTCTGGAAACACTATAAATCGGAGTTTGGTTGCATGTGTTCTAGCTTTGTGAGTGCTTAGGGGATTCCAGCTCACTAGATCTATACTCTATTTCTTTTCTTTAGATTTAATTCAATTCCTTTCTTCGTGAGATTTTCTGTTAATCTCAATTGCAATATTGTAGTTCAATACAGTTGATCTCCTTTCCTTATTTTTGGTTGTGGATAATAATCTGATCTTAGATGCAAACTTTCAATCTTGTTTTCACTTGATCTTGAATTAGATTTCCGTAATTACTATGTGATCTTAATTTGTTTCTTCTAGTTTTACTCTGCCAGATTCAATTTCAGTTTAAAGCAGAATTCTATAAGTAATGTTCTTAGTTAAGTAGATGCTTCCAGAATTTGGTTTTAATAGTCATTCATCTTAAAAATGTTGACAATGAAACCTTAAATGCGAGTAGGAATTTTTAGTCAAATTGGTTTGGCATTATCAAGAAGAATTCCATAGGAGCTGTGAAATAAATCAGATTAATGAGTTAATAGCACTGTGAAGTCTTTGTGAATCGATCTTGGAGTCTACTTACCAATTTAGGTTGAAGGAGACTTTAGTTAACATTTGAAATCAAGATTATTACGACACTAATTTTGGTTATCAAATTTGGCGCTGTTGTCAGGGACCTAATGGTGGTTGTTAATTCTTAGTTTGATATCTACTCTCTAGTACTTTGTTATCTGATGTTTTAGTTGATAGAGTAGAGCACAGTTGATGACCAGAAAGAACAAACAAGATTTGGTTCAGTTTGATCCAGAAATTGAAAGGAGTTTCCATATATTACACAGAGCTCAGAAAGGACAGTCTTCTACTTTTAGCTCTATGTCTGCAGAGCCTTCAAGAAGAATGGTACTTGGTCATGGCAGTACACTGAGAGAGTTGGCAGCTCCTGATGGTTCACATCAACCTCTTTGCATTGAGTATCCTGAGTTAGAAGTTGATTTTGAGTTAAGATCAAGTATTATACATTTGTTGCCTAAATTCCATGGACATTCAGGTGAGTATCCAAATCGACACCTGCAGGAATTCCATGTGGTATGCTCTACTATGAAACCTCAGGGAATTTCGGAGGAGGATATTAAACTGAGAGCATTTCCATTTTCTTTGGCTGATGCAGCTAAAGACTGGCTATTCTATTTACCTTCAGGGACTATTACTTGTTGGAGTGATATGAGGAGGGTATTTCTGGATAATTTTTTCCTGCCTCTAGAACAGCATCAATTAGGAAAAGCATTTGTGGAATTCAGCAAGCTACTGGTGAAACACTTCATGAATATTGGGGGAGGTTTAAAAGGTTATGTGCAAGCTGTCCACAACATCAAATAAGTGATCAATTGTTAATTCAATATTTCTATGAAGGGTTATTGCTCATGGATAGGAGCATGATAGATGGTGCTAGTGGAGGAGCTTTGGTGAATAAGACACCTAATGATGCTAGGGATTTGATAGAAACTATGGCAGCAAATTACCAGTAATTTGGTACAAGACCTATGGTAGCAAGGGGTGTTCATGAAGCTCAGATTCTACACTCGGGACAAAGTAGAATTGAGAGTAAATTATAGGAAATGTTGAATAGAATTGAGTTGGCGGCAGCTCAGATGACATTGAATCGGCAACCTCAACAGCAAGTTGCAGAATCTGCATAGGCAATTAAAATATGTGGATTCTGTGCCAGTAGTTGGCATTCAACAGATACTTGTCCTAGTTTGCAACCAGAGGAGTACAATTCGGTAGCTGAGCAATCTGTGGCAGCAGCTAGTGTCTTCCCTAATCGTCCACAATATCAGCAAGGCAATCAACAAGTGAAGTACGATCCTATGTCACCTACTTATAATCCAGGATGGAGGGATCATCCAAACCTAAGATATGGAAATAATTCAACAGCCCAACAGTCTTTTCCACAGCAAATTCAGAATAATAATTTTTCAGGCAATCAGAGACCACCAGGGTTTTATAACAACACAGTTCCAAACAGAATACAACCATTTCAGCCATTTCAACAACATGTTTCACCATTGCAGCAAACCAGAAAGTCTTCCTCAACTCAAACTGATTTTTCAATACAAGACATGGAAGAGATTATGCAGCAAATGATGCTTCATCAACAACAACTTTCATTGCAGTGTACTCATTTAATTCGGCAACAACAAAGGACTGATGCAGCATTACAGAATATTGAAAGACAAGTGAGTCAACTGGTGTCTGCATAGGGACAAACTCAATTACAGACCTCAAGCCAGCTGTCTTCCCAAACCATTCCAAACCCAAGAGGAAATGTGAGTGCTATCACTCTACGGAATGGGAAAAATGTTTCTGAGAATAAACAGGAAGATTCAGTTGAGCGTTCAAGAGATTTGGATTCAGATTTGCAGATTAAATTTGGTTCTATTCCTAAATCTGTTGCAGTGCAGATTCCAGTGGTGGAACAGAAGCAGACAGAGATTCATCTACCATTCCCTCAAAGGTTAGTAAAACCTGGGAAGGGTAAGGCTATTGAAAAGTCTAGAGAATTTCAAGAGATGACGGAAATTTTTAGTAGAGTAGAAGTAAACATCCCTCTACTGAAAGCAATCAAACACATTCCAAAGTATGCAAAATTTCTGAAGGATTTATGTGTTAATAAGAAGAAGCTTAAGGGTGATGAGTTGGTTAGTGCAGGGGAAAGTGTTTCCGCATTATTTCAGGCTATGCCACAAAAATGCAGGGATCCAGGAGTTTTTACTATTTCGTGTAAAATTGGAGAAAACAGTTTTGAAGATGCTATGGTGGATCTTGGGGCATCCATTAATGTAATGCCGAAATCAGTGTTTCAAGCTCTTGGAATTGGTCCTCTTCAGCCAACAGGGGTTGTGATCCAATTGGCGAACCGAAGTTTTGCTCATCCAGTAGGAGTGATTGAAGATGTGCTGGTCAAGGTTAAGGAGCTGATTTTTCCTACAGATTTTTACGTTTTGGATATGGAGGGTGATGCATTGTCAAGTCATGTGCCAATTATTTTGGGAAGACCATTTTTGAAGACAGTAAAGACTAAAATTGATGTTCATGCTGGTACTCTGTCAATGTAATTTGGAGAAACTGTAGTTCAATATATAACTTGGATGCTATGAAATATCCAGTAGAGGATCACTGGATTGAGTATAGAGTTGTTTGATGAATTGGAAGATAGGTTGGATGGTTACTTGCTGGAATGTGCTGCTCTTTTTAATAACTTTAGGGATGATTTAAGTACAGAATGCAGTGACAGTTTGGATCAGTATGTTTCTGCTTCAGAGACAAAGGACTATGAGGAAGACTGTATAGTTGAGGTTGAAACTGGAAAAGCACTTCCTTCAGTTTTGCAGCCACCAAAGTTGGAGTTGAAAGTTCTTCCATGCCATTTGAAATATGCTTATTTAAGGAAGGATGAACAACTACCAGTTATTATTTCCAAAGATCTTGATGCTGTATAGGAGGAGAGATTGTTAAATGTTTTGAGGCACAATCAAAAGGCGATTGGGTGGACTCTCGCAGATTTGACAGGGATTAGTTCTTCTATTTGTACACATAGGATTTTGTTGGAAGATGATGCTAAACCTGTGCGACAGCCACAAAGGAGACTTAACCCAATTATTATTGATGTAGTTAAAAAAAGAAGTTGTTATGTTGCTGCAAGCTGGGATTATCTATCCTATTTCGGACAGCAAGTGGGTAAATCCGGTGCAAGTGGTGGCTAAGAAATCGAGAATTACTGTGGTGGCAAATGAGGGCAATGAATTGATTCCTACAAGGGTACAAAATAGTTGGAGAGTGTGCATTGATTATAGGAGACTTAATCAATCAACAAGGAAGGATCATTTTTCATTACCCTTTATTGATCAAATGTTGGAGAGGTTGGTAGGGAAGACACATTATTATTTTTTGGATGGATATTCAGGATATTTTCAGATTTGCATAACACCTGAGGATCAAGAGAAGACCACTTTTACATGTCCTTTTGGGACTTTCGCTTACAGAAGGATGTCGTTCGGATTGTGTAATGCCCCAGGTACATTTCAAAGGTGCATGGTAAGTATCTTTGCGGATCTTCTTGAGCATTTCATGGAAGTGTTTATGGACGATTTTACTGTTTATGGTTCTTCATTTGATGCATGTTTGGATAGTTTATCTTGTGTTTTGCATAGATGCGTAGAAAAGAATTTGGTTTTGAATTTTGAAAAGTGTCATTTCATGGTCCAACATGGTATAGTTTTGGGTCATATTGTTTCTGAAAAAGGTATTGAAGTAGATCCAGCTAAGATTAGTGTGATTGTTGCTTTATCATATCCCACATGTGTGCGGGGAGGTTCATTCTTTTCTTGGGCATGCATGTTTTTATAGAAGATTTATCAAAGATTTTAGTATTATTGCTTTACCTTTGTCACGGTTGTTGCAGAAGGATGTGGAGTTTGTGTTTGATGAAAAATGCAAGGAAGCTTTTGATAGACTCAGGGAAGCTCTTATTTCTTCTCCTATTATGTGTGCCCCTGATTGGTTGTTACCTTTTGAACTTATGTGTGACGCTTCTAATTTTGCAGTTGGAGCGGTTCTAGCTCAAAGGGTTAACGGAGCGCCTCATGTTATTAGCTATGCATCAAAAACATTGGATTCTGCTCAAAGAAACTACACAACAACTGAGAAAGAGCTTCTAGCTATTGTTTTTTGCTTTGGATAAATTTCGATCTTATCTTCTTTGTTCTCATGTTATTATTTTTTCTGATCATGCAGCTCTCAAATTTCTTCTCAAGAAAAAAGATGCAAAGCCTCGATTGATTCATTGGATGCTCCTACTTCAAGAATTTGACATTGAAATACGAGATAGGAGTGGGAAGGAGAACTTGGTGGCAGACCATTTGAGTAGGATTGGGAGTAAAATGGATATTGTACCAATTATAGATGCATTTCCTGATGAGCATCTTTTCCGGTTACAAGGTAGATTACCATGGTATGCTGATCTTATCAATTATTTGGTTGCTGGTGTTTTTCCTGCACATTTTTCAAGAATTCAATGTGATAAACTTAAGAGTGATGCGAAGTATTATGTGTGGGATGACCCTTACCTTTGGAAATTTGGTAGTGATCAGGTGGTAAGGAGATGTGTGTCTGAGGATGAATTTCAGTCTATACTTTCTTTTTGTCATTCACTTGCGTGTGGGGGACATTTTGGGCCTCAACGTACAGCTAGGAAAGTTTTAGATTCGGGATTGTATTGGCCCACTCTATTCAGGGATGCTTTTGAGTTTCATCGGACTTGTGAGAATTGTCAAAAGATGGGAAATATAGGGCGTCGACATGAAATGCCTCAACAACCTATTTTGTTTTGTGAAATCTTTGATGTATGGGGTATTGATTTTATGGGTCCTTTGCCTATTTCATTTGGTTTTGTTTACATTTTATTAGCTGTTGATTATGTGTCAAAATGGGTGGAGGCCATCCCCACCAGAACTAACGATTCTTCTGTTGTTGTGAACTTTGTTAGGTGTCATTTATTTTACAGATTTGGATTGCCTAGATCTATTATTAGTGACCAAGGATCTCATTTTTGCAATAAGCATATGAGGACACTCATGAGTAAGTATGATGTGGTTCATAGGGCATCTACTTCTTATCACCCACAAACAAATGGTCAAGCCGAAGTTTCTAATAGGGAGATTAAGCAAATTCTTGAAAAGACAATAAAACCGGATAGGAAGGATTGGAGTAGGAGACTTGATGATGCTCTTTGAGCTTATCGAACAGCTTACAAAACACCTATTGGGATGTCTCCATATCGAATCATTTTTGGCAAGGCTTGTCACTTGCCGGTTGAGGTGGAGCATAGAGCATATTGGGCTGTAAAATCTTGTAACATGAATTTGGGAGAGGCTGGTGGTGAGAGGAAGTTACAATTGCAAGAGCTTGAAGAGCTTAGATTACAGGCTTTTGAGAGTTCCCAGATTTACAAAGAAAAAACAAAAGCTTTTCATGATAAACCGATATTGAGAAAGGAATTCCATAAAGGAGACAAGGTTTTGCTATTTAATTCTAAACTTAAATTGATACGGGGTAAGTTGAAGTCTAGGTGGGAGGGGCCTTATTGTGTTATTAATGTGTTTCTTTATGGTGTTGTTGAGATTCAGGAAATTTCTACTGGGAGAGTTTTCAAGGTAAATGGACATCGTCTCAAAGTGTTCTTTGAAGGTGCTGAGAAAGGTTTCAAGGAGAAATTGTATTTTGAAGAAGCTGCATATATAACTTGAGGAAAAAAGGGAAGTGTGGTTTGTTTGTCTTTCCTTTTAATTCTGTTAGTTTGCAATTGTTTTGGTTTTTGGTAGTTTAATCGTTTTTGATTTCACTTTGTGCAAATAAATTGTTTCTTTAAGTAGTACTGATGATTCTTGTTTTGGATTTGTAAAGGGTTTTATATATGATTCATCAGTGCTAAATTCATTACATATCTTGTTGGATAACTTCATGAGTTCAATGGGTAAGATGGTGGATTTTAACTTGAGTAGTTGAGTTCATTTAATACCTAGTGAGGATCATTCTAGTAGCCTATCTACTTAATTTTGTGTGATATGCACTTCAACATGGATCTCTAGAATTTGCCTTGTTCCTTTTCAAAATTGCAATTGTTATACATTAAGCATGAGGATGATGAAAGATTTTCTGTTCTTTGTCCTGTTTTTCTTGAATCTTTCTACTTTATCTTCTATTTTCTTATTCTTATACAAGTTTCTTTAGTGTGCTGGAATTATTTTTGATGAGTTCCTTTGTTCGGGACGAACAATATTCTAAGTGTGGGGGAGGTGCAAGTGGTGTAAGTAATTTGTTATAGGGAAGCTTGGATTCTTGTTGACTTTAAGTCGTTGCAGTTATAAGAAGTGGAGTTTTGGTACCAAGAGAATTAAGTTGGAATTTTGAGCAGTGAACTTTAGCTTGAGAAATATTGAATTGGATGAGGTGTTATTGTAGTAACTGGAAAAGATTTAAGTTTTGACCAAGGGATTCAATTTTTCTTAGTCTAGGTGCAAAAACAAAAAAAAAAAAACAAAGACAAAAAAAAAGGGAAAAAAAACAAAACAAAAAGAAAAAAATTGAATTATGGAAATTTCTATAATTAACTTGGTCAAATATTTTGGATGTGATAGTTAGTTAGAATGGGTAATAATTTCATTCTATTTTTCTGGAAATTCGGATTTAGAATACTTTGAAGCTATATAGTTTGTGCAGCTAACTTGAGTGATATTATGCAAACTACATGAGAAGGAAAAGAAAAACTATAATTGGACGAGAAGAGTTCTTGAATGAATTTTGAAATGTGCATTGCCTTGTACGTTGAGAATTAGATGTTTAATAAAGTTCTTCATTGTATTAATTTGGACATTCTAGTGATAATTTCTAGTTCCAGGAGGTAGAGCAATAAACAGTGAAACTTTATAAAAAGAACTGCTGGGAAGTTTCAGTTGTTGCAATCCTGTAGTATTCCAATTTTGAATTTGATTTTGGATTCAGTTCAGGGAATTCATGTTTTGTTGATGAAGAATGTGATTTAAGTCACAGCTGAATGTTTGGAAACTGATGAAGGATTCTTCTATACAAAGTAAAGTTGGAAAGTGAAAATTAAGCAAGAGGATTGGGTTATTATGTAGAACCAAGATTGGAGGTGCAAGGAATTTACAATTGGAATTTAGTCATTCAGCCATTTAGGTAGTTTAAACTTCACCGAGTTTGTATATTTCAGATGATGTTATTCAGAAAGTTGGATATCTAGATTTGAAATTTTATGGGTTGTTGATGAATGAGAACGACAAGCTTGATCACAAATCTTGGTTACTTAACAGAATCCTTAAGTGGAAGAGTTAATTGATAGAGGAATGATGTTTTTAGTAATTAGAGTGGTAAAAGAACAAGTAGGAATTTATCAAAGATAGTTTCCAGCATTACTACTTCTTCTTTATCTTCATGGTTCCAAATCAGTGCCTAATACAATTTCAATTATCTTTTTGACTTCAATTTCATTGTCAAAATCTTTTTGATTCATGTTTTATTATATCAGAGTAGTGGAGAATGAGGAAAAAGGCAAACATATGGTAGTGAAGTGTCTAAGTAGCATAGAGTGGAACTCCATTTCAGAATTAGATTAGGAGAGTGTTAGAGATTAATTCTCAATCAAGAAGGATGAATTGTTCTTGACTATTTGAGTGACTGAACCCATTTTACTGATTGAACTATGAAGGATGTAGGACTTGAATGTTTTGATTAGATTGATGGACATAGATAATTACTTTTTACATTCTTTAATACATTATCAGTATGACTCAAAGAAGTGATATTGAGTTTTCTTAAGAGTCATTTTGATTTGCCGGGACGGTCAAAAGCAAGTGTGGGGGAATTTGATAGAGTTTATTTGTGGTTAAACATTTTTAGTTGTTTTCTTCGGAATCCTACTCTTTCATCAAGTTTTAAGTACATTTTCGTTATGTTTAATAGTTCTAGTCATTATTTGGAATTATGATGTGAAAAGCAAGTGTGGGGTGTTTTGTTGACAAAATTTTAATTAATCTTTGTAGAGTATTGAAGAGGAGGTTTTCATTCAGATTCAAGCCTTGGAGTTTCTGGACCGTAGGATTCGAGCTTTGGGGAATCTGAGTCGTACAAGAAATCTAAGCTCTGGAAACACTATAAATCGGAGTTTGGTTGCATGTGTTCTAGCTTTATGAGTGCTTGGGGGATTCCAGCTCACTAGATCTATACTCTATTTCTTTTCTTTAGATTTAATTCAATTCCTTTCTTCGTGAGATTTTCTGTTAATCTCAATTGCAATATTGTAGTTCAATACAGTAGATCTCCTTTCCTTATTTTTGGTTGTGGGTAATAATCTGATCTTAGATGCAAACTTTCAATCTTGTTTTCACTTGATCTTGAATTAGATTTCCGTAATTACTATGTGATCTTAATTTGTTTCTTCTAGTTTTACTCTGCCAAATTCAATTTCAGTTTAAAGCAGAATTCTATAAGTAATGTTCTTAGTTAAGTAGATGCTTCCAGAATTTGGTTTTAATAGTCATTCATCTTAAAAATGTTGACAATGAAACCTTAAATGCGAGTAGGAATTTTTAGTCAAATTGGGTTGGCATTATCAAGAAGAATTCCATAGGAGCTGTGAAATAAATCAGATTAATGAATTAATAGCACTGTGAAGTCTTTGTGAATCGATCCTGGAGTCTACTTACCAATTTAGGTTGAAGGAGACTTTAGTTAACATTTGAAATCAAGATTATTACGACACTAATTTTGGTTATCAAGGCTCTCTCAGCATACAATGTCATTTTGGGCCGACCGGCCCTCAATGAGTTCCGCGCGGTCGTCTCGACTTTTTGCTAGAAGATCAAATTCCCGGTCGAGGATCGAGTAGGAGAAGTGAAGGGGGACCAGCTGACGGCTCCGCTATGCTACGTCGAGATAATCAGGACGGAAGCTAGGTCTGCCCAGAAGACCCCGTGAATTGAGGTAAACGCCATAACTGAGAAGCCCCCTACTTTTGTTTATAAAGAAAAGGAGGAAGTGCAGATACATCCTTGCCGACCAGAGGCGACGACTTTCATAGCATCTGATATGGGAGCAGATCAGAAAGTCGAGCTGATCAGATGCCTCCAGCAAAACCATGATGTCTTCGCGTGGTCAACACACGAGCTGCCTGACATCTCCCCCAGTGTCGCACAACATGAGCTTTATGTCCGCTCAGATGCCTGGCCAGTAAAGCAAAGAAAGAGAGATTTCAACGCCGAACAGAATCAGATTATCCGGGCGGAGGTCGAGAAGCTGCTGGATGCCGGCCACATACGGGAGGTCTAATTCCCGAGCTGGTTAGCGAACGTAGTCTCGTCTCGAAGCCGAACAACAAGTGGAGGGTCTGCATCAACTTTCGGGACTTGAACAAAGCGTGCCCGAAGGACTTCTATCCCTTGCCCAGAATCGATCAAATGGTGGACTCAACCACTGGGTGCGAGCTGATATGCATGCTGGATGCATACCAGGGATACCATCAGGTGCCGCTCGCTCGAGAGGATCAGGAGAAGGTGAGCTTCATCACGGCGGACGACACCTATTGCTACAACGTAATGCCGTTCGGACTGAAAAATGCAGGAGCTACCTACCAGCGGCTCATTAACAGGGTGTTCAGGAGGCAGATCGGCCGCAATATGGAGGTATACGTCGACGATATCCTAATTAAATCCCTCCGAGCTACTGATCTTTGCGCAGATATCAGGGAGACCTGTCAGACCCTCCGAACATATGGAATCAAGCTAAATCCCCAGAAGTGTCTGTTCGGCACAAAGAGCAGGCGTTTCTTGGGATATATAGTCACAGAGCGGGGGATTGAAGCCAACCCCAGCAAAGTAAAGGCACTCCAAGATATGCTGCCTCCAAGAAATCTGAAAGAAGCCCAACGTCTTACTAGACGGATAACAGCTTTATCGAGGTTCATATCAAAATCTGCCGACCGGAGCTTGCCCTTTTTCAAAATCCTGCGCCGAGCCATAAAGTTTCAATGGGACGAAGAGTGTGATCGGGCGTTCGAAGAACTCAAGTCTTATCTCAATTCTTTGCCTATGCTCTCCAAGCCGGTTGCTGGTGAATCCCTAAGGATCTACCTATCCTCGACCGAGCATGCGGTCGACTCGGCTCTTGTAAGGCTGAACGGCGAGGAGCAGCCTGTATACTTCTTGAGCCATATATTGAAAGACACTGAATCTCGCTACACCGGCCTCGAAAAGCTCGTATTCACGTTAATACTGGCCGCTCGGAGGCTTCGCCCATACTTCCTCGCACACACTATCATTGTGAGAACCAACAGTCCCCTGGGACGAGTCCTCCTCAACCCGAAAGCGTCCGGACGATTGATCAAGTGGACAACAGAGCTTAGCGAATTCGACATCCAGTATAAACCCCGAGCTGCTATTAAGGCGCAGTCTTTGGCAGATTTCATCACCGAAGTACAAAATCCTGAGTTTGAGGCCACGTGGTGGATATATGTGGATGGATCATCCACTCGGCAAAGAGGTGGGATTGGTGTACTGCTAGTTTCTCCTCGGGACGAACGGATGCATCTGGCCGTCCGGCTAGACTATCGGGCCACCAATAATAAGGTCGAGTATAAGGCCCTCATAGCCGGCTTACAGGCCGCTCGGCATGTAGGAGCAGTAAAGGTTTTGATCCACTCAGATTCTCAGCTAGCCACTCAACAACTTGCCAGAAACTTTGAGATAAGCAACCCAAGGCTCAGACTCTACGCCGAGGCATTTGAGAGGCTAAAGGGAAATTTTGAGGAAGTGATCATATAGAAGATTCCCCGATCAGAAAATCAAGCTGCCGATGATTTAGCCAAGCTCGCCAGTTCCATATCACCAGTCATCATTCAGCAATCGGTCGAACGGGTAGCCCTAGTAGCTCACATAGACAGGATGGAAGGGCTCAACTTCCCCCATGATTGGCGGACAGTCATAACGGAATTCTTGAAGTCCGGGGCCACACCCTCCGATCGGGAGGAGGCGTATCTACTTCGAAGAAGGGCTGATCATTTCATCCTGATCGGAGAACTACTTTATAAGAAAGCATTCTCCAGGCCTTTACTTAAGTGCGTCGGTCCGGAAGACGTCGACTATATACTACAAGAGGTGCATCAAGGGTTATGCGGAGGACATCCGGGCGGCCGCTCATTAGCAAGAGAGGTCCTTTTCACCTTTTGGCCGGGTATTTTTGGCCGATACTCCAGGAAGACGCGGCTCAGAAATTCAACATGTGCCTGTCCTGTCAAAAATACCACAGCTTCTCGCATCGCCCGACGGAAGAGATGAAGTCCTCCACCGTGTCCTGCCCCTTCGACCAATGGGGCATGGACAACGTAGGGTCGTTTCCTATGGCACCCGAGCAGCGAAAATTCTTACTGGTGGCGGTTGACTATTTCTCCAAGTGGGTCGAGGCCGAGCCGTTAGCGAAGATAACGGAGCAGATGATCATGAAGTTCATTTGGCAGAATTTCATCTGTCGGTTCGGCATTCCTCGTCGGCTCATTTCAGACAACAGGAGGTAGTTCTCAGGTCAGCAACTGAAGGAATGGTGCGAGGGGTACGACATCCAACAAGCCTTCACATCTGTGGCATACCCACAGAGTAACGGGCAAGCCGAGGTAGCGAATCAGGAAATCTTACGGATTCTTCGAGCTCGGCTCGATCATGAAGGGGGAAGCTGGGTGGACGAGCTGCCGGGTGTATTGTGGGCGATCCGCGCTGATCCTGTCCGAACCAGGAGTCAATGGAAGCTGTGGGTGTGGCGCTTCTTGCTGGATCCTCGAGTGCTCTGGTGAACTTGCAACAAAACCGGGCCGGGGGGGGGGGGGGGGTCCCGGCAACGGCCCTCCGACGCTTAAGTTAGGCGAGGGAATAGAGGAAGAGGGTGGCCGCAGAATGAAGACTCGCGTACCTCCGGTGAAGAAATGGAGACCTTATATAGACCTCTCGAAGGAGCCTGGGCGCGCCAATCAAAGCAATCACCTGCTTTCGACCATGCCCAGGTATGGGTCTGTCAGAAGGACGTCCATAAGGCCATACCGCTACTGTATCAACCTCTCCATGATGTGACGGCGAGATCCTCCATCGTGCACTCTTGTGTACGGCGTAATCATCGGACATGCCTTTGCTGACATCCCATATCCTGAGCCGAACGAATAGGCCGCTCGGCTAACCTTTGTACCCTCGCCCTTATCCTGGCCGAACGGACCACCCGCTCGGCCCTTCGGTCCCAGCCGGGCAGACGCCCCGCTTGGCCATTCGGTTCTCCCGCCTTGGCGTCGGAAACCCAAGCCCATGGCTGGGTTATCTTTGATTCCGCTCGGACCTACTCAGCTGCTCGGCGCGGCCATTACCGCCGGACGAGACCCCATCTGTGGATCCCCCATTCTTACCGCCGGATCACTTGCCTTCCCTTCAAGTCTAGTCGAAGGAGGCAGTGAGTCCGACTGACTGGACTATGTGTCCGAGCGGGCGGTCGTCGCCTTACCATCGCTTATAATATCCCTTGAGTCGTTCGGCCCTTATGCCAAATTCAGCCGCTCGGCTCTTCGTTTTGGTTGTCCTGTCGCTCAACGTGGATGTTTGCTTGTTTAAATCTTCTCGAAAATCACGCAAATCCTCTTCATTAAGCCGAAGCATGCGCGGTATGGGCGCCTTAATTGCGCCTGGTGACAGAGCGCCACGTGGCTCTTCTTGCGTGGCGGTGATGATCCGTACGAGGGGACGCCGATTACTTTGATATGGACGGTTAGATGATGACCTCGTCTCTCGTGACCTGCATCCGACGGCGGAGGTCGACCGGCCTCGGCCGTATAAAGCCTCCGTCTCCTTCCTTCGCCGCATGCTTGCTTGCGTGTTGTCCTCCTGCCTCTTCTTCTGCTGCAGCTGAAGTCATGTGGCGCACCAAGGCTACCGATCATCTGAAATTGAAGGCCGTGGAAATTGAGGCGGCCACCAAAAAAGAGCTCGCCGAGCAGGGTCTCATCCCCAGCCGCCCGGCAGATGCAGGAGAGGGGGGGGGGGCGCAGTCTGCCCCTGAAACAGAAGTTGCCCAAGCCGCTTCAACGGAGGTCGAGAGACCGGGGATTCACCACCGGGAGTTCGGTGGAAACGTCGAAGAGACTCCAGCCTTCCGCCGACCAAAGAGGGCGAACCACGGGCGCCGATCGAGATTGCCTCGCCCGATCGCATGGAGTCGCAGATCGGGACCCCCGTGGCCTCGCCCATCGCACAGCACTCTGGCTCTCCTCCGCGGACTCGTCGTCGCTTATGACGGTTGGGCGAGACTTCAACCATAAGGGAGTCCTCGGGCCAGGCGACTGCGGCCGAGACAGGGCCGGCCGGCCACCCGACCATCAAGACGACCCTCCGATTTCCTTCGGAGGAATATTTACTATCTGCCGATCGGCCATCGAGCCCCGTTCACGAAATAACCCTGACGGGTCCGCTTGCCAAGCTCTTCGAGGACGCCCAGATTTAGGTGGCCCTCATGACGCCCAAACAGCTCGGCGATAACAACATGCAGCAGGCCACTCAGGTACGTTCATTTTTCTTCCTGTGCCATGCTACCGTTTGGCTCTTGATTTTATTATTTCCCTTATAGCGTTGGGCTGAGCAAATCGCCACTAGCCATCGGCTAGCCGAACTGGAGGATCTCCTGGAAAAACTCCAAGTGTCGGGAGGTCCATCGGCCGAGCGGGAGAAACAAGCCCTCGAGGTCGAACAGAAGAAGGTCGCTGACCTGGCTATAGAGGTGACTCGACTCGAAGACTTGGTGAAGAAGCGCGACGGGGACGTGAAGCGTGCCAGTAGCCGGAAGAGGCGGGCGATTGCTGATCTGGATAAGATGAAAGTTGAAGTCCGAGCCCTAGATCAGCAATCTAAAAAGCTGGAGGCCCAACTGGCTGCCGAACGGGATGGGCGCTCTGCTGAACGCACCAAAGCGGAGGTGGACCAGAAAGTTCTTCAAGATTCACTGATTGCCTCCCGGGCGGCGCTCAAACAATATAAGGAGGGAGAGTCGAGTCGCCTAGCAGCAGCGCGCCAAGAATACCTCCGCTCGGAACGGTTCGGCGCAAAATTCGGCGGCAACGTCTCCTCAACTTTCGCCGAGGAGGTCAAGGTCACCATGGCGTACTTGAAGAAGGGTGGCCACCTTCCTGCGGGAATGCACATTCCCACCTCCGACCTGGCGGCCATGATAGATGATATCCCGGACGCCTTGTTTAATTTTGAGGACCCGGAGTGAGGCGAGCTCTTCTAAGTACTTTCTGTATTTCATCCGCTTTGCGAATGTAAAACTTTTGTACGTGCCGTTCGGCATAATTGTGTTTCTTTACTTGTATTTTTGTTTGCCCTTCATTGCCCCTTTTTATTCTGTTTGATGCTCATTCGTAGAATCATTTGGGCTCCACGTGTTTCTCACTAGACGACCGATCAGGTTAATCGATTGGCTCGTTTTCCTCAAAATCGTTTAGCGCTTGGCTATACTGTTTGCGTTCAGCGAATGCGAAGTATTTACAAACTGACGGCCGATTGGCCTTAATCAATTTAGTACTTGCGAACGCTCGTTATTTGGCGTCCTTAGTTCCTTCCAAGAAGTTCACAGTCGCGGGTTCGGCACTCGATCTTTAACGACGGAGCTCGTCGGCGCGGGTATTTATAGCCGGTCGGCGCGGCTCTCGATCTTTAACGACGGGGCTCGTCGACCTTCCGCTCGGACGTTTATAGACGCCGGCTCGTCTCTCGATCTTTAACGTCGGGGCTCGACGGCGCGGATATTTATAGCCGGTCGGCGCGGCTCTCGATCTTTAACGACGGGGCTCGTCGACCTTCCGCTCGGACGTTTATAGACGCCGGCTCGTCTCTCGATCTTTAACGTCGGAGCTCGACGGCGCGGATATTTATAGCCGGTCGGCGCGGCTCTACAGTTTAACGTCTGGGCTAGACAGCGCGGATATTTATAGCCGGTCGGCGCGGCTCTCGATCTTTAACGACGGGGCTCGTCGACCTTCCGCTCGGACGTTTATAGGCGGCTCGTCTCGATCTTTAACGTCGGAGCTCGACGGCGGATATTATAGCGGTCGGCGTGACTCTCGATCTTTAACGCGGGGCTCGTCGACCTTCCCTCGGACGCGTTTATAGGCCGGCTTGTCTCTCGATCTTTAACGTCGAAGCTCGACGCGGATATTTATAGCCGGTCGGCGCGGCTCTCGATTTAACGTCTCAGGCTAGCGGATATTTATAGCGGTCGGCGCGGCTCCGATCTTTAACGGCGGGGCTCGTCGACCTTCCGCTCGGACGTATGCCGGCTCGTCTCTTGATCTTTAACGTCGGAGCTCGACGGCGCGGATATTTATAGCCGGTCGGCGCGGCTCTCGATCTTTAACGACGGGGCTCGTCGACCTTCCGCTCGGACGTTTATAGACGCCGGCTCGTCTCTCGATCTTTAACGTCGGAGCTCGACGGCGCGGATATTTATAGCCGGTCGGCGCGGCTCTACGGTTTAACGTCTGGGCTAGACGACCTTCAAGGCTAACTCCTTACCAGGTCAAGCGACCTTGGCCTTCATACTTTATCCCGTGCTTGAACAGTTTTTATGTCCATCCGAACGGCACGGGTCATTTGCTTACGAATCTAAATGCATACTCCTCCTGGCCGATCGGCTCGGGGGCCTTCGCTATTCGAGCGCTTGGCTCGAATAATCCATATGCCCCTGCCGAACGGTACGCCGTTCAGCGGAGAATGCTCAATGTGGTTTCATCTTTTTGCTCCCTGCATCACAAGTATATAGGCGACCAAAAAGTATATAAATTTATATTTAGCGCACCTTTCACCTAGCTTGGAGAACGTACTCCTGGCTGAACGGCTCAGGGTCTGTTTTGTCGAGCATTTTGGCTCGGATAATTTACCTCCGTCTGAACGGTACGGGGCCTTCAATTCTTGTTGATGATGCCTTATATTTGTTCTCTTGATTCTTCATTTCTGCGTTTCAAGTATTCAGTCGAAAAAAGTACACAGGATGATTTACATTGATACACCTTTCACCCCGCCCGGTAAGGCTGGAGGTGGTTCGCGCTCCACGGTCTATCTAACTGCCGACCGTCCTCATCCTCCAAATAATACGCGCCTGAGCGGAGCTTTTCGACAATTTTGAAGGGACCTGCCCACGGAGCTTCAAGCTTGCCGACGTCGCCGACCGGCTTTACTTTATTCCAGACCAAGTCGCCGACCTGGAATGATCTGGGAATGACGCGCCGGTTGTAGTTTTGCTTCATCCGTTGACGGTATGCCATCAGCCGAACGGATGCCTTGGCTCGCTCCTCGTCAACCAAATCCAGCTCCATGTTCCTTCGCTTGGCATTGCCTTCATCGTAACATTGGACCCGGACGGACTCGACGCCGACTTCAACTGGAATGACCGCTTCGCCGCCGTACACCAGATGAAAAGGTGTGACGCCCGTTCCTTCCTTAGGAGTCGTTCGTATGGCCCATAAAACGCCCGGCACTTCATCCGGCCAACTTCCTCCCACGTGGTCGAGCCGAGCGCGCAGAATACGGAGAATTTCGGCTTGACCGTTGCTTTGGGGGTAAGCCACGGACGTGAAGTGTTGCTCGATGCCGTAGCTTTTGCACCAATCTTCTAGCACCTTCCCTGTGAATTGCCGCCCATTGTCGGAAACCAATCGGTGAGGGATGCCGAACCTACAGATGATGTGTTGCCAGATGAATTTTTTGACCATCTGTTCGGTGATCCTGGCTAGTGGCTCGGCCTCCACCCACTTGGAGAAATAATCGACCGCCACCAGCAAAAATTTCCTCTGCCCGGTCGCCATCGGAAATGGACCCACAATATCCATTCCCCATTGATCGAACGGACATGAAACGGTTGATACTTTCATCTCCTCTGCCGGTCGGTGGGAGAAGTTGTGATACTTCTGGCATGAAAGACATGTAGATACTGTTCGAGCGGCATCTATTTGTAAGGTCGGCCAAAAATATCCAGCTAGCAGGATCTTCTTAGCTAGTGACCGTCCGCCCGGATGTCCTCCGCACGATCCTTGATGTACCTCTTGGAGGATGTAAGCCGAGTCTTCCGAGCTCACACACTTCAACAGCGGGCGAGAGAAAGCCTTCTTGTAGAGCTGATCGCCGATGAGTGTGAACCGACCGGCCCTCCTCCTGAGCAGCTGGGCTTCTTCCCGATCGGCCGATGTGGCTCCCGAGCGGAGGAACTCTATGATGGGTGTCCTCCAGTCGCTTGGAAATGTGAGGCCTTCCATCCGGTCGACGTGCGCCACCAGCAGTACTTTTTCAATTGGTTGCTGAATGGCAACCGGCGTTATTGAGCTTGCGAGTTTGGCTAACTCATCGGCTACCTGGTTCTCCGTTCGGGGGATCTTCTGAATAAGAACCTCTCGGAAAGTAGCTTTGAGTTTTTCAAAGGCCTCAACGTAGAGTTTAAGCCGAACGCTGTTGATCTCAAAGGTGCCAGAAAGTTGCTGAGCGACCAACTGTGAATCCGAATAGAGAGTCACCCGACCGACACCCACATGTCGTGCTGCCTGCAATCCGGCTATGAGGGCCTCATACTCTGCTTCATTGTTGGTAGCTTTGTAATTCAGCCGGACGGATAGGTGCATCTTTTCTTCTTGAGGTGAGAGCAGCAATATTCCAATCCCACTTCCGAGCCGAGTGGAGGACCCATCCACATATATTCTCCACATAGCTTCCGGCTCTGGCCTTTGCACTTCGGTCACAAAATCAGCCAAGGATTGCGCTTTGATCGCCAAGCGGGGCTGGTATTGGATGTCGAATTCACTTAGTTCTGTTGTCCACTTAATGAGCCGTCCGGACGCTTCTGGATTCAACAGTACTCTTCCTAGTGGACTGTTCGTCCGGACAATGATGGTGTGAGCCAAGAAATATGGTCGAAGGCGCCGAGCGGCTAGAACCAAAGCAAAGGCCAACTTCTCGAGCCCGGTGTAATGAGATTCAACATCTTTTAAAATGTGGCTCAGAAAATACACCGGCTGTTCCTCGCCGCTGGACCTTACAAGTGCCGAGCCTATAGCATGCTCGGTTGAAGACAGATAAACATAAAGTGACTCACCCCCGATCGGCTTGGCTAGTATAGGCAGGGAATTAAGATATGTCTTCAATTCTTCGAATGCTCGGTCGCATTCCTCGTCCTAGTGAAATTTAGTGGCCTTGCGCAAAATTTTAAAGAAAGGGAGGCTCCGGTCGGCAGTTTTGGAGATGAATCTGGACAATGCGGTTATCCGACCGGTCAACCGTTGCACTTCCCTTGTATTTTTTGGAGGCGGCATGTCTTGTAGAGCTTTCACCTTGCTGGGATTTGCTTCGATTCCCCGCTCGATCACTATGTACCCCAAGAAACGCCCTCCTTTTGCTCCGAACAAGCACTTATGGGGATTTAGCTTGACTCCATATTTGCGCAACGTTCGGAAGGTTTCTTCCATGTCCTTGAAGAGATCGGCCGCTCGGACGGATTTGATAAGAATGTCGTCCACATATACTTCCAGATTCCGCCCGATCTGCTCCCTGAACACTTTGTTCATCAAGCGTTGATAGGTGGCCCCGACATTCTTCAATCCGAACGACATCACATTGTAGCAATAAGTGCCGTCGGCTGTCACGAAGCTAACTTTTTCTTGATCTTCCTGGCCGAGCGGCACTTGATGATATCCTTGGTAGGCGTCGAGCCTACAAATTAATTCGCAGCCGGCCGTAGAGTCCACCAGCTGATCTATCCGAAGCAGAGGATAAAAGTCCTTGGGGCATGCTTTGTTCAAGTCCCGAAAATCAATACAGACTCTCCACTTGCCGCCCGGCTTGGAGACTAATACTACGTTAGCCAGCCAGCTCGGGAACTGCACCTCACGTATATGGCCGGCCTCCAGAAGTTTCTCTACTTCCGCCCGGATGATGGCATTCTGCTCGGCACTGAAATCCCTTTTTCTCTGCTTCACTGGCCGAGCGTCCGGTCGGACATGCAACTCATGCTGCGCTATGCTCGGCGAAATTTCGGGCAACTCATGTGTCGACCAGACGAATACATCATGATTTCGTCGGAGGCATTGGATCAGCTCCTCCTTCTGCTTCTCCTCCAGATCAGAGGCAATAAAAGTTGTAGCCTCCGATCGGGTCGGGTGAATCTGCACTTCCTCTTTTTCTTCATAAATTAAAGAGGGTGGCTTTTCAGTGATGGCATTTACCTCGATTCGAGGCGCCTTCCGAGCGGAGTTGGATTCTGCTCGGATCATCTCGATGTAGCACTTCCGAGCCGCTAACTGGTCTCCTCGTACTTCTCCAACTTTGTCTTCGACGAGAAACTTGATTTTCTGATAAAAGGTGGAGACGGCCGCTCGGAATTCACTGAGAGCTGGTCGGCCCAATATAATATTATAAGTTGAGGGGGAATCAACCACTACGAAATTGGTAGTTCTGGTCCTTCTGAGCGGCTCTTCTCCTAATGAAATAGCGAGCCGGATTTGTCCGACCGGAAGAACCTCGTTGCCCGTGAACCCATAGAGTGGGGTCGACATAGGCAGCAGCTCGGCTCGATCAATTTGTAGTTGGTCGAAGGCCTTCTTGAAAATGATATTGACCGAACTGCCTGTATCAATAAAAATGCGGTGAATAGTATAATTAGCTATTACCGCTTTGATGATGAGGGCATCATCATGAGGGACTTCAACTCCCTCAAGGTCCCTGGGTCCGAAACTGATTTCGGGTCCACTCGCCCGCTCCTGGCTGCAACCGACAGAGTGTATCTCGAGCTGTCTGACGCTTGCCTTCCGTGCCCGATTGGAGTCACCGCCGGTCGGCCCATCAGCTATGATGTTGATTTCTCCTCGGGACGCGTTGTTTCTATTTTCTTCCTCCCGGGCGGATGGTCTTGGCTGTTTCGGTGTCGATCGGGCGTCTGTTGATGTCGCCTCTCGGTGCGGGTCCGGTCGGCTTCATGGGTCCTTTGTCTCCTGTCGCTGGGAGGAGACCGTCGTTCGGCAGGATTAGCCACGAAGGGAAGACTTCGACAATCCCTCGTGTTGTGCGTATCCGTCCGGTGGAAGGAGCAGAACATAGGGGTCCATTTCTTCTTGGGCTTGCTCCGAGCGACAGCTACTTCTTGCACTTGGGACCTCATACGAGGGGAGCGGATTGCTTCAGCCCTTGGTCCTTTCGGCGGTTGATGAGCGGCGAAGGGTCTCCGCTCGGCAGGAGGAGCCCGTTCGGTTGGTATTTCTTTTTTCCTGGCCGCTTGCGCTTCCTCCACGTTGATGTATTCATTGGCTCGGTATAGCATATGATCATAATCTCGGGGCGGTTTCCGAATGAGTGATCGGAAAAAATCCCCATCCACTAGACCTTGTGTGAAGGCATTCATCATGGTCTCCGAGGTGGCTGTTGGAATGTCCATGGCCACAGTGTTGAATCGCTGAATGTAGGCTCGGAGAGATTCGCGGGCTTCCTGTTTGATGGCGAACAAGCTGACACTTGTCTTCTGATAACGCCGACTGCTGGCGAAGTGGTGGAGGAATGCCGTTCAGAAGTCCTTGAAGCTTGTGATGTATCCGTCCGGCAGCCTCCGAAACCACCGTTGAGCCGATCCAGAAAGAGTGGTAAGAAAGACTCGGCACTTTACGCCATCTGTATATTGATGGAGCGTAGCTGTGTTATCAAACTTACCCAGATGATCATCCGGGTCCGTTGTTCCGTTGTACTCGCCGATCGTCGGAGGCACGTAGTGCTTGGGTAGAGGGGTAGAATAGCCTCAGAGAATTGGCGATTGATCCGCTCGGGAGATGAGTCCGCCTGGGGAGCTTTCCTTTTCTCATCTCGCCTTGGCATTTAAGAAGATCCTCTATCTCTCAGAGCTAGTACGGCTTGGTGCGAAATAAGGCCGATGGAATGCAGTGGCTTGAGGTGCTCGGCCACCCGTCTGAGATGTTGCTTGTTGCTCGCTCTTTGCTTTTGCTCCACAAGTTTGGCGGCCCTTATCTCGACCAGAGCTTGAGTTCTTCGAAAGTGCCACCGTGTGTTGTCGTCCGACCTCATCCATTGTTTCCAGTTGCGCGTTCCCACAGACGCGCCAAATTGATCTGTCCAACCAGAGTCAGCGGGGTGTGGCGCTTCTTCTTGGATCCTCGAGTGCTCGGTGAACTAACAAAACCGGGGGGTGTCCCGGCGACGGCCCTCCGACGCTCAAGTTAGGCGAGGGAATAGAGGAAGAAGGTGGCTGCAGAATGAAGACTCGCGTACCTCCGGTGAAGAAATGGAGACCTTATATAGACCTCTCGAAGGAGCCTGGGCGCGCCAATCAAAGCAATCACCTGCTTTCGACCATGCCCAGGTATGGGTCTGTCAGAAGGACCATGCCCAGGTATGGGTCTGTCAGAAAGACGTCCATAAGGTCATACCGCTACTGTATCAACCTCTCCATGATGTGACGGCGAGATCCTCCATCGTGCACTCTTGTGTACGGCGTAATCATCAGACATACCTTTGCTGACATCCCATATCCTGAGCCGAATGAATAGGCCGCTCGGCTAACCTTTGTACCCTCGCCCTTATCCTGGCCGAACGGACCACCCGCTCGGCCCTTCGGTCCCAGCCGGGTAGACGCCCATGGCTGGGTTATCTTTGGTTCCGCTCGGACCTACTCAGCTGCTCGGCGCGGCCATTAACTGCTTAGTCAGCCCTCCATCTGTCCTCAAGCTGAGACCCTTCAGGAAGTGGATCCCCCATTCTTACCGCCGGATCACGCGCAATGTCTAAGGAAGGGACGGGAGTCACCCCATTCCACTTGGTATACGGAGGAGAAGCCGTCGTTCCGGTCGAAGTCGGAATAGTGTCCGACCGGATCCGACGCTACAGCGAGGACAACGCCGAATGGAGGCAATTGGAGCTAGACCTGGTGGACGAGACGCGAGCCAAGGCAGTCGTCCGACTGATGGCGTATCGACAAAAAATGAAACAGAACTACAATAGGCGAGTAGTACCCAGATCATTCTAGGTTGGAGACTTCGTTTGGAAGAAAGTCAAGCCAATCGGCGACGTTACCAAGCTAGAGGCCCCATGGGCTGGGCCATTCAAGGTTGTGGAAATGCTCCGCTCGGGGGAATATTATCTGGAAGACGAGAACGGGCCATGATTGGAGCGCCCATGGAGCGCCAAACACCTTCAACCATACCGAGCTGGATAAAAGGTGAGATAATGTAACTGATATCATGTACCTTTACATTCCCCTTCGCCTTCTCATTACAGGTTGAAAACCAAAAGTGCAATGTTCGCTAAATTTATCGCCGAATGGCCAGTCCTCAAGACCTCACCAGACCGTCGAGCAGCAACGTTAAACCCCAGAGTCGACGCGGCGACTATAAAAACCCCGCTCGGAAGACCGTCGAGCGGCGACGTTAAACCCCAGAGTCGAGCAGCGACTATAAACCCCAAGATTGGAACGGCGACCATAAATACTCCACCTTGAAAATCGTCGAGCGGCGACATTAAACCCCAGAGTCGACGCGGCGACTATAAACACCCCGCTCGGAAGACCGTCGAACGGCGACGTTAAACCCCAGAGTCGAGCGGCGACTATAAACCCCAGGGTTGGAGCGGCGACCATAAATACTTCACCTTGAAGACCGTCGAGCGGCGACGTTAAACCCTAGAGTCGACGCGGCGACTATAAAAACCCCGCTCGGAAGACTGTCGAGCGGCGACGTTAAACCCTAGAGTCGAGCGGCGACTATAAACCCCAAGGTGGGAGCGACAACCATAAATACTCCGCCTTGAAGATCGTCGAGCGGCGACGTTAAACCCCAGAGTCGATGTAGCGACTATAAATACCTCGCTCGAAAGACCGTCGAGTGACGACGTTAAACCCTAGAGTCGACGTGGTGACTATAAATACCCCGCCTAGAAGACCGTCGAGCAGCGACGTTAAACCCCGGCCTTAAAAAATCGCCTAACACAGAAACTAAAGCTGAAGTCAGGCAGCGATTCTAAACCCCAGAGGTATAATCCTAAGAGAATCTTTCAGTAATATCTTGGACTTCATTGCCGATCGGGACTATGCGACCACATACACAGCAAACCGACAGCATATGAAAGAGACAAGATTTCATTCATAGACATTGCCGAATGGCAGGAAAGCCATTAAGGCTTACAAAAAATAAGGCTTTTACAAAGTAGCGGCTCCTTGCTCACTCGATATATTCAAAGGTCTCGTTGGGGATACCCTCCAGGAGCTGGACTCGGTTGACATCCTGGTCGAAAAAACCTTCAGAGAGGTGGTCGTTCGTCTTCAATTCGGCGAGCGTGGTGGTAATGGCCAGCTCGAACGAACGGACGGTATGGTCTGTCGCCTTCTCCAGAAAGGGCTCCGAGCGGAGGTATTGATGTTTCATGGTGGCAAAGCGAACCGACTGAGCCTCCTGGTAGGTCTTCAAAGCAGCACGCGACGCCAGCAGCTCATCTTCAAGGCGCTTCACATGGCCTTGTAGTTTAGTCTCCTTAGCCGAGCGGCTCTCCCGCTCAGCAACCAGGAAGTTCTCCACTGCCTTCAGCTTCTTGGCCAGTCACCTGGCTTCCTTGTTCTTTTCTTTTAAGTCGGCGACAGCCTATTGCTTCCTCGTGGAGGCCAACTCCAACTTCCTATCGTAGGTCTTCAATTGAGCCTCGATCTGACTTAGCCTACTGGCTTGTTCGGCCGACTTCTGCTGCTCCTCCTTCAGAAGTTGTTGGGCCTTCTCCAACTCTGCCTTCAGTCGAGCGGGTGACAGCCCCCGGGAGGAAGAGCCTTCTCCCGAAAGTTTGAGCTTCTTCAGCTCATCCTCCATCTGTGCCAGTCGCTGGCACATGACGATGCTTTCCACCCAGTACTGCAAAATGAATATTAGTGCCAATCGTAGGTAAGTTATAACCACAAGTACTAACCCCGGTGGACATCTCCAAGTGACTGTCGGCTAGTGCGCCCGGAGGTTTCATGGCCGCTCGAGCCCTCGCCTCCTCCTATACGCGGCCGAGCCGACCCCGGATGTAGACTTGATGTTGGGGAGATTCGGCCTGATCGCCTGGTGAGTGAAGATCCTCGGTCGGCAGATAAGGGTGGCGGTGACGAATCGTCACCCGCCCGACGTTGATTGGAAAGAGGTAGACGGACCGGAGGACTGGGCGGGACGAACGGGATGAATGGCTGAGCGAGTTATCCTCCGCCCAGCTGGAGGAAGGGAGGTAAGTGGCTGCAAGGGAAGTGGCTCCTGTAGCTCGGCCACAGATGGGGTCCGATCGGAGGAGGTAGCCTCCACTGTTGTGGGGGCTGTAGATGGGACGCCTCCCGCAGAAGTTTGCAAAATGGACGTGGCGGACCGGGAGGGCACGTCGGCCCAGCGCCTCTTGCGGGAGAGCGGAACTTCATCGCCTGAGGATCCTGATCCCTCGGCGGGAGTGACGGGAGGCACCTCTGGGGCCACTCCTGGGTCAGTAGTCCCTCCCACGCTTGGCGTCTGTTCGGCGGTCCCCTCGCTCGCAGATGTAGTTTCTCCAACTGTGCCCTCCTGCGAGCCGACAGGGGTCAAGCCGAGCCGTTCCAGCTCCTTGGCTACAGCTACCTCGATCTCGGCCTGCTTGGCCTTCATTATACCGGCAGCACGGGCTCGCATCATAATGTCAGCTGCAAAAGAAAAACAGAATTAGTTAGACTCAAAGGAAGAAGGTTTAAGAAATTTTTTACCTAGGCTGCTCGGAAGCTTCACTCGGCTCGGAATCAAACTGAAGATGTACATTACTCCCTCTGGCAGCAATTTGTGGATATTGAACTTTAGACCGGCCAACATGTTAGAGGCGTGGAGATAATCTGGCTGGGTCTTGTACCTCTTCAGTTCGGCGGAGGTGACAGAGCGGTCTGCCATTGAGTGCGGAAGTATGGCCGCTCGGGAAGTCTGATGTAGAAGAAATACTCCTTCCAGTACTTGTTAGAGGAAGGCATCCTATCAAAAAATACTAAGCCGATCCGGGATTGGAAGAGATACGTGCCCAGCTCGAATTGTTTGGGATAGTAAAAGTAGTGGAAGACCCGGGGGGTCAGTGGGATGTTGTGCACTCGGAACAACACCACCATGCCACACAGCAGGCGGAAAGAATTAGGGAGGAGCTGGGCGAGCGAGATTCGTAAAAATTTGCAAACTTCAGTTATAAATGGATGGATAGGGAACTGGAGACCGTCCACGAACTGGTCTCGAAAGAAACAAATCGTGCCAGTCGGTGGGTTGTGTGGTCAATCGGTTGGTCCGACCAGGACAAGCTCGTGGTCGGACGGGAGGTCAAAGGTATTTTTAGATGTGTCGCGTCGCCGGCATCAAACCTGGTCTCCATGGTGGTGTACTAGGGACCAGGGGCCGCATCGACCGACTGGGAGGAACTGGCCATAGTCGGAAAACAAAGAGGCGGAAGAATTTGCTAAGAGAGTTGGCGGAAGAATAAGGCAAGATTGACAAGGGGTTCACTAAACAGAATAAAGGAATGTTGAGGGACGATAAAGGCCAAAAGAAAAGAAACGGAAGTTAGAGCTTACAGGAAAATGAAGCGCCGGAGGAGAAAGCTGGGAGTCGCCGGAGCATTGGGAGCAAGCAAAGTCGCCGGAGCAAACAGGGGAGAAGCGGAAACAGAGCGCCGAGGAAGCGGCGATGCCAAAGCTTTATAAAGATGGGCACGGTTGAGCTGAGCCATCCGATCTAGGGCACAAGGATAGAAGTGTACATCTGACCGTTGAATTCAAACCGCTAAACGTCACATCAGTAGCTGTCACCTTGGACATACGACGACTGCACCAACGACACGTGACGCCCCCCCCCCCCACGGGTCAGGATTTAATGGGCGCATGCTCGGCCTTAATGGAAGCGATCTGCACGTATCACGAGGAGATTCAGACGACATCAACAGTAGCCGACCGGTCCGCGCCCCCTCGACAGCGGTAAGGAAAAGTATCCAAAAATGACAAGTATAAAGGCACGAAGCACCGACCGAGAGAAAAAGGCCGGTCCTATAGGAACCGGCGGGATCCAGCTCATCTGCTGGCCGACCAACCAATTTCTCACTAGGCTACTTGTCTAGTCAGTCGGACTTTCAGCCTCCTTCGACTAGACTTGAAGGGAAGACATGTGATCCGGTGGTAAAGGGGGAGCCCGTCCGGCAGGAAGTCAAGATGGTCAACACCTGTAGGCGCCCGACCGGGCGAATCACCTCCCCAGTCGGCGGAAAGTCGACCCAGCATCTCGACATCTCGGCTCGACTCGGGTCCGAGCTCTTGACGCCCAGCGAGTGACTAACATGGCTTAACAACAGGGGATGAAGGCTGAGCGATTTTCGTCTCAACCGAACGGGAACCATGGCCACTGAGGTTCTCCCGTTCTGTCAAGCAGCGCTAGGGCCTTCGTATGATGGGCCGAGCAGATGTCCCGCTCGGCCAACCGCGACGTTAGCCAAGTGGTTCTTCCGTACGGCTTGGTATGAGACAAAAGGGGCAAGTAACTCTATCCTCCTCGAGACAAGTGTCACCGACAGGCAGTATGGTAGGCGACCGGATCAGACAGAGAATTGTACGACGAAAGTTTCCACTATCACGTCAGGAATATGCTCGCGTTATTGAGGTATGACGTCAGACACGCTTTTCTAACATACTCATTACAAGTATACTTTGAGAAGCGTGCACATGTCGGTAAGCGTGCACGCGCCTTTAGGGAGCCCTATATAAGGACCCCCCAGACTCCAACGGAGGTATGCGCTATTCATTACTGTAGCTACAGTCCTCGTCATTCTCTTTCGATTTCTTGCCGCCGGGAGCTAACTTGAGTGTCGGAGGGCCGCCGCCGGGAACCCCTTCCCGACTCGGTTTTGTGCTTGTAGGTTCTCGCTGGAGGTCTGCGTCACTCAGAGGGCCACACGGAGTCAACAAGAGCACCACATCCCTAGCGACCATCGACTCAGCACTCAGACAGGATCACTTAATACACTTGAACAAGGAAAGTGTAGGATGTTACATTTTTCTCGTACTTTGTATTCGATATTCAAATTTAGTAGATTACCCATCAGAAAGGTCCAAAGGGTTTGGGTCTTAGAGTAAGAGTCACCGAACACTCCGAACCAAATAAATCAATGTGTCTTGGTCTTTCTTATTTCTTACCTAACTATTTTGATTTTCGTTGTGCACTTGTTTTTAAAGTTCAAAAAAGAAATATTTTTAAATACACGTAGTTCACCTCCTCCCTCCTCTCATGTACCTACGATCCTACAAGTGGTATTAGAGCCAAGGTTGCTCTAAATTAGTGCAACCAACATTAAAGCAGTGGGTTTCTCTTGTTGCTTTTTTGCTTCATTTTTTATTTTTATGGTTTTGAGCTTTTTCGACTTAATTTGAATTGGCTCAATCACCTCTTCAGATAAGCTTTTCGTTTCGGCTTCTTTGAATTTCTTGAAATTGGTGCAACACCACTCGAGCTTTCTTTCCGTTCCTTTTTCTCTCCTCCCACACTACTTACCCTAAGACAAAGTCTTAGAAACCTTGTTGAGCCTTTTCTGTTTCAAAACTAAATGACCCAAAGTAAAGATTACAACATCGCTCGTCCTCCACTCTTCAGTGGGGATGATTTCCCTTATTGGAAGAGAAGAATAGAGGTGTACCTGAAGATAGACATTGACCAATGGTTTTTTATTTGACAAGGATACAAGGTGCCAATAGGTGATGTGACAAAAGAACCTCTTGACCCGGAGAACTGGAACTCAGAAATGAAGAAGAATGCCCAAGTTGATTCAAAGGCGCTCAACACTCTTCAATGTGGACTGACGAAGGAGGAACTCAATCGGGTCGGACCATTCCAAAATGTAAAAGAACTCTGGGATAAGTTGATCAAGCTGCACAAAGGCATAAGCGAAGCTAATATAACAAAACACGACTTCTTGTTAAGTAATTTATTTAACATAAAAATGTAGGACAGAGAAACGGTGAACCAACTTCACGTAAGGATCTATTCTCAACAGACTACATCTGATCGACCACAAATTGGAAAATATGGATGTAATTAGGTATTCTCTAAATTATTTTTCTCAAAATACACTGTGTGCATCTATAATAGATGTCTATAAAGTTTCGAGGAATTTGTCCAAGTTAAAATTAGATGAACAATTTTGTGAGTTAGACCTTCATGAACATACTAACTCAAAATAGGTCGAGAAGGATATAACTTTTCTTGTAGGTTCGACAAAGGAGGTGAACACAAGAACCTGAACCAAGCCTAAGTCAGAAGATGAATTTGACTTAGATTCAGACGAAGAACAACTAGTGAACATGATAAGAAATATGTTCACTTGAAGAAAGAAGAACTTTACAAAGAAAGATCTACAAACGATGGTCAAATCCACATCCAACGATGCAAAGGCAAACATCACTTGCTTCAGATGGAACAAAATGGAGCATTTCAAGCACGAGTGTCCAAACCAAAAAGAAGACAAATCTAAGAAGACAAATCTAAGAAGACAAAGAAGGTGCTATAAGCCACTTGGGATGAATTTTCCTCAGAAGAGTTAGATGTAGAAGATCGGAAGCAAACTAGCTGCCTCACACTAATGGCAACTGGACCTGAGTTAGAAAGTGACTCAAGTCAAGAAAAATGAGTTCGAGTATGAATCAAGTCATAGGTCCGTATCCATTTCCAAATGTTCTAACGAGGTATAAGTTATCTTAAATCTAAATATTTTTAAAGTAATTTCATGTTTAAATAGAAAAATATTTGAGTCTGAAAAATAAATTAATTTGCTCCTTAAAGAAAACCAAGACCTTAAGGAACAACTTAACCTAAACTCCTCAACTAAATAAGTTCAAAATAGAGACTCAACTCAAGTTGCAAAACTTGAGGAAAAGAACTCTATTTTGAAATGTGAAGTTGATAAATTTAAAGGACTATTAGAAACTTTCACCACAAGATCCAAAATTTTAGATTTAATACTTGGATCACAAAAAACTATATGTAACAAGTTCGAACTCGAATACAAACTCAACTCAACAAATAAATCATTTATTTCACTAATTAGTCAAAATAAGAAACAATCAAAGCATAAGTTCCAAAATCTTATCTAACAGAGCAAGTGGGACAAAATTAATTCTATGTACCTAAAAAGGACAATATAAACTCAAAACACAGAGTATATGATTCATGGGGAGACTCCAAATTAGTTGGCACCTCAAAAATAAAACTTATTCACTTGGGCAATTAGGGTTAGATAAGAAAAAGATAGTTTGATTCTTGTCCAACATAGTACCAAGGTAGGGTGAGATGATAGTATGTTAGGGAAGCTTTGTCTAGGAAGTCAAGTAGGGTAAGACGCACTCTACTTGATTTACTTAACTAAGTGGAACTAACTGAAGTAACCAGGTTTTTTCAATATGAAGATTACATGTGCAATTTCTTAAAAAGACTTTGTCTCGAAGTAATTGTTGTTCTAATATCCAATAAGGTTCCTATATCTTGTCATGCCTTGGAAGTCAATTTTTGAAATGTATATTTAACTAGCTGACGGTTAAACCTGAATTTAATATCAGGTCAAATTATCTTCAAAATAAATTTTTTTAACTAACTCATCCCACAAAAACTATAAAATTACTTTAGTTGAAAATATAGGCTGGGTGAGATGAAAATCTTAACTCAAAAACTTAATTAAAATATTAACTTTAACTCAATTAATTTTTTAAAATACTTTAAACTTAAGTTAAAATCAAAACTAACCAAAACTTAAATAAAACTTAATTTGATTTAACTTAAAGTTAATTAAAAATTAAATTAAACTTAATTTAACTTAATTAAAATTAAAATAAAACTTAATTAAACTTCAATTAAAACTTAAAATTAAAGTAAATTAAAATTAACTTAAATTACACTTAATTAATCCTAATTTAATTAATAAGTTAATTATTCAATATTTAATTAATTAATCTTAATTTAATCAATTTAATCATAATCTAATTAATACCAATTTAATAATCGAATACTAATTAATATAATCATTAATAATAAATCTGAAAGTGATAATTTAATCAATAATTAATCAATTTTAATTAACTAATCAAAGTAATTCAAAATTGGTTAAATTAAACTTAATTCAATAATAAATCGATTTTAATTTTAATTTAACTCAAATTTAACTTATAATTAATTTAAACAATTTTAAACCAAGTTAATTAATCTAAAATTCAACAATTATTTAAACACTTAATTTAAATAATTTTCCCTAACTAACTTAACATGTAATCAATTAATAACTTAATGCGAAATTAATTTTTAATTTAACTCGAAAACAATCTTAAACTTAATTAATTATAATCCGAGATTAATTTGAAGTTTTACTTCAAAACTTAGGATTAATTAATTAATTCATAACTAATTAATGACTAATATATATATATATATATATATATATTCCTAAAATCATGATTTTCTCTTTACCTGCCTCCCCGAATTCGCCGAAGCCCTATTTTGATCCTCGCAATTCTATTTGCCATCATCGAAACCCTCCATCGCCGCACCTTCCTTCCCTCACCGTGATGACTGCGAGCCCTCTCTCAAAGGCGCCCTCCATCGGTGAGATGAGCTTCTCTAGCTCTCTTCTTGTCTTTTGTTTCGTTGTTAATTCATTTTCTTGTTGTGCCCCTAACCTCCCTTGCCGCGACGAAACCCCCTTGCCAGTAAATGCTGCTTTTCATTTTCTTATTAATTTTTTATGCACAAATTGACAGTTTTTGATCCATTCATTTTTAGGTCTTAATTGGCCTTTTTCTTTTGATTGGTCACTGAGAGGTTGTTTTTGTCATGTTTTTTTAGTTATTGCATCAATTTCTACTACTTTTTGTTCCATTGTTTCTCTTATTGTTGCTCCAGATTAGGGATTTGGTTGCAATGTTCGAGTAAATAATATGAAGTAGGAACCCTAATGCACTTTGATTTTGAAATTAATCAATTAATTGGAATAATTAATTAATTATATTTTTAAAAATTGATAATGATTTAAAAAATAATTATGATTTAAAAATTAATTATCATTCAAAATAATTAAGATTTTGAAAATTAATTAAACTTTTGTAATTAATTAGATTTTGAAATTAAATAAACTTTTGTAATTAATTAGATTTTAAAATTAATTAAGATTTTGTAATTAATTATATTTTGAAATTAATTAGATTTTAAATGAGTTAGTTTTAATTTAATTAATTTAGGTTTGGTTAACTACTTTAAACTTAAGTCTATCTCACCCTTTTCTAAATTTTTAATCAGGAAACCTTAATAGTTTTGTGAGATATTTTAATTTAATCTGCAATTTAAATTCCAATCTAAGATTGACCAACATTTGAGTTAGACTAAGGTTTAAAAATTAGTCAAATAAATATTTATTTCAATAATTGGCTTCCAAGCTGTGGAGAGACACTAGGTCTTTTTGGGTTAGGTCATTAACCACTTCTAGATAAAGCCTTTTAAAGAAATTGAATATTTAATTTCTTTTCTGAAAATCCTGGGCCTAACTAGTCAAGTGTGAATTAAGCCTAACTCCTTATCTACCCTAATCTAAGCATGTATAATGAAAAATAGTAAAGCAAACATCAGGCAATTCTATTTTATGATAAAGACGGTCTTTTTGTTGGCTCCCCCTAGATCATAGCCACGATAAGGTCTATCAAGGTAATGAATTTAATCCTTGGGGATTCAATATTGACCAAGTCCAACTTGATTAGTCATATTAGACTTTGGGACTCATGCTTGGACTGTTCTTCTATGTGTTCGATTAACAAGCAATAGATAAGATCTAAACTTACGGTTAGCCTTATATCCAAGTCCAAATCGATTGTATATGACTCTTTGTTTTCCAAGAATCAGATCCAGATTCTTAGAACCCAAGGTGAACCATTCAATGTATCTTTCAGTTCCTTGACTTGACTTTTCAGGCTGAAATTTTCTTCCTCAAGCTTTTGGACTTGAGTTGAAGTTCCAATCTGACTCGATTCAGTCAAGGATATTGGGTTAGTTACTTCCTTAAGGGTTTTGACCTCCTCTTGGAGTGACTTGACCCGGAGATTAGACTTAGCTAGTTTTCTCGACAAATAAGAAATTAAGTCGTGCGATCTAATTAAAGAGATACTCACATTGGTTTGGGAGCCTTTTGAATCGGATGATGATCCGTGGCTTCCTTCGGACTCGGTTTTAGATTCGGCTCCAGTTTTGAAACCGAGTCCAAGATTCCTTTTTATGCAAGATTCCTTTTTTTGCACTAAAAAGGACTCGGAGAAAAGAGGCGGACGAGCTGGTCCAACTCTCGGACTCGGACTCGGTTTCGATAACCTTTTTGGTAGGCCATTAAAAAGGAATCTTGTACACAAAAAAAATAATAACAAATGTTTCGAGAGTTGGTCTTGGATTAGTAGTGCGGGAGAAAAATAAAAATAGCAATCCACTAATTTCGAGAAAAAATAATAAAATATTAATAAAAAATACTATTACAAATTTTGGTAACCGTGATATTTTTCTAATACTAACCAATGGTGAAAAAGAAGAAAAAGAATTTTTCAAAGATAATTTTGGAGGGAAAAAATGATATATAATTTTCTTTCAAAAAGAACCCCCTCTGCTCGATTGATGGTTTCACCAATTCAGAGCGGCTTCGCTTTGATAACAATTGTAGGATCGATGATGTGTTAGAGGGGGGGTGAATAGCACTCGTGGCTAATTCGTTCTAATTCAGAATAACACAGCAGAATAAAAAAAGAAACAAACACAAGTGCTAACAGGTTTCTTTTACTTAGTTCGGAGTCTGTAACGACTCCTACTCCAAGGCCCGCGATCGTTAATCGCTTACATTAGGCAATCACTAAAGAGGCGTTTGGTTCTTTCCTAAGAATAGGAATCAGAATGGGAATTATAGTATTGTGGAATGGGAATGGGTATGAGTATGAATATCACTTTTAAAAGTAATATTTGGTTGAATATTTTCTATCAGAATAAATTAAAATTTCCTTTGTTACCATTAAAGAAAAATAAGAGAAAAAAATAGATGTGAGAGAAAAATATGATGAGAGAGAAAATATGATGAGAGAGAAAGTGCGATGGGAAAAAAATGAAGAGAGAGAAAGTATAATGAGAGAAAATGAGGAAAGAGAGTGTGATGAGAGAGAGCATCATGAAAGACGATAAGAGAGAAAATATGATGAGAGAGGATGAAGAGAGAAAGTGTAATGAGAAAAAATGAGGAGAGAGTGTGTGATGGGAGAGATTGAGGAGAGAGAAAGTGTTATGAGATAAAAAAACATGATGAGAGAGAAAGAGAAAAGAGAGTGTGATGTGAGAGACTAAGGAGAGAGAAAGTATGATGAGAGAGGAAGTGTGATGAGAAAAAAAAGAGGGAAGAAAGTGTGATGGAAGATATTAAGGAGAGAGAAAGTGTAATGAGAAAAAAAAAGGAAAGAAAATGTGATGAGAGAGATTAAGGAGAGAGAAAGTGGGTGATAAAATGAGGAGAGAGAAAATATGATGAGAGAGAAAAAGGAGAGAGAAAGTGATATGAAAGAAAAATTAAATAAATATATTTTGATATTTGATATTAAGGAGAAAAATTTTAGTTTTGGGTCAAGGGTATTTTTGGAATAGGGGAATATTTTGATTGTTGAAAATAGAATAATGCCTCATTGAAGAGGGAAGACATGGGAATGAGTCATTACCCAATTATAAGGATGTATTCCCTTATTTGTATTTTCATTCCTATAATCCAAACATCAACAATAGCAATCAATGATTACTATTCCCATTCCTCACTCTTATTCCCCTAAACCAAACGCCCCCTAGTATAGCTTGGAAATTCTTTACAAGTAAATAATTACAAGTACAAAACTAAACAAAATATATCGACAATATAAGGATGCGTAAAAGAGTCGTCGATTGTCGGAGCAGCAGTTGATCGTTGTTGAAGCGTTTCGGAGCAACACACAAGAGCGCAAGTAATCTGATTTTCGATTTCCCTAAAGACCCCTTTTTATAGCCTCTTCAAACCTAATCCAGATCCCTAGATCTCGGGATCAAGTTTTGACTCGACCCGGATCAGTCGACCGATCCACTGGTTTGGTCAACCGAACTTGCTAAACCCGCTTGGCCTTCTGTCCAAATGCAGCCTCTCCGGATAGAGCCTTCGCTCGGTCGACCAATCCTATCATTCGGTCGACCAATCAGCTGATGATCTTCGCCTCATCCAATCCGATTAACCTAGCTCGACTAAGTCTTTGTCTATCCTCGGTTTGGTTGACCGATCTCAAGGTTCGGTCGACTGATCCCTCGATCAAACCTGGTCTGATCTCTGGAAATCTGATCCTGCTATACTGGGGTTCGATCGACCGATTCGACTATTCGATCGACCGATTAAGGCTAAGTCTGACCCTGCAAAACTTGTTAGTTTTCTGCAAAGCAGAGTTAGACAAATAGCAATTAATATGTAAATAAATAACTTGACAACCTTCAGAATATCCGATTCTGACTTCGGATTTCCTCCGGAAACCGAGGTCGAATCGACACCTACTATTCCCTCACCGGGGAATACGTCCTCACCTATTCCTCTTCGGAGAAGTAACATGTTATCAGACCAGTCCTCCAGACCGACTGGAGTTTTGCTCAATGACCGAGACTTCAAGTCTTCATGCAGGACGTCCGCACCATGACCCATCTAGACTTCCACTTAGTATGCGACCATCAGGATTTTAACCTAGAGTCCTCGACTCTAAGATTTTGCTCAAAGCGCTCGACCAGCCAAGACTTTCCCACCTAGGGTTACCACACCCTAGGGGTTTCCACCTGCCTAACGGCAGCTAGGACTTTCCATCACCTAGGGTTACCGCCCCCTAGGACCTAGGGTTACTGTTGGTGTCGGAAGCATCCGACGATCAAACTTGTGTTTTGATTATGTCAAAGGGTTCAAAGTTAGGTTGTCTTTTGATCTAACATGTTTGAATTGGATTGCAGGAAAGTCCTAAGTGTACTTAGGCAAAAGTCCTAGTTGCGGTTAGGCAGGTGGAAAATCCTAGGGGGTGGTAACCTTAGGTCCTAGGAGGTGGTAACCCTAGGTGAAGAAAAGTCCTAACTGCGGTTAGGCAAAGGGAAAAATCCTAGGGGGCGGTAACCCTAGGTCCTAGGGGGTGGTAACCCTAGGCAGAAAGCCTTAGCGGGTCGAGGTCTTCGGACAAAAGTCTTAGAGTCGGAAACTCTAGGTGAAAATCCCGGTGTCGAGGATCGGGTGGAAAGTCTGGGCGGGTCGTGGAGCGAACGTCCAGCGAAAAGACCTAAAGACTCGGGCGCTGAGTAAAAGCCCAGTCGATCTGGAGGATCAAGCTGGCAACAGGTATATTCTCCTGAGTGGAGTAGATGAGGACGTGTTCCCCGCTGAGGGAACAATAGGTGTCAGTTTGGCCTAGGGTTTCCTAACAAAAATCTGAAGTCAGAACTAGACAGTCTGGTGGCTGTCAGACATTTATGTTTATGTTATTATTATGTGTTAACTTTGTGTTGCAGGGTATGCTTGGTATTTTGGGACTAACATATCTTGCAGGGACAAAAGAGCACGTTTTGCCTCGGATGAACAGTACCCGAGGCGCCCTCCATGGAGCTTGGAGGCGACTCGGGTGCAAGGGCTGAGGAGTCTATGCAGCGGAGCTGGAGGCGCCCTCCAAAGGAACTGGAGGCGCCTCGGACAGCCTTGGAGGCGCCCTCAAGGGTATTAGAGGCGCCCTTAAGAGGATAAGTTGTGGGAGTTGCGGATCTTATCCACGCTGTGAATCCGCTGGTGATGGAGGCACCCTCAAGGGCCTTGAAGGTGCCCTCCACAGGCTATATAAGCCTGTCTCGAGCAGAGGCTTAGAAGATCATCGAAAAAGCAATCTTTCTTCAGCACACTGCTAACGAGACGATCTGGTTGAGCTATAACAAGACCCCGATGACCCGAAGCTGTGAAGTTTCAATTTCTTGTTGTCAGTATAGTTTTTCAGCACAGTATTATTCTAATAATCTCTTGTAATATTTGTGAGCTTATAGTTGTTTCCCAAAGTAAACACTCAATGAGTGTAGACCTTGGAGTAGGAGTTGCCCAAGACTCCTAACCAATTAAAAACACTTGGTGTCTTTCTGTGTTTGTTTTATATTTCCGCTGCATTTACTCGTTCATTTTTTGAAACGATAAGTGAAAGCCATGAGCACTATTCACCCCCCTCTAGCGCTTTTCGATCCAACAATTGATATTAGAGTAAAGTCACTTCGATTTGGTGCAACCACCAATCAAGCATTTTTATAGTGATTTTCAATTTTTCAGAGTCGATCGGAATCAGTATTATTGTCGCCTTCTAATCTAGTTTTTCGTAATTGAATTTTTCCCCGAAGTTGGTGCAACACCACTCGAGCTCGCGTGTTTATTTTTTTAACCCACACTACTAAATCCAAGACCTAGTCTTGGAATCTTTGTTGTTTATTTTTCTTGTGTGCGAGATTCATTTCTCAAATGGTCCATCAAGAAGGCTACAACACAGCCCGCCCTCTGCTCTTCACCAGTGAGGACTTTGACTATTGGAAGGGTTGAATGGAGTCGTACCTTCAGACTCATTTTGAGGTGTGGATGATCGTCAAAATCGACCTTGAACTCCCAATTGACGACACTGGCAAACTAATATCGTGTGAGAACTGGGATGTAACTCTGATAAAGAAGGTAGAAGCAAACACCATACCAACCTGTACACTTCAGTGCGGTCTAACCAAGGAAGAGCTAAATCGAGTCGGGCCCTTCTCAATTGCAAAAGAGCTGTGGCAAAAACTGATCGAGCTATATGAGGGTACATCAGACACGAAGGTAAGTAAGAGGGATCTCATTTTTTTACAAATTATATAATATAAAGTTGCAAGAGGGTGAAACGGCAAGCCAATTACATGCCCGTATACAAGATATGCTCAACTAACTCCACGCAATCAGACAGAAAGTGGAGAACCGCGACGTCTAAGGTACACCCTAAATGCCTTTCCGAGGAATACCTTGTGGGCATCCATGGTAGATGCTTACAAGGTATCCAAGGATTTATCTTTAATTAAACTTGACGAATTAATCTCTGAATTTGAATTACATGAACAAATGAATACACGTCCGGCCGAGAAGGATATAGCTTTGATTACAGGTACAAGCAGAGCGTGCGAACCAAAAAGCAAGACGTAGAACCGAACCGGAGTTAGAAGAATAATAGGACTCAGACGAAGACGACGATGAGATTACTGTCAAGCTCATAAAGATCGTACCAAAGATGTACAAAAAGAAAAAAGTGACTCAAACAAATACGAAGGTCAAGACTGGAGTTACATGTTACGGCTACAACCAGAAGGGACACTACAAGCCGGATTCCCCAAACCAGAAGTAACGAAGAAGGAAGATGTTGAAGGCAACCTGGTCTGAGTCATCAGATGAATCCGAGTCCGACGAAGAAGAACAAGCAAGCTTCCTCACTCTACCAGCACAAGCACATGTTATCGAAATCGAGTCCGATTCAGAAACCGAGAGTGAATTAGAAACCGAGTCTGAGCGAAGCCACGGATCCGTATCTATTTCTGAAGGGCCTAACTCCACTGTAAGTTCTCTATTCGTCGGGACTCAATCAGAAGATTTACAAAACTTAGTTCCTTCTTTGTTAAAGAAATTGGATAAATCCAACATCCGGGTCAAGTCACTCCAAAAGGAAGTAACATCCCTTAAGGAAGTGACTAACTCGAGTCCTTTGACTGAGCCAGTTCAAATTGGATGCTCAACTCAAGTTCAACAACTTGAGGAAGAAAATTTCAATTTAAAAACTTAAGTTAAAGAACTTAAAGACACATTGGAACGGTTCACGTTGGGTTCCAAAAATCTTAATCAAATTCTAGGAAAACAAAGAGCTGTTTACAATAAATCCGAACTTGGGTTTAAGCGTAAACAAAAATTTAAATCGTATTTATCAATTATAAATAGATCAAATAGAAACATAGTCCAAGCATGGACCCCCAAGTCGAACTTGGTTAATCAAGCTGGACTTGGACTATATTGGGTCCCCAAGGATCAAATCCACTAGCTTGATAGACCCTATCGAGGCTATGTTTTGGAACCCCAAGGTTGTTTTGGTGTGATCAACAAGTTAAGTTAGGTCCTGTGTGTTTTTAACCTTGTGTCTAAGTGTGCAGGAGCTTAGGAACACAGGTGGTCGAGCGGAAGACGCAGCTAGCGAAAAGGACGGCACGCGGTGCATCCGAGAGACGAGGCGCTGCGAAAGAGTACACTGGCGGACGAGAAGGAAGCGTGCGGTAGTTCCGAGGGACGAGAAGCCGGAGCCGAAGACTGCTCAAGGAGCAAGAGACGCAGCTAGCGAGAAGGTCGGCACGGGGTGCGATAGAGGGACGAAGACTGCGGATGAGTACACTGGCGGACGAGAAGGAAGCACGCAGCGATTCCGAGGGATGAGAAGCCGGAGCGGAAGCCTGCTCAAAAAGACCGGAAGTTGGGTTCGGGTGAGCCCTATTCCGGATGGCAGAGATCACCCAAGCGAGCGGAAACTCGGGCTGAGGCTAACGGAGCTGGAGCAGAAGACCGGGGCTGAAAAAAGTCAATGGGGGTGACTTTCCCAGCCGGGGCGCCCGGAGTTGACTTTTTGACCAGATCGCGTCAATCGCGATCTGAACGTTGGGGGATAAAGTTTTATCCCCCCAGCGCGCCCGGAACCCCTTTGGGGCGCCCCGACCAAGGTTATAAATACAGCTTTGGTCCAGAAGCTTTTCAACAATTCAGAAATTATAACTCCAACACTTGTACGCTCAATCTCTAGATTAACTTCTTTCTTTTTGCGCTTTCATTCCTATAAGAGGCTTCTCCGCCTGAAGGAGATATTTTAGTACGTTCCACTTCTTGGATTAACAACATTCCCGGTTGTAACCAAGTAAATATCTGGTGCCTCTTTCTTTTCTATTTTAATTTATTGCTTTTCCATTTTATGCAAGTGTTCTGTTGAAAGTTCGAGAAAGGGTTGTGCTTTTGTTTTTTTGTAGGCTATTCAACCCCCCCCCCCCCCCCCTTCTAGTTGGCCGCCGCAATCCAACACTATGATCCAGGGGGAGCCAATAAAAAGACTATTTTTATCAATAGATAGATTTGTTTGATGCTTGCTTTACTGTTCACATGATACATGCTTAGATTATGCTAGTTAAGGACCTAATCATGATTTACACTTGACTAGTTAGACCTAGGAGTTAAAATAAGAAAATTAAATATTCAATTTCTTTGAAAATTTTTGTCTAGAAGTGGTGGATGATCCTATATCCAAGAAGGCCTAGTGCCTCGCCACAGCCTAGAAGCCGATTTTCGAAATAAATATTTAATTAACTTATTTTAAAACCTGCGTCTAACTCAAATGTAAATCAATCCTTAGATGAAATTTAAATTGAAGATTAAGTTAACCATCTCACAAATGTATTATGGTTCCCTGATTGATAATATAGAAAAGGGTAAGATGGACTTAGGATTAAAATTGTTAATCAATTCAATTAAGATAACTTAATCTTAATTTCAAAATCATTATTTTATAATTAATTTTCTAATTTTCAAATCATAATTAATTTAAAAAATCTCACCTAATTTTTATAATAAATTTTAAATTAAGTTTCAAAATCTTATAAATATTTTCAAATTATTTTTCCAAAATAATAATTACTTTTAAATCATTATAATTATCTAAATTAATTTCAAACAAAAATTAAGTGATTTGATTTTTAAAATCTTAATCATACTAAAAAAATTCAAAAATCTTAATTATTTGATTTTAAATTATTAATCCTTAGATTTCTAAAATCTTAATTATTTCTAATTTTCAAATCATAATTAAATTTCAAATTATTAATTATTAAATTCTCAAAATCTTAATTAATTTTCAAATTATATTTAATTCAAAATCTTAATGATAATTAATCCAAAATCTTAATTAATTTTCAAATCATATGATAATTAATTTTCAAATTATATTTAATTTTAAATCTTAATGATAATTAATTTTTAAATCATATTTTCAAGTTATAACTTCAAACTGAATTAATTTTTAAAATTATAAATGTTTACTCATTTGAAATTCAAACTAACTTAAAATTCAAACTTATCTCAATTTCAAACAATAATAAAATTAAATAAAGTTAACTCTGTCTCACACGCACTCATAAGCTGAACATGCTTGATAACCTAGAATAGGTAAGATAGAAAATCAGGAGAATAATAACTTTTATTCTTTTTATTTTTATTTTCATGCTTGGACTCTAGGATTCTCAAAATGTTTAAGGCATTAATCAAGGGGGAGTGAAAGGAGTCAAGTTAAATTTTTTTAAGGGTTAAAGTTGTTTTTAATATATAAAATTTTTTAAACTAAGTATTTGATAAAATATTTTAAGTTTTTTTTAAAATTTTCTTCAAACTAAGTGTTAAAGTTCTCAAAGTCTTTTTAAAGTTAAGTTTTTTTAAAAAAAACTTAGTTAAATTTTTAGCTTTGAAAATACTTAACTTTTTCAATAAAATTTAAATGAACTTAAGTTTTGAAATTTTCATAGCTTTAAAATAATTTTTGAAGAGATGCTTAGCTAAATTGAAAATACTTTAACTTTTTCAACAAACTTTAATCCTTTTTTTTTTTTAATTTAAAAAGCTAAATACATGACAAAACAATTAGCTAAGTCTTTCGTAAAATCTAAGTGTTTTCACTAAGAGCTACTCTTCATAAGGAGGTTAAAGTTAAATAGAATATTTTTTTTCTCTCTTCTTACTATTCTTTTTGATTTATGTCAAAAGGGGAGAGAATAGTTAAAGTTAAGAAGTTAAACAAAATAAAAGGAGCATAGCATAAGTTTCGTTACATTGATGCTCATGTTTAAATTTCTTTATTTATTGTTTGTTATATTTTTACTTAACTTTGAACCGTGTTGCCATAATAAAAAAGGGGGAGATTGTTGGTGCGGGAAGCATCCAACGATCGAACTTGTGTTTTGATTATGTCAAAGGGTTCAAAGTTAGGTTGTCGTTTGATCTAACATGTTTGAATGAGATTATAAGAAAGTCCTAAGTGTACTTAGGCAAAAGTCCTAGCTGCAGTTAGACGGGTGAAAAATCCTAGGGGGCGGTAACCCTAGGTGAAGAAAAGTCCTAACTACGATTAGGCAAAGGGAACACCCTAGGGGGTGGTAACCCTAGGTCCTAGGGGGCGGTAACCCTAGGTCCTAGGGGGTGATAGCCCTAGGCAGAAAGTATTGGCGGGTCGAGGTCTTTGGGCAAAAGTCCTAGATCAGAAACTCTAGGTGAAAATCCTGGTGTCACGGATCGGGTGGAAAGTCTGGGTGGGTCATGGAGCGAACGTCTAGCGGAAAGACATGAAGACTCAGCCGCTGAGCAAAAGCCTAGCTGATCTGGAGGATCGAACTGGCAACAGGTATACTCTCCTGAGTGGAGTAGGTGAGGACGCGTTCCCCGCTGATGGAACAGTAGGCGTCGGTTCGAACTAGGGTTTTTGAATGAAAATCTGAAGTCAGAACCGGACAGTCCAGTGATTGTCAGACATTTATGTTTATGTTATTATTATGTGTTAACTTTGTGTTGCAGGGTATGCTTGGTATTTTAGGACTAATATATCCTGTAGGGATAAAAGAGCACGTTTTGCCTTGGATGAACAGTACTCGAGGCACCCTCCATGGAGCTTGGAGGCACCTCGGGTGTAAGGGCTGAGGTGTATACACCGCGGAGCTAGAGGCACCCTCCAAAGGAGCTAGAGGTGCCTCGGACGGCATTGGAGGAGCCCTCAAGGGCATTGGAGGCGCCCTCAAGAGGATAAGTTACGGGAGTTGCAGATCTTATCCACGCTGCGTATCTGCCGGTGATGGAGGCGCCCTCAAGGGCCTTGAAGGCACCCTCCATAGGCTATATAAGCCTGTCTCGAGCAGAGGTTTAGAAGATCATCGAAAAAGTAATCTTTCTTCAGCGGACTGCTAACGAAATGATCTGGTTGAGCTATAACAAGACCCCGACGACCCGAAGCTGTGAAGTTTCAATTTCTCGTTGTCGATATAGTTTTTCAGCACAATATTATTGTAATAATCTCTTGTAATATTTGCGAGCTTATAATTGTTGTTCAAAGTAAACGCTCATCGATTGTGAGCCTTGGAGTAGGAGTCGCTCAAGGCTCCGAACCAAGTAAAAACACTTGGTGTCTTTCTGTGTTTGCTTTATATTTCCGCTGCATTTACTCGTTGATTTTTCGAAACGATAAGTCAAAGTCACAAGTACTATTCACCACCGCCCCCCTCTCTAGCACTTTTCGATGCAACAGTTACCACTCTAACCGCAGCTAGGACTTTCCATCACTTAGGGTTACTGCCCCCTAGGACTTAGGGTTACCACCCCTAAGGTTTTCCATCTACCTAGAATCCATTTGGACTTTTGCCTAAGACAACTTAGGACTTTCCTGTAAGCTCAATCAACCTTATTAGATCACAAGACAACTTAACTTTGAATCCTTTGACATAATCAAAACTTAGGTTCGATCGTCTGGTGCTTCTTGCATCAACACCCTCCACGCACCTGGACCGCTTATGTTGGTCGGCCAGTCGTTGCGCTCCAACTCAACATGATGATGAGATTTTTCTTGTCTGAGCGCCTACTGTTCCCTCTTCGAGGAACGCGTTCTCACCTACTCATCTCAGTAGAGTAATTCTTTTGCTAGACCAGTCCTCCAAACTGTTTGGACTTTTGCTCAGCATCTGAGACCTTAGGTCTTTCACCAGTGTCCTCGACCTTAGGATTTCCCGCCAAGTGTCCGCGACCCCCAAGATTTTCATCTAGTATCTTCAACCCTAGGATTTCGCCCAATGTCCTCGCTCTGCTGAGTTTTTGCCTAATCCCATGGACCAGGACTTCGTTGCCTAACCGCAGCTAGGACTTTCCACCTTTTACCTAACCTCAACTAGGATTTGCTACCTTTTGTCTAGTCTCAATTATGACTTTCACTTTACCTAAGATTATTTAGGACTTTCCTGCACACTTAGTTTACTTGTTAGAACAATAATAACATTTAACTTAGAACCTTTTGTCATTATCAAAACTCAGGTTTGATTGTCTGGTGCTCCCTACACCAACAATCTCTCATTTTTTTATTATGGCAACACAGTTCATAGTTAATTAAGTATTTTCACAAGAAAAAAGTTTTTCAAAAGATTAAGTTTATAAGTGTTGAAATAGAACTAAGAATCCGTAAGGGTGTGTTTGGCTAGGGGTTATCTTTGATAATCTTGGTTTTTCATCTAAGGTTATCAACGAAAATCCTATTTGGTTTAGGTAATCGGTGATTCCTGAATAATGATCCATGCCCGACATGTCAGCAAAAGGGACATGCAACATGGAATCGGAAAACCTCGGAAAAGTGAGCTTTTTCTTGATTATGGGATTAATGAAATTTTTTAAATAAAAATACTTTTAAAATTTTTTATAACGGAAATTTTATTTTAAATTATAAAAATTAAATAAAAATTAAAATATATGATATTTTATTTAAAAAATAAAGTTGTATTTTTGAAAAAAAAAAAACGTAAAAAAAATAGAAAGATCTTTTAAACTCTGAAAAATAAAGAAAAAACAAAACGTAAATCAATGTTTCTAGAATCCAGAAAAATTTATTTCAAGATGTGCAAACGAATTCAAGAAAAAGGTGTAGAAAGAAAGAAAATGAAAGTGTTTAAAACCTTGTAAAAATCAGAAAAGAAAAAAAAAAAAAAAAAAAAAAAAAACGTAAAAAAAAAAGAAAGAAAATGTGAAAAAACGTAAAAAAAAAAAGTAAAACATAAAAACATAAAAAACGTAAAAAAAAAAAAACGTAAAAAATAAAATAAAAAAGAAAAACGTAAAAAAAACATTAACAAAAAACAAAAAACATAAAAAAACAAAAAAGAAAAACATTAAAAAAATAAAAATGTAAAAAAATTATTAAAAAAGAAAAAAGAAAATATAAAGTTCAAAAAGAAAAAAAATAATATATGATTGATTTTGTAATTGAAAATAATATAATAAAATATTAAACTACATTATACATTAAAACTTTCAAATAAATAAATTTTTGTTACATTACCAATGTTAAAATAAATAATATTAAGTTATTATATAACTAAAGTTATATATGATAATTTCAATTAAACACATCCTAAGAGTTCAAAACTCCTCTGAAGTATAGCACTTTCTTAACTTAAAAAAATTTAGTTTTTTTTTAAATCTTAATTTTTTCTTTCAAAATACTTAGCTAAAAATACTTTGCTAAAAACATTTTTTCAAAAAATACTTAAACTTTAAACTTTACTTTTCAAAAAAAAATACTTAAACTTACTTTTTGAGAAATACTTAAACTTTAAATTTTACTTTTCAAAAATACTTAAACTTATTCTTTAAAAAATACTTAATTTACTTTTTTTTAATACTTAACTTACGTTTTGAGAAATACTTAAACTTTAAACTTTACTTTTCAATTTTTTTTTAAATACTTAACCTATTTTTTCAAAAACACTTAACTTACTTTTTGAGACATACTTAAACTTTAAATTTTACTTTTAAAAAAATACTTAAACTTCTTTTTTAAAAAATACTTAACTTGTTTTTTAAGAAATACTTAAACTTTAAACTTTGCTTTTAAAAAATATTTTTTTGAAAAATACTTAACTTGTTTTTTGAAAAAATACTTTAACTTTAAAAAAATATTTAATTTTGAAAAAATATTTAATTTTGAAAAAAAATATTTCATTTAACTTCTTTTACGCCCCTTTTGATGTATATCAAAAAGAAACTAAGTAGAGAGAAGAAGTTATTAATTTAAAAAATATAGTACTTTCATTTAAAAATTATACTTAAATTTTTTTAAAAGCTAACTTTTAATCTTTTAATCTCCCCTTTGATTAATGTCTTAAAAATTCTTTAATTTGAAGGGTGGCTAACTTTAAGATTATTATGATCCTAGAGTCCAAGTATAAAAAAATCAAAGTAAAAAAAACTTGTAAAAAAAATATTAAAAATGATCATCTACTTTCTTTAGAAGAAATGTCTAACCTTTAGTTACTAACTATTTATTATAAGATAATAACGTTCACTTGGTTAGTCAAGTTAAGTAAGTGATCCAGTTAGTTTTACTAAAAAGGAAGACTTGATCAATTTAATTGATATTTATAGCTCAGACTTATGTTGATGCACAGACATAAATATTTTGAAGTCTAGACAAAGTCCTAAGCATCCCACATCTTTCTAAGTATTTTTAATCACAAGCAAGGTAGTCCTAGTCTGCTTGTAAGATGTTGCCTCCTAAAAGCTATAAGATCATGCTTTCTAAGGGTAAAGCCTAGTCTAAATCCATAATATAACTTGAAAACATTTATTTTGAAAGGATAGGGGTTAAAGTTAAAAACATATATTAACTTTTAAAAACCAGAAGTTTTGAAAATAGATTTTTAAATCAGAAACTTGAAACTTAATGAAAAGTAAGCAATCTATTCTACTATGCATATACCTAATTATCTTCTAAGTGTACTGAACTCATGTTCAAGTAAGAGTTTTGTAAAAATATCTACTAGGTTTGACTTGGATTCAACATAGTCAAGTACAATATGACCCCTACCTACATGATCTCTTACAAAGTAGTGGTTAACTTGTATATGTTTAGTCCTTGAGTGACGTATTTTATATTCTAATTGATAATCTTTTAAGGTGTACATCATCCATAAAAGTTGAGATACACATTCCCCCATAGCTATGCACTCTGCTTCAGTAGTGGGCAATGCAACGCAGTGTTTGCTTTCTATTGGACCAACTTACTAGGCACTGACATAGAAGTTAATAACTTTCACTTGTATTTTTTCTATCTAGTTTGCACCCAACATAATCTGACTCAGAGTACATAACTAAGTCAAATGTGCTAGTCCTAGGGTACCAAAGTCCTATACTTAGTGTCCCTTTAATATATCTAAGTATTCTTTTTTATATTTATTAAGTGTGATTCTTTTGCACATGATTAGTGTTAGGACCAAAACAGATTTAGATATCTCCACAATGACATGATATTGTCCAATTTGGGACTAAACACTCATGGTTTTATTTTTGGGCTCTATCCAAAAGGCCTCATGCCAATAGAGATATCTTTCTCTTATAAACTCATGATCTTTCCCATGTATTGTCAATGTGGGATTTGTTTGGAACCTTGCAACCGAACAATCCCCCCTCAAACGAATGACCACAGACTTTCCATGTCCGATCCTCAACCCATCAGGTCTTCCTGTCCCTCAGCCCACCCGACCTGCTAGGATTTCCTTGCCTAGTCGCAACTAGGACTTCCTGCCTGATGTCTAGTCCTCTTGATCCAAACATGAGAGCCCCCACTTCCTTTGTTCGAGGTTAATATTCTACTCATATAGATCAATTAGACCATAACTCTTGTACACAGTAGACAGTTAGACCTTTTGGCAGTCTAGGTTCTAATACCACTTGTTAAGACCAAAAGAGATTTAAATACCTCCACAATGGCATGATATTGTCCACTTTAGGCCTAAACCCTCGTGATTTTATTTTTAAGCTCTACCTAAAATGTCTCATACCAATAGAGATATCTTTCCCTTATAAATTCATGATCTTTCTCATGTATTTTCAATATGGGACTTTATTTGCAACATTGTAACCCAACAATTGATACCTAGCACATATACCAACTGTAAATAAAATATTAGATTGACTTTCAGTTAAGTACAGTAATTCCCTATTTCACTTCTATAGTACTTGAAGTCTACTGGTTTATCTTCTAAGTCAGAATCAATTTTTACATTAGTTTCCATTGAGGTATTAATATTTTTAGAATTTTTCATTCTAATTTTTTTAATTAACTCTTTAGCGTATTTTGTTTGGCAGACATAAATGTCATCTGTAGTTTGTTTTATGTGTAATCCTAAGAAAAAATTAAGTTCTCCCACTAGGTTTATTTCAAATTCATTTTCCATTAATTTAATATATTTTTTTAAAAAAAATAGTATTAGTTGAGCCAAAAATTATGTCGTCTACGCAAATTTGGACTATAAAGATGCATTTTTCTATGGTTTTAACAAATATGGTTGAGTCTATTGGCCTTTAGTCGTTCATACCAAGCCTTAGGTACTTGTTTTAATCCATATAATGGCTTTTTTAATCTAAGGACATGGTTTGGGTGGTCTAAGTCCTCAAATCCTGGGGATTGATTTACATAAACCTCTTCTTTGATGAATCCATTAAGGAATGCGGACTTTATGTCCATTTGAAATAACTTGAATCCTTAATGTGCTGCATAAGCTAGCAGCATCCTAATGGATTCAAGTCTGACTACAAGTATATAGGTTTCATCATAATCTAACCCTTCTACTTGGTTGAACCCCTTAGCTACTAGTCTAGCTTTATTTCTTACTATTTTTTCTTTATCATCTAGTTTATTCCTAAATATCCACTTGATATCAATTATGTTTTATTTGTTGGTTTAAGTACCAGTTCCCAGACTTAGTTTCTTTCAAATTGGCCTAGTTCTTCTTATATTGTGATTATTCAATCTGGGTCAGGTAGGGCCTCTTTTATAGTCTTAGGTTTAATTTTGGAGATAAGGGCTATTTGACTTAAATTTCTATAAGATAATTGAGTTTGAACTCCTAGGTTTGGGTCACCCAAAATTTGGTCAGATGAGTGATTAGATCTTATCTTAGATGATCTTATGTTAGGGGCAACAATTGGTTCTTCTTATTCACTTGATTCTGGTCTAATTTCATTATCTTCCTCATCTTCTATGTTTCTTGTATTTTGATTATTATTTTCATTGATTAAGTTAAGTAAATTATTTTCTTCATCAAATATTACATTGGTCGTTTTTTTTCAACTTTTAGGATATCTTTATTATACACTCTATAGGCTCTACTAGTTGCGGAATACCCTAGAAATATACCAAATATTGATTTGGATGTAAATTTTTCTAAGTAATCTTTAGTATTTAATATGTGGACTTCGCATCCAAATACTTTTAGATATCCTAAGTAGAGTATTTTATTATAATATATTTCATAAGGGGTTTATTATAAAATTTATTAATTAAAATTCTATTTTAAATATAACAGACTGTGTTTATTACTTCTACCCAAAATTGATTATTTAGGTTGTATTCGTTTAACATGTTTCTAGCTGTTTCTTGTAATGTCTTATTTTTTCTTTCCACTAGTCTATTTGTTTGAGGGGTTCTAGGACACAAAAATTCATGATGATATCCATTAGTTTGGCAAAACTTGGTAAACCTATAAATTTTGAACTTCCCCCATGATTGCTTTTGATTCTTTTAATTTTGATATTTTTTTCATTTTATATTAATTTTTAGAAATTATTAAAGGTTTCAACTTGAGTTTTTAGAAATTTTACCCAAGTAAATCTTGAGTAGTCATCAATTATTACTAAGCAGTATTGGTTTCTGCTTAATGACTTGACTCTATGTGAAGTAAATAGGTCTAAATATAGGAGCTCAAGTATTGGATTGGTTCGATTTAGGTTTGTTAGTTTGTGGGTTGACTTAGTTTGTTTATCTTGTTGACAAGCATTACAGATTGCATTTTCTAAGATTTTTAATTTTGGTAAACCTCTAGCTAAACAATTTTAACTCATTTTTGAAATGAGTCTGAGGTGAGTGTGACCCAGTCTTCTGTGCTACAATTTGGTTTCCTCTTGTTGTATCAATAGACACTTGAGTGAGCAGGTTGGTAGGTTAATTGTGTAAATGTTATTTTTTCTAATTCCCTTAAGTGTAATTTGAGAGTTTTAGATATTCTTAATTATATATTTAGAGTTTTAAAATGTTATTAGATAGTCAGAGTCATATAATTGACTTATGCTAAGTAAATTAAACTTAAATTTATCAACTAATGGTACTTTTCGAATAATGAAATTGGAACTCAGTTTAATATTACCTATTCTGTTTATCTTAAGTTTTCCATTATTGTCAAATGCAACCGATCCTAAGTTCTTGAGTTTTAGTTTAGTGAACTTTAATATGTCTCCAGTCATGTGTCTGGAGCATCCACTATCTAACATCCATTGGTCCAAATCATTATGTTCCTACATATAAAATATTTGATTTAGATCTAATTTAAACGAATCATAAGATAGATTGATTGAATTCTACTCCATATTTTCTATCTCACCCAATCTAGATTGTCAATCATGTTATACTTATAATTGTTTATGACATGGTTGATTAAGTTAAACTTAGGTTTAATTTAAGTTTTATTTAGGTTTAGTTAGATTTAGGTGAGTTTGATTTAGGTTTAATTAGATTAAGTTAGATTTAAATTTGATTATATTAAGTTAGATTTAGATTTGATTAGATTATGTTAGATTGGTTGAGTTAGGTTACTTCTCAATTTTAACGTGAATCCATCTCACTTTTTTTTAGATTTTCAATCAGGGAACCTTAAAATTTTTGTTAGATGGATAATTTTATCTTCAATTTAAATTAAATTCTATGGATTAATTTACATTTGAATTAGACTAAGGTTTGACAGTTAATCAGTTAAATATCTATTTTAATAATCGACTTCCCGGCTGTGATGAGGCACGAGACCTTCTTAGGTATTGGGGCAACAAATACTTCTAGACAAAGTTTTTTAATGAACATTTAACTTTCTTTCTGAGAATCCTTGGTATAACTAATCAAGTGTCGATTAAACATAAGTCCTTATCTAACTTAATCTAAGCATAAATAATGAAAGCGGTAAATCAAACATCAAACAAGTCTATCTAATAATGAAGATGGTCTTTCTATTGGCTCCCTCTGGATTATAGCTTTGATAAGGTCTATCATGGTAGTGGATTTGATCCTTGGGAATCTAATATTGATCAAGTCCAACTTGTTTAATCAAGTTAGACTTGGAGACCCAAGCTTGGACTACTTTTCTGTTGGTTCGATTTACTAAAGATAGGTAAGATCTAAACAGTTGTTTAGCCTTAAATCCGAGTCTGGTCCGATTGTATACGACTCTTTGTTTTCTAAGGATTAGATCAAGATTCTGTTGGGTTCGGAGCGCAGCGGAAGACATATAATGAATCATGGATCTTTCGTGGTACATATAGTTTTACACAAAATTATATAAAAATATACCTCGAGTCCTCGATAGGTGTGAATAATATCACAGACAAATAAGACAGATAAGAGCTCCACGTGTGACTCCTCTAGCGGTATCCACGCGCACTAGATCACGAACTTGACACGATCCGTTAGGTGCTAGCCTCATGGATCGACAAAGCCTTAGAAGCACTATGATCTCTTTCGAACGAAGAAGAAGTTGACGAGGGAAACTCGGAGAGAATCAATTCTTACTTTGCATCTTTTCGAGGATGGCTACTTATAGCCTCCAAGGAATACAAAGAGTTAAGTTCTCAATAAATTCATCATTTATGATCTTCATTAATTAGGAAGATAAAGAGTTATAGGCTCCATAAATTCTTCATTTATAACCTTCATTATGATAACTCTTCAAATTCTTCATTAATTCTCATTATGATGACTCTTCGAATTCTCCATTAATCATCATGATTATGGCTATTCGAATTCTCTCTTCTTTGTATCAAATAAATCCATATTTGATCTTGATCTCGACTAGCTTCCGATACCATTGTTCATGTCTACGTGCTATGCGTGCGACCCTCTAGGTTTTATACACGAAGGTAGTGTAAATCTATACACAGACTAAGGTAATTCAGACAGTTTTTAGCCACCCAACGCGATAAAATTAATATCAGACATAAACTGTAAACCACTATAAACCAATTACTGTGTAATTCAATCTCTTCATCTAAAGCCTACATCCCAATTAATTCGATACATTATGCATCATTACCAAATTAATTATTTTACTTGATTTCCAAGATATAATAGACTCCTCTTGAATGATAAATCATTCCTCCCATGGCCATGGATTTTGAGTCACTAATATCTCTATCAAGCGGCCAGGATATTAACTCCTAATCCAAGAGAGTGATGAATCCTCTATTGACTCAACACTATTCTCTCTACGTTTTGTCATACACCCAACTACTGTATTAATCACAATCCGATTAAAGACTGCTTTTAACGGCGCATATCATAAAGATTTTTATGTGATTTTAACAAAAAATAAAATCTCCCTTTAGTTATAATGGTGTGGCTGGCCCCATGCTTGGACACCAAGCATGGCTTGGCCGGCCAACTCTTGGGCTCCAAGCAAATGCTTGGTCAGCCCCCTTGCTCCAAGAAAAGATGTGTCTGGCCCATTACTTCGGTAAGAAGTGGACTTGGTGGATACAAGGCTTTATAGAGGCTACAACAGGAACTGAGAGGAGAAATTAGTTTTGGTCTCCCGATGAGCTTGAGCTTCCTGTGTTCGCCCCGAACACCCAACTCAAGTTCATCAATAATAACTCATACCACTAAAGAGTTATTATTGAACTACCGCACCAATCCCAAATTACATTATGGGCTCCTTCTTATCATGAGTGCATTAATCTCCTTGTGTTAATTAAGATATCGAATCCCTACTAATTAAATGAATTACTGACAACTCACTTAATTAATATCTAGTTCTAAGAGTAGTACCACTCAACTTCATTGTCATGCCAGACTAGGTCCATCTGTTGTAACGACCCGCCTCCTACTGACTAGGTTGCGAGGCCGATCGCTACAGTTATGCTGTGCTAAATTACTATTGCAGAAAATCTGGATTTATTAAAATTTTACTAAACTGATTACTGTAAACTAAACTTAATATTCTAGGTGTACCTAGGAGTTGTACACATGCTAGGGAAGATAATCTATGCCTCTCGGATGGCCTGCTAGCTGTAATCAGGCATTTCAATCGATTCATAGATCGATTGGCCTGTCGGATCGATCCCGTGATCGATCCAGCTTATTACTGGCACGGAAAAACTCTCTGGATCAGTCGGCAGACCGATCCATATGCTCCCTCGCCTCTGTATGTGGCTGGATCGGTCTACCGACCGATCCAGGAGCACACTGATCGGTCGGTAGACCGATCCAGTGGCTCACTGATCGGTCGGCTGACCGATCAGTGAGCGTCTGTGCTCTCTGTTCGCACAATGGATCGGTCGGCTGACCGATCCATAATAGAGGCCAACTCTCTGTTCGCGCATGGATCGGTCAGCTGACCGATCCACCGGCACAACCCACTCTCTGATCGGTCTGTAGATTGATCAGAGTTCTGATTTCAGCCTGAAACTCTGATTTTAGCACTTGGGCATGCCAAAATCTCACATATGAGTTATACACTACATGAGAAACACTCTAATGACATAAAACTAGTATTCTAAACTTAACATGATACATAGTTCACTGATTCATAGCATTACACAACTAAACGTGCATGAAAGTAAAAGCACTGAAGAGTTCTACGGTTTAAACTTGCTAAGTCCCCTAAGAATCTTTTATTCCAGTTCCTGCCACACACACCATCTCTGCATTGGCCTCCAGCTTCCTCTGCTAGTCCATTTTTCCCTTACCTTTATCTGTAGTATAAGGAAAATAGAATCTGTAAGCTTAAAGCTTAGTAAGAAACCAACTACCTCACTAAAACATGCAACGATGCAAACATGCTTTTAAAGAATGCTATTTGAAAACATGTACTGGCATGGCATACTATGGTTGCAAGCATAAACTGAAATAACTGAACATGCATACTGAACATGGCATGACAACTAATCATATGAATCAATAAAGATAACTGAACTGAACATATAATAAGCTAAACTGTAGCTAAACTGATACTGAATTCCAACTCAACTAACATAACTAATTTGAGCTTTGAAAACTAATTCATAATAAGTGAAAATACATAATCATGCTGTTTGGGCCCGGCAACTGTACTTGCTGTGCACGCATCCCTAACTAGACCCGGGTTTGTAAGTCCCGAATTTAGTAGGGTTAACTAGGTTATCTAAACCTAGGGACGACTGTGGGAGTCCAACCTAATGGATATCTGATCCAGTACAGTGCCACTGAAAATAAAATACTGAATATAGCTAACTGTTTTAACTTGCTGTTTCTAGGTTATCTGAACCTAGAGGCGACTGTGGGAGCCCACCCATTGGACCGTGGTCCCATATAAGCTAAAATAAACTGATTTACTGATTTAAATGCTTCTAATGCATTTAACTGAGCTATTAAAATGCCTAATTTGCATTTTAACTTAACTAGCTATTTTATCGAACACCTAGTGTGCCCCAACTCTCCCCTCTATTAGGGAGACCACTTCTAGGCACCCGACAACGTCTAGGAACCCCCACTGAAGAGGGAATACGTGTCCGGCCCATCTAGAAGTACTCACTAAATCCCTAAATCTGCGAGGAGGGTCAAATTCACCCTATGCGTCGATAAAAACTGCATATAGCTAAACTAGTGCGTATAAAACCAAACGGAGCTACTTATACTGCAGGTGAGGGGTTTCTTACCTCGTATATGAAGTTTCTTACGATTCTAATCGCTGAAATTCCGGTGGAGGTGACCCCTTCGACAAACTTCTCGCGTTTATGCGTTCCTCTCGCGAAGGAGTGCGTCCTCGTGCCGGAGTTGTCACCGGAAGGTGTCCTTGGGGCCCTAGGGAGAGAACCCTAGGTCTCCTTGTGGTTTGTTTGGGCGCTGAGAGGAAGAGGGAGGAGAGGGGCGGCGTGAGGTCTCGGTGGAGAAGGTTTTTGCCGAACCAAAGAATAAACCCAAACCAACTTATGTTTTCCTATTTATATTAAGTGGGTATTTTGGCCCAACTCAGTTATAAATATATTTGATTCTCCTTTCTCTCAGCACGGCCCTGCTGGGTTCACCGGTTACTAAGGCTAACTAAAGGTTTAGCAGACCCGAGAGGTCCCGGGTTCGATTCCCGCTTAAACCACCATTTTACTTTTCTATTCATTTTTGCTACTTCCGATACTCTAAAAATTCCAGAAAAATATCTAATAATTCCAGAAAAATCATAGAATATTCCTAAAATAGTTTTGAGAATTTTCGGGCGTTACACCTATAGGGTTTACATGACAATCCTTATGAGCTCCTCAAGAGGGCATCATTGTAACGCCCGCCCTTCCCCTACTGATAGCAAGGGCATTGCTACGCGAACATACATACATGCATATGCAATCATTGCAGCGGAAGAAATTTTTTTTAAACTTACTTAATCATAACCATATAAACAACCTAGGTGAACATGCCAGCATTCATGCATATAAAATTTATTTACTATATATTACTTGAAACATGATACATGCTTGTTTAACTAGAGCATAGAGCGTACTAAATAAGAAGGAAACTAAACATGTATATTGTGCTCTAGAGTTCATGGTAACTAAAAAGTACTTAACATGTCAAGGTTTCATGGAAAGAAGGGATAGTATAAGTTCACCTTAAGTATAAACCATCCAAACAAGTTAATATCATCAAAAGTAGCAAGAAAAGAAATAGTTCACATGCAAAAGCTTAAAACATATATAAGTCTTGAAGCACAAAACACAGATCTCTTCTACCATGCCACTGCCACACACATCTTTGCCCTCCCTACTGCTCCCTTTAGTTTAGCCATTCTTTATCCTTTTCTGCAGTACAAGGAAATTTAAAACTATAAGCACATAGGCTTAGTAAGATCCTTTCTTACTCACAAAAGCCATAAATCATGGAGTAATAATATATTCATTTAACCCACATCTAGATTTAACATTTCATGCTAGCATAAAGTAGTGTCATACTCATTTGGGCAAAATTATAAACATAGCATATGAGAGCATAAACATAAGGTAGTAGCATGTTTATCTAGGTATCATAGACATATCTTAAGAGAGCATCTTCCTAAAGCATAATAATCATATAGCATGAAATAAGTATATGCAAGATGTTCCTTTGAAAACATGTATCAAAATCATATAGCATGAAATAAGTATATGCAAGATGTTCTTTTGAAAGCATATATCATATAGGTACTTAAACATAAATCTCAACATGAGGGTCTGACATTGTACTACATACATGAATTGCGCGCATCCCTAAATAAATCCGAGGTAGCTAATCCCGAACCTACTAGGGAACTAGGCCCGTGCTTCGACCTAGGGGCAACTTAGGAGCTCATCCCATGGACCATTTTTAGGGTCTGGTACAAGCCATACAAAAGTAAAATAGCATATAATATTTCTTGTCATATCATGAAGAGTGCTCTTAATCCCAACTTATAGGGAAGCATCTCTTAGGCATTTCATCATACATAAGCCTTTCATAAGCATAACATGGTGACATAAAGTTCATATATCACATAGCATATCATGAAGAGTCATCATCATGCATAGTTGGGGTTTTGATCTTTCTACCAACCCTAACTCATATCTTGGCCGAAACTTGCATGAAACATGATCTTAAATTTTAAGCAACTTTAAACAAGGAAAGCATCCTACTAGCATCACATAATACATATTATATCATGGGAGAAAACATAAACAATTCTAGTTGGAGTTAAACTTTCCTAATCCATTCCATTTCCTTCTTGGCCGAAACTTACAAAAGGTATAGTCCTAGGTTTTAAGCAATATAAAGCATGGAAACCTTAACTAATCATCATATAATGGATTACACATCATGAGGAATCATAAGAAAGTATAGTTTAGGTTTTAAACTTTTTCTAACCCTTTTATTTCTTCTTGGCCGAAACCCTAAAGCATGGTTCTATGTTTCATTTAAATAATCTTTAAGCATGAAGCTCTAAACTAATATCATAGAATTCATGGCATAGCAATTAAGACTTTTAGCAAACATAGATGAGTTTCTAACCCTAACTTCAAGTCATGGCCAAAACTTCTAAAGCATGGCTCTAAGTCTTTTAAGCAACATAAAGCATGAAAACTTTAACTAACATCATATAATGGATTACACACCATGAGGAATCATAAACAAGCATAGTTTAGGTTTTAAACTTTCTTTAACCCTTTTATTTCTTCTTGGCCGAAACCCTAAAGCATGGTTCTAGGTTTCATTTAAATAATCTTTAAGCATGAAGCTCTAAACTAATATCATAGACTTTTAGCAAACATATATGAGTTTCTAACCCTAACTTCAAGTCATGGCCGAAACTTCTAAAGCATGGTTCTAAGTCTTTTAAACAACATAAAGCATGAAAACTTTAACTAACATCATATAATGGATTACAAACCATGAGGAATCATAAGCAAGCATAGTTTAGGTTTTAAACTTTCTCTAACCCTTTTATTTCTTCTTAGCCGAAACCCTAAAGCATAGGTTTCATTTAAACAATCTTTAAGCATGAAGCTCTAAACTAATATCATAGAATTCATGGCATAGCAATTAAGACTTCTAGTAAGTATAGATGAGCTTCTAACCCTAACTTCAAGCCTTGGTCGAAACTCTAAAGCATGGTTCTAGGTTTCATTTAACAATATTTAAGCATGAAGCTCTAAACTAATATCATAGAATGCATGGCATAGCAAATAAGACTTCTAGCAAGCATAGATGAGTTTCTAACCCTAACTTCATATCTTGGCCGAACCTCTAAAGCATGGTTCTAGGTTTCATTTAACAATATTTAAGCATGAAGCTCTAAACTAATATCATAGAATGCATGGCATAGCAAATAAGACTTCTAGCAAGCATAGATGAGTTTCTAACCTTAACTTCAAGCCTTGGCCGAAACTTCTAAACATGGTTGTAGGTTTCATTTAACAATATTCAAACATGGAGCTCTATCACATAATAGCTTACACATCATGAGGAAACATAAGCAAGCATGGTTAACATTTTTAACTCTCGTCAACCCTTGTTTCATGTCTTGGCCGAACTTACAAAACCTAATCCTAGGTTTTAAGCATGGAGCTCTATCACATAATGGTTTACACATCATAAGAAAACATAATCAAGCATGGTTAACATTTTTAACTCTCCTCAACCCTTGTTTCATGTCTTGGTCGAACTTACAAAACCTAATCCTAGGTTTTAAGCAACATAAAAACATGGAAAAACACTCGAAAACTACTTGTACTGCAGGTGAGGGAGATACTTACATCCTCTTGCTTGGTTTACTAAGAAAATACCCTTGGTGAAGAAAAAGAAGAAAACTTTTGCTTCTAGGACTCCCTTTTGCTTATCTTGCTTGTAAGGGGAAGTAGGTTTTAAGAACTTCCCTTTGTAAAGTTTTCCTAGGAAGAAAACCATTAGCTTGAATTCAAAAATGGGAGAGGGGAAGCTTGGAGTTTCGGTGAAGGAAGAGGAAAAAGGAAGAAGGAAAAGAATAGCTTTTCTTTCCCTTACTTCTATTTATTCCAAATGAAAGGGAGAAGGGAAAACACCTTTTCATTCTTCCCTTCATTTATTCTAAATGAAGGGAGAAGGGAAAATGAACTCTTCATGCTAAGTGAAGGGGAAAAAGGAAAGATAAACTTTTCTTCTAAGTGAAGGGAGAAAGGTGTCCCTTCACCATCCCTACCCTTAACTACAATTTCCCTTTCCTTCCTATCAATACTTCCTCTTCGGCTATTGGTTATTCCATACCACTTAAAGCTTATCATTTGTTAAGAGGTTCAAGGTTCAAGCCTTGACCACTCTCTTTTTTTTTTCTTTTCTTCTTTGGTTCCATTTTCTCTTATTCTTAAAAAAAATTATATGAAATTGATCCCTTCGACTCACTCATCCTGATTGAACCCTTTGCTCTACTCAACTCAATTAATCCCATCTAGTGACCAATTTGTCTGATGACCCAATTTATCCATTTAGCAATTAACCCGCCCGCCTAACTTATTTGGGTCCTCCTCTCCAATTAAGCTAATTACATATTGTAGAACAGATAATAATAATAATAATAATAATAATAATAATAATAGAACAATGCATAACTAATTCTTGCTAGTTTAACGAAACTATTTATAGAAATGTTTATTTTATAAAATAACTATTCAAACATTATGTTTGCAATGAAACACGCAAGGAAAGGTGAAGGCACACCTACCCCTCGAGCTATGGCATAATGATAAGAGATTGGATGGACACCTATACAACAATGATTTGAAATTCACGTAGGGCACCTCATATGTCCATAGTGTTCGAACCACTTGTGATACTAAGTCATTTGTGTTTTCTCGGATTTATCCTGATGACCGACGAAAAACTTTTGTACGACCATAATAATCAATTTTTCTCCAAAAAAAATCTATGTTCATCTAATAGTCCCAACTGTAAGATTTGCAATACATTATATATATACTAAAGGATGTATTTACAACAGAATCTAGCTTCTATCAATCTCTAAAGCTCAATAGAAAATGAGATAATAGCTCATGAATAGATGGCCTGATTCCATCGCAATGCTATAGCCTCTTACGTTTCATCGGAATATCCTGCGAATGCAGCGGATGTCTTCCACAGGATTGAACCGGCAAAATAACCACACTTCTTCTCAATGGGGGAGAAGAAGCTGGAAGAAGAGAGCTAGGTTCAACATGCCCTAATGAACCTTATCTCTTCCCTTTTATACTTGTCTCAACCTATGGGGACTATCTACCATAAAACCCACGTCTCATTAATAGCCCATCATTGTTAATGAATTGGGTTATTGAATCTACACATTAATACATCCAGTTAATCCAAACCCTCTTTATATGCATTGAAGTATTAGATCACTTAATTGGGTTTAGTTACTTTAATGGCAATTAGTTGTATGTATGTCAATCAAATGTGAGCCCAACCTTATGGATATTAAGTCCACCCATGTGGACTCAATTGAATCTAGTCCACCCATGTGGACTTAATCCTACAATCTCCCACTTGAGCTATACTTGATTCTTTATACACCACTCACCCCTAAGTTGAGCTCAACATGCCAAACTTAATGGGTTAAATACTCCTTTAAACAGTTGTATCCATTAAATCAATTAGTATAGGACTAAAGAAGTTATAGCTACTATAACTGTAACAAGACCCAAGAGTAATCATAGTACTAATATAATTAACGGCATAGATCAAATGTGGATGTGTAGTACAAGAATGACATAAAATGTAATCTACAAGTGCCCATTCTCAATAAGTCATCTTTATGACCCAAACGAATCCAAATCATATTTATCAAAACCTTATACTAAACTGCAGTGGTAAATCATGATTCAACTTTATGACTCTAAATGGAGTCCACGTCATATTTACAACAACCAAATACAAAACGACAATAGTAAATATAACATTCATATGTCAAATAAAGTCAAAATCATACACACATATAAGAAAAACTAAAGTATATACAATGAGCCAAAAATATATATTTATGAACAAAGAGTATCACACAAAATACATATTCCTACACAATGGGTACTTCATCAAAAGGAAGAACCCCATTCAACACATGCTAATGAAATACCTTGGGTGGTAAACCCTTGGTGAGTAGATCCGCTAACATGAAATCTGTTCTTATATGTTCTATCATTATTTGACCATTTTGAACTCTTTCTTTAACCGTCAAAACTTTTATGTCAATGTGTTTAGACTTTAACAAACTACAGTTATTCTTGGAATACAATTCTACAGCTTTGTTATCATAGTTGATCCTCAATGGCCTATCAATGCATCCAATGATTTGTAACTCTGTGATAAGATTTGCATCCATATCCCATGGTTGGAAGCTTCAAAACAGGCTATGAACTCTGCTCCATGGTAAAAGTGGCTATTAGTGTCTGCTGATACTTTTCCATGATATAGCTCCTTCAGCCAACATGAAGACATAACTTGAAGTGGATCTCCTTCTATCTAAGCATCAAGTAAAATCAGAGTCTGAGTTTTCAACGATCTCCAGATGATCTGATCTCCGATATATGAGGATGTAATCCTTCATTCTTTGCAGATACCATAGAACCCTCTTTAGGGCTTTCCAATGCGTTGGTCTAGGGTTACTCAAATATCTGCCCAACATCCCCACAATGTACACAAGATTCGGACGCATACATACTTGAGCATACATCAAACTCCCTATTATTCATGCATAGGAGAATTCCTGCATTTTCTTGATCTCAAGTTCATGATGTGGACATTGATGCAAGCTAAGTTTATGACCCTTTTCCATCGGAGTGTCACCAGGAGCACAATTCTATATATCATGTCAAATGAGCACATTTTCTATATAGGCCTTTTGTAATATTCCAAGTGTATACCTTGAATGATCACGAATAATCTGTATGCCTAAAACAAAAGATGCTTCATCAATATCCTTTATTTCAAATTCACCGGATAGAAATGACTTGCTTTCTAATAGTAGATTCATACCATTGCTTGCAAGCAATATATCATACACGTAAAGAATAAGTATAATAAACTTGCTCCCATTGAACTTGATATACAAACACTAATCAACTAGATTCTCCTTGAAAACATATGAAGAAACCACTTGATCAAATTTTTGGTATCATTGATGAGATACCTGTTTTAAACCATAAATGGACTTCCTTAGTTTACATACTAAGCGCTTTGAGTCATCTAAGTTCTCTGGTTGCACCATGTATATAGTTTCTTCAATGTTTTCATTGAGAAATATAGTCTTAATGTTCATTTGGTGTAGCTCTAGGTCAAAATGAGCTACAAGTGCCATGATTACCCTAAGGGAGTCTTTTATCAAAACCGGTAAAAAAAGTCTCCTTGTAATCGATGTCCTCCTTTTGAGTGAATCCCTTGGCGACTAGGCGTGCCTTATATTTTTCAACATTGCCATGTGAATCATGTTTGGTTTTAAATATTCATTTAGAACCAACAAGTTTCACACCTTCAAGCAATTCTACAAGTTCTCAAACGTCGTTGTCCACCATAGACTTCATCTCTTCCTTCATGGCATTGATCCATTTTTCTAGATGAGGGCATTGTTTGACTTCTTGGAATGATGTGGTTTCATCTTCCAACCCAATGTCAAATTCATACTCTTGGAGATAAACATAATCACGAGAGATCATGGATCTTCTCTCTCTAATGGATCTTCTCTCTCTAATGGATCTTCTTTGTGCCACTTGATCTTGAGGTGATTGGGAGTCATTCTCAACAATGGGAGGGAATACCTCTATTTGAAATGATGCACCATCCAAATGCATTGGGGGTGACATGGGAACATCATGGCCAACTACCCCTTCTAGTTGTGCAACTTCAATCATATGTGGAACGGTAACCATTTCACTATCAGCTGCATTAGTAGTCACCATATCAGGATCACTAATATTTTCCTCAAATGATATTTCACTAGCTTTATCACTCCCACTATCCTCAATAAATTTGGCATTACTCATCTTTAAAAAGAATCTATTCAAGGGGTTATAGAACTTGAAACCTCTTGAGTTTTTAGAGTATCCTACAAAATGACAACTAAAAGTTCTTGAGTCCAATTTTCTTTCGTTAGGCCTATAGGGTCTAGTTTCAGCTGGACAACCTCAGACATGTAGATGCATAAGACTAGGCGCTCTACCTGTCCACAACTCGTATGAGCTTTTCATTACTACCTTACTAGGAACTTTATTGAGTAGGTAAACTACAGTCTTGAGTGCTTCACCCCACAAGGACTCCGATAGAGAAGAAAATACAATCATACTTCTCACCATGTCCTTAAGGGTTTGATTTTGTCGCTCTACTACACCATTTTACTGAGGTGTCCCAGGTATGGTGTATTGTGCCACAATAACGTACTCAGCAAGGTAATCCATAAATGGCCCAGGATGTTGTTCACCTGATCCGGCAGATCTACTATAGTATTCACCATCGTGGTCTGATCTTACGACCTTAACCTTCTTACCAAGTTGATTTTCAACTTCGGCTTTGAAGGTTTTGAACATATCTAGAGATTGTAACTTCTCATGAATAAGGTACAAGTCTCCGTATCAAGAATAATCATCTATAAAGCTTATAAAATATGATTGACCATTCCAAAAAGCCTAAGGAAATGGTACATATATATCCGTATGTATAAGCTCTAAGACTCCATTACACCACCTTGAATCCTTATTACTTTTGTTAGTTGTTTTCCCCTTGATATACTCAATGCAGATTCCAAAATCTGACACATCAAGGGAATTGAGAATTCCTAGTAACATTAACTTTTCTGGGCATTGTTTAGATATATGCTCTAAACACCTATGTCACAACATGGATGAATTCTCATTTGTCACTCCACGCTTCACACCTATACATGCAACATAAAATTATCCATATAAGTTTCAATATCCAATCGATATAGTTTGTTAATCAAGGAACCAGTACCATACAAGATAGAATTTTAAAAAATACTAAACTTTTTATTTCCAAATGAACAAGTGTATCCGGATTTATCCAACACATGAAATAGAAATTAAGTTCCATTTAAAAGACAACACTATAAAAGTATTTTTTAAATTCAAAAGTGCATTGTTCTCCAAACAAACTCTAAAGACACCTATTGTCTCTACTTTTGCCTTCTTGCCTATTCCGGTATAGATGAATATTTCTGCATCAATTGGCATTCAGCTCGTGAGGTAACCTTGCATATTTAAACTTATGTGAGTAGTTGCACTAGTATCTATCCATCAAGTGTTATTAGGTACAGTAGCTAAGTTTGTTAGGGTCGATTTGTAGCTAGAGAGGGTGAATAGCTCATCGCGCTTCATTGTCTTACTTTGATGATGATGATATACAGCGGAAATACACACAAAGTACACACACAATGCTAATGCTAGAATTTACTTGGTATCTACCTCAAGAAGAGGTGACTAATCCAAGGATCCGGCCCTCACTCACTCATCCACTAATAAAACACTCCTTCTCGGTAACTACCGAAGGAGAAGAAGCCTTGTACAACCTCTCAATACAAGAAGAAAGAAAAACAAGCTTATATAATACAAATCTTACAAGATTTACAAAATCCTAGATTGCTTCTCCATGTGTGGAACGCCTCTTGACCTTGGAAGTGCAACAACACTTTACTCCAAGAAGCTTTAAGATCTAGTGGGAACCTATGAGAAATAGTCACAAGAAGTGGAGAGGAAGAGATACGGAGGAAGACGCTTGACAACGGCTTTATCCTGTGCAACAGTCGTCTCCCAATCGATCAGTCGATTTGGGGAGGCTGAATCGATCGGCTGATCGATTCAGCCTTCTTCTGTGCTCTCTGGAAAATGGCATGAATCGATTGCTCAATTGATTCGGCTCTCTCGCGTCACACACGATTTCCAGCCCCCAATCGATCGCCTGATCGATTGGCGGTGCCCAATCGATCGACTGATCGATTGGCGGTACCCAATCGATCTACTAATCGATTAGGGACTGTTTAGTACTTAGCATATTTAAGTACTTAGCTTGAAAAAAATACTTAGTTAAAAACCTTGATAAGTTCAGTACTTAGCTTTAAGGGAGGTGGAAAGAGGTACAGGTAAGTACTTAAAAAATTTCATAAAAAACAAAGTCAAGTTGAAAATAATTTTTAATAATTTCAAAAGCAAGGTGAAAATTATTATTATTATTATTATTATTATTATTATTATTATATTTTTTAAAAAAAACTATTAAAACTAGCTTGGTTTAATTTAAAAAAAATCTTTTTCCACTCCTCCTTAATTAATGCCAGCCAAGAAGGATTAAAGTCATAGAGTCCAAGCAAAAAAAAACCTAAAGATCATTATTCATTTTCCTAATTTTCCATCTCACCCATTTTAGATTATCAAGCATGTTCAGCTTATGAGTTAGCGTGAGACAGAGTTAACGTTATCTTGATTTTACCAATATTTAAAAATATTAAAATTGAAATTTAGAATATAAGTTTGAATAAAATTTAGAATATAACTTTATCTTGATTTTGTTGCACCACAAGAGGTTATAGAACAATAACCTGTTCAAGTAGCACTCGCCCAGATGTCTCGTATGCGTTAAGCATGACGAGCAAATACCAGTCAGATCCAGGTGAAGGTCACTAGACAGCAGTCAATAATATTCTTAAGTACTTGAGAATGACTCAAGATTATTTCTTGATCTTTGGAGGCGATGAAGAGTTCGTTGTAAAGGGTTACACCGATGCTAGCTTCCAAACTGACAAGGATGATTATAGATCGCAATCAGGGTATGTATTTTGCTTAAATGGTGGTGTTGTGAGCTGGAAGATTTCAAAGCAGGACACAGTCGCTGATTCTGTAACGACCCGGCCCCTCGGCCCCTTGGGCGGCCCAACTGGCGGCCCATTTGGAGGTCCCTTGGGCGGCCCAACTGGCGGCCCATTTGGCGACCCCTTATGTCGTCGACCGACGACCCTCGACCGTACCATTACTCACTAGGTATTCCCACCTCGGCACTCACTTGGCTACCAGGATTCATAAACTCTAGTACTTAGCCTGGAGATCAAGAGTTCGAATCCTGGGGAAGGCAAAAATCCACTGGCCAGAGGTAGGAAGACCTAGTGAGTAACGGTACGGCCGGCCGCCCAAGGGACCGCCAAATGGGCCGCCAATTGGGTCGCCCGAGGGGCCAAGTCATTATAATAAAAAGACGCCTTTTTATTGTAACGACCTGGCCCCTCGGCCCCTTGAGCGGCCCATTTGGCGACCCCTTATGTCGTCGACCGACAACCCTTGGTCGTGCCGTTACTCATTAGGTCTTTCCACCCCTGGCCAGTGGATTTTTGCCTTCCCCAGGATTCGAACTCTAGATCTCCAGGTTAAATACTAGAGTTTATGAATCCTGGTAGCCAAGTGATATCAAAGCCATGGTCTAGACCAGATGCCATGTGGAGCGGCCTTGAACGAAGTTGAGGGTGGGCCCGGAGTAGGTCAGGATGACCGGATATTCGTGGGAGGCCTGGAGCAGGTTAGGGTGATCGAATACTTGTGCAGAAGCAAGTAGGTCAGGGTGACCAGATGCTCGCAAGGGAGGCCCGAAGCAAGTCAGGGTGACCAGATACTCACGGGGAGGCCTGAAGCAGGTTAGGGTGACCGGGTACTTGCGGTGAGGCGAGTAGGTCAGGGTGGCCGGATGCTCGCAGGTAGGCCCGGAGTAGGTCAAGATGACCGGGCGCGGATGCTTGCGAGAAGGCCCAGAACAGGTCAGGATGACCGGAAGCTCGCGGGGAGGCCCGGACCATGAGAGTAATTATGGTCCTTCGTTTGAGGGGATGATTGTTGGGGTTCAATCAAAGTCCCACATTGGAAAGATTTGGTAAAGATCATGGGGTTAAAAGGATGCATGATATCTCCATTGGTATGAGACCTTTTGGGTAGAGCCCAAGAGCAAAGCCATGAGGGCCTAGGCCCGAAGTGGACAATATCATGTCATTGTGGAGATATGTGGACATCCTTTGGCACAACAGATGGTATCAGAGCGACCTTGCGACCGTGAGTGCCCCTGTGGCAGGAGCACCCAGGGCACCACCTAGCGAAGGAGATTCTGGGATTTGTCTGTGGTGTGATTCGTGATTACACAACGAGGACGTTGTGTCTTTAAGTGGGGGTGATTGTAATACCCCGATTCTGAGATTCTGGTTAAGTATGGCTTAAAAAGGTTAGATGGTACTATCCATATCACCAAGGTGTACCTTCCTTTTCGGAAGCCTAAACTTAAGAACTCCAAAGTTAAGCGTGCTTGGCTTGGAGAAATATGAGGATGGGTGACCTCCTGGGAAGTTTTCCAGGATGCGTATGAGTGAAGACAAAGCACGTTGAAGGACCTCCGATGGTTTGTGGAGCTAGTCATCAACCCGATGGGCAATTCTAGTGGCGTTCCCGGTTCGGTCCAGGTGGGGCCCGCCGGGGCCGGCCCGTTACAGATTCTACAACAGAAGCCGAGTACATTGCTGCATCAGCTGCAACAAAGGAGGTTGTTTGGATTAGGAAGTTCATTACAGAGCTTGGTATTGTTCCTAGTGTAGGAAACCCAATAGACCTCTATTGTGATAACAATGGGGCTATTGCACAGGCTAAGGAACCTCACTCTCATCAGAGATCCAAACACATACTCCGGTGATTTAATCTCATCCGAGAGATCATCGATAGAGGAGATGTGAGAATATGCAGAGTCCCGACCGATGCTAACATTGCGGATCCCTTAACCAAGGCTTTGGCACAAGGAAAGCATAATGGTCACACTAGGTCAATGGGTATTCGATATCTCAGTGATTGGCACTAGTGCTAGTGGGAGATTGTTAATATTATCCCTAGTACCAATTATGAGATGATTGTAAAGGGCTCATTTTGTATCATATATCACTATTAATAAAAAGGCAAAGGTTATGGTTATTATATTTATTGCAGTTCAGTGCCGATTGAATAAATATAATAATATCCTTGGGTAGTAGGTTCTTATCTACAATATCAATTGGTTGAATTGATAGTGAGATATTGTAGAGAACACTACTCTTAACTATTCCTAGTCGAGCATTAATATACAAGGACAATATTAATGCATTAAGATTAGCATGTAGGTCAACGGATGACTTGATCTCACAAGTTATGGATATGAGATATCAAGTTGACACATGGGTATATATTAGAGAATATATACTGAATGACCCATCATGAGAATATTTCATGGATCGTCGTATGAGTGTCATAAACATTCTCATGTGACTATTGGTATGAATAGTCCTTAGACCTGAAGTCACTATGGTTCCCTACATAAGGAGTTGTATACTTTGGTATCATCAAACGTCACCCGTAACAGGGTGGACTATAAAGTCGATCACTGGGTATGCAATGAATTATGTGGAAGGATATGAGTGATGTAGATGGGATCTATCCCTTCCATATGACAGAAGCGATATTTGTATGCCCCTTGATTAGTACGACACTAGAAAGCATGGCCATGCGTAAATAAGTCGATATGAGATATTGAGCTTATTTGATTAAGTGTGTCTACTTGGAGATCAAGAAACACAAAGATTGATAAGATGATGACACAATCTATGCCTCATTGATCAATCTAGATATCAAGGATAGAGGGACCAAGTCATACAATATGATAGCCACGGAAAGGTTAGGTCGGATCACAACTTTCTCGTCACTTGGGTAGCAATGATGCCTTGCTAGATGCCACTCATTGTTTATGTATCACAAATGTTGATTTGGATACATTGCCAATGTTACGAGAGCCTACAGGGTCACACACAAAGAACAAGTAGAAATGGAGAGAGGTTCATATGATGGATCATTGGATTAAGTGTAATCCGAATTGGGCTTGTTGAGTTAGACTCAAGTGGATCCAATCATTGGATTGAGTCGAATTACATGGGAATCAATGGGTTAGACTCATTGGGTGAACTTGAGTTCACCAAGGAAGTTGAATGGTCAAAATTGAACCATTGGATTGAATGGTTAATTTTGAGCCATTGGGTTAGAAGATGAAAGGTCAAAACTCTTGGTATTCCATGAGATAGATATAAATATCATTTTGAATGATATTTTTGATAAGATTTTCATTAGATGAGAAGGTGAAAAGTTTCCTTTGCTTCTTCTTCCTCATTCTCTTCTTGGCCGAAACACATTAATGTTGGTGCAAGTTACACCAAAATCAAACCTGAGTTTTGATGTTGTCAAAGGTTCAAGTTAAGTCTTGTTATGATCTAACAAGTTGACTGAGTGTGCAGGATGTTTACTCAACCAGAAAAGTCCTAGCTGGAGGCTAGGCGGAGAAATCTTAGTAGATCGTGGAACCCAGGTGCAAGTCCAAGCAGGTCAAAGGGACCCGACGCTTGGCGGTGTGATCGAGAGGTCTGGAGGACCGAAGATCAAAAAGAAAAGTCCTGGGGAGCCGATCAAGGCTGAGTGAAAAGTCCAAACTAGATTGGAGGATCTAAGCTTGGCAGGTAGGTTGAAGTAAACAACTAGAGGAGCGACAGGGAGGTCCGGTTCCCGAAGGGAACAACCTTAGGTCGCTGATCCAACTGAAGAAACTAGGAAGGTTTCAAAGTTGAGATCAAGATAGTTCTACTGTCTTACATTTTATTCCTGCTTTATATTATTGCTCTAACATCTGTTTTGCAGGAAAGTTTTTTTTCGTAACACTGTGATGTAGGTTCAACTGGATCGGTCAACTGAACCAGTGGTTCGGTCGACCGATCAAAGCAAATTTAAAGCAATAATTCAGTTCAGAACATATCAGACCAGAGTCCGGTCAAAGCATGATCGGTCGACCGAAAAGTAAGATCAGTCGACCGAACCAGGGTGACTCAGCAAAGGACAGCTCATCAGCAGCGATTAGCAATCCGCAAGAAAGAAAAAAAGCTTATCAGTCGACCGAACTAGAGGACCGGTCGACCGATCCAATCAGCATTAAATAGCATTAAAAGAAGATCTCTGGCAGATTTCGACGAACAAGGAAAAGGCTTGTTCGGTCGCCCGAAAAGATGGTTCGGTCGACCGAACCATTAAAGACCAGTAAATGCAAAAGATTGAGCCACTTTGAAGTTCATCCAGGAAGGAAGGGAGCGGGTTTGGCCGACCGAACAGTGGGATCGGTCGACCGAACCTCCAGTACACCTATAAAAACAGGCTCGAAGACAGAGGCGAGATTGAATTTCTGATCCTCTTCAATTCTTCTCTCTGCGTACGGATTGTGCTACAAGTCATCGACTCTGCAAATCTTCTCCGTCCGGAAGTACCGACCGAGCTTCAACCTACACACATAATTGTCAGTATATTTTCATATTGTACTTAATTTCAATAAGATAGTAGGATTGTTACTATCTTATTCTATTGTACTTGTACGATCTGCTTCTCTCCGAGGATTTTGGAGAGAAGGGTTATGGTGATTTGCCCATCGGTGCGGTCAAGGACCGCGGACCTTCAAGTAGGAGTCGAGCTAGGCTCCGAACGAAGTAAAAGAACGTGTCTCTTTGTTTAATTTCCGCTGCTTAACTTTTTTTTAAAAAGGATAAAGAAAAGTTTTAAAAAGCGATATTCACCCCCCTCCCTCTATCGCAAGTTTCCGATCTATCAATTGGTATCAGAGCCGGTTAGCTCTGAAATTTCTTAACCGATTTTCAAAGCAATTTTTAAAACTCTTTTCTTTTCTTTTAGAAATATTTTTTTTCTTCTCAAGCACTACTATTCCCAAGATGAAAGTCTTTGAAATTTTTTTTGTCTTGTAATTCCTTCTTGCAAGGATGTCGAACTCGTATCAAGAAGGTTACAATATCGTAAGGCCTCCACTGTTCAAAGGAGAGAACTTTAGTTATTGGAAAAATAGATTAGAGTGCTACTTGAAGTCCGACATCGAGCTCTGGTTTACAATCCTAAAAGGTTACACTCTGCCGACAAAAGACGGAACAACTTTAGAACCAGAAGAATGGACGCCTCAAATGATCAAGAAGGCTCAACTGAATTACAAGGCGATCAACACCATTCAGTGTGGGCTCACAATGGAGGAGTTGAACCGAGTCAGTCCCTACGACAACGTCAAAGAATTGTGGAACTCACTAGTCAAACTACACGAAGGAACCGACGACTCGAAGGTAAACAAAAGGGATTTACTTTTAAACAATTTATTTAATATAAAAATATTTCCTGGAGAGACGGCCTCGAAACTACACGCTCGTCTGAAGGACATACTTAACGGCCTCCACCTAATCGGACACAACCTGGAAAACCACGACACGATAAGGTACGCTCTGAATGCCTTTCCGAGGAATGCTTTGTGGGCATCAATTGTAGATGCATACAAAGTTTCCAAAGATCTTTCAATTCTTAAGTTAGACGAGTTATTTTGTGAATTGGAATTACACGAGCAGTCTAACACAAGCCATGTCGAGAAAGGTGTAGCGTTGTATGCAGGTTCAAGCAAGGAAACAAAATCAAAAATGAAGATCGAGTCAGAAAGCGAATCAGACTCTGACTCAATGAATGAAGAAGAATTAGTCAACATGGTCCGAAGGTTGTTGACTAAGAAGAAGTTTAGAAGAAGCACCAAGAAGACCCCACCGAACCAGATCCAAAACAAATCAGAAATGATCTGTTATGGATGCAACAAGAAGGGACATTTCAAAAATGAATGCCCAAATCGGAAAGAAGAAAGACCCAAATCAACAAGACGAAAGAAGGCTCTTCAAGTGACATGGGACGAAACTTCTTCCGACGAATCCGACGCAGAGCAAACGAAGCACTCGATCCATCTTGCATTTATGGCAAGAAATGAAGATTCCGGGTCCGAGTCCGACGAAGAGTACGAATCCGAGATTGACATCGAGTCCGACAAAAGCAACGGATCAGAAGATCCAAATATGGTAACAATTTATTTCAAGTCTAATTTACTTAAAGTAGTTAAATGTTTGTTTAAAAAATTATCGAAATCTGAAAAACAAAATAACTTGTTACTTAAGGAAATAGACCACCTTAAGCAACAAGTTAACTTGAGTGACTCGACTAATCGAGTTCAAGTAGGAACTTCAACTCAAGTTGAAAAACTTGAGGAAGAAAATTCTGATTTGAAAGGTCAAGTCGAGCGACTCAAGAAAACGTTGGAAAGGTTCGAAATGGGATCCCAGTGTCTAAATATGGTACTTGGATCGCAACGAGCCGTGTACAATAAATCAGGACTCGGTTACAAACCCAAACAAACAAAAAAATCATACTTATCCTTAATCAGTCAAAATACTAGAAGGCAAGTCCAAGCATGGGTTCAGACAAAACTTTTAACCAAACAAATTGAACCAACTCTATACTTGGTCCCTAGGAGTCAAATTCATTACTTCGATAGACCTTATCTAAGCTATGACTCAGGGGGAGCAAGTAGAAAAATAATAAAACCAACTTGATTAACCAAACTCAATACTTAGGATTAGGTTTATTTTCTTCTTAGAACGGTTAGATGAAAAAGGTTTACCAAACCCTACAACATAGCATCGAAATGGATTTGGATGATAGTACGTCAAGGAAACTTTGTCGAAGGCATGTCTAGGCTGAATATGGAATTCTACCTGGTGCACTAGACTTAATGGATCTGACCAAAGCTACCCCAGTCAAACATGGGTTTGTTAGACCAAAATTTAGTATTAAGTTTTTTGGGCGGGAACAGTTTGGAAGTCTTCAGCAAGTGGTTCACCGTTGATACACAAGAAGGTCATAAGCCTCGCCACTGAACTGAAAGCTTATCCTTATGAAGCATGCTTGATTAACCCAAAGCTAAGTTTGAATCTAACATGGGTTCAATAACCTTTTTCAAACATAATTAAATTCAAACCTAATTAATTATCAAACCTAATTATCAAAACAAATTCAAACTTAAGCCTAATTAAATTCATACCTAATTAAAGTCAAACCTAATTAATTATCAAACCTAATTAAATTCAAACTTAAATTCAAACTTAATTATCAAACCTAATTAAATTCAAACTAAAATTCAAACTTCATTATCAAACTTAATTATCAAACCTAATTAAATTCAAACTAAAATTCAAACTTAATTTTCAAACCTAATTAAATTCAAACTTAATTATCAAACCTAATTCGAACTTAATTTAAAAACTTTTTAAAAAATTATTTAAAAACTTAATTTAAAACTTATTAAAAATTATTTTAAAACTTAATTAAAAACTTTTTAAAAATTTATTTTAAAACTTAATTAAAAACTTTTTTAAAAAATTAAAAACTTTTTAAAAATTTATTTTAAAACTTAATTAAAAACTTTTTAGAAATTATTTTAAAACTTAATTAAAAACTTATTAAAAATTATTTTAAAACTTAATTAAAAACTTTTTTAAAAATTATTTTAAAACTTATTTAAAAAACCTTTTAAAATTTATTTAAAAACCTTTTAAAATTTATTTAAAAACCTTTTAAAATTTATTTAAAAACCTTTTAAAAATTATTTTAAAACTTAATTAAAAACCTTTTAAAAATTATTTTAAAATTTATTTTAAAACATTTTTAAAAATTATTTTAAAACTTAATTAAAAACCTTTTTAAAAATTATTTTAAAACTTATTTAAAAAACCTTTTATAAATTATTTTAAAATTTATTTTAAAACCTTTTTAAAAAATTATTTTAAAACTTATTTAAAAAACTTTTAAAAATTATTTATTTAAAAAAAATTTAAAATTTATTTAAAAACCTTTTTAAAAAATTTGTTTAAAACTTATTTAAAAAACCTTTTAAAAATTATTTATTTAAAAGCTTTTTAAAAATTATTTTAAAACTTAATTAAAAACTTTTTAAAAATTTATTTTAAAACTTAATTAAAAACTTTTTAAAAAATTTTAAAACATAATTAAAAACTTTTAAAAAATTTATTTTAAAACTTAATTAAAAACTTTTTAAAAATTATTTTAAAAGTTAATTAAAATCTTTTAAAAATTATTTTAAAACTTAATTAAAAACTTATTAAAAATTTGTTCAAATTAATTAAAATTATTTTAAAAATTAATTAAAAACCTATTTAAAACTTAATCACTTTACTTGACTCGAACATTAAATAATAAATATTGAATGCATTTCAATCAACTAAATTTCAAAACAACTTACTCACTTAATTCTTTAACCACACTTTGGTTTCATCCTACATTTTGTAGGAATCCAAAGCTCTGGATAAATGGACCTTGGATAGCCGCTGCTCCAGACACATGACTGGGGATCAGTACAAATTTACCAATATTGAATTCAAAAACTTAAGGTCAGTTGCCTTTGGAAACAATGGCAAGCTAAAGGTAATTGGTACAGGTGAAATTCAATTACAGTCCAACATTTCAATTAAAAAGGTTTTACTTGTTGAACGTTTTAATTATAATTTGCTTAGTATAAGTCAACTTTGTGATTCAGGATTTAAGGTTAAATTTTTATCTTCTGAATGCTTAATAAGTTACAATGACTCAACTAATTAATATATTACTAAAAGGCTTTAGAGATAAAAAATATATACTCTATTCATCTACCTAAAACAATTTCCAAATGTTTTCTAACAAATAATGATGAAACTTGGTTATGGCATAGGAGATTAGCTCATACTCACCTTAGAAATTTATTAAAATTAAGCAAACATGGTTTAGTAAAAGGTTTGCCAAAATTAGGGAATCCTATAAATAAATTTTGTAGTTCTTGTCAACATGGAAAACAAATTAAAACAACTCATAAACTTACAAATAAAAATATAACAAATAGAATACTTGAACTAATACATTTAGATTTATTTGATTCTCATGGAATAAAATCTTTGAATGGAAATCTTTATTACTTGGTAATCATTGATGACTACTCTAAATATACTTGGGTAAAATTCCTATCTAATAAAAGTGAAACCTTTGAAACATTTAAGCATTTTTGTAAACAAGTAGAAAATGATAAAGAAATTAAAATTAAAAAAAGAAGAAGTGATAATGGAGGAGAATTCAAAAATCAAAACTTTAACAATTTTTGCCTAGAAAATGGCTATCACCATGAGTTTTCATGCCCTAAAACTCCACAACAAAATGACTTAGTTGAACGTAAGAATAGAACCTTACAAGAAGCTGTCCGAACAATGTTGAATGAATATAATATACTAAAATATTTTTGGGCTGAAGCTGTTAATACAGCTTGTTATGTCTAAAATTGAATTATAATTAATAAAAATCACAATAAAACATCTTATGAAATTTATTTCAATAAAATACCTAACATAAAATATTTTAAAGTTTTTGGTTGTAAAGTTCACATTTTAAATATTAAAGATCACTTGGGCAAATTTACTTCAAAAACTAATCAAGGAATTTTTCTTGGGTATTCATCTACAAGTCGGGCCTATAGAGTTTACAATAAATCTACTTTGAAAATTGAGGAAACAACAAATGTAACCTTTAATGAAAATGATCACATTTCAATTAATGAACATGGTTCAAATCCTAATCATCCAGTTAATCAAGAAGAAGAAGAGGAATTAACAAACCCCAAACAACCTGATAATTCTAATCCAAGAATAATAAAATCTAACCCTAACTATCCAGTTAACCAAATCATAGGAAATCCTAAATTAAGGGTTCAAACAAGATCTGCTTTTAGAAATCTAAGTCAAATAGCATTAATATCTAAAATTGAACCTAAAAACGGAAGTGATGCATTTACTAAACCTGACTGGATAATTGCGATGCAAGAAGAATTAAATCAATTTGAAAGGAACCAAGTTTGGGATCTAGTAACTCCACCGAAAGGAAAAATAATTATAGACACCAAATGGATATTTAGAAATAAATTAAACGATCAAGGTGAAATCATAAAGAATAAAGCTCGTCTAGTAGCCAAGGGGTTTAGTCAAGTCGAAGGACTAGATTACGATGAGACTTATGCCCCGGTAGCCAGACTTGAATCAATTAGAATGTTGCTCACTTATGCAGCATTTAAAGGTTTCAAATTATACCAAATGGATGTTAAATCTACTTTTTTAAATGGATACATTAAGGAAGAAGTCTACGTAAGTCAACCACCCGATTTTGAGGATATAGTAAACCCAACCTATGTCTTTAAGCTAAAAAAGGCATTATATGGCCTAAAACAAGCACCTAGGGCTTGGTATGAAAGACTATCTAGCTTCTTAAAATCTAAAGGGTTTAAAGAAGGACAAATTGATCCTACACTATTTATAAAAACTTTTAATTTAGACATTTTCATAGCACAAGTTTATGTTGATGATATTGTATTCGGTTCAACAAACTCACAATTCTTAAATGAATTTGTAACCTTAATGGAAAATGAATTTGAAATGAGTTTAGTTGGTGAATTAAATTATTTCTTAGGTCTTCAAATTATACAAACTAAAGATGGTAGCTATGTACATCAAACTAAATATACAAAAGATCTTATTAAAAAATTTGGTATGGAAAAATCAAAAGAAAGTAAAACTCCTATGGCAAGTAACATTAACCTTAATAATGATGAAAATGGTAAACTTGTTGACTTAAAGCTTTATAGAAGCATGATAGGAAGTTTACGTTACCTAACTACAAGTCGACCCGACATTTTATTTGCAGTTAGTATGTGTGCCCGTTACCAAACTTGTGCGAAAGAGTCCCATTTGTCCTTGGTTAAACGAATTATTAAATATTTAAAAGGAACTGTCAATGTAGGAATTTGGTACCCTTCACATTTTGACCTAGTCGGATATTCTGATTCCGATTATGCCGGGTGTAAGTGTAACGACCCGGCCCTTTGGCCACTTGGGTGGCCCTTGCGGTGGCCCACTGGCGGCCCCTTTGCCTTCCCCAACATTCGAACTCTAGACCTCCAGGCTAAGTAGTAGAGTTTATGAATCCTGGTAGCTAAGTGAGCAGCTCACTTGGCTACAAGGATTCATAAACTCTACTACTTAGCCTGGAGGTCTAGAGTTTGAATCCTGGGGAAGGCAAAAATGTAACGCCCCTCCCTTCCCCTCGCCTCGGGAAGGGGGCGAAGGGACGGAGGTTACTTGAAAACATACGTACATGGCAGCGAAAGTAAATAATGTTTTTTTTTTAAACAAATTAAACTAACTTAAGAATATAATCATGTTGTCATAGAAACATGCTCATTATCATAAGGTCATATATCCAACATATCATGTTAACATTCATAACTTGATATAACCTCTACTACTTACTACATAATGCATAGCATTTTACTTGAACTAAGCATATTATCAGAGATCATCAAACATAAGTTCATAATGAGTAGACATCAATAAATATCATCCATCATACGTAAAGTTTTAGAACATAGAAACATTAAGTAGATTTATTCCACCATGCCACTACCACACACATTCTTGCCCTTCCTGCTGCTCCCTTTTAATTCAACCATTCCTTTCCTTTGTCTGCAGTACAAGGGAAATTAAACTATAAGCACATAGGCTTAGTAAGATTCTTTCCTACTCACAAAACATGAATCATGCATCTAAATATAAAGTGGTAACATGTTCATTTAACCAACATCTAGATATAAATCTGCATACTAGCATAAAGTGGAGTCATACTCATGTAAGTAAATCATAACATAGCATGTGAGAGTTCATACACAAAGTAATAGCATGATCATCTAGGCATCATAAACTTATTTTTCAGAAAGGAACATCTTACTAAAACATAAAGGAAAACATTTAGCATGAGTAAGCATATGCAAGATGTCCTTTGAAAACATGCATCATGAATTAGTAAGATGTCCTTTGAAAACATATATATCATATAAATACTTAAACATAATCTCATAATGAGGGCACGGCTTGGTACCACATGCATACATAAATGCGCGCATCCTAAGTAGATCCAAGGTAGCAAATCTTGAACCTACTAGGATCTAGGCCCGTTTCATAGACCATCGTCCCTGGTACAAGCCATACAAAGTAACATAACATATCATGTTTCATATCATATCATATCATAGCATATCATGTTCTTGTCCTATCATGGCATATCATATTCTTGTCATATCATGAAGAGTGCTCTTAGTCCCAACTTAAGGGAAGCATCTCTTAGGATTTTCATCATACATAAGCCTTGCATAACATAGTAGCATAAAGTGCACATAACACATAGCATTCCTTAGAGAAAACATAAACATGCATAGTTAGGTTCAAAACTTTTCCCTAAACCTTCCATTTAATCTTGGCCGAACCCTAAAGGTAAGGATCTTAAACTTTGACTACCACAAAAAGCATGAAAACTTAAACTAATCATAAACAAGGGATCATACATCATGATGGGGCATAAACAAGTATGATTAGATTTCAAAACCTTTCTCTAAGCCTTATGTTCATCCTTGGCCAAAACCTAAGGTAAGGTTCTAGGTTTTGTTTATACAACATGTAGCATGAAAACTTAACTAACAACATATAATAGATCATACATCATGAAGAAGCATAAACAAGCATGATTAGATTTCAAAACCTTGCTCTAAGCCTTATGTTCATCCTTGGACGAAACCTAAGATAAGGTTCTAGGTTTTGTTTATACAACATGTAGCATGAAAACTTAACTAACAACACATAATAGATCATACATCAGAAGAAACACAAACAAACATGATTAGATTTCAAAACCTTGCTCTAAGCCTTATGTTCATCCTTGGTCGAAACCTAAGGTAAGGTTCTAGGTTTTGTTTATACAACATGTAGCATGAAAACTTAACTAACAACACATAATAGATCATACATCATGAAGGAACACAAACAAACATGATTAGATTTCAAAACCTTGCTCTAAGCCTTATGCTCATCCTTGGCCGAAACCTAAGGTAAGGTTCTAGGTTTTGTTTATACAACATGTAGCATGAAAACTTAACTAACAACACATAATAGATCATACATCATGAAGGAACACAAACAAACATGATTAGATTTCAAAACCTTGCTCTAAGCCTTATGTTCATCCTTGGCCGAAACCTAAGGTAAGGTTCTAGGTTTTGTTTATACAACATGTAGCATGAAAACTTAACTAACAACATATAATAGATCATACATCATGAAGGAGCATAGACAAGCATGATTAGGTCTTAAAATTTTACTCTAAGCCTGGTATTCCATCTTGGCCGAAACCTCAAGAGTGAGGTTCTAGACTTTTTGTTACAACATGAAGCATAAATTGTAAACTTAACAACCATAAGTGACCACAACTCCTCATCTTGGCCGAAACTTGCAAGGAAATCCCTAAGTTTTCAAAAACTTTTAAACATAAAGCGTATGAGAACTATTGTACTACAGGTGAGGGAATACTTATATCCTCTCGCTTAATTCACTAAGAGAATACCCTTCGCTTCTTGAAACTTTTTCCTAGAAGAACTTCTTTGGCTTGGTTTCGGTAATGGTGAGGGTGAGGTTTTTGATTTTTCGGTGGAGAGAAGAAGGAAGGAAGAAAAGAGAAGAAAAATGAAGTTCTCTTTCCCTTTTTCTTATTTATGTTCAATGAAGGAAGAGGGCAATTCATCTTTTTCCATTAGGGAGGAAGAAGGCAACTCCAACTTTTCCTTCTAAGTCTCCTTCTAAATGAAAGGCCTTCACCTTAACTACAATTCCCCTTCTTTTCCTAACAGCACATCCTTGCTGGGGCTACTGGTTATCACATACATGCATCTAACACAAGGTCCAAGGTTCAAACCTTGGTCATGCCTCTTTTTGGTTTTATTTTTCTTTTATTTTGGAAAAATCCACATAAGGCCTATTTTTTTAATCATGGTAAAATTCATAAAATTCCTAGGGATCCTATGGGTGTTACAAAAAATCCACTGCCAGGGGTGAAAAGTCCTAGTGAGTAACGGCACGGCCAAAGGTCGTCGGTCGATGACATGAGAGGTCGTCAAATGGGTCAACGACATAAGGACCGCCACAAGGGCCACCCAAGAGGCCAAAGGGCCAGGTTGTTACAATAAAAAAGGGCCGAGTCGTTACAGTAAGTTGGATAGAAAGAGTACAAGTGGAGGATGTCAATTGCTAGGTTCGTCTTTAGTTAGTTGGTTTAGCCGTAAACAACAATGTGTTGCCTTATCAACCACTGAAGCTGAATACATAGCAATGGGCGAATGCATAGCTCAATTGCTATGGATGTCACATACATTAAAAGATTTTAATCTAGATTATAAGAATGTAAAAACCTATATTGATAATATAAGTTCTATAAACCTAACTAAAAATCCAGTACATCATTCTAGAACTAAACATATAAAGGTTAAACATCACTTTATTACGGACCATGTGTCAAAATGAAATATTGAACTAAATTATATAGAATCTAAATCTAACTTGGTAGATATTTTTACTAAACCATTACCTGAAGCAGAATTTAGTAATCTAAGACGACAATTAGGAATGTGTTTTATAGAATAGTTTTTCTTTCATTTTAAAAATTATTACTTAATTTATTTTTTCAATATTATTTTTATAAAAACTCCTCTTTCAAAATATTTGTTTTCAAAAACTCTTTCAAATTATTTTAAATTTTTTGGAGTAGCCTAGGTCTTACCGTAGAATTGCATGATCCTATAGTCCTAGGAGCCAGCATCTCACAAGCACAGTAGCATCTCTTGTTTGATAACTTAGAATGGGCAAGATGCTTAGGGCTTAGCCCTAGATTTCATATGCTTATGTCAGTGCATCGCTATAAATCTGGGCTTTAAAACAACATACATGAATCAATTTGGATTAACTAGCTAGTAAAAACCTAATTAGTACTAAATACTCGAATTGACCAACCTGAGTCATCAACTACTATCTTGTGGTAGTTAGCCTTGAACAAAGGTTGGACATTTCATCATAAGAACAAATTTTCCTTAGTTTTCCTACCCATGCTTGGACTTTTAGGAATTTTTCAATTTTAGGGGGAGCTTCAAAACGAGATTTTAAGTTTATATCATTATCAAATTTTTTTACTAAATCATTCTCAAAATAAAATTTTCAAAATGTTTTTCAAAAATTTATTCTTTTCCAAATTTTAACTAAATAAAATTTTCAAATAGCTCTTTTCATTACTAAAACTTTTTCATAAATTTTAACTTATTAAATCTTTCAAATTTTTCAAAATTATTATTGACTTAGTAAAATTTTTAATCCTATTCAAAATTATTTTTTCTACTTAGTAAAATTTTTTTTCAAAATTTAATTTTTTAGTATAACTTCCCTAGTAAAATTTTCAAAATTATTATGCTTCGTAAAGTTTTTCAAAATTTTATTCAAATATGTTTAAAATTTTTACTTAGTAAAATTTTTCAACAATTTTATTCAAAATCTACTTTACTTAGTAAAATTTTTCAAAATTTCATCATTTTTACTTAGCAAAACTTGAAGGTTAAAATTTTACTTGGTTTTTGAATCTACCCCTATTTTTGAAGTGTGTCAAAGGGGGAGAGATAGTGAATTCAGGAGGAGTTGTTTAACTCAGGGGGAGAAAAGTTAAATTGTTTGTTTATTTACTTGTTGCATATGTTTAAACTTAACTTTGAACCTTGGTTGCCAAACATCAAAAAGGGGGAGATTGTTGGTCCAGTTGCACCAGAATCAAACCTGAGTTTTGATGTTGTCAAAGGTTCAAGTTTAGTCTTGTTATGATCTAACAAGTTGACTGAGTGTGCAGGATGTTTACTCAACCAGAAAAGTGCTAGCTGGAGGCTAGGCGGAGAAATCTTAGTAGATCGTGGAACCCAGGTGCAAGTCCAAGCAGGTCAAAGGGACCCGACGCTTGGTGGTGTGATCGAGAGGTCTGGAGGACCGAAGATCAAAAGGAAAAGTCTAGGGGAGCCGATCAAGGCTGAGTGAAAAGTCCAAACTAGATCAGAGGATCTAAGTTTGGCAGGTAGGTTGAAGTAAACAACTAGAGGAGTGATAGGGAGGTCGGGTTCTCGAAGGGAACAACCTTAGGTCGCTGATCCAACTGAAGAAACTAGGAAGGTTTCAAAGTTGAGATCAAGACAGTTCTACTGTCTTACATTTTATTCCTGCTTTATATTATTGCTCTAACATCTGTTTTGCAGGAAAGTTTTTTTTCATAACACTGTGTTGCAGGTTCGACTGGATCGATCGACTGAACCAGTGGTTCGGTCAACCGAACAAAGAAAATTCAAAGCAGTAATTGAGTTCAGAACATATCAGATCAGAGTCCGGTCAAAGCATGATCGGTCGACCGAAAAGTAAGATCGGTCGACCGAACCAGGGTGACTTAGCAAAGGACAGCTCATCAGCAACGATCAGCAATCCGCAGGAAAGGAAAAATGCTGATCGGTCGACCGAACCAGAGGACCGGTCGACCGATCCAATCAGCATTAAACAACATTAAAAGAAGATCTCTGGCAGATTTCGACGAACAAGGAAAAGACTTGTTCGGTCGATCGAAAAGATGGTTCGGTCGACCGAACCATTAAAGACCAGTAAATGCAAAAGATCGAGCCAACTTCGAAGTTCAGCCAGGAAGGAAGGGAGCGGGTTCGGTCGACCGAACAGTGGGATCGATCAACCGAACCTCCAGTACACCTATAAAAATAGGCTCGAAGATAGAGGCGAGATAGAATTTCTGATCATCTTCAAGTCTTCTCTCTGCATACGGATTGTGTTACAAGTCATCGACACTGCAAATCTACTCCGTCCGGAAGTACCGACCGAGCTTCAACCTACACACATAATTGTCGGTATATTTTCATATTGCACTTAATTTCAATAAGATAGTAGGATTGTTACTATCTTATTCTATTGTACTTGTACGATCTGCTTCTCTCCGAGAATTTCGGAGAGAAGGGTTATAGTGATTTGCCCATCGGTGCGGTCAAGGACCACGAGCCTTCGAGTAGGAGTCGAGCTAGGCTCCGAACGAAGTAAAAGAACGTGTCTCTTTGTTTAATTTCTGCTGCTTAACTTTGTTTTTAAAAAGGATAAAGAAAAGTTTTAAAAAGCGATATTCACCCCCCCCCCCCTCTATCGCGAGTTTCCGATCTATCAATCAAGAGTTGCTAGCACAACCTTGTGTGTTTTTCTTCTCCATCTTGTTCAGTTTGTGAGACAAACGAAGGCAAGGCTTGTTCGTGTGGATACCGTAGAGGCGCGAACAATTGATCGTGCTGTGATCCGAGTTGTCAGGAGATCGTGAGCATGCTTCAAAGGTATAACTCTATCATGTCTTTAGATCTAACTTAGTATAAGATTATGTTTCCCTTCGCATGGATCTTCTGGAGGGAATAGGTTTTTCCACTGTGCATTTGCATGTTTAGCAACCTATTCCCTTACAGCATCCCAGTTCTCATATGATATTGGCTTGTCGGCGCCGTCAGTTGGGAGTTCCAGGCCGGTTTTAATGATCATCCATACCTCAAAGTGCGTTTGAAGGTACAACTCCATTCGGCCCTTCCAGTAAACGAAGACCTCTCTAGTGAAGAGCAGAGGTCGGGCTATACTGTAGCCTTCTTGGAGAACCATAAAATCTTACGCGCAAAAAAAAATAGAGAAACTTATCCCAGGACTTGATCCTGGATTAGTAGTGCGGTTTTAAAAGAAAAAAAATAAATTACGATCTCGAGTGGTGTTGCACCAACTTCGAGGAAAACTTCAATTACGAAAAATTGGATCAGAAGCCGGCAAGAATACCAATTCCAATCGACTCCGAAAAACTAAAAATCACCACAAAAATATGCTTGACGGGTGGTTTCACCAAATCGAAGCGACCCCGCTCTGATATCAATTGTTGAATCGAGATGCGCTAGAGGAGGGTGAATAGCTCTCGTGGCTTTCACTTAGAGCTCGTGGCTTTCACTTTTCATTCGTTTCAGAAATCTCAAAATACGCAGCAGAATGGAATTAAAAACAAACGCAAAGAACAAAGGCACCAAGATTTTTTACTTAGTTCGGAGCCTGTGATGACTCCTAGTTCATGGCCCGCACGTAAGAGTGCTTTCGATGGACAAATACTAATCAATTCGGAATAGTACAAAGAATTACAATTGTAGTAAAATAGCTTTCAAAATAAATAGAATACCGACAGCTCTTATGAGAAATTCCTCTGGAAGGAACGCCGTCGGAGCTTTCAAGCGTTGTGGAGGCATTTTTTGCATAGCTCGAAGAAGCAGAAGTTGTTCGTTGTGTTATTTTGCAGCTTCTGGTTGAGGCTCCTTAAATAGGCCATTCCGAGCGCCTGGAACCCCTCCGGATGCCTAGACCATGTGGCACGGCCACTTCGCGTGCGCCACATCAACTGCCCGATAATTTTTGGGTTCGGGGCACCCGGACCAACTCCGGGCGCCCAGACCAGCAGGGGCGCCCGGAACAGTTGGGGGCGCCCGGACCAACTAGGGGCACCCGGATCCCTTCCGGGCGTCCGGACCTGCTTTCTCCAGCAACTTTATTTTCTGCAAAACAAAGTTAGTCCAGGCATAAAATAATATAGAATATAAGAAATGCGACAGCCTCCGACTGTCCGGTTCTGACTTTGAGTTTCGTAGAAACTCTAGGTCGAACCAACGCTTAATGTTCCCTCATTGGGGAATGCGTCCTCACCTACTCCACTCAAGAGAGTATACCTATTGCCAATTGATCCTCCAGACCAACTGGACTTTTACTCGGCGCTCGAGTCTTCCGGTCTTCATGCTAGACGTCCCCTCCATGACCCGTCCAGTCTTCCACCTGGTTCGCGACACCAGGATTTCAACCTAGGGTTACCGCTATAGGACCGTGATCGTTCGATAGAGGGGGGGTGAATATCGATTCGAGAATATCGAGTATAGACGCAGCGGAAAAGTAAAGTAGACACAGTGTTTTTTACTTCGTTCGGAGCCTGTGACGACTCCTACTCGAAGGCTCGTACTCCGTGAGTACTTTCATTGGGCAATCACTATCAATTCGAATATTACAGAGTTAAGTACAAGAATTGACAGATAAAGAAAATATCGACAATAGAATTAAGACAAAACCAGCACTGAGTCGGAGAGCTTTTCGTAGCGTCGCAAGAGCACAGAGCAGCAGATCTTGGATTCTAAGTTCTTAGATTGATGATTCTGAAGCTCCTGCCTGGGGCTTCTTTTATATGTTGCTCTGGGAGCCTAGATTCCTTCCGGGCGCCTGGAATGTGACGTACCTGCTCAAACCGAGATGCTCCACGTGGCGACGACTTGGTTGGATATAATTTGCCTTCCGGGCGCCCGGACCTCCGGGCGCCCGGATCCCCTCCGGCCGCCCGGACCAACTTGTTCCAGAAAACTCCCTTTTCCTGCAAAACAAAGTTAGTCCGAGGTAATATATATCCTGCAACATAGATTGTTAGCACATTTTATAATAGTATGAATTAGCACAAATAGTATGACTTAGATTCCGTCTTTTCGATACCGGAATCTAGTCACGATCTCGACTTAGACATCTGAAATGGATCTAAGCCGGATCGACGCCTAATGTTCCCTTCCCGGGAACGCGTCCTTGCAGTCACTCCCCTCCAGTGACTTACCTCACTTACCTGCTAGACGTCCGGTCAGCCCTTCGACCCGTCTGGACTTCTTGCCAGCTATCCGGTCAGCCCGTCGACCTAGCTGGACTTCTCGCCAAGCGTCCGGTCAGCCCGTCGACCCGCTTGGACTTCTCGCCAGCTATCCGGTCAGCCCGTCGACCTAGCTAGACTTCTCGCCAAGCGTCCGGTCAGCCCGTCGACCCGCTTGGACTTCTCGCCATCTATCCGGTCAGCCCGTCGACCTAGCTGGGCTTCGTGCCAGACATCCGGTCAGCCTGTCGACCTGTCTGGGCTTCTCCTGCACACTCGATCAGAGTGTTAGACAACAACAGACTAACTTAACCTGATTTGTCATTCATCAAAACCTGGGTTAAATCGTTAGTGCTAACCGCACCAACAATCTCCCCCTTTTTGATGGAATGACAACCTGGTTAAGTTAGTGAAAACATATGCAATAAAAAAACAAGCATTTAAAGGGTTTTTAAGTTAGTTTGTATTTTCAATTCTGGTTTAGCTAACTTAACCACCTAACCCTCCCCCTTTGGCATTTATCAAAAATAAGCATGGATCAAGTAAGTATAGACTTTAGTAAAAAAATGTTTAGATAATCTGGGGGAGTTCTAAATTTCAAGATCAAATTTTAAATTTTCAAGTTTCAATTTTGAAATGCTTTTCAAATAAGTTTTCAAAAATTCCAAGACTGAGTTTGAAAATTTTATTTTTCAAAATTGATTGAAAAACACTAGAAAAGTTCAGTTTTCTAGAATACTAGAAAAGTACTAGTTTCAAAATCATGGTTTAAAATACTAGAAAAGTTCAGTTTTCAAGGACTAAGTAAAAAGGATAAAAAGTTTGTGATTTAAAACAAACAATTGTGAGTTGATTTAAGAAATTTTTCACAATTTTAAACAGGTTGATTTTGAAAATTGATTTTTAAACTTTGATTTTCAAAATTAAGTTTAAAATTCGATTTGAAAAACTGAATTAGTTTTATTTCTCCCCCTGAACCTGACATAAAATTTTAAAAATATTTGCTAAATATATTCAAAGTAGAAAAAAAATTGAGGTAGAATTTTATAGAGAGATTTTAAAGAGAAGATTAAAAAATAACACTTAAAGAGATAATTAAAAACCTCCCCCTGAATTTGATACTCCTTTAATTTATTAATCCTCCTTATTTATTACTCCCTCTTAATATAAAATTTTACAACCGTAACATATTTTCGTACCTAAGTGTTTTAGGCGATTGTATAATTATCTTTATAAAATTGTTCATTTAAATTTGACTAAACGTAATTAACGTTAGATTCAGTTGAAATGAGTTAACCTTTAGTGTAATGTTAAGTAAGATAAGTTGTTATTAATTCAATAATTAATCAATATTAATAATTTATTGATTAAATTTTGCTTGATTCAATAATTTAATATAATCTAAATTTTGTATTAATTGATGAAGGTGTTAGTTATAATTTAACTTTTCATTTACTTCCTTTTAAGTTGGATTAACTTAGTTTAAAGTTGGTAGTAATTTGAAGTTAAACTCGTTATTAAACAAGGTTAAGGAAGGTTCAATTTAAGTCAAACTTTAATTATGTTTTAATAAAAATAATTAATATTTTAAAGGTTGATAAAAAAATGAGTTAGAGTAATTTTAATATTTTTACTAAGGTTAAACCTAGGTTCTAATCAAATCAAGCTTAGTTCTCAAATAAAGTGTTAAGTTCTACTTATTAATTACATAATTAAGTTTAAAGTTAAAGTTAACGGAATTTAAGCTTTTAAGTTAGGTGTCTAAGTTTTAAATGAGTTTAAAAGAATTATAATTATTATTATTTTTAAGGGATTTTCTAACAAGATTTTAAAATGATTTTTATAATTATTTAATTAATATACGTTCAATTCAGTTTTGATTTTAGATTAAGATTAATATCAGTGATTAATTTAGGTTTAAGTTTTAAGTTTAAGTTAAATTTTTAAGTTTTAATTTAAGTTTTAATTTTCAGTTAGGTTAAATTAAGTTGAAAAGTAATGTTTAAATTAAGTTTTAATGAGTTTTAATTTGAGATCTAATTTTCAGTTCAGTTAAATTAAAAAATAATTTTAAGGTTAAAATAATGTTTAAGATTAAAAATGAGTTTAAAGTCAAAATAATAATTTTTAAAGTGAAAATAGTCTATAGAAATAATTTATTATTATTACTATTTTTTTTAAGTTAAAAGAATTTTTTAAAGTTTTTTAAAATAATTTTTTAAAAGAGTTTTTAAAATAATTTTTAAAAGAAGTTTTTTTAAAATGATTTTTAAAATGATTTTTAAAAGTGTTTTTAAAATAATTTTTAAAAGAATTTTTTAAAGTTTTTAAAATGATTTTTAAAAGAGTTTTTAAAATAATTTTTAAAAGAATTTTTTTAAAATGATTTTTAAAAGAGTTTTTAAAATAATTTTAAAAAAATTTTAAAGTTTTTTAAAATGATTTTTAAAAGAGTTTTTAAAATAATTTTAAAAAAAAATTTAGAGTTTTTTAAAATGATTTTTAAATGAGTTTTTAAAATAATTTTTAAAAGAAGTTTTTTTTAAATGATTTTTAAAAGAGTTTTTAAAATAATTTTTAAAAGAATTTTTTAAAGTTTTTAAAATAATTTTTTAAAAGAGTTTTTAAAATAATTTTTAAAAGAAGTTTTTTTTAAATGATTTTTAAAAGTGTTTTTAAAATAATTTTTAAAAGAATTTTTTAAAGTTTTTAAATGATTTTTAAAAGAGTTTTTAAAATAATTTTTAAAAGAAGTTTTTTTAAAATGATTTTTAAAAGTGTTTTTAAAATAATTTTTAAAAGAATTTTTTAAAGTTTTTAAAATGATTTTTAAAAGAGTTTTTAAAATAATTTTTAAAAGAAGTTTTTTAAAATAATTTTTAAAAGAGTTTTTAAAAGAATTTTTAAAAGAATTTTTTAAAGTTTTTAAAATAATTTTTTAAAAGAGTTTTTTTTTAAAATAATTTTTAAAAGAAGTTTTTTAAAATGATTTTTAAAAGTGTTTTTAAAATAATTTTTAAAAGAATTTTTTAAATTTTTTAAAATGATTTTTAAAAGAGTTTTTAAAATAATTTTTAAAATACTTTTTTAAAGAAGTTTTAAAATAATTTTTTTTTAAATTTAATTTAATTTTAAAATAATTTTTTAAAAGTTAATTTAATTTTAAAATAATTTTTTAAAGTTAATTTAATTTTAAAATAATTTTTTAAAGTTAATTTAGTTTTTAAAATGATTTAGTTTTTAATTTAATTTTTAATTAATTCGAAATTTAATGTGAATTTGAAATTCAATTTGAAATTCGAAATTTAATTTTAATTAATTTAATTTAATTTGAAATTCAAAATATAATTTAAAAATTAATTAATTTTATCCTTATTCATCTCACCCGATCTAAGTTTTCAATCAGAGAATCCTATGATTTTGTGAGATGAATTAGATTTAATTATAGAGTTTAGTTTAGCTTGTGTTAGATTCAGGTTTAGCTTTGGTCTCAACAAATAGGCATTCTTCGGATAAACTTCTAAGCTTGGTGAGTCACCTGGACGTCATTAGAAGTAACCAACCTTTCGAGGTTTTCCAAATAGTCCTATCCACGGAGCTTAGTACTAAACCTTGGTCTAACTAGTTAGGATCCATTTAAGGGTAGCTTCGGTCAGTTCCACTTGGCCAAATGCACCAGATCGAAGTCATATCTTTCTAGACATGCAATGCCCAAGCTTCCCTAACGTACTATCATCCAAAAACTTCACCAGTATCATGATTCAAGTTAAACTGGGTCCCTTTTTAACTAATCCTAATTACCCTGCCGGGTTAGTTTATTTGGGTTACCCTGTCGGGTAAGTTAGTTTTGGAGGTGCCAGCTATTCTGGAGCCTCCCCCTCAATTATCTTCCTTTAATTTAAGATTTTTGTATAATTAGAGTTGGTTTTAGTTAAGTTTTAATGTTTAATTTGTGATTTAAATTTAAGTTTTAAATTGATCAGAGTCTTGATTGACTTGATCAGAGTCTAGATTATTTTGTGATTTTGAATTTAAATCATTTAAATCTAGATTATCATGCACCATACTTGGACCAATTTCATACTTATCATCATGCTGATTATTTAAACTACTATTAGCAGTAGTATTTTGGTAAATATTACTAACCTTGAGCGCAACCCCTAATTCAGTAGGCTTCTCCGTTGGATTTGATTCGAGTCCATATTTGACTTTAACTTGATCTTCTAGCTCCATCGACATCTCGTGAAGCTTGATCAACTGGGTCCACAGCTCATATGCATTCTTGTACTTTTCTAATATGCATAAAATATTGTTAGGTAAAACATTACAAATAATGTTACTTACCTTTTTGTTCAGTTCCGAGTTTTGAGAAGGTTTCCTCAAAATTAGCATATAATCGATGTCTACGCTTCCTAAGAAGTATTCCATTAATTGCTTCCAGTAGTTGAAGTCTTCATGATCGTATGGTGGTGGTTCGCAGGGGTTCCGTCCTTCTAGAAGAGTCATAATTTCTTGCACACAGAGAAACAAACAAAAGATCCCAAGACTTGGTCTTGGATTAGCAGTGCTGAAAAAAATAGTATTTCACTATTTTCGAAAAAAAATAATAATAAAATATTATTAAAATATTAATAAAATATTAAAAAAAATATTATTTCAAAATTTTGAAAATGTAATATGATACGAACCCCACCAACAAATGTGATGGAACCCGAAACAAGGGTGGATAGAACCCCAAGAACTAAACGACAAGAGTGTGAGCCTTGACCCGTAACCAAGAATTGGCACGAACCAAGCCTACGAAGAAAAAGAAACGCCACACCTTGGGGTGATAAGTTTCGATCGGTTGAACGCCACGAGAGTAGACTCGATAAGTTCAGCAAGTTCTTCAAGAACTAAGAGAGCACACAATCTCACCAAAAACTAAGTTGCTTCATACTAAGATGTCCCTCCCTTTTATAATGGGAGTGAACAAGGAAAATACAAGATAAGTACATGCACAATTAGAGTCCCAATGTTGCATGTCTCATGCAAGCTATCTAGAAACCCAAAACAAAATAAATGCATGCACAATTAGAGTCCCAAGTTGCATGCTTCATTAAACAATCTAAAATACTTAAGTCTTCATGCATGAATGAATTCCCATGCTTTGCATGCTTATTAGCGTTCTTCCGTTAAGCGCGGCCAGTCATGGATGGTTATGCTCGATTACGTGGATTAGGCCACGGCTAGCAGTTGTGATTATCTTGGTTTCTCCTTGCTCATAGTCCTCCCAATGTTTTTTGATTATCCCATTTAGTGCTTCCTTGAAACGCTTTGCCCGTTGTCTTGTAATTGGGCCTTCCGAAAGTGATAACTGATCTCTCCTATCTTCAGCCCTTGGGCATACATCATTCTCCCCTTCTTGAAAAGGATTTGTCCTCAAATCATCACCTGCATCAAACGGGGATAAGTCAGCAACATTAAAAGTAGAATGTACGCCATACTCACCTGGTAGTTCAAGTTTGTAGGCATTATCATTGATGCGCTCTAACACTTGAAATGGGCCATCCCCTCGAGGTAGAAGTTTAGAACGACGTTTGTCCGGAAATCGCTCCTTTCGGAGGTGCAACCAAACCCATTCTCCAAGTTCAAACACAATTTTCTTGCGCCCCTTGTTAGCTTGTTGCATGTATTGCTGAGTTCTTTTCTCAATATTCAGCCGTGCTTGTTCATGAATCTTCTTTACGAATTCGGCCTTCTGCTTACCATCTAAGTTTATATGCTCACTTACAGCTAAAGGAATCAAATCTAATGGTGACAAGGGATTGAAACCATAAACAATTTCAAATGGAGAAAATTTAGTCGCAGAATGTATGCTCCTATTGTAAGCAAATTCAACATGAGGTAGACAATCTTCCCATATTCTCAAATTCTTGTTAATGACCGCACGAAGTAAAAAGGACAAGGTTCGATTGACCACTTCAGTTTGCCCATCAGTTTGGGGGTGACAAGTAGTAGAGAATAACAATTTAGTTCCTAATTTCCCCCACAAAGTCTTCCAAAAATAACTCAAAAATTTTGCATCTCTATCAGAGACAATGGTCCTAGGCATGCCATGCAACCTAATAACCTCTTTAAAGAACAATTCAGCTATATGCGATGCATCATCGGTTTTATGACATGGAATGAAATGCGCCATTTTAGAGAATCTGTCTACCACAACAAAAATTGAATCTCTCCCTCTCTTGGTCCGGGGTAATCCCAAAACAAAGTCCATTGAGATATCAGTCCAAGGTTCACTAGGTATAGGCAAAGGAGTATACAAGCCATGGGGTTTCAATTTAGATTTTGCTTGTTTGCAAGTGATACACTTCTCACAAATTCTTTCCACGTCGCGTTTCATATGAGGCCAAAAGAAATGATCCTGTAAAACCCCTAAAGTCTTAGTAACGCCAAAATGACCCATCAATCCACCACCATGGGCTTCCCTAGTGAATAATTCACGTAACGAACACATAGGCACACACAATCTATTTTCACGAAATAAAAACCCATCAGGCCTATAGAACTTACCAAATGCAACCTTATCGCATGCTTTGAACACCTCAGAAAAATCAGTATCGTTAGTATATAAATCCTTGATATATTCAAATCCAAGTAACTTCGTATCTAAAGTGGACAGTAAAGCATACCTTCGAGATAGTGCATCAGCAACAACGTTCTCCTTTCCTTGCTTGTATTTGATCACATAAGGAAATGTCTCAATGAATTCTACTCATTTAGCATGGCGTCGGTTCAACTTATGTTGGCTCTTCAAATGCTTTAGAGATTGATGATCTGTGTGAATCACGAATTCTTTTGGCCATAGATAATGTTGCCATGTCTCCAATGCTCTCACCAATGCATACATTTCCTTGTCATATGTGGGATAGTTGAGAGTTGCTCCACTCAACTTCTCACTGAAATAAGCAATGGGTCTCATTTCCTGCATAAGCACAGCACCTATACCAACACCAGAAGCATCACATTCGATTTCAAAGGTTTTAGAAAAATATGGTAGGATTAGTAAAGGAGCAGAACTTAGCTTTTCTTTCAAAGTGTTGAAGGCCCTCTCTTGCTCCTCTCCCCACTTGAATGACTCATTTTTCTTGATGACTTTAGTAAGAGGAGCTGCAATATTGCTAAAATCACGAACAAACCTTCGATAGAAGCTGGCCAAACCATGGAAACTCCTCACTTGGCTAATTGTTGTCGGTGTTGGCCACTCTTGGATTGCTTTCACCTTTTCCTTATCCATCTCAACGCCTTTAGTACTAACAACAAAACCAAGAAACACGACTTTCTCCGTACAAAAGGAGCATTTAACGAGGTTAGCAAAAAGCTTTTCTTCTTTTAGCACACTCAAAACTAACCTTAAATGTGTAACATGCTCTTCTAAGCTTCTGCTATAAATCAAAATATCATCAAAATACACAACTACAAATTTTCCTAAGAAAGCACGCAAAACATGGTTCATCAAACGCATAAAAGTGCTAGGAGCATTAGTTAAGCCAAAAGGCATTACTAACCATTCATATAAGCCATGTTTGGTTTTAAAACCAGTTTTCCATTCATCACCTTCCTTCATCCTAATCTGATGATATCCACTCCTAAGATCAATTTTTGTGAACACACAAGAACCATGCAATTCATCAAGTATATCATCAATCCTAGGAATTGGATGGCGATACTTTACCGTGATGTTGTTGATGGCTCGACAATCCACACACATCCTCCATGTTCCGTCCTTCTTGGAAACTAGTAACACAGGAACGGCGCAAGGACTCATGCTTTCTTGAACATACCCCTTTTTCTAATAATTCATTAACTTGCCTCTATCGATTCGAATGGAGGCACCAGGTATGAAGTCAATTTGGTGCTCAATTCCTCTAATGGGAGGTAAACCATGCGGAACTTCTTCAGGAAAGACCTCCTCGAATTCCTGTAAGAGAGAAACAATAACACTAGGCAAATAAATGTTAAGGTCGTTAGTGCTCAAGAGTGCCTCCTTATACAAAAGGATAAGGGGCAGCTGATTTGAAAACAAAGCTCGCTTAATCTCACTTTTTTTTGCATAAAAAATATTTTTCTTTCTCTCTCCTTTTTTTTCCTTGCCCACTCCTTTTGTCTCTTTCCTCTCATCTTCTTTCCCCTCATTTTTCTTTCCCTCTTCTTCTTTTTTCTCAATTTTTTTTCTCTCAATTTCTTTTTCTTTCTTCTTTTCATTTGCTTTTTGTAGTCTCAACTGGTCCTCCATAACTTGTCTTGGAGTCAATGGTACAAGAATAATAGGTTGCCCTTTCAAAGAAAAACTATACTTATTTGTGAGGCCATCATCTATTACCTTTCGATCGAATTGCCAAGGTCTTACCAACAATGGATGGCATGCATGCATGGGAACCACGTCACACAACAGCTCATCTTCATATTTGCCAATGGAGATTGCTACCAAGACTTGTTTTGTTACCTTGATTTCTCCGCAATCATTTAGCCACTGGAGTCGATAAGGTCGTGAATGTTTCCGAATTGGTAGTGATAATTTCTCCACCAAATCAGTACTTGCCACATTGGTGCAACTTCCCCCATCAATAATAAAACTGCAAACCTTGTTATTGACAAAGCAACGGGTATGAAACAAATTCTCCCTTTGATTACCTTCTTCCTCCTTAGCTTGTAGATTGAGAACTCGTCGGGCCACCAATAAGTCTCCAACAACAGCATGTTGTTCATCATCACTGTCCTCTTTTTGTGGCACTTCTTCAACTATTTCATCCTCATCTTCCAACTCAAGTTAACCTTGAGCGTTTATTACCATAACCCTTTTGTTCACACATTGACTAGCTATATGACCATGCCCTTGACATTTAAAACACTTGATATCACGAGTTTTGGAGGAAATGGGCTCGCGATTACCTTGAGTAGTAGATGGTGTAGGTTTGGGCTTCTTGAAGGGTTTAAACTTTGACTTATTTTGAGGTTGTTCCTACTTTCTTGGAGTTGTCTGCCATGTGCCGTGAGTAGTCATTGGTTGTCCCTTCCTAGCTAATCCTCTCCTCTTGAGTTGTTCTTCTACTTTTTGTGCTTGGTGGACCGTGTCCGACAGCTCAACATAATGCTGCAATTCAACAATATCAGCAATTTCTGGGTTTAAACCATGTAAAAACCTGGCCATAGTGGCTTCCCGATCTTCATTGACATTAGCTCGGATCATGGACAACTCCATCTCCTTGAAATATTCATCCACACTTTTGGAGCCTTGAGATAACCTTTGAAGCCGTTGATATAAGCTTCTATAATAATGGCTGGGTACAAACCTCCTTCTCATGAGCACTTTCATCTCCTCCCAAGTGGACACAGGTTGCTCTCTGTTTCTTCTCCGAGTCATCACCACTTGATCCCACCAAACAATAGCATAATCAGTGAATTCAATGGCAGCTAACTTCACCTTTTTAAACTCTGAGAATTCATGACAGTCAAACACCATTTCCATCTTAGTTTCCCATTCCAAGTAAGCTTCTGGGTCATTTCTCCCTTGGAAGATTGGAATCTTCATCTTAATCCCTCCTAAATCATTATTTCTTCTAGTTCCGTTCCTATCTCCTCGATGTCCAATCCTGCCTCGATTGTAGTTTTGCTCATCAAAGTCTTCCACAATAACCTCTTCATCTTCTTCGACATCAATCCCTTGGGCATGTCTTCGTTGTGGTCTAGTAATACGGTATTGTTGATGTCTTCTTGGTGTCCCATCCTCCACCCGATCCAACCTTTCATGGATAGATTCTAATTCCGCCCTCATCATCCGTTGCATCTCCCCCATCAATGCTTGTAATTGCAGATTCGGAAGTGGCCTAGCCCCCTCATTTGCTCCATCCTCCTGGCTGTTCGACATGGCTGCAAAATGAAAGAAAACCTCACAAGCACTCAACTCACGTTTGGGTGGTAGCTCTCAATTGATGATCTCTCTCAGTTCTTGATCAAACTCTAGAACAAATCAGAATATCACGTAGCAATTCAAAAGATACCACCGAAACTTATGATGGCAGAATTTTAAGAGAAAATGAAAGAGTAGAAGTTTGAGAATAAGGAAAACAAGAAAAGAATTGTTGAAGACAATTTACTTCGATTCACACAAGCACTTTTCTTCTTTTTTTTTTTTTTTTTTTTTTTGCGCTTTCTTCTTCCTTTTTTTTTTTTTGTCTTTTCGATGCGCTCTTTTTTTTTCTTTTTTTTTTCCACGTTTTTTTTTTTTTTTGCTTTTGGTTGAACAACAAGTAAAGATAAATTTGCACTTGCCTTTGAACTGAAGCTCTGATACCAGATGATACGAACCCCACCAACAAATGTGATGGAACCCGAAACAAGGGTGGATAGAACCCCAAGAACTAAACGACAAGAGTGTGAGCCTTGACCCGTAACCAAGAATTGGCACGAACCAAGCCTACGAAGAAAAAGAAACGCCACACCTTGGGGTGATAAGTTTCGATCGGTTGAACGCCACGAGAGTAGACTCGATAAGTTCAGCAAGTTCTTCAAGAACTAAGAGAGCACACAATCTCACCAAAAACTAAGTTGCTTCATACTAAGATGTCCCTCCCTTTTATAATGGGAGTGAACAAGGAAAATACAAGATAAGTACATGCACAATTAGAGTCCCAATGTTGCATGTCTCATGCAAGCTATCTAGAAACCCAAAACAAAATAAATGCATGCACAATTAGAGTCCCAAGTTGCATGCTTCATTAAACAATCTAAAATACTTAAGTCTTCATGCATGAACGAATTCCCATGCTTTGCATGCTTATTAGCGTTCTTCCGTTAAGCGCGGCCAGTCATGGATGGTTATGCCCGATTACGTGAATTAGGCCACGACTAGCAGTTGCGATTATCTTGGTTTCTCCTTGCTCATAGTCCTCCCAATGTTTTTTGATTAGCCCATTTAGTGCTTCCTTGAAACGCTTTGCCCGTAGTCTTGTAATTGGGCCTTCTGGAAGTGATAACTGATCTCTCCTATCTTCAGCCCTTGGGCATACATCATAATATTTTTTAAATACTAAACAAAGGTGAAAAGATGACGATGTATTTTTCAAAAACCGTTTTGGAGGGAAAAAACGAAAGGCGTAGGACCGTGATCCCCCTTTGCTTTAAAACAATATCTAAAACCGTTCAGAAAACAATATCTAATTTTTTTCTTTAAAACGACCCCCCTTTGCTTGATTGGTGGTTGCACCAAATCAGAGGGGTACCTGCTCTGATACCACTTGTAGGACCGTGATCGTTCGATAGAGGGGGGGTGAATATCGATTCGAGAATATCGAGTATAGACGCAGCGGAAAAGTAAAGTAGACACAGTGTTTTTTACTTCGTTCGGAGCCTGTGACGACTCCTACTCGAAGGCCCGTACTCCGTGAGTACTTTCGTTGGGCAATCACTATCAATTCGAATATTACAGAGTTAAGTACAAGAATTGACAGATAAAGAAAATACCGACAATAGAATTAAGACAAAACCAGCACTGAGTCGGAGAGCTTTTCGTGGCGTCGCAAGAGCACAGAGCAGCAGATCTTGGATTCTAAGTTCTTAGATTGATGATTCTGAAGCTCCTGCCTAGGGCTTCTTTTATATGTTGCTCCGGGCGCCTGGATTCCTTCCGGGCGCCTGGAATGTGACGTAGCTGCTCAAACCGAGATGCTCCACGTGGCGACGACTTGGCTGGATATAATTTGCCTTCCGGGCGCCCGGACCTCCGGGCGCCCGGATCCCCTCCGGGCGCCCGGACCACCTTGTTCCAGAAAACTCCCTTTTCCTGCAAAACAAAGTTAGTCCGAGGCAATATATATCCTGCAACATAGATTGTTAGCACATTTTATAATAGTATGAATTAGCACAAATAGTATGACTTAGATTCCGTCTTTCCGAGACCGGAATCTAGTCACGATCTCGACTTAGACATCCGAAATGGATCTAAGCCGGATCGACGCCTAATGTTCCCTTCCCGGGAACGCGTCCTCGCAGTCACTCCCCTCCAGTGACTTACCTCACTTACCTGCCAGACGTCCGGTCAGCCCTTCGACCCGTCTGGACTTCTTGCCAGCTATCCGGTCAGCCCGTCGACCTAGCTGGACTTCTCGCCAAGCGTCCGGTCAGCCCGTCGACCCGCTTGGACTTCTCGCCAGCTATCCGGTCAGCCCGTCGACCTAGCTGGACTTCTCGCCAAGCGTCCGGTCAGCCCGTCGACCCGCTTGGACTTCTCGCCAGCTATCCGGTCAGCCCGTCGACCTAGATGGGCTTCGTGCCAGACATCCGGTCAGCCCGTCGACCTGTCTGGGCTTCTCCTGCACAATCGATCAGAGTGTTAGACAACAACAGACTAACTTAACCTGATTTATCATTCATCAAAACCTGGGTTAAATCGTTAGTGCTAACCGCACCAACAACCGCCCCCTACGATTTTTGCCCAAGCCTCCGACCCGCCAAGTCTTTCCGCCTAGGGTTACCAACCCCTAGGGTTTTCCCTTTGCCTAACCGCAGCTAAGACTTTTCTTCACCTAGGGCTACCACCCCCTAGGATTTTCCACCTGCCTAACCGTAGTTAGGACTTTTGCCTAAGTACACTTAGGACTTTCCTGCAAAGTTCATTCAACATATCAGATAACAAAATACCTTAACTTTGAACCCTTTGACATAATCAAAACATAGGTTCGATCATCGATGCTTCCCACACCAACACTTTCTTGGCACACCAATTGGCGTATCTTGGGTAATCCTTCTTCAAATGGCCTTTCTTTTTACAAAAGAAATAAGTTGGGTCCGAATCTTGCTACATGTACACCTTATGCCCTAAAGCCCCAATCACTACAAGTTGTTTACCCTTACTCTTACCATTACCCTTCTTCTTTTTTCTTGTTCGAATACTGAGATGAAGATGCATAGTGAGCACTCTAAGATGTGTCACCTCTTAATCTCTCTTCTTCTTGTACACACTGAACTATGAGCTCATTTAGTGTTCATTTCTCCTTTTGAGTATTATAACTAATCTTTAAAGGAGTGAACGATGTAGGCAGAGAGATTAAGATAAGGTTCACAAGGATACTTTCAGACATGTCTAACTTTATTGTCTTAAGCCTTGTAACCAAGTTAGACATTTTCATGATGTACTCCCTAATATTACCCTTCCCAGTGTACCGCATGGACACTAACTTCATGAGAAGTGTAGTAGTCTCAACCTTTTCATTTGAGGTGAACCGGTCTACTAATTCTTTAAGGAAGGTCTTAGCATCCTCTTTCTCAGTTATCGAACCTCTAAGTGATTCCAAAATTGGCATTCTCATGATCATCAGACTCATGCAATTAGATCACTCCCACTTATCAAAGTTCACCTTTTGATCTGCAGTCGAATCATCAGTTAAAGGTACAGAGCAATCATGCCTGAATGCCTAATAAAACTATAATATGCTCTTTCCATTGTCTAATGTTTGTACCAATAAGTATGGAGATGTTGTTCAAATTATCAAATATTAAGAGTACTACATAAACAAAAGCAAAGAACATAGTTCAGTTTAACAAACAAGGCATGTATCTTTATAGTTGTGCAATAACAAAATGTAACAAACAAAACATGCTACTACATGGCCATTAATAGAGGTATCTAGTACAATATTACATTAAGTCTTTAAACTAAATTATAACTTGCTATTGGTACTCTCTAAATAACTCATGATCACCTTCATCTGCCACATAACTCGCCTTCTTTTGGGCCTACGCATTATGTGCATGATACTTTATTCATGAGCTTAGTTAGCTTATGTTTTCTAGCATCACTCACAATGCTTTTAATCGGCCACACAGTGCCCCTTCCTTTGGGCTGACACACCATGTGCATGATCAAGAAATTTAACTTAATTTGTGAGCTTCCTTAAACATATATCCGGTATAAGAATGATTCTCCTTTGGGCCAATCTCCCTTAGTATGAACATACATCCCTCTGCACTAATACTCCTAGCCTCCCTAATAGTTCTCACTTTGGCGATAATATAGGTTCGACTAAGTAGCAAGAGCAAAGAAGAATCCAGGAAGAAATTGCCGAAAATTGAGCTAAATTTAGTTCTCAATTGATTGACACCTTTATCAATCAATCAAGAATCGATGTGAATCGATTCACACGCATGTCAATCAATTGATCAATCAATTAAACACATGTGAATCGATCCACCAATCTGTAAGGAACTAGGGTGCTAAACACACAAAAGCGCAGCGAAAAATATCTAGTTCCTCTAGGAGATCCATGCGAAAGGGAAAGAAAATAACTTATACTAAGTTACATGATAGTGGTTATACCTTTGATGCGTGCTCATGAACTCCAGACAGCTTGGATCTCTGCACGATCACATGTTCACGCCTCTATGGTACCCACACGAACAAGCCTTGCCTTCGTTTATCTCATAAACCACAAGATAGAGATGGAAACCACCTAAGGTTGTGCTAGCAACCACAAGAAGGGTTTCGGCCAAGAGAGGGAAGGAGAAAGAAGAAGAAGACTAAAGGTTTTTCTTTTTTTTTTCAAAATATCATCCAAAATGATATATATCTATCTCATGAATACCAAAGGGTTTTACCCTTTCATCTTCCAATCCAATGGCTCAAAATTAATCATTCAATCCAATGGTTCAATTTTGACTATTCAACTTCTTTGGTGAACTCAAGTTTACCCAATGAGTCTAACTCATTGATTCTCATGCAATTTTGAATTCAATGAATCACCATTCCAATCATTTGAATTGATTCAATGAGTCTAGTTTGAATTGGACTTAATCTAATAATTAGATCCAATTGAGTCTTACTCAATAATTCCAATTCGGATTAAACTTAATCCAATGATTCATTATATGAACCCATCTTCATATCTACTTGTTCTTTGTGTGTAAACCAATATGTTCTTGTAATGTTGACAATGTACCCAAATCAACATTTAGATACATAAGCAATGAGTGGCATCTAGCAAGGCATCATTACTACCCAAGTGACGAGAAAGTCGAGATCCGACCTAACCTATCCGTGGCTATTATCTTGTATGACTTGGTTCCTCTATTCTTGATATCTAGATTGATCAATGAGGTATAGACTGTGTCATCCTCTTATCAATCTTTGTATTTCTTGATCTCTAAGTAGACACCCTCAATCAAATAAGCTCAATATCTTATATTGACTCATTTGCGCATGGTCATGCTTTCTTGTGTTCTACTAATCAAGAGGCCCACAGATATCGCTTCCGTCATATGGAAGGAATAGATCTCATCTACATCACTCACATCCCTCCGCATAATTCATTGCATACCCAGTGATCAACTTTATTGTCCACCTTGTTACAGGTGGCGTTTGTCGATATCAAAGTATACAACTCCTTATATAGGGAACCATAGTGACTTCAGGTCTAAGGACTATTCATACCAATAGTCACATGAGAATGTTTATGAAACTCATATAATGATTCATGAAATATTCTCATGGCAGGCCATTAGTATATATTCTCTAATATATATACCCATGTGTCAACCTGATATCTCATATCCATGACTTGTGAGATTAAGTCATCCATTAACCTACATGCTAGTCTCAACATATTAATATTGTCCTTGTATATTAATGCTTGACTAGGAATAGTTAAGAGTAGTGTTCCATGTATATCTACAATGTCTCACTATCAATTCAACCAATTGATATGCTGTATATAAGAACTTACTACCCAAGGACATTATTATACTTATTCAATCGACACTGAATTGAAATAAGTATAATAACCAACTTTACCTTTTATTAATAATGAAATATGATACAAAATGAGTCATTTACAATCATCTCATAATTGGTACTAGGGCTAATACTAACACAATCAATCAAGAAGGCTTATGTTTACTCGTTCATCCACCCCAGCTAATTTATTGATAAATATCAATCGATTCGGCAATTGATTAAAAAACCTTATGTGGACAACCCAGCAAACTCCAATCAATTAGTCGATCAATTGGTGAACCCCAATTGATTGGCCGATCGATTCAGAAGCTCTCTGTTAGCTTCTTACATTCTTCAATCGATTGACTGATCGATTTGAGACCCCAATCGATTAGCCGATCAATCTAGAAGCTCTTTGCTGAATTCCTTGCAACCTTTAATCGATTAACTGATCGATTGGTGACCCTAATCAATTGACTGATCGATTGGTGACCCTAATCGATTGACTAATTAATTAGTGACCCCAATCGATCATCCGATCGATCTAAAAGCTTTTTGTTGAATTCCTTGCAACCTTTGATCGATTGACTAATCAATTGTGACTCTAATCGATCAACTGATCGATCCAAAAGCTTTCTGTTAGATTATGGTCTCGATCTGGCAACCCGAATCGGTTGATTCTATAGGATCGCTGCACACTAGAAGGGGTTGAATAGCGCTCATTGCTTTCATGTTCATTTTAAACCAAAAAAGAGATAAAGGCAGCGGAATAAGGACAGAAAGAAAACAAGATAATGCTAACACTTTGATTTACTTGGTTCAGAGCCTTTGAGGAAGGCTTCAAGACTTTTCCATTGGACATTCAATCCCCGACCCATCTAGTCTTCCGCCTGGTGTCTGCAACCCCAAGGGCTTCCACCTAGAATCCTCAATCTTAGGATTTTGCCTGACATCCTTGACCTGCTAAGACTTCGCCCAGTCCCCTGGACCAGGACTTTGTTACCTAATCGCAGCTAGGGCTTTCCTTTGCCTAAGATCACTTAAGACTTTCTTGCACACCTAGTTCAACTTGTTAGATCACAAGATAACTTAACTTTTAACCCCTTTGCCACTATCAAAACACAGGTTCGATCATCTTGTGCATCCTGCACCAACAATCTCTCTTTTTTTATTCAAAAGTTAAGTAAAAAACATACAAAATAGTAAGGCATTAAGAGCAAGTAGATAGAAAAAACTTTTTCAAAAACTAAGAATTCTTTAAAGAGTTAAAAAAAAACTCCCCCTAAAATATTGCATTTTCTTAGTTTTTTCTTTAAGCAAAAAACTTAGTTCCATTCTTAGATTTTAAGAATCTTTGTTAAGTACTGAGCTTTTGAAAAAGATTTCTTATATAAACTTTGTTAAGTACTTAACTTTCAAAATATTTTGATAAAAACTTTAGTTAAGTATTTAGCTTTAAGAAGATTTTTAATAAACACTTTAGTTAAGTACTTAGCTTTAAAAAGATTTTGATAAAACCTTTAGTTAAGTACTTAGCTTTTAAAAAAAAATTATAAACACTCTAAGTACTTAATTAGTTTAAAAGATTTTGATAAAAACTTTAAGTACTTAGCTATCTTAAAAAGATTTTGATAAAAAACTTTAAGTACTTAACTAGCTTTAAAAAAGATTTTGATAAAAACTTTAAGTACTTAGCTGTTAAAAGAAAACTTAGTTTAGTTTTTATTTAACTTAACTTCTATTATTCCTCCCCCTTTGATATATATCAAAAACAATCTTAGAGTTTAGAGAAAAAAAAAATATAATCTCCCCCTTAATGCCAAAATTTTAAGTGAATGCTTTTAAGATTAAGAGGGATGCTCTTGTTTCTTATCCTAGAATCCAAGCATGTAAAAAAAATTGAAAGAAAACTTTAAAACATTCATATACATTCCTTAGAATAAATGTATAATCTTTAGTTACTAGCTGTTTACCATAAGGTAGTGGCATTCACTTGATTAGTCAAGTTAAGTATGTGATCTAGTTAGTTTTAACTAAAAAGGATAACTCAACTTGATCAATTTGAGTTGGTATTTCTAGCCCAGACTTATGTTGATGTACAGATATAAGCATCCTGAATTTCAGGCAATATCCTATGTATCTCACACCATTCTAAGTGTTTTTCATACACAAACAAGGTATTCCTAGTGTACTTGTGAGATGCTCTAGCTGAACCCTATGAGAACATGCTTTCTAGGGGGACAGACTTAAGTTAAGTCCAATCTTTGAAAATACTAGTAAAATTAAGAATTTTGAAGAAAGTAAAATAATTTATCCTAAATTTTAAAATCAAGCTGATTTTGAAGAATACTTTTGAGAAGAAATAATAACCTTTTCTTAAAAAAAATAACAAAAAAATAATTTTGAAGAATATTTTATTTTGAATCTATTCTACTAAGCACATGTATAACTGTCTTCTAAGTGTACTAAACTCGAATTCAGGTAAGGACTTTGTGAAAATATTTGCTAGGTTTGACTTGGACTCAACATAGTCAAGTATAATATCACCCCTAGCACATGCCTAACTGTCTTCTAGCGACCTCTTGTAATGTTCTATTTTTTCGTTCTACTAGACTATTTTGTTGGGAAATTTTAGGACATGAAAATTCATGCTTATATCCATTAGTTTGACAAAATTCATTAAACTTATGATTTTCAAATTCCCCCATTATCACTTCTAAGTCTTTTAATCTTTATATCTTTTTCATTGTCTATTAATTTATAAAAATTATTAAATATTTTAAATATTTCATCTTTAGTTTTTAAAAATTTTACCCAAGTAAATCCTGAGTAATCATCAATTATAACTAAGCAGTATTAGTTTCTGCTTAGTGACTTGGCTCCGTGTAAAATCAAATAGGTTTAAGTGTAGGAGCTCAAGTATTGAGTTGGTTCAATTTAAGTTTGTTGGTTTGTAGGTTGACTTAGTTTGTTTACCTTATTGATACGTATTACAAACTGTATTTTCTAAAATTTTTTAATTTAGGTAGACCTCTAACTAAGTCATTTTGACATATTTTTGAAATGAGTATAATATGAGTGTGGCCCAGTCTTCTGTGCCACAACTTGGTTTCCTCTTGTTGAGTCAGAAGACACTTTAGTGAGGAGGTTGGTAGGTCAATTGTATAAATATTATTTTTCCTAATTCCCTTAAGTGTAATTTTAGCATTTTAAATATTTTTAATTAAACATTCAGAATTAGAAAAAGTAACTATGTATCTAGAGTCACATAGTTAACTTATGCTAAGTAAGTTAAAATTGAATTTATCGACTAATAATACTTTTTGAATAATGAAATTGGAACTCAATTCGATATTACCTGTTCTAATTACCTTAAGTTTTCCGTCGTTGCCAAATACAACTTGTAATGACCCGACCCTCTTGGCCCATTTGGCGGCCCATTTGGCGATCCTCGGGTCGTCGACCGTTGGCCCTTATGTCGTCGGCCCATTTGGCGACCTCTCATGTCGTCGACCGACGACCCTCTCTCAGTTGTCCTTGGGCTGGGCTCCCATAGTCATCCCTAGGTTTAGATAACCTAGTAGTAACGACACGGCCGACGGTCGATGGTCGACGACCCGAGGGTCGCCAAATAGGCCGCCAAATGGGTCGGGTCGTTACAAAATAAAAGCATGGTTGCCGGATTCATAAACTCTAATACTTAAGCCCGGAGGTTTAGAGTTCGAATCCTGGGGAAGGCAAAAATCTACTTGAGTAACGACACGGCCAAGGGTCGGTCGACGACATGAGAGGTCGCCAAATGGGCCGACGACGGGCCGCCACAAGGGCCGCCCAAGAGGCCAAAGGGCGGGTCGTTACATAATCGACCCGCGCCGTTGGCGACCCTCGTGCGTCGGCCGTCTCGTCAGACTCTCTCAGGGCGTTTATCATGGCAACCAAGTGAGATCATCTCATTGGTTACCGGATTCATAAACCTAATACTTAAGCCAGAGGTTTAAGTCCTAGATGAGGCAAGGAAAAGGGTGGAAAGTCCTAGTGAGTAACGACACGGCCAAGGGTCGTCGGTCGACGATATGAGAGGTCGCCAAATGGGCCGACGACATAAGGGCCGACGGTCGACGACCCGAGGGTCGCCAAATGGGCCAAGAGGGTCGGGTCGTTACACAACTGATCCTAAATTCTTGAGTGTAAACTTGGTGAACTTCAATCAGTCTCTAGTCATGTGTCTAGAGCATCCACTATCAAACATCCATTAGTCCAAATCATTATGTTCCTATGCATAAAGTATTTAATTTAGATCCATTTTTTATGGATTGTCAAATAGATTGATTGAATTCAACCCCTTAATTTTCCATCTCACCAAGTCTAGGTTATTAATCATGTGGTAAAAAGGTGATTCGCTCACCCCCAGCACTCCTGCCAACCCGTCCCTAGGCCAACATGGAGGAGGTAAATCATGGGTGGCTACTAGCCATTAGTGCATGTGGCAAGGCATGGGAGGGAGGCATGCTCGGACTCTCCGAGTTTTGACCCCAAGACTTCATGTGGTAAGACCCCATACCTTAACCACCGCACCGCCCCGAGGGGACAAGTCTAGGTTATCAATCATGTTGTACCTATAGTGATTGTGAGATGGTTAATTAAGTTTAACTTAAGTTTAACTTAAGTTTAATTAGATTGAATAGATTTAATTTAAGTTAGTTTTAATTTAGATTTGATTTAATTTATGTTAGATTTAATTGAGTTTAGTTTAGATTTAATTTAAGTTAGATTTCATTTAGATTTAATTTAGTTTTAATTTAGATTTAATTTAGCTTAGGTTAGATATAAGTTAAGTTTAATTTAGATTTAATTTAGTTTAGGTTAGATTTAATTAAGATTTTATTTAGTTTAGGTTAGATTTAAGTTAGATTTAATTTAATTTAGGTTAGATTTAGTTTTGATTTTTACTAATTTTTTTATTTTAATCTAAATCCATCTCATCATTTTCTATATTATCAATCAGGGAATCTTATGAGTTCCCTTTTCTATATTATCAATCAGGAAATCTTATGGATTTTGTCAGATGGTTAATTTTAATCTTCAATTTAGATTAACATCTATGGATTGATTTATATTTGAGTTAGACTAAGGTTTAATAGTTAGTCAATTAAACATTCATTTCAATAATTGGCTTTGAGGCTGTGGCGAGGCACTAGGCCTTCTTGGATATTGGAACAACAACCACTTCTAAAGAAATCTTTTAAAAGAAATTAAATATTTAACTTTCTTTCTGAGAATCCTTAATCCAACTAAACAGGTGTTGATCAAGACTAAGTCCTTATCTATCCTAATCTAAGCATGTATAAAGAAAATAGTAAATTATACATCAAACAAATTTATTTAATAATAAATATGGTCTTTCTATTGACTTCCCTTGGATCATATCATCGATGAGGTTTATTAAGGTAGTGGATTTGATCCTTAGAGATCCAATATTGATCAAGTCCAACTTGATTAACCAAGTTAGACCTGAGGACTCATGCTTAGACTACCTTTTTATTTGTTCGATTAATAAGAGACAGATAGGATTTAACGTTTGGCCTTATAGCCAAGCTCGGATTGATTGTATATAGCCTTTATTTCCTAATAATTAGATTAGGGTTCTTTGAACCCAAAGTGTACCATTCCAACAAGTTCCTAAGTTCCTTGACTTGACTTTTCAAGTTAGAATTTTCTTCCTCAAGTTGTTGGACTTGAGTTAAAGTTCCATCTTGAACCGATTCGGTCAAGGAGCTTAAGTTAGTCACTTCCTTGAGGGATTTGATCTCCTCTTGAAGTGACTTGACCCAGACGTTGAATTTCTCCAGTTTTCTAGACAAGTACAAGATCAGGTTATGAGATCTAATTAAGGAAATTCGTACAATGGATTGGGAATCTTCTGAACCGGATACGAATCCATGGTTTTGCTCATACTCAGCTTCTAATTCTGTCTCAGATTTAGGTGTGTATACTAAAAGCCTAGCTTTTGTAAACATTTATTTTGAAATAAAGAATCACATTGGTCAAAAATATCTACATTTGTAGTTGTTCAATTAATTTATTGTAGATAACATGGTGTGTGGTGTCACACACACAAGATCATGTTATCAGTTCTTTATAAATTATAAATAGATGCTCACGACTAAGATGGAAAGGAACAAACCGTTGGAATAGTCATAGTGTAATTAGGTATTAGTTTATCTTGACTAATAAATTACACTAGTACACTTTAAGTGTATTGAGTAGGACTATTTAAGGTAAGTTCTTTTTATACTGACTTAATAAAAGAACAACACCTTAGTTATTATGGAAGTGTATGCTCTTAATTCTAATATAATAACAATCACATATATTTAGTATTTATTTCTTTAACTTATCAAAGGGTGAGATTTAGCTCGAAAAATCAAAAGGCTCGATAAGTTGGGAAATGATATTACTTATAGTGTGTAAACTGTGTCCTAGTAATTTAGGTTGAGAATGTCCCCAAGAGGAGCTCATAAGGATTGTCATGTTAAATCCTGCAGGTGGACTTAGTCCGACATGACGATGAGGTTGAGTGGTACTACTCTTGGACTAAGACATTAATTAAAATGAGTTGTCAGTAACTCAATTAATTAGTGGGCATTCGATATCTTAAACACAGGGAGATTAACACACTCATGATAAGAAGGAGCCCATAATGTAATTTGGGATTGGTGCGGTAGTGCAATAATAACTCTCTAGTGGAATAAGTTGTTATTGATGAACTTGAGTTGTGTGTTCGGGGCGAACACGGGATACTCAAGCTCGTCGGGAGGCCAAAACCAATTTCTCCTCTAGGTCCTTGTCGTAGCCTCATTAATGCCTCATATCCACCCATGAAAAGCCCATCTTGGTGTCCAAGAGGGGGCTGACCCAAGGCTTGGTGACCAAGCCAAGGGTCGACCACAATCTTCTCTAAAGGGGTCGGCCATAAGTCTTGCAAAGGGGGTCGGCCACATAATTCAAATTATGAGGGATATTTTGAATTTTTAAAATCTTCTCTTTGTAGAAATCTACAAGTTTTAAAAGAGAGATTTTAAATTATAAAATTTTCCTTATTTGAATTAGGTCACATGGTTTAAAAGAAAGTTTAAAAGTTTTAAAATTTTCTTTTTTTAACCATCCTCATGGTTTTTAAAAAGGGAGTTTTAAATTTGAAACTTTCCTTTTTTTTGTCACCATGTTAAAAAAGGAAATTTTAAATGAGAAGTTTTAAATTTTAAAACTTGTTTTAAAATAAAGAAAACTTTCCTTTTTTAAAACATCCACATTAGGAGATTAAAAGAGAGCTTGTAAAATTTTATAAAAGTTTTCCTTCTTTGCTTATAAAAGTTTTACAAGATTTTTATTTCCTTCCTCTTAGGGTCGGCCACCCTTGCTTGGTGCCCAAGCAAGGGGTTGGCCAATCAATTAAATCAATTAAAGAGGAGAAAAAGGAATTAAAAAGGAGGAAAGGAAAAACAAGAGGAAGATTTTAATTTTTTGTAAAAATCTTTCCTTGTATGCCTTGGGCAAGTATTATAAAAGAAGGGGAGGAGAGGCCTCATGATAGATCAATTCTTATTCTCTTGCTTGTGCTCCCTCTTGTGGTCGGCCCTCTCCCCTTGCCTTTCCTCTTGATCTCTTTTATTTCATTGTGGTGGTGGTGGCCGGATTTTAGAGAAGAAGGAAGAAGCTTTTGGGTAGTGTTCATCTTGGAGGATCGTCGCCCACACGACGTCCAAGAGGAGGTGAGGAATATGGCAGAAGATCACGAGGTTATTAGCATATAAATAAAAGGTATAACTAGTTATTATTTTCCGCATCATGCTAGTTTTTCTTTGTATGAATTCCAAACATAAGAGGCATATGATTCTAGAGTTTCGAATTTGTGATTCGAGTTTGTGTTTTTTTTTTTTCAAATTTGTGATTCGATTGTTCTTTTTGGTTAAACCTAGAGTTATATAAGGAAATTAAATATTACCTTTCCTTAAAAGGCTTTGTCTAGGCGGTGGTGGATGATCTCATACCCAAGAAGGACTAGTGCCTCGCCATGCAGTCCTGGAAACCATTTTTGGAAATTAATATTTAATTGAATTTATAACATAGGTGGATTTGGATCAATAATATTAAGTATCGTTTGCGATCCAAATCTAAACCATTAAGAATAGATAAGTTAAATTTGGAATCAATAATGTTAAGTTCCGTTTGCGATTCCTAATTTAATTTCTAAAGAACACAATAGGTTGTTTAGGAAAGGTTCGACACTTGTACAAAATCTTTGTACAGTGGAACCAGTACGATCTTACTAGGACCAACCAACAATTGGTATCAGAGCTAGGGTTTATCTCTGTGTGTTTAGTTTTCAGTTTAATTATGCACATGTCATACATAATTTAGGCAGGATAATAGTAGGATGTGCTAACTCTGTGATTGTAGGCTCCAACTATTATGGCTTACAGATATTGTATGTGATTGGACCCTTGGACATGTCAAGGACATTTTATTGTGTGTGCATGATTGTAATATTAAATACAGCAGAAGCTATATTAGTTTTTAGGGTTTTACATTTTTGTTTCGATTTAGATTATATGTACATTCCTTTGTGGAATATAGGATCGATATATGTAAAATTTTATTTTTTTCGGGATCGTATCCTTGCAAGGCGTGGTACTATTGGAGGACCAGAAGCGCAGCGGAAAAAGGAAGCTTGATGGACCCAACGGCATGAACCCTAGGGCTGGCAGCACGCGAAGGACAGTGATGGAAAATGTCATAATAGTTGGAAAATTAATTTCCATATTTATTGCTTTTATTTACTGTGATGCGTGTGATGTGTGCTTGCTAGGTTAAAATTCCTCACCTTAAATAACTAAGTGGGAGAGGGATTTTTTAATAAATTCCACAGTCTCCATTACTGGTTTGTAAGTGATACAAACAAGCTTGCGCGTTGGCTCTGAGTGCCTTCCTCCATATCCGATGAGTTTGTTTGTGGATCACTAGATCAAACTTCCATTATGGATGACTATAGGAAATTAATTAGGAGTGTGTGATCTTCCACATCGGAAGGGGCACAATCTTATTTAATGGACTAAGTGTCGAGTAATGGTATACACTTAGGCACATCTAATAGTATCCTCCCTATCGAAGTCACTGCTATTATTTGTGTGACTAAAGGAAAACCAACTATTAATTTTATTTGTCATAAAGTTAGGTTGACAAGAATAAAATTAATGGGTAAAACCTCATTTTTTAAATGTTTGATTTTGTATACGTCCACACTATCGTGGCATGCAAAATTCACGGTGATTTGAGGTGTTGGTTAATTTAAATAGTATTATTTGAGGAATCAATATTATTTTAAATTTTGAGTCCTGACCAAAGTTTATTTTATGATTCTTAGGATGACTTTCAACCCACTGGCCATCATACTGAAAGAGAACAAACTTACTGGTCCCAATTATATAGATTGGAAAAGTAACCTGGGCATTGTCCTAACTGCTGAGGGCTATAAGTTTGTACTGTCAGAGGAGTGCCCTAATGCACCTAATGGTGAGTCTACCCAAGAGGAGATTGAGAATCATAGGAAATGGGTAAAGGCAGATGAGATGGCGTGGTGTTACATTTTGGCTTCAATGTCAAATGTGTTGCAACATCAGCATTAGGATTTACCAACAGCTTATGATATAATAAGCAATCTCAAGGATCTCTTTGGTCACCAGGATCGGGCCGCTAAGCAAGAAGCTATGAGAAAGATAATGACAACCACCATGATAAAGGGGACTCTCGTAAGGGATCATATCCTAAAGATGATGGCTTACTTGAATGAAATATAAATCCTTGGAGGAGAAATCGATCGAGAAACCCATATCGATATCATTCTCCAAACGCTACCCAGAAGTTTTGAACATTTCCGCCTAAACTATAATATGAATAAAAGGATGTATTCATTAGTGGAACTGCTGACAGAACTTCATGCAGCAAAAGGGCTATTTCATCATAATTCTCAGATTCACTATGCTGAAAATGGTTCTACTTCTAAGTCGAAAGGTAAGAAGAAGAAGAAACAGGTTGTTTCAGCAAAGAAGGTGAATAAACCTCAAGGTATAGGACAAAAAGCTGTAATGAAGAAGTCGAAGGGCAAGTGCTTCATCTGCAAGTAGTCAGGACATTGGAAGGCAGACTGTCCTCATAGGAAAGAGAACAATAAAGGTATATCTCATTCTCTAGTAGTTGAAACATGTTTAGCGGTGTTATCTACCAGCACCTGGTGTGTAGATACGGGAGCCACTGATCATGTCTGCAACTCTTTGCAGGGGTTCCAAGAAACCCGACGACTATTTGAAGGAGAAATAACTGTCTACATGGGCAATACTACTAAGGTGGCGGCTGTTGCAGTGGGAGACGTCTACTTATCATTTGATAGGAATAGAAGTTTGGTTTTAAGAAATTGTCTTTATGTACCCAATTTCAAAAAGAATTTAATTTAAGTTTCTAAACTGTATTTGGATAGATATTTTGTTTCTTTCAATAACAGTGTGGTTATAAAGAGAAATAGGGTTATTATCTGTTCTGGTGCATCGTTTGGCAATTTATATACTTTAAATCCAATTTCTTCCACAAAGCAACAAATAGAAATTAATAACGCATCTTCTAATTCCAATAAGAGAAAGGAACCTTCGGAGATGAACCAAACATATCTTTGGCATCTAAGACTTGGTCATATTAACTTAAGTAGAATTCAAAGGCTTATAGCTGATGGACTCTTGGGTTCATTAGTGGTGGAAAATTTTCCAACCTGTGAATCTTGCTTGGAAGGTAAAATGACCAAGAGATCTTTTAAGGCCAAAGGGTATAGAGCCAAAGATATGTTAGAACTGGTTCATTCTGATTTGTGTGGTCCTATATCTATCCAGGCAAGAGGTGGTTTCAAATATTTTGTCTCTTTTATAGACGATTATTCGAGATACAGATACATTTACTTGATGCGCCGCAAGTCTGAGTGCTTTGATAAGGCTGATGTGGAGAAACGTCTTGGTAAAAGTATTAAGACACTACGGTCTGATCGTGGTGGCGAATACCTCTTAGGAGAGTTTAGGAATTACTTATCAGAGTTTAGGGATTCAATTCCAATTATCCGCACCTGGTACACCCCAACAGAATGGTGTGACAGAACGAAGGAATAGGACTCTTATGGAGATGGTTAGATCGATGATGAGTTATTCAGAATTACCAAATTCATTTTGGAAATACGCTCTGGAAACAACAGCGCACATTCTGAACTTGGTACCTTCTAAATCAGTAATCTCTACTCCCACAGAATTGTGGAATGGGCGAAAACCCAGTCTAAGACATATTCAAATTTTGGGTAGTCCAGCACATGTGCTGAAAGCAGATGCTGATAAGTTAGAATCTCGTACAGAAGTTCGCGTGTTTGTAGGTTATCCTAAAGGAACGAAAGGTGATTTTTTTATAGTCCTAAAGATCATAAGGTCATTGTTAGCACCAATGTCCAATTTTTAGAAGAAGACTATATAATGGACCACAAGCCCAAAAATAAAATTGTTCTAGAAGAAATGAGAGAGGACACGTCTACTTTAGTACCAACAGTACAAGATGAAGTACCACAAGAAACTGCAACACATGTTACAAATGATGCACAGTTACAGACAGTGTCTTGTAGTAGTGGGAGGGTTGTGAGGCAACCTGAAAGATTCATGTTTTTGGGAGAGTCTTCGGACTTGATCCCGGGAAAACATGAACCTGATCCCCGGACATATGATGAAGCACTCCAAGATAAAGATGCAGAATCTTGGCAAAAGGCAATGAATTCTGAAATAGAATCTATGTATTCTAATAAGGTCTGAGAGCTTGTAGAACCACCAAATGGTATAAAAGCTGTTGGGTGCAAGTGGATCTACAAAAGGAAAAGAGGGACAGACGGGAAGGTAGAAATCTTCAAAGCAAGGCTTGTTGCGAAAGGGTACACTCAGAAAGAGGGAATCAATTATGAGGAGACCTTTTCACCGGTAGTTATGCTTAAGTCTCTTCAGATACTCTTATCCATTGCTGCTCATATGGATTATAAGATTTGGCAAATAGATGTCAAGACAGCTTTCCTTAACGGAAGTCTTGAACAAAACATCCATATGAAGCAACCAGAGGGGTTCATTGAAAAAGGCAAAGAGCATCTAGTGTGCAAGCTCAATCGGTCCATTTATGGACTGAAGCAAGCTTCAAGATCTTGGAACATCCGGTAATCCAGTCATATGGATTTATTCAGTGTCTAGATAAGTATTTTGTATACAAGAAGTGTAACGAAAATGTGGTGGTATTTCTTGTACTATACGTAGATGACATTTTGTTAATTGGCAACAATGTCAAGGTGTTATCGGGAGTAAGGGTATGGTTGTCCAAACAATTCGATATGAAGGACTTAGGAGAATGTGCACACATTCTTAGGATCAAAGTCATAAGAGATCACAAGAAAATGATGTTGTGCTTATCTCAAGCTTCATATATAGATACAATCCTTGCTCGTTTTAACATGCAAAACTCCAAGAAAGGTTTCTTGCCTTTTAGGCATGGAGTAGTTTTATCTAAAGAGATGTCTCCGAAGACATCAAAGGAGATAGAGGACATGAAGGCAGTTCTTTATGCTTCGGCTGTGGGAAGCCTAATGTATGCAATGTTGTGTACGAGACCGGATATCTGTTTTACCGTGGGCATGGTTAGCAGATATCAAAGTAACCCTGGACAAGAGCATTGGACTGCTATAAAGCATATATTGAAGTACCTGAGAAGGACTAGAGATTATATGCTAGTTTACCAAGCAGATGATTTGCTCCTTGTGGGTTACACGGATTCAGACTTCCAATCAGATAGGGACAATAGTAAGTCTATATCAGGCTATGTGTTTACTTTAGAAGGTGGAGCCATTGCATTGAGGAGTGTTAAGCAGAAATATGTTTCAGACTCAACCATGGAAGCTGAGTATGTGGCAGCCTCTGAGGCAGCCAAAGAAGCTATATGGCTTAGGAACTTCCTAATGGACTTAGATGTGATTCCTGGTTTGCCCAAAATAATCACAATTTATTGTGATAATAGCAGTGCAGTTGCAAACTCGAAGGAACCACGAGCCCATAAGGCGAGTAAACATATAGAGCGCAAGTACCACCTGATATAAGACATCGTGAAGCGAGGAGAAGTTGTCATCGCCAAGATTACATCAGCAGATAACCTGGCAGATCCTTTCACTAAGGCCCTTCCGGCGAAAGCTTTTGATCGGCATATGGAGGGGATGGGAATCAGATGTATGGCAACAGATATGGCAGCTTAGTCTTTTAGTATAAGTGGGAGATTGTTAGTGTGTATACTAAAAACCTAGCTTTTGTAAACATTTATTTTGAAATAAAGAATCACATTGGTCAAAAATATCTACATTTGTAGTTGTTCAATTAATTTATATTGTAGATAACATGGTGTGTGGTGTCACACACAGAAGATCATGTTATCAGTTCTTTATAAATTATAAACAGATGCTCACGACTAAGATGGAAAGGAACAAACCGTTGGAATAGTCGTAGTGTAATTAGGTATTAGTTTATCTTGACTAATAAATTACACTAGTACACTCTAAGTGTATTAAGTAGGACCATTTAAGGTAAGTTCTTTTTATACTGACTTAATAAAAGAACAACACCTTAGTTATTATGGAAGTGTGTGCTCTTAATCCTAATATAATAACAAGAACATATATTTAGTATTTATTTCTTTAACTTATCAAAGGGTGAGATTTAGCTCGATAAATCAAAAGGCTCGATAAGTTAGGAAATAATATTACTTATAGTGTGTATTGTTGATTATAGAAGGAAACTGTGTCCTAATAATCTATGTTGAGAATGTCCCCAAGAGGAGCTCATAAGGATTGTCATGTTAAACCCTGCAGGTGGACTTAGTCCGACATGACGATGAGGTTGAGTAGTACTACTCTTGGACTAAGATATTAATTAAAATGAGTTATCAGTAACTCAATTAATTAGTGGGCATTCGATATCTTAAACACAGGGAGATTAACACACTCATGATAAGAAGGAGCCCATAATGTAATTTGGGATTGGTGCGGTAGTGCAATAATAACTCTCTAGTGGAATAAGTTGTTATTGATGAACTTGAGTTGTGTGTTCGGGGCGAACACGGGATACTCAAGCTCGTCGGGAGGCCAAAATCAATTTCTCCTCTAGGTCCCTGTCGTAGCCTCATTAATGCCTCATATCCACCCATGAAAAGCCCATCTTGGTGTCCAAGAGGGGGTCGGCCCAAGGCTTGGTGACCAAGTCAAAGGTCGGCCACAATCTTCTCTAAAGGGGCCGGCCATAAGTCTTGCAAAGGGGGCCGACCACATAATTCAAATTATGATGGGTGTTTTAAATTTTTAAAATCTTCTCTTTGTAGATATCTACAAGTTTTAAAAGAGATATTTTAAATTATAAAACTTTCCTTATTTGAATTAGGCCACATAGTTTAAAAGAAAGTTTAAAAGTTTTAAAACTTTTCCTTTTTAACCATCCTTATGGTTTTTAAAAAGGGAGTTTTAAATTTGAAACTTTCCTTTTTTTGTCACCATGTTAAAAAAGAAAATTTTAAATGAGAAGTTTTAAATTTTAAAACTTGTTTTAAAATAAAGAAAACTTTCCTTTTCTAAAACATCCACATTAGGAGATTAAAAGAGAGCTTGTAAAATTTTATAAGAGCTTTCCTTCTTTCCTTATAAAATTTTTACAGGATTTTTATTTCCTTCCTCTTAGGGCTGGCCACCCTTGTTTGGTGCCCAAGAAAGGGGTTGGCCAATCAATTAAATCAATCAAAGAGGAGAAAAAGGAATTAAAAAGGAGGAAAGGAAAAACAAGAAGAAGATTTTAATTTTTTGTAAAAATCTTTCCTTGTATGCCTTGGGCAAGTATTATAAAAGAAGGGGAGGAGAGGCCTCATGATAGATCAATTCTTATTCTCTTGCTTGTGCTCCCTCTTGTGGTCGGCCCTCTCCCCTTGCCTTTCCTCTTGCTCTCTTTTATTTCTTTGTGGTGGTGGTTGCCGGATTTTAGAGAAGAAGGAAGAAGCTTTTGGGTAGTGTTCATCTTGGAGGATCGTCGCCCACACGACGTCCAAGAGGAGGCAAGGAATACGGCAGAAGATCTCGAGGTTATTAGCATACAAAGAAAAGGTATAACTAGTTATTATTTTCCGCATCATGCTAGTTTTTCTTTGTATGAATTCCAAACACAAGAGGCATATGATTCTAGAGTTTTGAATTTGTTATTTGAGTTTGTGTTTTTTTTTGTTTTTTGAATTTGTGATTCGATTGTTCTTTTTGGTTAAACCTAGAGTTATATAAGGAAATTAAATATTAGCTTTCCTTAAAAGGCTTTGTCTAGACGGTGGTGGATGATCTCATACCCAAGAAAGACTAGTGCCTCCCCATGCAATCCTAGAAGCCAATTTTAGAAATTAATATTTATTGAATTTATAACATAGGTGGATTTGGATCAATAATGTTAAGCATCGTTTGCGATCCAAATCTAAACCATTAAGAACAGATAAGTTAAATTTGGAATCAATAATGTTAAGTTCCGTTTGCGATTCCTAATTTAATTTCTAAAGAACACAACAAGTTGTTTAGGAAAGGTTCGACACTTGTATAAAATCTTTGTACAATGGAGCCGGTACAATCTTCCTAGGACCAACAAACAATAGGACCTGAAGTCTTCGGATGACGACTCATCCCACGTTGCTTGTAACGCCTTCTTTTTTCATTGCTTCTTTGTTTCCTTCTAGTTTGGACAGTTTGCCTTGATATGTCCCTTTTTGTTGTAGACGTAGGAAATGACTTCGGACTTAGCTTTTGGACTTGGTTGCGTCGTCTTTGACTGAATCACCTTCTTGATTTCTCTTTTGGTGAATCCCTTTTTCTTCTTGTATAGCTTCCAAACTAGGTTCACGAGTTCAGCGGTAATTTCATCATCTTCTTCTGAGTCTGATTTATCTTTGGACTCGGGTTCGATCGGATATTTTTCTTAATCTCCTTCGTCTTGCTTGTACCTGCAACCAACGCAATACCTTTCTCGGTCGGAAGTGCGTTAGTCTGTTCATGCAATTCCAATTCTGAAAATAATTCATCTAACCTAATTTAAGAGAGATCCTTAGAAACTTTGTAAGTATCTACCATGGATGCCCACAAAGTGTTTCTTGGAAAAGCATTGAGGGTATACCTTATAATATCACGATTTTCTACTTTTTGACCGATTATGTGGAGACCGTTGAGCAGGTCTTGGATCCGAGCATGAAGTTGACTCGCCGACTCACCATCTTGTATTTTAATATTGTATAGTTTATTCAAAATTAAGTCTCGTTTGCTTACCTTGGTGTCGGAGGTGCCCTCATGCAACTCGATTAGCTTTTCTCATAATTCTTTCGCGCTATTGAAGGGGCCTACTCGGTTCAACTCTTCTTTGGTTAAGTCGCACTGGAGGATCCGGGTTGCCTTTGCATCAACTTCAATCTTCTTACAGGTTCGTGCGTCCCATTTGCGCAAGGGACGAGTACTCCATCTTTGGTGGGGCATGTGTTCTTCTAGTAACCGAAATCCTCGCTGGAGAATAGTAGTAGTCGTGTAGTGTTGTAGCCTTCTTGGTGGGTCATTTAGAAAAAGACTCTTGCAAAGACAAAAATGATGAAGCTTATTCCAAGACTTAGTCTTGAATTAGTAGTGCGGTAGGAAAATAAGGTAATAAATCAGCTCGAATGGTGTTGTACCAATTTCAAGAAAAATTCAACGAATCGACAAAATTTGTCAGAAGAGGTTATTAGACCAATCCAGACTTATAGCACAAATTTGAAAATGAAAAAGGAAAAAAAAAACATAAGACTTTATATTAAAAAATGGATGAAAAAGCGACAAAAAAAGCTCAAACAGTAGTTGTACCAATTCAGAGCGGCCTCACTCTGATACCAATTATAGGATCATTGCTCGCTAGAGGGGGTGAATAGCGCTCATAGATTTCATATTCGTTTTAAACCAAAAAAGAGATAAAGGTAGTGGAAAAAAGAAAGAAAGAAAACAAGACAATGCTAACACTTTGATTTACTTGATTCGGAGCTTGTGACGACTCCTACTCCAAGGTCGCACGTGAGAGTACTTTTGATGGGCAAATACTATAAATTTGAATAAGTTACAAATACAAATAAGTAATTAAGTACAAGTAACTTGACAATTAAACAATATCGGTGACTTTAGAAATAGATCTTGAATATAGTCGTCATCGGGGCAGCTTTCAAACGTTAAAGAGGCATTTTCTGAGCAGTATACAGAAGCGAAAGTTGTTCAGAATGTTGTATTGTAGCCTCTGGTCGAAGCCTCTTTATATAGCCCATTCTGGGCGCTTGGACCACACACGGATGGCCAGACTGTAACGTAGGTTGATCCAATCAGCGCGCTCCAGCTTGACGACTAGATAAACTTCGGCGTTCTTGGCGCCCGAACCGCGAAGGTGCCTACCTAGGCACCTCGCCCGGGTGAAAGCTTCCCGATGCCTGGAGTAGCTCTGGGCGCCCGGACCACCAATTTTCAACACTTCATTTTTCTTGCAAAACAAGGTAAGCAATAATATATAATGAAATATAAGTTTTGACAGTTTTCGAACTATCCGGTTCTGACTTTGAGTTTCGCTGAAACTCTAAGTCGGACAGACGCCTTCTGTTTCCTATTCGAGGAACGCGTCCTCACCTACTCCTCTCAGGAGAAATTATCTTTTGCCAGATCGGTCCTCCAGACCGTCTGGACTTCTGCTCAGCATCTAAGGCTTCAGGACTTTTCTGTTGGACGTCCGATTTCCGACCCGTCCAATCTTCCGCCTGGTGTCCACAACCCCCGGGCCTTCCACTTAGAATTCTCGATCTTAGGATTTCGTCTAACGTCCTCAACCTGCTAAGATTTCGTCCAGTCCCCCAAACCAAGACTTCGTTACTTAACCGCAGTTAGGACTTTCCTTTGCTTAAAATCATTTAAGACTTTCCCGCACACTTAGTTCAACTTATTAGATCACAAAACAACTTAACTCTGAACCCCTTTGTCATTATCAAAACACAGGTTCGATCATTTGGTACTTCCTGCACTAATAGATTCCTCATGCTGATCGATTGGTAAACACCAATCGATCAGCTGATTGATTCTGAACCCTTCTGTTTACGAACTTGAATCACAATCGATCAAGCCTTACGCCAATCGATTGGTAAGCACCAATCGATCAACCGATCAATTTGGGAAGCTTCTGTTCGCAAATACGTAACTCTCAATTTTCCAATCGATTGATATCAGAAAACGCCCATTTCTAAACGTGATTTTCTGCCCTAAATCGCACCGCCAATCTTGTTCTTCGCATATGATGCGAAAAACTCAATTCATAGGTTAAATCTTAATTTATCCAACATTCGACGAATATATATCAATTTCACTCATCCATATGGAATCAAATGCAAAAATTGATGTATTTGTATCAAAACGTTGAAAAATAATCCTTACGCCTTAAGAACTGATAATAATCCAATCCTATGCTCTGATACCAATTGTAAGATTTGCAATACATCATATATATACTAAAGGATGTATCTACAACAGGATCTAACTTCTATCAATTTCTAAAGCTCAATAGAAAATGAAACAATAGCTCATGAATAGCTGACCTAATTCCATCATAATGCTATATCTTCTTACGTTTCACCAGAATATCCAACAAATGCATCGGATGTCTTCCACAGGATTGAGCTGACAAAATAACCACATTTCTTCTCAATGAGGGAGAAGAAGCTGGAAGAAGCGAGCTAGGTTCAACATGCCCTAATGAACCTTATCTCTTCCTTTTTATACTTGGCCCAACCTATTGAGACTATCCACCATAAAAGTTCATATCTCATTAACAATTCATCAATGTTAATAAACCGGTTATTGAATCTACATATTAAATCAGCATCCATTTAATTCAAACCCTCTTTATATGCATTGAAGGATTAGATCACTTAATTGGATTTAGTTATTTTATAACAATTAGTTATGTTTGTACCAATCAAGTATGAGTTCAACCTTATTGAGATTAAGTCCATCCATATGGACTCAATTGGATCTAGTTCACTCACGTAAACTTAATCCTACACTAACACCAAATACAACACTCATAGCAAAAGCCATTCACTAGTTATTTCTGAAAGGGGTAAAAAACAGAGTTCAATCAGCTGAGAATACTTTATATTCCAACTGGTAAGCTTTTGTGAAAAAAGAAGGCCAACACAAATACGTCGATAAGATACTGCTAACGGTGGATGCTCCGATAAGCATGTTCATGACAACTATCTGGAGTTGGATTGCCTCCAAAGGTGATGCACCACCCATAATGAGCCCTGTCATTGCACCTGGAAGAGAAATGAGACCCACTGTTTTGGCATTGTCCACAACTGGGGACAGTGCAATCACAAGAGACTTCTTAACTTGCTGATGTGCTGCTTGACGCGGAGTTGCACCGAGAGCCAATGCCGTCTCCACCTAACAAAGAGGTAAAAAAAACTTTTCTACTTAGCCTAATCTGAATAGAAATTAGCATAATCATACGAGATTTATGCAATCTCAACTAACAATCACCAATATTTGGTGCTTTAAGTTATGGGGAGATCCAGAAAAATTAAGCAGACGAGTTAAGGGACCGACCAGGTTCTTTTGCACTTTAAGATCTTCCCGCAGCTTCTTCATGGTAACACCAGTGACGGTCATTGCATTACCAACCATCATGCCGGCAACAGGAATGATGTACCTTGGAGTAAAGGGGAAGACATTCAGCACGACAAGCAAGAACATCGTCACTGATGTACCTGCCAGAATAGAGATTCCAGCTATACATTTCCCTCGTGGTACATGTTTTGCCCGTTGACCGGCTGTATAACCCGCAACAGATACCTACAAATATAAATGCATGACAAACACATTGAAATTTCATTCTAAACATGCACGATTGATGGTAGAATTACTATCCTTAAGCTAACCTTAGAAAATATAGCACGATAGAAACTACTAGGTGGAAATGTTTTACAAACTTAAGTGATAACTACTTCAATTGAATATGTATAGACTATTACAATTTACAGCCTATACCGGAATTGATAGGTCAAATTTTTCGTAAAACCTTTCATTCGTTGTCTTCTTCGTACATGACAGCAAAAGTAAGCCACTTTGCCAACATCACAAATAACAAGAGCAGCAGAGAAGATGATTCTGTTAAGATATAGTAAAAGATTATCATATACTAACGGCATAATCCAGGTAGGTTTACCATTGTCAATGTACGATTTAATTTGTAGTGAAAGAAGAATCCATATTCTGCATACACCCATTATATTCTAGTTTTATATACAGAGATGTGGAGGTGTGTGAATGACTTGCCAATCAATCAAAGATAGCTGCCATAGGTAGAATTACAGGTACAAATGTTATTGTGCAGCATACAACTGGTAATATTTATAGTTGATATTTCGACTGTGTCTATGCTATATTACCGTTGATTTTTTTACTATTACATCGCTGCAAACTCTACAAGAGGTGGTGGACATTGAGTTTGGTCTCCAATAAGTGGAAACATTGCCTTGGTAGAGATTTTGTAAAAATATCAATAATTTGATCACATACTATTGTCAACTTGCTATACATTCTTGTTCAAAGTAAAACAAATTATCCCCCGTAGTGACCAACTACAACTTCTCGATTTACCTCTTCACAGATGATAATGGGGCCGACCGTGTAGGGCTATTGGGTGGCGGATCCCATCTTTTTTGCTAAAGTAAAAAAATCAACTTCTATCTAGTTTGTACGGGAATAAAAATTAGATTGGCAACTAGATAAGTTGCCCCAATGTTGTTATGCCAAATCTTGGATACGTTGTTGATGGATAGGTGTAGCTCAGATAGAAGGGGGATTGAATTCAAATGACTTTCAATGTAGGATTGGGATGACCATGTATTCTACCTGAGTTCTAAAAAAAACATTATTGATTACATTTTGGTGGCCCAAGAGCTCAAATTCCTCCCAATAAATATAACAAACCCACGACATTTGTCTTTACCAGAACTAGTCTAATCCACGTCATTATATGCATGTAGTTCCCTCGTCAAGTGACAACATACGAAGAATTATGCCATTGAGGGAAGTATTCATTTAACCACTTCCCAATGTTGCTTAGGAGGTGAATGAATAAGTCGAAAGACACAATTGACTATAAAGGCAATATCTAGTGTGTAATGGTAACATAATAGAGTGCTCCAATGATGCTCATATATATAAGGATCAAGCAGAGGATTGAAGGATGTTAAAGTTTTACTACGATTTTTGCAGAGATGTGACGTGCTCTATACAGTTTTGCTCATTTAAGTAACCTAGAGATATATTCACTTTGAGATAGAAGACAACCTTCTCAATGTGGAAGACACTTAATACCAAGGAAGAATCAAATACTATGTCTTAAATACGAAATTTTTAGCTGAGATAACAAAGCAAATCCTTAGTGATTAAAATGTCACCACCACATAAATAAGGATGTGTATCGTGGAGCTATAGTAGTACCACTAAATATGATAGATGAACCAATTTTAGATTCAGAGCAACCTTAAGTGTATAGCTAATTGGTTAGACGATGAAGTCATGCTCAAAGTGCTTAGCTAAAGACCGTAAACAAATCTCTTAAGTTGACAGGCATGTGTAGGGTATTGCAAATGAACAAACCCTATGATTGTTTCATAATCTCAACTTGAACTTGAACTTGAACTTGAACTTGAATTTGACCTTGACCTTCTTAATAATTGGTCAAAAATTATGAGATACGTATAACCTTATTTATAGACGAGTTGACCCATTTAATTAAACGTGTAAGACAGCTTATACACAATTCATGTGGCATGACTCATTTAATTAAACAAGTCATAAGCACACATGAAGCCATTTAACAAACTCAAATAATACAACTATTTTTAATTATACAAATTCTTAAAATCCATATGATTATATATTATAATATATATGCTACTATACTATATGTTTATATCTTCTTTATTAGAATATATATTTATAACTTATGCAAATTACTACCAAATAACACGTTTACCTTAAACCTAATCCCACAAAATTGGAGATCAAGTTGTGCGAATGGGTTGTGTCAGTTTTTGTATACAAAATGAAAATATACATATCATTGTGAACTGAAAGAATATCTAGATGGATTGAGAAACAATTGTAGACAAATCAAAATAGAAGCTTCATAGCTATGCTTGTGACCGACATAACAAGTCATCTACAGCTTAAAAAATTAAAAAACATTGTTTGCTATATAGGACCAAATGAACATTGACTTTGATACCATGTAAAATAAGACGATTGTGGAGTAATTTTTTTTAATATGTTAAAGTGATCATAGACGATATGCTATTTTATAGAGATGATGGGATACATAAAAGCAAATACATATGTGTTAGTACACTACATGAAAAGTATATCACTACAAGTTTGAAAACTTTAGGAGGCTAATCAAGAAACAATCAAAGATAACAAAACAAAAATAAATACAAATCAGTAAGAGATCAACAGATTATTAAACAATCTCTTTAATCTAAATAGAGAAGAAGTTGCAGCCAGCGTTATTATAATTAATATCAGGTGTGAAGTCAAGAATAGGAGCTAACTAAGGACAAACAACAGCGACGGAGATTCAAGCAGACTCTTTGGAAAGCTGCCCATTGAAAGGAAGCAAATGAGTCTCTTGGTCGAGAATCTATCAAACAACTTCAGTTCATGTTATAAGAAACTCTTGATCTTCTCATTCCGTCTCCTATTGGTTGAGACTTCAGCATACAAAGACTCAATATGCTCGTACATTGGTTGATCTACCTACAAAAGAGCAAGAAGTCTTAGTTCTTTCACTCTATAGTAAACAGGATCCAACTACAGCCTTTGATCTGAATTGCCTTCCTTTTTTAGTAGTTTGTAGCATTGTGTCGTAAACTTTTTTATAATTCCTCCCTCTTCGTTCCTCTCTTATGAGCTATCCGATCCTCAATAGTTTAGTCAAGTTCCTTCCTATTGAAGGATCTCTTTGATCAAAATAGTGGTCTTGATCATGGTTTGAAATCTCATACCATACCAAGTAAAATGGTCAAAACATATCGTTCAGATAAATTATTAAAACTTGATACCCATTGGCATAGACAATGTATCCTTCCTATGTTTCATCTCCTTCCTCCCTCAACATTCAATCGATCATTGACACCATGCATCGGAACGTCGGCACAATATTGAAATAGTATTGTTCTAGTCAAACACCAAAACTCTGACACGACTTGAGATTAGGAACCTTGGTCCTAATTAACTTTTACAAAAGCATAGAATTATTTTTTAATGGTTGAAATCAAGTAGCGACCTTAAGGTAATTTTCTCTGTGTGTTGAAAATTTTACTCCAATTTAAAAATTAAGATACATTTTTTGAATGAATCTAATTTTTCAAAGATAGCCTCTAGCTAGAGGCAAATGAAAGTGAATTGTACACGAGGATGAAAGATATTGATATTATACTCTTATTTGACTTAAGATAAAGGGTTGTTTTATATGGATCCAATTCTTCAAAAATAGCCTACAGAGGCAAATGAAATGAATATGTATAAAAGGATGAAACATTTTGAAATTATACTCTGATTTAACTTAGGATAAAAGGTTGTTTTATATGGATCCAATTCTTCAAAAATAGCCTATAGAGGCAAATGAAATGAATTGTATATAAGCATGAAAGCTATTGATATTTCCTCTCTAAAGGTAAAAAAAGAATGCCACAAGGAGAACTATTTGAAAGCATAAAAGGTACTCGACAAGTAAAGGCCTTGCTTGCAAAAATAATGCCATGATGAATGCTAACAATCTGGCTTTAGAATGGTGAAAGTAAGTGTTTGGGTATATGATTGCTATTTAGCTCAAATACCCTCTTTTTAGACTAAGAATTAGATGGGAATGACAAAAAGGGCCTTCATGTATTGTAGCAAAAGGTGAAGTCGCCACCTTAGCAAAGGACCCTTCATGTATTGGGCAAAAAAAAAAGACAATTACGCTCACCCTAGCGCCCCGTCAGCGCACCCTAGGACCATCACAAGGAAGGTAAATCATGATGACTAAGAGGTAAGATGGATGGGAAGGTGAGTTGTGTCGAGTGTTGGGATTTATGCCCCCGCCAGTCTCAATATTCGACCTTTCGCTCATTGGGCAAATCTGTTAATAATAAAGTTTAGAATAAGTATTATATTAGTTTTTATTCTTTTCTTTTATTCACTTAAGTTGTCACGTGTATTATTATATACCTGTGGTATATATATATGTTGAGGGATGTACAACAAAAATCTAATCTCAATAATAATCCTGATTCTTTACTCCGCCGTCTCTTCTTCCTCACCTCTGTTCTTCTTCGCACTTCTCACAGAAAGTTCATCATGGTATCAGAGCTACCGCCGCCGCCGACAAACACGATCATTTCTCCAACATCATCAACCACACAAACAAATCCGGGTATGATTCATCAAACTGCAGTTTCTACTCAGCAGATTCCTATCGTTCAATCTACTCTCAATCCTCTTCCAACACTTCCTTCGATGAATCAACCTTTTTCTGTGAAGTTAGATGAAAACAACTAATTGATTTGGAAAAAGCAGTTCTTGAATATTGTGATTGCTAATGGATTAGAGGAGTTTATAGATGGGGCTCGCCCTTGCCCTCCCAAATTTCTTAATTCCAACAATCTAGTTGCAAATGCTGAGTATACCAGTTGGCAACGCTACAATCGTATGATAATGAGCTAGATTTACTCATCGTTGACTGAAGGTCTCTTAACTCATATTGTTGGGTATTCAACAATACACGATATTTGTTTAGCTTTAGATCAGATTTATTATGCCCCATCATTTGCTCGTGTGGCAGAATTAAGAAGTATGTTGCAAAATCTGAACAAAGACGGTCTCTCGACAGTGGAATACATTCAGAAATTAAATGGTATTTCCAACAAGCTTACTTCCATTGGAGAACCTATTTCTTACAATGATCATTTGTTATATATATTGGCTGGTCTTGGGAGGGATTACAATGCTTTTGTAACTTCTATACAAAATCGTGGCGACTGACCCTCCATTGAAGAAGTGCATAGCTTATTGCTAAGCTACGAATATAGATTAGAACGGCAAGATTCTGCAGATCAATTGAGCTCTCTTCAAACTAATATAGCTCATTTGTCTATGACAAAAAACCACCCTCATCCTAGACAGCATCGAGTCTCCACACCATCAAGCTTTCCAAATACTCCTCAATCCAAATTCCTTACACCTTACACCTCTCCAAATGGTCTTCTCAGCAACCCTTCAACTACACAATTTTACAACTAATGGAAACCTCAACAGAATCAAACCACTCATGCCTCAAAATCACGTTGTCAAATTTGTCTCAAACTTTGGCACACTGCAAATGCTATCATAGGGCAAATCTTAATTATCAACCAGCGCTTTCTCAACCAAAGGCTTTCAATAATTTTATTACCACTGATATGTCTTCATCTTCCAGTAGCTCAGCTGTGTCTAGTTTCATTGCGGCGGCTGATACAGTGAGAGATCCTAATTGGTACATACATGGATTCAGGAGCAACTCATCACTTTACCCCGGATATGAATATGCTGGATTCTGCCACTCCTTTTACTAGCATTGAGCGTGTGACGGTTGGTGATGGTAAGAACATTATTATTTCAGATATTGGCAATTCAATTTTACCTGCCTATTCTAAATCTATCAAGTTGTCTAATATTTTCCATACTCTTGCCATGTCTAAAAATCTCATTAGTGTTTCTCACTTGTGTCTTGATAATAAAGCTTATGTTGAGTTTCATTCCACATTTTTCTTGGTTAAGGATCAGGTCACACACAAAGTCATTCTTCGGGGAATCCTTGATCGTGGTCTTTACAGAGTCTGCCCTCCCGCATCGTCTTCTGCTTCATCTTCTACATTGCCTTCAAGTCTTTTTCAAGTTCATGTTGCTATTTCCTCTGATCTGAATCTCTGGCACAAGCGTCTTGGTCATCCGTCTTTTGAAGTTGTTAATCAAGTTTTAAGGTCTTGTAATGTCTCTATAAACAAATCTATTTCTCTTGATTTTTGTAATTCCTATCAATTGGCTAAGAGCCATAAACTATCTTTTGCTTTATCAAACTCTCGTGCACTCAATAAATTTGATCTTGTTCATACTGACTTGTGGAGTCCTTCACCTATTTCATCTGTAACTGGTCATAAATATTTTATGTTGATTATCGATGATTCTTCCAGATTCTCTTGGCTGTATTTGTTGCATTCTAAAGATGAAGCATATACCACTTTTGTTACATTTTACAATATGGTGCATAATCAATTTAATATTTCTATCAAAAATGTTCCTTCAGATTGGGGTGGTGAATTTCGATCCCTCACAAATTTTTTTGCTTCCAAAGATATTCATCATCAGTTATCATGTGCTTATACTCTAGAACAAAATGGAAGAGTTCAGCGTAAAAATCGTCATATTGTCGAAATGGGTCTCTCTTTTGGCTTACTCTAATATGCCTCTTAAATTTTGGCCCTATGCATTTTCTACGGCCATATTTCTTATTAATTGGTTGCCTACAACAATCTTACAACTCAAGTCTCCTTATAGTGTTCTTTATGATAGGGCGCCAAATTATAACTTTTTTCGGACTTTTGGTTGTGCTTGTTTTCCCTTTTTACGTCCCTTCAATTCCAATAAATTAGAGTTTAGGTCACGTCAACGTGTATTTTTTGGTTATAGCTCTAAATATAAAGGATATCTTTGTTTTGATCCTTCAAATTCCAAACTATATATATCTCGTCATGTGATTTTTAATGAGGCATTTTTCCCTTTTAGTTCCCCATCATCCTCTTATTATGTTAATCCTTCAGGTTCTTCACAAATCGTTACAACTCTTCCTATCGTTAGTTCTTTTCAACCATCTGTATCTCTATCACCACCCTCTAATGCTTCACTACTTCCTACAACATCTTCTACACAGTCTTCTTCTAGTCCTTCAGCCCCACCTCCACTGCCACCTTCTAATTCTTCACCATTTCTTGCAACATCTTCTACCCAGTCTTCTTCTAATCCTTCTGCCCCACCTCCACCTCCTATTCAGTCTCTTCCTTACACTTCATCTTCTTCTCATCGCTCCAACTCTTTAGACGTTGACTTGCCACATATTGATACAAATGTCATAGCACCAACTACAAATGCTCATCACCTGGTAACTGGAAGTAAGTTTGGCATATTTAAACCACGTGTTTTGTTGACTATTCTTTCTAGTAATCAATCTGAACCAAATACATACAAGTAGGTTGCTAGTGTTCCTGAGTGACAACAAGCTGTGCTAACTGAGTTTAATGCGTTGATGCTTTAAAACACATGGTCTCTTGTTCCAAAATCAGAAAATATGAAAGTTATTGGTTGTAAATGGGTTTATCGTTTGAAGTTAAAACTGGATGGTTCTATTGATCAATACAAGGCCCGTTTGGTTGCTAAAGGATATCATCAAACTGCATTTATTGACTATATTAAAACTTTTAGTCTTGTTGTCAAACCTCAAAAAATTCGGGTGGTTCTTACCATTGCTGTGTCTCACAATTGGCCTATTCATCAATTTGATATTCAGAATGCTTTTCTTCATATTGATCTTACTGAGACAGTTTATATGGAGCAACCTCCTGGGTTCATTGATTCTTTTTGCCCAGATATGGTGTGTAAACTACATAAATCATTATATGGGTTGAAATAGTCGCCTCGTGCATGGTTTACAAAACTTAGTCAAGCACTTCTGAATTCGGGTTTTTCTGGTTCTAAGACTGATACCTCCTTATTTTTCTTCTCTTCAAGTCGTGGTATTCTTATTGTGCTTGTCTATGTCGATGATATCATTATTACTGGTAGCACACAGAGTCTTATTATTTCCTTGATTGATTTTCTTAATAAATAATTTACTGTGAAGGATCTTGGACAATTGCATTATTTTTTGGGTATTGAAGTACATCACTCTGATATGGGTTTGCATCTCAATCAAACGAAATATATTACTGATCCTTTGAAGAAAACTAGCATGTTTGATTCCAAACCATCTGACACTCCTATGTCTTCAACTGCTTCCTTGTCTCTATATGATGGTGTTCCCTTAGAAGATGGCTCAGACTATCGCAGCGTTGTTGGTGCTCTTCAGTATTGCACAATGACACGTCCTGATCTATCTTTTGCTGTAAATCAAGTATGTTAGTTCATGCATTCCCCTACTATCTCTCATGAACATGCTGTTAAGCAAATTTTGAGGTATTTGCGTGAAACCTTGTACCATGGTTTATCTATTTCCCCAATTTCCTCTCCATCTTTGGTGTGTTACACTGATGCTAAATAGGCTTCTTGTCCGGATAATCGTCGTAGTACAAGTGGCTATTGCATATTTTTTTGGAGGTAATTTTGTTTCATGGGCTTCTTTAAAGCAAAAGGTTGTGTCACGTTCTAGTACCGAATCAAAATATCGTGTTGTTGCTAATGGAGCTACTGAAATTGCCTGGTTGGAATCTTTGCTTCGTGAGCTTCTTGTTCCTTTGGATTATATACTGTGCATTCTTTGCGATAATATGAGCACTATCTCCCTCTCTGCAAACCCGATCTTGCATGCCAAAACCAAGCATGTTGAAATTGATTATCATTTTGTTAGGGAACATATTGCGGCTCAAACTCTACTTGCTCAGTACACTCGCTCATCTGATCAGCTTGCGAATACATTGACCAAAAGTCTGCCAACTTTCATATTTCTCTCTTTACGTTCCAAACTTAATGTTCTTCATAGACCCTTAAGTTTGAGGGGGGATGATAATAAAGTTTAGAATAAGTATTGTATTAGTTTTTATTCTTTTGTTTTATTCACTTAAGTTGCCACGTGTATTATTATATACCTGTGATATATATATATGTTGAGGGATGTACAACAAAAACCTAATCTCAATAATAATCCTAATTCTTTACTCCGCCATCTCTTCTTCCTCGCCTCTATTCTTCTTCGCACTTCTCACAGAAAGTTCATCATCTGTCATTCACTCATCATCTCAACTAAACCCATGGGGCAAAGGGCCCTTCATACATGTGGAACCGTCACATTAACGGCCCCCCTACAACGACCCATGTCATATGGAGAGAGGTTCAACAAGAGCATAGGTGGCAAGCATATGGTGAGGCCTCTACAGACAGTGAAACCCTGGGATCGACCCCCGTCCGATTTAGACAGAATACCATGTGCTTACCATCTATGTCAAGCCCTGGGGCAAGGGCCCTTCATGTATTGTAGCATATAAAAGGGTGTTTTTTTGTTCATGCATGAATCTTAAAATGGCTTCATGTACAAACCTTAAAGTACTATTTTTTTTTTTGTTTGTTTGTTTCATAACTCCAAGGTGACATAAATTATATTATAGGTGTTATCAAATTATATAATAGTTGTCACCAAATTGTAGTTGAGGTGGTACTAAAATATATCTTATATGTTACCAAGTTGTATCGAAGGCGTTATCAAATATATTTTAAAAGACATCAAATTTACCTTCCCAAAAAGAAGTGAATTTCCACCCAAGTTGGAAAATCACAAGACAAATTAAGAAGAGTATACAGCAACCCAGTTGCGATCGAAGCTTCGATTTTGTTTCGAGTAAAGAAGAGTACCATGAATAAGTAAGCGAGGATGATCCAGGCGGTGTTCTTCTGGGCAAAGATGAACTGGAGGACGAAGCCGATGATAGATAGCTGGAAGAAGGCGCGGGCGATGGCGTAGATCATCTCGCCCTCGAGCTTGAGCTTCTGGGCGAAGGAGAGAGCGACGGCCATCAGCACCACCGACAGCGCCGCCACCGGCTTCAGCATCCCCTGGAGGAAGTCCACCCAGAACGACGCGCCCGACGGATCCATCGACTCCGTCACCCCGCGAAGTGACAGTAGAGCTAGGGAAGTGACAGTAGGAGAGAATCAAGAGATCGCAAGGGAGCCTGCAGTCCACGTTGCCTTATGGGGGAGGGGGGAGGGAGGGAATACAGCGGTGGTGGTGGTGGCGGATAGTGACATATAGAGAGAGCGAAAGAGGTAGTATGTGGGCGAGGGCGCTTCCGAGGGAAGGGATCATCTCGTCGCGTCGTCGATGACCACCCACCCACCATTTTTTTCTCTCCTTTTTCTTTGTAAGGGTACGTTTACATCAGACAAATGTCCCAACGCTCTCCGATTTTAATTGGTATATTTTACACTTCTTTGTACGGATGTGCAATACTTAAAACTAAATAATTAATAGTTAAAAAATAGTCAACTAATAAGTATACACTGTTATTAACTAGGCGAGTAAGAAATTAAGATTTTAATTCTTTTAAAAGACCGAACTAATCGCTATTGCTTTTGAGGAGGTGAGATTCTCTCATTCAGAATCTTTTGGATCAAAGAAAGCTCTACATATTTATTGATGGGATAAATTAGATTCCACCTATTTAACAGGTGGAGTACAGTTCACTCATCCAATAAACATATAAAGATCCAGGGATCTTGGACCAAAGATCCCTGCCCCTTTTGAGATAGGGGCATAATTCAAAACAGTATTGATATTTGTTGGTAGAGGCAGCCCTGGGTTAGGATTATCGGGCTCCTCTCCAGGGCCTTAAAACATCTAAAGGCTATATATATATATATATATATATATATATATATATATATATATATATATATATATATGGGCTCCTCTCCGGGGCCTAAAAACATCTAAAGGCTAGCGATTCTCCTCGCCAAAGCGTCGATTCTCCTCACCGAAGTGCCCTCGCGATTCTCCTTGCTGAAGCCCTCCTCGCCAGGCCTTCCCTCTCTCAATGTGACGACTACGGGCCCTCCTCGCCACGCCTTTCCTTCCTCATTGCGACGACTACTAGCCCTCTCTGGCTCTCTCAAAGGTGACTTGTTACTTCACGCTTCTGTAAACTCTAAAAGGTCTTCATCTTTACTTTTCTGTTTTTATCTCATCTGTTCCAATCAAACCGTACAACTTTGAATTAAAAATAGGGTTTGTGCTCCCATTAAACATAAAAGTTAGAACAATGATATAGGATGTCAATCAAAAAAGATAAAGAATACATCAATTTGATGCACAATTTTGCATCAAAGCAGGATGTCTATTGTAGGTGTATGGTTCATTAGCAAACAAATGGACGTGGATAGGCCTATGACAACGCAGTTTGGATGATTAGGGCAAATGGCTCAAATAAGGAGTCATTCCTAGAATTCTTCTAGACATTATGGATAGGAACAAATTGAATCACATGCTACAATCAGAGTCTTATAACTCTCAATTATAATATGTATCAAATGAATCAAATATGTACACTCAATTACAAAATGATTTTTGGTGGAATATTTTTTATAATGACTCCAAAGTTAAGGGTGTTCTACTAATTGAGTTATAATTCTTGTTATAGACATTTCACATTTGAATATAGAGACAATTTCATATTAAGGTAAATGCATGTTTCATAATTTCACATAATAGCTCTGTAAGATTTTTAATTGTATTCAAGCTTAATATAAAGAAATTAGTATTACTTGAAAATCTTATTCTATTTATAGTTTCTAAAATGATGGATATTATTTTAATAAACAATCTAGTTAACTCACTGAGTGGTTAGAATAAATTTTTTTTTAGAATCTTATTTTACTACTGTCTTTAATTATATGAATAAAGTATTAATTCTTAAATAATTGAATTATATTTTTTTATATAAACTTGCAGGATATCTATGCAAGATCTTATATAAGTGGATTTCGAATTAAAAAAAATTCTCCATATCAAGTTTTATTGTTCTTTATTTATTACTTTTTTGTTCATAATTATCTATCATCATGAAAACAACTCTCTGGATATCAAAAAAGATAAAAATTAAAATTAAAAAAAAAAGAAGAAGAAGAAGAGATAGCACAAAGCTTTAGAGGTTCATTGAATAAATATTTTGGAAAAGAATCACATAACACAACAGAAAACTTAATTCAGATTTTAACTAATGAATCAAATGAAAATGAAAATTTTATTGAAAATAAGAATGATGATAATGAAGAATTTGTGAGAAATGAAAGTGATGAAAATGAGAAATTTGTAGAAAATGAGAATGAAGAGAATACAATTTTAATAATTTGGATGAAATTGAACTTGACAAAATTAAAAAAAATTGTGGAACCGCCACATTAGCGGCCCCCCTAGAGCCGGTCCCACGGATATGGAGGGAGGTAAATACAGGTATACAGCTGAAAGCGCATAGCCGAGATGCTAACCCCAGTCAATGACACCCTGAGGATCGAACCCTGGACCTCTCGGCTACTAAACCATATGCCCTCAGCTGTGCTACGCCCTGGAGATGAACTTGACAAAAATAAAGATATTGATAAGTGTTGTGATAATGAGCATACAAATGAATATCAATGTTCGACACCTAAATATGATTTGAACATATTTGATCCAAGATTTGGGATACTCTTGATACAAAAATAAGAGATTTACTTATGGCAAGAGGTCCTAAAAGAGAAGATATCTCAAATTTTCTTTAGATAAAGAATATCGACACTTTTCTCATACTTACTATGTCCAAATGTTACCAAATGGTGAGACTCACTATGTCCAAATGTTACCAAATGGTGAGACTCGTGATCGAAAATGGTTAGTGTACTCGAAGGAGTTGGACAAAGTATTTTGTATTTGTTATAAGTTGTTTAAAATAATACATACCAAAAGTAATTTAGCAAGAGAAGGAGTTAATGACTGGAAACATTTATTGACAAACTTAAACAACATGAAAATAGTGTTGAACACCTCACTAATCTAAGAGCTTTTGTTGAACTACAAATGAGATTAAAGAAAACATTAACAATTGATAAGGAAATACAAGAACAAATTTAAAAGGACACAAAACATTAGAAACACAATATGCTAAGAATAGTTACTGTTGTCAAATGTCTTGCTATACATAATTTGACATTTCGTGGTACACATGACAAAATCTATGAAGATGGTAATGGTAATTTTTTGGGTCTACCTGAAATAATTGTAGATTTTGATCCAATAATGCAAGAGCATTTTTTACTCATTCAAGATAAAAAGATTCATTATCATTATCTTAGTCATAAAATTCAAAACGAGTTAATATCTATTCTAGCCTCCAAAGTTAGGAATGCAATAATTAAAAGGGTAAAAGAGATAAAATATTTTTCAGTAATTCTTGATTGTACACCGGATGCAAGTCACAAAGAACAAATGACTCTCATATTAAGATGTGTAGATGTTTCAGAGACTCCAATTAAAATAGAAGAGTATTTCTTAGAATTTATAAATGTAGAAGATACAACTGGTTTAGGTCTTTTCAATGAATTGAAATTTGTTCTATAATCTTTAGAACTTAATATTGATAATGTGAGAGGACAAGGTTATGATAATGGATCTAATATGAAATACAACAACCAAGGTGTGCAAAGAAGATTGCTTGACATTAATCCTAGAGCATTTTACATGTTATGTGGTTCTCATTCTCTTAACTTAGTTGTTTGTGACATGGCAAATTCTTGTGCTAAAGCAAAATTATTTTTTGGAGCATGTCAATGTATGTACACTGTGTTCTCTAATTCAACAAAAAAATGGAATGTTTTGCTTGAATATATTGATGGATTAACTTTAAAATCATTGTCAAGTACAAGATGGGAAAGTCATATTGAAACAGTCAAAGTAATACTATCGCAAGCTTCCCAAATTAGAGAAGCTTTGTTCAAATTAGCATAAATAAGTTAAGATAGTAAATTAAGTAGAGATGCTGAAACTTTAGCATCTAGTGAACTTTCAAGTTTTGAATTTATATTAAGTCTTGTTATTTGACATGATATTTTGTATAAAATTAACTTACTTAGTAATAAATTATAGCCAAAGGATATGCGTCTTGATGTTGCTGTAAAACAATTATCTGGTCTTGTTTCTTTTTTTGAAAAATATAGAGAAAATGGTTTTGCTTCTGCTATGGTTGATGCAAAAAAAAAAAGTAGCATCTGATATGGAAATTGAACCTGTATTTCCTACAAAATATAAAATTAGTAGAAAGAGACATTTTGATGAGATTGCTAATACTGAAAGGGAAAATCAATCACCAGAAGAGTCTTTTCGAATAGATTATTTTATCTTAGTGGTTGATATTGCTCTTGGACAATTGAAAAATAGGTTTGAATAGTTGCAATATTTTGAATCTATATTTGGGTTCTTGTATAATGTTGCAAAATTAGTTTCAATGGATAATGATGAATTGATGAATTCTTGTGTGAATCTTAAAAATACTTTAAAAAATGGTGGCAATTCTGATATTGATGCAAAATATATGTTTTCAAAACTACAAGTTTTGCAAGTAATGTTACCAAGTGAATCTTATGAAATAAATAAATGGTCTGCCATTCAAATATTAGAGTTTTTAAAAAACAATGGATATGTTTCCAAATGTGATGATTGCTTATAGGATATTATTGATAATACCTGTGACAGTGGCATCTGCCGAAAGAAGTTTTTCAAAATTAAAATTAATAAAATCTTATTTATGGACCACAATGACTCAAGATAAGCTAAATGGATTAGCAATTTTATGCATTGAAAAGAATAGTTTAGTAAAAATTGAATATGATGATATTATTGATGATTTTGCCTTTAAAAGTGCATCACGAAGACACTTTAAATGAGTTGCCTCTGTGTTTTTTATAGGTGTATGTATTTTAGCATTCACTCTCATTTTTTCTTATGATTTAGTGAGGAGGAAGCGAAGAAGAAGGTTTATAATGTCTTAGATAGAGAGCTGGAGATTTGCATTTCCTTTGGATTTTCTGGCACAATCTGATTTGCTGGCTGGAATTCATTATTTTGGGTGGTTTAGTTTTGGTTTGGTGATTTGTCCTTGGACATAGAACTCTTTGTGAGCTTGATTGGTTACGACAATTCGGTGACCATGATAAGGCTATGGTGTTTATACATGTTTTCTTTGGGATTTATTGTGTTGATAAGTTCAATAGAGGATATTGTAGGAGATTAGTGGCCGGCTAGATGGGGGGTTGAATAGCTAGGTTACCCCTAATTTGATTTCTTCTCTACTGATGGAACCCCAAGGTTATTTTGGTGTAATCAACAAGTTAAGTTAGGTCCTGCGTTGTTTCTAACCTTGTGTCTAAGTGTGCAGGAGCTTAGGAGCACAGGTATTCGAGCGGAAGACGCAGCTAGCGAGAAGGACGGCACGCTGTGCGTCCGAGGGACGAGGTGCTGCGGAAGAGTACACCGGCGGACGAGAAGGAAGTGCACGCGGTAGTTCCGAGGTACGAAAGACGGAGCGGAAGATTGCTCGGAGAGCAAGAGACGCAGCTAGCGCGAAGGTCGGCACGGGGTGCGACCGAGGGACGAAGTCTGCGGATGAGTACGCTGGTGGACGAGAAGGGACACGCGGTAATTCCGAGGGACGAGAAGCCGGAGGGAAGCACGCTCGAGAAGACCGGAAGATGGGTTCGGGTGAGCCAGATGACCCGGACGAAAGTCAACTGGAGCTGACTAAGCACCGGGCCACCCGGAACTGTCAGGGGAGCGGGACCAGCCCAGGGCGCCCGGACCAGCCCGGGGCGCCCGGAACCATCCGGGGCGCCCGGAAGGGACTTTTTCACAGGATCGAGCTTTGACTCGATCCAACCGTTGGGGGATAAATTTTATCCCCCCCAGGGCGCCCGGAACCCATCCAGGCGCCCCGACCAAGGCTATAAATATAGCCTTGGTCCAGAAGCTTTTCAACTATCACGATCATTCTATTTCCAAACACTTGTATGCTTTAGTTGTAGTTAAGCTTCTGTTTTCTGTGTCTAAACGCTGTAAGAGGCTTCTCCGCCTGAAGGAGTTTTTGAGCTTAATCTTCCTTGGATTAACAACCACATCGGTTGTAACCAAGTAAACATCTGGTGCCTCGTCTTAACTTTTATGCTTTTATTTATCTGCTTAATTCATTTTACAAGTGTTAGCTTAATCGTTCGAGGAAGGGTTGTTTGTTTTTAATTAACAGGTTATTTTCCAACCCATCTAGCCGGCCCAACGGTCCTACATCTACAAGGTTAGTTTGCGCAAGTGGAAATGAAACTAAAATAATGAAAGCAATAATTAAAGAACATAAATGCTAACACGATTCCTTTACGTGGTTCGAAGATTGTTTGCTCCTACTCTACGACTTGTCCTTGAGGTAGACGAACCCTTAATCCTTCGGTGGATTAGTCCCTGGCAATCTCCGGCTAGAGCTTTCTCCTTCTCGGTGGAGCAAACCTCTCACAATGGTCTCTTCCTCTTTACAAGATAAAACTGTTAGGATGTATACTAAAAGCCTAGCTTTTGGTATAAACATTTAGAAATAAGAATCACATTGGTCAAATGTAGATAACATGGTGTGTGGTGTCACACACAGAAGATCATGTTATCAGTACCTTATAAATTATAAACAGTAGCTCATGACCATGATGGAAAGGAACAAACCATTGGAAGGTCGTAGTGTAATTAGGTGTTAGTTTATCTTAACTATATAATTACACTAGTACACTAAGAGTGTATTGAGTAGGATCATTAGAGGTCGTTTCTTTTATACTGATTTTATAAAGGAACAAAGACCTCAGTTATTATGGAAGTGTGTGCTCTTAATCCTAATATAATAACAAGCACATATATTTGATATTTATTTCTTTAATTTATCAATGGGTGAGATTTAGTTCGATGAATCAATAAGCCCGATAAGTTGGGAAATGATATCACTTATAGTGTGTGTTGTTGATTATAGAAGGAAACTGTGTCCTAGTAATCTAGGTTGAGAATGTTCCCAAGAGGAGCTCATAAGGATTGTCATGTTAAACCCTGCAGGTGGACTTAGTCCGACATGACGATAAGGTTGAGTGGTACTACTCTTGGACTAAGATATTAATTAAATGAGTTGTCAGTAACTCACTTAATTAGTGGACATTCGACATCTTAAACACAGGGAGATTGATACACTCATAATAAGAAGGAGCCCAAAAATATAATTTGGGATTGGTGCGGTAGTTCAATAATAGTTCTCTAGTGGAATGAATTATTATTGATAAAATTAAGTTGTGTGTTCGGGGCGAACACGGGATGCTTAATTTTATCGGGAGACCAAAACCAATTCCTCCTCTCGGTCTCTATCGTAGCCTCTTATTTATAGAGTACTATACCCACCTTCTATACCCACCTAAAGGGGCCGGCCAAGCTAGCTTGGGAACCAAGCTAGGGCCGACCTAAGCATGGTTTAGGGTGGTCGGCCCTAGCTTGAACCCAAGCTAGAGGGGGCCGGCCACATTAAATTAAAAAAGAATTTTTATTTTTGTTTTTATTATGTGGAAGATATAATTTATTACAGAGAATTAAAATTAAAATATCTCTCTTTAAAAAGATCTACAAAATATTAAAAGAAAGAGATTAGATCTCTTTCCTTATTTGTAGATTGGAAAGATATTTTATTTTTTCTATTTGAAAATTATTCACATGTAGAAAATTAAAATTATAGAAATTTCTTTTTATCAACCATGAAGGGATTTTAAAAGGAAATTTTATTTTTTAAAATTTCCAAAGACAAATAAGGAAGTTTTAATTGTTGATTGAAACTCTCCTAATTTTTCTATTTGAGGTGGCCGGCCATGATTAGTTGATTAAGAAATTTTATTAAATTTTTCTTAATTAATTATTGTCAAAGAAAGTTAAGGAAATTTTATTATAAATAAATTTCCTTATTTGCTAAAGCCAAGGAATATAAAAGAAGGGGTAGGGATGCCTTCATGGGTGACAACCTCTATTATTCTCCCTCTCCTATTCCTTGGTGTGGCCGGCCAACATCTTCTCCCTCTCTTCCTCTTTGTGGTGGCCGAAACATCCCTCTTGCTTGGAGTTCTTGTGGTGGTCGGATACTACTTGGAAAAGAAGAAGAAGAATGAGAGAAAGCTTGCATCCCTTGGAGCTTGGTTGGTGTTTTTCTTCTTCCTTGGTGAAGCTCTTTTGTTTTGGCCGAACCTAGCTAGGGAGGAGAAGAAGGTGGTTGGTGGTTTCTCATCTCGGAAGATCGTTGCCCACACAACGTCCGAGGTTAGAAGAGGAATACGGTAGAAGATCAAGAGGTCTTTCTAGAAGGTATAACTAGTAGTTTTTCCTTTTCCGTATCATACTAGTTATTTATGGAAATAATACCAAATACAATAGGCTTACGTTCTAGTATTTCGAATATATTTTTCGAAGTTGTGTTCTTTTGTTTTATTTTTCCTTGTGATTTGATTGTTCTTTTCGGTTAACCTAAAGTTATTTTAGGAAATTAAATATTAGATTTCTATAAAAGGTTTTGTCTAGTCGGTGGTGGTTGCTCCCATATCCAAAAAGGTCATGTGCCTCGCCACGTCAGTACTGGGAACCGATTATGGAAATTAATATTTAATGGAATTAATAACTTAAGGTGATTTGGGTCGAACGTGTTAAATTCCGCAGGAGATCCAAGTCAAAACCTAAAAGAACAAATAAATTAAGTTTTGGATCAAACGTGTTAAGTTCCGCAGGCGATCCAAAATTTAATTTAAAAGAACACATGGTAGCTAGGAAAAGGTTCAGACCTTTGTACAAAATTTTTGTGCAGTGGAACCTCTAGGCTTTCTGAGTAGCAACCAACAAAAACTTCGGTCTGGAGAGGAAAAGAAGACTTAGAAGCTTTGGGCAAATACTTAGGAGTTATTCAACAAGCATGAGTAACCTCCTTCATGTCCCAAAGCTCCTCTTTTATAAGTGGAAATAGTTAATCAACAAATCAACTCAACCCAACATCAGTCGACTGGTCCATGCACCAGTCAACTGATATAGTCGTTAGACACAGCCAACGGCTCTCTGCGGAACTCATTTTCTGGCAACGGTCATATACCAGTCGACTGGTGCCAACACTAGTCAACTAGTCTTTACAGCCGATAAGCACAGAAGCATTTTGTGCTCTTCATGAATTTGTACCAGTCAACTGGTCCAAGTACCAGTCGACTGGTACCTTACATTCACTTATACTCATCCTTTCCGGAGTCGCCTTTAAAGCCCTCTTCCTCGACCTTCGTCCCTCAAATGCACCCGAGCCCGCGATTCCTATCCATGCACCCTTCGCGTTGTCTTGAAGTCTGCTTCCCTCAGCTTCACTCCGTTGCTCCTCATCCAGCGGTCCCTCGGATATCTTCCACCATCCTTCACCGACTCAAGGATCCGAGCCCTAGGATGAGCTTCCCAAACTTGGCTGCACCAGGCAACTCATGTGTGTTTCACCAAGTCCTACATGACTCAAACGCACATATCAAACCAATATGAAAGCTTAACTTAAACTCTTTGAGACACACATCAAAATCATGATCGTACCAATCAAACTTAGATCAATTGCACCAATAATCTTCCCTTTTTTGATGTGTGGCAATATGTTTAAGTTAGGCACAAATAATAACTTTGAAAATTACAAGCATTATGTAAACATGAAGCATAAAACCCAAGCTCCCCCTTAACAAATGCTCTCAACCTTAATTTTCAAGTTTTGCACAAAAGTATGGAACTAAAGGTTCCTAACTTAAACTTATCCATTTCTCCCCATTTAACATCATCAAAAAGATTGTACCTAACAATCATACATTCTATGGCATCAAATCTGACCAAATTTTATCAAAAATTAATTTCTGAAAGTGTAAAAAACAGCTACCAGTGATGATAACTTGTAGTCAACTAGTACAAAGAATCTGAATTTCAGCCTTTTAAAGCCAACTTCAGAAAGGCATAAAAAATTTCAAAAAATTTGAAAAATCATGAAATTTAGATAACATATTTCTTGAAATGTCCTTTAAGTAGGAAAAATATATTTTCTTGAAAATTCAAAGTATTTTTGAAATTTTGACCAAATCTCAAAAACATGCAAGTTTGTATCAAATTAAATCTAAGTTTTGAATACATATGTTTCAAAATAACTATTCACTGTAAATAAAACATAGAATTGTTTTCAAAATATTTGAAATGTCCAAATATGATCTATGGGCAAGATGTCCATTAATTAAATATTTATTTTCCCCATAGTTGGCATATGATTACTAAAGAAATTTATATATTTCATAATTCATCAAAATATCATAAGCATAAGTGAATTATTAGTATCATCCTATCATCTCACATTTATGTTTAGAAATAGAATGCAATTCATTGTGAGATGAAATGAAGGTAACCTCTACTTAGCCTTCATGAGGTTATATTCAAGGCTAAGTGCTCTTCCTTAAGGTCTCAAGTCAACCATATAAAAAAAATTGGAATTATGACTATCATGGTTGACTTGACCCAAAATCCTCTAATCCTTGAGGATTGATTTTGGTACCCAATAGAAGTTCTTTCTAATTGGATTAACCAAATACTCCTTGGGGATCCATTTCCTATCTATAATCTTTGTCTTGGATTGCCCCTAGCAAGTAAACAATGGTAGACTTTCTCATTTTTGGGTTCATCGTATCCTAATCCCTTTTTGTTAAAACTTTCTCTTTGGCTCCCAATGATCATGTTTAGGGTTCTAGAGCCAATTTCAAATTTCTCAATGGCCTTGGTAAGATATTCTACCTTTTCCCTTAATTTCCTATTTTTTTTCTTCAAAACATGAATCATTTAAACTAAAAGAAGAAACATGCATATCATTATCCTTAATAATCATGGATTCTAATTTTTCTTCAAGCATGTTAATATCATGTTTAAAAGACTTATTTTTCCTTTTTGCCTTAAACAAATCATCATTTGTACTTGAAATAATTTTAATTAAAACATGAGGTGGAAGATTGTATATCTCACTTATCGAGATGTTCGAATCCGATGTTTGCCCTCCCCCTTCACTTGAGCTCCCTTCTTCATCTTCTCTTGAGCTCCTTCCTTCTTCTTTTTCGGATTAGGTGGAGGCTATGCCATCAACTCCCATTAATGCAAAGTGGGAGACATGGTGTTTTTCTTCCTCCGATGATGATGGATTATCCCATGTAGCCTTTAGGTTTTTAACCTTCTTTCCCTTTTCTTTTGTCTTCTTCTTCTCTTCCTTCTTATTTTCTTCTTTCTTCTTCAAGAGGGGCAATTCATCTCTTATGTGTCCTTCTCCTTGACAATTATAGCAAATGATCTTCCTTTTCCTACTTTTGCTTCTTGAACTTTTCCTACATAAGATTTGTTAAATGAAAATTTTTTAAATGCTCTTCTCATTTTTCTTACCATATACGCCTCTTGATCGCTATCCATTGAGGTGCTTGATTCTTCAGAGTCGAAAGATGGTGGAGATAGAGATTTCTTCTTCCTCCCTTTTCCTTTGTTTTCGACAAGGGCTACTCCTCTTGATCTATGAGCTTCTCTATCTAGTCCTTCAATCCGAGTCTCATGGAGCTCTATTGTTGAGAAAAATTCATCTAGAGAAGATTTCTCTAGATCCTTTGAAATGTAGAACGAGTCTATAATTGAGCTCCATATCGAGGTTCTTGGGAAAGTATTGATGGCTTTCATTATGATTTCTCAGTTTGTAAGTGTCTCACCTACACTTGTTAGTCCATTTAAAATTTCCTTTTCTAGAATATAAAATTGATACCTTTTCTCCTTTTTCAAGCTTGATATTGATGAGTTGAGTTCGAAAGAGGTCTCTTCTTGCTAATTTCGCTTCCGATGTCCTTTCATGAAGCTCCACTAGCTTTTCCCATAATTCTTTGGCGCTTGAGTAGTTTCCAACCCTTATTACTTCTTGTTGGGGAAGGACATTTAGTAGATGATGTATTATTTGCTAAATGTTCTTCCCTTTGCTTCTTGTTCTACCTTATTTTCTCGAGTATCTCATTGTTGTGATCCCTAGGCATTTTAAAACCATTTTCCATAGTTAGCATAATATCAAAATCGATTTTAAAAAATACCTCCATTCTCTTCTTCCACCAAGAGAAATCTCCTTCGAATTTTGGTGGGTGAATGTTTAAGTCGGCCATGTGTTGATGTTGCTCTTCTCAGTGATTGGTTCATTGAAGGGCGTCCTCGCTCTGATACCACTTGTAGGAGATCGGTGGCTAGCTAGAAGGGGGTTGAATAGCTAGGTCACCCCCAATTTGATTTCTTCTCTACAAGGTTAGTTTGTGCAAGCGGAAATGAAACTAAAACAATGAAAGCAATAAGTAAATAACACAAATGTAACACGATTCCTTTATGTGGTTCGGAGATTGCTTGCTCCTACTCCACGACTTGTCCTTGAGGTGGGCGAACCCTTAATCCTTCGGTGGATTAGTCCTTGACAATCTCCGGCTAGAGCTTTCTCCTTGTCGGTGGAGCAAACCTCTCACAATGGTCTTTTCCTCTTTATAAGATGAAATTTAGGTTTGGAGAGGAAGAGAAGACTTGGAAGCTTTGGGCAAAGATTTATGAGTTATTCAACAAGCATGAGTAATCTCCTTCTTGTCCCAAAGCTCCTCTTTTATAAGTGGAGAGAGTTGATCAATAAATCAACTCAACCCGACATCAGTTGACTGGTCCATGCACCAATCGACTAATGTAGTTGTTAGACACAACTAACGGCTCTTTGCAGAACTCATTTTCTGCCAACGGCCATATACCAGTCGATTGATGCCAACACCAGTCGACTGGTCTTCGCAGCCGACAAGCACAAAAGCATTCTATGCTCTTTGTGAATTTGGATCAGTTGACTGATCCAAATATCAGTCGACTGGTACCTTACATTCACTCACACTCATCCTTTCCAGAGTCACCTTTGAAACCCTCTTCCTCGTCCTTCATCTCTCAGATGCACCCGAGCCTGCGGCTCCTATCCATGCACCCTTCGCGTTGCCTTAAGTCTGCTTTCCTCAGCTTCACTCCGTTGTTCCTCGTCCGGCGGTCCCTCAGATATCTTCCACCATCATTCACCGACTCAAGGATCCGAGCCATAGGATGAGCTTCCCAAACTTGGCCGCACCAAGCTCTTCATGTGTGTTTCACCAAGTTCAGCATGACTTAAACACACATATCAAACCAATATGAAAGTCTAACTTAAACTCTTTGATATACACATCAAAACCATGATTGTACCGATCAAACTTAGGTCGATTGCACCAACAGATATAGTATTATGGAGTTATTTCTGTGAAAATGTAGAGTTCAAAGGTTTTGCACAATTTCATGTGTTATGGAGATCTTTGAAGGCTGTGAAGGATTAATTATGCTTTGGGTTATTTGGTTTCGAAGTTAAATGTTGGGTTGGGGGTTTTGGCAGAATTTGGTGTTATGGAGTGAGTGGTTGCTAGGAGATGCTGATTGCAGGATTCTTGATTTTAAATACTAGAGAGGATGTTCTCAAATTTTAAGGTGGCTTTGGAGCTTTCGAGCAAATTTGAAAAAGGCAAAAGTGTGGAGTTTCATTCAGGGTTCATGGGCTTTATCTTTTGCATCCTTAGATATTGGTGTCGATTTTGGTATATTTGGCTTTGTTGGTGGTGTGAAGTTATTTCTACAGGGGTGGAATTCATACGATGAAGCATTTGTGGAATGGTTTTTTTCCTTGAACATGGGAGACGATGGTTGCTGGTGGGATTTCTTTGCTGTGCAATTTTGGAGCTATGCTGAGGGGCAATCGTGTGGTTTGATTTTCTTTGAGAATGGTTCTCTAAGGGTCATCAATTGGTGATTGGTAAAGCAAGTTTTGTGGAATATAGAAATCTGATCTCATGGTATGCTCTGGGTTCGTTGTTGTGACTGTTGGTGGCTAGTTTCATTTGCTGATAAGTGGATGTTGGGTTTGTGGAAGCTACTTGTTGAAGGAATCTTGCATGAGGTTTCGTGGTGTCTAGATTTGTTTGAAATTTTATGTGCCAATGTTTGATGCTGGATTTTGGTGCAGTGAATGGCTGGTGGTGAATGGCGGTTCTGCACTATAATTTTTTATGGTTTGCTATAGTGGGAGTTTCTTATGCTGCATTAGTAATATGCTTTTTTGAAGGTAGAAATTGTTGGCTTTAGTTTGCTAGAGAGGTTGGTGCTGCAAGGTTGCTCTTTTGTTGGTTCCTATGTGCAAATTTTTTATTTTGTATATAGACGAGGAAGGGATATTTAAATTTTGGATTTGTAAAGTTTATAGAGTTGGTTTGCATTTCTTTAGAGCTTATCGAAGATCAATGAGATTTTGTAATAAATCATACTAGAAGGTCAGGTTTGCTCCCTTCTAATATGGTGTTTCTTTTTCCAATAAATGACAGGTTTAAAAAAAAACGAGGAGACATCTAACAAACTGAAAGGTTTGTGTTAATTCTGAGAAACTAATATTTTAAGTTTTTATAAATCAAAATTTATTTTACTTTCTGTACTGAGTAACCAAGTAGTTCATTCTTCATAGAAAGTTTTTTTGCTCACCACATGATGCCTTAGTTAATTTAAAATTTTAAAAATTGGTAGTGTTTTTAATTTATGTTATTACTAAGATTCCTATACATAAAATTTAATTTATTTATACTGGGTTTTGATTTTTCTTATCAAATGAATTATATAAGTAATGCCACTTTTTTTATAAAAAGATTTTAATTCTTAACTACTCTGTTGAATAAATTATTTAAGTTGTTCAAACTCAAACTAAATATATTTGTAACAGGTCTTTCTGATGTTCTCTTCGTTCTTCTAGATTCGTTGATGTTGAAAATACTAGTTATAGAGGTAAGCTAATTAGGCTGCACTTCTTTATTATTTTCCATATTAGTGTCAGGATTTTGTGTTACATTAATCTACTTATCTCTTTGTATTTTTGAGTTAAATTTTTCTTCATTGTTAGTGTCCTTTTGCTAAAAATTAAAATGATTGCTCTTTGTAAGTACCTCTTACATTCTAAATGAAATTGATTACCAATAGAATTATTATTCTTGGATAATTTAATAGTATAAGAATGAAAAAAAATTATATCTATAGTTTTAGAATTAATACTTCATTCTTATTTTTAGGTTAGAATTATAGAAATTTATGCGTAAATAAAAAAAAAACAACCATCCTAGAACAAAAATTCTTATTTTCTTATCTGATTTTTTGAAATAAAATTTTATAAATTAAAATAATTATTATTTAGATTGATAGAAGGATAAATTAGGCTAATTAATAGTCTCGCTCAAAGTTTTTAAATAGGGGTGTAAATAAGCCAAGCCGCTCGTGAGGTATTCGAAACTCAATTCGATAAAAGCTCGTTTGAGCTCGTTTAATAAGGCTCGTTAAGATAAACAAATCAAACTCAAGATTCACAATATTCAGCTCGTTAGCTCATGAACATATTCGTTAAGCTCATGAATCAACTTTTAAATAAAAAATTAATAATTTTGATATTGAATTTATAAATTTTACACTCTACTTATGAAAAACATAAACAAATATATTAAATTTATTTATTATAATAAAATTATAAATTTTAATAAGAATATTATAATTTTTTAAAAATATATAATTTAATTTTTAATGAATATTTAAATTTATAATTTATATTTATTAAGCTCGTTTAGGTTCGATAAAAGTTCGAATAAGCTCGTGGACCATGAATATATTCGTTAAATAAAGCTCGAGCTCGGCTCGATTATAAATGAGTCAAACTCAAACATCCAAGAGTTCAATTCAGCTCGATTCGATTATACCTCTACTTTAAAACAACTATGACAGGCTCTGTTTGTTAGGAATTAAACTATCTCTGTTGACAAATCTTACCTATATTTCGATTGTTATATTATCATTAGTCATATGATTTTATTCTATTTAATCAATTTATTTAATTTTTAAATTTAAAAATTAAGATCACATAGAATAGATTAAAATAATCATTTTTAAAAAAATAAAATAAAAAAAATCAAACGAATTAATTGTATTTAACCGATTACTCACCTAATCAATTTAATTAAAAAACACTCATAGTTTTTGAATGGAGTTACGTTATTTAAGATTGGATGGAAAACTTATGTAAGATTGGATCGTCTCAAATTCACTGTTAACTGGCAGTTATGTTCAACAAAATAAAAATAATAATAAAAAGGAAAATAAAAAAAACCGACGGTGACGGGGCATTTGCTTGGCGTTTTGCTTTTAAAAAAAAACAACAAACAACGGTCACGTTTATTACCAAAAACGAACCCCTTAATTTTAAAACTATTAAAAAACAAATAGTATTATTCCTTTTCTACCCTTTCCGCTAATCTTCTAAATTCTTTCTCTCTAGATGTTATTTTCCAATACATCTCCTGATGAACTTGATATGGAAAAATATTATTAAGGTTAATTTGTAACTAGAGGGGGGGGGGGGGGGGGGGGGAACAACACGTCGTGCTTTGTTTGCTTGTTTCGATGATGATGATATACAGCGGATAGAACTCGAAGCAACATTTATAACGCTAACACAAGAATTTACTTGATATTCAACTCAAGAAAAGGTGACTAATCCAAGGATCTACACACGACGCGCTCTCCACTATGAAAAACACTCTTTCTCGATAATTACCGGAGGTAGAGAAACCTCGTACAACACTCATACAACAAGATACAACGCACGCAAGAAGAAAATACAGGAATGCAAAGTAAAAACCTCTTCTTGCTTAGCCTTATTCATGTAGATCGCCTCTTGAACCTTGGAAGAGCAACAGCACTTGTCCCCAAGAGCTTCCAAGAATTGGCGGAGAGTGTCGAAGAAGATCACATGCTTGAAGAAGGCTCGAGCGGAAGAACTCTATGGAGAAGAAAGCTCACCACGGCTTTATACTCGACGCTTCTAGGGCCCCTAGATTGGGCTTACTCCCAATCAATTGCCACATCATATCCACGTAATCGCAGCTGTCCATCGCTCGCTACCTGCGCAACAGTCATATACCAATCGATTGGGGAGGCTTGAATCGATCGGTCGATCGATTTAGAGCGTCTCTATGCTCAGTTGGAAAATGCCTGAATTGATTGCCCGATCGATTCAGTCTTTCTTACGTCGCGCGAGATTTCCAGCCCTAATCGATTGGCAGTGCCCAATCGATTGGTTGATCGATTAGGAAGGCTTCTGTGTTTATAATCTAGGCTCCCAATCGATCGGCCGATCGATTGGGCTGTTGTTTATCGTAGCACTTTCCCAATCGATCGGTTGATCGATTGGGCTTCGGTCCAATCGATCGGTTGATTGATTGATCACCCTTAACTTGCTTAACTCAAGCTCAATGATTCTTAAATCCAACATCCGGTCAATCGTGACCTGTTGGAACTCCTCATGCCCTGCATCCAATCAACCTTCACCTGTTGGGAGTTCTTCACCAAGTGTTCGGTCAATCGTTTGACCCACTTGAACTTTTCTCCTCGTGTCAAGTGTCCGGTCAACCTTGATCCACTTGGACTTACCGTCTCGTGCTAAGTGTCCGGTACTCCATGACCCACTTGGACTTCCTTCCACCAGATGTCCGATCACCCTTGATCCATCTAGATTTCCTTGTGCCAAGTATCCGGTCACTCCTTTGACCTACTTGGACTTCCCAACACCAGGTGTCCGGTCAACCTTGACCCACCTGGATTTCCACGTGTCTGGCTTCACTCACCAGGTCTTTCCATTTGCCTAGCTTCACTCACTAGGACTTTTTATCTGTCTGGTTTCACTCACCAGGATTTTCACTTGTCTGGCTTCACTCACACTCACTAGGATTTTCCCACTGTCCGACTTCACTCACCGGGGCTTTCACCTGCCTGGTTTCACTCACCAGGACTTTTATCTAGCTTCACTCACTAGGATTTTCCCACTGCCCGTCTTCACTCATCGAGACTTTCACCTGCTTGACTTCACTCACCAGGACTTTCAACTGTCTGGCTTCACTCACTAGGACTTTCCCAACTGCCTAACCTCCAGTTAGGACTTTCCTAATCAAGTATCTAGTCAGTCTTGACCTTCTTGACTTTTCTTCACATTAAACTGGTAAAATCTTGACCAGAGGAGAATTACATCAACAATCTCCCTAATCGGATGATTGCACCTGCAATCTCCACATATTATCAAACATCAAAACTCAAACATCAAGATTCAAGCTTGAGTCAACTCAAGCTTAGTCAACTTGGTCAACCTAACCCAGGGGATATTACACCAACAATCTCCCCTTTTTGATGTTTGACAATACCTTTAAGTTAGGATAATCTCATAGCCTTAACTTCTTCTTCATGTCAAAGCATGAATGAGGGTTTTCTTCATTCTCTCCCTTTCCTAGAGGGCAAACTCCCCCTTTGGGTAATGAAGGTCTAACTTAAACCCTACATTATCCCCCTTTGGCAGACATCAAAAACTCTCCCTCTTAATAGTTACGTTGTTCATTCCTTCATTATCTTCAATGCTTACCCTTGAGCATTAACCACTTCATAATGCTCATTCTAGAGCATTTATCATTCTAACAATGAAGGTCTCATACGCTTCATTGTATCCAATGCTCACCCTTAAGTATTAATTCACTTCATAATGCTCATCCTAAAGCATCCACAACTCAACAATGAAGATATTCACTCTCCATTATTTTTTAATGCTCAACCTTGGGCATTAATGCACTTCATAATGCTTATCCTAGAGCATCCACAACTCAACAATGAAGATATCCACTCTCCATTATTTTTCAATGTCCAACCTTGAGTATTTACTCTAGCGAAGGTTAACCACCTTCCATGGTGTTAGAAAAAATTAATTTTCATGTTCTTAAAGAGTGACTCCCCCTAAAGATATGCTTTAAACTTCTGTCATTGCACCAACAATGACTTGGAATCCCTAAATCTTTAGAAAACTCAAAACTTGAAGTTTTGAGGTTTAAAAGATTCAATATTCCATTTCTCCTGGTTTTAATCATGAAAATTATCCTTAAATGTATATAAATATATTTCAAGGAGTTAGGAGTGGTTAAAGAGGCTAAAAATAGCTTAAAGTGCTGAAATTAGACTTTCCCTTCCAAAATCAGTCTTCTTAATCAATTGACATCATTTCAATCGATCCAATGATCGATTCCGTGAGCTTCTGTTCGCAGAGAAAATGCTTGAATTGATCAACCGATCGATTCAGCAGCGTTGAATCGATTAACAGATCGATTCCATGAGCTTCTGCTTGCGAGAAAACTCATTTCAATCGATTGCCCGATCGATTGAGACACTCCAATTGATCGACTGATCGATTGGAGCTCTAATTTCCTGAAATCTAATTTCATCCAAATTCATAAATGCCCTAAAAATTTTATAAAATTCTAAAAATTATGAAAATTCTTGTAAACATTATTTAGGGTATATACTATCATGAAAAAATAGTTTTCTAAGAAAAAACACCTTATTTTCAAAAATTGACACAAAATTAGAAACTCATAAAAACTTTAATGTTTCTTTCAAATTTTGTGTCTAATTTTTCAATGATGATTACTATCAAAAGATAGCCTTCACCAAGGTTTTCCAAAATATATTTAAAATGATTTTCAAAACCAATTTCCAACCATATTCTTTGAATTCAATGCACATGACTTGTACATTAATTTTCCCAATGATTGGAGGGCACATAACTAAAGAACTCTCAGTCGTGTCAGTTCCCCCATTCTCTCTAGAATTTCTAGAGAGAAGTTGATTGGAGGTTGGTGACCACCGGAGTCACTCTCCGGCGACCTGTGTGAGTGTTCTCATTCCATTCCCCACCACCCCCCTCCTTTTTCTTTCTCGTCTTTCTCTTTTCCATCATCGGTGCAAGGTGAAGGTTCCATCTGTTGGATTTCTCTCCTCTCCTTGTTTTTCTCTTTTTGGTTCTTCTTTCATGTTTTGTTGGCGTCTCTGGGTTCTTCAGCCAATGGTCAAAGTGGTTGTTGGTTTTTGAGGAGCATATTTTCCCGGCGGTGAATTCCGATTGTTGTCATCTTCGGCCAAGATTTGCCAAGGAAGGAAAGTTGTCATCTCCGACCAGGATTTGCCAAAGAAGGAAAGTTCTCCACGCCAAATCTTTTCATTAATTTTCATTGATTGCATTAATTGTCAAATACCTTCCCATTAATTGACCAGCTATTGGTATATTTGATTTGGTATTTGAAATTTCGGATGGGCCCCTTCCTAGTTTTAACGGCAAATCAAATAATTGGTGGCTTTTATTTGAGAAGCTAATTGTATTGAAGTGTGCTTAGGTGTCAACCTTCCACAATGGGAAAAAAGAAAAAGGGCTCAAATACTCTCCCTTGAGTCAAGCACGTGAATTGCAAATTGACTCATATGAAGAGCAAAGATTTAGCTACATTGAAGCGGTAAACTTGGCAGCCAATGAATTTCCTCAAGTGGACCAAGAGGTTGAAGTGGACACTTGAATTGGTGAGGTGGACCAAGCTATGAAGGACATTCTTGCTGATCAAGCTTCTAATCTCAAAGAAGGTGCTGAGGTGGATGAACAAGGTAGCTGTTGGGATGTATATAGGCTACGTTTAGTTGGGTGTTATGTAATCGATCTTGTAATGTAATCAAATTCGTAATGTAATGTAATGTAATCTTGATTACATTACTACGTTTGGTAATATAATGTATGTAATCTTTGATTACAAGGGTGATTACATTCTTTTGTTTGATATCCATTATTTTTTATAAGGAATGTAATTCATATTATTATAAAATGACAAAAATATCTTACGACTTCTACCTACGGGTCGCCGCACCTCTGTCGGAGCTTGCGTCCGGTGACCGACGACGGCGGCGGCCGGCGACCGACGACGGCGGCGGCCGGCGACCGACGACGGCAGCGGCCGGCGACCGACGATGGTGTTAGGATGTATACTAAAAGCCTAACTTTTGGTATAAACATTTATCTAGAAATAAGAATCACATTGGTCAAATGTCTACATTTATGATAAATATAGTTGTTCAATTAATTTATATTGTAGATAACATGGTGTGTGGTGTCACACACAGAAGATTATGTTATCAGTACCTTATAAATTATAAACAGTAGCTCACGACCATGATAGAAAGGAACAAATCATTGGAAGGTCATAGTGTAATTAGGTGTTAGTTTATCTTAACTACATAATTACACTAGTACACTAAGAGTGTATTGAGTAGGACCATTAGAGGTCGTTTCTTTTATACTGACTTTATAAAGGAACAAAGACCTCAGTTATTATGGAAGTGTGTGTTCTTAATCTTAATATAATAACAAGCACATATATTTGATATTTATTTCTTTAATTTATCAATGGGTGAGGTTTAGTTCGATAAATCAATAAGTCCGATAAGTTGAGATATGATATCACTTATAGTATGTGTTGTTGATTATAGAAGGAAACTGTGTCCTAGTAATCTAGGTTGAGAATGTCCCTAAGAGGAGTTCATAAGGATTGTCATGTTAAACCCTGCAGGTGGACTTAGTCCGACATGACGATGAAGTTGAGTGGTACTACTCTTGGAGCTAGATATTAATTAAGTGAGTTGTCAGTAACTTACTTAATTAGTGGACATTTGTTATCTTAAACACAGGGAGACTAACACACTCATGATAAGAAGGAGCCCAAAATGTAATTTGGGATTGGTGCGGTAGTTTAATAATAGTTCTCTAGTGGAATGAATTATTATTGATAAAATTAAGTTGTGTGTTCGGGGCGAGCACAGGATGCTTAATTTTATCGGGAGACCAAAACCAATTTCTCCTCTCGGTCCCTATCGTAGACTCTAGTATATAGAGATTTATACCCAACGCATACCCACCTTCTTACCCATCCAATGGGGTCGGCCAAGCTAGCTTGGAACCCAAGCTAGGGCCGGCCAAGACCAAGTGGATGAGCCATGTAGGTGGCCGGCCAAAGCTTGAGTTCCAAGCTTAGGTGGCCGGCCACTAGAATATTAAAAAGGATTTTTATTAAAATTATTTCTTATGTGGATATCATGTTTTTAAAAGAGAGTTTAAAAATTAAAAATTTCCTTTTATATCTTTCTACAAAAGATTAAGAGAAGAGATTAATCTCTTTCCTTATTTGTAGTTTAAAATGATGGTTTTAATTTTTTGATAAAAACTTTCCTTATTTGTAAATCATCTACATGTTTAAAAGAGAGTTTAAAATTTGAAATCTTTCCTTATTTGTTGATTAAAGGAGGATTTTAAATTTTAAGAAAACTTTCCTTTTTAATCATGTTCATGATTTAAAAGATAGTTTAAAATTAAATATTCTCTTTTATAAGTTTCTACAAAAGATTAAGAAAAGATTTGATATCTTTCCTTATTTGTAAATTAAAAGATATTTTAATTTATAGAGATAGCTTTCTTTTTATCCACATATTTAAAAGAAAGATTTTAATTTATTAAATTTCCTTTTATAAACCAATCATGAAGGGATAAAAATTATTGGAGAAATTTTTATAAATTTCCGGAAATAAATAAGGAAGTTTTAATTGGTGTTTAAAATTTTATTTGCTTGGAGATTTTATTTGTTATGACCGGCCATTGTAATTTGAAAAGAGAAAATTGTTTTAATTAAATAAATTTTCCTTTTCAATGGCAAAAGAATTAAGGAAGTTTTTATTAAATTTTCCTTATTTGCCAAGACCAAGGATTATAAAAGAGGGGGTAGAGGAGGCTTCAAGGCTAAGGACTCTATTCTATTTTTCTCCCTCTTTTCCTTGGTGTGGTGGCCGGCCCTTCCCTTTCTCTTCTCTCCTCTTGTTATGGCCGAAATCTATCATCTCTTGGAGCTTGGAGGATGTGGCCGGATTAAGGAAGGAGAAGAAGAAGAGAAAGCATGCATCCCTTGGAACTTGGTTGGTGGAAAATTCTTCATCCTTTGGAAGTTCTTGTGCTTGGCCGAAACTTGAAGGAAGAAGGAAGAAGGTGCCTAGGTGGTTCTCATCTTGGAAGATCGTTGCCCACACAACGTCCGAGGTTAGAAGAGGAATACGGTAGAAGATCAAGAGGTCTTTCTAAAAGATATAACTAGTAATTTTTCTTTCCGCATCATACTAGTTATTTTTGGAAATAATACTAAATACAAGAGGCATACGATTCTAGTGTTTCGAATTTGTTTTCGATATAGTGTTCTTTTGTTTTTCTTTTCCTTGTGATTTGATTGTTTTTTCGGTTGACCTAAAGTTATTTTAGGAAATTAAATATTAACTTTCCTTAAAAAGTTTTGTCTAGTCGGTGGTGATTACTCTCATATCCAAGAAGGCCATGTGTCTCGCCACGTCAGTACTGGGAATCAATTTTGTAAATTAATATTTAATGGAATTAATAACTTAGGTGATTTGGATCAAACGTGTTAAGTTCCGCAGGAGATCCAAGTCAAAACCTAAAAGAACAAATAGATTAAGTTTTGGATCAAACGTGTTAAGTTCCGCAGGCGATCCAAAATTTAATTTAAAAGAACACATGGTAGCTAGGAAAAGGTTCAGACCTTTGTACAAAATTTTTGTACCTACCGCGGCCGACAATCGGTGACCGGCGACGGCCGACGACATGTGACCGACGGTGGCCGACAACCGATGACCGGCGACAGCGACGGCCGACAACCGGTGACCGGCGGTGACCGGCGGCCGGTGGGCGGGCGGCGGCCGACGGGCAATCGACTAACTAGGGGTATATTCGGCATTCAAATTTTGGTTAAACAGTGACCTCGTAATGTAATCGGATTACATAATATTTGCTTTGTAATTCAGATTACAAAACTTCACTATCTTTTATAATCGAGATTACATTACTTTACAAGTTTAAAGTTAAAACAAACAAAATAATCAGCCTTGTAATGTAATCCTGAATATATTACAAGACAGATTACACCCTATTATAAGCCTAGCTTTTGTATGAACATCTGTTTTGAAATATTTTGAAATGAGAATCACTTTGATCAAATGTCTGTATTTTATATTTATATATATGTCAATGCAGTTACCCATTTAATTTATATTGTAGATAACATGGTGTGTGGTGCCACACAGAAGATCATGTTTTCGGTTCCTTATAAATAATAAATAATAGTGCACAACCAAGATGGATAGGAACAAACCATTGAAACGGTTGTAGTGTAATTTGGTATTAGTTTGTCTTGACTATAAAATTACACTAGTACACTATGTGTGTATTGAGCGGGACCGTTTGAGGTTGTTCGATTTGTACTGACTATATAAAAGAACAGAACCTCTGTTATTATGGATGTGCGTCCTCGTTATCCCTATATAATAACAAGCACGTATACTTAGTATTTATTTCTTTGACTTATCAATGGGTGAGATTTATCCATTAAATCAATAGGCCCGATGAGTTGGGAGATAGTATTATTTATATGGTGTGTTGTTGATTATAGAAGGAATCTGTGTCCTATTTATTAGGTTGATGATATCCCCTTGAGGAGCTCATAAGGATTATCATGTAAACTCTGCAAGTGGACTTAGTATGGCATGCTAATAAAGTTGAGTGATACTACTCTTGGAATCAGATGTTAATTAACTGAGTTGTCAGTAACTCATTTAATTAACGGGCATACGATATCTTAAACACAGGGAGATTAATGCACTCATAATAAGAAGGAGCTCATATTGTAATATGGGATTGGTGTGGCAGTTCAATAATAACCCTTTAGTGGTATGAGTTATTATTGATGGACTTGAGTTGGGTGTTCGGGACGAACACGGGAAACCCAAGCCCATCAAGAGGCCTAAACAAATTCCTCCTCTAGGTCCCTGTTGTAACCTCTATATATATAAAATCTCGCATCCACCAATCCATAACCGGGTTTGGTTTAACTTGGTTTGATTTAACTTAACTTGGTTTGATTTAACTTAGTTTAGTTTAACTTAACTTAGTTTAGTCTAACTTAACTTGGTTTAGTCTAACTTAACTTGGTTTGGTTTAACATAGTTTGTTTAGATTTTTTTCTAAATAAAATTTTGTTAATTTTTCTTTCCTTGTAACAAACGGCAAGTCTATAAAAAGGAGTAAGATGTGACCCCTAAAACTTAACTTTCTAATTCTCCACAACTCCCTTCTCTCCTTGTGGATGTCGCCCGCTCTTCCCTTGCTAGGGCCGACGGTACAACCAATTCTCTTCTCCCCTTGTGGTCGGCGCCACTTTCTTCCCAACCTAGGGTCGGCGCCAACCTCTCCCTTGTAAAGGGTCGGCGGTTTCCTCCTCCACCTTAGCTAGGGCCGACGGTTCCCCTTCTCCCTTGGTGACTGACGCCTCTTCCCATCCATTAGTGGCCGGCGGCTTGAAGAAGAGGAGGAAGAGAAGAAGAAGAGGAAGAATAAGAAGATGAAGAGAAGGAAGAAGATTAGAAGATGCCCCATCCTAGAGACTCCTTTTGTGGCCGGCAGTTTGGAAGAGAAGAAAAGAAGGGTGGTGTTGTCTTGGTAGATCGTCGCCCACACGACGTCCAAAAAGAGGAGAGGAATACGACAGAAGATTAAGAGGTCTTTAACTACGAAGAAAGGTACAACTAGTTCTTTAATTCCGCTGCGTAATTGGTCTTGTTTTCTTCGTGTTGATCTTGGATATCGATTTTGAATACCAACACAAGAGACCAGCGATCTTATACTTCAATCAAGGTGTGCTTTGATCATTCAAGAACTTGCTTGATTGATCAAACACATGTTTGATCGAACATGCGGGTTGCTAGAAAAAGTTCTATTCTTGTATAATTTTTTATATAGGGAAATTTAAACAGAATGGAATTCCAGCACCCTTCAAGTGGTATCAGAGCGAGTTTTCTGGTTCTGTGTGATTGATTTTCGGTTAAATTATGCATTGCTCATACATAAGTTTAGGTTGAATAATAGTAGGATGTGCTAGATAGATTAACTCTGTGATTGCAAACATCCTAGATCCAACTATTATGGCTTTTTGTGTGCTTGTGTGTGATTTGAACCCTCAGGCATGTCGAGGTTGTTGTGTGTGCATGATTGTAATAATTAAATACGGTCGGTTGCCGTATTATTATTATTGTTGTTTTATATTCTGTTCAATCTAGATTACATGTAAATTCCTTTGTGGAATATAGGATCGATAAATATAAAATTTTATTTTTGTTACGGCTTGTATCCTTGCTATGCATTGTGCTATTTTGAGGACCAGAGGCACGGTGGAGAAGGAAGCGAGATAGACGCGACAGCTTGATCCATCGGTGGCACATTGGAGGACAGTGATCCATTGGTGGCATATTGGAGGACAGCGTTGGATGAGGCCATAATAGTTGGAAATTTTATTTTTATTTTTATGTGTTGTGCTACGTGTGTTTTTGTGTGTGATGTGCGTGCATGATTAAAATTCCTCAATTTAAATAACTAAATAGGAGAGGAATTATTTAAATAAATTCCACGATATCTATTACTGATTTGTAAGTGATGCATTCAAATTTGCGTGTTGGCTTTGAGTGCTTTCCTCCATATCAGATGAGTTTGTTTATGGATACTATATCAAACTTCTTTTATGGATGATTATAGAAAATTATTTAGGTATGTGTGATATTCTCCATCTGAAGGGGCACAATCCTAATTAATGGACTAAGTATCAAGTAATGGTATACACTTAGGCGCATTTAATAGTATCCTCCCCATCGAAGTTACTACTATTATTTGTGTGACCGAAGATGAACCAACTATTAATTTTATTTATCATAAAGTTAGGTTGACAAGATAATAAAATTAATGGATAAAACCTCCTCTTACAAATGTTTGAATTAGTATACGTCAACACTATCGTGACATATGAAATTCACAGTATTTTGAGGTGTTGGTGAATTTAAATTTTATTGTTTGAGGAATCAATATTAGTTTAAATTCTAAAGTTTTGACAAAATATTTTATTTTATGATTCTCAGGATTTCAAAATGGCTTTCAATCCTCTTGCTGTTATTTTAAAGAAAACAAACTTACTGGTCCAAATATATTGATTGGAAATGAAACTTGGGCATTATCTTAACTGCTGAAGAATACAAGTTCGTACTTCTTGAGGTCTGTCCTAGCTTGCCTGATAAGGATTCTAGTGAAGAGGAGATAGAGAGACATAGGAAATGGGTCAAGACAGATGAGATGACACAGTGTTACATTATGGCTTCTATGTCAAATGTGCTGCAACATCAGCATCAGGTCATACCCACTACCTATGACATGTGCTCAATCTCAAGGAATTCTTCGGACACCAGAATCAAGCTGCCAAGCAGGAGACCATGAGAAAGGTGGACTGTCCTCACAGAAAGGAGAACAATAGAGGTATATCTTATTCATTAGTAGTTGAAACATGTTTAGCGGTGTTATCTACCGGTACCTGGTGTGTAGATACGGGAGCCACTGATCATGTCTGCAATTCATTGTAGGGGTTCCAGGAAACCCGATGACTACATGAAGGGGAGATCACCATCACATGGGCAATGCTACGAGAGTGGCAGCTGTTGTAGTGGGAGATATTTATTTATCCTTTGATAGGAATAAAACTTTGATTTTGAAAAATTATCTTTACATACCATATTTTAGAAAGAATTTGATTTTAGTTTCTAAATTATTCATGCATGGATATTATATTTCTTTTGATGACAAAGTAGTTGTCAAGAAAAATAGGATGGTTATCTGTTCTGGTACGTTGGTCGACAATTTGTATATTCTTAATTCAATAACTCCCACGATGCAACAAATGGAAATTAATAACACATCTTCTAATTCTAATAAGAGAAAGCAACCTTCAGAAATGAACCAAACATATCTTTGGCATCTAAGGTTGGGTCATATTAACTTGAGTAGGATTCAAAGGTTAATAGCTGATGGACCTTTGGGTTCATTGGTAGTGGAAAACTTTTCGACCTGCGAGTCTTGCTTGAAAGGAAAAATGATCAAAAGACCTTTAAAGTTAAGGGGTATAGAGTCAAAGAAATGTTGGAATTGGTTCATTTTGATTTGTGTGAGCCTATAACTATCCAGACAAGAGGTGGTTTCGAATATTTTGTCTTTTTTATAGATGACTATTCAAGATATGGGTACATTTACTTGATGCGCCGCAAGTCTGAGTGCTTTGATAAGTTCAAAGAGTACAAGGCTGATGTGGAGAAACGTTATGGTAAAAATATCAAGACACTATGGTCTGATCGTGGTGGAGAGTACCTCTTAGGAGAGTTTAGGAGTTACTTATCAGATGTCGGGATTCAATCTCAATTGTCTGCACCTGATACACTCCAACAGAATGGTATGGTGGAATGAAGGAATAGGACTCTTATGCAAATGGCTAGATCAATGATGAGTTATTGAGAATTACTAGATTCGTTTTGGGGATATGCTTTGGAAACGGCGGCGTACATTCTGGACTTGGTACCTTCTAAGTCATTACCCTCTACTCCCACAGAATTATGGAATGGGTATAAGTCTAGTTTGAAATACATTCAGATTTGGGGTAGTCCAGCACATGTGCTAAAGGGAGATGCTGATAAGTTGAAATCACGTACAGAATTTCACTTGTTCATGGGATATCCTAGAGGAACAAAAGGTGGTTTGTTTTATAGTCCTAAAGATCAAAATGTCATTATTAGCACTAATGCCCGATTGTTAGAAGAGGACAACCCAAGTCCATAAGTAAAATTATTTTTGAGAAAATAAGAGAGAACGCTTCTACTTTAATACCAACAGTACAAGATGAGATACCACAAGTAACTACAACACGTGTCACAAATGATGCACAATTATAGGTAGTGCCTCGTCGTAGTGGGAGGGTTATTAGGCAACCTGATAGATTCATGTTTTTGGGAGAGTCTTCGAACTTGATCCTTGGTGAACATGAAGTTGATCTCTGGACATATGATGAAGCACTCCAAGATAAAGACGCGGCATCTTGGCAAAGTGCGTTAAACTCTGAAATAGAATCTATACATTCTAATCAGGTCTGGGAGCTTGTAGAACCACCAAATGGTATAAAAGTCATTGGATGTAAATGAGTCTACAAAAGGAAAAGAGGAACAAACGGAAAGGTGAAAATCTTTAAAGAGAGGCTTGATGCGAAGGGGTATATTCAGAAAGAGGGAATTGATTATGAGGAAATATTTTCGCCGATAGTCATGCTTAAGCCTATCTGGATCCTTTTATCTATTGCTGCTCATATGGATCATGAGATTTGGCAAATGGATGTCAGGACAGCTTTCCTTAACGGAAGTCTTGAAAAAAACATCTATATGAAGCAACCAGAGGGATTCATTGCGAGGGGCAAAGAGCATCTTGTATGTAAGCTCAATCGGTCCATTTATGGGCTGAAGCAAGCTTCAAGATCTTTGAACATCCAGTTTAATGAAGTGATCCAGTCTTATGGATTCATTCAGTGTCAGGATGAGTCTTGTGTATACAAGAAAAGTGACGGAAACGTGGTGGTATTTCTTATACTATACGTAAATGGCATTTTACTCATTGGCAACAATGTTAAAGTGTTGTCAGACGTAAGAGTATGAATGTCCAAGAAGCTTGATATGAAGGACTTGAGATAATGTGGGCATATTCTTGGAATCAAAGTAATAAGGGATCGCAAGAAAAGGATGTTGTGCTTATCCCAAGCTTCATACATTGATACTATCCTAGCTCGTGTTAGCATGCAAAACTCCAAGAAAGGTTTTCTACCTTTTCGACATGGAGTACCTTTATCTAAAGAGATGTGTCCTAAAACATCAAAGGAGATAGAGAAGATGAAGACAGTTCCTTATACTTCGGCTGTAGGAAGCCTAATGTATGCGATGCTATGTACGAAACCGGATGAATATATATTTTACCGTGGGCATGGTTAGCAGATATCAAAGTAACTCAGGACCGAGACATTGGGCTATTGTAAAGCATATATTAAAGAACCTGAAAAAAACTAGAGATTATATGCTAGTTTACCAGGCAGATGATTTGCTCCCTGTTAGTTACACAGATTCGAACTTCCAATCATATAGGGACAGCAGTAAATCAACCTCGGGGTATGTGTTTACTTTGGGAGGTAGAGTCACAGCATGGAGGAGTGTTAAGCAGAAATGTGTTTCAGACTCCACCATGGAAGCTGAGTATGTGGCAGCTTCTGAGGCAACCAAAGAAGCTGAAAGACTCAAAAACTTCTTGATGGACTTAGATGTGATTCCTAGTTTACCCAAAGTTATCACAATTTATTGTGACAACAGTGGTGTAGTAGCAAACTCGAAAGAACCATGAGCCCATAAAGCAAGTAAACACATTGAGCGCAAATACTACCTGATACGAAATATCATAAAATGAGGAGAGGTTGTTGTCACCAAGATTACATTAGCAGATAACCTGGCAAATCCTTTCACTAAGACCCTTCCAGCGAGAACTTTTGATAGGCATGTTGAAGGGATGGAAATCAGATGTATGGCAGCATTTATGGCAACATAGTCTTTTAGTATAAGTGAGAGATTGTTGGGATGTATACTATAAGCCTAACTTTTGTATGAACATCTATTTTGAAATATTTTGAAATGAGAATCACTTTGGTCAAATGTCTGCATTTTATATTTATATATATGTCAATATAATTGTCCATTTAATTTATATTATAAATAACATGGTGTGTGGTGTCACACAGAAAATCATGTTATCAGCTCCTTATAAATTATAAATAGTAGCTCACAACCAAGATGCATTGGGACAAACCATTGGAATGGTTGTAGTGTAATTTAGTATTAGTCTGTCTTGATTACAAAATTACACTAATACACTATGTGTGTATTGAGAAGGATCATTTGAGGTTGTTCGATTTATACTGACTACATAAAATAACAGAGCCTCTGTTATTATGGAAGTGTGTCCTTTTATTTCCTATATAATAACAAGCATGTATACTTAGTATTTAATTTTTTGACTTATCAATGGGTGAGATTTATCTATTAAATCAATAGGCCTGATGAGTTGAGAGATAGTATTATTTATATGGTGTGTTGATTATAGAAGGAATCTGTGTCCTATTTATTTAGGCTGATGATATCCCCTTGAGAAGCTCATAAGGATTATCATGTAAACCCTGTAAGTGGACTTAGTATGGCATGCTAATAAAGTTGAGTGATACTACTCTTGGAATCAAATGTTAATTAACTGAGTTGTTAATAACTCATTTAATTAACGGGCATACGATATCTTAAACATGGGGAGATTAATGCACTCACAATAAGAAAGAGCTCATATTGTAATATGAGATTGGTGCGGTAGTTCAATAATAACCCTTTAGTGGCATGGGTTATTATTGATGGACTTGCGTTGGATGTTCGAGGCGAACACGAGAAACCTAAGCCCATCAAGAGGCCTAAACAAATTCCTCCTCTAGGTCCCTGTTGTAGCCTCTAGATATATAAAATCTCGCATCCACTCATCCATAACCGGGTTTGGTTTAACTTGGTTTGGTTTAACTTAACTTGGTTTGATTTAACCTGGTTTGGTTTAATTTAACTTAGTTTAGTTTAACTTAACTTGGTTTGGTTTAATATAGTTTGTTTAGATTTTTTTCTAAATAAAATTTTGTTAATTTTTCTTTCCTTGTAACTGACGGCATGTAACACCCACGAAATAATAAGCTATACCTATGGGTATTTTTCTTTTAGAATAAAAGGGAAATGGAAATAGAACCAAAAAGAAATAAAAAGAAAGAGAAGTTAATGTTTGAACCTTGAACCTCCCACAAATGATAAAGTTAAATTGGTGTATAATAACCACTAGAATCATAAATGACACATAAATAGCAAAGAATGAAAATTATAGATAAAGGTAAAGAGTATGATTAAATAAGGGAACAAGAGAAAGACAAGTGACTTTCCTCCTCTTTCTCTTGGTTAAGAAAAGAAGCAAGCAAAGAACAAGTTGTCTTTTTCTTCCTTCTCTTGTTATTTTCGTGGGAATGAAGAGAGTGAGAAGATAGAGAAGGCAAGGGGATGAATTGGGACACTTTTCATCCTCATTGGGAATAAATAGGAATGAGAGAAGAGAAGGGAAAGAAAGTTTGGTTAATTCTTCCTTTTTCTTCTTCCTCCTCTTTTTTCTTCTCCTTCTTCCTCCTCCACCGAAATCTAAAGCTCTATCTCTCATCTCCGAAATCCAAGTTAAGGTTTCCTTCCTAAGGAAACTAGCTCACAAGAAGGAGTCCTCAAGACCTACTCCTTACAAACAAGAGAAAACAAAAGGAAGAACAAGAAGGGGGAAGCTTTCTTCTTCCTCTTCACAAGGGTACCATCTTCCTTAGGAAAAACAAGCAAGAGGATGTAAGTATCCCCTCACCTGTGGTACAAGTTATTTATGTGTTTTCCATGAGGATTGAATGCTTAAAAACTTAGGGTCACTTCTTGAACTTTCGGCCAAGACAGGAACAAAAGATTTAGAGAAGTTTAAGATCTAACTAAGCATGCTCACTATGTTATTATGACATGTATCCTAGGATAGAAGGTTAGTTAATGATCTTATGCTTGTATGCTTACTTAAAACTTAGATCCATGTTCTTAAACTTTCGGCCAAGGTGTAAATAAAAGACCTAGGAAGGCTTAAGACCTAAACTAAACATGCTCACTATGTCCTTATGATATGTACCCTATGATAAGAGATTAGTTTAGTATTCTTATGCTTGTAGGTTGCTTAAAACTTAAATTCATGCTCATAAAGTTTTCGGCCATGATAGAAATAATTGGCTAGGAGAGGTTAAAAAATTTAATCTACCATGCTCATAACTTGCTTTATGATATGTTATGAAGAGTACCTAATGTTTGCACACTTGTATGTTAATTGGAACCTAAATGCATGCCACTTTAGGGAATTAGGGTTTCGGCCATGATAGGAATAAAGGCCTAGAAGTGTAAAAAAAAAAAATATATTAAGTTATCATGCTCATGACTTTCCTTATGAAATGGTATGAAAGTTTCTTAGTGTTTCATGCTTGTATGTTGCTTGGAATCTAGATGTATTCCACCTTAGGGTTTCGGCCATGATGGGATTTAAGACCTAGCAGAGTTTAAAAACTTAGTCTAACATACTAATGACTCTCCTTATGGCATGATATAAAGCTAACTTAGGGCTATCATGTTTGAATGTTGCTTGAAATCTAGATACACGTCTCTCTATGGTTTCAGCCATGATGAGTTTTAGGGTCTAAGGAAGCTTAAAATTAAATCTAGCATGCTCATGATTTCCCTTATGATATGATATGAAGTTAGCTTGATATTCTTATGCTTATATGTTGTTTGGAACTTAGTTCATGCCCCAAAGTTTCGGCCACAACTAAGTTAAACGGCCTAGGAAGCTTAGAACTTAGACTAAATGTGCTCATAATGTTCTTTATAATTTATGGTATGAAATTGGTTTAGGGTTCACATGTTTTTATGTGGTTTATAACCTAGAACTAGGCATGATAACTTTCGGCCATAACAAGACCGAGGACCTAGGAAACTTAGAACCTAAACTAAATATGCTCATGAGGTTCTTAATGATTTATGATATGAAATTGGTTTAGGATTCATATGATTTTATGTTGCTTGTAACTTAGATCTAGGCTTTGAACTTTCGGCCACTACATGGAATTAGGGTTAGAGACCCAATTATGATTTTACTATGTGTCTCACATGCTATGATATGAAGTAGAAGATGCTAGTTAATATTTTCCATGCATGATTATGTTCCTATGATGTATTATATGCTCATTTATGTGTGCTTATGAACCATGCATGATAATGACTCTTATGATGTGTTTTAGGCTCAAGTATGCATGCTTTATGATATGACAAGTAATATGCTCATTCATGTATGCTTATGAACCATGTATTATGATGACTCTTATGATGTGTTATATGCTCAAGTATGCATGCTTTATGACATGATAAGTAAGGGCCTAAGAGTTGCTTCCCTATTAAGTGGGACTAAGAGGACTCTTTATGATATGATAAGTAAAGGCCTAAGAGTTGCTTCCCTATGAAGTGAGACTAAGAGCACTCTTTATGATATGACAAGTAAAGACCTAAGAGTTGCTTCCCTATTAGTTGGGACTAAGAGCACTCTTTATGATATGACAAGTAAAGACCTAAGAGTTGCTTCCCTATTAGTTGGGACTAAGAGCACTCTTCATGATATGATAAGTAACTATGACATGTTATTTTACTTTGTATGGCTTGTACCAAGGGTGAGCTCCATAAGCGTCCCTAGGCCGACGGACTATGAACGGGTCTAGTAAAAAGAGATGGGCTCCTTAGTACGCCCATAGGTCGACGGTCGTAGTACGGACCTAGTTCCCTAGTAGGTTCGGGGCTAGCTACCCTGTCCTAGGGATTGCACGCATTTATGTATGTATGTGGTACAAGCCAGGCCCTCATGTTGATATTATGTTTAAGTATTATATGATATGTTTTAAGACATCTTACACATGACATGACACATGTTTTAAAAGACATCTTGCATGATATAATAAGTTATGCTCTTTTATTTATGATATGATATAACATGATGTTTCTTAATGATATGATATGTTATGATGCTCTGTTTATATGATACGATGTTTAGATGATTATGTCTCCATTGTTATATGCTTATGTTATTATGATATGAAATACATTTTTTTTTAGTAGGAAAAGATCTTACTAAACATGTGTGCTTATAGCTTACTTTCCTTGTACCGCAGATAAAGACAAAAAATGGATAAACTAGGAGAGCCGCAGGAGAGGCAAGAGATGTGTGTGGTGGTGGCTCGGCTAAGAAAAAGAGAAAGACCTGCTTATGTTATTTTATGTTGACATGAACTAAGTTTATTTATGTTAATGTTTCGCATGATTTCATGATACTTATTCAGATTTATGATAGAATTTGACATCGTGACCTCGTTCATTAAAAGAATATAAAAAAAAAATAAGTACTTCCGCTATTTTATATTAAAAAGAAGTTTTAACATGTATGTATGTTTTCCCCTTGCAAGTAACCCCGCCCTACTAGCAGGAGGGGTGGGCATTACACGACAAGTCTATAAAAAGGAGTAGAATGTGGCCCCTAAAATTTAACTTTCTAATTCTCCACAACTCCCTTCTCTCCTTATGGATGTCGCCCGCTCTTCCCTTGCTAGGGTCGGCGGTACAACCAATTCTCTTCTCCCCTTGTGGTCGGCGCCACCTTCTTCCCCACCTAGGGTCAGCGCCAACCTCTCCCTTGTAAAGGGTCGGCGGTTTCCTCCTCTACCTTGGCTAGGGCCGGCGGTTCCCCTTCTCCCTTGGTGACCGGCGCCTCTTCCCATCCATTGGTGACCGGCCACCTTTTGTGGCCGGCGGTTTGGAAGAGAAGAAGAATAATAATAATAATAAGAGGAAGAGAAGGAAGAAGATTAGAAGGTGTCCCATCCTAGAGACTCCTTTTGTGGCCGACGATTTAGAAGAGAAGAAAAGAAGGGTGGTGTTGTCTTGGTAGATTGTCGTCCACACGACGTCCAAGAATAGGAGAGGAATACGGCAGAAAATTAAGAGGTCTTTAGCTATGAAGAAAGATACAACTAGTTCTTTAATTCCGCTGTGTAATTGATCTTCTTTTCTTCGTGTTGATTTTGGATATCGATTTTGAATACTAACACAAGAGACCAGCGATCTTGTACTTCAACCAAGGTATGCTTTGATCATTCAAGAACTTACTTGATTGATCAAACACATGTTTGATCGAACATGCGGGTTGCTAGAAAAAGTTCTGTTCTTGTACAATTTTTTGTATAGGAAAATTTAAACAGAACGAAATTCCAGCGCCCTTTAAGCAACGTGAAGGAGGCGGTTGGTGAGCCTACCAATGTGAAGGAGCCTGCACCAATGGAGGGAGTTCTGCCGGATCCAATACCGATGACTAGAGATGGTGATAATCAGAAGGAGGGGTCGTCGGATGTTGTTCCACCTACCCAACCGACATAGGCGACGCAAAAGAAGAAGACTTGGGCTAGCTTATTCAGAAACAATTGGAAGCCAACATCAGGTGTGCCTTTGGAGCAATATGGAGCTAATGGCGAGAGGCTATCATTTGATTTTGATGATATCGATGACATTGAAGACACCATGGGCTTTTGTCTTGTTGGTTGTTTCATGGGCCAACATCCGGGAAGAAATGAAGTCTATGCAATTGTCAATCAATGGAGGGTTCCCTACAAATTTTTGATGCATAAAAGTGGGTGGGTGGTCTACTGTTTTGATACAAAAGAGGATTGAGATAGTATTTTGCAAGGTGGCCCTTATTTTGCTTTTGGAGTCCCCATCTTCTTAAAAATTATGCTAAAGTGTTTTCTCTTCCATGAGGATGGCCGACTAGTTCCAGCCTGGATTCAAATCCATGGGTTACCACCATATTGTTGGTCACAGAAAGTGCTGAGTATTATTAGTTCATAGATAGGGAAGCCTCTATACACAGATAACTTGATGCAATCAAGGGAGCGACTGGAGTATGCTCGTCTCTTGGTAGAGGTTCTGATCATTGGGGATAGAATTTATGAAGTTCTAATCACGTTACCTATTGGAGCCCAGGTTGATCTCAGGATTGTTTATGAAATGTTGCCTGAATATTGTGAAATTTGCAAGAAGATTAGTCATCGAAAAGAAGACTGTCGGGGTGCATCTCAATCAAATATGAATGCGCCTTGTGGAGGAAGGTCGAGGTCCAAATCAACGAGTCACTTGGGGAGAAGGAGATCACAACCGCGATACAGAAGTCGGGCAAGGCAAACCAACCAACAACCGCAAAATGTGGAGGAACCGGCGACACAGAATGAATTGGCAATTGTAATGGTGCAGAGTCCTAGGCCTATGGCGATTGAACCTCCCTTAGATCATGGAGAGGTGGGTACACAGCACGTACATCATGTAGAGGTGTTGAGTGCAGAAGAGGAGTTGTCTGCTATACCGGAGGTTTCGAGTAGGGAGGAGGCCTCTTCCTCTTCAGTGGATCATCAGTCCCAAATGACTAATAGTGATGCAAATCGATCCTCGGCAAAATCATCTCCGGCTGTATCTGTGACACTGGGATCTTCTTCAGCATCCTCTCAGGTTGATTCCATATGTAATAAAGGGAAGAACAAGAAAGTGATTGACAGTACAGCGCCCCCACAGATTGGACGACAACTACGGGTCCGAGCAGCCCGACCGGGAGGTGTAAAATGAAGGTAGTTGAGTGGAACATTAGGGGCTTTCACAAGTCCCTAAAACATTAGGGGGGATGCACCATCTCCTCAAACAGAAAAATATTCAAGTGATGACATTACTGGAGACGAAGTTGAACGGCAGTTCTCTTGATCCTATTATGCATCGTCGATTTTTAGGTATGGGTCATGTTCATAATTTTGATATATCTAATCATAGTCGTATACTGCTTCTTTGGGATGTGCACAGAGTTGATATGAATGTTCTCTCGATATCCGAACAATTCATTCATTGCCGGGTTCGGTGTCGAGTTTCCGACAGAGATTTCTTAGTGACATTTGTTTATGACCTTCACTCCATTGTTGCTCAGAGATCATTATGGGAGGCTCTTACAGATCTTGGGGACTCCATTTCAAAACCATGGTTGATTCTTGGTAACTTTAATTCTATTATATCGACATTGGATAGATAAGGGGGATCTCCAGTCACCAATTATGAAATGCGGGATTTCCAAATTTTTACTCAAGTTTATGGTTTGGTGGATCTTCACTCCATTGGATGTCAGCTCACCTGGACTAATGATATGGTTTCTTGTAAATTGGATAGAGCTTTGGTGAATTCTTTTTTGTTATTGACAGATTTCAATGCTTATGCGGAGTTTACGGCACCCGGGTGTCTTTCGGACCACTCTTGTACCATCGTGCATATTCTAATGAAAGATCGACCTCCAAACTGACCTTTCAAGTTTCTTAATATGTGGTCACTCAAAGAAGGTTTCACCGAGCTTGTGTTGGTTGAGAATGTCCCCAAGAGGAGCTCATAAGGATTGTCATGTATTTTCCGAGTAGCAACCAACAATGATATCAGAGCTAGGGTTTTGCCTCTGTGTATTTGGTATTAGTTTAATTATGCAAATGTCATACATAATTTAGGCAGGTTAATAGTAGGATGTGCTAACTTTGTGGATGCAGGATCCAACTATTATGGCTTATAGTTATTATGTGTGTGATTGAACCCTTGGACATGTCAAGGGCATTTTATTATGTGTGCATGATTGTATTATAAAATACAGCAGGAGCTATATTTAATTTTATTAGAATTTTATTTTTTGATCTAGTTACATGTACATTCCTTTTATGGAATATAGGATCGATAGATGTAAATTTTATTTTATGTTCGATCTAGTTTATATGTACATTCCTTCGAGGAATATAGGTTCGAAAAATGTAAAATTCTGTTTATGTCGCGAATCGAATCTTGCAAGGCGATGCGACAACTAGACCTGGTGGCGGTGGCCAAAGATGGCAGCAGCTAGGGTTGGCGACACATGGAGGACAGCAATAGATAAAAGCCATAATAGTTGAAAATTAGTTTTTCTATTTATTACTTTTTATGCTGTGTTGTGTGTGTTTGTTAGTATGCATGCTAAGTAGGCTAGCATAGTCAAAATTCCTCACTTTAAATAACTAAGTGGGAGAGAGATTTATTTTTAAATAAATTCCATGGTCTCCATTACTGGTTTATAAGTGATGCAACAAGCTTGCGCGTTGGCTCTGAGTGTCTTCCTCCATATCGGATGAGCTTGTTTGCGGATCACTAGCTTAAACTTCCATTTTGGATGACTATAGGAAGTTAATTAAGAGCGTGTGATCTTCCCCATCGGAAGGGACACAATCTTATTAACGGACTTAGTGTCAAGTAATGGTATACACTTAGGCACGTCCAATAGTATCCTCCCCATCGGAGTCACTGCTATTATTTGTGTGACCAAAGAAAACCAACTATTAATTTGTCAAATAAATAAGTTGACAAGATAATAAAATTAAAAACCCCTCTTACAAATGTTTGATTTTGTATACGTCCACACTATCGTGGCATACAAAATTCACGGTGTTTGAGGTAATTTTGTTTGTTATAAAGATTTATTGACAAGATAATTAATAGGTAAACCCCTCCTTTTACAAATGTTTAATTTTGTATACGTCCACACTATCGTGGCATGCAAAATTTACGGTGTTTGAGGTGTTGGAGAATTTAAATAATATTGTTTGAGGAATCAATGTTATTTTAAATTCAAAAGTTTTGACCAAATATTTGATCAAAGAAAGATCAACTATTAATTTTATTCGTCATAAAGTAAAGTTGACGAGATAATAAAATTAATGGATAAAATCTCTTCTTTGATTTTGTATACGTCCACGCTATCGTGGCATACAAAATTCATGAGGATTTTAAGGAATTGATCTTGACCAAATATTTTTATGATTCTTAGGATTTAAAATGTTTGTCAATTCCCTAGCTGTTATACTATAGAAAAGATTTAGTAGTCCTGATTGTAAAAATTGGAAATAGGACTTGGACATTAAGGTAATCTGTCTTTTTAGAACTAAAGAACAATATAGGTGTATTCATTAGTTGAAACATGTTTAGTGGTGTTATCTACCAGAACCTGGAGTGTAAATACAGATGTCATTAATCATGTTCGCAATTCATTGCAGGGTTCCAGGAAACCCGACAACTAAATGAAAATAAAAACATTGTCCACATGGGCACTGTTGTAAAAGTGACAGCTGTTGCAGTGGGAGATGTTTATCCTTTAATAGGAATAAAATATGGATTATTAAAAATTATTTTTACGTACTAAGTTTAGAAAGAACCTGATTTCAGTTTCTAAACTATTATAGAATAAATATTGTGTCTATTTTGATAACAAAGCTGTTATCAAGAAAAATAAAGAAATTATCTATTCTGGTATGTTGGTTGACAATTTATAATTCAATAACTCCCACGATGCAATAAATGGAAATTATAACACATCTTCTAACTTTAAGAGAAAGCAACCTTTGGAAATGAACCAATTATATCTTTGGCATCTAAGGCTATGTTATATTAACTTGAGTAGGATTCATTGGTAGCTGATGAACTTTTGGGTTCATTGGTAGTGAAAATCTTTTCAACCTGTGAGTCTTATTTGGAAGGAAAAATAACCAAGTAGCTTTTAAGTCTAAGGGGTATAGAGCTAAAGATATGATGAAATTGGTTCATTCTGATTTGTGTGATCCTATAACTATCCAGGCAAGAAGTAGTATCGAATATTTCATCTATTTTATAGATAACTATTCAAGATATAAATACATTTACTTAATGTGCCGTAAGATTAAGTACTTTGATTAGTTCAAAAAGTACAAGGCTGATGCGGAGAAACATCAAAGTAAAAGTATCAATACACTACGGTGAGATCGTAGTAGCAAGTACCTCTTGGGAGAATTTAACACAGAAGATCATGTTATCAGTACCTTATAAATTATAAACAGTAGCTCATGACCATGATGGAAAGGAACAAACCATTGGAAGGTCGTAGTATAATTAGGTGTTAGTTTATCTTAACTATATAATTACACTATTACACTTAGAGTGTATTGAGTAGGACCATTTGAGGTCGTTCCTTTTATACTGACTTTATGAAGGAACAAAGACCTCAGTTATTATGGAAGTGTGTGCTCTTAATCCTAATATAATAACAAGCACATATATTTGATATTTATTTCTTTAATTTATCAATGGGTGAAATTTAGTTCGATAAATCAATAAACCCGATAAGTTGGGAAATGATATCACTTATAATGTATGTTGTTGATTATAGAAGAAAACTGTGTTCTGGTGATCTAGATTGAGAATGTCCCCAAGAGGAGCTCATAAGGATTGTCATGTTAAACCATGGAGGTGGACTTAGTCCGACATGACGATGAGGTTGAGTGGTACTACTCTTGGACTAAGATATTAATTAAATAAGTTATCAGTAACTCACTTAATTAGTGAACATTCGACATCTTAAACACAGGGAGACTAACACACTCATAATAAGAAGGAGCCCAAAAATGTAATTTGGGATTGGTGCGGTAGTTCAATAATAATTCTTTAGTGGAATGAATTATTATTGATGAAGTTAAGTTGTGTGTTCGGGACGAACACGGGATGCTTAATTTCATCGAGAGACCAAAACCAATTCCTCCTCTCGGTCCCTACCGTAGCCTCTTGTATATAGAGATTTATACTCACCACATACCCACCTTCTTACCCATCCTATAGGAGCCAGCCAAGCTAGCTTGGAGACCAAGCTAGGACCGGCCATGGTTTGGATCATGGGTGAATTCATGTGGCCGGCCCTATCTTGAACTCAAGCTTAGGTGGCCGGCCCTATTAAAATAAAAAGAAATTTTAATTTTAAAATTTTTTTCTTATGTGGATAACATGATTTAAAAGAGAGTTTAAAAATTTAAATCTTTCCTTTTATAAGATTCTACAAAAGATTAAGAGAAGAGCTAAATCTCTTTCCTTATTTGTAGATTAAAAGGTTGATTTTAATTTTGGTAAAAACTTTCCTATTAATCATGTTTATTATTTAAAAGAAAGTTTTAAAATTAAAAATTCTCTTTTATTAGTTTCTAGCATCCCTTGGAGCACGGTGGTAGTGGCCGAACCTCTTCATCCTAGGAGAAGTTTTGATGGTCGAAACTCGTAAGGAAGAAGAAGGTGCTTGGTGGTTCTTATCTCGGAAGATCGTTGCCCACACAACGTCCGAGATTAGAAGAGAAATACGGTAGAAGATCAAGAGGTCTTTCTAAAAGGTATAACTAGTATTTTTCCTTTCCGCATCATATTAGTTATTTTTGGAAATAATACCAAATACAAGAGGCTTGCGATTCTAGTATTTCGAATTTATTTTTGATGTTGTGTTCTTTTATTTTTTTTCTTTTCCTTGTGATTTGATTGTTCTTTTCGGTTGACCTAAAGTTATTTAAGGAAATTAAATATTAACTTTCCTTAAAAGGCTTTGTCTAGTCGGTGATGGTTGTTCCCATATCTAAGAAGGTCATGTGCCTCGCCACGTCAGTACTAGAAGCCAATTTTGGAAATTAATATTTAATGAAATTAATATTTAATGAAATTAATAACCTAGGTGATTTGGATCGAATGTGTTAAGTTCCGCAGGAGATCCGAGTCTAAACCTAAAAGAACAAATAGATTAAACTTTGGATCAAACGTGTTAAGTTCCGCAGGCGATCCAAGTTTAATTTAAAAGAACACATGGTAACTAGAAAAAGGTTCAGACCTTTGTACAAAATTTTTGTACAGTGGAACCATTAAGTTTTCCGAGTAGCAACCAACAAAGACTTCGTCAGGTAGCTCTTCTAGGAGGCGGGTCATATTTAAGAAATTCTCTGGCACAGCTGATCAGAGGAGACCTTGATCATACAGCTGACACACTACACCCACACCACCATAGCAGATCATCTCATCAATCAGACTGCCTATTTTCTTCCCAAAAGAGGGAGATTTGACATAGGCGACTCTGTATGCTTTCAGGCGATCAGCTTCGCCCGCTCGATACTCTGCTAGCTCACCCTTGGCCTTATCCACGTCAACCCGCGTTAGCGACATGTCTTGTTTGCTGGTGGAAGCTTCTTCCCTGGCCTGGAGCAGGTCCAATTGCAGTGACTTGATGGTAGCATGCCCGACTTCCCATTGGCTTTTAAGGACTGCCTCTCAATCGCTACTGGCGGTTAAGTTGGCTTTAGTGGTCGCTAGGTCTTTCTCCAGGGTAGCGTAGGACTCTTACAAGGTCTTTAGTTGTTCAAAGAGAGTAATCACCTTTAATTCTTTTTCGTCCAGGTCAACCAGGATCTGGATGCGGCGTTGTCCCTTCAATTTCAACTGGGATTTAGTAGTCTTTAAAGCACTCTCCAGAGTCTTTATTTTCTCGGACGAGGCATGAGCCAAGCTCCGAGCAGATTGAGTAGACTCCCTAACAACATGGAGGTAGGATTGCACAGGGTCGTCCGAGGCCCCTGGATCTAGCACATGCTGCGAGGTTATAGGTAGCTCTAGTTCCCGTATGCGAGCCTTCAGTGACTCGTTCTCTCGCTGCAAGCCAGCCACTACATGGACAAGGCTTAGGCTCACAGAACATGCCTGCACAGAATAAAAATGAGTCAGAATTTGTTACAAGTCTCCTAATAGGAAAAAGAAGAACTCATCGAAAATATGTGCTGAGAAAACAGATCTGTTCCCTCCAGCAATGAGCCTTCCCAAAATTGTTCATTGGCTAATTGCCAAGAGGTAGCCAATGCGCCATATAGTTGAACCTGACCCCGGAGCGAGGGGGTGCTACCTGAAGACAAGGAGGCTAACCCAACTATGGAAGGTAGGTGAAAGGAGGAAGAAAAGACATATTTGCGCTTGGAACACTCCTTAGTACGAGAGGGAGCAGAAGTGGTAGCAGCGGGGATCGGGATAGTAGGGGTTGAAGAATTCCTGGGTTGGTCGTCAGTCTGAGAGCTAGTCGGCCTAGGGGAGGCGACTGGGATGGTAATAGAAGCAACGACCTCTTGGGTAGAGGGAGAAGATGTATGAGCAGGAGTTTTGGTCCGCGCCTTTGTAGGGGCTCATCTAGTAGGAGATAAGGAAGGGGATGCTTGTACTGATGGGATCACGCGCTTTCTTTTGCGTTGAAGGCGGAGATGCTTGCCCGGGGGAGGAGAAGGGGTTGGTTCATCCTCGATCAACGGCTCCACCAACAAAGAACCAGCTTCAGAGACCTCCGGTTGTGCAGAGGGAGGAGTTGAGGTCCCTGCTAGTTCAGGGATAGTCGTCACAGAAGAAGTCCCGGCTGGTCCAGAAATAGGAGCCATTGAAGAGGGTGTCAAACCTTTTGTAATCTCTTCGCCCACATTCTTCAAAACACTGCTGGGCAGCTTGGAGGAGTCAATAGAGTATGCTCGGAACATGGCAACTTCTGTAAAACAAGAAAAAGATACCTCAGTTAGTGAAGACAAGGAAAAGAAGATGGGAAATGTTACCGAAAGAGACGCCTATGGATGCAGGGATAGAATTGCGCCCAAAAGTGTGTAGAAAGCCTTCTCGCATTATCACAGAAAGGTGGAGACGCACTCCATCCAGTTTTTCGGAAGCTGCGAGACAATCTGGCTGATGCTGGTGTTTTCGTAGCTCAGGGGTAAGGGGTAGGGAATAACGCTACTGTGTGGGCCAAGGTATGAGTTCGGGGAACTGAACAAAAAAGAAACGAGACTTCCAACCCTTATTAGAAGAAGACATATCATCAAAAAATTATACCCGACCCGATATTGTACCATAAACACACCAGGTTCGACTCATTTAAAGGAATAAAAGTGAAGAAAGAGTTACGGGGTCAAAGGAATTCTGTATAAACGGCAAAGGATTACCATTCCGCAATTAGCACGGAAAACGTTGGGAGTAAATTGCGAAAGAGAAATACCCAAATATTGGCTTAGAGATGAAAAGAAAGGGTGAATGGGGAACCGTAGACCACCAAGAAGTTGATCTTTAAAGAAAGTCGTTGATCTTTAAAGAAAGTCAAGAATCCTACTGGGGGAGAAGACGGATGTTCATCGGGTTTTGGAGGTAGAAGCTTATAATCAGATGGCAGGTGTAAGCTGTGTTGGATGGCCTTAAGATCACTTCTATCCAAGTCGGAGATGAAGAACGAATACCAGGGTCTCTCCATCTCTCCAGCCATAAGCGAAATGAAAAGGAAGGGGGAGGATCGAGAACCACTTACAGAAGGCAGGCACAAGAGAGAAGGAGCACCGGCAAGAACAAAAAAAAAAAGCAATAAAGGGTCAGAGGCAAGTAAGGCAGTAAGAAGGCGACGATAAACAACCTTTAGGGTTTATAAAACAAAGCCCTTAGGAAGCATCGAAAATGGAGTAGGATAACTCGAGTGTTAAAATGCATGATCGCCGTCAAATCAAAAGGCGAAAGTTATCTAGGGTCGAGTGCAAAAAAGCGCTTATCAATCACAGTAATGGGAAATGTTCGTGGGACATGTGTCATTCCCCGATGAAAGATATTAATAATGGACGTGACAAGAAAATCATAGAGGGAGATTTGTGTACGACAGTACTTCGACGCAGGAAGATCATACGTCGGGTGGCGGGACGGCCATGCGGTTAGCTTGGGAAAGGGAAAGGAAGACCATACGTTAGGTACCGAGACGGTCATGCGGTTACTTCGGGAAATGGGAAAGAAGACGAAAGGAAGAGTCAATTTGAATTTGGCACCCTCATTTTATTTTTCTACCTCGAAAGCAGAGTAAGATTTAAATATGACTTATTTAATTAAAGCTTACGCAAGCCATTTTAAGATTACAGAGGACATTGCAATTAAGCACAGTTGGCTCGATCTCCGATGCAACACCAAAGCAGGAGTTCCTGGGCCAGCCTTTGGGCACTAATCAAATCTCCAGACCAATTCCAAGGGGGGTTTCTGAACGGCCTCTCGGTCGAGATTCCAGACTCTTGCCCCAGTGTGAATTATAAGTGAGCATGCTCTCACGCCCAATGACCTCTCGGTCGGAATTTCAAACTCTCGCCCCAGTGCGAGTTATAAGTGAGTCTGCTCTCACACCCAACGACCTCTTGGTCGGGATTCCAGACTCTCGCCGCAGAGTGAGTTATAAGTGAACCTGCTCTCACGCCCAACAACCTCTCGACCTCTCGGTCGGGATTCCAGACTCTCGCCCCAGTGCGAGTTATAAGTAAGCCTGCTCTCACGCCCAACGATCTCTCGGTCGGGATTCCAGACTCTCGTCCCAGTGCGAGTTATAAGTGAGTCTGCTCTCACGTCCAACGACCTCTCGGTCGGTATTCCAGACTCTCGCCCCAGTGCGAGTTATAAGTGAACCTGCTCTCATGCCCAACGACCTCTCGGTCGGGATTCCAAACTCTCGCCTCAGTACGAGTTATAAGTGAGCATGCTCTCACGCCCAACGACCTCTCGGTCGGGATTCCAGACTCTCGCCTTAGTGCGAGTTATAAGTGAGCCTGCTCTCACGCCCAACAACCTCTCGGTCGGGATTCTAGACTCTCACCCTAGTGCGAATTATAAGTGAGCATGCTCTCACGCCCAACAACCTCTCGGTCAAGATTTCAAACTCTCGCCCCAGTGCGAGACCTCTCGGTCGAGATTCCAGACTCTCACCTCAGTGCGAGTTATAAGTGAGCATGCTCTCACGCCCAACTACCTCTCGGTCGGGATTTCAGACTCTCGCCCCAGTGCGAGTTATAAGTGAGCATGCTCTCATGCCCAACGACCTCTCGATCGAGATTCCAGACTATCGCCATAGTGCGAGTTATAAGTGAGCATGCTCTCACGCCCAACGACCTCTCGGTCGAGATTCCAGACTCTCACCCCAGTGCGAGTTATAAGTGAGCATGCTCTCACGCCCAACGACCTCTCGGTCGAGATTCCAGACTCTCACCCCAGTGCGAGTTATAAGTGAGCCTGCTCTCACGCCCAACGACCTCCCGGTCGGGATTCCAGACTCTCGCTTCAGTGCGAGTTATAAGTGAGTCTGCTCTCACGCCCAACGACCTCTCGGTCGGAATTCCAGACTCTCGTCTCAGTGCGAGTTATAGGTGAGTCTGCTCTCGCGCCCAACGACCTCTCAGTCGGGACTCTAGATCCTCACTTCGGCACAAGTTTTAATGACTCGAAAGATCACACTAAAAAAGAACTACCAAAGAAGGGAGGAAAACACAGGAGGAAAAGCATGAACAAATACCCATAGCGTAGCCTGACATGCGTTTATTCGATAAAATTCAGAAGATATTCTTCGAAATACACACTATCCTACTAGTGGTTCGAGTTATGCCGAATTCTCTTTCAGTTGGTCGATTTGTTAGTTAGAACCCTAGAGTCAATCATTTGATGATTGTATTATGGACTTATTGTATCATATTCTTATATAAATAAAGACATTTGTTTTGGTTATTATACTTACTTGTATTGGTGCCAAATAAACTAAGTATAATAGCGTCCTTGAGTAGAAGGTCTTACCTATATCAATCGATTGGTTGAATCGATAGTGAGATGATATAGGGAACACTACTCTTAATCATTCCTAGTCGAGTATTAATATTCAGGGACAATGTTAATGCGACGAGACTAGCATGTAGGTCAACTCGATGACTTGATCTCACAAGTCATAGATATAGAGACATCAAGTTGACACATGGGTATGCATTGGAGAATGTATAACCATGAGAAAGTATCATTGATCGTTATATGAGTGTCAAATACTTTCTCATGTGGCTATTAGTATGACTACTAGTCCTTAGACTGAAGTCACCATGGATCCCTACATAAGGAGTTATGTACTTTGGTTTCGTCACCCGTAACTGGGTGGACTATAAAAGCGATTACTGGGTATGTAACGAATTATGCAGAGGGATGTGAGTGATGTAGATGAGATCTATCCCTCCTATATGACGGGAGAGACATCGATATTCTTGATAGAGTGAGACCACTAAGTGCATGGTCATGCCCAAATGAGTCAATATGAGATATTAAGCTCATTTGATCGAGTGAGTCTACTTGGAATTTAAGATTTAGATTGGTCAGAGGATGACACGGTCTATGCCTCACATTGATCAATCTAGATGTCTAGGATAGAAGGACACTTGTCATATATGTTGTGACCGAAAAGTAGCTAGAGGGGGGGTGAATAGCTCGTCGCGTGCTAGGTGCTCGTCGTTGCTTGTTTCTTCAAGGATATGCAGCGGAAATACAAGAAACAAAAACACACAACACTAACAAGGATGGTTTACTTGATATCCACCTCACAAGAGATGACTAGTCCAAGGATACACAGCTACTCACGCACCCTCCACTAATAAACACTCCTTTATGGTAACTACCAAAGGCGGAAAAGCCCTACAATCTCTCAATACAAAAAGTGAGCAAAGGGAATAATAAATACAACAAATCTTATAAGTTTTACAGCTGAAAACCCTAACCCTAGCTTTTCCTTCTTCTTATGTTCTCGCTTCTTGACTTGGATGTCTCTCCAAGATCCTTCAAGAACTGGCGATCTGAACTTCAAGAGATGCTGTGGAGTCACTGGTGAAGATCGGGAATAAACGGTAGAAGTTCTACCGAAAAAAACGCACGCCAACGGCCTTTATCTGCGCCAACGGTCGGATCCCGATCGATTGGATTGCTCCCAATCGATCGGGAAGGCTTTGGATCGATCTACGGATCGATCCAGAGCGCCTCTATGCTCTGGAAATTCGCCTGGATCGATTTGTGGATCGATCCAAGGCTTATCGCAACATACAACACCTTCCCAATCGATCCACTGATCGATTGGGACCTCTAGATCGATCCACTGATCGATCCAGAAGGCTACTGTGTGCTCGCGACTGCCTCCCAATCGATCCACTGATCGATTGGGACGAAGGCTTGTCGCAGGGACACACCAATCGATCGGTCGATCGATTGGGCTCCAGCCAATCAATCGGCTGATCAATACAGCTACTGGTTTTTGCCCAAAACCAAGTCCCAAACCTTCCAAACCAACATCTGGTCAACCTTGACCTGTTAGTTCATCATGCCTAGCATCCGGTCACCCTTGACCTGCTAGAACTCCCTCACCAAGTGTCCGGTCAACCTCTTAGACCCACTTGGACTTTTCTTCATCATGCCAAGTATCCGGTCACTCCATTCTGCCTAGCTTCACTCACTAGGACTTTCACCTAGCTTCACTCACTAGGATTTTCACCTTCTACCTAACATCCCAGTTAGAACTTCTCAGTCAAGTATCCGGTCAATCTTGACCTACTTGACTCTTCTTCAATCAACCTGATCAGACCCTGATCAGAGGGGAATTGCACCATACAATCTCCTCAATTGAACAACTGCACCTGCACTTGTCCATATCATCAAAGTCTCGTATTGTCAAACATTGAAACCCAACCCAAGACTCAAGCTTGGTCAACCAGGTCAACCTTGACCTGAGAGATGTTGCACCAACAATCTCCCCCTTTTTGATGTTTGACAATACCATATTTAAGTTAGGCTAATCTCATAGTCTAAGCCTTCTTCATACCACTAGGTAATGAACACATAAGTTAAGCTCTTCATTTTCCCCTTAAGAGGGCAAACTCCCTCTTAGATAATGAAAGCCTAACTTACCCCCTTTCATAAGTCCTTTCATTCTCCCCCTATTGGCACACATCAACCCCATTTTTGGGCACACACCAACCCATCTTTAGGCACACATCAACCCATGCCCCATGTTTGGGCACACCTCAACAAATTCACTTGTTGATAACTCTCCCCCTGAAGAGTTGTGCTTCGTTGTTCACAACTTCACTCGTTGTGATCAACACAATAATGAAAGTCTCATACCCTTCATTATCCTTAACCCTACATTCTTCCCCAATGTAGCCAAATGTCCATCCTTGAGCATTTTCCACTTAAACCCACTTGTACAATGAGGATATCCACTCCCCATTAAGGTTCAACCACTCAACCTTGAGCATGTTCTTAAAAGAAGGTTAACCACCTTCCAAGGTTCATGAAAAATAATTTTCATGTCTTTAAAGAGTCCCTCCCCCTAAAGACATGGTGATAACTTTTGTCATTGCACCAACAATGACTTGGAATCCCTAAAACTTTAGGAAACTCAATTTTAGAAGTTTTGAGGTTCAAATATTCAAAATTTGAAACAAACCTCAACCTAAACTTCAATTTAGTCTTCCTTAACCAATCCATCCTTGTTTTCAACATGAAAACATCATGTTTATGTATACAAATGCATTTTTAAGGGTTTGGAATGGTTACCTAAACTGAAATAGGTTCAAGGATGCTGAAATCAGGCCTTCCCAGCCAAAATCAGTAACTTGGATCGATTATAGTTGGGTTCCAATCGATTGAACCTTGCTGAATCGATCCACTGATCGATTCAGGAGGGCTGGATCGATCGGTGGATCGATCCAGGAAGCTTCTGTTCGCGAGAAGCTTACTCTCAATCGATTGCCTGATCGATTGAGACCCTTCAATCGATCGGGTGATCGATTGAGGTCCTGATATTTCTGAAATTCACTTTCAGTGAATTTCAGAAACCCCTAGAAAGATCTACAAAATTCCAAAAATCATAAAAATTTGTGTAGACATTATTTATGGTATACTTTATCATGAAAAAATAGTTTTCTAAGAAAATACTTCATATTTTTCAAAGATCGACACAAACTTGAAAACTTGCAAAAACTTTAGTGTTTTCTTCAAGTTTGTGTTTAACTATTCAATGGTGATTACTATCAAGAGATAGCCTTCACCAAGATTTTCCAAAATCATTTTAAAAATATTTTCAAAACCAATATCCCATCATGTTCCTTGGGCTTAATGCACATGACTTGTACATTAACTTTCCTAATGATGGGAAAACACATAACTATGTGTTTTGATGAACTTAAAACTCAAAAGAATGCACTTAATCAACATCTTGAGCTTTGTTCATCATCCTACCATCTCACTTGTATCTAATGTGTACTAAAACACATACAAGTCACCTTATAGGTCTTTGTGAGATGTAAAGTTTGGTTTTGCCCTAATCTAGGGATCATGCATATCTATCTAGGCATTTTAAATTAGATATTGAACATCCACTTAGGATGTCACTTGTTGATTACCAATTGTTGAACAAATACCACTTGTTTATTCCCCTTGTAAAACAAATGTCACTTGTTGAAGTAATGTCATTTGTCCTTAATTTTAAGAAAATAAACATAATGCATGATAATGTTATGACATATATCAAAATGAAATAGCTTTCAAAAGAAAAATTCCTACAACTACATGATGTATGTATGACATGATATGGTATTTTTGTATTTTTCATAATAAGTCATGAATGCACAATACAAAACTAAATATGATGTCATGACATATATTGGACAAACAAAACATGACAAATGTTAGCATAAATAAAGTATACCTAGACTACCTATCTAGGTATCCAAAAAACTTAGCTAAACTTAAAAATTAAATCTAGATTGCCCTAAATGCTTCAAGAAACTGCCAAAACCTAAATTGACATTTCTATTTCTCTTGTTTAATTTATGTCAATTGAAATTAAATTTATTCCTCACGGATTGGCATATTGCATTTTTCCACAAGAGTAGCACTTTTAAATTAAGGCTTAAATTGCCTTTAATTTCCTAAGAACATACCAAAATCCCAACTTGGTAGTTCTTATGATTTTTCCCAATATGTGCCATTTTAAAATGGAATCAATACTTCTCAAATTTTGGCACATTTTACTCTTTCAAAAAGTACCTCATTAATCCATTTCTTTTTCGAAGGTTAATAATAACCTTGAAAATGCTCCTTGAGTGTCAATTTTTTTAAAGTTGGGTTAACTACCCTTCTTCTTAGAGTTGACACTCTCTAACCCATCTATGGGGTAGAGAAAATGCTCCTAGGAACCCAAAACCTATTGATGCTCCTTGGATGCTCTAGGTACTCACTAAGAATAACTTCCCTAGATACCTTCCTAGTGACCTTGTTAGGCTTCTTAGAAGCCTTGGTCACCTTTTCTAGGTCAACCCTAGGGATTGCTTCCCTTGTGACCTTGTTTGTGACTTTCTTAGACTTCTTAGAAGTCTTAGTCACATTTATTGCAAAAATACTCTTAAAGATGACCTCCCTAGTATTTTTGACTTGACCACTAGACGTAGGGTTTGTTCCATAGCTATATGGAACCCTATGATAAGAGAGCACATCCTTCTTAGCCTTGGGTTTGTATCCCAAACCTCTATGGTCATTGGATGACCTTTGTGCTCCTAAACCTAGGCTATGCTCATTTTGCCTCTTTAGGATATTTTTCATCCTTTTTAGAGTCTTTTCCATTTTATCAAGCTTTGACCTCAAGACTTGATTTTCTACCATTAAATCCTTAGATTTTGGTTTTCCATTAAACCCATGAGCATTTTTATTTCTAGGCCTATAACTAAAACTCTTAGTTTTCTTGCCTAGATTTTCATCTACCTTCCTAATCCTAGGTGTGGTAGTTTTAGCATGAAAGGTTATATGTTTTTCCTTAACGCTATCATGCTTCCTATTTTCATGGTAAATAACATTAAAATGATATAAGTTAGACCTATCATGCTTTTTACCATGATTTAAAGACGAAGGCTCAATAAAAGTTACCTTTCTTTTTACCTTGGAGGCTCCCCCTTGACTTGAGCTTCCTTCTTGAGCCTTAATCACCTTCTTCCCCTTAGGGCATTGACTTCGGTAATGCCCATTTTTATTGCACGAGAAGCACACAATGTGCTCCTTGCTCTTTTTTGTTCCGGGGATAGTCTCCTTGGGCTTCTCCTTGCCCTTTTGTACCACTTGACCCTTTTTCTTGACCAATTTAGGGCATTTACTTTTGTAATGCCCATGTTCCCTACATTCAAAACATATTATATGATTTTTATTATTTATTGAAATATTTATACCTTTCCTTGTAGGGGTGGCATCTTCTCCATGTGATGTGGATGTGGAGGTTTCCTCTTGATCCGAAGATGATACTCCTCCATTTGATTTTGCTTGACTTGTGGAGATGGAAGCTACATCATCCTCTTCTTCTTTTGACCCGGATGTGGAAGATTCTTCTTGCTCTTGTTCCGGTGTCAATGAAGATTGCTCCCCCTCAATCCTAGAGGTAGAGGCTTCACCTTCTTCTTCATCTTCATCCTCTTGTACATGAAACAAGGAATGTACTCCTTCCTTGCTCTTTTGATTGCTCTCCTTTGAGGATGAAGCTTTTTGGACCTCCTCTTCGGAGGTTGAGCATCTCTCAACCTCGGAGTCCTCCTCTTCTTGGTCTTGATCCATTAGGTCGCCCTCTTTGGATTCTTCTTGATTTGGTACAGTGGAGGGGATCTCATGTATCTTTGCCAACTTGTTCCAAAGCTCCTTGACATCTTCAAACTCTCCAATTTGAGCCAAAATGTTGTTTGACAATAAATTGACCAAAAGCTTGGTCACCTTGTCGTTTGTCTTGCTCCTTTGAACTTGCTCTTGACTTCATTTGCTTTTCTTGAGAGCTTTGCCCTTGGAGTTCTTTGGAGCTTCAAATCCTTCTATGAGAGCAAACCATTGCTCTATCTCCATCATAAGAAAATTTTCGATTCTTGATTTCCAAGAATCGAAGCTTGTGGATGTGTATGGTGGAGCCATCCTTGTGTCAAATCCAAATCCATCTTGGAATTGCATCTTGAAGTTGAGCTTCTTGAATTCTTCGACTTTGATGAATTTGCTCCAACTTCTTCACCCCCTAGCTTTGCTTGTTTTGTTTGCCCCTTCCGGCGATGATTCTGGTGAAGAGCGACCTTGCTCTGATACCACTTGTTGGGACCGAAAAGTAACTAGAGGGGGGTGAATAACTCGTCGCGTGCTAGGTGCTCGTCGTTGCTTGTTTCTTCAAGGATATGCAGCGGAAATACAAGAAACAAAAACACACAACGCTAACAAGGATGGTTTACTTGGTATCCACCTCACAAGAGGTGACTAGTCCAAGGATCCACACCTACTCACGCACCCTCCACTAATAAACACTCCTTTATGGTAACTACCAAAGGTGGAGAAGCCCTACAATCTCTCAATACAAGAAGTGAGCAAAGGGAATAATAAATACAACAAATCTTACAGGTTTTACAGCTGAAAACCCTAACCCTAGCTTTTCCTTCTTCTTGTGTTCTCGCCTCTTGACTTGGACGTCTCTCCAAGATCCTTCAAGAACTGGCGATCTGAACCTCAAGAGATGTTGTGGAGTCGCTGGTGAAGATCGGGAATAAACAGTAGAAGTTCTACCGAAGAAAATGCACGCCAACGGCCTTTATCTGCGCCAACGGTCGGATCCCGATCGATTGGATTGCTCCCAATCGATCGGGAAGGCTTTGGATCGATCCACGGATCGATCCAGAGCGCCTCTATGCTCTGGAAATTCGCCTGGATCGATTTGTGGATCGATCCAAGGCTTATCGCGACATACAGCACCTTCCCAATCGATCCACTGATCGATCCAGAAGGCTACTGTGTGCTCGCGACTGCCTCCCAATCGATCGATCAGGATCGATTGGGACGAAGACTTGTCGCAGGGACACACCAATCGATCGGTCGATCGATTGGGCTCCAGCCAATCAATCGGCTGATCGATCCAGCTACTGGTTTTTGTCCAAAACCAAGTCCCAAACCTCCCAAACCAACATCTGGTCAACCTTGACCTGTTGGTTCATCATGCCTAGCATCCGGTCACCCTTGACCTGCTAGGACTCCCTCACCAAGTGTCCGGTCAACCTCTTAGACCCACTTGGACTTTTCTTCATCATGCCAAGTATCCGGTCACTCCTTTGACCTACTTGGACTTTCACCAGATGTCTGGTCAACCTTGACTCATCTGGATTTCTCCCGTGCCTGGCTTCACTCACCAGAACTTTCACCTAACTTCACTCACTAGGATTCTCCTTTGCCTGGCTTCACTCACCAGCACTTCCATTCTACCTAACTTCACTCACTAGGACTTTCACCTAGCTTCACTCACTAGGATTTTCACCTTCTGCCTAACATCCCAGTTAGGACTTCCCAGTCAAGTATCTGGTCAACCTTGACCTACTTAACTCTTCTTCAATCAACCTGATCAGACCCTGATCAGAGGGGAATTGCACCATACAATCTCCTCAATTGAACAACTGCACCTGCACTTGTCCATATCATCAAAGTCTCGTATTGTCAAACATTGAAACCCAACCCAAGACTCAAGCTTGGTCAACCAGGTCAATCTTGACCTAAGCGATGTTGCACCAACAATATATTGTGAGGAGTCACAATTAGTAGTCACAAGGTGATGTTGGATCTCAACATTCTTGTAACTTGGGTAGTAATGATGTGTTGCTAGATACCGCTCATTACTTATGCTCCTAAATGGGTTTAGGGGCATTGCCAACGTTACAAGAACCTATAGGGTCACACACTAAGGACAATTAGATGGAGATTAGGTTCATATGATGAACCAAGAGGATAAGATTCATATGATGAATCAAATTGGATTAAGAGTAATCCTAATTGGGTTAATTGAGTTAGACTCAAGTTGATTCATGTGTTCAATGAGTCTAATTTAGATTATGACTCATTGAATCAATTTAATTAAATGAATTAGATTCATTATATTAAATTGGCTTGAATTAAATGGTTGGATAATATCAACCATGAGAGAGATTAAGTCAAGTTTGACTTGACTTAAGAGGAAGAGGAAGAATCAAGTTTGACTTGACTTTATGCCACATCATTTGTGACTTGGCATTAAGTGGCCAATGATGATATGCCACATCATCATGTTTAGAACATGTGTATGCCACCTCATAGAGGTTACAAATCTCCTCCTCATTTTAATGGCCACATTAAATGAGAGGAGTTACAAGATAGTGGTCGGCCACTTTTGTGTGATGAATGGAATATTGATTTCATTCAAGGCATTATTCCATCATCTTCTTCCTTGCTCCAATTCTTCTCTCCCTCTCCTCTCCATTGCCGAGACCTTCTTGGAGTGCTAGCACACTCTAAGGTTCTCCCTCCATCGATTTGTTCGTGTTGATACTTTAGAGGGTTGTCTACTTTGACAATCTTAAGATCCGGCACCTTGGACGAGCGGGATTTGTGAAAGGCGCGCATCAAGGGTAAAACTCGTACTCTAATGTAGATCTAGAGTTTGTAAACTCGTACTCGTAGGTTTTTCGAAATTTTATTCTTCGCACGGATCTGGTGGCGGGGGTTTGGGGATTTCCGCGACGCGTAAAAGCGATTTTCGAGGCCCGAAAGACCCAACACGGTTCAGGTGGGCACTGATAGTTGGAGTGATGTGCTTGGCATGCTTGCCCCAGCTGAGCTCGTATTTGCCTCAGTTCCGTCTAGATATGCTGCATGGAGCGATGTTGTTGGGCGATAGTTTCATATTTTAGACGATTTTCTTCTTGAAGAAAAGTGGGAGAATCTTCGTGTTTTATCTTCATGTATGTGATAAAGTGAGTCTGGCTCTCCAGATCTGCATAAGCCTTATGCTTCAAGGCCGTCTTAGCCCGGGTCCGAGATTTAGCAGCCAACTAGAGTTCTTCCATCTCCCGACGAAGGGAAGACTGAAGGTCGCTACTCTGAGTCATCTCCAATAAAGCCTCGTCCTTTTGGGCGAGTAACTGAGTCAGATGAGTGAGCTGTTGCTGTAGTGAGGAAATTTCATCAGACCTCGCTAGGGTTTCCATAGCACAAAGGAGCCTAAGAAGAGCATAAGAGTAGGAGAAGGATGAGCTCTTCTTAAAGAAATAGAAGTAAAAAGTTCTCCTTGGGGCGTGCAGAGACATCTGGGAAATGATGTTGCATTCAAGGACACGATACGTATTCCTAAATCTGGGGATTGAGGCAGCAGCCCAAACACCCGGAAAATGGAGCAACATCTGATAGCATTCCCAAGGAAAAGGGAGAAGTAGTTAATGTCTCAGTAATAAGGTTTGGTGAAACTGGATTCCGGTCTAGTCAGTCGGTCCTGGGCCTCCTTCGACTAGACTTGAGGGGGAGGCTTGTGATATGGTGCGTAATGGTAGGGTCTGGTCAAGAGGGTGTGGTAGTCATAAGTCAAGGGGGCGTGACAGTCGAAATTCAAGGGGACGTGGCAGTCAGAAGTCAAGGGGGTGTGGCAGTCAGAAGTCAAGAGGACGTGACAATCTAAGGTCGAGAGTATGTGTTGCTCCACATAAGGGCTCTAACTGTTAAAAGTCGCTGCCCAGTTAATACTCAGTCGGGAGACCCAAGGTCAGGAAGTTGGACTGGTTGCCCGGTCGTGATGCATGGGTCGGGAATGTAGATTGGTTGCTCGGTGGGGACGCCCTGGTCGGGGATTTGAACTGGTTGCTTGGTCGGGATGCCCAGGTCGGGGATTTGGACTAGTTGCTCGGTTGGGACGCCCTGGTCAGGAATTTAGACTGGTTGTCCGGTCGGGATGTCCAAGTCGGGAATTCAGAATGATTACTCGGTCGAGATGTTCGAATTAGGAAGTCAGGTAACGTAAGGAACAGTGAAGGAAGAGCAGGAACCATCTCTACCAGCCGGGTTTTTCTCATAGCAGACTAATATATAAGAACTTGATACGCGTGGTCAAGATATGGCGGGCTACTCAGATACATCCATGTCAGGAGTTCTCTTGTTCATGCCCGATCAACAAAAAGACAACAGTGTCAGAGAATCGTAACCACCTGTCAGAGAATATCTGTTATGTGTCAGGGTATATTCTAACGGTCTATGACTCATTGATAACAGAACCTTCCTTCGACCTATAAGAAGATGTAACTTTTTTTCATCTGTCTTCTACTTTCTGCATTTTTACTGCTCTTCTGGGGAAAAAGTACCTGACTTGAGCGTCGGAGGGCCTCCTCCGGGGACTTTTTCCCTGGTTCTTGGTCCCTAACGTGGGGGGTGCTCGTCTAAGTGTGTGCAGGAAACCCTCACTTCGTCATCCTTATCACCGCCCCTTGTCAGCAGCTCGTGGGAGCCTTCCCTCGAAGTGTTGAAGGTCTCCGTCATCTTTTGTCAATACTAACGATAGCGTAGCCGGCCTCCATCCGACTCAGATTCCGGACGGGATCAGATAGTTATGAGATTTTCTAAAGTAGGGCCAAGTGCCCAAGGCGGAGAAGGTTTTGGTGAGTTACATCAAAGTAGGGTTTGAGGTGTTCAACATTAAGACAAAGCTTGTTAGTTTTCTATTCCATAGAACTTTTGTAGTTCTTCGATTGTAGTAAAAAATTAGTCACCCTTCTAACACCTAACATAAGTGTCTGCCTAATAGAAATTTAACACATGGTGAAGGATATGTAGTGGATCAGAAAGCCCACTATTGAATAGCAATATCAGAAAGCCCACTCATCAAATCATGTATCACAATCATTGTAACAAATGAAAATGATAATTCATTGTCTACAGACAATCGAGCATTCTATCTAAATGAAAGTCACTTGATGTGTTAGTCCTCTCGGCATATAGTGCGACAAAATCAGTACAAGTAATCAAACAAACAAAATTAAGATCCTTGGATTTGGATCTGAACTGAATAACAATGACTAAGACATGGATTACAAACCTTTATAAAATTTCTAGCTGTTTTCATCACATCAACCCATGCTCATGTCCATTATTACTATCTTAAGATGACATATGAATCTTATACTCCCATTGAAATCTATACAAAGATGTATCACTAGTCATATTCATATCAATTAAATCATTTTTTCCTTTAGCCTTCCATAGTATGGTTGGGTTTGACCTTGCTTTTGCATTTAGAAAATGCATTCCTTGCCAAAATGCACTTTGTGGATGTGCTTCAGTGTTTGATAACCTACATTTTGAAATTGTTTTGCAAGGCAATTTGGTGCTCCACAGTGTTTGGTGAAAGCATACTAAGGACTTATCACTTCATTGTAAGAACTGATAGAACAAAAACATATTCAAATATAACTATGTCACACCAATAAAATTGTATGTGCTACATTGTTTTTTTAATATTTTTTAATTAATATGCAATATAATATATAATATATTATAATAAAAGCTGTATGTCATTAAACTATTATTATTATTATTGTTTTATTTATAAAGTTCCATGTTAACTTATAATTGCTTAAACAATAAAAAAAAATATTAACAACATAGTGGCTAATGTTTATGACTTATAAATAAAAGCACTATAATATGGTGATTAATGTATGAAACAAATAAAAAAATATAAGAGCACCTTATGCAAATGGATCTTCCTTGTATGGATAGATTATGCAGTTCATCCACATTAGTCTGTTAGTTTCTTTTAAGATTGTAGACCCAACGGTCCAATTGAATTACAAAAGCCATTTATAAAAAAAGACTAAACATACAGTGGTGTTCTATCTGAATTAAAAGAATAGCTTGAAGAAAAGTAACATGGCTGTCTAATTCATCAGGTACAATATTTATTAAAATTTATCAGCATAGAGTAGCAGTTAGCAAGTAAAACACTATTTAGTTTTCAGTATCCCAGTGTAATCTTAGTAGCTGCAGTGGTTAAAAGTATCTTTACCCTGCACTACCTCCGCCCATTATGGCAACCATGAGTTTGTGAAGGTACCTATAAGGCCTAATTTTACAACTCGACCCACTCATATTCATCATGCCTTATTGCCCTAATTCATAAAATTCAGCATTAATAAAAATGCATTTCTACGAGAAGATCTCGCATTGGTTAGGGATATCTTATTGCTGATAGATACAACCTAAGGCAAATGAAATTTGCAGCCGAAGATGTAGATATGCAGAATCATAAATTGCAAGGTTAATGAAGAATAAATTTCATCATCCATATCCAAAATGGCAAAATGATCATGGAACAAATAGAAACAGGATTGGAATTACGCAGCAGCACCTTGCTCTTCGAGCTTCTTGGCATAGGCCTTGAGGACGAGGACGACATCTCTAGCGGGGGACTGATAAGGGAGATCGAGGGTTTCTTGATTGCGCCCAGGATCTTGGCATAGATCTCCGCGCGGCTGAGCATTGTCTCAAGGGACTTGAACTCGCCTAGCGCCAAGAACTTGCCCTCGAAAACGGCGTCGGTGAAGTCGTTCTTCTCGAGCTTGCGCTCCCACTGGAAGGTGCGGTAGGGTTTGATGTCTTCCGGTATCCCTTCGGAGTGGACGAACAGCCATGCGTTCATGCCCTGGAGGCAGGGAGCGATGGCGGCCCAGGGGGTGCCCTTCAACGGACTTGCTTATGAGTGTGTTCTTGGAGACGATGAGTCGGGAGGCGTGGGGAAGGGCGGTGCAGAAGTCTGATCCTTGACAGTGAGCATTGAATAAAAGTAAAGGTGAATAGGTGGAAGATAGCTGAGATTTTATTCTCATAGAAAGTTTTTGATTTATATTGACATGTATTGAAAATGTAAATAAATATATATGAGAACAGGTTCTTTCATGTGACCTATCTGGCTGCCCGATACTCGGGCTACTGCCTTTTTCATTAACAGAAATTCAGCTAAATCTCCATCCACTGTTTGCGCCCCAGGCCATCACGAGATGATGATTGTGGTGATGGAGGAGGTAGAGCCGGCGGGTAGGATTGTAAATCAATCAAGCGTTCGTGAATAAATTTGATGTTCAGTTTGGTAAGAGTTTGTTTATGTTCGTTCAATATACATTAGATTAATTAAACAAACAAGCTTGAACAGCTCGTTAAGCTAAACAAACAAGTTTAAACACATATGTGTTCAGCTCGTTAACGTTCGTGAACAATGTTCACGAATAATATTTATTAATAAAATTCTTTTCAATATGTTAAATAAACAATAAAATAAAATAAAATAAATAAATAAATTTAAATTATCAATCTTAATAACCAATCAAACAATTAAAAGTTTCAAACAATCAAACAAGCTGAATTGAGAGCGTGATAACATCTAAACGAACCAAACTCAAACCAAGTTCAAGCAAAGCTCGAATCAAGTTCAAGTCAAGCTTGAATTGAGAGTTTGATAACATTTAAACGAACCAAGCTTAAGCCAAGCTCAAGTCAAGCTTAAATTGAGAGCTTGATAACATCTAAATGAACCAAGCTCAAGTCAAGCTTCAAACAAGCTCAAGCTCATAAAAAATAAACCAAGTCAAGTTTGAACACTCATTTTAAAAGCTTGGTTCATTTTAAACTCGGCTTGGCTCGATTATCTTATCAAACAAGTTTGAACATCCCAAAACTTGACTCCACTCAGCTTGTTTACGGCCCTATCGACGAGGCCGGAAGGAGAGAGAGAAGGGACTGGCGAGAGGATTAAGGGCAAGGGATTGGGCATGAGAGCCTAGAGGCGCGCAGCTTGGAAATGGGAGAGACTTCGAAAAGCGTGGAGGAAGCGGAAGTCCTATCGGGCGAGATCACAAGGATCGGGTGTCCAGGCTCAGTCACGGTGCAGGTTCATTGTTTGCAGGAGAGAGGTGGTCCGACAAATCAACAACCTATAGAACAGTAGTTATCTTTATTCTGTGAATGGACAATACAGGTGATCTAGATCTAAATATAAAATTAAAGGGCCCAGATTTTTTTCTCCACCTCAAATCACAATATTCGGCTTCATTCGGAGCTTGCTTTGAATTCTACTACCATCGATGGCGTGGCGGAGGTGGTCTTCTCTTTCTCTGAAAGCTCCTGTTGCTTCCGCTTCTTGCTTCCTTTCATCTTTATCAACTGTACTACTGGCGCAAGAGCACATTGATCTTGCACTTGCGTTCTAGAGATGGATCTCGGCTTGGGGAGACTCGCAGCGCGGATTCCTCTCCCCCCTCGTTGCTCCAAGAACGATTCTCAGTCATCGGATAACCGAAAGAATAATAAAGGTCTAATTTCTCATCTTAAATCAAGCTTTCCCCTTTTTATTGCTCTTTTGTTGTGTTTAAAAGACTGGAATGAAGGGAGATCCGTTGCCTTCAATTCAAATTTGAAAAAGCACCTTTGTTTAAATTGAGCATAGAACGATTTAGAGAATTGAAATTGGCCATGAGGTGTGCTGAGTTAGAGATGTTATAAATGAGCTTTGCATGATTGCATCAAGTTAGATTTGATGCTATTGGAGAAATTACTCATTATTTAGCATGAACTGATTGAATTGCTTACTCCACTATCATGCAATTACTTTTTTCTTATATTCATTACCTTTTCAAAAAATGCAACTGATCATATATATGCATTTAATTTGTTTCTTCATTGTTGAAAAATAATATTGGACTTATTGCCAAATAATATTAAGGATATGTTTGGTTCAAGTTATTATATATAATTTTTTGTTATGTGATTACCTAGTAATCACATAATGAAGATTATGGGGAATAAAATATAATCAAATATTGTTTGGTTTTATATAGGTAATGCAACAAACACTTGTTTGTTTGAAGATTTTAATGAATAACCTAGTTTAATATTTTACTATATTACCCTCAGTTACAAAACCAATTATACTTAACTCTACGTTTTTTTACTTTTTCTTTTTCACGTTTTTATTTATTTATATATATATATATATTTTTTTTATTTTTTTACTTTTTTGTTTTTTTTATGTTTTTTATTTTTTCCATTTTTTTTATTTTTCCATTTTTTAAAGTTGTTTTTACTTCTTTATTTTTTATTTTTAAGTTTTTTTATTTATTTTTTTTTTTTATTTTTAAATTTTTTTTACGCTTTTTGTTTTTTTAATTTTTCATGTTGTTACATTTTTTTATTTTAAAAGTTTTTTTATTTTTATTTTTAAATTTTTTTATTTTTTACATTTTTTTGTTTTTTAATTTTTTATGTTGTTTTACATTTTTCTATTTTTTAATTTTTTATGTTTTTAACGTTTTCTATTATTTTTTACTTTTTAAAAATATGTTTTTTATTTTTTATTTTTTTTCTCATTTTTTTATGTTTTTTCTATTTTTTTAATGTTTTTCTATTTTTTAAGTTTTTTACAATTTTTTATTTATTTTTATGGTTTTTTTAAAAAAAATTTATGTTTTTTTTTATTTTTAATTTTATTTTTTTATATTTTTCTGTTTTTTCTTTATGCTTTTCTTTTTTGTTACATTTTTCTCTTATCCAATAATATTTTAGGTAAAAATAATTTGTTAACCAGGAATCAAGAAAAATTTCAATTTTCTGAGGTTTTCCGATTCTTGGTTGCATGCCCCTTTTGCTGACGTGTCGGGCATAGAACATTACTCGGAAATCATCAATTACCTAAACCAAACAGGGTTTTTGTTGATAACCTTAGATGGATAACTAAAGTTATCCAGAATAACCCCCAACCAAACGCATCCTAAGAGTATAGAGCCAATTACTACGTGTTTCATTTAACAAAAGAACAAGCATATATAAATGCTAGTTTGATCTTTTTTTTTTTTTTTTTTTTTTTTTTTGCCCCGGGGTCATGGTGTCACGGTAGGACATCTAAGTTGTCCCCTAGACACCCACGTTCGAACCCCAACTACGGCATATTTGTAGGAATTTTCCTCCAAATGGGGGGGTGTAATCAAAGGATGTTGGGCTTCTAGGTTGGTCACCGCGTACGCTTCCTGATTTACCTTAGTGATCGGTGGAAAACTTTTATGAAACCGAGCCGATCATCCAGAGATAATCAATGAGGCTAATATTTGTTTACTTTGATCTCATTTTTATCCTACCACTAAATCAAAAGAGAATTAATAATAATTAGATGCATGTAGATTTAGGGATATCTATTCGTGTGCTCTAATTCTTTCACCCATTGTATTTGCATTGACCAAGAACTTTAGCTAGGTAGCCCAGATGAAATTCCCTTCTTTATATGACTTGAGTTCCATTGGCTAGGGTTTGAGGTGATTATGTTAGATAGGCGAGGGAACATTTTGATAAAATTAATTAATTAATTATATGTACACCCTACAATTCTCATCTACATATCTCATCTCTTAAATTCTCATGCTTTCAATCCTTCAACTCATGCCATTGGATGTTGTTCCCCTTTGTAGTTCAGTCATGACAATTGGAATCTAGTTGACTGAATCAAATTGTTGTCATTACTTAAATGTATAATTTATGAATAAAGATTTGTAGTATAATTGGTTGACTTAGGCCACTCTAACTAGTGGACTTGACTAGGTCATTGTTTAAGTTGACATGTAGTTCCACCAATTGACCCATCAGTCGGACAATCGAACCAGTAATGGGGAATTTATCTGGTTTAACTTCCATTTAAAGTTTACAAGTATGGCTATTTTAGCAGTTATACTCTTCAAGTTAGATTTATACTGAATTTGCTACTTTGGATTACCAGTTTATGCTGCTGCTAATTCTTTGAGCCTCCATGTAAATTTAGTGATACTAGCAACTTCTCAAGTTAGCTTACACAATTACTCTGCCACAAGAATCTTACCGTATATATTTTGTTTGCATTAATCTGAAAGAATTCAGTATTCAGTTTGGATGTTCAGCCTGCCAGTTAGATTAGGTGTAGCTCTGCTGCACACCTTTGTGGGGAACTTGGCTGATGAATTGTGTGAATTTTGTGGATTGGGAACACTCTGAACTCATAGGAGAATGGGGAAGGATGGGCTGTCAAGACTGAGTTGTCTTTGTGCTGAACTCAAGGTCGAGGCCAAAGTGGATTTTCTTGAACTCAGATCTTAAGTTGGAGTAAGAGGATCCATCATCTTAGTTAACTAGTTGTTAGAAGTTAGAACATCACCCCGAAGGTAAGGATACACATGCCACTTTCTTTTTTTGCCACAAAGCAATCTGAGTTAAGTGTTTTTATCCAAGTTTGCACCATATTTAGGAGATATCAGAATAGACCAAACAGGTATTTATGCCATGCATAACTTGTGGTTCTTCATTAATGGCTATGTTATATTGTTTAAACCAATGCATTCATTTTTTCATCTCATTCGAACGAGTTCAGTTATCTAAATTTAATTGGGATGGTACAAAATGAAAAGGGTTAGTGGCATGGTAAGGTTGTTTACATGCAATTCAAGTCAACTGTACAATGGTTCAAGTAACTAACATTTTGATGTTTCAAAGTTCAAAAACCATACAAAGTTCAAGTGGTGATACTCTGAATAGTCGACACTCATTCGACATGCTTTAACATGTTAGAACTCATTTAATAGTCTTCATCAGTTGCAATTCAACAAATAACTAACATCTGCGGATGTAACTTCTTTCATATTGTAAACAGGTGAGAGACCGTCTACAGATTGGGACAAGGCATGGTCAAGATTTAGGAAGCAGGGAAAGAAAGCCATGTTCTCAGAGTTCAACCCCAACAAGTACGTGAGCTGGAATCCGAGGCCTTCTCATTATCCATTGTCAGAAGAAGTAGATCCCGTAAAACGAATTGAGAGATCTAACCTCAAGCTATGGACCAGTCCAAAGTTCACTCTGGTAGGAGCAACCGTACTCGTCTTGATGCTTCTCATCTACACACTTTTAGCCTCATTTAAGTGATCTCTCTTCGACCCTTATTACAAAGAACTTACAGGCCTAACCTCATGTTATGCACAAGTATCATACATTGCAATGCAGCATGAGAGGTTGGCCAGCAGAATATGGTAGCTTGAAGCTTGTAAATTGTCCATCTAAGGGCATCAGTTTCTTCTCTAAATTTGTTGATGAATATGGTGTGCTCTTTGTTTTTGGATTCCAGAGGTTTATGAGCACTCTCAAGTTATATTTATGATTTTTTTACCATGGTAGTGCCAACAAGTATAACTAAGAGCATCTCCAATGATTAAAACTTTAAATGTGTTTTTTTCAAGATTTTAATATGTCACATCAATAATATGAAAGTTCATTGAAATATCTTCAATGGTTAAAGCTTTAAATGAGCTTTCTTATAATCCATGTCAAAGCATGAGTTGCATGGGTTCATGCATATTGCATCAAATTTAACACAAAAGAGCATGTTTATGTTTTCACTACTACTCTTAAACTACAAACCTCAAACCTCACCTCTATAATGATTTTAAGACTTTTTATTCAGCTTTTTTTTTATTTTACAAACCTCTCATAAATTTTGTATTGGAGATGCCCTAATTTAGGTTGAAAAATCAAAAGGGCGCATTCAGTTTTTTATTATTAAAAAGGTGAGTTTTTTTTTTGAAAAACATTAAAATAGAGTCTATTTTAAAATATTTTTTATCATAGTATTATTATACTAGTTTTGTTCAAAATTATAATAAATGTATACTACTTTTATCCAAAACGTATAACAATTTGATAAAGTTACTTTAGCTATTTTGACTAAAGCTACTACATGTCTAGCGATTATGATCGAATTTATTTTTTTTTACAAATTTTGATCGATAATATATAGCTATAGCTCCTATACTAACATTATGTTGTGTAAGATATTAGGAGCAAAAAACAATAAAATAATATGAAATTATATATTTTAGTATTATTAAAAGTATTTAATTAATAATTTTATAGTATTATTAAAAATAATAAGGTTAATGAATTTTATTGTTTTACCTTTAAAATTTTGATTTTTTTTTAAAAATAATTTATAAAGTCCTAGATATTTTTCAATAAACTTTAAATCCTTTAAACTTAGATGGGGTAAAATTGATCCAAAGGAGATAAATCATAATATTAACTTATAATCAATAGTTAGGATAGGAGGAGTTTATTCTCCATGATTTTAATCCCTATCTTATTAAAATAAATATGTGGCACACGTCGCGTGTGTAATATAATATATTGAAATCATATTGATCCTTTATAATGAAATTATATTAATTAAAGTATTTTAACATTAAAATACTAAAGCAAATTAATTAAAGTATTTTAACATTAAAATACTAAAGTAGAGTCATTAGGGTAAAGTACTGACTTTTGAAAATTTGAATTATTTGGGTCTGATCCGGCAGTAGACCAAAGGTAGGCTGATTAAGCGAGCCGAGCAGATGGGTAAGTCCGAACGGAGCTGGGTAGGTCCAAGCGGAGATAAAGTTAACCCATTCAGGGGCTTGGGTTTCCGACGCCAAGGCAGGGAGATCGAAGGGCCGAGCGGGAGTACGCTCGGGCCGAGCGGAAGTCCGCTCGGCGGAAACATGGGCGAGGGTAAAAGGTGGCCGAGCGGCTCATGCGCTCGGCCCAGGATCTGGGATATTAGCAGGAGCATGTCTGATGATTAGGCCGTACACAAAATCGCGAGATGGAGGATCTTACCGTCACATCATGGGAAGGTGGGCGCAGTAGCAGTATGGTCTCAGGACGTTTCCCTGACAGATCCATATTCGAGCATGGTCCTTCTGATAAACCCATACTTGAGCATGGTCAAAGGCATGTGGTTGATTTGACCGGAGCATTCAGGTCTCCTCCAGAGGTCTATATAAGGCCTCCATTTCTTCACCGGAGGTATGAAAAATCTTAATTGGAGAGCCACCTCTTTGTTATCCCTCGCCTAACTTGAGCGTCGGAGGGCCGTCGCCGGGACACCCCTCCCGGCTCGGTTTTGTTGCAGGTTCACCGGAGCATTCGAGGATTCCGCAGGAAGCGCCACGTGCCCAGCGTCCCTTGACTCCTGATTCGGATAGGATCAAATTGGCGCCGTCTGTGGGAACGCTCCTGCATCCGATCGGAAACAATGGATGAGGCTGGACGACAACACGTGGTGACGCTTTCAACCGAAGAACTCGAAGCTCTGGTCGAGATAAGGGCTGCCAAACTAGTGGAGCAAAGACAAAAAGCAACAGCCGAGCGGCCGGAACAACAAGCGACATCTGCGTCTGGTGGCCGAGCGGAAGCACCTCAAGCCACCGTCGCATTCCATCGGGCCCTATTTCGCACCCCTGAAGCAGCACCAGCTCGAAGAGATAGAGGCTCCTCTTCAGACGAAATGCCAAGGCGGGATGACAGAAAAGGGAAAGCCCCCCGGACGGACTCGTCTCCCGAGCGGACCAACCGCCAATTTTCGGAAGCCATTCTGCGAGATCCTCTGCCCAAGCACTACGTGCCCCCTACGATCGGCGAGTATAATGGAACAACGGACCCGGATGATCATTTGGGTAAGTTTGATAATACCGCCACGCTCCACCAATACACTGATGGAGTGAAGTGCCGAGTCTTCCTTACCACGCTCTCGGGATCGGCTCAGCGGTGGTTCCGTAGGCTGCCGGACGGATCCATCACAAGCTTCAAGGACTTCCGAACGGCCTTCCTCCACCACTTCGCCAGCAGTCGGCGTTATCAGAAAACAAGCGTTAGCTTGTTCGCCATCAAACAAGAGCCAAAGGAATCGCTTCGAACTTACATCCAGCGATTCAACCAAGTGGCGATGGATATCCCAACAGCCACATCGGAAACGATGATGAACGCCTTCACACAAGGCCTTGTTGATGGGGACTTCTTCAGGTCGCTCATCCGAAAGCCGCCCCGAGACTATGATCACATGCTACATCGGGCCAACGAATACATAAACGTGGAAGAAGCGCAAGCCGCTCGGAAAAAAGAAGCTCCAACCGAGCGTGCACTTGTTCATGCCGAGCGGAAGCAGCACTCCGCTCAGCAACCACCTAGAGGACCAAGGGCTGAAGCAATTCGATCTCCCCACACCAGATCGCACGTACAAGAAGTGGCTGCCGCTCGGCCCAAGCCAAAGAAGAGGTGGACTCCTATGTTCTGCTCCTTCCACCAGTCAGATACGCACAACACGAGAGATTGCCGGAATCTTCCCTTCGTGACTAATCCCGTTCCCAGGAGGGTTGAACGCCGGTCTCCTCCCCGTGACAGGAGGCAAAGGGCTCAGGAAGCCGACCGGACCCGCATGGAGAGGCAACATCACCAGACGCCCGATCGACACCGATCACCCAGACAAGAGAATCGTCGGGCGTCCAGGGAACGGTCCCGACCATCCACTCGGGAGGAAGAAAACAGGAGCAATACTTCCCGGGGCGAAATCAACGTTATTGCTGGTGGGCCGACCGGAGGAGACTCCAACCGAGCAAGAAAGGCGGGCGTCCGGCAGCTGCAGATCCACGCGGTCGGCTGTAGCCAAGAGCGGGCGACCGGACCAGAAATCACTTTCGGGCCCGGGGATTTAGAAGGAGTAGAAGTGCCCCATGACGACGCGTTGCTCATTAAAGCGGTAATAGCGAATTACACCATTCACCGCATATTTGTTGACACAGGGAGCTCGGTCAACATCATATTCAAGAAGGCGTTCGATCAGTTGCAAATTGATCGAGCCGAGCTGCTGCCCATGATAACCCCGCTCTACGGGTTTACGGGCAACGAAGTTCAGCCGGTCGGACAGATCCGGCTGGCCACCTCACTGGGAGAAGAACCGCTCCGGAGGACCAGGACAATAAACTTCGTGGTGGTCGACTCTCCATCATCCTACAATGTCATTCTGGGACGACCGGCGCTCGGCGAATTCCGAGCGGTTGTTTCAACCTTCCACCAGAAGATAAAGTTCCCCGTGGAAGACAAAGTAGGAGAAGTGCGTGGAGATCAGCTAGCAGCTCGGCGATGCTATATAGAGATGATCCGAGCAGAAGCTTCTTCCGCTCGGAAGGCCCCCCGAATCGAGGTACACGCCATAACAGAGAAACCTCCCGCTTTAATTTATGATGAAAAGGAGGAACTTCAGATCCATCCGACCCGATCGGAGGCCACCACTTTCATCGCCTCGGATCTGGAGGAAAAACAGAAGGAGAGGCTGATCCAATGCCTCCAGCAAAATCATGATGTCTTTGTCTGGTCGACACATGAGTTGCCCGGAATTTCGCCAAGCCTGATGCTGCATGAATTGCATGTCCGACCGGACGCTCGGCCAGTGAAACAGAGAAAAAGGGACTTCAGCGCAGAGCAGAATACCATTATCCGGGCGGAAGTAGAAAAACTTCTAAGGGCCGGCCACATACGCGAGGTACAGTTCCCGAGCTGGCTGGCCAACGTAGTCTTGGACTCCAAGCCGGGCGGCAAGTGGAGGGTCTGCATCGACTTTCGAGACCTGAACAAAGCATGCCCCAAGGATTTTTATCCTCTGCCCCGGATAGATCAGCTGGTGGACTCTACGGCCGGCTGCGAATTAATTTGCATGCTTGATGCCTACCAAGGGTATCATCAAGTGCCGCTCGCCCGGGAAGATCAAGAAAAAGTAAGCTTTGTAACGACTGACGGCACATATTGCTACAATGTGATGCCGTTCGGATTGAAGAATGCCGGGGCCACCTATCAACGCTTGATGAACAAGGTGTTCAAGGAGCAAATCGGGCGGAATCTAGAAGTTTATGTGGACGACATCCTTATCAAATCCGTCCGGGCGGCTGATCTTTTCAAAGATATGGAAGAAACCTTCCGAACACTGCGCAAATATGGAGTCAAGCTAAATCCCCAGAAATGCCTGTTCGGAGCTAAAGGAGGGCGTTTCTTGGGGTATATAGTGACTGAGCGGGGAATCGAAGCAAATCCCAACAAGGTGAAAGCCCTGCAAGACATGCCGCCCCCAAGAAATACAAGAGAAGTGCAAAGGTTGACCGGTCGGATAATTGCTTTATCCAGATTCATCTCTAGAACCGCCGATCGGAGCCTGCCCTTCTTCAAGATCCTGCGAAAAGCTACTAAGTTCCAGTGGGATGAGGAGTGTGACCAAGCATTTGAAGAGTTGAAGACATACCTAAATTCCCTGCCTATACTTGCCAAGCCGATCGGCGGGGAATCACTGTATATGTATCTGTCATCAACTGAGCATGCTGTAGGCTCAGCACTTGTGAGGGCAAGTGACGAAGAGCAGCCGGTGTATTTTCTGAGCCATATCTTGAAAGATGCTGAATCTCGCTACACCGGGCTCGAGAAGTTGGCCTTTGCTCTGGTTCTAGCCGCTCGGCGCCTTCGACCGTATTTCTTAGCCCACACAATCATTGTCCGGACGAACAGTCCACTCGGAAGAGTCCTGTTGAATCCAGAAGCGTCCGGACGGCTTATCAAGTGGACAACAGAATTAAGCGAATTTGATATCCAGTACCAGCCCCGCCCAGCGATTAAAGCCCAATCCTTGGCTGATTTTGTGACCGAGGTACAGAGGCCAGAACTGGAAGCTCAATGGAGGATATATGTGGATGGGTCTTCCACTCGGCTCGGAAGTGGGATTGGGATATTGCTCATCTCACCGCAAGAAGAAAAGATGCACCTATCAGTCCGGCTGGACTACAAGGCCACCAACAATGAAGCAGAGTATGAGGCTATTATAGCCGGATTACAGGCAGCACGGCATGTGGGAGCCGGTCGGGTGATACTCTATTCCGATTCACAGTTGGCCGCTCAACAACTTTCTGGCACCTTTGAAATCAATAGCGTTCGGCTTAAGCTCTACGCTGAAGCCTTTGAAAGACTCAAAGCTACTTTTCGAGAAGTGCATATTCAGAAGATTCCCCGAACGGAGAACCAGGCGGCCGATGAATTAGCCAAACTCGCAAGCTCAATAACGCCGATCGCCATTCAACAGCCAATTGAAAAAACGCTGCTGGTGGCGCACGTCGATCGGATGGAAGGGCTCTCATTTCCAGACGACTGGAGGACATCCATCATAGAGTTCCTCCGCTCGGGAAAAACACCTGCCGATCGGGATGAAGCCCAGCTTCTCAGGAGGAGGGCCGGTCGGTTTACACTCATCGGAGATCAACTGTACAAGAAAGCTTTCTCGCGCCCTTTGTTGAAATGTGTGAGCTCAGAAGACTCAGCGTACATCCTTCAAGAAGTACACCAAGGATCATGCGGCGGTCATCCGGGCGGGCGCTCGTTAGCCAAGAAGATCCTCTTGGCCGGGTACTTTTGGCCAACATTACAAGCAGACGCCGCTCGGACAGTATCTACCTGCCTTTCATGCCAGAAGTATCACAACTTCTCCCACCGACCGGCAGAGGAGATGAAGGCATCAACCATCTCATGTCCGTTCGATCAGTGGGGAATGGATATTGTAGGTCCATTTCCAATGGCGACCGGGCAGAGGAAATTTTTACTAGTGGCGGTAGATTACTTCTCCAAGTGGGTGGAGGCCGAACCGCTCGCAAAGATTACGGAACAAATGGTGAAAAAATTCATCTGGCGACACATCATTTGTCGGTTCGGCATCCCTCGCCGACTAGTGTCTGACAACGGGCGGCAGTTCACAGGGAAAATGTTAGAAGATTGGTGCAATAGCTACGGCATTGAGCAACATTTCACATCCGTGGCCTATCCTCAGAGCAATGGTCAAGCTGAAGTCGCCAACCGGGAAATCCTTCGTATTCTGCGCGCTCGGCTCGATCATTTGGGAGGAAGTTGGCCAGATGAAGTGCCGAGCGTCTTGTGGGCCATCCGGACGACGCCAAAAGAAGGGACGGGAGTCACACCGTTCCATTTGGTATATGGCGGTGAGGCCGTCATCCCGGTTGAAGTCGGCGTTGAATCCGCTCGAATCCAATGCTATGATGAGGGCAACGCCGAGCGGAGAAACATGGAGCTGGATTTGGTCGAAGAGGAAAGGGCAAAGGCGTCAGTTCGGCTGATGGCATATCGTCAGAGGATGAAACAAAACTACAACCGACGCGTCATTCCCAGATCATTCCAAGTCGGCGATCTTGTCTGGAAAAAGGTCAAGCCGGTCGGCGACGTCGGTAAGCTGGAGGCTCCATGGGCAGGTCCTTTCAAAATCATCGAAAAGCTCCGCTCGGGCGCGTATTACCTGGAGGATGAGGGCGGTCGACAACTAGATAGGCCGTGGAGCGCGAACCACCTCCAGCCTTACCGGGCGGGGTGAAAGGGGTATCACTGTAAACCACCACGTGTACATTCTTCGACTGATTATTGAAAATGCAGAAATGAAAAGTCAGAGGAGCAAAAATAAGACCAGATCATCAGAGCTCGAAGACCCCAGGCCGCTCGGCCGGGCTGCGTATAGAACATAAGCATCGTTCAGGCTCGAAGACCCCAGGCCGCTCGGCCGGGCTGCGTATAGAACATAAGCATCGTTCAGGCTCGAAGACCCCAGGCCGCTCGGCCGGGCTGCGTATAGAACATAAGCATCGTTCAGACTCGAAGACCCCGAGCCGTTTGGCCGGGCTGCGTATGGGAGACGAGCTACACGCTTGAAATCTGAGACCTCAACCATTCGGTTAGGTCGAGATTATCGTAAATATCCTCGAGCCGTTCGGCCGGGGAGGGTATCACGAAGACCCCGAGCCGTTCGGACGGGCTGCATGCTATTATGGCTGGATGGGAAACCAAAACCCTGAGCTGTTCAGGACGGCCAGGCACATTTTAGCTGAGTACTACCTCAGGGAGCGAAGGCCTGAGCCGCTCAGCCAGGTACATTTTAGCTGAGAACTATCTCAGGGAGCGAAGGCCTGAGCCGCTCGGCCAGGTACATTACAGCCGAGACTACCTCAGGGAGGATTATATCCGAGCCCAGCGCTCGATGTGAAGGCCCGAGCCGTTCGGCCGGGTATATGGTATACGAACCCAGCGCTCGATGTGAAGGCCCGAGCCGTTCGGCCGGGTATATAGTCTCACTTGGGAACCGACGAGCACCGTCGTTAAAAATCAAGAGTCGGACCGGCGACTATAAATCTCCGGGCGACCGACCAAGAGTCGGGACGCAGTCGGACCGGCGACCATAAACCTCCGGGCGACCGACCAAGAGTCGGGACGCAGTCGGACCGGCGACTATAAACCTCCGGGCGATCGACCAAGAGTCGGGACGCAGTCGGACCGGCGACTATAAACCTCCGGGCGACCGACCAAGAGTCGGGACGCAGTCGGACCGGCGACCATAAACCTCCGGGCGACCGACCAAGAGTCGGGACGCAGTCGGACCGGCGACCATAAACCTCCGGGCGACCGACCAAGAGTCGGGACGCAGTCGGACCGGCGACTATAAACCTCCGGGCGGCCGACCAAGAGTCGGGACGCAGTCGGACCGGCGACTATAAACCTCCGGGCGGCCGACCAAGAGTCGGGACGCAGTCGGGCCGGCGACTATAAACCTCCCGGGCTGAAGACCTCTGCACGGACCAGCATATCGTGTATTCTATCTCCCCCGTTCGGGGTCGAGTTATCATCGAAGGCCCCCGAGCCGATCGGCCGGGAGGTTTATATCCGAGCCACAGGCTCGAAGTCGAAGGCCCCCGAGCCGTTCGGCCGGGTTTGAATTAGTCCTCAAGATCGTCTAGCCCAGACGTTAAACCGTAGAGTCGAACCAGCGACAATAAAAACTCCAGCTGGAAGATCGTCTAGCCCAGACGTTAAATCGCCGAGCCGCGCCGACCGGCTATAAAAACCGCGCCGACGAGCACCGTCGTTAAAAATCAAGAGCCGCGCCGAACGGCTATAAAAACCGCGCCGACGAGCACCGTCGTTAAAAATCAAGAGCCGCGCCGAACGGCTATAAAAACCGCGCCGACGAGCATCGTCGTTAAAAATCGAGAGCCGCGCCAACCGGCTAAAAAAACCGAGCTTACGATGGGAAGACCCCGTGCCGTCGGGAGTATAGTCTCGAGACCGACAAACTGTCGTTAAACATCGAGAGCCTCTCCGACCGGCCATCAGTTTGCCAGCACTTGGCATTCGCTGAATGCGAGCAGTATGAATCCTCTAAGCGATTTAAACGAGTAGAGCTTAACTGATTCTACGAACAAGCACCAAAAATACAAAGGCAATGAAGGGTAAACAATTTTAACAAAGGCAGTTGCGCCGAGCGGCAATTACAAAAATTTTACATCCGCCAAGCGGATGAAATACAAAGAGTGCTTGAATGACGCACATCACTCCGGATCCTCAAAATTAAAGAAAGCATCGGGGATATCATCAAGCATGGCCGTCAGGTCGGAGGCGGGAATATGCATGCCTTCAGGAAGGTGGCCGCTCTTCTTCAGATACGCCACGGTGACCTTGACCGCCTCGGCGAAAGTAGAAGAGACGTGGCCACCAAACTTTACGCCGAACCTCTCCGACTGAAGGTATTCTTGGCGCGCTGCAGCCAGGCGACTCGGTTCTTCCTCCTTATATTTTTTGAGGACCGCCCGGGAGCCAGTTAAAGAATCTTGGAGGGCCTTCAAGTTTGCTTCAGCCTTTGTGCGTTCGGCCGAACGGACCTCCTGTTCGGCGTTCAGCTGGGCCTCCAGATCCTTGGATTGCTGACCTAGCGCACGGACATCCACTTTCATTTTGTCCAGGTCAGCGATCGCCTGCCTCTTCCGGCTACCAGCGCGCTTCACCTCTTTGTCGCGCTTCTTCACCAAGGCCTCTAGCCTGGCCACCTCATTAGCCAGGTCGGCAGCCTTTTTCTGTTCGGCCTCGAGGATTTGTTTCTCCCGCTCGGCCGTGGAACCTTCCGACACTTGAAGTTTTTCCAGAAGGCCCTCTAACTCGGCTAGCCGACGGCTAGTGGCAATTTGTTCAGCCCAGCGCTGTAAGGGAAATAATAATATCAGGAATCAAACAATAGCATGACACGGGAATGAAGATGGGTTTACCTGAGTCGCCTGCTGCATATTATTATCGCCGAGCTGCTTGGGCGTCATGAGGGCCGCCTGAATCTGGGCGTCCTCGAAGAGCTTGGCGAGCGGACCCGTCAAGGTTATTTCGTGGACAGGGCTCGACGGCCGATCGGCGGATAGCAAATATTCCTCCGACGGGAATCGGAGGGTGGTCTTGATGGTCGGATGGCCGGATGCCGCTTCTGCAGCTGCAGTAGCCTGGCCCGAAGACTCCCCTATAGTGGAAGTTTCGCCGAACCGTCGCAGGCGACGACGAGTCCGGGGAGGAGAACCGGAAAGCTGTGCCGATGGCGAAGCCATAGGGGTCCCGATCTGCGATGGAGTCCGGTCAGGCGAAGTAACGCCGATCGGCGCCTGTGGTTCTTCCTCTCGGGTCGGCGGAAGGTTCGGGTCTCGTCGACGTTTTCGCCGAACCTCCAATGGGGGATCCTCGACATGCGGAACGCCTAGCTCGGCGGGAGCCGAGGAAACAGGATCAATTTCCGCTTCAACCTCCGTTGAAGCGGATGGGTCAGCTTCTGTTTCAGGAGCAGACTGTGCCCCCCCCTCTCCAGTATCTGCCGGGCGGCTAGGGATGAGACCCCGCTCGGCGAGCTCCTTTTTGGTGGCCGCTTCAATCTCATTGGACTTCAGTTTCAAATGAGCAGTAGCCTTAGAGCGCCACATGACTTCAGCTGCAGGGGAAAAAATTAAAATCAGTTAGACAAAAAAGGCGAAGGGAGGAAGAATCCTTACCCATGCGGTATGGGAGATTGGCCCGAACGGGAGACAACCCAAAAATGTACAAGACCCCTTTGAGCAGCAGCTGGTCGATTTTGTACCGTTGACCAGATAACCAGTTGGCCGCATGAAGGTAGGCCGGGTTGCTTCTGAATTTGCCGAGCTCTGGCTGGGTCGGCACAGCAGTTTGCCATTTGGTTCGGAATGTTGGCCGCTCGGGAAGTCGAATATAAAAGAAAAACTCCTTCCAATGCTTGTTGGAGGTCGGCATGTTATCAAAAAACTTAAAGCCTATTCTGCTTTGGAAGATAAAAGTGCCCGGTTCTGATTGTTTGGGGTAGAAGAAGAAATGGAATATCTTAGGGTCGAGAGGAATGCTGTGCAACTTAAAGAGGACGACCATCCCGCTCAGCAACCTAAAGGAATTCGGCACAAGCTGGCCGAGCGGGATGCGGAAGTAGTTGCAAACTTCCAAAATGAAGGAATGAGTGGGAAATCTGAGGCCGCCCTGAAATTGGTCTAAAAAGAAACAAATAGAGCCGGTCGGCGGATCATGTGGCCGATCGGTCGGGTCGGCTATGATTATTTCGTGGTCATCAGGAAGCTCATATGTCCGGACGAGGCGCCGGGCGTGCTCCTCATCGAATCGGCTCTCCATGGTCAAGTACCAAGGGCCCAGAACGCTACCAGCGGGTGCGGAGGAGCTTGCCATCTCAGAAAGGCGAAAGAATGGCGAGAAATTGAAGAAAGGGGAAGGAAAGGGGCGAAAAGAGCAGGAAAAACCTAACAAGTGAAGGCAGAGGACTCACGGGGAAGGAAAGAGGTCGGAAGAATCACCGATGAGGGGATCGCCGCCTAAACCCAGACTCTAGATCGCCGGAGGCCGCAGCAATGGAATGGAACAGAAGGCAACACGCAAGCAAGCGTGCGGCGAAGGAAGGAGAGGGAGGCTTTATACTGCCGAGGCAGGTCAGCCTCCACCGTCCGATCCAGGTCACGAGAAACGAGGACGCCATCGGGCCGTCCATTGTTGGTGCAACCTTAGGTCAAGGTTGACCTGGTTGACCCGACTCAAGTTGACTTGACTCGAGTTGTATTTTGATGTTTGACTTGGGAAGATTGTTGATGCAACTTTAGGTCAAGGTTGACCTAGTTGAGTTGCATGTTGATGTTTGACACTCGTGAGGGAGTTCTATTCTTGATATGGGACAAGAATAGATGTTTGGGAGATTATTGGTGTAACCGTAGGTCTAGGTTGACCTGGTTGACCTGATTCGGGAAAAAGTCCAAGTATGGAGACTTGGCACCGGAAAAGTCCAAGCAGGGAGCTTGGCACTGGAAAAGTCCAAGTATGGAGACTTGGCACTGGAAAAGTCCAAGCAGGGAGCTTGGCACGCGAAAAGTCCAAGTATGGAGACTTGGCACGGGAAAAGTCCAAGTATGGAGACTTGGCACGGAAAAGTCCAAACAGGAGTTGCACGGGAAAATCCTAGTGAGTGAAGCTAGGTGAAGGTGAAAGTCCCGGTGAGTGAAGCCGGGATTCGAAATCACGGTGAGTGAAGCGGTGAAAATCCTAGTGAGTGAAGCTAGGTGAATGGAAAAGTCCTAACTGGGATGTTAGGCAGTGTGGAAAGTCCCGGTAAGTGAAGCCAGGCAGACGGAAAAGTCCCGGTGAGTGAAGCCAGGCAGATTGGAAATCCTGGTGAGTGAAGCGGTGAAAATCCTAGTGAGTGAAGCTAGGTGAATGAGAAAGTCCTAACTGGATGTTAGGTAGTGTGGAAATCCGGTGAGTGAAGCCGGTGAAAGTCCCGTGAGTGAAGCCGGGCAAAATCCAGATGGATCGGGGATGATCGGACTTGGTGTTGAAAGTCCAAGTAGGTCAAAGGATTGACCGGACACTTGGCGGGAGTTCTAGCAGTCAAGGGTGACCGGATGTTAGGGATGAAGTACCAATAGGTCAAGGTTGACCGGATATTGGTTTGGAAGTCTTGGGACTTGGTTTGGGCCAAACCCAAGCTCGGATCGGTCACCAAACCGATCCGATAGATACTTTTCTCGATCGGTCCGGTGACCGATCGGGCGTGCTAAAATGAGTGACCGATCAGCAAGCGAACAGAGGCAAAGAGAGGCAGCCGGTGATCGGTCCGCATCGATCAGTTATGTCTCGACGGTTCGGGGACCGATCGGAGACGATGTCGCTGAGGTTGGGATCGCGTGGACCGATCCGGGTCTTTGATCGGTCCCAGGCCGTCGAACCCGCATGTAGGTGGGGCTTTACGTGAAGAAAGTCGATCGTCCGGGACCGATCGAATAGGTCCGATCGGTCCCCGACCGATCAGATTACACACGCAACGGCTAGATTTCTTCGTTTTCTTCGCAGGTTATAAAAGGAGGGCTACGGCTGCGAGCCAAAGGTTCTTTGCTCTTCTTCTGCTGAATCTTTTCTGCTTCCTGCTGAGCTTTGGTTGAGCTCTCATTGTGCTGAGTTCTGTTGAACTCGTCGAAGCTCTGCGTGAGTTTCCTGCTGGTGTTCTAGCTGCTGGATCCGAGAAGCTGCTGCTTCATCAAGGTTCCAGTCGACAACAAGAGGCAAGCAAGTGTATTACAATTTCTATTGTTCTTGTTTGTTTTCTCCATTGTTGTACTCCTTTGTTTGCTGTTGCAAAAGAGTGTGGCGAGGTTTCTCCACCCATAAGGAGTTTATATTAGCCGGTTCTCCGGGGACTCATCCACCGACGGATTGACCGGACTCGTCCACCTTACGGACACGCCGAGGAGTAGGAGCCCTAATCTCCGAACCTCGTTACATCCATCGAGTTTGAGGTTTGATTTCTTTCTTTGTCGCTTCTATTGTTTTATTTCCGCTGCGCTAACTCGACATTGTAGAAAGAATCGAACGAATTGGGGTCGGCTATTCACACCCCCCTCTCTAGCCGTACAAAGGATCCTAACAAGTGGTATCAGAGCGAGGACGCTCTTCGTCGGATCAACACCCGTGGGAGCAAAGCTAGAGATGGATCTCTATGGAGAAGATGTCACGATTCAACCCTTCTACGAGTCTCACGACAACTTCACATATTGGAAGGTAAGGATGATGTATTTTCTTAGGACTAATATGTTAAATTGGTTTTGTGTACAAGAAGGGTTTTCCCCACCGATGGATGAGGAAGGAAAACCTATCAAGAAGAAGGAGTGGACGAAAGAGCAAATCCACCAATCCACAATCAACGACGAGGTAACGAAAATCCTTGAATTTTCATTACCTAGTGATATCTTGCATAAGATAGGTAGATACAACGATGCCAAGGAATTGTGGAGTAACTTGGCAAAGTTCCATGAGGAGAGCTCCACTTCAAGCCACGAAGAGGAGCCTAGTGAGCCAAGTAGCTCACATCATGGAGGGAGCGAGTTGGGAGTTGAGGGCTACTCAACATCCAAGGAAGAAGAGGAAGTGAGTTCTTCTTCAAGATCGGAGCACGAAGAAGAAGCTTCTACCTCCGGGAGGGATGAAGAAGAGAACATCCATTCATCCTCAATCCTAGGTAACTCAAACACTTTAAGTTCAAGTAAATTGCATATAATGTGTTTTGAGTGTAGGGAATTTGGGCACTACAAGAGTAAGTGTCCAAAGAGGGTTAGAAAGACTCCACCGGCGCCAAAAGTCAAGGAAGCCGGAGTCCCGACACGCAAGGGAAAGGAGCATGTGGTGTGTTTCCAATGCAAGCGAAGGGGACACTATAGGAGCCAATGTCCGAAGGGGAGGAAGCCTCACAAGGACAAGGGATGCACATCGATAGGGGGAGCTAAGGCAAACCCTAAGGTATTTTTTAAGGCTCATTCGTGTAACTCTAGTAGGATACATGCTAGTAATTTTATTGCATTAGTCAATAATGATAAGCATGTTAACACTAGAAATCAATACATGTGTTTAGATGCTAAACATGTCAACCTAGATAGGGATACTACTAGGAATGCTAACCCTAGGTTTAACACTTCTAAGGTTAAGGAAAACCTAGGTAGAAACCCTAAATCAACTAGACACATGCCTAGGAACACCTCAAGAAAGAATGACAAACCAAAACTTGAGGTATTAGAGAAAGAAAATCAAGTCTTGAGGTCAAGACTTGACTCTCTAGAAAAGGCTCTTAAGATTTGACTCTAGGGTCTAGGGGTCAAAAACCCAAGTCCAAGGACAAGAAAGGTTTGGGTCACAAACCTAAGTCCCAAATGGTCAAGCCCACCTATCATAATGTTCCATTCGATTATGGAACAAAACCTAGGGCTAGGAAGACCATTACCAAGGTTACAAGGGGAGTCACCCCTAGAGTTGATCTTGATGAGTCCCAAATGACCAAGGCTTCAAAGCCTAAGAGGGTCATTAGGAGGGTTGCTAGGGAAGTTATCCCTAGTGAATATTTAGTGAACCCAATGAGCTCGAATAGGTATTGGGTTCCTAGGAGCATCTTCTCTACCCCATAGATGGGTTAGAGAGTGTCAACTCCAATAAGAAGGGTAGTTAACCCAACTTTGAGGAAATTGACACTCAATGAGCATTTTCAAGGTTTTTGGGAACCTTTGAAAATGAAAGGGAATAATCTTTATCATTCACTCCTTGGAAGAGTAAAGTGTGCCAAAGTGAGAATATATTAATCTTACTTTGAATTGACACAATTTGGAAAAACCTAGAGAAATGTCAAATTGGGATTTTGATATTCTCTTAGGTAATCAAGGCAATCCGGGCCTTAATTTAGAAGTGTTACTCTTGTAAAATTTTAAATGGTATAAATCAAACAAGAGATCAAGAAATGCCAATTTGGGTTTTGACATTTTCTTGGAGCACTTTGGGCAATCTAGGATTAGAATTTAAGTTAGCTAAGTGATTAAGGATACTTAGATAGGTAATCTAGGTATTTTATTTGTGTTAACTTGCCATGATTGGTTGTCATATGCCATGCCATGACATCATATTTATTTTATCATTATTTGAAATGTCATGATAATGCTTAGGTTATCTATATGTCATGTGTTAGTTTAGTTTCAAACTTTATGCCATGACATCATGACATTGGCACATGTTTTCATTTATGATACCATTTTATGCCATGTCATCATCTCTTGCATTAATAATCAATTGAATTGATTTAAGGATGAAAAACACATTTTGATATTGAGATCAAATTTGTGTTTAGAAAATGCATGAGACCTTAGTTTAAGATACCTAAACCCATATCTCACATCAAAATTGACATGGATGTGTTTGATACACTTTAGATGTGTGTGAGATATTAGGATCATGAGTTAGGATCAAGGTGCATAGTTCTTGTACCTAGATGAACCTAATTCAAGAAATGGGGGATCATAGGGAAAGCTTGTGTACAAGTCATGAGCATATAGCCCTAAGATTATGGTCCTAAATTCAAATGGTTTTAAAAGCATTTTAAAATTGATTTGAAAAACCTTGATGAAGCTTTCCTAGTGATAGCATTCATCATTGAACATTTTGATACAAAATTGACTTAACTTTGAACTATTTCAAAGTTTTTGAACTTTGTATCGAGATTGAAAAATGGAGACTATTTTCATAGAAAATTATTTTTCCGTGATAGTATATGGTATGAGGAGTGTATCCTCAAAATTTTACGATTTTTGGAATTTTCTGGAATTTATTAGGAGTTTCTGAATTTCCGGGAAGGGAAATCAGAAATCTCTGATTTCAGAGTGTGGATCGGTCACCGGACCGATCCAGGGAAGTTCTGATCGGTCGGTGGACCGATAAGTGAAGCGTGGATCGGTCTGGGGACCGATCCAGGGGGATTCTGATCGGTCTGGGGACCGATCAGTGCGTGCCAGGTTCTGATTTTCAGCAGGTGGCTGAAATTTCAGTTTTTGGAGTTGAGTTTCGAGTTTCTAAAGGTTTGAAACTCTCCAAGACATTGTTGGTGCAATGGTCAAGGGGGAGTTGACCTTTAGGGGGAGTTTTACCTAATTGTCAAGGGGGAGTTGACTTTTAGGGGGAGTTTTTACTCTTTAAGACTTTTGAGGATTAGTGATATGGGATTATCACTAAGTTGATTGTTGAGTTAGTATCAAGGGGGAAATTAAGAGTTTCAATGAAAGGTATGGGACTTTCATTAGGAAGAAACTCTTGACCTTGATACCCTCTTTTTCTTTTTGATGTGTGTCAAAAAGGGGAGAGTGTTCATTGGAGAATTATTGGAGAACCCAAGTTAGGTTATCGGGTTAACCTAAGCTAGGGAAAGAATGTCAAGGAATGTTCAAGGAAGAACATTGGAATTCTTTTTGATGTGTGTCAAAAAGGGGGAGAATTATTAGAGAACCCAAGTTAGGTTATCAGGTTAACCTAAGGGGAGAATGTCTAGAGAATGTTCAAGGAAAGAACATTGGACATTGGAAGATGGTTGGAAAACCTAAGTTAGGTTATCGGGTTAACCTAACTTGATTATGATTTTGTCAAACATCAAAAAGGGGGAGATTGTTGGTGCAACCTTAGGTCAAGGTTGACCTGGTTGACCCGACTCAAGTTGACTTGACTCGAGTTGTATTTTGATGTTTGACTTGGGAAGATTGTTGATGCAACTTTAGGTCAAGGTTGACCTAGTTGAGTTGCATGTTGATGTTTGACACTCGTGAGGGAGTTCTATTCTTGATATGGGACAAGAATAGATGTTTGGGAGATTATTGGTGTAACCGTAGGTCTAGGTTGACCTGGTTGACCTGATTCGGGAAAAAGTCCAAGTATGGAGACTTGGCACCGGAAAAGTCCAAGCAGGGAGCTTGGCACTGGAAAAGTCCAAGTATGGAGACTTGGCACTGGAAAAGTCCAAGCAGGGAGCTTGGCACGCGAAAAGTCCAAGTATGGAGACTTGGCACGGGAAAAGTCCAAGTATGGAGACTTGGCACGGAAAAGTCCAAACAGGGAGTTTGGCACGGGGAAAAATCCTAGTGAGTGAAGCTAGGTGAAGGTGAAAGTCCTGGTGAGTGAAGCCAGGCATTCGGGAAAATCCTGGTGAGTGAAGCCAGGTGAAAATCCTAGTGAGTGAAGCTAGGTGAATGGAAAAGTCCTAACTGGGATGTTAGGCAGTGTGGAAAGTCCTGGTAAGTGAAGCCAGGCAGACGGAAAAGTCCTGGTGAGTGAAGCCAGGCAGATTGGAAATCCTGGTGAGTGAAGCCAGGTGAAAATCCTAGTGAGTGAAGCTAGGTGAATGAGAAAGTCCTAACTGGGATGTTAGGTAGTGTGGAAATCCTGGTGAGTGAAGCCAGGTGAAAGTCCTGGTGAGTGAAGCCAGGCAAGGGAAAATCCAGATGGATCAGGGATGATCGGACTTCTGGTGTTGGAAAGTCCAAGTAGGTCAAAGGGATTGACCGGACACTTGGCAGGGAGTTCTAGCAGGTCAAGGGAGTGACCAGATGTTAGGGATGAAGTACCAATAGGTCAAGGTTGACCGGATATTGGTTTGGAAGTCTTGGGACTTGGTTTGGGCCAAACCCAAGCTCGGATCGGTCACCAAACCGATCCAAAGGATACTGTTTGCTCGATCGTCCGTGACCGATCGACATCGGTCAGGTTCTTGCATCGATCGGCCCGTGACCGATCGCCAGCAACGAGGCAAAGAGAGGCGGTGATCGGTCCATTGCATCGATCAGTTATGTCCCTGACGGCGGGGACCGATCGAGACGATGTCGCTGAGGTTGGGATCGATGCGTGGACCGATCCGGGTCGATCGGTCCACGCACCGATCGTAACCCGCATGTAGGTGGGCAGTCGGAAGAAAGCGATCGGTCCGGGACCGATCGAATAGTCCCGATCGGTCCCCGACCGATTCAGCACTGCGCCGCAACGCCAGATTTCTTCGTGTTTTCTTCGCTTTCGCAGTTATAAAAGGAGGGCTACTACCGCGAGCCAAAGGTTCTTTGCTCTTCTTCTGCTGAATCTTTTCTGCTTCCTGCTGAGCTTTGGTTGAGCTCTCATTGTGCTGAGTTCTGTTGAACTCGTCGAAGCTCTGCGTGAGTTTCCTGCTGGTGTTCTAGCTGCTGGATCCGAGAAGCTGCTGCTTCATCAAGGTTCCAGTCGACAACAAGAGGCAAGCAAGTGTATTACAATTTCTATTGTTCTTGTTTGTTTTCTCCATTGTTGTACTCCTTTGTTTGCTGTTGCAAAAGAGTGTGGCGAGGTTTCTCCACCCATAAGGAGTTTATATTAGCCGGTTCTCCGGGGACTCATCCACCGACGGATTGACCGGACTCGTCCACCTTACGGACACGCCGAGGAGTAGGAGCCCTAATCTCCGAACCTCGTTACATCCATCGAGTTTGAGGTTTGATTTCTTTCTTTGTCGCTTCTATTGTTTTATTTCCGCTGCGCTAACTCGACATTGTAGAAAGAATCGAACGAATTGGGGTCGGCTATTCACACCCCCCTCTCTAGCCGAGTACGAAGGATCCTAACAAGTGGTATCAGAGCGAGGCCGCTCTTCGACGGATCAACACCCGGGGGAGCACGGGCTAGAGATGGATCTCTATGGAGAAGATGTCACGATTCAACCCTTCTACGAGTCTCACGACAACTTCACATATTGGAAGGTAAGGATGATGTATTTTCTTAGGACTAATATGTTAAATTGGTTTTGTGTACAAGAAGGGTTTTCCCCACCGATGGATGAGGAAGGAAAACCTATCAAGAAGAAGGAGTGGACGAAAGAGCAAATCCACCAATCCACAATCAACGACGAGGTAACGAAAATCCTTGAATTTTCATTACCTAGTGATATATTGCATAAGATAGGTAGATACAACGATGCCAAGGAATTGTGGAGTAACTTGGCAAAGTTCCATGAGGAGAGCTCCACTTCAAGCCACGAAGAGGAGCCTAGTGAGCCAAGTAGCTCACATCATGGAGGGAGCGAGTTGGGAGTTGAGGGCTACTCAACATCCAAGGAAGAAGAGGAAGTGAGTTCTTCTTCAAGATCGGAGCACGAAGAAGAAGCTTCTACCTCCGGGAGGGATGAAGAAGAGAACATCCATTCATCCTCAATCCTAGGTAACTCAAACACTTTAAGTTCAAGTAAATTGCATATAATGTGTTTTGAGTGTAGGGAATTTGGGCACTACAAGAGTAAGTGTCCAAAGAGGGTTAGAAAGACTCCACCGGCGCCAAAAGTCAAGGAAGCCGGAGTCCCGACACGCAAGGGAAAGGAGCATGTGGTGTGTTTCCAATGCAAGCGAAGGGGACACTATAGGAGCCAATGTCCGAAGGGGAGGAAGCCTCACAAGGACAAGGGATGCACATCGATAGGGGGAGCTAAGGCAAACCCTAAGGTATTTTTTAAGGCTCATTCGTGTAACTCTAGTAGGATACATGCTAGTAATTTTATTGCATTAGTCAATAATGATAAGCATGTTAACACTAGAAATCAATACATGTGTTTAGATGCTAAACATGTCAACCTAGATAGGGATACTACTAGGAATGCTAACCCTAGGTTTAACACTTCTAAGGTTAAGGAAAACCTAGGTAGAAACCCTAAATCAACTAGACACATGCCTAGGAACACCTCAAGAAAGAATGACAAACCAAAACTTGAGGTATTAGAGAAAGAAAATCAAGTCTTGAGGTCAAGACTTGACTCTCTAGAAAAGGCTCTTAAGGATTTGACTCTAGGGTCTAGGGGTCAAAAACCCAAGTCCAAGGACAAGAAAGGTTTGGGTCACAAACCTAAGTCCCAAATGGTCAAGCCCACCTATCATAATGTTCCATTCGATTATGGAACAAAACCTAGGGCTAGGAAGACCATTACCAAGGTTACAAGGGGAGTCACCCCTAGAGTTGATCTTGATGAGTCCCAAATGACCAAGGCTTCAAAGCCTAAGAGGGTCATTAGGAGGGTTGCTAGGGAAGTTATCCCTAGTGAATATTTAGTGAACCCAATGAGCTCGAATAGGTATTGGGTTCCTAGGAGCATCTTCTCTATAGATGGGTTAGAGAGTGTCAACTCCAATAAGAAGGGTAGTTAACCCAACTTTGAGGAAATTGACACTCAATGAGCATTTTCAAGGTTTTTGGGAACCTTTGAAAATGAAAGGGAATAATCTTTATCATTCACTCCTTGGAAGAGTAAAGTGTGCCAAAGTGAGAATATATTAATCTTACTTTGAATTGACACAATTTGGAAAAACCTAGAGAAATGTCAAATTGGGATTTTGATATTCTCTTAGGTAATCAAGGCAATCCGGGCCTTAATTTAGAAGTGCTACTCTTGTAAAATTTTAAATGGTATAAATCAAACAAGAGATCAAGAAATGCCAATTTGGGTTTTGACATTTTCTTGGAGCACTTTGGGCAATCTAGGATTAGAATTTAAGTTAGCTAAGTGATTAAGGATACTTAGATAGGTAATCTAGGTATTTTATTTGTGTTAACTTGCCATGATTGGTTGTCATATGCCATGCCATGACATCATATTTATTTTATCATTATTTGAAATGTCATGATAATGCTTAGGTTATCTATATGTCATGTGTTAGTTTAGTTTCAAACTTTATGCCATGACATCATGACATTGGCACATGTTTTCATTTATGATACCATTTTATGCCATGTCATCATCTCTTGCATTAATAATCAATTGAATTGATTTAAGGATGAAAAACACATTTTGATATTGAGATCAAATTTGTGTTTAGAAAATGCATGAGACCTTAGTTTAAGATACCTAAACCCATATCTCACATCAAAATTGACATGGATGTGTTTGATACACTTTAGATGTGTGTGAGATATTAGGATCATGAGTTAGGATCAAGGTGCATAGTTCTTGTACCTAGATGAACCTAATTCAAGAAATGGGGGATCATAGGGAAAGCTTGTGTACAAGTCATGTGCATATAGCCCTAAGATTATGGTCCTAAATTCAAATGGTTTTAAAAGCATTTTAAAATTGATTTGAAAAACCTTGATGAAGCTTTCCTAGTGATAGCATTCATCATTGAACATTTTGATACAAAATTGACTTAACTTTGAACTATTTCAAAGTTTTTGAACTTTGTATCGAGATTGAAAAATGGAGACTATTTTCATAGAAAATTATTTTTCCGTGATAGTATATGGTATGAGGAGTGTATCCTCAAAATTTTACGATTTTTGGAATTTTCTGGAATTTATTAGGAGTTTCTGAATTTCCGGGAAGGGAAATCAGAAATCTCTGATTTCAGAGTGTGGATCGGTCACCGGACCGATCCAGGGAAGTTCTGATCGGTCTGGTGACCGATCAGTGACGATCCAGAAAGCGTGGATCGGTCTGGGGACCGATCCAGGGGGTCAGTGCGTGCCAATTTCGATTTTCAGCAGGTGGCTGAAATTTCAGTTTTGAGTTGAGTTTCGAGTTTCTAAAGGTTTGAAACTCTCCAAGACATTGTTGGTGCAATGGTCAAGGGGAGTTGACCTTTAGGGGAGTTTTACCTAATTGTCAAGGGGAGTTGACTTTTAGGGGGAGTTTTTACTCTTTAAGACTTTTGAGGATTAGTGATATGGGATTATCACTAAGTTGATTGTTAAGTTTAGTATCAAGGGGGAAATTAAGAGTTTCAATGAAAGGTATGGGACTTTCATTAGGAAGAAACTCTTGACCTTGATACCCTCTTTTTCTTTTTGATGTGTGTCAAAAAGGGGAGAGTGTTCATTGGAGAATTATTGGAGAACCCAAGTTAGGTTATCGGGTTAACCTAAGCTAGGGCAAGAATGTCAAGGAATGTTCAAGGCAGAACATCGGAATTCTTTTCGATGTGTGTCAAAAGGGGGAGAATTATTAGAGAACCCAAGTTAGGTTATCGGGTTAACCTAAGGGGAGAATGTCTAGAGAATGTTCAAGGAAAGAACATTGGACATTGGAAGATGGTTGGAAAACCTAAGTTAGGTTATCGGGTTAACCTAACTTGATTATGATTTTGTCAAACATCAAAAAGGGGGAGATTGTTGGTGCAACCTTAGGTCAAGGTTGACCTGGTTGACCCGACTCAAGTTGACTTGACTCGAGTTGTATTTTGATGTTTGACTTGGGAAGATTGTTGATGCAACTTTAGGTCAAGGTTGACCTAGTTGAGTTGCATGTTGATGTTTGACACTCGTGAGGGAGTTCTATTCTTGATATGGGACAAGAATAGATGTTTGGGAGATTATTGGTGTAACCGTAGGTCTAGGTTGACCTGGTTGACCTGATTCGGGAAAAAGTCCAAGTATGGAGACTTGGCACCGGAAAAGTCCAAGCAGGGAGCTTGGCACTGGAAAAGTCCAAGTATGGAGACTTGCATCGAAAGGTCAAGGTTGAGCTGAAAAGTCCAAGTATGGAGACTTGGCGAAAAGTCCAAGTATGGAGACTTGGCACGGAAAAGTCCAAACAGGGAGTTTGGCACGGGAAAAATCCTAGTGAGTGAAGCTAGGTGAAGGTGAAAGTCCCGTGAGTGAAGCCGAAGTGAGTGAAGTCAGGCAGGTGAAAATCCTAGTGAGTGAAGCTAGGTGAATGGAAAAGTCCTAACGGGATGTTAGGCGGTGTGGAAAGTCCTGGTGAGCCAGTGGGAAAAGTCCCGGTGAGTGAAGCCGGGCAGATTGGAAATCCCGGTGAGTGAAGCCGGTGAAAATCCTAGTGAGTGAAGCTAGGTGAATGAGAAAGTCCTAACTGGATGTTAGGTAGTGTGGAAATCCTGGTGAAGGTGAAAGTCCCGTGAGTGAAGCCGCAAGGAAAATCCATGGATCGGATGATCGGACTTCCGGTGTTGGAAAGTCCAAGTAGGTCAAAGGGATTGACCGGACACTTGGTGAGTTCTAGCAGTCAAGGGAGTGACCGATGTTAGGATGAAGTACCAATAGGTCAAGGTTGACCGGATATTGGTTTGAAGTCTTGGGACTTGGTTTGGGCCAAACCCTCTGGATCGGTCACCAAACCGATCCAAAGGATATTGTTTGCTCGATCGGTCCGTGACCGATCGATCAATCGACGGTGACCGATCGCCTTAACAGAGGCAAAGAGAGGTGCCGATCGGTCCACGCATCGATCAGGTCCCGATCGGTCGGGACCGATCGAGACGATGTCGCTGAGGTTGGGATCGGCGGACCGATCCTCGACGGTCCATGCCGATCGTAACCCGCATGTAAGGTGGGCAGTCAGGAAGAAAGCCGATCGTCCGGGACCGATCGTATAGTCTGATCGGTCCCCGACCGATTCAGTAAGCCGCCGCGCCGCAACGCCAGATTTCTTGTGTTTTCGCTTTCGCAGTTATAAAAGGAGGGCTACGCGAGCCAAAGGTTCTTTGCTCTTCTTCCGCTGAATATTTTCGCTTCCTGCCGAGCTTTGGTTGAGCTCTCATTGTGCCGAGTTCTGTTGAACTCGTCGCGTTTCTGGTGTTCTAGCTGCTGGATCCGAGAAGCTGCTGCTTCATCAAGGTTCCAGTCGACAACAAGAGGCAAGCAAGTGTATTACAATTTCTATTGTTCTTGTTTGTTTTCTCCATTGTTGTACTCCTTTGTTTGCTGTTGCAAAAGAGTGTGGCGAGGTTTCTCCACCCATAAGGAGTTTATATTAGCCGGTTCTCCGGGGACTCATCCACCGACGGATTGACCGGACTCGTCCACCTTACGGACACGCCGAGGAGTAGGAGCCCTAATCTCCGAACCTCGTTACATCCATCGAGTTTGAGGTTTGATTTCTTTCTTTGTCGCTTCTATTGTTTTATTTCCGCTGCGCTAACTCGACATTGTAGAAAGAATCGAACGAATTGGGGTCGGCTATTCACACCCCCCTCTCTAGCCGAGTACGAAGGATCCTAACATCCATTTCAAACGGGCGCATCCCATCGTAAGTGACGTCGCCGCCACACAAGGATCGACACGTGGCGCTCTGTCACCGAGTACAATTAATGCGCGTCATACCGCGCATGCTGTGACTTAATGAGAAAGATTTGCGCGATTTTCGGGAGATTCAGGCGAACGAACATTTATCCGAACGGATCAAAGAATATTATAGGCGACGACCGCCCGCTCGGACATGCAGTCCAGTCAGTCGGACTTACTGCCTCCTTCGACTAGACTTGAAGGGAAGGCAAGTGATCCGGCAGTAGACCAAAGGTAGGCTGATTAAGCGAGCCGAGCAGATGGGTAAGTCCGAACGGAGCTGGGTAGGTCCAAGCGGAGATAAAGTTAACCCATTCAGGGGCTTGGGTTTCCGACGCCAAGGCAGGGAGATCGAAGGGCCGAGCGGGAGTACGCTCGGGCCGAGCGGAAGTCCGCTCGGCGGAAACATGGGCGAGGGTAAAAGGTGGCCGAGCGGCTCATGCGCTCGGCCCAGGATCTGGGATATTAGCAGGAGCATGTCTGATGATTAGGCCGTACACAAAATCGCGAGATGGAGGATCTTACCGTCACATCATGGGAAGGTGGGCGCAGTAGCAGTATGGTCTCAGGACGTTTCCCTGACAGATCCATATTCGAGCATGATCCTTCTGATAAACCCATACTTGAGCATGGTCAAAGGCATGTGGTTGATTTGACCGGAGCATTCAGGTCTCCTCCAGAGGTCTATATAAGGCCTCCATTTCTTCACCGGAGGTATGAAAAATCTTAATTGGAGAGCCACCTCTTTGTTATCCCTCGCCTAACTTGAGCGTCGGAGGGCCGTCGCCGGGACACCCCTCCCGGCTCGGTTTTGTTGCAGGTTCACCGGAGCATTCGAGGATTCCGCAGGAAGCGCCACGTGCCCAGCGTCCCTTGACTCCTGATTCGGATAGGATCAGGGTCTTTGAAAATCTTGGATTTTCGAGTGTCACCCGGCTTCTTTATGAAAAAAAATAATTTAATTTAATATTATACTTATCTTAGTAAAAAAAAATTAAGAAAAATATAATTTTAATATTATTGGCCTAAAATATTTATAAAAGCTTTTTTGATCATAGTGTTGTCAATTCTAAGATGTGGGATCAAAAAGAACTATATTTTTTTTATATAAAACAACCAGAAAAAAATTAATGATTAGAAAAATTCATAATAATATATCGCAACCGAGTCTCGAACTCTAAATCACTGATTGTTTCGCTTGTGGAATTACTAATAAACTTTGAAATTATTTTTAATATGAATAGAAAAAAAGATATTAACGTAAATTCATTTTAGGCTTCACCAAAGTTAGTTAGTAAAGGAAAGAGATTTTTAATAAAATAGTAAGATGATTATTTTAAGTACAGATAAAAAAATATAAACATAGAGATAATTTTAAAAATATCATCACACTATAGGAATAAGTTTTTAAAAATGATAAGATATGATTTGAGTCTAGTTTTTCTAGTCTACAATCTTTCATCCTTTTTAATTCTTTCCATATTTACATCTCATATCCCGATCGAAATTGAGTTAAAATTGACTACGATCTCCTCTTGATTTACTTTTCCACCTAGATTATAATTTTGGATTGAGTTAAGTGGTCGGAGGGCATCGGGAGTGGATGGACATATGGTACAGAGCAGGAGACAGTCCGTCCAAGATATCTGATTTAACTAAAATTATAATTTAGATGTAAAGATGAACTCAAGAGAAATTATAATTAATTTTAATCAGGTTATTTATCGATTTTGATGTGTAAATTAAGGAAGGGACGCGCAAAGAATTAGAATTGTAGCATATGCACTCATGATTTTGCTATTAAAATTATTTTATGATGTAATAATTTTGATTAAAATTATTATAATAATTTAAAAATAATAATAATAATAATAATACCACTCACAGCGCTCCTTATTATTCGTCAAAACCAAGCCGGCCGCTCTTCTGATGTAACGCCGCCATGGCGATTTGGGAGTTCGCCGCTTTCGCCAGGCGTCTCAGAACTCTACTCTCTTACTCCGCTTCTCCTCCTCCTCCTTTCCCCTACTTCCCTCCTCCCTACGGAGTCCTCCGCCGCGGTTCCTCCCAAATCCCATTCGCCTTCCTTCTCCCTGGTCGTGGCCTGTCCGCTGCCGCCTCATTCCTTCTCGTCCAGCCCCGCAGTCCCACTTTCCTCTTCCTTTCCACTGTTTCGACTTATGTAGGCGATCCCTTCTCGCGGCACTATTCCTCCACCCCTCCCGACCGCGAGGTCGAGTCGCGGGAAGATCAGCAGGCCCCCATCCCTTGCACCGTCCACGATGAGGAGCAGGGCAACCGCCTCTCGCAGGCCCAGCAGGAGAAGAAGAGCCGTTTTATCCCTGTCAAGGCTTATTTCCTTTGCACTAGGTGCGAGATTCGCTTCCATCTCTTGCGTTCACATAGGGTTGCAATTTTTATGCCTTTTGTTTTTTTTTTAAAAAAAATTGATTTCGTTGGTGGTGGTGTTGAATCGAATCGCAGTATTGATTTGAGGAGCTTGCAGGCCCAGAACGCGTTCAATGTCGTCTCTCCTCCAACCTCTCGCGCCACCAATTACATTGTATTCAGATACTATGATGTCAAGGACGATCCTCAGGTAAGTTACTCTTTATGTTGTTTTTTTTTCTTTTATAATTTTTTTTCATTCTGCTTGAAACTCATTAATCAAGCTCTTGTTTGACATGATTAAACTGTTATTGTCAAAAACTTCTTTATGATCCCATTTCTTGGTAGATGACTACTTAGTAAGGGAAATGTATACTTAACGTTGAGACCCTTGCTTCAGTTAAATGCAGCAAGGCGTGTTAATTGTCCTTTGAATTATATTTAATTGGGAGGTGCAGTTATTAGTATTCAATGTAGTTGCCATTCAGATCGTGTATTGCCTCTCTACTGTTAAATACTAACATTCATAGTTCTCCTCAGTGTGTAATTTGGATGGATGGTGTAGGGTGATTCCCATCTATTTAAACTTCTTAGTAACTGTTTAGAAGAGTTATAAAAATGACTGAAAGCAAATAAGCAATTCCTGATTATTTTTTTTGCCATTGTTTATTCCTTCTCTATATAAAAGTAACTCGGTCTTCGGTCTCTCATTGAAGAAAGTTAAATACAGAATGTTATCCATTCAAACTGTTGGAATACATACAAAATCATGGCATCATGTTTCCTTTCTTCTATTTTGTTTGCAACTAATCAGTTTAACAGTTTGAAGGTTGTAAAATTATTGATGGCATTCAAAACATTTGGATTTGTCGAAGGTTCCCAATGTGGAAAATATGTGCATCCCATTTATCTGTAGGCTTTTGACATTTTGAAATTTCATTATTAGATTGATCTTGATGAGAATTAGATTCTCGAATTTCCATTATAACCAGTAAATTGTAGGATCATGAGTAGAATGTGGAACCTAGATTTCAAGGACATACATGTTTCTGTTAACTGAGCTACTGCATTATGTATGTACTGTAACTGCAGCTGTTATTAGCTACTTTTAGGCGCATTGACCATAATTGAACTTCATGAACTTTTTTATTATTGAAATGTTAATCCGCTGTTTGGGTTCATGAAATCTAAATCTCCTCTTTAATGTAACAGGTTATGGTCAGTGGTTTACAAAGTGAAGCTTCTTGCCATTATATGGTAGTGTTTCATTATGGTTCAGTTGTGTTGTTTAATGTTTCTGATCATGAAGTTGATGGGTATCTGAAGATTGTTGAAAAACATGCTTCTGGTTTGCTTCCAGAAATGAGAAAGGATGGTAAGTGTTAAAAAGTTGCTTATTAGCTTCCTTTCTAAGGGCAAAAACACCACTTATGCATTGTTTTCTTCATACGTTGGAATCAGAATTCCTTCCGTAAATGCATATATCTTATGCATGACATGCAGCAGAACTAGTGGTGTGCCTCAGTATGGTTGAAAAATTAGGTTATAGGTCACTGTCAGAAAATATTAAAACTGGACTGACATGTAAAACGTACTTTTGTCCATCATATGCCCTCATTTTTACTACTAAATTTACTTTTAAATCACAATATATTATAAATTGTTTTAAATTAGAATGTGACCAGAATCTCTGAGTTCAAAATAAATATGCACAGTGTGAGTACATGTAAAAGAAAATCTAACTTTGATTTATCAACTTTCATTGGTTCAATTTTGGCAATGTGAAGACAAAGAACTCTCGGAAATCAAGACTAGAAAGATGTGCCGTATATTCTACCTCCTTTTTCAAGAAGTATGCATGGAATATGTGTTATAAATTTAGTAGATTCCCTATATATTCTTGGAGCTATTAGTGTAAAATTGTCTTGGTTTTTCTTCATTGTCTTTAATTGACTTGGTGCACTAATTTTACTCATTTTTTTAAAGCATTCTAATTTGTCCTATAAAGCATCATTTTATTCAGAATTGATACTCCCAGATAAAAGGAATAACAGTCTCATGGTAGTTATGGTATAGCTCTAAATTTGAGCATCTTTCTAGTTTTCTATTGCTTCTTTATTTGCATTGATTCAAAATTCTCTCCTTCACATGAATCTTGTTTTCTTCAACTAAGGTAAGGTTATAGGCATGCCCTCTTTTTTTTTTTACTATATTTATTGTTGAAGTTGAAGAAAGCAATGCTTTTCAACTTATTATTGTTTTTTTTTTAATTTTTGATGCTCCAGATTTTGCAATAGTTGAGAAACCAACTCTTGAAAATTGGATGCAAGGGGGACTTGATTATATAGTGCTGAAGACTTTGAACATGGATGGCATCCGAATCATAGGAAGAGTTCTTAGCCAAAGTATTGCTTTAGATCACTACATTCATCAAGTATGTTGCAGGATATTAATCAGGATCGCAAATGCATTGATCTTCTACTCTGATGGAAAACTTATACCCTCATATTTGTTAGGTTGATGGAATGGTGGCAGAGTTTGCAGAAATCAATCGTAGTTTGGAAAAGACTGGAATATCTACTATGAAACGGAAACAACTTTTTCAGTTGGTGTGGAAATCAAATTCAAATTTGACTGCTGTTATTCTCAAACTTGGGCTTTTTGAGAGGTAATGTTTGTGCTTCCAATCATCAATTCATCTGTTGTTCATTAATGTAGTTTTGGCAGTAATCCATCTATAACTAGACCCGACCTGGGTCTAAGTCTAAACCGGACCCGTAACCGGCCCGTCTAGACAGGCCGATGGGTTGGCCCCCGACAAACCGATGGTTCAACATTAAAAAAAATTAATTTTTTTAAATTTAATTTAGATTTTTTTAATCATAGTTTTTATTTGATAATATTTATAATATTTTAGTGATATTAATGGTGTGGTTGAATATTAATTAACCTATTCTAGCATTCTATTAAAGCTAACCTGTTAACTTATTTGTCTTGAATTTTCTGATGTCGAATTATTCTTCATTTCTATTAAAGCTAATTTTACAACATATTTGCTATGAATTCTTTAATGTGGGATTTTTCTTCCTTTCTAGTGAAACTAATTTTACAACTTATTTGCTGGTGGGACTATTCTACCTTTAACTCATTAAATTTATTAATCCCATTTAACTCTCTTAATTGATCATTAGTCGTATTTTATTATTTTATTAATTCAATGTTGAGTTTACAAAAACTATTTGACTTCTATATATCCAATAATAAATTTATCAAGGAATATAATTTATTTAATAATTAAATTATATATATATATATATATAGTGAAGACTATCTTTGAATACATAAAATTAATTAAAAGAAATAATTTATATGATATATATGTCTCATCATACTAAAATATAATAATATTAATGTTAAATAAAATATTATTAGTTTCAAGAGTTAATATCAAATTCTTCTGGATCTATTTAGACTTTCGACTTTTGGGGAGCTCTAGTAGCCATAAAAAGAATAAAAGAAATGTAACATTCAAAGGACGAAATAGAAATAGAAGGTTTTAATACTGAAATATTAATGAAGCCCATGACTTTAATTTTCTTATACTCTAAGGAGATACATAACTTAAATATGTGTAAGCCTTTTTGTATTTTATTTTATTTTATATATATAAAGTTATAATTTTTTTAAAAAATAATAATAATCTTAAACTGTCGTGAACCGTGAACCAAATCGTAACCAACGGTTCTGAATCGTGAATTGTAACCATCTTGGACGATTAAGATTAAGGGTCAATTTTTCAGAAATCATCAAATTGGCAGTTCTCAACCATGTGGTCAGGTTTATCTATAACTATCTAGATCTCTGATATTTCTATCTAGTGGTGTTTCCTTCTTATCTTAATATGTGTTCCGTTCTTTCTTTGAATTTTAAATTTCGTTTGCGGAATCATAGGTTCTCGTTGATATGTGGTCAGTTTTATTTCCTGGAATTGTTAACAGAGTCCGTAGCTTAATTGCAGAATTTCATCCACAAAATCCTGTGCTATGGTTTTGCTTAATTTTAATATCTGCTGTTATATATCGGACTTGCATTTGCTACTCCAGTTTGTAAGTGAAATATTTTTAATTAATGCTTTGTTAAGTGCTTGAGAATATGCAGGACCTCTCTGGACGATCACTGATCAATCTTGGCTGTGCCTTATCTAATAGTTTCACGCTGATTAACTATTTACATCGACCCTAAAACTCTTTTGTATGGACTTATGCTATTCTCGTGTCTGCAGTTCAGATATTGCTTGGAGGAATGCTAACTATGCACAAGTGTGGGAGTATCTTCGGGACGAATATGAGCTATCACAGAGATTTGAAAATCTTAATTTTAAGCTGAAGTTTGTAGAGGTAAATCTCTCATGCCTTTATCATACTGCCAATTCTTTTATTTATTCCGTCCCATGTTAATCATTTGCTCATCGAGCAGCATAACATTAGTATCATCCAAGAAATCCTTCAGAATCGCACATTCGTTTTGTTGGAGTGGTTGATCATCTTTTTGATTGCTGTGGATATCGTCCTCTCTTACCTTTTACATTGAAAGAAAGTATCATTACTTCCGCAACCTGGCCAGGGTCCAAACTAGTCAATCAAACTGTTCAGTCGCCATGGTTGAACTTGCAGGCTTAATAACTCATTTGTCAGAGTTCCGAAAAAAACATATAAGATCAACTTTGAGGCTCTGGATAATTGTTTTTCTCTTGCAAATTTTGCATGCGAAGTTTTGGCAAGTGATTAGAAGGGAAAGGGAAAATGCAAATATTCTTTTGCAGTCGTTAGCATGGATTGCTACTGGTTAATTACCTTATGTATTGGATTAAATTGTGCAATCAAAATTTTCAGTATAGAGAAGATAGAGAAATTATTACTTGGTGTTACTGGCCTTAAGGTTGGGTTGTGGAACAGTGGAAGTAAGTTTTATGCTGATCCTCTAGACATTATTTAAGGTTTTATATTATGCAGTGTATTCGTAATTTGATAGCATCACTTATAAAGCCCCCACGGATTGACGTATATGGCTACCTCATTCTTTTGCATGCGCTAGCGAAGTCTCCTGTGTGATTTATTCTGTCAGGAAACCTGGAATCATCCTGGAGGGACTTAAGTTTCATCTTTTGTTACAGTTAGATATAGCATCACTTATAAAATTTATGCATAGGCAATGTGACATGTCTATAATTGACAATGTAATTATGGTGGTTAGGGATGCCTAAAATAATTAATGGAATGGAACTAATTCAAAATTTTATTTAAGTTTATTTGGAATTTTAATTTTTTTTTTAAAATATCAATTATTTCAATTAAATTGGTTCGTTTCAATTTTAAATTTTAAAAATTGATAAAATCAATTAAATTATTATTTTTATTAAATAATAGAAAATATTATAATTTTATTAAATTGATTAATTTTTTTTATAAATTTTTGTTTACTTTTTTTTTTAAAAAAATATGGTTAATTTGATTATCAATTGAATTAATTAATTTTATATTGGTCATGACAAAATTTGATGTGTTCGATTTATCAAAAAAATAATTTAATTCAGTTTTAATTAGTTTAGTTTGATTCTAACGAATGCTCAATTCTACTTGTATATATTCAACCATTTGTACTTAAGCCAATCTTATAATTAAAGTCTTCTGCTTCTAGTTGATTTGTAATTAATAGGTTCCCTAATTAAGCCAATCCAAAAATAATGAATGAATGATATCTATTATTTTTCTTTAATTATATATGAAATTGGTTCCCTAATTTATTTTTTGATAATTTAATTATTTAATTTTGTGTACAGACTAATCCTGAACTTTATTCTCTCACTTGTTGGAGTAAAAGTTAATATCGTTCATTCTAAACGATCTAGTAATACTGACTCTATGATAGAATAGAGATAAATAGATCCTGAGAAGTGCAATGATTATTTATATGAGAGTAGCACAACGGTTATTTATATGAGAGAAATCCAATATCTAACAAAATATTTTATACCTGTTAAAAATTAATTTTAAAATCTATTAGAATAGATATTCATATAAATATTAACTATGTCAATCCATGGTCTAGTGGGGTGTGCTTAATTAATCATAAATTTGATTATGAAAATATATAAATCTTAAATAATATAAAGTGTTTAAAATAGAATTTTGAAATCCAGATTCTTAATTCATAAACTTTAAAAATATCATAAATCTTTCAAAGAATATTCAACAAGTTTGATTTGCAGTATTATTCAAATATAAAATTCTAATTAAATTTAAGCTGTACAAGCTCTCTTTTTTTTATAGAAATAAAAATATAAAATTTTGATTTTTTTTAACAGTCAAACCCTGAAGATACATTATTTTAATAAAAGTCAAACTAGGACTTTTTATACTGAATTTTCCAAAACTTTCTTTTCCAATAAACTGTGTGCAATATGAAGGAGAATGGAACTGCATAGGTAGTTTTTCGTATTCCTTAAAATGCATATCCCACCAAAATCGCATAGCCTTTCTAATTATTCTCCGGTTTTATGAGCAATCAAATGTATCACCTGATATATTGAGTTTATCTATTTCTAAATTTACTATTCTCAATTTGTAATCTATCTATTATCCATCAGTCTGACTTTTCATAATGCATCAATCGACCACTAGGACCATTACACAACCACAACTTTCAAAGTGTTTTAAAATTATATTAATTCCAAAATCTTAAGGTTCTTTATCGAGAGTATTAAATTTATGTTTGAGGAGATGAGTATATTTAAAATGCCATAAGAAATATAATGAATTTAATTTAAAGTACTTCTGAGATTTTTAAAGTCATCAATAAATTTTAACCCAAAAAATTTTGGTTAAAATTTATTGATGACTTTAGGAATATCAGTGTAAGAAATCTTGTGGGTTAGTCTTATTCATCTTCTTGAAATATATATAAGAATCACTACCAGCAAATTAATCTATTATGATATACATAAATATCCTTAGTAAATTTATGGTGACACTAATGTTTTGGTGACATCTACTAAAAACGCTCTATAAAGTGATGACGTCTTAAACCCTCCTCAATTTCTTGACATTTTATAATGTCGTTGTACAATATCAATGCTTGTTAGTGAGAGCCCTAGAGTCAATCATTTGATGATTGTTGTATGAACTCATTGTATCATATTCTTATATATAAATAAAGACATTTATTTTTTGTTATTATACTTACTTGTATTGGTGCCAAATAACTAAGTATAATAGCGTCCTTGAGTAGAGGGTTCTTACCTATATCAATCGGTTAGTTGAACCGATAGTGAGATGATATAGGAAACACTACTCTTAATCATTCCTAGTCGAGTATTAACATTCAGGGACAATGTTAATGAGACGAGACTAGCATGTAGGTCAACTCGATGACTTGATCTCACAAGTTATAGATATAGAGATATCAAGTTGACACATGAGTATGCATTGGAGAATTTATACTGAATGACCCGCCATGAGAAAGTATCATGGATCGTTATATGAGTGTCATATACTTTCTCATGTGGCTATTAGTATGACTACTAGTCCTTGAACCTGAAGTCACCATGGATCCCTACATAAGGAGTTACGTACTTTGGCTTCGTCAAACGTCACTCGTAACTAGGTGGATTATAAAGGCGATTACTGGGTATGTAACGAATTATGTAGAGAGATGTGAGTGACGTAGATGGGATCTATCCCTCCTATATGACGGGAGCAACATCGATATTCTTGATAGAGTGAGACCACGAAGTGCATGACCATGCCCAAATGAGTCAATATGAGATATTGAGCTCATTTGATTGAGTGAGTCTACTTGGAGTTCAAGATTTAGATTAATTAGAGGATGACACGGTCTATGCCTCACATTGATCAATCTAGATGTCAAGGATAGAAGGACACTTGTCATATATTGTGAGAAGTCACAATTAGTAGTCACAAGGTGATGTTGGATCTCAACATTCTTGTAACTTGGGTAGTAATGATGTGTTGCTAGATACCTCTCATTACTTATGCTTCTAAATGGGTTTAGAAGCATTGCAAACGTTATAAGAATCTATAGGGTCACACACAAAGGACAATTAGATGGAGATTATGTTCATATGATGAACCAAGAGGATTAGATTCATGTGACGAATCAAATTAGATTAAGAGTAATCCTAATTGAACTAATTGAGTTGGACTCAATTTGATTCATGTGTTCAATGAGTCTAATTTAGATTATGACTCATTGAATCAATTTAATTAAATGAATTAGATTCATTATATTAAATTGACTTGAATCAAATGGTTGGATTTGATCAACCTTGAGAGTTATAATGTCAAGTTTGACTTGACTTGAGAGGAAGAGGAAGAGTCAAGTTTGACTTGACTATATGTCACCTCATTTGTGAGTTGACATTAAGTGGCCAATAATGGTGTTACACATCATCATGTTTAGCACATGTGTGTGCCACTTCATGGAGGTTACAAATCTCCTCTTTAATGGCCACATTAAATGAGAAAGGAGGTTACAAACCTTAGAGTGGCCGGCCACTTATGGTGGAATGAATGTGTTGATTTTTCAATTCAAGCCAATTGATTCCATCTTCTTCCTCACTTCTCTTCTTGCTCTCCCTCTCCTCCTCTTTGCCGTGACTGATCTAAGGTGCTAGCGCACCTTTGTTTGGTCTTCTCCACTTAGTTTGTTCGTGTGGATACTTCTAGAGGATCGTACGCTTGACGATCTCGAGATCCGGCGAACCGTTGGACGAGCGAGATTGCGAAGGACATCGCATCGAGGGTAAATTCCTTCTCCTAGTGTAGATCTAGGCTTTAGTAAACTCGTACATGAAATTTTGTTTTATAAACTTCACACGGATCCGGTGGCATGGGAGATTCGGGGTTTCCGCAACGCGAAAAAGCGGTTTTTGAGGTCCGAAAATCCCAACAGTGGTATCAGAGCCACGTGCGAAGTCTTGTACGAGTTTAATTTGTATTTTTAAGAAAATTATCAGTTCTTTAACTTTTTGTAATTTTATGGTTTTTATGGGTATTTTTCTCGTAGAAGCGAAGCACAAGTGTTTCGACACTTGTAGGCTTCGACTACCGAGAAGATTTTTCTGAAACGGCAAGGTTTCGTCCTAAAACGTTTTGGGACAGCGGGCTAAGGCGCTGTAGGATTGCTAAGGAACACTCGCGATGGTTATATCGCGGGTAGGGGTACTGCCCCTGGCCCCGCAAGGGGATTCGTTCCGCGATTGCGCCCGAAAACCTGCTAAACGGAACCGCCGAGAATTTTACTCATAAAAATTGTAGTAAAATTACAAAAAATTATAGAAAATACATAATTTAGAATTATGTATTATTTTGTGATAGTCATGGCCCAAAAGACCCAAATTGGATTTGAAAAATTGTGTTGTAATTCATATTACGGCCTGTGCGCCATCATTTGTGTTGTGTGTGCTGTATACTTGATACGCGACCTGTGCGTCGTGCCTCTCTTTTTATTCTTGTTGTAAATTAGTTTAGACTCGAATGTAACTCGAGTTTCAAAATTGTAATGTACAAAATTGGAACGGTGGAAGGTCCACTCGAGACGGAGTTACGAGGAGGGCGCGAGCAACACAAGGTGGTCAAAGGGAGGAGCTTGAGAAGCTGTTGACCCTAGGTTGACCATCCGATCTTCTCATTGGCTTGAGAAGATCGTAGTAGGGGCTATGACTAATCACAAATAGTATAATTAATTGCTTGTGTGTGTGTATTTGATGCATGCTAGTAAAGTAGTTAATTAGCGCCTTAACGATTAGATTAGATCTAAATCGTGTACAAGATGCACCCTATCGATTAGATTAGATCTTAATCGCGTCAACTCTAAAATGCCTACCATGCCGTGATACCTATCACTACCTCGATCACATGTGTTGTTGAATCTGCCAAAGCAGAGCAACACATTATCTTGGTAGGGTACGGAGGGCAATCTTGGTCCCGCCTATCAACGCATGGGTGAGTACAACTCAATTAGATTGAGTAACTAGTTAACTCGGTTGGATCGAGTAAAACTCTAGGCATATTTCCAACGGTTGGAATATAGGACATAATCACATTTATATTAATTCTTGAGCGTATTAGCCAAAGCTAACTCAAGTTTTAATATAACTGCGGATAATGATCCTATAAACAAGAGTTGCATAGAGATGTAATTGGTAAATTGTTATCTATCGATCATACTAAGTCTTGGGCGATTTAACCAAAGCTAACTCAAGGCGTAGTATGATGTGGATCTTGTTTCACTTAAATTATAGAATTCAGTAGGAGCATCATTTAATTAAAGACCTAATTAAATGATTAAAAAGAATGTGATATTTACCATGACGTCAAACACGAATACCTTCTCTTTGCGTTCTGTCCTTGACAAGGATAAGCTCAACGGAGCAAATTTCTTGGACTGGTACAGGAATCTGAGAATAGTTCTCACCCAGGAACGTAAACTGTACGTTCTGGAGCAGCCCATTCCAGAGGCTCCTCCTGCCAATGCCACGCGAGCAGACAAAGATGCTTACAAGAAGCATCAAGATGACGCATTAGATGTATCATGTCTAATGCTCGCGACCATGAACTCTGAGCTTCAGAAGAAACATGAGTTAATGGGTGCTTATGATATGGTTGAACATTTTCGTCAACTATATCAAGGATAAGCACGACACGAGAGATTTGAGATCTCAAGGGCACTATTTCAGTGCAAGATGTCAGATGGGGCTCCCGTAGGTCCATATGTACTCAAAATGATTGGGTACATAGACCGCTTGGCCAAGAGCTGGCCACTGACCTGATCTTGCAATCCTTGCCGGATAGCGATAGTCAATTCGTTCTAAACTACAACATGAATGAAATTGACAAGCCACTACCTGAGCTGCTTAGCATGTTAAGAACTGCTGAGCTGAACCTTAAGAAAGTTAAGCCCCACTCTGTTCTGATGGTTCAGAAACACAAGGGCAAGGGCAAGGGCAAGCCCAAAGGCAAAGGAAAGTCCCAAGCCAAGGGCAAAGGCAAGACACTGAAGCCTAAAGGAGGGGTCGCCAAGGATGCTACCTGTTTCCACTGCGGTCAGACCGGGCACTGGAAGAGGAACTGCAAGGTGTACCTGGAAGATCTTAAGAAGAAGCGAAGTGAGACTTCCACTTCAGGTATATATGTTATAGAAGTCAATCTATCTATTTCTTCATTATGGGTATTAGATACTGGATGTGCTTCTCACATTTGTACTAATGTGCAGGCGCTGAGAAATAGCAGGGCATTGACAAAGGGCGAGGTGGACCTACGAGTAGGCAATGGAGCACGGGTTGCTGCTGTTGCTGTAGGAACTTATCATCTATCTCTGCCCTCTGGGCTTGTATTAGAATTAGATGAATGTTGTTATGTGCCTGCTTTAACTAAGAACATAATTTCAGTTTCTTGTTTGGACAAGAAATGTTTCTCTTTTATAATAAAGGACAAATGTTGTTCTATTTATTTAAAAGATATGTTCTATTGTAGTGCACCTATGATGAACGGATTCTACATTCTAGACCTTGAAATCCCTATCTATAACATAAATACCAAGAGGTTCAAGTCAAATGACTTGAATCAAACCTATCTCTAGCACTGTCGCTTAGGTCATATAAATGACAAGCGCTTATCCCAGCTCCATAAGGATGGTTTGCTGGACTCATTTGATTTTGAATCTTATGAGACATGCGAGTCATGCCTACTAGGCAAGATGACCAAGACTCCCTTTAGTGGACACAGCAAAAGAGTGACTGATTTGCTAGGACTTATACATAGTGATGTATGTGGCCCTTTCAATGTCGTTGCTAGAGGCGGTTATAGGTGTTGGTGCAAGCTGCACCAGAATCAAACCTAAGTTTTGATGTTGTCAAAGGTTCAAGTTAAGTCTTGTTGTGATCTAATAAGTTTACTGAGTGTGCAGAATATTTACTCAACCGGGAAAGACCTAGTTGGAGGCTAGGCAGGCGAAATCTTAGCAGATCGTGGAACCTAGGTGAAAGTCCAAGTAGGTCGAGGGGAGACGAAGCTTGGCAGTGTGATCGAGAGGTCTGAATGACCGAAGATCAAAGGAAAAGTCCTGGGGAGCCGATCAATGCTGAGTGAGAAGTCCAAACTAGATCTGGAGGATCAAAGTTTGGCAGGTAGGTTGAGGTATGCAAACTGGAGGAGCGACAGTGAGGTCGGGTTCCCGGAGGGAACAACCTTAGGTCGCTGATCCAACTGAAGAAACCGGGAAGGTTTTCAAGTTGAGATCAAGAACAGTTCTACTGTTCTTTTATTACTCATGCATTATTATACTGTTATGCTAACATCTGTGTTGCAAGGTGTTTTGTTGTTCTAACACTGTTTTGCAGGTCTAGGCGGATCGGTCGACCGAACCAGAGGACCGGTCGACCGAACCAAGTAAGATCAGCACAGAAGTCAGTCCAGATCAGAACTGAGCTAGAGTCCGGTCAAAGCTTGATCGGTCGACCGAAAAGTAAGATCGGTCGACCGAACCTGTTGACTCAGCAAGCCAGTTCATTAGCACTGAATCAGCAAGCAAAGGAAAGAAGGGCTGATTGGTCGACCGAACAAGAGGATCGGTCGACCGATCCAATCAACATTTAATCAGCATTAAAGGGTGATCTTGGCAGATTTCAGCGAACAAGGAAAAACCTTGTTCGGTCGACTGATAAAAGGATTCGGTCGACTGAACCATTGAAGGCAAATTAAAGCACAATTACGAGCCAGCGTCAGATTGCCAGCTGGAGGTGATCGAAGCTGGTTCAGTCGACCGAACAGGGGATTGGTCGACCGAACCCTCAGTACTCCTATAAAACCAGGCTCGAAGACAGAGGCAAAAACAACTTTTCTGATCAACTCTTGTGCTCGTTTGCAATTTGTCCACACTACAAGTCTTCATCAAATTTACAAGCGACTTCATCCGATTGCCGACCGAGCTACAGCTTAAATTCTGCAATTGTCGGTATAGCTTTATTTTTGTACTGCACTTTAATTCTGTAAGATAGTAGAAGTGTTACTATCTTACATATATGTACTTGTACGATTCACTTCTTTCCGAGAAGTTCGAAAAGAAGGATTATAGTGTTTTACCCATCGGTGAGGTCAAGGACCGCGGGCCTTCGAGTAGGAGTCGAGCTAGGCTCCGAACGAAGTAAACGATTGTGTCTCCTTTCTTATTTTTCGCTGCACGATTCTGACTTAAAAAGAAAAGAATAGTTTTAAAAAAGAAGCGATATTCACCCCCCCTCTATCGCGCTACTCAATCCTATCAATAGGTACTTCATCACATTTGCTGATGACTTCAGTAGATATGGTTATGTGTACTTGATGACACATAAGTATGAATCATTTGAAAAGTTCAAAGAATTCAAGAATGAAGTACAGAACCAGCTTGGCAAGAGTATTAAGATACTTCGATCAGATCGAGGTGGATAATACCTTAGCCATGAGTTTCGTGACTATCTAGTTGAGTGTGGGATTCTATCCCAACTCACTCCTCCTGGAACATCACAGTGGAATGGTGTATCCGAAAGGAGGAACCGTACTCTATTAGATATGGTACGGTATATGATGAGTCACACAGATCTTCCTACATTTCTTTGGGGCTATGCTCTAGACACGGCAGCTTTTATACTCAACCGAGTTCCATCCAAGGCCGTGATAAAGACACCATATAGGATATGGACTGGGAGAGATGCCCAAGTGTCTTTTATGAGGTGATCCTGTCCGAATGCTGAGTCGATGGACACTGGGCACGTGACGCTCTTCTAGATGATGACGTGGATCTCTGACCGGCCGTATGGATCTCCGGCGAACCTGTAAGGCAGTCGAGCCGGGAAGGGGTTCCCGGCGATGACCCTCTAACGCTCAAGTCAGGCAAGAGGAAAATGATGAAGTGACTCCAAAGATGAGAGATCGCGTGATTCCGTACCTCCATCGAAGTCTAAGGGCTCTTATATAGAGCTGTGGGGAGGATTATGCACACCTACCGAGACGTACACGTGTTCTTTACCATACCGTAGTATGGGCTTCACAGAGGAGCATGTCTGACATCATACTGCTACAGTCCGAGCACGTCTCTGATGGGACAGCAGAACCTTCCGTCGCAGGATTCTACGTATGGCCTGGTCGTTGAACATGCCTGTTGTCAGAAGATGTTCCCCCATGTCCCCTTGTCCTTGTCCTTGTCTCTTTTTTCCCCGAGCAGAGAGTCCATCCGCTCGACGGGCATCGGTCCGACCGAACGTGGGTGTCGGTCCGACCGGGAAGATTCCACTCCCTCTCATGCTCAGCTGAGACTGTTCCTTCACAACATTGCTGCTTTACGCCTAGGCCGAGCGGGCTACCCGCTCGGCCCGGTGACCCTATTCACTATGAGCGTCGGAAACCCGACTCCCCATCGGGTTGTCTTTGATTTCGCTCGGACCCGTTCGGTCGGTCGACCCATCCCTTCTCTGATCTGCCGAACCTCATGATGACCCTTTTGACTTTTGACCTCCACGTGGCGTTGACTCCCCCACAGAGGGGGTCCCCCGACCTTACTGCCGGATCACTTGCCTCCCATTCAAGTCTAGTCGAAGGAGGCGATTAGTCCGACTGACTGGACTGCCAGTTACGCCGAGCGGCGTATTCTGGGCAACTATCCTCCGCTCGGCCCCCACGGGGGTAGCTATAACGTCAGTCAACGCCAACATTCCTCGGATCTCTTCGAAATCTGCGCCAATCTTCGACATTAAGGCCGGGCATGCGCTCTGCGCCTCGTGAAGGCGCTCATTAAATGCTCTCCAGTGGTCGAATGCATTTCTGCTCTCGCGTGCCCAGAAGCTTCCTTCGGCGTTTCAGTGCTCTGGCAGCTTCGGTTCGCCTTTTTCCGACGATCTTCATCCTTCTCTGTAAGGTTCTTCTTCTTTTCTACCTTTGGTTCATGTGTTTTCTTTACGTTTCTTTCCCGAGTTTTGGTCCTCTGGGCGCTGTTTCGTCTGTCATCTCCTTCCTTCTATCATCCACCTTTCTTCGCCTTTTGTGATTTCGTCCGTTCGGACAATGGCTAGTTCCTCTCAGCCTCAAGACCCAGCCCTCGGCCCGTGGTATACTACCCTGGAGTCGCGCTTCGATCGGTGCGACGCCAATATTCTGATGGACAACTTTGACATCCCCTCTGACTTTGAAATTATCTTACCCTCCGCGCGGAGCTTTCTGTGTTTTCCGCGACCAGTTCACAGCCGGTCTGCGCTTTCCAATCCATCCTTTCATCGTAGAAGTTTGTAATTTTTTCGGCATTCTGCTCGGAAGCTTAGTCCCTAACACTTTCCGCCTTCTATGCGGCGTCGTCGTCTTGTTCAAAATCCACAACATTCCCCTCCGACCGGAGGTCTTTTATTATTTTTTTACCCTAAACAGTCCGAGCTGGGTACTTACATGTTCCAGGCTCGGCCCGGTTTAGTCTTCTTTAATAATAATAAACTGCCCTCTTCCAATAAACATTGGAAAGAGTATTACTTCTATCTGCGTCTTCCCGAACGGGCCTCCTTCCGAACCCAGTGGCAGGTCGGACCGCCAATCTCCCCTGAGCTAAAAAGGTTCAAGACCCGACCGGAATATCTTCACGTTGCCAACATGCTAGCCAGTCTGAAGCTCAATATCAACAAGTTCTTACCAGAAGGGGTGATGTACATATTTGGCCTGAGTCTGATCCAGACTCCCCTCCCGAGCGGCTTCGGTAAGAATTTTACTTGTGCATTCGCTTTGATTGCTAACTGATTTTCTTCTTTTTCCTTTGCAGCGGACATTGTCATGGAGTCCGTGATGGCCGACATTTTGAAGAGGAAAGCGGCGGCGCTCGAGGCCGCAGCTGCCAAGGAGATGGAGGTGCTTGGCATTGAGCCGGTCGGCTCACACGAAGGGGAGAACGGAACTCACGAGGAGTCGGCCACTCAGGCATCTCCCCAGGATGTGGCGAGAGGCGCCACCCCCAGCAGGGGACCAACTCTCCAAGAGGAAGGCTCCGCTCAGGAGGAAGAGCGCCCTCTACGACAAAAGAGGCGCCAAACGGAGACACCACTTTGTTCAGCCACTTCCGCGGTCCAGCCGCTCGATCCGACCACCGCTGATTCTCGCGGCAAAGCCCCAGCGGTTGAGGCGATTTCGTCCGATCGGACCCCATCCCAGCTGGATGCGTCCGCGCAACACTCGGCCATTTTGTCCCAGTTTTCTGCGCCGGCCTCCGATCCTTCCCCAGCTTCCGCTCAGACGACTCCCGGTCGGCACCGTACCATCAGGGTCTCCCTGCATCTCCCAACAGAAGAGTTGATGCCCGAGTCCGATCGGCCAATCGCGCCCGAGCACATGATGACAATGAAGGGGCCTTTAGCCGAAATGTGGGCCGACGCTCGGGCACGCGTCGCTATGATTCCACTCAGCAATCTGGCCAACAGCCACATGCAGCAAGCCACTGGGGTAAGCGTATTTTCTCAAGTCCTTTACCTTTTGCTAGAGATGGGTGGAGGAGATAGCCGTCTACAACCGTCTGGCCATGGTGGACGAAGAATTAAAGAGGCTGAAGGCTCCGGGCGGCCCGTCCGGCTCCCAAGGCCCCTCATACGCCGAGCTGCAGAAGGAGCTTAAAAAGACCCAGGACCTGTTGGTGGCTGAGCAAAGGAAGATGGCCGATCAGGCCCATACTTTGGCCGAGCTCAATCGACAGGTCAAGACACTCGACTAAAAGATAAGCCTAGCCACCACTCGGAAAAACATGGCTATCGCCGATCTGGAGAATAAGAATGTCGAGGCGCGGGGCCTGGAGCAACGGGTCAAAGAGCTGCTGGAGCAGCTAGATGGCGAGAAGGTGAGCCGCTCGGCCGAGGCGACAAAACATAAGGACGAGCTGAAGAAATTACATGAAGCTCTGGAAGCTTCCCAGGCTACCTTCAAAGAATACCAGGAGGCTGAGCTCGGCTGAGTCGCAGCCCTGAGGCTGAAGCACATCCACTCGATCGAATTTTCGGAAAAAGTGTGCGAGCGGATGTATACCGCCTTTGAGCTTGCCATCACCGCCACGACGGGCTATCTGAAGTCCAAGGGTCAGCTGCCTGACTCCACCAGCATCCCGGCCCAAGACTACGCGGCGCTTCTCAGCACCATCCCCAAGGACGTTTACGATTTTTTGGAATAAAAGTTTTTATGTAATTCGGTCGTTCGGCCAAAAACTATCCTTTTTGTAATTCGGCCGCTCGGTCTTAATTTCTCTAATTTCAATGAAAAACTTATCTTTGTGCAACTTCGTTTTTACTTTGCATGCTTGTGGGTGATTTGTCGGGGCCTATGACACACAACTCGGCCAACTTGGCCTCCCGAGCGGGCGTAGGTGGCATACGACTTGCTACTTTCCCTTGCCGCTTATCTTCAAGCGTCTTTCGTTCCGGCCGGAGGATTTATAGTCGCCAGTTTGACTCTCGATATTTAGCGTCGGAGCTCGACGGTCTTCCGGCCGGAGGGTTTATAGTCACGGGTTCGACTCTCGATATTTAACGTCGGAGCTCGACGGTCTTCCGGCCGGAGGGTTTATAGTCGTCGGTCCGACTCTCGATATTTAACGTCGGAGCTCGACGGTCTTCCGACCGGAGGGTTTATAGTCGCCGGTCCGACTCTCGATATTTAACGTCGGAGCTCGACGGTCTTCCGACCGGAGGGTTTATAGTCGTCGGTCCCACTCTCGATATTTAACGTTGGAGCTTGACGGTCTTCCGCCCGAAGGGTTTATAGTCGCCGGTCCGACTTTCGATATTTAACGTCGGAGCTCGACGGTCTTCCGACCGGAGGGTTTATAGTCGCCGGTTCGACTCTCGATATTTAACGTCGGAGCTCGACGGTTTTCCGACCGGAGGGTTTATAGTCGCCGGTTCGACTCTCGATTTTTAACGTCGGAGCTCGACGGTCTTCCGGCCGGAGGGTTTATAGTCGCCGGTTCGACTCTCGATATTTAACGTCGGAGCTCGACGGTCTTCCGGCCAGAGGGTTTATAGTCGCCGGTTAGACTCTAGATATTTAACGTCGGAGCTCGACGGTCTTCCGGCCGGAGGGTTTATAGTCGCCGGTTCGACTCTCGATATTTAACGTCGGAGCTCGACGGTCTTCCGACCGGAGGGTTTATAGTCGCCGGTTCGACTCTCGATATTTAACGTCGGAGCTCGACGGTCTTCCGACCGGAGGGTTTATAGTCGCCGGTTCGACTCTCGATATTTAACGTCGGAGCTCGACGGTCTTCCGGTTCGGCTGACAATGCCCTATACTTTGCGCTAATTTTCCGATTTTTTACTCCTGCATTTCAAGTATATAGCCGAACGGAAAGTATAAAAAATACATTACATTGGCGCACCTTTCACCCCGCCCGGTAAGGCTGGAGGTGGTTCGCGCTCCATGGTCGATCCAGCTGCCGTCCGTCTTCATCCTCCAGATAGTAGGCACCCGAGCGGAGCTTTTCGATGACTTTGAAGGGGCCCGTCCAAGGAGCCTCCAGCTTGCCAACGTCCCCGACCGGCTTTACTTTCTTCCGCACTAGGTCGCCGACCTGGAATGCTCTAGGGATCACGCGCCGGTTGTAGTTCTGCTTCATTCTCTGCCAGTACGCCATTAGTCGGACGGACGCCTTGGCTCGCTCTTCGGCGATCAAGTCCAACTCCATCTCCCTCCGCTCGGCATTGCTATCATCATAGTTCTGGATCCGGACGGACTCTACGCCGACTTCAACTGGGATAACTGCTTCATCGCCGTACACTAAATGGAATGGCGTGACGCCCGTTCCCTCCTTTGGGGTCGTGCGGATAGCCCATAGGACGCCCGACAGCTCGTCCACCCAGCTTCCTCCCATATGGTCGAGCCGAGCCCGAAGAATGCGAAGAATCTCCCGGTTGGCTACTTCGGCTTGACCATTGCTCTGGGGATACGCCACGGAAGTAAAGTGTTGTTCGATGCCATAACTTTTGCACCATTCTTCGAGCTGCTTCTCGACGAACTGTCGCCCGTTATCGGATATGAGCCGGCGAGGAATACCGAACTGACAGATTATATGTTGTCAGATAAACCTTTTGACCATCTGCTCGGTGATCTTGGCCAGTGGCTCGGCCTCCACCCATTTGGAAAAATAGTCGACCGCCACTAGTAGAAACTTCCGCTGACCGGTGGCCATAGTGAACGGACCTACGATATCCATTCCTCACTGATCGAATGGACAGGACACAGTAGATGCTTTCATCTCCTCCACCGGTCGGTGGGAGACGTTGTGGTACTTCTGGCAGGAGAGGCACGTCGCGACGGTCCGAGCGGTGTCTGCTTGCAGGGTTGGCCAGAAGTATCCGGCCAGCAGGATCTTCCTAGCCAACGATCGCCCGGATGTCCTCTGCACGATCCTTGGTGTACTTCCTGAAGGATGTACTCCGCGTCCTCCGAGCTCACACACTTCAAAAGTGGGCGGGAGAAAGCCTTCTTGTAGAGTTGGTCTCCAACGAGTGTAAACCGACCGGCTCTCCTCCTCAATAGCTGGGCTTCCTCCCGATCGGACGGTATCGCACTCGAGCGCAGAAACTCAGTGATGGCTGTCCTCCAATCACTCGGGAATGCGAGGCCCTCCATCCGATCAATGTGTGCCACCAAGGATACTTGCTTAATTGGTTGTTGGACGACGATCGGTGATATTGAACTTGCGAGCTTGGCTAACTCATCTGCCGCCTGGTTCTCTGCTCGGGGTATCTTATGGATAATGACTTCTCTGAAGTGGGTCTTGAGCTTTTTGAAGGCCTCAGCGTAGAGCTTGAGCCGAGCGTTGTTAATCTCAAGTGTTACCCGACCGACCCCTACATGTCGGGCTGCCTGCAAGCCGGCTATGAGGGTCTCATACTCCGCTTCATTATTGGTGACTTTGTAGTCCAGCCGAATGGCTAGGTGCATCCGTTCTTCTTGGGGATAAAGTAATAGCACACCAATCCCGCTCCCGAGCCGAGTAGATGATCCATCCACAAATATTTTCCACATAGCTTCGGGCTCGGGATTTTGCACTTCGGTAACAAAATCTGCTAAGGACTACGCCTTTATCGCCGACCGGGGTTGATACTGAATGTCAAATTCACTTAACTCTGTTGTCCATTTGATGAGCCGTCCGGACGCTTCTGGGTTCAGCAGCACTCTTCCCAATGGGCTATTTGTCCGGACGATGATGGTATGTGCTAGGAAATAAGGATGAAGTCTCCGAGCGGCGAGGACCAAAGCAAAAGCCAACTTCTCGAGCCCAATGTAGCGAGATTAAGCATCTTTTAGAATATGGCTCAAGAAGTACACGGGTTGTTCTTCACCGCTCGTCCTCACTAATGCCGAGCCTACTGCCCGCTCGGTTGAAGATAAATAAATACAGAGCGGCTCACCTACAGCTGGCTTGGCTAGCACGGGCAAGGTGTTCAAGTATGTCTTCAGCTCCTCAAACGCCCGATCGCATTCTTCGTCCTAATGAAACTTAGTAGCTTTGCGTAGGATCTTGGAAAAAGGGAGACTCCGGTCGACAGTCTTAGAGATGAATCTTGACAATGCAGTTATCCGACCGGTCAGGCGTTGTACCTCCCTCAGATTTCTTGGGGGCGGCATATCTTGCAACGCTTTTACCTTGCTGGGATTTGCCTCTATGCCCCGCTCGGTCACTATATAGCCCAAGAAACGCCCGCCTTTTGCTCTGAACAAACATTTCTGAGGGTTCAGCTTGACTCCATACTTTCTCAGCGTTCGGAAGGTCTCCTCCATGTCCGTAAAAAAATCAGCCGCTCGGACGGACTTGATGAGAATATCATCCACATACACTTCTAAATTACGTCCGATCTGTTCCTTGAATACTTTGTTCATCAAGCGCTGGTAGGTTGCTCCCGCGTTCTTTAGTCCAAACGACATTACATTATAACAGTAAGTGTCGTCGGCTGTGACGAAGCTGACCTTCTCCTGATCTTCTCGAGCGAGCGACACCTGATGGTAGCCCTGATAGGCGTCTAGCATGCATATCAGTTCGCACCCGGCTGTGGAGTCCACCAGTTGATCAATCAGGGGCAGAGGGTAGAAATCCTTTGGGCATGCTTTGTTGAGATCCCGGAAATCGATGCAAACCCTCCACTTGTTGCCCGGCTTGGAGACTAGCACTACATTTGCGAGCCAACTCGGGAACTGGACCTCCCTTATATGGCCGGCCTCCAAGAGCTTCTCGACCTCCGCTCGGATGATGGTGTTTTGTTCGGCGCTGAAGTCCCTCTTCCTTTGCTTTACCGGCCGAGTGTCCGGTCGGACATGAAGCTCATGCCAAACGAAAACGTCGCAATTTCTCTGGAGACATTTGATCACCTCCTTTTTCTGGCTTGCCTCCAGATCGGCCGCGATGAATGTGGTGGCTTCCGATCGGGTCGGGTGGATCTGCACCTCCTCCTTTTCTTCATAAACCAAAGAGGGTGGTTTTTCTGTTATGGCGTTTACCTCGATCCGTGGCGTCTTCCGCGCAGAATTAGCTTCGGCTCGGACCATTTCGACGAAGCATCGCCGAGCCGCCAGCTGGTCTCCTCGCACTTCTCCAACTTTATCTTCAACCGGGAACTTAATTTTCTGGTAGAAGGTGGAGACGGCCGCTCGTAACTCACTGAGCGCTGGTCACCCCAGGATAACATTGTACGTTGAGGGAGAATCGACCACCACGAAGTTGGCAGCCCGTGTCCTTCTAAGTGGCTCTTCTCCCAACGAAATAGCCAGTCGGACCTGTCCAACCGGTAGAACTTCATTGCCCGTAAACCCGTAGAGGGGGTTGTTATGGGCAGCAACTCAGCTCGATCGATTTGCAGTTGGTCGAAAGCCTTTTTGAATATGATGTTGACTGAACTGCCTGTATCAATGAAAATGCGGTGAATAGTATAGTTAGCTATTACCGCTTTGATGATGAGTGTGTCGTCATGTGGCACTTCGACTCCCTCAAGGTCCCTGGGCCCGAAGCTGATTTCGGGTCCGCTTGCCCGTTCTTGACTGCAGCCGACCGCATGGATCTGGAGCTGCCTGACACTCACCTTCCTTGCTCTGTTGGAGTCACCTCCGGTCGGCCCGCCAGCGATGATGTTGATTTCGCCGCGGGACGTATTGCTCCTATTTTCTTCCTCCCGTGCGGACGGTCTAGGCCGCTCCTTAGATACCCGGGGATTGTCCTCGTGCCTTTGAGGATGATACCGCTCGGGAGAATTTCTGGATGTACGCCGACCGGCTTCATGGTGCTGCTGTCGCCTGTCGGATGATGGCGATCGACGACGGCCACTCCAGGGAACGGGGTGGGTGATCAGAGGAAGGCTTCGACAATCTCGTGTGTTATGCGTGTCGGTTTGGTGGAACGAGCAAAACATGGGGGGTCCATACCTTCTTTTTTGGTTTGGGCCGCTCGGCAGATACCTCTTGGATGGCATGAGACCTTGCATGTTGATGAGGGCGGACTGATTCGGTTCGCGGTCCTCTCGGCGGCTGGTGGGCAGTGAGCGGCTTCCGCTCGGCAGGAGCTGGCCGCTCAATTGGAGCTTCTTTTCTGCGGGCCGCCTGTGCTTCCTCTACATTAATGTACTCGTTGGCCTGGTGTAACATATGATCGTAGTCCTGGGGCGGCTTTCGAATAAGCGAACGGAAGAAGTCACCGTCCACGAGGCCTTGTGTAAACGCATTCATCATTGTTTCTGAGGTGCCCGTTGGGATATCCATGGCCACCCGATTGAATCTTTGGATGTAAGTTCGGAGCGACTCCCTGGGCTCTTGCTTGATGGCAAATAGGCTGACACTGGTCTTCTGGTAACGCCGAATGCTCGCAAAGTGATGAAGAAATACGATACGGAACTCTTTAAAGCTGGTGATGGATCCGTCCGGCAGTCTCCGAAACCACCGTTGCGCCTATCCCGAGAGGGTGGTAAGGAACACCCGGCACTTTACTCCATCTGTGTATTGATGTAGGGTAGCTGTGTTGTCGAACTTACCCAGATGGTCGTCCGGGTTGGTGGTTCCGTTGTATTCCCCGATCGCCGGAGCCACATAATGCTTTGGTAGAGGATCCCGCGGATGGCCTCTGAAAATTACTGGTTGATCCGCTCGGGGGAGGCGTCCGTTCGGGGAGCCTTGCCTTTTCTGTAGTCTCGCCTGGGCGCCTCGTCCAATGAAGATCCTCAATCGAGGTTAGCGGGTGCGACTTCAGGAGGCGTACGGAATAGGGCCCGATGAAATGGAACCGTGGCAGGCGGTGCTTCCGCTATGCCTCCTGACGCTGACGTCGCTTGTTGCTCCAGCTGCTCGGCTTGCGCCTTCTATTTCTGTTGCTCCACGAGCTTAGCTGCTCTTGCCTCGATTAGAGCGTTGAGCTCCCCCTGGGAGAGCATCACGGTGTGCGGTAGTCCAACTTCGTCCATCTCTTCCGCTCGGATGCAGGTGCGTTCCCACAGACGGCGCCAATTTGATCTTGTGCGAACGCTGAGTCGATGGACACTGGGCACGTGGCGCTCTTCCAGATGATGACGTGGATCTCTGACCGACCATATGGATCTCCGGTGAACCTGCAAGGCAGTCGAGCCGGGAAGGGGTTCCCGGCGACGACCCTCCGACGCTCAAGTCAGGCAAGAGGAAAATGATGAAATGACTCCAAAGATGAGAGATCGCGTGATTCCGTACCTCCGTCGAAGTCTAAGGGCTCTTATATAGAGCTGTGGGGAGGCTTATGCACACCTACCGAGACGTACACGTGTCCTTTACCATACCGTAGTATGAGCTTCACAGAGGAGCATGCCTGACACCATACTGCTACAGTTCGAGCACGTCTCTGATGGGACAGCAGAACCTTTCGTCGTAGGATTCTGCGTATGGCCTAGTCGTTGAACATGCCTGTTGTCAGAAGATATTCCCCCATGTCCCCTTGTCCTTGTCTCTTTTTTCCCCGAGCCAAGCGTCCATCCGCTCGGCGGGCATCGGTCCGACCGGACGTGGGTGTCGATCCGACCAGGAAGATTCCACTCCCTCGCGTGCTCAGCTGAGACTGTTCCTTCACAGCATTGCTGCTTTACGCCTAGGCCGAGCGGACTACCCGCTCGGCCCGGCGACCCTGTTCACTATGAGCGTCGAAAACCCGACTCCCCATCGGGTTGTCTTTGATTCCGCTCGGACCCGTTCGGCCGGTCGACCCACCCCTTCTCCGATCGGCCGGACCTCATGATGACCCTTTTGACTTTTGACCTCCACGTGGCGTTGACTCCCCCACAGAGGGGGTCCCCCGACCTTACTGCCGGATCATGAGGATTTGGGGTTGTGAGGCTTACGTTCGACGTCAAGTCTCAGACAAATTAGGACCCAAATCCGACAAGTGCTACTTTATTGGATATCCCAAAGAAACTAAGGGATATTACTTCTACATTCCCAGTCAGCACAAGGTAGTTGTGGCAAAGACTGAGGTCTTTCTAGAAAGGGACTTTGTTTCTAGAAAGACTAGTGGGAGTACGTTCGATCTTGAAGAAGTTCAAGATGCGAACAATAGCACTGAAGCCTCGATGGAAGTTGAACTGGAACCACAAAGTGTTGTGGATAATGTTGTTTTATAAGGAGTTGAGGAACAACAGCCAGTTCAAGTAGACATACCTCTTCGCAGGTCTGATAGGGTACGTCGTCAGCCTGAGAGATATTCATTTCTCTTGTCTGACCATGATGACGTTGTGCTCATAGAAGATGAGTCCACCTCCTATCAAGAAGCTGTGATGAGACCAGATTCCGAGAAATGACTAGAAGTCATGAGATCCGAGATGAAATCCATGTACACTAACCAAGTATGGACTTTGGTTGATCCACCTGAGGGTGTAAAACCCATTGGGTGTAAGTGGGTCTTTAAGAGAAAGACTGACATGGATGGACTTATCTATAAGGGTCGCTTGGTAGCTAAAGGTTTCAAGCAAATTCATGCTATTGACTATGATGAAACCTTTTCTTCAGTAGCGATGTTTAAGTCCATTCGGATCATGCTTGCTATTGCAGCATACCATGACTATGAGATATGGCAGATGGATGTCAAAATCGCGTTTCTGAATGGAAACCTGCTCGAGGATGTGTACATGACACAACCTGAGGGTTTTGAAGATCCACAGCATACTGGCAGAGTATGCAAGCTGCATAGGTCTATTTATGGACTAAAGCAAGCTTCTCGGAGCTGGAATCTTCGATTCGATGATGCAATCAAATAGTTTGGTTTCATCAAGAATGAAGATGAACCTTGTGTCTACAAGAAGGTTGTAGGGGACATAGTTGTCTTCCTCATATTGTATGTGGATGACATACTACTCATTGGGAAAGACATCCCTTTGCTACAGTCTGTTAAGACTTGGATAGGGAATTGTTTCTCAATGAAGGACTTAGGTGAAGCAGCCTGCATTCTAGGCATAAAGATCTATAGAGATAGATCTAAGAGATTGCTTGGCCTAAGTCAGAGTGCATATGTTGACAAGGTATTACTACGGTTTGCTTTGTAGAATTCCAAGAAAGGATTTCTGCCGATGTCACATGGTGTGAGACTTTCGAAAACTCAAAGTCCCTTTTCTAGAGAGGAGAGAGACCGCATGGATAAGATCCCTTATGTTTCAGCCATAGGATCTATCATGTACGTCATGCTATGTACTCGTCCTGATGTCTCGTATGCTTTGAGCATGACGAGCACATACCAATCAGATCCAGGTGAGTGTGAATAGTAGTCAAGAATATTCTTAAGTACTTAAGAAGGACTAAAGAATATTTCTTGATATATAGAGGCGATGACGAGCTAGCTGTAAAGGGTTCCAGACCGACCAGGATGATTATCGATCGCAGTCAGGGTTCGTGTTTTGCATAAATGGTGGTGCTGTGAGCTGGAAGAGTTCGAAGCAGGACATAGTAGTTGATTCTACAACAGAGGTCGAGTATATTGCTGCATCATAAGCAGCAAAGGAGGCAGTTTGGATCCGCAAGTTCATCACTGAACTTGGGGTGGTTCCTAGCATTGCTGACCCTATTGAGCTCTATTGTGACAACAATGGAGCTATAACACAGGCGAAGGAACCTCGCTCACACCAACAGACCAAACACATACTACGACGCTTCCATCTCATTCGAGAGATTATCGACAAAGGAGATGTGAAGATTTGCAGAGTACCTACAGAGGCTAACATCGTAGATCCCTTGACCAAGGCTTTGGCACAGAGAAAGCATGATGGTCACACTAGGTCATTGGGGCTTAGAGCCCACACTGATTGACACTAGTGCTAGTGGGAGATTGTTAGTGAGAGCCCTAAAGCCAATCATTTGATGATTGTTGTATGGACTCATTGTATCATATTCTTATATATAAATAAAGACATTTTTTTTTGTTATTATATTTACTTGTATTGGTGCCAAATAACTAAGTATAATAGCGCCCTTGAGTAGAGGGTTCTTACCTATATCAATCGGTTAGTTGAACCGATAGTGAGATGATATAGGGAACACTACTCTTAATCATTCCTAGTCGAGTATTAACATTCAGGGACAATGTTAATGCGACGAGACTAGCATGTAGGTCAACTCGATGACTTGATCTCACAAGTCATGGATATAGAGATATCAAGTTGACACATGGGTATGCATTGGAGAATGTATACTGAATGACCCGCCATGAGAAAGTATCATGGATCATTATATGAGTGTCATATACTTTCTCATGTGGCTATTAGTATGACTACTAGTCCTTGGACCTGAAGTCACCATGGATCCCTACATAAGGAGTTACGTACTTTGGCTTCATCAAACGTCACTCGTAACTGGGTGGACTATAAAGGCGATTACTGGGTATGTAACGAATTATGCAGAGGGATGTGAGTGACGTAGATGGGATCTATCCCTCCTATATGACGGGAGTGACATCGATATTCTTGATAGAGTGAGACCACGAAGTGCATGGTCATGCTCAAATGAGTCAATATGAGATATTGAGCTCATTTGATTGAGTGAGTCTACTTAGAGTTCAAGATTTAGATTGATTAGAGGATGACACGGTTTATGTCTCACATTGATCAATCTAGATATCAAGGATAGAAGGACACTTGTCATATATTGTGAGGAGTCACAATTAGTAGTCACAAGGTGATGTTGGATCTCAACATTCTTATAACTTGGGTAGTAATGATGTGTTGCTAGATACCGCTCATTTCTTATGCTTCTAAATGAGTTTAGAAGCATTGTCAACGTTACAAGAACCTATAGGGTCACACACAAAGGACAATTAGATGGAGATTATGTTCATATGATGAACCAAGAGGATTAGATTCATGTGATGAATCAAATTGGATTAAGAGTAATCCTAATTGAACTAATTGAGTTGGACTCAATTTGATTCATGTGTTCAATGAGTCTAATTTGAGTTGGACACTTTTCCTTATGATTTGATTGTTCTTTTTGGTTGACCTAAAGTTATTTAAGGAAATTAAATATTAGCTTTCCTTAAAAGGCTTTGTCTATGCGGTGGTGGTTGTTCTCATATTCAAGAAGGCCATGTGCCTCGCCATGCAGTCCTAGAAGTCAATTTTAGAAATTAATATTTAATGGAATTAATAACCTAGGTGATTTGGATCGAACATGTTAAGTTTCGCAGGAGATCCAAGTCTAAACCCAAAAGAACAGATAAATTAAACTTAGGATCAAACGTGTTAAGTTCCGCAGGCGATCCGAGTTTAATTTAAAAGAACACATGGTAGCTAGGAAAAGGTTCAGCCCTTTGTACAAAATTTTTGTACAGCGGAACCATTAGGTTTTCCGAGTAGCAACCAACAATTGGTATCAGAGCTAGGGTTTTGCCTCTGTGTATTTGGTATTAGTTTAATTATGCACATGTCATACATAATTTAGGCAGGTTAATAGTAGGATGTGCTAACTTTGTGGATGCAGAATCCAAATATTATGGCTTATAGTTATTATGTGTGTGATTGGATCCTTGGACATGTCAAGGGCATTTTATTGTATGTGTATGATTGTATTATAAAATACAGCACGAGCTGTATTTAGTTTTATTTGGATTTTATTTTTTGATCTAGTTACATGTACATTCCTTTTATGGAATATAGGATCGATGGATGTAAATTTTATTTTATGTTCGATCTAGTTTACATGTACATTCTTTCGAGGAATATAGGATCGAAAAAATGTAAAAGTCTATTTATGTTACGGATCGAATTTTGCAAGGCGTGGAACCTTTTGAGGACCAGACGCGCAGCGGAACAAGGAGCAAGATGGATGCGACAACTAAACCCGGTGGCGGTGGCCAAAGATGGCAGCAACTAGGGTTGGCTACACACGGAGGACAACAATAGATAAAAGCCATAATAGTTGAAAATTAGTTTTTCTATTTATTGCTTTTATACTGTGCTGTGTGTGCATGTTAGTATACATGTTTAGTAGGCTAGCATAGTCAAAATTCCTCACTTTAAATAACTAAGTGAGAGAGGAATTTTAAATAAATTCCACGGTTTCCATTGCTGGTTTGTAAGTGATGTAAACAAACTTGCGCGTTAGCTCTGAGTGTCTTCCTCCATATCGGATGAGTTTGTTTGTGGATCACTAGAACAAACTTCCATTTTGGATGACTATAGGAAGTTAATTAAGAGCGTGTGATCTTCCCCATCGGAAGGGGCACAATCTTATTAATGGACTTAGTGTCAAGTAATGGTATACACTTAGGCACGTCTAATAGTATCCTCCCCATCGGAGTCACTGCTATTATTCGTGTTACCAAAGGAAACCAACTATTAATTTTATTTGTCAAAAAGTAAGGTTGACAAGATAATAAAATTAATGGGTTAAACCCTTCTTTTACAAATGTTGAATTTGTATACGTCCACACTATCGTGGCATATAAAATTCACGGTGTTTTAAGATGTTGGTTAATTTAAAATAATATTGTTTGAGGAATCAATATTATTCTAAATTTAGAGTTCTGACCAAAAGTTATTTGTGATTCTTAGGATGACTTTCAACCCACTGGCCATCATACTAAAAGAGAACAGATTTACTTGTCCTAACTACATAGATTGGAAAAGGAATTTAGACATTGTTCTAACTGCTGAAAGCTATAAGTTTGTACTTACTGAGCCTTGCCCTGATACACCCAATGGTGAATCTACCCAAGAGGAGATTGAGTATCATAGGAAATGGGTAAAAGCAGATGAGATGGCGCGGTGTTACATTTTGACTTCAATGTCAAATGTATTGCAACATCAGCATCAAGATTTACCAACAGCCTATGATATTATGAACAATCTCAAGGAACTCTTTGGTCACCAGGATTGGGCCTCTAGGCAAGAAGCCATGAGAAAGATAATAACGGCCACCATGCAAGAGGGTACTCCTGTGAGGGATCATATCCTAAAGATGATGGCTTATCTAAATGAAATACAAATCCTTGGAGGAGAAATTTATGGGGAAACCCAGATCGATATGATCCTCCAAACGCTACCTAGAAGTTTTGAGCAATTCCGCCTGAATTACAATATGAATAAAAGGGTATATTCATTGGCGGAACTTCAGGCAGCAGAAGGTTTGTTTCGTCACAATTCTCAGATTCACTATGCTGAAAATGGTTCTACTTCTAAATTGAAAGGAAAGAAGAAGAAGAAACAAGTTAGCTAAGCAAAGAAGGTGAATAAATCTCAGAGTACAGGACCTAGAGCTGGAGTGAAGAAGCCGAAGGGCAAATGCTTCATCTACAAGCAGTCAGGACATTGGAAGGCGGACTGTCCTCGTAGGAATCAAAACAACAAAGGTATATCTCATGCTCTGGTTGTTGAAACATGTTTAGCAGTGTTATCTATCAGCACCTGGTGTGTAGATACGGGAGCCACTGATCATGTCTGTAATTCTTTGCAAAGGTTACAGGAAACCCGACGACTATATGAAGGGGAGATAACCGTCTACATGGGCAATGCTACTAAGATGGCGGCTGTTGCAGTGGAAGACATCTACTCATCTTTTGATAGAAATAGAAAATTGGTTTTAAGAAATTATCTTTATGTACCCAGTTTTAGAAAGAATTTAATTTCAGTTTCTAAACTATTTTTGGATGGATATTCTGTTTCTTTTAATAACAATGTAGTTATAAAGAGAAATAAAGTGATTATCTGTTCTGGTGCATTAGTTGACAATTTATATACTTTAAATCCAATTTCTCCCACAAAATAAAATATGAAAATTTATAACACATCTTCTAACACTAATAAGAGAAAACAACTTTCGGAAATAAACCAAGCATATCTTTGGCATCTAAGGCTTGGTCATATTAACTTAAGTAGGATTCAAAGGCTTATAGCCGATGGACTATTGGGTTCATAAGAGTTGGAAAATTTTCCAACTTGTGAATCTTGCTTGGAAGGAAAAATGACCAAGAGGTCTTTTAAGGCCAAGGGGTATAGAGCTAAAGAAGTATTAAATTGGTTCATTCTGATTTGTGTGGTCCTATGTCTATCCAGGCGAGAGGCGGTTTTGAATATTTTGTCTCTTTTATAGACGATTATTCAAGATACGGATACATTTACCTAATGCGCCACAAGTCCGAGGGCTTTGATAAGTTCAAAGAGTACAAGGTTGATGTAGAGAAACGACTAGGTAAAAGTATCAAGACACTACGGTCTGATCGTGGTGGCGAATACCTCTTAGGAGAGTTTAGGAATTATTTATCAGAAGTCGGGATTCAATCCCAATTGTCCGCACCTGGTACACCCCAACAGAATGGTGTGGCAGAACGAAGGAATATGACTCTTATGGAGATGGTTAGATCGATGATGATTTATTCAGAATTACCAAATTCGTTTTGGGGATACGCTTTGGAAACGGCTTCGCACATTCTGAACTTAGTACCTTCTAAATCAGTATCTTCTACTCCCACAGAATTGTGGAATGAGCGAAAATCCAGTCTAAGACATATTCGAATTTGGGGTAATCCAACACATATGCTGAAACCAGATACTGATAAATTAGAATCTCGTACAGAAGTTCGCGTGTTTGTGGGTTATCCCAGAGGAACGAAAGGTGGTTTATTTTATAGTCCTAAAGACTAAAAGGTCATTGTTAGCACCAATGCCCAGTTTTTAGAAGAAGACTATATAATGGATCACAAGCCCAGTAGTAAGGTTGATCTAGAAGAACTTAGAGAGGGCACGTCTACTTTAGTACCAACAGTACAAAGATGAAGTACCACAAGAGATTGTAACACGTGTCACACATGATACACAACCACAGACGGTGCCTCGTCGTAGTGGGAGAGTTGTGAGGGAACCTGAGAGATTCATGTTTTTGGGAGAGTCTTCGGACTTGATCCCGGGTAAATATGAACCTGATCCCCGAACATATGATGAAGCACTCCAAGATATAGATGCAGTATCTTGGCAAAAGACAATGAATTCTTAAATAGAGTCTATGTACTCTAATAAGGTCAGGGAGCTTGTAGAACCACCTGATGGTGTAAAAGCCGTTGGATGCAAGTGGATCTACAAAAGGAAAAGAGGGACAGACGGGAAGGTAGAAACCTTCAAAGCTAGGCTTGTTGCGAAAGGGTACACTCAGAAAGAGGGAATCGATTATGAGGAGACCTTTTCACCGGTAGCCATGCTTAAGTCTATCCGAATACTCTTATCCATTGCTGCTCATATGGATTATGAGATTTGGCAAATGGATGTCAAGACAGCTTTCCTTAATGGAAGTCTTGAAGAGAACATCCATATGAAGCAACCAGAAGGGTTCATTGAAAAAGGCAAAGAGCATCTAGTGTGCAAGCTCAATCGATCCATTTATGGACTGAAGTAAGCTTCAAGGTCTTGGAACATCCGGTTTAATGAAGTAATCCAGTCATATGGATTTATTCAATGTCCGGATGAGTCTTGTATATACAAGAAGTGTAACGGAAACGTGGTGATATTTCTTGTACTATACGTAGATGATATTTTGTTAATTGGAAACAATGTCAAGGTATTATCGGACGTAAGGGTATGGTTGTCCAAACAATTTGATATGAAGGGCTTAGGAGATTGTGCACACATTCTTGGGATCAAAGTTATAAGGGATCGCAAGAAAAGAATGTTGTGTCTATCCCAAGCTTCATATATAGATACAATCTTTGCTCGTTTTAGCATGCAGAATTCCAAGAAAGGTTTTTACCTTTTAGGCATGGAGTAGCTCTATCTAAAGAGATGTCTCCGAAGACATCAAAGGAGATAGAGGACATGAAAACAGTTCCTTATGCTTCGACTGTAGGAAGCCTTATGTATGCAATGTTGTGTACGAGACCTGATATCTATTTTACCGTGAGCATGGTTAGCAAATATCAGAGTAACCCTGGACAAGGACATTAGACTGCGGTAAAGCATATATTAAAATATCTGAGAATGACTAGAGATTATATGCTAGTTTACCAAGCAGACGATTTGCTCCCTGTGGGATACACGGATTCAGATTTCCAATCAGATAGGGACAACAGTAAGTCTACATCAGGCTATGTGTTTACTTTAGGAGGTGGAGTCATTGCATGGAGGAGTGTTAAACAGAAATGCGTTTCGGACTCAACCATTGAAGCTGAGTATGTAGCAGCCTCTGAGGCAGCTAAAGAAGCAGTATGGCTCAGGAACTTTCTAATGGACTTAAATGTGATTCCTGGTTTGCCCAAAATCATCACAATTTATTGTGATAATAGCGGTGCAGTTGCAAACTCGAAGGAACCACGAGCTCATAAGGTAAGTAAACATATAGAGCGCAAGTACCACCTGATACGAGATATCATGAAGCGAGGAGAAGTTGTCATCGCCAAGATTGCATCAGCAGATAACCTGACAGATCCTTTCACTAAGGCCCTTCCAGCAAAAGCTTTCAATCGGCATGTGGAGGGGATGAGAATCAGATGTATGGCAGCAAATATGGCAGCTTAATAATTAGTATAAGTGGGAGATTGTTAGAGTGTATACTGAAAGCCTAAACTTTTGTAAACATTTATTTTGAATAAAGAATCATATTTGGTCAAATTATCTACATTTGTTTGTAGTTGTTCAATTAATTTATATTGTACATAACATAGTATGTGGTGTCACATACAGAAGGTAATGTTATCAGTACCTTATAAATTATAAACAGTAGCTCACGACCAAAATGGAAAGGAACAAACCATTGGAAGATCGTAAGACTAGCATGTAGGTCAACTCGATAACTTGATCTCACAAGTCATGGATATAGAGATATCAAGTTGACACATGGATATGCATTGGAGAATGTATATTGAATGACCCGCCATGAGAAAGTATCATGGATCGTTATATGAGTGTCATATACTTTCTCATGTGGCTATTAGTATGACTATTAGTCCTTAGACCAGAAGTCACCATGGTTCCCTACATAAGGAGTTATGTACTTTGGTTTCGTCAAACGTCACCCATAACTGGGTGGACTATAAAGGCGATTACTAGGTATGTAACAAATTATGCGGAGGGATGTGAGTGATGTAGATGGGATCTATCCCTCCTATATGACGGGAGTGACATCGATATTCTTGATAGAGTGAGACCACGAAGTGCATGACCATGCCCAAATGAGTCAATATGATATATTAAGCTCATTTGATTGAGTGAGTCTACTTGGAGTTCAAGATTTAGATTGATTAGAGGATGACACGGTCTATGCCTCAGATTGATCAATCTAGATGTCTAGGATAGAACGACAATATCATATATTGTGAAGAGTCACAATTAGTAGTCACAAGGTGATGTTAGATCTCAACATTCTTGTAACTTGGGTAGTAATGATGTGTTGCTAGATACCGCTAATTACTTATGCTTTTAAATGAGTTTAGAAGCATTGCCAACGTTATAAGTGTTGGTGCGGGTAGCACTAACGGTCTAACCCAGGTTTTGATGAATGACAAATAGGTTAAGTTAGTTTTGTTGTTATCTGACACTTTGATCAAGTGTGCAGGAGAAGTCCAGACAGGTCGACGGGCTGACCGGATGTCTGGCACGAAGTCCAGCTAGGTCGACGGGCTGACCGGATAGTTGGCGAGAAGTCCAAGCGGGTCGACGGGCTGACCGGACGCTTGGCGAGAAGTCCAAGCGGGTCGACGGGCTGACCGGACGCTTGGCAAGAAGTCCAGACGGGTCGACGGGCTGACCGGACGTCTGGCAGGTAAGTGAGGTAAGTCACTGGAGGGGAGTGACTGCGAGGACGCGTTCCCGGGAAGGGAACATTAGGCGTCGATCCGGCTTAGATCCATTTCGGATATCTAAGTCGAGATCGTGACTAGATTCCGGTCTCGGAAAGACGGAATCTAAGTCATACTCTTGTTGTTAATTTTTATTACTTAGCGTATCTATAAAAATGTGCTTACAATCTGTGCTGCAGGGTTTTTATTTGCCTCGGACTAACACTGTTTTGCAGGTAGGAAACAGTGAGGGTCCGGGCGCCTGGAAGGTATCCAGGCGCCCGGAGGCAAGTTTTATCCCCAGGACGACGTTGACACTTGGAGCATGCTGGTTGGGAGTGTTACGTCACATTCCAGGCGCCCGGAAGGGATCCAGGCGCCCGGAGCAGCATATAAAAGAAGCCCCAGGCAGGAGCTTCAACATATCTGTGTTCTGAGAACTCTGAGTTCAATCACTCTGCTACTCTGCGCTCCAACGACGTTCACAAAGCTCCGACGACTCACTCCGGTTTTCTTTTAATTCATTATTTGTCGGTATAGCTTTGTTTTTCTTTCATTAGCAATATTTGTACGTAAATTGTAATTATCCGAATTGCTAGTGAATTGCCCAACGAAAGTACTCAAGGAGTACAGGCCTTCGAGTAGGAGTCGTCACAGGCTCCGAACGAAGTAAAAATCAACCGTGTTCATCTCTTTACTTCCTTACTTTTCCGCTGCGTTTTAACTCGAGATTTTCGAATCGATATTCACCCCCCCCTCTATCGAATCTAACGGTCTTACAATAAGAACCTATAGGGTCACACACAAAGGACAATTAGATGGAAATTAGGTTCATATGATGAACCAAGAGGATTAAATTCATGTGATGAATCAAATTGGATTAAGAGTAATCCTAATTGGGCCAATTGAGTTGGACTCAAGTTGATTCATGTGTTCAATGAATCTAATTTAGATTATGACTCATTGAATCAATTTAATTAATGAATTAGATTCATTATATTAAATTGGCTTGAATCAAATGGTTGGATTTGATCAACCATGGGAGTTATAATGTCAAGTTTAACTTGACTTGAGAGGAAGAGGATGAGTCAAGTTTGACTTGACTATATGCCACCTCATTTGTGAGTTGACATTAAGTGGCCAATAATGGTGTTACATATCATCATGTTTAGCACATGTGTGTGCCACCTTATGAAGGTTACAAATCTCCTCTTTAATGGCCACATTAAATGAGAAAGGAGGTTACAAACCTTAGAGTGGCCGGCCACTTATGGTGGAATGAATGTGCTGATTTTTCAATTCAAGCCAATTGATTCTATCTTCTTCCTCACCTCTCTTCTTGCTCTCCCTCTCCTCCTCTTTGCCGTGACTAATCTAAGGTGCTAGCACACCTTTGTTTGGTCTTCTCCACCTAGTTTGTTCGTGTGGATACTTCTAGAGGATTGTACGCTTGACGATCTCGAGATCTGGCAAACCGTTGGACGAGCGGGATTGCGAAGGGCATCGCATCGAGGGTAAATTCCTTCTCCTAGTGTAGATTTAGGCTTTAGTAAACTCGTACATGAAATTTTGTTTTATAAACTTCGTACGGATCCGGTGGCATGGGAGATTCGGGGTTTCCGCAACGCGAAAAAGCAGTTTTTGCGGCCCGAAAATCCCAGCAATGCTAACATCAAAAATATCACAACTTAAAGATATAATGACACTCTATAATGTCAGGAAATATTTTTTAAGGACATTTATATATATCGTGTTATCATTATAACAATGACAAATATAAATGTCACCAAAACTCATTTATTATGATATTTATTTTTTTTACAAGAACAATAAAAAGTATCACTAAAGATAATTTATAAGATCATTTTAAATGTCACCTTAATTAATATATGATGACATAATAAATGTCATTATAATAATTTATATATACATTTAAAATGATCATTAATATTTATTTAGAATAATAACATAAATTCAAATTTATACATCATCAGAATTCATCCACCATTTAGAATAGAAAAATTATAAAATACATTTAAAGTACAAATAGATAATCCAAATTCATCCAACAAATATTTGAGTCAGATTTACAAGATAAACTAATGACAAGTTCTTTACATCCAAAATTAATTACACACTACGCTTAAAATATTAAGTTTTAAAACTAACAGAGTCTTATAAAATAAAAACTATACTAAGCAGACCATCTTCAACCATCATATTGATTCACAAAAATCCACGTATCCGTCACCTATAAAATACAATGAATATATTTGTATTAGTGAAATAAAATAATATTGTAGACAAAAAGTTAATAGAAATAATGATAAAGATAGTATATCATATCAAACCAGAAGACATATTCATCTAATAGTAATCTTCACTTATTGTTAACTGCAAATATATTTCATATTTATTTAAAATTATAATAATATGATAAATATAAAAAATTAATAATATTTTAATGAAAAGTTAAAATTATACTAGATGATAATGTCAGGCTATCATTCCTCCAAGTGTATCCTTAAACTTCTGTAAAAGATCATAAGATCTAATCAAACTCACTTCTGATTCTAGGAAAACTTGTATTCTTAATTCACACCAATTTGATCATAGTGCTTGTCTCCCTACTATAGTATTTAGATCCATGCTATGGAGCACTCCTTTTGCCATAATTTTTATTAAATCAAATAAACTTTTAATCAAAATAGAGCATCCAATCTACATAAAAGTGAAAAAGAGTTAGAAATTTGAAGAGTTTGAAGATGTGTGAAACGGATAATAAAATGAAATTAAACAAACCTTACTCGTAAAGATGGATAATAAGGAATAGAAATTTATGTATTACTACTTGATGATGTGTGTTGATTCCTGTTGTAATTTGAAAGAGGATTCTGATTTGATTGATTAGAAATCTTGGCATTTAAATTAAACAGTCACTAAAGAAACTAATAGTTCATATAAAAGCTTCAAATAAGAAGTACAAGTTATCTATCATCTGAAATTTTATTGTGAGGTAGAATCAATTTTCATTAATATTGAATGCTGCATCTACTGAACAAGACCCAGAAGAATAATGAAATTATAACTTACATTCACCAGCAGATGCATGCCATGTTTCACCTTGTCGAGCACCTAACCCTGCGAAAAATATCTCCTCCCACTTATCCCCCCCATTTGGTACTCATTTGCGTCTCCGCCCATTTGTTAGTCCTATTAATAATTAAGCATATAGTAAGCAGTTTTGAATACTAACTGATCCGGTAGTAAGGTCGGGAGATCCCTTCTGTGGGGGAGTCAACGCTACGTGGAGGTTAAAAGTCAAAAGGGTCATCATGGGGTCCGACCGATCGGAGAAGGGGTGGGTCGACCGGCCGAACGGGTCCGAGCGGAATCAAAGACAACCCGATGGGGAGTCGGGTTTCCGACGCTCATAGTGAACAGGGTCGTCGGGTCGAGCGGGTAGACCGCTCGGCCTAGGCGTAAAGCAGCAATGCTGTGAAGGAACAGTCTCAGCTGAGCACGCGAGGGAGTGGAATCTTCCCGGTCGGACCGACACCCACATCCGGTCGGACCGATGCTTGCCGAGCAGATGGACGCTCGGCTCGGGGAAAAAAGAGACAAGGACAAGGACAAGGGGACATGGGGGAACATCTTCTGACAACAGGCATGTTCAACGACCAGGCCATACGCAGAATCCTACGACGGAAGGTTCTGCTATCCCATCAGAGACGTGCTTGGACTGTAGCAGTATGGTGTCAGGCATGCTCCTCTGTGAAGCCCATACTACGGTATGGTAAAGGGCACGTGTACGTCTTGATAGGTGTGCATAAGCCTCCCCACAACTTTATATAAGAGCCCTTAGACTTCGACGGAGGTACGGAATCACGCGATCTCTCATCTTTGGAGCCACTTCATCATTTTCCTCTTGCCTGACTTGAGCGTCGGAGGGTCGTTGCCGGGAACCCCTTCCCGGCTCGACTGCCTTGCAAGTTCGCCGGAGATCCATACGGCCGGTCAGAGATCCACGTCATCATCTGGAAGAGCGCCACGTGCCCAGTGTCCATCGACTCAGCATTCGGACAGGATCACTAACTATTAGAAGCAAGATCACTTTAGCAACCAATTGTCATATAAGCAAGATCACTTTAGCAACCAATTGTCATATAGAAATATGAAATGCAAAATCTTAATATTGAGCATTAACAGATCAATCTAGAGTACATCCTCCTTTTTATCAAGAGACCAAACAGATGATAAATGATAAACTTTTGGATGTATGATCTAACAAATAAAATCAACAAGACTAGTAATTCATAGAAAAATAAGTTCAAATAGAATAAATAGCTTATATTAACAGCATTAACATAACAATTAACAAGTCCAACTCCTATTTTTTTGGTGTTAATAGGATAAATTATCATTGCAACAAGCAGACATAACTTATAAAAAAGAGAATGATAAGTAGATAATGTAGTAGATATTGCTAATCTAACCATTTAAGCAAGGTATATTGTTAGGGAATAGTATATCTCGTGATGTTCAATAGACAAAATTCAAGGTGAAGTAAAATTAAAGAACCATAAATTTTAGAAATTATATTACATTTCGTAATATAATTACCACAACTAAAAGAATCATAATTAAAATATTATAATTAAGCAAACTTTATCACTGATATTACTCAAGAACATTATTAAAGTGATATTTTGCTATTTAATTGTATAAGCATAAACTTGATTAGATTCATTTAAAATTTCTCAAATGAAACTATGTTCAGTTTATTAGTTAGCTTATACAAGGTATTAGAGTTCTCAACATATAATTAAGAAAGACAATATAACTTTTAATGGTTCTTGACAGCATTAATAAAAGTAGACATATCTAGGATGCAACAAAATGAAAATTGCTCAAGGTATGAAAAACATTAAGAATAGAAAGGTCAATGTGGTAGAGATGGACATGCCAAAATAATGAAGCAGTACTAGTTGCCCAACTTTGTCCACAAGCATATCAAGTGCATTTATATGTGAATATTGTAAATGAACATGCCAAATTTGGTAATTTCTCATGTGTAAGAGATTGCGTATATTTCTCATGTTGGATGCTCAAATCCAAAATTAGATATAGTCACAAAGGGTTAACATTTTCTTACAATTGCAACTTGGAGGTGTTTTGCTCGCATAAACAGTTTTGGGGTATGGAATCATAACACATGTGAACGATAAATTTATCGCAACATATTCTTTCTGTCCTTTAATAATATCTATAGTACACATTTACAGAAAGAGATCAAGTTGGATTTCTATTTCTGAATTGTACCAAGGGTTATAATCCACAAGAAATAAGATGATGTAGACATGATACTTGAAGACAAAACTATATGCAATCAATGGAAACTTGAAAGCATGTTCAGTTAAGAAATTTAGTTCATTATAGTAATTTCATTGATTGTGATTGGTTGCCACAACTGAGGGGTAGTAGATGCATTTGACTAAAGAAACAACAAAATAATACATCGGAAGAAATTCTAGTGTTTTAACATGTTGTTGAGTCACAAATTCTATTATTAGGTCTTCAAGGTACACAAATATTAGGAAGACTAAGGCATTAATTGAAGCAACAGGTAAAAGAAATATTGTTAGTGAATTTACACATAAATGTAATATTAAGTAAAACAAAATAAAAAATAAGATATGAAAAACATAAAACTCTTATCCTAATTGTTAGAAAAAAATAAGGGAGAAACAAGAAAGAATTAAAAGGTACAAACCTAAGAGAAGATGAAAGACGACTTCGGCGTGCAAGCGACGACTTACGATGTGAGAAAGAAATGCAGCAACATGTGAAAAATAGAACTGTGCACGCCATGAGAAAGAGGTGCGGCATTGGGAGAATAGAATATCAAAGGAAAATGAGGTGGTGTGTGAAATTTGAAGCGGTTTGTGGTGTTAGACAGCAAATAGGAGAAGAGGAGATTGAAGGATATCGAAGGAGAAGAGGAGATCAAAGAGGCTCTGTGCGGGTGAAGGAGAAGAGGATATTGAAGAGGCTGGGTGTGGCGTGAGAAAGAAGTTCGCGCGGTGAAGGAGAAGAGGAGAACGAAGAGGCGTGTGTGAGAAAGAAGTTCGGCGCTATAGGGGATAGGAATCAGATTTAGGGTTTTAAGTTAGAAGAATTATTAATAGATTAATAATGACATTTATTAAAAATGTCAGCATATAGGGTCTAATTTGATATTTAATTTTTAATTATTTTTGTTTTTTTATAAGTGTCATTATAAGTTGTTTATTATGACACTTATAAATAAGTGTCGTGAAGGTAATGCCACAATAGATTAATTTTCTTGTAGTGAATACACAGCTGTGTTATTAGGTTACAATCAAGATGATTATTTATATTTTAATAATAAAAGATTATGTAGAGATTATTTCCATAATCTAATAAGATGATTATTTACATTCTAATAATAAAATATTATGCAAAGATTATTTCCATAATCTAACACACACCCTGGTCGAAGTGGGAGGTTGTCATACGTTGAGGCTGTCTCGAAAATCATCAAAGAGTATGCACGGAAGTCCTTTATTGAAGATGTCGACAATTTGATAACAGGACAGAACATGAAGAACACGAACCTGTCCACGGGCAACTTTCTCATGTATAAAGTGGATATCCATTTCAATATGTTTAGTGCGCTGATGTTGAGTGGGATTACCTGAGAGATAGATCACACTAACATTATCATAATAAACCAATATGGCCTTATGGACCGGACAATGTAGTTCCAAGAGAAGGTTTCGGATTCAACAGTATTCGAAGATAACATTAGCTACCCCTTTATACTCGGCTTCAACACTAGACCAAGATAAAGTAGGTGTTGGTTGGTCCTAGGAAGATCGTACTGGTTCTACTATATAAAATTTTGTACAAGTGTTGAACCTTTCCTAACAACCTATTGTGTTCTTTAGAAATTAAATTTGAAATCGCAAACGAAACTTAACATTATTGATTCCAAATTTAACTTATCTATTCTTAGTGGTTTAGACTTGGATCGCTAACGATACTTAACATTATAGATCCAAATCCACCTAGGTTACAAATTTAATTAAATATTAATTTCAGGAATCGGCTCCCAAGTCAAACATGGCGAGACACATGACCTCCTTGGGTATGAGAACATCCACCACTGCCTCGACAAAGCCTCTTAATGAAATTCAATATTTAATTTCCTTATATAACTTTAGGTTTAACCAAAAAGAACAATCGAATTACAAGATCGACAAATAAAATAAATGAAACACAACTTCGAATTACAAATCCGAAAATCTAGAATCTCTAGCCTCTTGTGTTTGATATTTCAAATCACAAAGAAAACTAGTATGATGCGGAATAGAATTACTAGTTATACCTTTCTTTGTAAGCAACAACCTCTTGGTCTTCTATCGTATTCCTCTTCTTATCTCGAACGTCATGTGGGCGACGATCTACCGAGATGAGAACCACCCAAGCCCTTCTTCTTCCTTCTACCAAATTTCGACCAAACAACTTTCTCCAAGAAAAACAAGTCTCGGCCACCAACCAAGCTCCAAGGAAAACTAGGAAACAAAATCCTCTTTTCTCTTCTTCTTCTCCAAGCTAGATCTGGCCACCAAAACAAGCTCCTTGAAATTGATGAGGTTCGGCCACAAGGAGGAAGAAAAGGAGGAGAAGATGCTAGGGCCGACCACCACCAAGGAGGAAAAGAGAGAGGAAAAATAGAAGAGAGTTGTCTCTCATGAAGGCACCCCCTCTCTCTCTTTTATAATCCTTGGTCTTGGCAAATAAGGAAAGTTTTAATAAAAACTTCCTTATTTTCTTTGCCATGGAAAAGGAAATTTAATTGATTAAAAATAATTTCCTTTTCTTAAATTAAAGTGGCCGGCCACCTCATAGCTCCAAGCAAGGAAAGTTTTAATAACACAAGAATTAAAACTTCCTAATTTGCTTCCGGAAATTTTAATAAAAATTTCTCTATTAAAATTTACTTCATGGTTGGTTAAAAAAGGAAACTTTTATAAATTAAAATCTCTCTATTAAAACATATGGATGATTTACAAAAAGGAAAGTTTTCTCTAAAATTAAAATCTCCTTTCAATCTACAAATAAGGAAAAATATCAAATCTTTTCTTAATCTTTTGTAGAAACTATAAAAGGAAAATTTTAATTTTAAAACTCTCTTTTAAAATCATGAGGATGGTTTCATAAAAGGAAAGTTTTATCAAAAATTAAAATCTTCCTTTTTAACTACAAATAAGGAAGATATCAAACATTTCACTTAATCTTTTGTAGAAAGCTATAAAAGGAAAGATTTAAATTTAAACTCTCTTTTAAAACCATAATATCCACATAAGAAAGATTTAAAAAATAAAATCTTTTTTAATTTAATGTGGCTAGCCACACCAAACTTGGATTCAAGCTAGGGCTAGCCACACAACTTGGCTCATCCTATTTGCTTGGCCGACCCAAGCTTGGATTCCAAGCTTACTTGGTCGGCCACCTTAGGATAGGTATAAAGGTGAGTATAGGTGGGTATAATACTCTATTAATAAGAGGCTACGATAGGGACCGAGAGGGGGAATTTGTTTTGGTCTCCCGATGAAATTAAGCTTCCCGTGTTCGCCCCGAACACCCAACTTAATTTCATCAATAGTAATTCATTCCACTAAAGAATTATTATTGAACTACTGCACTAATCCCAAATTATATTTTGGACTCCTTATCATGAGTGCGTTAATCTCCCTGTATTTAAGATGTCGGATGTCCACTAATTAATTGAGTTACTGACAACTCACTTTAATTAATATCTTAGTCCCAGAGTAGTACCACTCAACCTTATTATCGTGTCGGACTAAGTCCACCTGCAGGGTTTAACATGACAATCCTTATGAGCTCCTCTTGGGGGCATTATCAACTTAGATTACTAGGACACAGTTTCCTTCTATAATCAACAACACACACTATAAGTAATATCATTTCCCAACTTATCGGGCCTATTGATTTATCGAGCTAAATCTCACCCTTTGATAAGTCAAAGAAATAAATATTAAATATATGTGCTTGTTATTATATTAGGATTAAGAGCACACACTTCCATAATAACTAAGGTCTTATTCTTTTATTAAGTCAGTATAAAAAGAACTTACCTTAAATGGTCATGCTCAATACACTCAGAGTGTACTAGTGTAATTTATCAGTCAAGATAAACTAATATCTAATTACACTACGACTTTTCCAATGGTTTGTTCCTTTCCATCTCAGTCGTGAGCTACTATTTATAATTTATAAGGAATTGATAATATGATCTTCTGTATGTGACACCACACACCATGTTATCTACAATATAATTAATCGAACGACTACACTTAACTTATAAATGTAGATATTTGACCAATATGATTCTTATTTCTAAGTAAATGTTTATACAAAAAGCTAGACTTTTAGTATACATTCCAACAGTAGGTTATCGTTTAAAGGACCAAGAGATCAAGTTGTCTCCAAGAAAAACATAGTATCCAGAGGTGGAGCGTTTGGTATCGGGCCATCCACCCCAATCAGCATCAGTGTAAGAGATGAGACTAGAAACTGAAGACTCATAAAGATGTAAGCCATAGTCAAGAGTGCCCTGAATGTATTGCAAAATTTGTTTGAGAGCATTCATATGTTTACCCTTCGGGTTATGCATATGTAAGCAAACATGTTGCATAGCATAGGATATATTTGGTCTCGTAAATGTAAGATATTGCAATGCTCTCGCTAAACTGCGATAATAAGTATGATCTTCATAAGGAGATCCTGAAGAGACACTCAGTTTTGCCTTAATATCCACTGCGTAGTTGCTATTAGGACCCATGCGACAGGCAAGAGGGGGGTGAATTACCTGTAAATTACAAATGAACCTTTCTCGATCTTTCAACTCTAATTAGTAGCACAATTATAACAACAAATTAAATGAACAACTTTAAAAAGAAAGAGACAACAGAGTTACTTGGTTACAACCTATATGGTTGTTAATTCAAGGCAAAATAAAGCACTAAAAGATCTCTTTCGGTAAAGGAGGAGAAACCTCTTACATTTGTTGAACGCTCAGGAAGTTACTAGGAAATGAATACTTGAGTTGTTATATATTTCCTACATCTAAGAGCCTTTTTATAGCCCATGAAAAATCTTATCTGAGGCTAGAAGGCGCCTCCAACAAGGTGGAAGGCGCCTCGAGCGAGGCAAGCGAAGATAAAGTTTTATCTTCACCAATGGTTGCATTTTACCCAGTCTAAGGCACCTTTAAAGGATTGAAGGCGCCTTCCATGGGTGATTGAAGGTACTTTCCCACAGAAAGGCACGAAGGTACCTTCAGCCACATTGAGGGCACCTCCAGTAGCTCCGTAGCTCCTCTTTTGACTCTTCCACTGCTCTGATCGCTTGGGTGATTTCGTTCATTTGGAATTGGGCTCACCCAGACCAATATTCCGGCCTTTTCCTCGGACATGCTTCCTCCTCGGTTTCTCGTCCCTCGAACATCGCACATGCCCTTCTCGTCCACCAGTGTACTCTTCCGCAACACCTCGTCCCTCGGACGCATCGAGCCCATCGACTCTCTCCGGTGCCGTCCTTCTCGCTAGTTGCATCTTCTGCTCGACTTCTTATGTTCCTAATTTCCTGCACACTTAGACACAAGGATCAAACACAATATGACCTAACTAAACTTAGTTAACCACATCAAAACTACCCCAGGTTCTAACAGTTGTAGGTTTACAAGAGGTCATGCTAGCTAGTTCAATAATCTCCTCAGCATATTTACGTTGACAAAGAAATAACCCACCTGCATGTTGTGTAATTGCAATGCCCAAGAAATAGCTTAGAGGGCCCAAATCCTTTATAGCAAATTCAATAGCAAGGAAGGACATAATAGACTAATGAAGAGCATTAGATGATGTAGTGAGAATGATATCATCAACATAAAGGAGAATGTATGCCATGTCATTTTCTTGTTGATAAATAAATAGAGAGTGATCAAATTTGCTATGGAAAAAACCAATAATGGAGGCAAAGTCAGCAAACCATTGATACCAAGCACAAGGGTCATGTTTGAGGTCATATAGAGATTATCTTCGACAGACACACATAGTTTGGATGGACGGGGTCTTTGAAACCCAACGACTGATGCATGTAGCCAGTTTCATGTAGTTGACCATACAAGAATGTGTTTTAACATCCAACTGATGAATGTGTCAAGATTTTGACAGAGATATACTGAGAACAGTCTAAATAGTAGCTGGTTTCACTACGGGGCTAAATGTTTCATCACAATCCACACCAACCTGTTGAGACCTGCCATCACCAACAAGACGAGCTTGGTGCCTTTCAAAAGAACTATCAGATTTCTTTTTATGATGAAAATTCTACATTGAATGATTAATATTAACATTAGAAGGAAGGGACGTCATATCACACCTCGAGAGTACACTTGTCCTCTAAATTAGACGGTACCCTCTAGTAATAATATAGGAAACACGATATCGAACCAATTCAAGCCAATATAAAAATACCGATGTAATATAACAACACTAAGTCACAAAATGACAATACGTGTATGTATGCATGTATATGTAAACATACTCAAAATCTGATATAGAAAGAAACTACAGCCATAAACAACAGGAACAATAATATAAAGCAACTCAACGAAAACCTAACTCGAGCGGGACTAGCAGCTAGGACCTAGTGATACAATACCTCCTCTATCTGTTAACCTGAAAGTCAAGGGAAAAACAAAAAGTAGTGAGTATAACCACTCAGTGGATAGAAGAAAATAGAGAATGAATAACATACTGATAGGAGATCAAAAGATGCAGTCTCAGGTAAAATACTTACTAACCAACGTAGGTGTTCCAAAATAATCACCAGCTAACCAAAAGTATAATCAATAACATAGCATTTTACTAACTTGCTCAACCGAGTATAACCAACAAATCGGGGGTACATACAGTACATCCAAACTTGCATGCACAAATATATGTTTGACATATAGCAAACACATAACAAATACTGACTATAGGAGAACGCTCTACCATGGATGGTCCCGTGGGCAGTCAGAGTAAATGACTAGTCACTGCCTGCGGGAGAACGCTCTACCACGGATAGTCCCATGGTCGGACAGGATAAATAACTACTCACTGTCTGCGGGAGAACGCTCTATCACGGATGGTCTCATGGACAGACAGGGTATATACCAATGGTCACTAATGACTCTCTCACTCACATATGGGAGACAAGATATACTAACGATCGCTGATGACTCTCTCAACCATGAATGGGAGACAATGGTCGACAGGATATACCAACGGTTGCTGACGACTCTCTCAACCACGAATGAGAGACAATAGTCGTCAAGGTATAGCAACAAAGGGTCTAGTAGGATCCTCAAAATCCTACACTATGGTATAATTCTACTAATATATAGGCATGAGCCTATATAACAAGTAAGAATCTACTAGGATACACGTTACCATATATTACGATATAATCCTACTAATATATAGGCAAAAAATAGACAATCACGTCCCTAAATTACTAGTCACCTAGCATTAATATCTTGACTAATTTCATGGAATCATCACAAATATAATAAACAACGGAATTAATATCAAGTGGTTGATTCAGGGGGAAAAGCCTAGTGGAATACACTACCCTTTTGCTAGGGAGTGATTTCCATCAAGTCTAGGTCAGTATAATCTCACTAATATATATGCCCTCGCACCAATATACAACTATACTACTTATAATATTAGTGTCCTGCAGGTATGAGCTTAAGTATATAATCATACTATAATACAAAGTCACGAACATAAGGTATAAGCCTAAATAACAACAAGAGTCTATTAGGATACTCAATATCCTATACTACAATATTAAATAATAAACAAAGGTTTAGCAAGATATTCGATATTCTATACTATAGTATGATCATCCTGACAATAAACACAAAGTCAAATTATCTTCTAAGATGTCTTGTAGAATATCCAATGTTCTACACGTAGTATGGTAATATCATGCATATCCATGTGAACTCAATCATGAATAACAAATACAACTACATAGCTATCAACAATAGATTTACATATAAGGACAAACAATAAAGTATCAGCTCAGAAGCAATATAGGACAGATTTAACGTAAGCGAGTAACTGTAATCTCATCAGACATGACAGTAAATAATCATGCACTACAATCAAAGCTATCAAGAAGGTAAGCAAAATATACTCACCTGAAATGTAGATCATCCTAACAATCTTCAAGTCAAAGATCTATCTTGAGCTCGAATCCTACAAGCACCGGGTACGAGGCAAAACTAAGTATTATAATAAATCCTACTAACCATAAATAGTCTACATAAATAAATCATTTAATTTTTTCCTTTTCGGTCTTACTTTCTTAGATGTGTATCTAATAAATCTCTAATTTATTAGAAATCAATTAATTACTGGATTGAATTAATTAATCAACCTGTTCCTGTCGGAAAGTTGAGAAGACGAACCTGCCGGAATGACATGTATGGAAGGTTGACCGCATTCCCATGACCCGAAGGGTGAGCTGTATCCCGTGTTGACCAAGTCGTCCGGAGTCCTCTGGTCAACAGTACCTGTGGCCAGCGACCAGGTTGTCCCGGTCTCTGGTACCTCGATGCTCGAGGTGGGTCCCACAAATATATGAGCAGCTGTATAATAAATAAAGAAATGCAATGTAAGAGTACTGAATACAAGAACGTACCCTGGCCCCGGGAGGGTGCCCTCGGATGAGTCGGTCAACTTGTCGTGATGCGGATTTAGTCGTCGCGGTCCTGCAGAGTAGACAAAAGTGAGACAGCTGAGGAGACAGCTCTGGGGGTGACGATATGGAGTCCGATGCAGCATGGGTCCGAGAGGTGGCATGTCGGTCGAAATATGATGGCAACTCCTGAGCCGGAATACTACAACAGCCCGTAGGCCGGGACACGACGCGCAGGCCGGATAATACCAATAACTCATCGGCTCGATGGCCGGCACACAACATACAAGGCATCACACAAATCATGAAGGTCGTGAGTCGACCGGTGGCTGTCGCCGGAGGTGGCACCAGAAGGTGGCAGTGCCCACTAGAAGTGTCGGCGACGGCTGCTAGACTAGGCAGCGGCAGCTGGAAACGACGTCAAGGATGGTTGCAGCTAGCAAGGGCGACAACGCTCACAGGGGTATCGACGCCCGCGGCAGCGGGCAGGACAGGCGTCGGAGGCGGCGAAGGTACCCTCTGTGCACACCTCTACCTCGATGGCCAGACACAAGGAAACCAACGCCGGAGGGGGCTTCCGGCGGGGGGAGAGGCAGCGCCTCTGCTCCAGTGGTTGGCAGCATATGAAGGAGGACACGGCGAGCCTTCCTCGAGGCGGCGGCGGGTCTCTGCCAACGGCGGCCTGGGTCGAAGAGGAGAAGAAAGGAGCGATCGGCGACCAACGCTGACGAGGAGAGGGGCGGCCAGCGGCCGACGTGAGGTGCTCGGAGGAGTCAAGGTCGGTCCAGTGGCGGCAGCGACGATGAAGCCCAGCTTCTCTTCCTGTTGGCGACGCTGGGGTGCAGGCCAGAGGAAAGGAGGGAGAGGAGAGAGGTGGGAGGCGACCGGCACCGGCAAGGAGGGAGGAAGAAGCTCTTCCTGGCGGTGGACCAAAAAATGCCCCTCTGCTGCGTGAACAGTACTCCTCCTTAAGACCAAAATATAATTGCTCTAAAATGTCCAAAATGCCCTCTTATCTCTTCACCGTATCAAAAGCCTCCCCTTCAAGTCTAGTCGAAGGAGGCGCTAGTCCGACTGACTGGACAGTCTATCGCAAAGGGTTGGACCGCTCTCGATGTTAAAGTCAAATCGTTGAACTCATTGTATACTGGTACACGAGCGATTGCCGAGCGCGCGATCGCGAAGAGGCCGATCAGGCGGTCGGAAGGATGTCGATCGACTGAATAGATGTCAGGCGGGCGATGCCGAACGTGCGACCGCGAAGATGCCGACCGGGCGATCGGAAGAATGTCGATCAGGTGAATAGATGTCGGGCGAACGATGCCGAGCGGACGCATCACCCGTGAACTGAACGGAAGCGTAGCCCGAGAAATAGAGGCGCACGGACGCGAAAGTCTTTAGCCGAGCGGGCATAGAGCTCGTGGGATCTCGGTCTGAAACCAGTGGACCTACTCTCGTCCACGATCATTAAATATGCTCGACCTCGAACGGGGGAGATGGATGCTCTGATAAACTCGACCCCGAATGGGAAAGATGGATGCTCTGATAAGCTCGACCCCGAACGGGGGAGAAAAAATATCCGGTCTGGTCCGAGACCAGTGACGACCACTCGACCCTGATCGGGGGAAATAGGAGATCTGATAAGCTCGACCCCGAACGGGGGAGATGGATGCTCTGATAAGCTCGACCTCGAACGGGAGAGAAAAAAATATCTGGTCTGGTCCGAGACCAGTGACGACCACTCGACCCTGATCGGGAGAAATAGGAGATCTAATAAGCTCGACCCCGAACGGGGAAGATGGATGCTCTGATAAGCTCGACCCCGAACGGGGGAGAAAAAATATCCGGTCTGGTCCGAGACCAGTGACGACCACTTGACCCTGATCGAGGGAAATAGGAGATCTGATAAGCTCGACCCCGAATGGGGGAGATGGATGCTCTGATAAGCTCGACCCCGAACGGGGGAGATAAATGCTCGCCAAAACTGCTCGACCCCGAACGAGGGAGATAAAATATATGATAGTGACAATCGCTCGACCCCAAATGGGGGAGATAGAATATTCGATAAGCTGGTCCGAGACCAATGAAGACACTCGACCCCGAACGGGGGAGAAAAAAATATCCGGTCTGGTCCTAGACCAGTGACGACCACTCGACCCTGATGGGGGGAAATAGGAGATCTAAAATGCTGGTCCGAGACCAGTGAAGACACTCAACCCCGAACGGGGGAGATAGATGATCTGATAAGCTGGTCCGAGGCCAGCGAAGACACTCAACCCCGAACGGGGGAGATAGATGCTCTGATAAGCTCGACCTCGAACGGGGGAGATAGAAGATCCGATGAATTGGTCCATGAAGTGGTCTTCAAGCCGGGATTTTTATAGTCGCCGATTCGACTATGGGATTTAACGTCGCCGCTCGACGGTCTTCAAGCCGGGGGGGTTTATAGTCGCCGGTTCGACTTTAAAGTTTAACGTCGCCGCTCGACGGTCTTCAAGCCGGAGTTTTTATAGTCGCCGGTTCGACTCTAGAGTTTAACGTCGCCGCTCGACGGTCTTCTAATATAACTCAAACCCGGCCGATCGGCGCGAGAGTCTATGATAGAGCTCGTGGCTCAGATAATGTACACCCGGCCGATCGGCACGAGGCCTTCGATATCGAGCCGGGGCCTAGGATAATATACGCCTGGCCGATTGGCACAGGGTCTTCGACATCGAGCTCGAGGCTCGGTTAATGTACGCCCGATCGACCGGCACGGGGTCTTCGACATTGAGCCGATGGCTCGGATAATATACGCCCTGCCGATCGGCACGGGGTCTTCGACATCGAGCCGGTGGCTCGGATAATATACGCCCAGCCGATCGGCACAGGGTCTTCGACATCGAGCTGGTGGCTCGGATAATATACGCTCAGCCAATCAGCACGGGGTCTTTGGCATCGAGCCGGTGGCTCGGATAATATACGCCCGGCCGATCAGCACGGGAGTCCTCGCTCGAGAAACTTTGATAAATTCTATGATCGAAAGAAAATACAGCTGAAAAACTAACCTGCCGACCAGCAGAGGATCTGATTTAATTTCTCGACTCCCGAATACCCGTGGAGTGAGGATACGATATACTCGTCAAAACCCATCAAAGTCATGAGGATGGTGGAACTTTCCTGGTCATTCGTCTTCACGTTCCAGACCAGGTGCGTTCCCACAGACGGCGCCAATTTGTTCCTGTCGGGAAGCTGAGAAGACGAACCTGCCGGAATGACATGTATGGAAGGTTGACCGCATTCCCATGACCCGGAGGGTGAGTTGTATCCCGTGTTGACCAAATCGCCCGGAGTCCTCTGGTCAACAGTACCTGTGGCCAGCGACCAGATTGCCCCGATCTCTGGTACCTCGATGCTCGAGGTGGGTCCCACAAATATATGAGCAGCTGTATAATAAATAAAGAAATGCAATGCAAGAGTACTGAATACAAGAACATACCCTGGCCCCGGGAGGGCGCCCTCGGATGAGTCGGTCAACTTGTCGTGATGCGGATTTAGTCGTCACGGTCCTGCAGAGTAGACAAAAGTGAGACAGCTGAGGAGCCAGCTCTGGGGGTGACGATATGGAGTCCGATGCAGCATGGGTCTGAGAGGTGGCATGTCGGTCGAAATATGATGACAACTCCTGAGCTGGAATACTACAACGCCCCGTAGACCGGGACACGACGCACAGGCCGGATAATACCAATAACTCATCGGCTTGATGGCCGACACACAGAAGATGTCGACCGGGCGATCGGAAGAATGTCGATCCGGTGAATAGATGTCGGGCGGACGATGCCAAGCGGACGCATCACCCGTGAACTGAACGGAAGCGTGGCCCGGGAAATAGAGGCGCACGGACGCGAAAGTCTTTAGCCGAGCGGGCATAGAGCTCGTGGGATCTCGGTCCGAAACCAGTGGACCTACTCTCGTCCACGATCATTAAATATGCTCGACCCCGAACGGGGGAGATGGATGCTCTGATAAACTCGACCCCGAATGGGAAAGATGGATGCTCTGATAAGCTCGACCCCGAACGGGGGAGAAAAAATATCCGGTCTGGTCCGAGACCAGTGACGACCACTCGACCCTGATCGGGGGAAATAGGAGATCTGATAAGCTCGACCCCGAACGGGGGAGATGGATGCTCTGATAAGCTCGACCTCGAATGGGGGAGAAAAAAATATCCGGTCTGGTCCGAGACCAGTGACGACCACTCGACCCTGATCGGGGGAAATAGGAGATCTGTTAAGCTCGACCCCGAATGGGGGAGATGGATGCTCTGATAAGCTCGACCGCGAACGGGGGAGAAAAAATATCCGGTCTGGTCCGAGACCAGTGACGACCACTCGACCCTAATCGAGGGAAATAGGAGATCTGATAAGCTCGACCCCGAACGGGGGAGATGGATGCTTTGATAAGCTCGAACCCGAACGGGGGAGATAAATGCTCGCCAAGACTGCTCGACCCCGAATGGGGGAGATAAAATATATGATAGTGACAATCGCTCGACCCCGAACGGGGGAGATAGAATATCCGATAAGTTGGTCCGAGACCAATGAAGACACTCGACCCCAAACGGGGGAGATAGATGCTCTGATAAGCTCGACTCCGAACGGGGGAGAAAAAATATCCGGTCTGGTCCGAGACCAGTGACGCCCCACTCGACCCTGATCGGGGGAAATAGGAGATCTGATAAGCTGGTCCGAGACCAGTGAAGACACTCAACCCCGAATGGGGGAGATAGATGATCCATAAGCTGGTCCGAGCCCAGCGAAGACACTCAACCCCGAACGGGGGAGATAGATGCTCTGATAAGCTCGACCCCGAACGGGGGAGATAGAAGATCCGATGAATTGGTCCATGAAATGGTCTTCAAGACGGGGTTTTTATAGTCGCCGGTTCGACTCTGGGATTTAACGTCGCCGCTCGACGGTCTTCAAGCCGGGGGGGTTTATAGTCGCCGGTTCTACTCTAGAGTTTAACGTCGCCGCTTGACGGTTTTCAAGCCGGGGTTTTTATAGTCGCCGGTTCGACTCTAGAGTTTTGTTGGTTAATCCTAGGAAAACGTATCGATTCCACTGTACAAAATTTTTGTACAAGTGTCAAACCTTTCCTTAAATAACCTATTGTGTTCTTTAGAAGTTAAATTAGGAATCGCAGACGGAACTTAACATCATTGATTCCAAATTTAACTTATCTGTTCTTAATGGTTTAGATTTGAATCGCAAGCGGAACTTAACACTATTGATTCAAATCTACCTAGATTATTAATTCCATAAATATTAATTTTCAAAATTGGCTTCCAGGACTGCATGGTGAGGCACATGACCTTCTTGGATATGGGAGCAACCACCACCGCCTAGGCAAAGCCTTTTAAGGAAAGCTAATATTTATTTCCTTAAATAACTCTAGGTTAATCAAAAAGAACAATCGAATCACAAGTTCGAAAAAGAAGAAAACACAAACTTGGAAAACTATTTCGAAAAACTAGATCTAATTGCCTCTTGTATTTAGAATTCTTATAAAGAAAAAAACTAGCATGATGCGGAAAATAATTGCTAATTATACCTTCTCTTTGTATGTTAATGACCTCGAGATCTTCTGCAGTATTCCTCGCCTTGCCTTGGACGTCGTGTGGGCGACGATCCTTCAAGATGAACACCACTCAAAAACTATCTTATAAAATTTTCTTTTTTTAACATGGTGATAGAAAATTTAAATTTTAAAACTTTTTTTCCTTTTTTTTCTTAAACCGTAAGGATGGTTAAAAAAGGAAAGTTTTAAAATATTTTAAACTCTCTATTTAAACATGTGACCTAATTCAAATAAAGAAAGTTTTTAAAAATTAAAATTTCTCTTTTAAAACTTATAGTTTTCTACAAAGAGAAGATTTTAAAAATTCAAAACAACCCTCACTTTTTGAATTATTATGGCCGGCCCCTACAAGCTTGGTCACCAAGCTATAGGGTCGGCCCCTACAAGAGGATGTGGCAGGCCATTGCTTGGTCACTAAGCAATGGTCCGGCCCCCTTCTTGGTTACCAAGAAGAGCCTTACATTTAGATGGACTTAAGGCTATAATGAGGCTACGATAGGGACCTAGAGGAGAAATTGGTTTTGGCCTTCCGATGAGCTTGAGTATCCCGTGCTCGCCCCGAACACACAACTCAAGTTCATCGATAATAACTCATTCCACTAGAGAGTTATTACCGCACTACTGCACTAATCCCAAATTACATTATGGGCCCCTTCTTATCATGAGTGTGTTAGTCTCCCTGTGTTTAAGATTACGAATGTCCACTAATTAAGTAAGTTACTGACAACTCACTTAATTAATATCTAGCTCCAAGAGTAGTACCACTCAACTTTATTGTCATGTCAGACTAGGTCCACCTGCAGGGTTTAACATGGCAATCCTTATGAACTCCTCTTGGGGACATTCTCAACCTAGATAACTAAGACACAGATTCCTTCTATAATCAACAATACACACTATAAGTAATATCATTTCCCAACTTATCGGGCATATTGATTTATCGAGCTAAATCTCACCCATTGATAAGTCAAAGAAATAAATATTAAATATATGTGCTTGTTATTATATTAGGATTAAGAGCACACACTTTCATAATAACTAAGGTCTAGTTCTTTTACTAAGTCAGTACAAAAAGAACTTACCTAAATGGTCCTACTTAATACACTTAAAGTGTATCAGTGTAATTTATTAGCCAAGAAAACTAATACTTAATTACACTACGATTATTCTGATGGTTTGTTCCTTTCCATTTTTGTCGTGAGCAACTTGTTTATAATTTATAGAGAACCGACAACATGATCTTCTGAGTGTGACACCACACTCCATGCTGTCTACTATATAAATTAATTGAACAATTATATTTAACAAATAAATGCAGATATTGACCAATGTGATTCTTTTATTTCAACAAATAAATGTTTACAAAAGCTAGGCTTTTAGTATACACTCTAACAATCTCCCACTTATACTAAAAGACTAAACTGCCATATCTGTTGCCTTATATCTGATTCTCATCCCCTCCACATGCCGATCAAAAGCTTTCGCCGGAAGGGCCTTTGTGAAAGGATCTGCTAGGTTATCTTCTGATGCAATTTTGGCGATGACAACTTCTCCTCGCTTGATGATGTCTCATATCAGGTGGTACTTGCGCTCTATATGTTTACTTGCCTTATGTGCTCATGGTTCCTTCGAGTTTGCAACTGCACCGCTATTATCACAATAAATTGTGATGATCTTGGGCAAACCAGGAATCACATCTAAGTCCATTAGAAAGTTTCTGAGCCATACAGCTTCTTTGGCTGCCTCAGAGGCTGCCACATACTCAGCTTCCATGGTTGAGTCCGAGACGCATTTCTGTTTAACACTCCTCCATGCAATGGCTCCACCTCCTAGAGTAAACACATAGCCTGACGTAGACTTACTATTGTCCCTATCTAATTGGAAATCCGAATCCGTGTAACCCACAGGGAGCAAATCGTCTGCTTGATAGACTAGCATATAATCTCTAGCCCTTCTCAAGTACTTTAAAATATGCTTCACAGCAGTCCAATGTCCTTGTCCAGGGTTACTCTGATATCTGCTAACCATACCCACGGTAAAACATATATCAAGTCTCGTACACAGCATTGCATACATAAGGCTTCCTACAGCCGAAGCATAAGGAACTGCCTTCATGTCCTCAATCTCCTTTGATGTCTTTGGGGACATCTCTTTAGATAAGGCTACTCCATGTCTAAAAGGTAAAAAACCTTTCTTGGAGTTTTGCATGCTAAAACGAGCAAGGATTGTGTCTATATATAAAGCTTAGGATAGGCACAACACTCTTTTCTTGCGATCCCTTATAACTTTGATCCCAAGAATGTGTGCACATTCTCCTAAGTCCTTCATATCAAATTGTTTGGACAACCATACCCTTGCATCTGATAATACCTTGACATTGTTGCCAATTAACAAAATATCATCTATGTATAGTACAAGAAATACCACCACGTTTCCGTTACACTTCTTGTATACACAAGACTCATCCGGACACTGAATAAATCCATATGACTGGATTACTTCGTTAAACCAGATGTTCCAAGATCTTGAAGCTTGTTTTAGTCCATAAATGGACTGATTGAGCTTACACACTAGATGCTCTTTGCCTTTTTCAATGAATCCTTCTGGTTGCTTCATATGGATGTTTTCTTCAAGACTTCCGTTAAGGAAAGCTGTCTTGACATTCATTTGCCAAATCTCATAGTCCATATGAGCGACAATGGATAAGAGTATCCGGATAGACTTAAGCATGACTACGGTGAAAAAGTCTCCTCATAATCGATTCCCTCTTTCTAAATATACCCTTTCGCAACAAGCCTTGCTTTGAAGGTTTCTACCTTCCCATCTATCCCTCTTTTCCTTTTGTATATCCACTTGCATCCGATGACTTTTACATCATTTGGTGGTTCTACAAGCTCCCAGACCTTATTAGAATACATAGATTCTATTTCAGAATTCATTGCCTTTTGCCAAGATACTGCATCTAAATCTTGGAGTGATTCGTCATATGTTCGGGGATCAGGTTCATGTTTACCCGGGATCAAGTCCGAAGATTCTCCCAAAATATGAATCTCTCAGGTTGCCTTACAACCCTCCCACTACGACGAGGTACTGTCTCTGGCTGTGTATCATGTGTGACACGTGTTGCAGTTTCTTGTGGTTCTTCATCTTGTACTGTTGGTAGATAACACCAGGTGTTGGTAGATAACACCGCTAAACATGTTTCAACTACTAGAGTATGAGATATACCTTTATTATTCTGGTTCCTACGAGGACAGTCCGCTTTCTAATGTCCGGACTGCTTGCAGATGAAGCACTTGCCCTTCGGCTTCTTCATTCCAGCTTTCTGTCCTGTACTCTGAGGTTTATTCACCTTCTTTGCTGAAAAGACCTGTTTCTTATTCTTCTTGCCTTTCGACTTAGAAGTAGAACCATTTTCAGCATAGTGAATTTGAGAACTGTGACGAAATATTCATTCTGCTGCCTGTAGTTCTGTCAGAAGTTCCACCAACGTATACTCTCTTTTGTTCATGTTATAGTTCAGGCGGAACTGCTCAAAACTTCTGGGCAGCGTTTGGAGAATTATATCGACCTGGGTTTCCCCATCGATTTCTCCACCAAGGACTTGTATTTCATTTAGATAAGCCATCATTTTGAGGATATGATCCCTTACGGGTGTCCCCTCAGACATAGTGGCTATCATTAGCTTCCTCATTGCCTCTTGCCTAGCAGTCCGACTTTGGTGCCCAAAGAGTTCTTTGAGATTGCTCATTATATCATAAGCTGTTGGTAAATCTTGATGCTGATGTTGCAATACATTTGACATAGATGCCAAAATGTAACACCGCGCCATCTCATCAGCTTTTACCCATTTCTTATGATACTCAATCTCCTCTGGGGTAGAGTCACCGTCAGGTGCATCAGGGCAAGCCTCAGTCAGTACAAACTTATAGCTTTCAGCGGTAAGAATAATGTCCAGGTTTCTTTTCCAATCAATATAGTTGGGACCAGTAAGTTTGTTCTCTTTCAGTATAATGGCTAGTGGGTTGAAAGTCATCCTAAGAATCACAAAAATAAACTTTGGTCAAGACTCTAAATTTAGAATAATATTGATTCCTCAAATAATACTATTTTAAATTAACCAACACCTCAAATCACCGTGAATATTGCATGCCACGTTAGTGTGGACATATACAAATTCAACATTTGTAAGAGAAGGGTGTGACCCATTAATTTTATTATCTTATCATCCTAACTTTATGACAAATAAAATTAATAGTTGGTTTTACTTTGGTCACACAATACAATAGCAGTGACTCCGTTGGGGAGGATACTATTGAATGCGTCTAAGTGTATACCATTACTTGATACTAAGTCCATTAAATAGGGTTGTGCCCCTTTAGTTGGAGAAGATCACACGCTCCTAAATAATTTCCTATAACCATCCATAAAAGGAAGTTTGATCTAGTGATCCGCAACAAACCCATCCGTTGTGGAGGGAGGCACTCAGAGCCAACACACAAGCTTGTTGCATCACTTACAAACCAGTAATGGAGACCATGAGATTTATTAAAATCCCTCTCCCACTTAATTATTTAAAAATGAGGATTGTAACCTATGCTAGCATACATCACATGCATATAAACATCACAGTAAATAAAAGTAATTAATTTGAAAATTAATTTTCCAACTATTATGACCTTTTCCATCACTGTCTTTAGTATGCTCCAACCCTAGCTGTTGGACCCGCCAACCCACCATACATCACACAAAAAAATAATACTACATATTTAAAGGAAGAACAATTAGAAATCAAAACAAACAAACAAAAATATTCATTACAATACTCAAGTTTGCAACCAAAAATAAAAAAAAAATCTATTGGGCAATGTCTGAGTGGTCAGCAATATGCTCATCATGGTCATCTTCTTCTTCCTCGTCAAGCATGGTTGGACAATTTGATAAATCACTGACATTTGAAGTACCTACAAGAATAAATAAAAAAACTGTATAAATTTTGTTATACATAATATTATAAAATATAATAAAAAATAGTACTTTTCATATCATTCCACAACCAACGACGAGCACACATCAATGCCTCCAAAGTATCTGGATGAAGCCTACTACGATGAGGACTGACCAATCTTCCACTATCACTAAAAGCAGACTCAGATGCAACTGTTGAAACAGGGATGACTAAAATATCTCTTGCCATTTTTAGTAAGTTAGGATATTTAACTCCATTTGTCTTCCACCAACTTAGGATGTCAAAATTTCTAGCTCTTGGCAAAACACTTTCTCCTAAATATGTATCCAACTCCGAAGTTTTGGAAACCAAAGTAATAGGATCTGAACTAGCCACAAATTGGTCATACTTATGTAAAGTGGCACTCACACGACCAGAAGCACAAGATGATGATATATTTCCCATAGCCACTGAACTTCTTGCACTCAAGCTATTTTCCCTAGTTTCAGTCCTTGATTGGTAATCCAATAATAAATCATAACAATTTTGACGAATCTCATCTACCTTAAATTGTGATCTTTCACCATAGATCTGTGAAAAGTAAAATTCAACCAGTTTCATTTTGTACCTAGGATCTAGAATAGCAGCACCCCCATCATAATATGGCAAGAATCCCAATATTTTTCACTTTCCTAACATCTTTTCTGTCATACATTGGATCACGATCTTTGGACTATTCATCCACTCATCTAATTGTAATTTGATATCACATATATTTGGAAAATAAAAATTAGACGTGGGGTAAAGTGTACCAGAGAACATCTCAGTCACCTCATAAAATATTTTCAACTTATCACAAATTTCAATTGCATGCTCCCAATCTTCATCGGTTGGAACATTCTTATACTGTTTCTCTCGACATTTAAGTCGTGGAAACACATCTCGATAAATTATTGCAGTTTCTAACATAAAAAAAAGTAGAATTCCATCGAGTTTTGCAATCGAGAGATAATTTTTTAGTACAATCAATTTGCAATTGACGCACAATATCTTCAAACTTTTCTACTCTTGAAGGTAAAGCAGTCCAAAATATGATACTATCTTGTATTTTCTCAATTCCATCACTTATAATTTCCAATCCATCTTTGACAATCAAGTTCAAGATATGAGCACAACAACGCATATGAAGTACCTTTCCATTTAGTGTCAAATCTTTCCTTGGGAGCTTCTCTAAGAGAAGACGAAACATGACATCATTGGTCGTGCAATTATCAACTGTGACTGTTGACACTTTGCGATCAATATTCCAATTCAAAAAGCACTCAACAAGCTTATCAGCTAGAATCTCAGTTGTATGTGGCACCGGAATATATATAAACCTGTAAAAAAATTAAATATCATAAATTATTTTCTTGTTTCATATATAAATTCTTAAATATAATTACCTAGAAATAAAATTGAACATACCTCAAGATAACACTTTGTAGTGTCCATGAATCATCAATAAAGTGCCTAATAACTGCCATGAAACCTTTTTTAGTATTGTTTGATGTCCACATGTCAGTTGTGATTGCAATTCGGCACTTAATCTTGCCCAACAATTTGTAGCACTTAGACTTCTCTTCTTGAGATCATCTTAAAACAAGGTTGGAGGCTAGTAATAAAATCTCGGAACCCCTCATGATCAGCAATACCAAGTGTATAATCATGCAAAATGACCATCACAGCAAGTTTATACCTTGAATCCTCTTGGCTGAAAATATGGGTAGTCAAGTCCTGACTTCCACATTTTCTTGCTTGCCATGAGACTTTGTCGGATATCCATTTTTCTGGGGCGTTTTTTACAAGTCTTCTCATAATGTTTTAACAAATGTGTAGTTCCATGGCTTGCTGGAGCTTTGAGACGGGCTTTGCAATAGTTACACTCTGCGAATTGAATATTTTCGACCATCACTCTCTCAAAGTGGTTCCAAGCCTCTGAAGTGTACTTTCTCTTGCCACTACATTTAGAAATACCATCAACTCTCAAATCATTACCACCACCATCATTCTCAGGAGTGATTTCCAATACATTATTATTGTCTTGAAGATTTATAGATGCTTCTTCAGATTCCATCTACAAATAAATAAACAAAGAATTATAAAAAAAACTTCCTAAACAGATGATTAAAGAATGAAAAAAACAAATAAACAAAGAATTATAAAAAACTCCCTAAACAGATGATTAAAGAATGAAAAAAGTAAGTACACGAGAAACATTTAAAAAACTCAACCCTTTAATTAAATTTGTCCCTTGTTCTTGAAAAATAATATATTAAAACACCATAAACAAGAAAGTGAAACACTTACTTCTGCGGTTTGCCCCAATAGTTTCCAAAACAAATCCCTAAAATTGCCCCTCAAAGTTCAAACTCCAGTTTCATCGCAAGATCTTCCCCTACCAATTGCAAACACTCGACTTTAGCATGTCGATTCCCTCATTTCCTTGTCAAAGACTCAAAGATGTATATTTGTGGGTGAGAGGAGTAGGGAACGACCAAGAGACTCCAAGACAAAGAGGTGAGGCGGCTGTGGCATGTGGGAATGGCTGAATGGGAAAGGTTGGAACAAATAAAAAATTAGGGCATTTAAGGTATTATAGTTATTATATATTTTACATAATATAAAAAGGAAACTGATCCCCGTTATATGTGTTGTAGAAGGATGGGAAATAGGAAAGTATTTATAAATAGTTCATTATTTTTAAATGTAATGATTAAATTTTTTTTTGGGCTCTTATCGTCACCACTCACCATCAATATTTGTATGTGTAATTTCTCCGTGTAAATAACTTTATGTACTAAAAAATTATATTATAAATAATAAGTATTAATATTCGGGGCGGGTTCGGGGCGGGTTTGATCAATCCCAGGACCCACCCCAGACCCGTCCCTAGACCCGTTGACTGGGTCCTAACCCGCCCCGTAACCCATTTGACTGAGTTTAGACTCGGCCCAAATGGGACGGGTTTAACACGGGACCGGGTTTGAACCCGACCCATTGTCATTCCTAGTCAACCTTCCATACATGTCATTCCGACAGGTTCGTCTTCCCAGCTTCCCGACAGGAACACAACCTATTAATTAATTCATCTATACATTTAATTTATTCTATAATTAAATCATTGAATCAACTTAATCAATTACTTGGTCAAACTATTAACATATTAATTAATCCATCAACCTTTTTAATCAAATATCAATTAATATCAAATTAGTTAAACAGATTAATCAAACTGAATGAATTCCATCGATTAATTAAATTAACTTAATTAATCGATTACTGAGAAATAAACTAACTAACTAATTAATAATTAAACCCACTTATTTAGCTTGTTTTTTCCTTATCCCAACGTAGATCGCCTCCGACTTCGTCTCCTTGAGCATGTACGCCTCCGTTCCTCTATCATCACCGGTGACTCGACGCCCACAATTGATTGAAGAGTTCCTCCTCCATCAACATCACTGAACCCGATTTCTGGCCAAGATCTGCCTCTTTACCGCCACCATCCTCCCCGGTGAGATACCGATCGATGCTAACGTGAATGGAGATGCTAACCCGATTGCCTCTTAGTCAGAAATTAGGATGACGGTTAGTCGTTGAAGTGTTTGCTTGATTGCATGGTGTTGACGGCAGTGGTTGGTATGCACAAGTGTGAGGCAGTGGCGGCTCACTAACAGTAGCGGCGCAAGGTCGAACGAGGGTGGTTGCTGCTCGGGGAAGACGACACAAAGGGAAGGAAACAGACACAACATGGGCTCTGATCGGCTGCGTGGCAGAGAGGAGCGCTGCAAGCGCATGAGGAAGACGCGGCATTGACTTGGATCGCACAACGACACTATCATCATGAGGTCCCCTCGGAGAGGAGGGGAGAGAGCCAGCTGGGCTGTCTGTGGTGTCAGTGGTTGTGGAGGCGAGCATGGATCGCGATCAGCACTCGACGGCGGCAGCAAGCGCGTTCGAATGCGGCGTCGCGAGAAAGCAAACAATCACACGATTTGGATCTAGGGTTTGATAATCCAACTTAGGCTTATATGCACAATCAACTCCCACTTTAAATAAATATTCCTAAACATGCTTTTCTTTTACCCCATAAAATCTAAAAATAATTTCTTTAAAATCTAAAAAAATTCCAGTAAATTTTATAAATTTATATAAACTTATTTCCTGATATATTATCCATTAAAATATATTTGTTTTCCTTAAAATAATTTAATTATATTAATATTTAATTATTTTAAATCCTTAGCTATATTTTTGATATATTATACACCAACTCCCGCATCTTATTGTTAATAAGAGCATCATATTCGTCTGACATGGCTGCTTTCCAATTTTGGTCGGACAATGCATCATTCAAGTTACGGGGAATAAGGGATGATGTAATAGAAGATGTCAAATTGAATTGAGGTTTGGGATTAAAAATTCCATGCATATTGCGGGTTGTAATGGATCGAGATAAGGCTTGGCTTGTTTGGTAATGGTGTGGGTTAGGTGAGGATGCTAACGATTGGGTTGTTCTAGGTGGGATGGGTTGTGGAGAAGTGTTGTTTGACGCAGGTTGAGATGTGAGCTTGAATTGAGCTGGTTGAGGAGGTTGGATGACAGTGGACTCTTGTTCTTCCTAGTAGATTAGGTTAGGTTGACTGTGAAGATGATGGTGCAAAAGGGGATGCAGACCATCACTCAAAAAATCATAGGAGTGGAAAGGAGTGTGTAGAGTGGCAAACGGGAAGTTGGACTCATCAAAAATAATATATCTAAAGAGAATTATTTTTTTGACTAGACAAATCATAACACTTATATCGTCTATGATTAAGTGGGCATCCCAAGAAAACACCGGAGGTGGAACGAGCATGTAGCTTGTGTATTGTGGTGGAAGGAATGAGAAGATAATATAAATACCTAAACACCAGTAAATGTGTGTAGAAAGGGTCCCGATGGTAAAGAAATTGAGTTGGGAAATAATTGGAGAGTATCTTGCTAGGGAGAATGTTTAATAGTTATGTTGCCATTTTGAGAGTATGATGCCAAAATGATGGTGGCATAGAAGAGCGAGCAAGAAGAGTGAGCAAGGGTAATATAAATGCCAAAATGATGTTTAAGAGTTAGTATGACAAAATTGCTTAAATGACTCGTTATCAAATTCCCTCCTATTGTCACACTAAAAACATTTAATATTTTTCTCAAATTGAGTTTGAATGAGTGCACTAAAAGATAACAAAATGGAAGGAACTTGTGATTTTCTTCCAATAGGGAATGCCCATAAGAAATTAGTATAATCATCTAAGAGAAGAATATAATATTTATACCTGCTGAATTTAAAATCGCTGAAGTTCACAAATCACTATGTAGTATATTAAAAGGCTTTGTAGTGCAGAATTTGAAACATGAAATGACAATTTAACATGTTTTCCAAAAATACAAAATTGACAAACAAAAGGCCATGAAGATGTTTTACAGTCAATAAATTTATTATTCCTAAGTGAGTGTAAAACAAGTGCCCCTAGATGTCCCAAATGATTATGCCATAAAGCAGGAGAAAGAGTTGCAAAGATTGATGGAGAGGTGGTGGTGAGAGGATATAGATCCTCGGTGATATCACATCTCATTAGTGGCATCCCCGCCCGAAAATCCTTCACAGAAAAACCAAATGGGTTAAACTCAATGGAAACATTATTGTCAATGGTGAAATGACGCACATATATTAGGTTTTTAATTAGGTTAGGAGCACGTAGGACATTGTTTAGAGTTAAAGGTAGTTGAGGTAGGGAAAGAGATTTTTGCCCATAACTACAAATTAGAATTCCTATCCATTGCCAATAATAATATTTTTGTTATTGCTTATATTAAAATAGGACATGAGAGTACCTTTGAGATGCAGTCATGTGTGAGGTTACACCGGTATCCATGTACCAGTTTTCATTGGAACATTAAGAGACAAATTGTGCATTGTTGTATCAATATTAGTAGGTGCATAGCTCGAAGGAGATTGACACTTGGACATTACAAGCCTATGGTGGATACTTGCCTAGAATTCTAGGCTGACGAGTAGGAGGTGGACAAGCCCATGATCAGGTGAGGTAAGGACAAGACGGAGCAACCCATGCTTGTTGTCCCCAAGACCTTGATAGTGGGTATGGTACCCACTAGTACGACTGCTGCTGTTGCCACAGATGTTGCTGTCGTTGTCCACAAGCATGGTTACTACTACCACAACCTTTTCCTCTACTGCCACTATATTTTTCTCGATTATTATTGTGATTCTGACTACATTTCTAACCATTATTGTCACGGTTGATGTATTACCAGAACGTGATATCGAACTTTGACCATAGTCAGACGCAACATCAATAGAACCGTTGGTAGTGAGGAGAGTGGTGCCAGTAGCGTTGGCGGCGGCGGTTGTGCTTATTTAGCCTTTTGAGTTTCCTCAAGGATTAACTTCGATCATGTCTCATAAGAAGGCAGTAAAGGATCACTTTGTTGAATGAATGTAACAATACGCTCGTAGTTCTCCTTTAAACCCGCAATTAATTGAAGAACTCATCGTTGATTTGAAACCAGTGCACCAATGTTAGAGAGTTGATTAGCAAATATTTTGTGTTCTTGGCAATAGGGCGAGATGTTAGGATACTTATTCATCTGAATGTGAGTGGTTTTCTAGGTAAACGACATGAGAAGTTTTATTATCTTGGAAAATTTTTACAATTGTTCCCATTCTTGCTGTGCAGTTGAATCTGATTCCAAGATGGTATGTAAGAGATTAGTGGAGATCATACCATAAATCCATTAAAGGACTATTGCATCCAAGCGCGACTATAATGCTTTCTTAGTCTCGATAACCTCTTCTTGTTCTGCTTCGGTTGGCTTCAATTTTTGTGGGATAATATGATCAGTAACTTGGTATGCTCGGTAATGAATTTTAAACAACTCCACTCATGAAGAATAGTGTCCCTTTTCCATCTCTAGAGTAATGAAGGTGAAATTTTTGCCATTATTTATAGCCAGTGCAGGATGGAATTTGGTTTGTTCGACCATTAATATATGAGGAGAATAAGAGATAAGGACGGGAATGTGGAGGAGGAAGGAGGTTGTTAGTATGTCTAAAGCTATGATACCATGTAAGAAATCCTGTGTGCTATTCTTATTCATCTTCATGAAATACATACAAGAGTACATCAGTGTTATTAGGCTACAATCAAGGTGATTATTTACATTCTAATAATAAAAGATTATATAGAGATTTTTTCCATAATCTAATAAGGTGATTATTTATATTCTAATAATAAAAGATTATATAGAGATTAATTCCATAATCTAACAAGGTGATTATTTACATTCTAATAATAAAAGATTATGCATAGATTATTTCCATAATCTAACAATCAGAATCACTTTAAACCAAGATTATTCCACTTCTATGAGTTTGCTGAATATAATTATACCCTAAAATCTGTATTCCATGGTCTACATTAAGAGATATGGATTTTGAAATCTTCACAACCTTAAGACAATTTGATAAAACTCATTAAAAGGTTTAGTTTGTTAAAATAACTCACCAACACTACAAAAGTGTTGTTAAGATTTTTTTTTGATTTGGATCATGTCAAAATTTAAAATTCTAAACCTTGTAACTCATCAACAGGTTTTGGCCAAAACTCACTCATAGTCATAGGAACTTCAGAATCACTTCAAACCAAGAACATTACACTTTTGGAAGCCTCTTGAGTATAATCATGCCCTTCAACCTAATTTCATAGCCTAGATTGAGAGATATAAGTTTTTGAAATATTTACAACCTTAAGATAATTTAACACAATCTCGTTAAAGGACCAAGTCTATCATATTTACTTACCAACACCACCAAAGTGTTCCTATAACTCCGATCCCTAGTTCAAATTATGTCATGAGTTTGAAATTTTGAATACTATAGGATCATCATTAAGTTTTGCTTAAAATTCGTTGATGACTTTAACAACCTTAGAATTGCTTCAAACCAAGACCATTACATTCTTGGGAGTCTTCTAAATGTAATTATGGTCTAAGACTTAGATTCCACTACATAGATTGAGAGATATGAGTTTTTGAAATCTTAACAATCTTAAGACAATTTAATTTTAATCTAGGATGTAGAATCTAGATCTAGGGCATTGTTACACTTAGGAGGCTCCTAGGAGTATACTGACCTTGATTTGAAACGATTTTAAGATTCATTATGGAAAAATATCTACAAATAAAATAGGGTAAATTATGTGTACACAACCTTCTAATAGGCCATTAACGAGTTTTGGCCAAAACTCGTCGATGACCCTACAATGTATAAAATTTTAAAATTTTGACATGATTTAAACCATAGGAGTCCTAGGAACACTTTGGTGGTATTGACAAGTAAATATGACATACCTAAGTCCTTTAATGAGTTTGTGCTAAATTTTTTAAGGTTATTAAGATTTCAAAAACTTGCATCTCTTAATCTAGACCGTGAAATCCAATCTGAGGATATGGTTACACTTAAAAGGTTCCCAAAAAGTATAATAGTCTTTGTTCGAAGTGATTCTTACTTCTGAGGTTCTTAAGGTTATCAACTAATTTTATTTAAAACTTTCTAATGACCCTATAATGTTTAGAATTTTAAAATTTTGACATGGTTAACCAAAAGAGTTGTAAAAATATTTTAGTGGTGTTAGTAAGTATGCCATATCTAGATCCTTTAATGAGCTTGTGCTAAATTATTTAAGGTTGTAAAAAATTTAAAAATCTATGTCTCTTAATCTAGGCAGTGGAATATAGATATGAGGGTATGATTAAACTTTGGAGGCTCCTAAGAGTATAGTGATCTTATTTTGAAGTGATTCTTATAGTTCTAAAATCATTAATGAGTTTTGACTAACATTCGTTGATGAGCTTAGGCACTTCAGAAATACTTCAAACTAACTTCATTATATTCCTTACAACATCCCAAGTGTAACCATGCACTTATACATAGATTTTATAGTGTAGATAGAGAGTTATTAATTTTTGAAATTGATACAACTTTGAGATTCTTTAAGAGCTATGTAATGACCCTAGCAGTCGACATCATCATTAATGTAATTATGTACTTAGATATATATTTATAGTCAAGATACACAATTGTGGATTTTTGAAATTGGCACAACTTTGGGATACTTTATAATGATCATAGCAATCGATTGATATGTGATGAGTAGTCAACCGTTGATCACAATAAATTTAGAAATTGATCGATAAACTCGACTGTCATATAGTAGTTGATTGATGATGTTTCATTTGTCGTTTGCTCATAAAGTAGGAGTATAATTAAAAATGACTATGTGATTTCTTAAATATGAAAATGAGATAGACATTTTGGATATTAAAAACTGTGAATGCTTCACGATTTACCTTGACGACTAGTGAAAAATTTTCATTGGACCAAATCGATCGCCCCTAATTCAATGTTATCTGGTTCAATATTTGATAAAGCTATACTATCTAATATTGATCAAAATTATATTATTAGGAGTAAAATTATCCTAAGGTAAATAATTATATATATATATATATAAAAAGAGATGTCTTTTATATTTTTATAATTTTAAAAAGGGAACAATACATTTAATCTTGTGTTTTCTATCAAATAACATTTTGCCACTTATTTAAAAAAGACATTTAACCTTCTTCTATCAAAAGTTTCTTATGAAAAAGATAATAGTGCCCCTATTTTTTTTTAATTATTTTTTGATAATAATCTCAAGAGGAAAAAAACATATTGAATTGATCATTATATCATTCGATAAAAATCCTCATAAAATTTATATATGCACCAACGTAAATAATAGTAAAACAACAACTATGAAAAGGCCAGCCAACCAAAAACTCATCCACCATCCTCGTTAAACTAAAAAAGTCATAATTCTAAATTGATGAACCAAAATTAAATGAAAATGGAATAAAGTTTATCAATAAAAATCTCCTCCTTATCCTCAAATGTGACATATAATGAATAAAAGATAATTGTGTAATTATCTTTTTTTATTAATTTTCAACGATAACTTTAAGAGAGAAAAAAATACATTGAATTGACCATTATATCATTTGATAAAAACCTTCACAAAATTCATATATGCACCATCATAAACAACCAAAAAAACAATAATTTTAAAAGGGATAACCATCCAAAAATTCATTTCACTACCTCACCCACCAAAAAATTCATTTAGTCAGAGTTCTAAATTGATGTACCAAAATCACTTCTTTTTCATTATATTCCACATTTGAGGTTGAGAAAGAAAATTTTAATTATAAAATTTGTTCTATTTTTATTTAATTTTGATTCATTAATTTAGAATTCTGATTCTTTTTTCTATTATTTATGCTACTGTATATATAAATTTTATAAGTATTTTTACAAAGATATAATTATCAATTCAATATATTTTTTACTCTTACGAATATCATCGAAAAATAATAAAAAAGATAAAATCATAATTATCTGTTACTAGATTTTTCACACAACTGGGTCATTTTTTAAATAGTGCCGGATAAAATGCTACTTGTCAAAGAATACCGAGGTTGAAAGTATTTTTTTTCCCTTTTAAAAAAGAGTAAATCTTGCTGGCTAGAATCTGGCCAGCTAGAAATCTCTATATCCCAATTAAAATGCATGCATGGACATGCATATAATTAATGTGGCCATATGAAATTACTAAAATATCCATGCATATGCATGCATGCATATATTTTAGTTGGCCAGATTCTGACCATTTAGTAATACCCTTTTAAAAATTAGGATGTCATTTTGATTCGTGCTCATAAAAGTTCGATGGCAAAAGAGTAATTTTGTTGATGTCAAGTATTCAACGCGACGCTATAGTAAAGTTTGTGTATGAGCAATCAGATGCCCTCCTCGGTGTCTTCCCCATTTCGAAGTTGCTGGAGTTTGATCTTGCCATTGGAAATGTTTAAATCGAATCGGCGGTGACTTGAGTCGACTCACCTTTCATTTCCTCTCTCCGTGACGCTCCTCTTCATCCACGAGTGACTGCTACGCTATTGCCAAAGGCGACCGATGGCACTTCCCTTCTCGCCGCCTCGCCTCCACCTCTCCTCCTCCATTTTCCGCACATTCCTCGTCTCCGCCTTCCTCCTCATCGTCATCTCCCTCCTACTCTTCTCACCCGTTTCCCGCATCTGCCCCTCAGCCGTATCTTCTCCCCTGGTCGCGCCCGCTCCCACCTCCCTCCGCCACCTCCTCTTCGGCATCGCTTCCTCCTCCAAATCCTGGCCACGCAGGAAGTCGTACGTCCGCCTGTGGTGGCGCCTCGGCTTCATGCGCGGCGCGGTATTCCTCGATTCCCCCATCGCCGGCGAGACGGACGAGCCTGGCCTCCCCACTCTCCGCGTGTCTGCCAATACCTCTAGGTTTCCGTACACCTTCGAAGGAGGCCTCCGATCTGCCATCCGCATCGCCAGGATCGTCAAGGAGCTTGTCGAGGGTGTCGTGGGGAATGATTCATCCGACGCGGACATCAGGTGGGTTGTGCTGGGAGATGACGATACGTTGTTCTTCCCGGAGAACCTGGTTGGAACCCTGGCGAAGTATGACTGGGAGCAGTGGTACTACGTCGGCGGGCAGTCGGAGAGCGTTTGGCAAAATTCGAAGCATTCCTTCTCGATGGCGTATGGAGGAGGCGGGATCGCGATGAGCTATCCGTTAGCGAAGGTTCTAGCTAGAGTGTTAGATTCATGCCTCGTAAGGTATGCCCACCTATATGGCAGCGATGATAGGATCTTTGCCTGCTTGGCTGAGCTTGGAGTTGGGTTGACACATGAGCCAGGTTTCCATCAGGTACATCGTTCTGTTTATTCCCTTTTACTTATTCACGATGGTGTAAGTTGCTTTTCTTTTACTTCTTCATTATGTAGCTTCGCTGTTCATGCTTCATTAATATCCTTTATTCTTTTTTATAGTTATTTATCGGTTGCGTAAGTTTTTTTCTCTCAGGTAATAAGTGAATATTGTAGCTCTTTTACATAAGGATGTACTTATATTTACCAGAAAAGGGGGAAATGCATTTTATCATTCTAAATGGAGCATGATATACCAATTTTTCTCAGCGATTTCCACGTACATGTTCCTCTACACTATTAACGAGAACTGGCCAACTCGTTATCTCTTTGTTTTGTGTTACAAGGGGCTATGCAACGATTGTTCAGCATCCTTTGATGTGTATTTGTTGTTTTACTATTTTTTTATTATGTTGTACTTAGTGGCAAAAGGTTATATACTGATCCCGGGAGCCCCACACGACCGGTTCCATCATTATTTATAGAGAGGTGAATCACGGGTGGTTTTTTTTGCATTTTGATTAGTGACCATTGCATAGGAGAGAGTAGCAATCATTTCGTTGCTAGGAATTAACCTCTAGACCTTTTGGTGGCAATGACTATGACCATCTACCCTTCCCGTGGAGACTTTATTATGTTGTACTTGATCATGACTAAGGAGGGTTGGGGTGTGCACCCTTTTAAAATTTTTATTCTCACATAATATATATATATAAAGTATTTAATGATTATTTTTTAGTTTTTGCCTCCCTTAACTAATATCTGATGAATTCGTATAAATTTGATCCTTATATGCATAGATCTTGCTAAGCCACTGCTTAGTCACTTATCACCGTGTTCATTTATCTTATGCAAATTTACCTTATTCAAATTTGAAGGTTCTTGTGAAGTAGATTGATAGTCGGATGCGGAGCAAAAGGGAGAACATGTAGAAATGAACTAAATTTGTAAAATCAAAGCTAACGTTGTGTCAATACAATAAGCATCTTATATAGGTTTCACCTAGACAAATCTTATATAGATTTCATCTAGACAAAATGCACTAACTTATGTTTCTAATGGTCCTAAAATGCATTTATCAAATTCAGCATGCAGCTGGTGATTGTTGGTGAATGAGATATAGGACATTGCCACAGTTAAAAGAAAGCATTGGGTGGGAGACGGATAGAAAATAGGAAGGACCAGGATGAAGCAAGAGGATATATAGAGGGAGAAAAGATTAAGGGAGCGCTGTGTCAGTTGGGCTGAACTCTGATAACAAACTAATAGATGCTAGTGCCAGTAGAGAAATTGGAAGAGAATATATTACTTAATTAGGGAACGAAGGAATTTCATGAAACCAAAATTTAAGTGAGGGGAGGAGAGCAGTGAAGTATGAAGAGAGTAAAGATGAGGAAGTAGAAAATAATATTGAGGGAGCGGTGTCACATGTGCTTAAGCTCTGATACCTAAAACTGTTGCATCTTTTAGAATCAAAGGAAGAGAGATTGGATATTAGGGATGGAAGAAATTTCTTAAAACCAAAGCTTGCCATTATTGGCCCTTACCAGTTAAGCTAACTGGCATTTGGAAAATAATAGTCCTCGATTCTCTCTCTCTCTCACACACGGTAAATAGTGAAATCAGCAACCCAGCCGTTGATCCCAACCTTGTGCAACAACAATAAGATTTTTACCCACTAAGCTAACTGACACTTCAAACTTCTAATTGTTATATTCTAATTAACATAGTCCTAAATACATATTCTGGCTTAAAGGTTCATGGTCTATACTAAAAGATAATGTTGACAGAAAATTTCTTATTCTTCGATTTGAGAAATAAACATGGCTTCTTGTTTAGGATGATTTAGGAAAGAGGACATTGAATATATATTATATTGTTTTGAACTGGAAGAAATAGTCAAGGAGAAGATCAAAACTGCAGACATGCTGATATGTCGACCATTTAAGCAGGAAGGCCTCTCCTTTGCCTTTAATATTACACAACATCCAAGATATCTATGAATCCTGAAGTATTTTGATTTCAACTGAAACTACTAGGATCATGTCATTTGTATGGACTGATGTTCTTAAGTGATAGCAATTTCACTTATTCATAGAATCTCCATATTTTAAATATATTGATTGTTTTAAACATCAGGTTGATGTACGTGGAGATATTTTCGGTATTCTGTCTGCACATCCACTGACTCCTCTGATATCACTTCATCACTTAGATCAAATTGAACCAATATTTCCTGGCATGACTCGGATGGCAGCATTTGATCATCTATTTAGATCTGCACACTTTGATCCAAGCAGGATTTTGCAGCAAACTATTTGTTATGATAGTTCAAAATTGCTTACAATTTCAGTCTCATGGGGCTATGTAGTCCAGATTTTTGAAGGCAATCAACTTATTGTAGATCTGCTTTCTGTGCCGGAAACATATACTCATTGGAAGAGAGGTCTCAGTTCTTTAATACTATCATATATGTTTAATACAAGGGAGTTCAACAAAGATCCATGCAAAAAGCCAGATGTTTTCTTTTTTGAGAGTGTTGTTCAGCACCAGGGGAGAATACAGAGTAACTACACCATGCATGATTTAGAAATTTGCCAAGAAAGAAAAGTCCACACAAAAAATCTTAAACAGATAACTATTTTCTCACAATTTCTTCAACCTAGGCAGGTACTATCCAGTTCTCTAATTGATCTACTCTTTGATATGTGTTTTAAAAGTTTTGTTGTGGAGGGTTTTCCTAATGCATTGATTTTTCATGCTACAGCCATTGCGACGAGAATGCTGTGAGGTTTTGCAAACATCATCTGCAACGGTTATGGAAATATATATCAGAAAATGCAAAGATGATGAGTTAATTGCAATGCATCAAGGGACAGGATAAATGCCCACTAATGATAATAACTAGTCTGACAAGGTTGTGGTTAACCAGGTAACTGAATTATCCTATAGGAAGTTGTAGCCTGTACATTCAAAATTGTTCTATTTCTCTTTTTGAATTGCTAAAAACTGTGTCTTAACAATGATGATTCTATACTATTCTTTTGGTGTCAGACCTTTTCTTTTTTGATCAGTAAATGTGTGAATGTATATATGACTATATGAGTCAAAATGTACAATGTAGGTATGGAGTGCCACTCACGCCTGATACAGCATCAGGTCTGAGTAGACAGCCAAAGACTAAAACATATCTCTTGAAGATACTCTCTACATCTATTTGAACCCCCTCAAACAAACAACTATTCCTTGCCAACCATACATAGTTTATCATAGAAGAAACAACAAGGTGACGAGCCTTCACCAAAACCCGAGTCCCATGATAGGAATGCCGGAAGACTCGAAGCATCCTCCTATAGGTGAACATGCTCTGACGCATATGTAGCCACTCCCGGATCCGTCTTCATGTCTCCGCGATAGGAACACACTCAAATAAGAGGTGCTCTTGTGTCTCCTCCTAAAGCTTGCAAAAAGTGCAGCTTTGGTTCTCCAAATACTACTATCGGGCTCTCGTAAGGAGGCACCCATGTGTGAAATGTCATCGTGTGACTAGGTTGTAGGCCCAAGGCTTCTGCAGACTTGGTCTCCAAAAGAAGTCATACACCCGACTGACTCCACCATCCATCTGATCAAACCAATATGTCATCTTTTGAGTAGCTGGCTCCGGAGTCCTAGCAACCACCAAAATGAGATCCCATATCTACAAAAGTCTTTTAATCAGACGAGAGTTAATGTGCTTTAGTAGCCAGGACCATGGTGTCAGACTTCTTGATACACTTTTAAAGTGCTAGTTTTCATCATTTGCAGGTCGATTGCATTTTAAGCAATAATTTTGATTATTTGGTTATGGTGAAAATAAATTGCACCAAAGTACATGAGTTTTAGTATGGGAAGAGTTCCATACCTTTCTAGAATTCCTTTCATCAACATTCTATGGCTGTTAAATATTTTCCAAGTGTTGGGAAACAAGTTGATATGACACTCATGAGATATTATATCAACTCATTAAAATATCTTTTTGGATGTCTACAAGTACTACATGTGGATTTCTCAATTTTAGTAGAGGTCATCCATGGTTTGCATTAGAAACTCAAAGCTCATATATACTATATGTAAACATCTCAAAGCACACTTTATTCAGTTGACATAATACTACATGTCCTAGGTCAGCTTTATTAACGAGCATGAAAATTTATAAATTCAAATTTATAAACATTATATTAGATATGATAAAAAGAAAGGATATACTAGATTTAATTGCTGAACCAGGTAACACCAAACCTAGGGCGACCAGTCCAGCCCGACCCCACTTTTTCCACCAACTACTAGGATAAATCAAGAAGAGCTCGCGGTAGGTGGCCCAACATCTCGTGGTTGCGCGCCCCATTTGGAGAAAATATCCTTGCACATGTGCCGTAGCTACGGATCGAACCATGGGTGGCTGGATGACAACTTGGTGCCCTTCCGAAGATAAAAAAGAAGGGGATAGAAGTTATCGTATCTTTGTAGGAGGAAATTTAGTTTTATGGAAGAGTAAGAAGCAAAATGTTGTGTCTCAATCCAGTGCAGAGTCATAATATAGAGCTATGGTGTGTGAGATAATGTGAATATATTAACTCTTGACTAATTAGGACTTAAAATTTCAGTACCAGCAAAATTGTGGTGTGATAACCAAGCTGCTTTCCATATTACATCGAATTTTGTGTTTCACGAGCGAACTAGAAAAAAGACTAGAATTACCTGTCATATGATCCATGACACTAGAATCAATGACTCATTTGGAGTATGAGGAAAGAAGACATGTGTTTTTTACCCGTATTAGCAATAACAGTGCCAGAAGGAGATGAAGACTTGCGTGATTCTTGATATTTTGAGAACTTAGCAAATTTATCTGTAGAGATAGGGACCAATTTATTAGAGGCATCATTAGTGGATGCAATATGAGCCAAGTGTTTATGTTGATTTTTATATTGAAGCTTTCTACACTGAAACTTCGTATGACCTGTCTTATGATAGTAGTTGCACATAATACCACCTGAATTCGGCGTTCGAATTTTAAAATCCTTTGAGCCACCTTCTTTATTTTCATCGTGGCTAGTTGATCTTCTAGGCACATACTTAGTATTGTGACTCACCAAAGCACCACTAAGCTAATGGGTGTAGTACTTTCTGTACAGAGAACAAGACTAAATTCATCTTGTAAAAAAGAGATCACAAAACTAGAGAGAACTTGTGACTTAGCAGACTTAAAGTCAGGATATAGGCCAGCGAGGAAGCTCATGATAGCAATATGCTCTCGTTGGCATTGTTGAATCTTCACATCAGGGCTAAAAGACAACAACATATTAAGCTCCTCATATGTCTTCTTGAATGCCATAAAATAATTGATTAGAGGCTGATCTTGTTTTGCCACATGGTAAAATGCTTTGCAAACCTCATAAATGCAAGAGAGATTTCCTTTTCTAAGTACAAAAATTCCAAGTAAGTCATTAGTTCTTTAACAAATTCACAGTGATTGATCAAACTAATTACCTTATTATGAATACAATTCTGAATCTAAAGCATCCTCTCCAAGTCATGTCTGTTTAGAATCATCTTAAGGAGAGTCATCAGTCAAATCACTATCTTTGCCAATACTTCGTAGATAAAGACGAACAGGATTACTCCAATCCAAATAGTTCGAACCATTTAGCCTATAGTCCATGATTTTAGACATCACAGACACTACATCTGTCACAATAGAAGGCTTATTTTCAGCCATAAGACTTTATCCCAAAGGAAGCCAAATAAGAGAAGAATTCAAAGGAAGATCCAAACTAACAAGTACCCACGCGTGCGTTTTTAGGTGCTGCTTGCGTTGAGGAAAGCAGGGCGATAGGTTCAGGCTGGTGGTAAGGATCGCTAGCGACAGAGATTGGGCAATTCTTTTGATGGCGCATATCGGGAGAGTAGCGGCGGCGATCTCTGGGGATAGGGATGACAAGGTGGCTGTTCGGTGGTTGGAATATGAGACGACGATGCCATGGAAGGAGAGCCGACGCCGGATGCGGTAGTGGGTCAAAGCAACCCCATGCGTTGTATGCTGGGGAAGGGGAGGCGTAGCATTGACCCGCGACGACGAGCAATAGCCGACTTTGTGCGTGGATATAGGAGGGAAGGAAAGAGTGCTGGCAAGGAGGCCGTGGACGGCCAGTGGAGGTGCGTGTGTATGAGTGACGATGAGGCAATGATGCATCACGGAGATGAAAGTATATGAGAGGTAGAAGATGCGGAGATGGAACCCTAATTTCGAAGTTGCTCTGATACCATGTTATTTGAGATAAAAATAATTGATAATTTTTATTGAAGAGTGATGCATATTTATATACAAACTAGGAATCTATCATAGGAAACTATAATTAGGCTAATTGACAATTAGCCTAATTGACAAATATATTAACTAATATATACATATTATCTAATATATATATATATATATATATATATATATATATATATATATATATATATATATATATATATTATCTAATATATACAGATAATAAGTGTTAACCCTTTAATTAATTATTTGGTTTAATTTAGTATTGCATTTATTGTTGGAAGACTAAGACTGAATTATATGTATTGATAGATTAATGTCTTTCATTTTACACTGTTTTTGACTGAATTTTATTAATTTAAGATTATATGTATCCCATTATGTTCTCCTCTTCTCTCCGTATGTTGATTTAGTTGCTATAGTTTCTCTTTAAAATCAATAAGATGAGTTTTATATGTTAGAATATTGGGTGACTAGAAAAAATTTAGTGTCAGGTAGTTGAGACTGTGGATATTCTAAACAAGTGTGACTTCTATGGTTATGATACTCATGTTTAGTCCTAACAGAGAGTTTTGGGCTAATTTAAGAGCTTTATAGAATGAACTACTACCAAATTTTGAACTTGACCTTTTTGAGTTGATGGATTGATGTAATAAAGTTAATATATCAATTCTCTCGTTCAATTGAGTTACTTCTTTCAGTAGCCAAAGCACTCTAAATTGTCATCATTTGAGAATTCTTTCTAAACATCTTAACATGCATAGGTGATCTACTATGGCAATTTATTTAGAAAAGAGAACATACCTATACAATGTTTTTTATACCAATTACTAGTTAAGGATGTATAAGCTCAAGTTAATTGAAATCTATGATAGTGATGAACATGCTACATTAGCTCCAAAATTCTGTGCAAGACAATTGCGGCTGAGTGCAAGTCCCTTATTATGGGTCTAACAATAGCGGTTGAGGTATCAGCAGAGATGATACGAGTATTCAATTGATTTGTAAGGAAATTGTAAGTCTGATATTGGGAGGGTATGAAGGCAAAGAAAGGAACATATAATAGAACCCACGAGGCACTTCATAGAATTTAACATAGAACATGTATCCTGAATGACCACTTTTATTCCACTAGAGGGGGCCCAGGAGGTCATCATCAAATCTGTGGAGAAGCACACTATTGAAGCAGTTCTTGGGGTGAAATCTTATAACTGTTAGATCGAAGAATTCCGTATTTGCATCCTTTACGAGGACCTATCTATTGTTAAAGGTCAGACTCATTGCAAATTGCTCAAGGTCAGAGCCGTGAGATACACTTTGATGAATGGGATCCTACACAAGGTCAGACTCATTGCAAATTGCTCAAGGTCAGAGCCGTGAGATACACTTTGATGAATGGGATCCTACACAAACGTTCCTATTCTATGCTTTATGCAAAATGTTTACTCCCCTTTGAAACATAGCGGAGGGTGAAGTCTCTCCTTTGGGGTAGCAAGGGCTGGGTACTTCCAGTGTACCCTTTGAAATAATGTGACTAAACTAGTGGAGAAATGTGAAGTGTGCTAGAAATTTGCAAGGGTACGTCGATTATCGACATTAAAGCTAACACCCATGGACTATGTTTCAAACTCGTCGGCGATGTTTGACACTTTGATCAATGGAGAATGGATAGGTCTCTTTTGCTTCGAAAAGAGGGAAAAAGAAATTCTAAGTCGTGGCCGTCAATTACTGGTAGAATCTAAGCCAGTTTGGGTTTTGTTGGAGCAACAACTACAAAGGTTCCTTTGAAGGAAAATTATTATGAGGTTCATCTATTTTCAGGATTAGTGACTGACAATGAAACTCATTTCAGCAACAAGTTCAAGACGGATTGTGCAAGTCATGACATCAACTTGAAATTCACCTCAATAGCACACCCACAGATAAATGGACAAACCAAAGTCACGAACAAAATGATACTCAAAGAGTTCAAAAATGGGTTACTGACTTTTGCATGTCATGAGTTGACAAGCTGTTGGGACTCTTGTGGTCGTACATGAGTATGCCTCAAGTAGGAAGGAGGGAGTCACCTTCAATTTAACACTCAAATCTGAGCTAAGTAATTACTCGCGTTGTAAAAATTCCGTCATTTCAAACAAACTACTTCATTCAAGAAGCTGTGACAAAAGCACTCCGAATGAGCCTAGACTTGCTAGAACCAATTCAAAATTAGTGAGAATCACTCACTTCAAACAAGATAACACCTGATCTTATAATAAAACTGTGAGGAAAAGAGAGTTAAAGGTGGGAGACTTTATTCTGCTAAGATTGGAGGTTAGCTATCCCCAAGAGCACATGAAGATGATGCCAAACTAGGAAGGACAGTAACGTTGAAGCTAACCAAGTGAAGAGACTTTAGATTTGCTATAAATAAAATCAGTGCATTTTTCTTTTACAAAATGAAAGTACTTGCTATGTCCTTGAGCTGTATCCATGGTTTAAAGTGCTGTGCCGAGACGGTCGAAATGGACGAACCATCTCGTTCTGCTTGGCGACCGACATTGGCACGACCTCGGCACCAGACCCGTGACAAGTGCGACGTGTTGCTTGACCTCGTGGCCACAGTGGAGGGGTCGCTCAACCCTGCAATAGCAGCGGAGGGGTTGCATAACCCTTCTACTGTCGCCCGGAGGCATCGTGCGAGAGGGGTCGCACGACCAACGTGGTCGCGCCGAAGGATATGCAATCCCCGCGGCCATGGCTAGTTGCGCAATCCCACGACAACGCTGAAGTCGTGCGGGCTCGCGAGTGGTGTCGGATTTCATATTTTTTTAAATTAAACCTAGGTTAATTATTTTAATTAACTCCTAGCTATGATGAAGATAATCTAAAGAGATTTTATTAAGCCCTAATAAAATTATCTAATTAATTTTATATTTCATTTATTTTAATTTAAAAATTATAATAAATTATTTATTTATTTATCTATTTTCATATCTTTTCCTTTGTTTAAAGATTATTTTTTATATTGTTTATTTTTTAAATATTTATGTTAAATATTTTAGTTTTTTATTAATATATTTTATATTTAAAAAATACCGAAACTATATCAGCACGAGACGATACGGTACCGAAACCGTATCATTCCCGTCCAGGACTGAAACCTCGACATAGGCCAAAATTTTAAACCTTGGCTGTATCTCCTACTATATCATCATTTATATTTAAATAAATTTATCTTGTTTTATTGGTGCTAACCAAGCCTTTTTTGGACTTCTTCTTCCTAGTTTGATGTGCATATTTGACATAACTTCATCTAAGTACATGTTTGTACAATCGTAAATATCTTTAGGAGATTTCCCTCAATGGATGCAATCCTAACTTTCTTTCTAATACTCTCATTTCTTATCCTGTCTATTCTTGTATGTCCACACATCCACCTTAACATCCTCATCTCTGCAACTCTCATCTTCTGCTTATGTGCTCAAGTTATAGCTTAACATTCAGCTCCATATAATATAGTAGGCCTAATCGTCATTTTGTAGACCTTCCTTTTAAGTTTTAGGGGTACTTTACGATCACATAGAACACCCAACACTCTTCTTCATTTCAACCATTCTACTTGTATTATATTTAAGACATCCCTCTCAATCCCTCCATCCTTTTGTAAAAATAAGTCTAAATACTTAAAACTTTCAATTTTAGACAACTCGTCATCTCATATGTTAACAATTGTCTCATTACGTCTAATATTGTTAAACTTAAATTTCATATATTCGGTCTTTACTCTACTAAGCTTAAAACCTTTCGCTTTTAGTATTTCCTGCTTAGATTTGACTTTAACATTTACTCTTCATGTGTCATGTCTAACAAAACAATATCATCTACAAACAAAATGAAAAGGTGAGGGTTGTGTTAGGCTGTCGTTGAATTTAGGCAAATGTTTAATAAATGGATTTATCAAAATGAAAACACTTGCTATAACTAGAAAAGACACATCTTTTAATAAAAATATAAAACACTTCCACCTCATTAAAAACTAATAAAGATGCTTTAAGGATGGTGTTATTGATTCATGTAGCACCGATGCATGCAATCTTCACCGGTCACACGTGAATGACATGTTCATGTAAATTTATCCTATATGCAACACTGCCTTAATGTTGCTCCTATCTCATTCATGTAACGAGTCCCCCATAAAATAATAGAACGTTCTGCTATGGTTGGTTCTAACAGCAGTTAATTTTCTATTAAACTTATCAACATTACATCCCATAAACACAAACAACATTTGAACCTCCATAAATTCCTTACAGTCTGCAATTTCTAGCCCAAACAAAGTTACAATATATAAGATTTTGTAACCAAAGTTGCAATCTGTGTTATCGTCATACTGGAACCCATTATTATAGACCTTCCAAATTACGAATAATTTATCTTATTGTGTTCCAAAATTCAACTGAACATGAGAATGAAATTTAGCATTTCATTTATAATTTGTCTCCAATTCAATCCATTTCATTGTCATTTTCATTTTCCCATTCCGTTCTTGTGTACCAACTACAATTTTATGGTAATTTTCTTTTCCTTTTTTAATCTTGACCATGAAGTCCCTTATATATTATTGGATGTGAAAGTATTCTCTCTAATAATGCTGCTATATAAATTCAAATCTTCAACGTTTGATCAAAAGCCCTTTGTTATTTAACTCATTTACTGCTAGACCAAACAATCATTGACATCTTTTTTAAAAACTTATTGGTAGTGCAAATCCACTTGGGCTAACTTTATACAGTCAACCATTCGCACGGAATATCATGTGTTATCCCAAGCTTCTTTATTGTTAAATAGATTTTTCCAGTTCAACAAGGGATCTTAACCCACAACTGGTAAGTCTGCTACGTATCATATTGTGTAGCCTATACTACCAGTTACCCTATTCATTATTTGTCCTAAATCTGTTAAGATATAAATTGATTCAAACCAGAATTACCTCTAGGATTCAACCAAACAAAAAACGGCGTATAGAAATTGTTGGCCCCTTAATTGGTAGTGTATATTACCAGGATTCTTAAAGCAGTTTATTAAGCAGAAACTATAGAAAATAATGAGAAAATATGGAAAAAAAACTCACAGATTTCTATTAGTAACTGCACACTGCAAGCTTCTTACAAGACTCAGAGTAAGACTCAAGGATTGCTTGATGTCTTGCAATGAGGTATGGACTGCTTATATAGAGCTACAGAGAGGAACCGGGTGCTGCTTATTGGGCCCCATCGCATTACCTCTTGTCCTCTTAAAGTAGATTCCTTACTTTACTTTACAGCACTACAACGCATTATACTGACATAAAACACACAATGACACAAATCATTTTATTTTACAGCACTACAATACATTATACTAACATAAAGCACACACTGCCACAAAGCATTACTTTATTTTACAGCACACACTGACACAAAGCATTATACTAACATAAAGCATAACTTAAGCACGAAGGTAGTAGTAGCCCATTAAAGTTGGAAGGTGGCCATCCAAATTACCGCATCTTTGGTTAGGCTGACAGCTGTTTTCAACTATGTATTGATTTGTTGCGTAGCTAGATACCAGTCTTTCCAAAAATTATCGGATGTGCTCAGCCTTCGACATTCCTTGAATTTCAAGTAATATAGTGCCCTAAGTTGTTGTAGGTCTTGTTCTGCTGCACGTTGTTGGATTTGGTGGAGTTGGCCTCGAATCGTGTCAAGCTCTTCAAGGGATATGGGTAACTGTTGGGAGCGGTGTAGGAAGTGCTCGTATTGCTCAATAATTGTTGGAGTTTTAGGAGCAATTGAGTGATATGGTCTCGAGCATATTTGCTGGGTTTGTCTTGTACTTCTTGAAGCGACAGCGCTACTAGCTCGATTTTGTTCAATCCTCTTCCTTCGGCCATCCTGTAATAATCAGACAGGAAATCAGTCGTGATAGTGCATCAGCTAGTTGGTTGTCCTGACCATTAATATGTTCAAGATGAACAGAAATTCCAATTCCAGTAATATAATCAGTAAAAGCTAGCCAGCGAACTCTGGATGGTTTGTTGGTAGGGGATTTGTTGAAAAAGCTAATGATGGCTTGACAATCTGTTCGAATTATTAAGTCCTCCTTGTCCAGATAACATATCTTTAACGCTTCAAGGGAATTCATTACTGCATAAATTTCGGCGTCAATAGTAGATTTGGGTGGGCTGAACTTGCCACTGGCATATGCACAGATCCTTTCTGTGGTTTTCGGATCATATTTTTGCTTCTTCCATTTACATATACTCCCCAGCCCTCCATGCACCCATCTGTTTCCAAAACAATATAGCATTGTTCTGGAGGGATTTCTAAGTCTGGGAGCTTCTGTACAACTGTTTTAATTTTCTTGACTAGGTCCCAGTCTTGTTGATTCCACATCCTCTCTCCTGTAGGACTTGTTTTGCATATAAGGGGCTTAGTAGTTTTCCCAGATTAGGGATATAATTCCTGGCATAGTTGAGAATTCCTAGCCATGATTGAAGTCCTTTAATAGTAGTAAGCTCTTGCTCCGTAAATTCTGAGATTTTTTTAATAATATGGGGAGTCCATTTTCTTCGCAGATTTGCAGCATCACCTTTAAACGCTTTGCATGATCTTCTTCGTTCTGCGAAAAAACCAAAATATCGTCAATGTATATGGCGATAAATTCTTCAGTACCTTTGAAACAGTTGTCCATCTTCCTCGGAAATATTGATGGTGCATTTTTTAGGCCGAATGACATCACAAGCTATTCGTATAATTCTTCTGGAACCATAATGCAATCCACTCAATAGAGTCTGGGTGCATAGCTACTTGGTGAAAGCCATTTTTTAAATCGAACTTGGAGTAAATACTGCTTAAGCCGACCCTTTTTAAGATAGTGTTAATTACAGGAAGACTATACTGATCTTTGTTTGTAATATCATTAAGGCACTTATAATTAAAGATCATTCTTTATTTCCCTTTAACTTCTGCTCCTATTCTTAGGTCTATGCTGGTCCCTGAGTTAACAATAATTGTCGTTGTCCGATGCCTATTCTTGCCGGGCCTAATTACTCCAAGATCTAACAAGGTCTTCACATGTCGTTTAAAGGCATCCTGCAATTGAGGAGTAATGTGCTTCAGGGGCTTATCCGAGACTATAAAATCTGGGTTTTTTTTTATGTCCAGTTGACTGACGACTTTATTCCTGACCAGTGCTTCAGGGGTTCATTTCCAATGAACCCTGCTTCCTTTAGCTTTTGTATTAAAGGGCTGGATTTTTTAAGAAATTTTGCTTTGTTGTTTCTTCATTATAGAACACTGCCTCCTTGATAGTCAGGTATTCATCTTCTTCTAGCTCCATCTCTTCAATGGCTGTTGCCGAAACTACAGGAGTTGTGTTGATAGTTGTCAGGTTTTTATAGAAAGTTACAATATTACCTTCTATTCGAACACCTCCTTGTATAGCCTTAATAAAATTGCATCCTATAATCATTTGGATTACACCCCCAAGTTTCATCTTGAAGCTGTATGTTATCCTCTTCAGAATTCCATATACATATAGCTTCAAGATGAAACTTGGGGACGGAATCCAAATGATTATAGGATGCAATTTCATTAAGGCTATGCAAGGAGGTGTTCGAATAGTTGGTAATATTGTAACTTTCTATAAAAACCTGACAACTATCAACACAACTCCTGGAAGAGATGGTGCTAGAAGAAGATGAATACCTGAATATCAAGGAGGCAGTGTTCTATAATGAAGAAACAACAAAGCAAAATTTCTTAAAAAGATTCAGCCCTTTAATACAGAAGCTAAAGGAAGCAGGGTTCATTGGAAATGAACCCCTGAAGCACTGGTCAGGAATAAAATCGTCTGTCAACTAGACATAAAAAACCCAGATTTTATAGTCTCAGATAAAAGCCCCTGAAGCACATTGCTCCTCAATTGCAGGATGCCTTTAAACGACATGTGAAGGCCTTGTTAGATCTTGGGGTAATTAGGCCTAGCAAGAGTAGGCATCGGACAACGACAATTATTGTTAACACAGGACAGCATAGACCCAAGAACAGGAGCAGAAGTTAAAGGGAAAGAAAGAATGATCTTTAATTATAAGCGCCTTAATGATATTACAAATTAAGATCAATATAGTCTTCCTGGAATTAACGCTATCTTAAAAAGGGTCAACTTAAGCAGGATTTACTCGAAATTCGATTTAAAAAATGGCTTTCATCAAGTAGCTATGCACCCAGACTCTATTGAGTGGACTGCATTATGGTTCTAGAAGAATTATACGAATAGCTTGTGATGCCATTTGGGCTAAAAAATGCACCATCAATATTTTAGAGGAAGATGGACAATTGCTTCAAAGGTACCGAAGAATTTATCGCCATATACATTGACGATATTTTGGTTTTTTCGCAGAACGAAGAAGATCATGCAAAGCATTTAAAGGTGATGCTGCAAATTTGCGAAGAAAATGGACTCATCCTGAGCCCTACTAAAACGAAAATTGTCGTTACCTAAGTTGAATTTCTTGGTGCAGTTATTGGCAATCGAAGGATTTAGCTCCAACCCCATATTATTAAAAAAATCTCAAAATTTGCGGAGCAGGAGCTTACTACTATTAAGGGACTTCGATCATGGCTAGGAATTCTCAACTATGCTAGGAATTATATCCCTAATCCGGGAAAACTACTAAGCCCCTTATATGCGAAAACAAGTCCTACAGGAGAGAGGAGGTGGAATCAGCAAGATTGGAACCTAGTCAAGAAAATTAAAACAGTTGTACAGAAGCTCCTAGACTTAGAAATCCCTCCAGAACAATGCTATATTGTTTTGGAAACAGATGGGTGCATGGAGGATTGGGGAGTATCTGTAAATGGAAGAAGCAAAAATATAATCCGAAAACCATAGAAAGGATCTATGCATATGCCAGTGGCAAGTTCAGCCCACCCAAATCTACTATTGACACAGAAATTTATGCAGTAATGAATTCTCTTGAAGCGTTAAAGATATATTATTTGGACAAGGAGGACTTAATAATTCGAACAGATTGTCAAGCCATCATTAGCTTTTTCAACAAATCCCCTAACAACAAACCATCCAGAGTTCGCTGGCTAGCTTTTACTGATTATATTACTGGAATTGGAATTTCTGTTCATCTTGAACATATTAATGGTTAGGACAACCAACTAGCTGATGCACTATCACAACTGATTTCCTGTCTGATTATTACAGGATGACCGAAGGAAGAGGATTTGAACAAAATCGAGCTAGTAGCGCTGTCGCTTCAAGAAGTACAAGACAAACCCAGTAAATATGCTCGAGACCAGATCACTCAATTGCTCCTAAAACTCCAACAATTATTGAGCAATACGAGCACTTCCTACACCGCTCCCAACAACTACCCATGTCCCTTGAAGAGCTTGACACGATTCGAGGTCAACTCCACCAAATCCAACAACGTGCAGCAGACCAAGCAGTACAAGCCCTGCAATAACTTAGGGCACTCCATTACTTGAAATTCAAGGAATTTTTGGAAAGACTGGTATCTAGCTACGCAACAAATCAATACACAGTTGGAAATAGCTGTTAGCCTAACCTAAGATGCGGTAATTCGGATGGCCACCTTCCAACTTTAATGCACAACGGAGCGTAGTTTTTTTTTTTTTTGGGGGGGGGGGGGCTACTACAACCACTACTACCTTCATGCTTAAGTTATGCTTTATGTTAGTATAATGCTTTGTGTCAGTGTGTGCTGTAAAGTAAAATAATGTTTTGTGTCAGTGTGTGCTTTGTGTCAGTATAATGCGTTGTAGTGTTGTAAAGTAAAGTAAGGAATCTGCTTTAAGAGGACAAGAGGTAATGCGATGGGCCCAATAAGCAACACTCGATTCCTCTCTATAGCTCTATATAAGCAGTCCATACCTCATTGCAAGACATCAAGCAATCCTTGAGTCTTACTCTGAGTCTTGTAAGGAGACTTGTAAGAAGCTTGCAGTGTGCAGTTACTAATAGAAATTTGTGAGTTGCATTCCTTCTTGTTGATGTGGTGAAGCTTTATTTTATGCTTGTCTTGTGAATTCAGGGAAGCCAAGCTTTTTTAGTCCTTTCATGTCTTAATGGCAGAAGACTCGTTAGTAGATTGCTTTACTGACCTAGTGCAAGTATCCTCCCAGTTTTGCACTGACTGTAGTAAGGAATCAGGGCCGTCTCAAGGTTCCACGAGGTCCTAGGCAAAAAAAAAAAAAATTTAATCTTTAATAATGTTTTTTAAAAAATTAAATTTTTCTTTATTATTTTTTATTCAGACTTGGGACCGATAACGGTGGATTTATTTTTAAAAATAACTAGATTTAAAAATTCATGTCGTGTATTTTTAATTTGATGATATTTCAAAGTTTGACTATTATCGACACAAATATATAAAAAAATTCTGATGCAATTGCTAATAATTAGGTTTTGGTTCATAGTCCATTCCTTCCATAGTTTAAAAAAAAAGAGTAAAAAAAATATTACCAAGTAAAATAGCAAATCAAATCTTCTGTCCCCAAATTTCTCTGTCCCCGTGTCCCCTGCCGATCGGACGGACCAGATTACATCTTAAGGTATCATGACATCTTTAAGATGTGTGCAGTATTCTCGTGATGTGCAAGGCATCCTTGAGATGTAATCTGGTCCGTCCGATCGGCAAGGGGATACGGAGACAGAGAAATTTGGGGACAGAAGATTTGATCTCGTAAAATAGGAGAAGGATATCTTCTTAGAGAACCAATGATGAAAGAGGAAAAAATACATAGAACATTAATGAGTGAATGAGTAGATGTTCAACTAATTATAAAATGAGACGAAAGAAAAGAAATTAGATGTAAGGTCTTATATAGTTATATTATAACTTAAGGATTAGAGAATATAATAATTATAATTAATATGTAATTAAATATAGTTGTCATTGGAATTAATTGAAGAGCACAGTGGAAATTGAAATAAAATAAAATCAAGTAAAATCGTTGCATTGGAATCAATGCAAAATCTGAAGCAAAATCTAGAGAGCACTAGAATCGAAATCGAAGCAAGTCAAATTAAAACAAAATATGCAACTAGAATGGAAATCGAAGCAAGTCAAATTAAAGCAAAATATGCATGCATGCGTGCATAATGTAGCTTGGGATTGCCCAGTATATCTTTTAAAAGCAGATATTAGATATTAAATATATTTATTTATTTTTAACTAATAATGGGCCTTAATTTTTTGGGGGCCCTAGGCATAGACCTTAATGGCCTATGCCTTGAGCCGGGTCTGCAAGGAATAGTGCAAAGTTGGTTCGTCATGGTACTTGCCATTGATTTTGCTACTTCAGATTGTAATATGTATAGATATATGATTGGGCTGTGCTGTGTTGGGTAAATTGTTTTAGAAAGGGTGCCGAAGTTTGACAGATGGAATGAAGAAATGCAGGATCAAATTGTAATGGTTGTTCCAATGAACTAATAGTTAGTTTGTGATAATTGTCTTGATTGTTGTTTTCCTTGTGCGATAGAAGATTGTCCACCAGGAAGAAATTTTCTCCTGTAACATCAAACTTGATTCTTCTTTCAAGTGGACCTTAACATGTTATTACTTCATTTTATTGTGAAAAAAATTTGTAGCTTGATAAATCTTTCACGAGAATCTTAACATACTTGTCACTTCATTTTACTGTGAGCAGAATTTGTGGGTTGTTCAGATGGTTGCTGTATCTTTGGAACAGACCTTTTGTAGGGTCTAGCTAGAAGAATGACGAAAGATGACCCTCGGGTGGACAACCAAGGTGAAATTTGATAATTTACTCTATTGTAAGGTCATGATTTTCTTGATGGTTATTTGGTAGAATACTATTGTTTTATACAGTTATGCTCATTGCTAATCGAGTTGGATATCTGAGTTATCCTAACTTTTTTGTTTATTTTAATTTTCAGAAATGAGGGGTTAATGTTTGTTGATCAGATGTGGCCCAATTTTATCACGCTGTCTTAGTTGCTTGGATAGTGAGAGGCACTCTCAGTATGATTGGCTTGACTCTTGCATTCAATGTATATATCCATTGAATGCCTCGTGGGTATTGCAATTCACTTGGGAATATGCTTATGAAATATTTGTAACTTCTGTAAACTCTGATCCTGGGGAAGTCATCATGTGCCTCCTTTCTAATGAAATTATGTATTTTAAAGTAGCTTGAAAACTCGATCTTTGTCTTCAAACTGCATTTGAAAAGATAACCTTAGACACATGACCATTGTATTTCTTTTTCCCAATTAGCATATATATGCTGAGCACAATTTCATGGTTGGACTAGAGGGATAGAGGAATTAAGTGCTTCAATGCCTATTCAAGACCCTCTGAGAATTATCAAGGTAGAAAACGAAGCTTAGTAAATACATAAATAAATAAAACTTAAATGCATAAATGATAAACTTTTGTTGGTCAATTATAAAAGAACAACCCATGCCTTCTCCAATTCAACTCGTAAATGACTAGAGAGACTGAAGAAATCACATCCATGAATCATAGCTCTTTCCTCCCACAACTACCATACAATTTGAAACACCTAATTGTTTCTGTCTCTGCCAAATGGCTGATAGCGGTTGCCCACCAGCAATAATCTTCAAAAAGCAACCATCTAACGTTCAGCACCTCCAATTTTTTCCACTTCATTCTATGCAAATTTTGAAATAACAACCTGAAATCTGTCTTGCAAATTAGCCTCCATCTTCACCACTGTCCAAACTAGATTCCTTCTATACCTGGCCTACTAATTGTGGTTTGTTTGTTCTTTAGAGCTTAGGACATCTATGCACATCCTTGAAGCGCTTTACAATTAATTTTGTCTTAGATTGCATTTAGTTGGCATAGATCTTCAATGGGCAATCCCCTTCATATTGTGCTTCCATTTTATTCATCCAACCTTGCCCATTTGATGTTGTAATCCTTACAAATAAGTGTTGGACAACATCTCTAAACTATGCAAGGGTGTCAAACTTCATCCCAACCTTAAATTTTGCATCAATGAAATGTTCTGGAGGAATAAAGGTTTTATTTTGGTTTTTTTTTTCCTTTCTTCCTCAAGGTTATCCTTGTTACTAAATATAATTGTCATGTTTTTTTCATTGATTTTTTTTTTCTTTTGAAAAAGAATTTGAGTGACTATGTGTCACTGCATTTTATTGAGGTTCTAAAGCAAGACGCAAGAGATTGAGACTACAACTACATATGTAATTACTAATTAATCTCAACATACGAGACACATAATCAATTATTCAACTAAATAGTAATTGATATGCTTCTCAACAAAATCTTGGTCAGATGAGGTGATGATTTGCTCAAGTCATTCACCTAGGGATTCATAGTAGTCTTCTTGATTGTATAGGGACCTTGAGATCTATCATAGTGTTGGATTGGAAAATCATTGTGCATGCTTGTGAGAAAGTCATATAAGTTCTTTATTTGACTAACAAAGAGGCTATGCCATCTATCTAATTCTGTGAGAATGTTTTTCCTTATCAACCATCTAAGACTATAGAAATGCAGCGAAGCAGTAAAAAAAAAAAACTCAACATCTTATTCTTTCTCATCTCTACACATGACGCAATTGAATATTAGGGGCTGCATTCTTGGCTTTTTCAATCTCACTCTTGTATTGATTTTTTTTTTTTTTTTGATAATTAGCCAGTCGGGTACTTTAAATTTAATTGGAGAGTGTGAAGGGCATATTCCACTAAATATTCACATCTCATACACAAATTTAACTCTAAAGATGCTTGAGTTACTCTATTTCCAATGCATGCTTACATGTCCAGAATCACCGAGCTTCCATCTAACCAGTTTTACCAAATCTATCAGCTCAATTGCATATACTTCCCTAGTGAAGTGCAGTCCCAATGTTAGAGAAAGAAGATCCAACTGCTTTAATTTTACCCCTCTAGTTGTGTAGAGAGTAAACAGGGATGGAAAGATCCATTTTAGAACTCTATCACTCACCTATGGACTATGTTAGCTGTAGACATTGTCCAAATCATTTGAATTTATTAATATTCCATTATGACAAAAAATGTCGTACCAACCAAATGCTCTTTCAAATAGTGGACCAAGAGCAATTCGAAGTTATCATCTTCAGTTCTGTAGGTGTAAAATAAGCTATTTCAATAATGCATCTTCGAGGTGATTGGGTGCATGCCATTGGAATCGTAATACTTACTACATGATCTAGCTCCCTTAATAGTCTTGACCAATGCATCTTTTACCACTTTGACTAGCCTGCTTTGCCCTAGTTGGAAAAGGTTGATCAATTTCACTATCATGACTTTTCCTAAGTGCCTTTTATTCTCTCTAGCCATCATTAGCCTTTTTTTCAACAAAACTATTGGTAGTGTTAAGATCTTCACTAAACTTTGTATCTTCATATGGACGATGCCCGTTGTAATGTCATGCTCCTTCACTATAAGAATGGATTCTTCCTCTGCTACATGAAAACTTAGACCAATTAACTCCGGCTAATCAATCTCTAGTATAGTGTTACTAAGATCAATCTCCTCCTCTACTATAACTGTAGGTTCATCTCTTGCTACATGAAAACTTAGACCAATTGATTTGGATTGTTCAATCTCATGCATAGGGATTGAATATGGGTTGATTTGGATTGTTCAATCTCCTCTGCTGCAACTAAGGAATATCTCATTGCTTTAATTCCTCTTATTTAGTTCTTGGAGTCTTGGAGAATTATTGAATTGAGTTTCTAGATAGGAAATTGAATATGAAGCTTGGATTATAATAGGGTATATATACAAATACATATTGACAAAATTTACATGGACAAGTTAAAATGAAAAACTAAATTAAATTACAACCAAATAATAAAAGGTGTCAACAAACCTGCTTAGCTTCTTGAATGTATAATTTACTTGTTTGCACATTGCAAATTTAAGGACAATTTTTATAGAGTCCTCTTGTATAGGTAATTATATATATATAATTAGAGCTCTATCACACTTCCTAATCTCAAGGCTCTACTAACACAGGTTCTAATACTTTTATGAAAATCATAATATATAAATATATTGAACTATAGTATATGATAAGTACAATTTTATATAGTCGTATATAATTATATATTGTATATTTATATGTTATAATTCTAAATTTTAAAAATTATATATAATCATAATATATAACTATTTAAAACTATAGAATATGATTATTTAGAATTTTATTATAAGTTATTTATAATACATTATGTATTATGATTCTAACACTTTCTATGATGGAATGATAAACTGTTATTTTAACCTTTATTCTTAAAATTTTCAAGATTTATACTAAAGAACATTTGATATTAATATTTATGTGATATAGCCTGGTTCATGAATTCGCCTATGGAAATGCGTCCCAAATTTATTCATGGTTTAACCATGCAGTGTAATAACTATCCTGTTGCTTCGGGACCATTCATTATGATGCATCCGACATGCCTTTATTTCTGTCTGTGAAGCATACTGAAAAATGAATTAAGTATCTTCCAAGGCTTTTGGGTGGTGCAGTTTGACTGGGGTTGTATGTGATGAATGCTTCTTATCTATATATTTGTTTATTGGTATTTTTTTTAATTTGGACTCCAGACACTCAACTCTGATAATCAACTTTGTGTGGTAGGCAAATTTCCACAAAAGCTCGTGCCCACTGTTAAGTTTATGCAACAACTGTTGCAGGAAGTGGCCTTAGCTTTGCTGCTTGCACGCTGTTGAAATGATAGTTTAGTGCTTATCTAGAAACTTTTGAAGTATACAGAAGTAAGGCGGTAGCACCATGTTTCATGCATTGCAGAGTAGAAACCCAGTTCCTGAAGACTCCTGAGTTTTTCCTTCTTAGCTTGTATTATTTTAATTGTATTAGGTACTTGATACGATTAAAGATTTATCCAGAAACAAATTCTGTCCAACTTTCAGCACAAGCATGGTCATTTCTTATCCTTCTTCCTGAGCATTATATAATTCCATTTCTGTTTAATTTAATTTAATTTATTTTTTTAGTCTATTTGAAGGAAAGAAAGATCATATGGTGTGGAATGTGAATGGAATCTAGGAAATCATCCTGCTTACATGTGATTTATATTGTTTAATTTGGCAGGAGTTAAACCCAGACAAATTAAGATACTTACAAGCTAACGACCAGACAAATTAAAATACTACCTGAGCTGTCAATGAAAGCGGGCTGTGTGTGATCAGACTCTACACTAGCACGGTACGTATTAAATTAATTAAAACTCTTTTTATATTATCCACACAAAATTGGGCAAACAACCCAAGGCATTTTGAGTTGTAGTGATTTAGAACACGTTTTAAAAGTGTGCGAGGAAAATGAAGTGTTGTGTCTGAAATCACGATGCTTGACTTTGTAAATTGGCAGCAGACAGAAAGTTAATGGGCGATGGAGCCATCAGCCAACAGCTTCGACACAGCAACAACAGGGCACCGGAAAACAGCCCCTTCCTTTGTCGGCCATATTATTAATGATAATAATTCCGGTGAAGATACAGATGAATGTGAAATTAACAGCCTGTTTGGAGTAAGTATAACTTTAGGTGAATGTAATAAAAGATAAGGCTTGCCTTCTAATTTTACCCAATCTTTAGCTTGTGGTATGTATGCGATCTGTTCACCTGTCAGTGTTAGAGAGATTCAGAAGATAGGTATAGAGGGCTCTAATGCATTTTTGTCTTGTCATTCTCTTTTGATTTTTCATCCCTATAATTCCAGTTCGTGATCAATAAGTCAAATCTAAGTCAAATCGTGCGTTGAATGATTAAAGAAGAAATTTTCATTTGAAAAGTTAAAAGACCAATCCCAATCTTCAATCCTTTTTGTTTACCAATTGATGCAGTTGTACTTAACTTTTAAATTTCTTAAATGATACACTTTCTGATTTCTTAAATGATACACTTTCGCATTTTATCTCTCCAGTAAAAGAATCATTGTAAAAGAATCATTGTAGTGATGCATTTTAAAGAATAAAGTGAGGTATTAATTTTAAGATTTATACAACTCTAAAATGATATTGATTTTTAATATTGAAGCGGTGTTAATTTTTGAAATGTAGTATTAGAGTAGTGCTGTTCTTTAAAATTCAATACCAAGTACCACAATGGTGTTATTATTGAATATGATGTTACAGTGATTGGCAAGAGAGGTAAATGGAAAATAAATGTGCCCTTACACAAATCTGAAAGATGTATTTTTGAAAATTTTACAATTTTATTTTTTATATTTACTAAATTGTCGCTTTTTGTTCATGCTACAAAGGCCAAGAAGAAAAATCTCAGCGTTTATAATTCCACCTTGATGCATGAAGGAGCTGATGTGTTGATAGCAATCATGTCCAATGTGTCGAAGTGCAATGTGTCGAAATTCTACAAGAAGGATAACGAATTGATACTCTTGGCAACAATAATAGAAAGAATAGTTTTATTCAATATTTGTACTCAACCTCTTTCAATTCGTTAAAAGCAACCAATTGTGCAATGAGTTTCCTTTGAACGGTCAAGGGATTATGAAGAAAGTATTTGGGTTAATACCTTTTGAAGGACCATAGAGTTTCTAGTCTAGAAGGGTAGAAGGATGAATAACGCCTGCCTTTTTTTTCACTTTCTTTTTTATCTTGTTTGTATCTATCAAGGAAATAAAATAAGAATACATTGATTTTTTACGCGGTTCACAATCATGAGAGTTTCTAGTCTAAGACTTATGTTTCAAGCACGAGCTACCATCTTTCTTTGTTTTTTTGGAAACCTTCTAGCGGCGGAGAAATCGAATTTAGATAAGTACAAGTACAATAACGAAGATAATTAAAAAGAAATGCTCACAATAAAATATACAAATAAAAGGTGTCGATTCGGTGTGGAAGTCCTGAACTGTACGCACTCCTTATAGAGCTTTGAGAGCTTTTTCAAACACTAAACAAAGAGGATTTAATGGGAATGAAATATTTTTTCCTTAAGCTTTCGACTCTCTTTGTAGAGCTTGATCTAGATTTTTTTGATTCGGTGTTAATTTTTTTTTTCGAAGTCTTCTCAAGACGGTTTAATAGTTAGCACATGAGATGTTGACCACGAGATCTGGAATTCAAATTTCGATAAAGTCGAGATAAATACCTCCCTTATATGCTAGTCACTATTTCAAAGACTAGTAGCCGCCCGTGATTGACCTCCTCCATATTGGCCCTGGGACGGGTTGACGGGAGCGCTGGGGCGAGCGTATTCGTCTTTTGTCACCATAATCTAGATTTTTTCAGTCGACCGAGTCTATTTGTTGACCGAAACTTGGTCAAATTTTATCCGGAGATCGAATTGTGCAAAGTTGATGTTATCAGATTTTTCAATCTATCAATTTTTTTATCGACTGAATAGAGTCTGATCGCTTGGACCACTTAAGGTGGCTCTGACTTTTTTTGATCTGCGATTGTCCTCCCGTCTTTTGAGTTTTCTTGCTGTTTCAATTTTCTGTAAGATAAACATGCAAACAAACCTAGTTCTTTGTGTACTAAATCTATTCGGTTCACTTTTTTAGAGTTTTTTTCTCTAAGATTTTTCATACTAGCTAGGATTTATTTTCTTAGGATTTTTCTTTTACCAATCATCTGATCATCCTTAATCTGTTTGGACTTTTCTTTTGCCAGACATTCAATCAATCTTTGGACTTTTCTTTATCTAACATCTAGTTCTCTAAATCTATTATAATTTTCCATTTGCCAGACATCCGGTGATTCTTTGATCGATCTTTTCACTCAGGTCAATCTTCTCACTTGTATTTTATTGCTAAACATTTGGCCACCTTTGACTTACCCTTACCATTCTCTTCCAAGCATCCAATCAATCTTACCAAATTACTTGATCAACCATGATCATACTCCATTAAACATATTACTCAAACAAATATCAAGACTTTGGAAGTTGATTATACTCACTTTCTTCTTGTTAGACGATGCTCCCATGCTATCTCAAATTACCTACCCAACACACCCCCATGGTGTAGCCGAGTTAATACTTGGACGATAGAGTTATTTCATTAGGCAAGAGTCGATTCATACCGGGTTTATTATCCTAAAGATTAAATGTCCTCTTACTTAAGAGGCTACTTGATATGTGATTTATCTCATTTCACCCCACTATGGGACGGGCGAAGGAAGATACTTAGGGTAAGTGAAATCAATTCATTTAATTGCTTTCCCAACACCCTCAAATTTAATGAGTGCCAGCTTATTAATTTCCGCGCGAGCAACAGAAACTATAGTTAGATTGTCCCTTCGCATCCTTCGTCGACTACATTTGGAGCCCTCCTCAATTGGTAACTAGGTTTTCAACTTGTCTATAAGAGCCGTGCTTTGCTCCTCTTTCCAAGGTGTTCAACATCCTCGATGATGAGGCTTCACCAACAACCACGTCTCACCGAGCAAAACATTCTCTGGCCACAGCACATGTGATCAAGACCCAAACTCCTATCGATACTCCATCAGCAAGAAGCTCTAACTTATGCAATTGATGCTAGAATGGCTCTATTTATTGCTACTACACCCGATCAAGACTAGCTAGAAGACTTAATCCTAATTTGTATTCTCCTTGCTTTTAGCAAAAAAAAAAAAGAAATTTTATATTTATTAAAAAAAACATGATGTACAAAGAAGGGTTCTAAAAAATTTTGCTCTATGGAACTAATTATCTTTCTTGGTTAGTTAGATAATGACTTAAAAAATTACTTTGCGAGATCATATGCGACAAGAGAAAAGGCCAAACCAATCAAGAAAAATTGAAGATGATGAAGAAGGATACGCAAACAACACTTAGAAATGGAAAGCCATCAACAAGATCAATCATGAGCCCCTATAGCAATGTAGCTACATGACTTTACTACCTTCAGAGAAGTGTGAGACCTAGCTCTTGCCAAAAGATATCTAGCACCCAACCCTACTGACCGTATGAATTAACCCTAGACCCTAAAACAAAGCCCATGAACATCCATATTAGAATTCTATTCAAAGATGACGACTCTACGATTGTAAATCGACCAAATTAAAACATCCATTGATACAGCCAATAATAGGGCTATATTTTGGAGCAAGGGTTGAATCTCGATGAAATCAGATCTACTCGGTTCCTGATTTACTCTCTCCCAATAGCGTGAGCCAGGCGAGAAGGGGGGAGAGTGACAGATTTTACCTTTTACAACAATAATAGAGCTATATTTGTCCCATGGTTATGGTGCAATGGTTAGGTCCTTCAAGTGGTTAACCAGACATCTAAGATTCAAATTTTAGTTACGGTATATTACAGAGATTTTTCTCTAGCGGGACGACAACCTAAGAAAGCTGACCTCTTGGACGAGCCTTTGTGAGCGCTTTCTGATTTACCTTGGTGGTCGGTGGAAAATTTTCCTGGGACTAGGTCAGTCACCTCTAGGATTAGTTAGTTTGAAGAGTTGAATACATAGATTACAAAATAAAATAAAATGATAGAGGTATATTTGCCCCTAGGGCTATGGTGTGTTGGTAAAAGGTGGGGCAGGCTCCCTTAGCGCGCAACAAGAGTTTAAATCTCACCCATGGCGTATTCTACTTGGGGAGTTTGAAAATTTGGTGATGCTAGACTCTCTGCCAGAACTCATCCATCTGTGCTTTCTGATTTACCCTAGTGCATGGTAAAAATTTTTCAGGATCTAACATGTCACCTCTATGATTAGTCGGATCATAAGAACTAGATACCCGGATTATCAAAATAATACAAATAATAATAGAGCTATATTTGATAGATATCATGATTTTAATAGGTACATATTTCAATTCTTCAAGGAGAGAAATTGGCTTTTATAAAGAGAAAGAGCAACTTCTATTTTTTTTTTGATAATCCAGATATCTAACTTTTACGATCTGACTAATCCTAAAGGTGATTAACTTGGTCTCATGAAAGTATTTTATCGGATATCAGGATAAATCAAGAAACACAGATGGATCCTAGTGGAAGGTACAATGTCAAAAGTTATTCAAACTCCTCATGTGTAATGTACTTGGGTGAGTTTCGAACCCTCATTGGTTGCCTATTGAGCCCATCTCACCGTTTACCATCGCACCGTAGCTCCGGGGCAAAGAGACATGACTAATCTTTTTTATTTTTATTTTATACTTGAATCCAAATCTTACCACCTGACTAATCCTAGGGTAGACGGTCCGGTGACTCTTGACATGACGCTCTAGTTTTACTAGTAGTTCAATCACTATAGGTGTGCCCTTATTAAATTGTGGGAATTGAACCCTGATTTCTTGGGAAATGCACCTTGCCTCTTACCATCACTAAGTTAGGGGAACGGGCAAAGACATCCTGGGGGTAACTGATTCAGTTCCATGGAAGTTTTCCACTAGCCATTAGAGTAAATCGGAAAGAGCTTGTAAGCAACTCATCAGCTCAGTGGTCTTAGGTTAATCGCCCATTAAGGAAATTCTTTTGTTAATTCACCGAATTTGGGACTTGATCCCTAGTTTCCTAGGAAACTAAGAAAGCGTCCTGCCACTGCACCATTGCCTCGGGGGTAAAGAGCAACCCCTAATTTTTTTCAATGGTGCAGCAGTCCGGCGCTTTACCAGTTTTCCAAGCATTTAAAGATCGAGTTCCAGCTTCAGCGAATTAACAAATGAATTTATCTTAATAATGGGTTGGCCTCAAAATACTGGGTTGATAGGTCGCTCACTGCGAGCATTTCCTGATTTACTCTAGTGGTTAGTGAGAAACTTCGGGAGGATTGGATTGGTCACTCCCATGATTAGTCGATGTGAGATGGATATTTGAAGCTAATTAAAAAAAGTAACTCCTAATTATAACAAATTTGCCACCCATTAGCCCCTAATTATAGTAAAGTTAGATATCAGTGTTAACTAAAAAAAAATCCCTAATTACACCCACTATAGGATGCTCTTTAATAAAAGATAATTCTTAAGGAATTAGATGGTTTAAGGAAATCACAAATGGGACTTGGTTGAGTCCTCTCTCTACAAAATTTTAAAAAAAAGATAGATTGATCCAATGGCTTGTATGACGATTTTTGATAGAATTAAGAATCCTAATTGGACTTCGTAGAAAATCTTATATCCTTAGTGCCATAGCCTCTATCCATCAATGGGATTTTTCAATGGTGATTCTTTAAATTAGATGGTTATTACAAGAGTTAATTTAACAAGTATTTAAGAAAGGAAAAAAAATTCTCAATATAAAAAAATATGATAAATTCAGTTAGCTTTATTGATTAGTTTTGAGAGTGATCAGTTCGGTCCCATAAAATTTTTTTACCGGCCACTAGGATAAATCGAAAAACGTGCACGGTCAACAGCCTAGAAGCCCGACATCCTTTGATTGCACACATTTTCAAGTGATGGTTATTACAATTCTAATAAGCATCAAACATAATAAAATGAGCAAATATCTACACAAAACCTGCTGCATGCTATCAAAAATTGGTCGATAGCCTTGGATTCCTCCTCCTCAGCATAAACCCTATATTAGGGTTGTAGAGGAGCCAAATTAACTTAATTTTTATAGTATTCAAGTTTATTTAATAAGGGAACTGACTTTATCCAAGATAAGCTTAAAATAAACTAAGTAATTGAAATAATTATTCAAATTGATTTCATTTTTTGCAAGCTTAGCTTGATTTGTTAAGTTATTATAGTTTTCAGTTAAGTTTTTTTTATTATTTGAAAATTTTACATAAGAGTATTTGATTAATTATTAAGTTTGATGATATAAGTTTTGTTGCTTATTTCAATTTTTTTTATTTATCGCATTATTAAGAATTTTATTGATCAACATGATTTATAAATTTTATTCATTCTCGAGCCGTTCATAATCCCTATTCATAAATATTAGCTAACTGAATAATATGCTCAATGTTATTTATTTAATTTAATTAGTTGTTTAATTCTTAAGCAAGGTCGTCCTAGGCTCTAGTCTAACTAAGGATTTTTTTTTTTAATTTTCTCTATAAATTTTTTATTTAACCCATTAAAATTCACTCATCCCATATCCAAAACCTAACCACCTATGTATTTTAATTGTTGGCATCCATATTTTTTATTTTTAATTGGTATCATATATTAACTTATGTTGGATGTTGAGAGGAGACGAAGGGGCATTGCTTCCCCTTCATCTCCCCATTCTGCAAACGTTAAGGAGACGAAGGGGCGTCCTTTTCCCTTCGTCTTCCTCTTTCTTCTTATAAAAGACGTCCAAGATAAGATCAGTAAGGAGAAAATGAGAAAAAGGATTGGAGGTGGTCAGATAGAACGAGCAAAAGCGTGAGGTGATCGTGTGTGAGCGAAAGAGAACGTTCTGGGCTATGAGATTTGGTTTGTGAACCTTGAAGCGCTTTCCGATTACTCGTGATCGTGCTTCCGACAGCGACAACGTCTTCGTCGACCAGCATCTTCTTTTACAATTTCTTCGGGAGATCATTGTGAGTGATTATAGTTTGATTTCGTTTTTGTTTCATGCTCTCAAAGAAACAACAATGGTATCAGAGCAATTTTTGAAAGCATGTAAATCCCTGCGGCCGAGAAATCACGATCGGTCATGGAGAAATTACGAAGTTGTGATTTCTGGGATCTCTACCAGCTCTTGTTTCTGCGATTTCCACCCAGAATTGCGTAGTCCTCGGTAGCATAGAGTCACGGCGAGGAGTGACAGCGACCGTGTTTTAATACCGATGAAAATCGACGTGAGAAAGCCTCACGTTGTCTGTCGCCGCGAAGAAGATGAACAATGAGCACTGTTCATCCGTCAAATGGCTTAGTTTTAATTGATTCAATTTGAATTTCAATCAATTTAATTCAATTGAATCGATTGAAATTTCATTTCAATCGATTCAAAAATACGAACAGTGCTTCGTTTTGACGAAACACAGTGAATAATAAAAAAAATCGAAACGTTGTTTTGTTGAAAACGTTAAACAGTTGGTTTAAATAAAAAAATTTAATTAGATATATTTATTAATTAATAATACAGAAAGTATTATTTAATTAATAAATAGATATTTAATTAATTTATGGTTCAATTAATTGAAAATTGAACCAGACCAACTTGCCCAATCAAATCCAGGTCTGACTTAAATTATTAGTTGATTTAAGCATACCAGATTGATTCAATGATACCTAGATCTGGTTCTAATTATTTGTTAGTTTAACCAGTTCGGTTTATTATTGAATTAATTAGGGTGATCTTGATCACTAAGTTGGGTTGATCAAATATGACTAGATTAGTTCTGTTGTGTCAGATTGGATCAAAAAGATTAGATTTGTTTTAATGGATCAGACTTAACAATAGGCATTGGATTGATCAAATGGACATGAATTTAATTAATAAGTCTAAGATTTACTCAAATGAGCTTAAACAATAACAGAACATAAGTTTGAAATCTATGTCAAATTGGATTAGTTCTAATGAGGACAATATACTAAGCTTAAGATCCAGATTCTTGATCGACTGATACAATGTGCTAGTCACATGAGATTCCCCAAATAAAGAAAATTTATTTTTCTCAATTGCTTGTGTATTCTATATATATTTGTTCTATATGTGGGAATTGAAGATGACCGATTTTTGTTACTAGTTTGTCAGTTTTGTACTGACATCATGATTTTCAATTCCAGAACAATATACACGATGAATGGTCGCTATGAATGACAACATGAGCTATGAGAGGAGATCAAGAAGCTGGAATATGACCTGGATCACGGAGTCGGTAGGCTTATTGGTCGGCTCGATTGGCTGTTCTGGAATCTAGAGCAAGAAGGGTATCCAGTCCAGGACAAAGAAAGAAGATGAGCTCTGGTTTATTCATTATCGGAACATCTTAGGCAGATAGCATTCCAACTTTGGGATGATTCTGAAGGGCACATCTCATATTCAGAGATGTGTAGACAGTTACTTCATTTGGAATAAGGTCCTGAAGAATCTGAAGAGGATGAAGATCTCAAAGAAATGGACCTTGAAGAATATGAGGAGGATCCGGAAATGGATCCTCAAGATTTGAGGAGGATCCAAATCCTGCAGAATCTGAAGAGGATTCAGAAATGGATCCTGAAGATTTCGAGGAGGATCCAGAGATGGATCCCGAGGAGGATGTAGATATAGATCCTGAAGAATCAGAGGAGGATCCTCAAGAGTGTGTAGAAGATCCAGAAATGGATCTAATGGATACGTCTGAGGCTGATCCACCCATCATAGAGTTCGAGATAAACAGGATACAATTGGCCACTGCTCTAGCATTTATCCTAGTGGGAGTAGTGCTAGCTTATCTATGCTACTAGTGTTCTGTTTACTGTTGCTATATATGAACAGTGTTAGCTAATTTAGTGTTTGAGTCATGTAATAATTTCTGTCGTCATGTACGAACATAGTTATGATAAATAAATAGTTATGTTATGTGTTAACTAACTTGCTCATGATTAGTTCATATGAAAAATGATTAGTTCATTTTGATAATGATTTGTTCATTAGATGGGATGTGTGTAATATGATTGATCAATGTTGATTAGATTAGAACATACAAATGATGAGTGGAAATAAAGTTATCACTTGATTTTGTAAACTAATTCTAATTTACACTGAGGTCAATAATTAATTGGACATGTATGAATTATACTGAAATAATAAATAATGTGTTTATCTATGTAGATCATGACAACTAAAAACATCATAGCTGAACTCAATAAGGGAGAGAAATTATATGGGGATAACTACAAAATCTGGCACCTCAAGATACAATATGTTCTTGAGGAACAAGAAGTTCTAGAGGCTGTAAATCAATTCATGGAAGAACCAGCTGGTGGTTCTACAACACAGCATAGACGTAACCTTGATGACTATAAGACATGGAAAAGGAAGGACTCCATTGCTAAGGGAATATTGATTAGTTCAATGGTAGATGACCTGATATTTGAGTATGAGTCATTACCATCGGCTCATGCTGTCTGGGTAGCTCTTAGAGAAAAGTACAGTGGAGTTAGTCTCAGTAAGCTCTGCCAGCTAACAATTAAGTTTGATAGCAATAAAAAATGCTCGAATGTTACCATGGCCCAACATCTCAGTAAAATGGGTAACATAATTCGAGAGCTTAAGATTGTTGGTCATGCGTTGACCGATGAATAATACGTTCAAGCAGTTATCTGTTCCCTTCCCAATTCTTGGGAAATGATGAAACAGAATCTGACCCACAGTGAGAGTATCAAGACTTTCACCGATGTCTCATGCCATGTTGAACTTAAGGCGGAGAAGATTGAATCCGCAAGGATTCTGGTCAAGCTTTTGTAGCTGAAGGTTTTGGTTTCAAGAATAAGAAAAGATGGTTTTAGAAAGGAAAGGAAAGAGGAAAGGAGGCTAGTGCTGTTGCTGTTAAAAACTAAATCAAGAAGAAAGGAAAGAGATATGGACAAAAACCTAGGGGCAAGTTGACCTGCTTCAACTGTGGCAAGAAGGGCCATTTTGCTCGAGATTGTACTGAGCCTAAAAAGGTAGATCCATCTCTATCTTCTTTCCATGAGCATCATGTTGCAAGTACAATGTTGTTAGCTGATTCATATCTTTTGTGGATTGTATATTCAGGAGCAATGAACCACATAGCACGTGATCGAGCTACATATGTGGAGTACCGTCTGGTACCAACTGACAACAAATGGATATATGTAGGAAACAATGCAAAAATTGAAGTCAAAGGAATTGACACTTGCAAGCTCAACCTACGTGGTGGGCATACCCTGTTTCTACATGATGTCCTGTGATATGGGTTAGGTTTCATGGATCCCCGATAAGGAAGAGAAAGGAAATAACCAAATGGAGAAGATAGATCAATATCGGTCAGGAAATATCTCAAAGGAGGTAGGTCAATATCGGCCGGGATATACCTCCAAAAAGGCAAACCCATATCGATCAGCATATACCTCAAAGGAGATAGGCTAATATCGACCGGGATACGCCTCCAAGGAGGCAGGCTAATATTGATTGAGACATGCCTTTAAGAAGGAAGGCCAATATCGGTCGGGATATACCTCCAAAAAGGCAGACCCATATCAATCAACATATACCTCAAAGGAGGTAGGCTAATATCGGTCGGGATACGCCTCCAAGAGGGCAGGCCAATATCGATCAAGACATGCCTTTAAGACGGAAGGCCAATATCGGCTGGGATATACCTCCAAAGAGGCAGACCCATATCGATCAACATATACCTCAAAGGAGGTAGGCTAATATCGGTTGGGATATACTTCCGAGTGAGTAGACCAGTATATACCTAGACATGCCTTTAAGAAGGAAAGCCAATATCGGCCAGGTTGACTAATGCCTTGAAAAGATATTTGATAAAATACAACCCAGTGCTAGCTAAAATAATAAACATAAAGGAGCCCAGACGGGCACTGCCCCAGGAGCCGCATGAGAGGTAATAATACTTGATCAAACCTAGTTAAGCCCAGCTCCGACTGATACAAGGAACATTGGTACATTAAGTCATCTCTGATATATCAAAAACAGGAGGGGCAGGTATGAATGATAGAAGCACTTTAAAGGACCTGTGAAACAGGATAGAAGTAAATATTTTAAATAAAATAGTTAATAAAGATATTTGTAGTATATGATTGTATAACAGGTGTTATATATTTTGACGGGAAATGTGTTTTTAGACTATTTTGCAGGTGCTAGACGACAAAGAAGGTACATCTGGGGTACGAAAAAGATTCCTTAAAAGTCATTTACCATAAGTACGCAGCTTACGTCATCTCATAACAAACTCTAACAAACCGGGGTCTACTTCATGACTACGGAGGTTATATGAAGTGGTATAAAAAGGAGAATCTTCTCTGTTGGCTAGGTAAGTTCACATCATTATGCACACTCATAACCCTAATTTTGGACTACTGTTCATCTTCTTATTCTTCTTCTTCTTCTTCTTCTTCCATCTTCCACATCAAGAGAGATCACTAACTTGAGCGTCGGAGGGCCTAGCCAGGGATTCCCACCCCGGTCTTAGGTCACTGACGATAGTGTTGGCTGGTCTCTTGTGCGTAGGAGGTCTTGTAAGCTCTGAATCTAGGTTCTCTTTGGTCGAATTTCTCTCTCGTCATCGGATCTTCGCGCAAGGAGGGCACTCGGTGATTCTATTCTTCCCGATCCGCTTTGGGTTTCTCGGATCAGTGTTCTACAAGGATTATTCTTCACCAGCGGTAGGTTTTGTTCTCCCGGCTCTCCGTCTTGTCAAGCTTCTCAGACAGGATCATCTTGTATGCTCCTGAGATTCGATGAAATTTGGTTTCCGTCATTTGTCTTCTTGATTTAGGTTATTGTGTAAATTTTTATAGCCGTTGTGTGGAACTTCGAATTAACTCCGTGTTAATTGGACATGATTATGTAACAAATGGTTTTATGGTTCTTGATGTAGAACTAAATAAAAATGATGGTTATTTTTCAAACATTGCTCTTACTAGTAATGCTGATGTTAATGATAAAATTTGGCATGCTAAATTAGGACATATAGGACAAGAACGAATGAATAGATTAGTTAAGGAGGGCCTTTTAGGCACTCATGCTAAGATTAACTTATCTATATGTGAGCATTGTTTTGCTAGAAAGGCAACTTGGAAACCATTTGGCAAGGCAATTAGGGCTGAATCACCATTGCAATTAATTCATTCGGATATTTGTGGTCCAATGAATATGAAGGCTTGAAATGGGAGTTCTTATTTCATTACATTTATTGATGACTTCACACGTTTTGGTCATGTGTATTTGATTTCTCACAAAATGAAGCATTAGATTACTTTATTCGTTACTTGAACGAAGTTGAGAATCAATTGGAAGGTAAGGTTAAAACCTTGTGCACTGACCATGGAGGTAAATATTTGTCTGATCAGTTCAAGATAATATGTAATGAGAAAGGGATTATTAGGCAGCTTACTATCCCTGGAACTCCACAGTAAAATGGGGTTGTTGAAAGAAGAAATAAGACTCTTCTTGAAATGGTTAGGTTTATGATGGTCCAGGCTAATTTTCCAATCTCCTATTGGGGAGATGCATTATTAGTTGCAACCTATATACTTACCAAAGTACCTTCATAGTTAGTTCCATCTACCCCACATAAACGTTGGACAGGCAGAAAGTCAGATTTGAGTAATCTGAGACCTTGGGGGTCAGTTGCCTACCTTCATGATAAGACTCACGAATATGGAAAATTAGGACCTAGAGATAAGAAGTGTATCTTTATAAGGTATTCTGAGACTTCTAAGGGTTATATTTTTATTGGTGAACGACAAGATGGAACCATCTCTGAAATAGAGTCAAAAGATGCTACTTTTCTTGAAACTAAGTTCCCAACACGAGGTGAAGTTGATAAGACAATTCCTCTATATGAGATAGAGGAGGAGGATCCTTTATCAACAAATCAGGAGATGTCTGAATCTAGTCAACCTAGTGAGAGTAATTTGCCACTGAATGAGCCAGTTCCTCAACAATCTAACCTACGAAGAAGTAGTCCTCAGATTATTCCTCGGAGAAGGTTTGATACTAAGAATGAGGCATTGATGATTCTCCCAGTTGATGATGAGGAACCTTGAACAGTTGAGGAAGCTTTGAGAAACTCAGTAAAAGAAAAATAGAAAATTGCAATGTATGAGAAAATAAAGTCAATAAAAAAGAATCAGGTATGGAATTTAGTCGATCTTCCTCCGGGCCGAAGGGCTATTGGGAATAAGTGGATTCTCAAAATAAAGAGGAAAGAAGAAGGATTGATTAATTGATACAAAGCTCGATTAGTTACAAAAGGATATACCCAAATGGAGGGTATTGACTTTGAAGAGACATTCTCCCCAGTTGTGAAGTTTGTGTCAATACGTGTCATCCTAGCTATAGTAGCCCAATTTGACATGGAATTGTTGGGACCGATTATGTAGCTAGAGGGGGGGGGGGGGTGAATAGCTCGGTGCGCTTGTCATGCTCTTCGTTGCTTGTTTCTTCAAGATATGCAGCGGAAAATACAAAGAAACAAAATACACAACGCTAACAAGAGGATTTACTTGGTATCCACCTCACAAGAGGTGACTAATCCAAGGATCCACACACTCACACACCCTCCACTATGAAAATACTCCTTTATGGTAACTACCAAAGGCAGAGAAGCCCTATAAGTTCACACTACAAGAAGAAAGGGAAAGGAAACAAAATACAAGCAAAAGCTTACAAGTTTGCACAAGAAAACCCTAACCCTAGATTTCTTCTTCTCGCTGTAGATCCGCCTCTTGACTTGGACAAACCTCCAAGAACCCTTAAGATCTGGCGGTGAGAACTTTGTGGAGAAGCTTTGGAAGCCCTGTGAAGATCTGAGATGAAACAGTGTAAGTTCTATCGAGAGAACAACTCGCTAGCAAATAAATACGACGCCAACGGTCGGATCTCAATCGATCGGATTGCTCCCAATCGATTAGGGAGGCTTTGGATCGATCGGACGATCGATCCAGAGCGCCTCTGTGCTCTCGAAAATTGCCTGGATCGATCGGCTGATCGATCCAGGGCTTATCGCGCGAAATCGCAGCTCCCAATCAATCCACTGATCGATTGGGAGATCTGGATCGATCGACCGATCGATCCAGCACCATTCTGTGCGATCGCGCACTTGTCCCAATCGATCCACTGATCGATTGGAAGGAGGCTTGTCACGAAAACTCGCCCAATCGATCGACCGATCGATTGGGCATGATCCAATCGATCGGCTGATCGATCTAGGTCATGATTTCTCCCTACAATCAAGTCTAAAGCCTCCTAAACCAACATCCTGTCAACCATGACCTGTTGGTTCATCGTGCCTAGCATCCGGGTCACCCTTGACCTGCTAGGACACCCTCACCAAGTGTTCAGTCAATCCCTTTGACCCACTTGGACTTTTCTCCTTGTGCCAAGTATCCGGTCAATCCCTTTGATCTACTTGGACTTTCCTTCTCGTGCAAAGTATCTGATCAATCCCTTTGACCTACTTGGTCTTTCCAACACCAGATGTCCGATCAGCCTTGATCCATCTGGATTTTCTCGTGCCTGGCTTCACTCGCCAGGACTTCCTTCTGCCTAGCTTCACTCACTAGGTCTTTCACCTGGCTTCACTCACTAGGATTTTCCTTCTGCCTAGCTTCACTCACTAGGTCTTTCACCTGGCTTCACTCACCAGGATTTCCTTCTGCCTAGCTTCACTCACTAGGTCTTTCACCTGGCTTCCCTCACCAGGATTTCCTTCTGTCTAGCTTCACTCACTAGATCTTTCACCTGGCTTCACTCACCAGGATTTTCCTTCTGCCTAGCTTCACTCACTAGGTCTTTCACCTGGCTTCACTCACCAGGATTTCCAGTCAAGTATCCAGTCAATCTTGACCTACTTGACTCTCCTTCACACATGAACAATTTGCACTTGCAATCTTCATGTATTGACTACATGTATTGTCAAACATCGAAACCACAACATCAAGACTCGAGCTTGACTTAATTCATGCTCAGTCAACCCGGTCAACCTTGACCTGGGGAATATTGCACCAACAATCTCCCCCTTTTTGATGTTTGACAATACCTTCTTTAAGTTAGGCTAGTCCCATAGCCTCAACCTTCTTCATGCCACTAGGTAATGAAGACGTAAGTTAAACCCTATATTCTCCCCCTAAGAGGGCAAAGTCCCTCTTAGATAATGAATGCCTAACTTAAACCCTTCATTCTCCCCCTATTGGCACACATCAAAAAGAAACTCTCCCCCTGAAGAGTTACTCACCGTTGTTCATAACTTCACTCATTGTGCACAACACGATTCAAATAAAGGTCCCATACCCTTTATTTTCATCAAATGCTCATCCTTGAGCATATACCACTAAACAATGAAGATATCCACTCTCCATTGTATTTCAATGCTCAACCTTGAGCATTTTCACTAAAGAAGGTAAAACCACCTTCCAAGGTGTATGAAAATAATTTTTCATGTCCTTAAAGAGTAACTCCCCCTAAAGACATGCACGTAACTTTTGTCATTGCACCAACAATGACTTAGAATCCCCAAACCTTTAGGAAATCCAAAATAGAAGTTTTGAGGTTCATAAATTCAATAATGAAACCAAACCTCACCTAAACCTCTACCTAGTCTTCTTTAACCAATCCATCCTGGTTTTCATCATGAAAGCTCCCCCTAGATGTATACAAATGTATTTTGAGGGGCTAGGAATGGTTACCTAGACTAAAATTGGTTCAAAATGCTGAAATCAAGCTTTCCCAGCAAAAATCAGCATCCCCAATCAATTGGAGTTGAGTCCCAATCGATTGAACCTTGCTGAATCGATCCACTGATCGATTGAGACTGCGTGGATCGATCAACTAATCGATCCAGCGAGCTTCTGCTCGCGAGAAATGCCTTCTCAATCGATTGCCCGATCGATTGAGGCACTCCAATCGATCCACTAATCGATTGAAGCTCTGAAAATGCTGAAATTCAATTTTAGTCAATTTCAGAAACTCCCCAAAAATTATACAAAATTTGAAAAATTATTAAAATTCATGTAGACATTCCTTAGGGCATATATTATCATGAAAAAAAAATAGTTTTCTAAGAAAATACTTCATATTTTCCAAGATTGACACAAACTAGAAAATTTGTAAAAACTTTAGTGTTTTCTTCTAGTTTGTGTCTAACTTTTCAATGATGATTACTATCAAAAGATAGTCTTCATCAAGGTTTTCCAAAAGAATTTTAAAAATAAATTTCAAAATCAATATCCAGCCATGTTCCTTGGGCTCAATGCACATGACTTGTACATTAGCTTTCCCAATGATTGGAAAACACATAACTATGTGTTTTGAAGAACTTAAAACTCAAAAGAATGCAATAAATCAACATCTTGAGTTTTGTTCATCATCCTAACATCTCACTTGTATCTACTGTGTACTAAAACACATACAATTCACCTTATAGTTCTTTAGTGAGATGTAACTTTGGTTTTGCCCTAATCTAGGGATCATGCATATCTATCTAGGTATTTTGAGTTGTAAACATCCACCAAGAATGTTACTTGTTAATAAATGCTATTAGTCCTTAATTTACAAGGAAATAAAATAATGCATGATGATGTTATGACATACATCAAAAAGAAATAATTTTCAAAAGAAAATTTCTATAACTACATGATGTATGTATGACATGACATGATATTTTTTGTGTTTTTCATAATAAAGCATGAATGCAAAAACAAATATGATGTCATGGCATATGATGGGAAAACAATCATAGCAAGCTTTAGCATAAAAAAAAAAATACTTAGATTACCTATCTAAGTATCCTAAAACCTTAGCTCAATTAAAAATAAACCTAGATTGCCCACTTTTTCCAAGAAAATGTCAAAACCCAATTTTGACATTTTTTTTGCTTTTCCTAATTTTGTGCCAATTTAAATTAAGCATATTCCTCAAACTTTGGCACAAATTACTCTCTCAAAGAGTAACCAATTAAAATAAGGCTTAGACTTGCCTTTAACTTCCCAATAAAATGCCAACATCCCAACTTGGCATTTCTTTAATCTTGATTTCTTGTGCCAATTAAAATTTTATATCAAATTTCTCAACCTATGGCACATCTTACTCTTTCCAAGAGTAAGCCATTAATCCTTATCATTTTCAAAGGTTAACAATAACCTTGAAAATGCTCTTAGAGTGCCAACTTTATTATGATTGGGTTAACTACCCTTTCAATTAGAGTTGACACTCTCTAACCCGTCTAAGGGGTAGAGAAAATGCTCCTAGGAACCCAAAACCTATTGGTGCTCCTTGGATGCTCTAGGTATTCACTAGGGATGACTTCTCTAGATACCTTCCTAGTGACCTTGTTACGCTTCTTAGAAGCCTTGGTCACATTTGCTAGGTCAACCCTAGGGATTTCTTCCATTGTGACCTTTTTAGTGACTTTGTTAGACTTCTTAGAAGTCTTAGTCACCTTAGTTGCAAAAATACTCCTAGGGATAACTTTCCTTGTACTTTTGACTTGACCCTTAGACCTAGACTCGGTTCCATAGCTATATGGAACCCTATGGCAAGAAATTACATCCTTCTTAGCCTTTGGTTTGTATCCCAAACGTCTATGGCCATTGGATGACTTTTGTTGTCCTAAATCTAGGTTATGCTCTTTTTTCCCTTTAAGGATATTTTCCATCCTTTTTAGGGTCTTTTCTAACTTATCAAGTCTTGACCTCAAGACTTGATTTTCCATCCTTAAGTCCTTAGCTTTACGTTTTTCAATGAATTCATGAACATTTTTATTTTTAGGCTTGTAACTAAAACTCTTAGTTTTCTTGCCTAGATTTTCATCTACTTTCTTAAACCTAGGTATGGTAGTTTTAGCATGTAGAGCCACATGTTTTTCTTTAAAGCTCTCATGCTTTCTATTCTTATGGTAAATTGCATTAAAATGATAAAAATTAGAACTAGCATTCTTTTTACTATTATTCAAGGGAGTAGGCTCAATAAATGATACATTCCTTTTTACCTTGGAGGCTCCCCCTTGACTTGTGCTTCCTCCTTGAGCCTTTACCGCTTTCTTCCCCTTGGGACATTGACTTCTATAATGTCCCTTTTGGTTGCACAAAAATCACACAATGTGCTCCTTACTGTAAAATACCGAAAATAGGCAAATATTGATAAGGGAATTTTCTGGAATTTTTGGAAATTTTTCGAGAATTTTTCAGAGCTTGTATGGACGAGTTTACGGGGATAAAAATGGGGCCCAGGAAAAGCCTGTTTAGGCTACCCCATTTAAGTGAGGAAAAGTTGAATTTATTTATTCATTTTTCTATTTTCTTTTTCTTTCTCCCTACACGCCGTTTTCCTTCCCCGCCGAACCCACGCGTCGCATGCCTTTCCTCCCGAGCCCCCCCGCGACACCGAGCTGCCCTAACCGCCGGCCGTGACGGTTCCATCTCCTCCCGCGTGCCTAAAGCCGAGACCAAGAGAAGCCAACATTTCTCTTCTCCTTCTTCCTCCCCGAGCCGGTACCACTGCCTTCTTCCCTTTCCTTCTCTTGTGCCCTAGCACCACTCTTCCTCTTCTCCTCTCCGGCACCGATTCCTCCAGTGCCGATGGTCGAAGCGCCTCTTGAAGTTCAACCGATGGCCGTCTCGAGCATCCCTGAGTTTCTTCTCCTTTGACTACCACCCGATCCTATCCCTTCGGCAACCCAAGCTTCTTCCTCCCGGAGCTCGTGACATTTGCCGATCTTGCTGTGCTCAGGTAGCAAAGGACCGTGCCCTAGATCCCGATTTGTGGTCGCTGTCGCACGGAGCAGTGCCGACCATTGCTGGAGATTTTGTGCTTCCGTGCCCTAGCCTCGGTCCACTGCCACCTCTACACGCGTTTGGTTTCGGACAGGAGCAAGGAGCAAGGAGCCGATGCCCTCTTCTCGATCCAAGCCGCCATCTTCGATCTGTTGACGTTAGTAGGCTATGGTTTCTGCCAGCGGCTAGATTTGGTGACATTGCCGGCAGAGATTTGGCTGCCGATCATTAGAGAGGAAGGGATTTTTGGCACAGAAATGGGGTATGTATGATTCGTATCAGATTTTTATTCTTGTCTGGTCAGTATAACTTAGGTTAATACTGATTGCGGGTGATTCGCGGTTCCGATGATCCAGTTTCAGCGGTGAACTCCTTGGGTCGTATTCCACCAGCAGTAACAAGGCTGTGAATAGAGGTAATGAGTTAACCTTAATAGAGGATTTGAGTCTTGGATCTAATTTGGAGTGTGGTTGACTTGGCACGTTCTTGATACATGTTGTTTTAGGTATAAATTGTTACATATATATAATTTATTATGGAGTGATTTAGGTACGTTTTGATATATGATAAATTATAGTTCATATTTTTGAACTTGATATTGGTTAGGTATGATTATTTTGTTGTAGATGAATTATACTGGATGGTTAGGTTGTTAGGGTTTACCCTAATTTAGCCTTAAGGATTTTATTTAGCCATTTCTTTGGATTGTAGCTAAATAAAAAATACACATTGATATCACAAGACTTTGACGCGAGACGAGCATCTCGATGTTGGATTTGGACCGATTTGGATCTTGTTATTTAGAGGCGGGTACTTTTGACTTTATGTCTTTGATATACATAGTAGTGAATTTAACAAGTAGCAATAATTATGTTCTCTTATTTGTTTCGGTTAATCACTACCCGATACCTGTTACATGATTGGTTGATTGCTTGTTTTGCATCTCATGTATTCCTTACCTGTTGATACATGCTTGTAGGGGTAGTGATATACCATGCTTCACCATGTTCAGGACCTAGGTTGTATACCTTATCTGATCTGTGTACCGTTGTTTGATTCATTGACTTATGGTGCACCTTATGTATGTTTATGGATTAGTTCAGGATATTTTGTGGTTGTTGACATGCACCATTTGCATGATTGCATGCTGTGCGATAGTCCGCTCCATTATTGTTGAGCACATCGCCAGTTACATGGATCTGCACACACTACCACTCATGGGTTAGTGGTCGATTCAGGCAGTGTGTGTTGCAGCAGGGACTTTGTTTGGCTCCGTTGGTCCGCTCATGGGTAGTGTGATGCAACGTGTTAGCTGGCAGGGATTCCTCCCTGTCATCGTGTACTGGGAGTTGAGAGCATTACGCTCCCCCATTTATGATTTGGGGTAGGAGGATAGGTGTACTCCGACAGCATCCCGTTCACTCGGTCACTCATCAGGAGCAGTGAAGACAGAGTGCATGGTTGTCACAACCCTACCCACTCGACCTCACTATTGTGTATGAGATGATTGACTGACGTCAGGGGTGACCAGGACGCATCATTGGCATCATATGCATGATGCATTTATTGCTTGTGTTTGTGTTTGCTGCATTTATATGTTGCATATTGTTTGGATACCTATGTTTGACATGCATACAAGATTTCTACACCACTCGGACTGTTTGTCCTTATACCCAGGTCCTGGTTAGTACAGTTTTTCTCCTGTTTACTTCAGATGTATTTCATCCTTTTATATCAGGAGACTGTACGCATGATTAGTGCTAGATGTTATTTCCCTACTTTGCATATCAGTTGTATCTGCTGAGTGTTGGACTCACCCCACCTCCATTGTTGTTATTTTTTTCAGGTTGATGCTGTCAGGAGAGAGTTCCAGTTGCTGGTCCCCTACAGACCATGAGGACTTGTTGACTTTTTGTTTTTAGTTTTTCTTCTTATTTGACTATGTTTAGACTTGGTTTGTTTGATACTTGGATATTGTATGGGTTCTTATGATTGATGAATTTTCGTATGGTTTGGATTTGTTCTACTACATGCCTGCCTAGACGGCAGAAGAGGTGAGTTTGTCGGATTTGTGTTTTATGGGTGTAGTGGAGTAGGGTTGTTTTCGAGTCATGGTATTACTGTTTTGTTTACTTATTATTGAACTGCGTGGATGTTTGTGTGGTTGTATTTTATTATTATTTTTATTCCAGCCGCATGTGGCTGAGGTATATGAGGATGTAGAAAAGTTTCAGATTGTCCGCTTTACAGGGGAGATGCTGCCGAAATTTCTTCGGACAGGGACTCCTCCGGGGCGTGACAATTTAGTGGTATCAGAGCTTAAGTTTTATGATCTTTGTTTTCGTATTTTGGATATTTGGGATAACCTGATACCAATTTATTTGGTATCAGAGCACCAAGTTTGGCAATACTTGTTGTTTTTTGTGTTACGGATTTTTGAGATTTAGCTGATACCAATTTATTGGTATCAGAGCGGGTTATGTTACCTGCTTTTGGTGTTCTGGATATTTGGGTTAGCCCAAGTTTGCGAGTCAAACTGGGTAGTTATTTTGGATTGTACGATTTTTCCATTATGTATATGTTATGGATTTCCGTTTCGGATTTATATGGATTTCCGGTGATTTTCATGTTCGGAATTTTGAGGTAAATTGGGGGACTGGACAGCGATGGAACATCTCCAGACGGCATATAGGTATGATGTTTAATTTTATAGTTTGTGACATGTATTAGCATTTTTTTTTATTTAGTACCTGTCTGGTTGTTGTAACACATATTACATGTGATGGGTTAGCCATTGAGCATGGTTGACCTTAATAGAGATCAAGGATTATAGTCTCTGGTGATTTTTCATATCATACCATCAGTAGTTCTAGCTTCTGTTACTACTAGTAGGAGATGGAGGCACATACCAGCCTCTGCTATTGTTAGCTGGGTAATGGATGATACCTACATATTCCTGTTGACTTAGCCAGTAGAGTTTTTATACTCATATCTTTTGGATATTAGGGTACCCGATACGATGAAAATTGGTCATTTGGGGAGTTATCATGTTTGATCATTGTTGAGAATGATTTGAGGTTGAGGGATATTATGAGATCAGATATTGTGATATGTTGATTTCTAATGATTATGAGAGTAAATGTTATGTGGTTGTCCGATGATCTATTACTAGATATTTATTTTGATGATCTATTAGTGGATAACTATTTTGATGATCTATTATTTGGGTTGTCGTTGATGGTGACATAGTGAGTGGCATGTATGATATTCACAGGTTTGATGATTATAGTTGGTGATCAGATTATAAATCGGGTGCTAGAGAGTTTACGGTTGAGTGTGCCTATGAGATTTTAATAAATCTGGTTAGTTGTGGTTAGTTAACAGGATGATAAAATTGATATTTGCTTCCTCTGATATTGGACTATGTGGATAAATAATGATTTGATGTTTTGAATGCTAACTTGCTTTCATGGGGAGTAGAGACTTATTCATTTGATATTATGTGGGCTGATATTTTTGAGGATAAAAATGAGAGTGTCTTGATGTTCTTGAATTCTGACTTTATCTTTTGAGTCATACACATTTATACATATGATTATTTTGGGTTTCTAGTAGATTATACCCGAGTGGTTAGGCATACATGTATGATTGTTTATTGGAGGTATTTGTCAATTAAAAACTATGTTATGGAATGTGCACATATGTTTGAGTGTTTCATTGGATGTATCTTATCGATTTAATCTGAGTTGTGATATGTGCAGATGTGTTCGGTGTAATATTTGAGGTATCTTGTTTATTATATGATTGTTCTGAGAGTATACTCGTGTCGATTATGATTTGTTGGAAGTATTACGTTGATTATACTCTTGGCATAGGTGTATATATGTCATGTGAGTGTTGTTGAGGTGTATTGTTGATTATACCTATGTTGATATATGCACACGGGTTCGGTATGCATTGTTGGAGGTATCACGATGAATTATACCTATGTTGTAAGTATGTGTGGTGTGTACAGATTGGAGGATTATGTCGATCATACATATGTTGTGTGAGCAAGTGTGCCAGGTGTATTGTTGGTAGCAGCATGATAATTCTGCTTATGTTGAATGCAGGATGTGGAGTGTCTGCATTATGTCATTTGTTGGATTATCCTGTCAACCCATATTCTTATCAGTGGGTGACTCACTACGATGTTGATAGATTTGACGATGGGTTTGATGTGATTGCTGGATTGTTATACCTTTGGCTGCCCACAGTGATATGTGGTTGAGTGATCTAGTGCAACCTCTAGTTGGATAGTTAGGTGCCTTGGACACTTATGGATCGTTAGAGCTCCCACATATTATTGTTGGTTTGTGATAGAGCGTTGCTCTTACATATTTTGGATTGTTGTGGTGGAGCGTTACTCCCACCTATTATGGATTGTTTATGGTAGAGCGTTGCTCCCACATATGTGGTATTTCTTGTGATGGAGCGTTGCTCTCACACTGGTGGATCTATTCTTGTTGATTTGTATTGTTGGTGATTATATTTCAGACTTATTGTCAGGGATCTTATGGTTAGAAATGTCTGTGATACGGACATTATGGGTCATGATTTTACCATTAGGGTTTGGGAAGCCTTAGACGTTTTCAGAGACTTGATGATTTTGGTATTCCCAGGATGTTTGGATCGGTTTCCATTGTCTTTGTTGATGATGTTGTGATCTATTTCGGATCCACGGTGAGTCACGCACATCATCTTTTCATAGTTCTAGAGATGTTTCGATGGAAACGTCTAGATGTGAAGATCAGTAGTGCGTATTTTTGGTTGTCTTCTGTGAGATGTTTGAGACACACGGTCACCAGTAGGAGTATACCGTGGTTCCACAGGAGATAGAGGTTGTTACCATTGGGAGTAGACAGAGTCTATACAGGAAGCTTGAAATTTCCTCTATTTGGCTCGATATTTCCGGAGATACGTTGAGGGTTTCTCTAGGATAGGTATGCCACTGACACGCCTGACCAGGAAAGGCGTGAAGTTCACGTGGTCCGAGGACTACGAGACCAGCTTCGAGGAGCTGAAGCGGAGACTAGTGTCGGCTCCGATTTTGGTTTTACCTTCTGAAGAGAACGGATTCGTGCTCTATACCGACGCATCTCTACAGAGTTGGGCGCTATTTTGATGCAGCACGGTAGGGTAGTCTCCTACTTTTCGACAGTTGAAGGAGCATGAGGAGAACTACCCTGTACATGATCTGGAGCTAGTCGTCATTATTTTTGCCATGAAGATTTGGCGACATTATTTATATGGCGTTACATTTGAGATTCTCACTGATCATAAGAGTCTCAAATATTTGTTTTCTTAGAAGGGACTTAATCTCCGACAGAGGAGATGGATGGAGTTCCTGAAGGATTATGATTGTACCATTAGCTATCACCCGGGGAGAGCTAATGTGATTGCCGATGCACTTAGCAGGAAGTCGAGAGGAACTTTAGCTTGCCACCGAGTTGTGGTCACAGACTTGATTCAAGGTTTCTCCGATTTGGGCCTTGAAGGGTAACGACAGACAAGGCAGGGTATACTGGTTATCATGGTTGCTCAGTCGTCGATCAAGACGAGGATCCAAGAGGCCTAGGCTGGTGATCAACATTACTGTTTTGTTTACTTATTATTGAACTGCGTGGATGTTTGTGTGGTTGTATTTATTATTGTTTTTATTCCAGCCACATGTGGCTGAGGTATATGAGGATGTAGAAAAGTTTCAGATTGTCCGCTGTACAGGGGAGATGCTGCCAAAATTTCTTCGGACAGGGACTCCTCCAGGGCGTGACACTTGCTCTTCTTTGTTGAGGGAGCGGTCTCTTTGGGCTTATACTTGCCCTTTAGTGCCACTTGGCCCTTCTTCTTGGCCAACTTGGGGCACTTAGTCTTGTAATGCCCATGTTCCCTACATTCAAAACATATGATATGATTTTTATTTTTATTTGAAACATTTATACCTTCATGTGTAGGGATGACATATTCTCTTTTTGATCCGGAGGTAGAGGCTTCCTCTTGATCCGATAATGATGCTCCTCCAATAAATTCGACTTGACTTGTGGAGGTGGAAGCTTCTTCATCCTCTTCTTCTCTTGACCCGGATGTGGAGACTTCTCCTTCTTCTTGATCCGGTGTCGTCAAAAATTGCTCCCCCTCAATCCTAGAGGTGGAGGCTTCTTCATCTTCATCTTGTACATGGAACAAGGAGTATGCCCTCTCCTTGCCCTCTTCATTGCATTCCTTTGAAGATGAGGCTTCTTTGACTTCTTCTTCTTCAGAAGTTGAGCATCTCTTAACTTCGGAGTCCTCTTGATTTTGATCCATCGAGTCACCCTCTTTGGATTCTTCGTGATTTGGTACAGTGGAGGGGATCTCATGAATCTTAGCCAATTTGCTCCATAGCTCTTTGGCATCCTTGAATCCCCCAACTTTCTCCAATATGTTGCTCGGCAATAGATTGACCAAAAGCTTGGTCACTTTGTCATTGGCCTCACATCTTTAGATTTGTTCTTGGCTCCATTTACTTTTCTTGAGAGGCTTGCCCTTGGAGTTTGTTGGAGCTTCAAATCCTTCCATGAGAGAAAACCATTGCTCTATCTCCATCATCAAGAAATTTTCGATCTTTGATTTCCAAAGATCGAAGCTTATTGAAATAAATGATGGAGGCACCCTTGTATCGAATCTAAGGCCGTCTTGGAATTCCATTTGAAGTTGAGCTTCTTGTGATGAAGTCTTCGATTTGTAGAATTGCTTCAACTTCTTCACCCTCTAGCTTGTTGACCCTTCCGGCGATGATTCTGGTGAAGAGCGGCCTCGCTCTGATACCACTTGTTGGGACCGATTATGTAGCTAGAGGGGGGGGGGGGGGGGGAATAGCTCGGTGCGCTCGTCGTGCTCTTCGTTGCTTGTTTCTTCAAGATATGCAGCGGAAAATACAAAGAAACAAAATACACAACGCTAACAAGAGGATTTACTTGGTATCCACCTCACAAGAGGTGACTAATCCTGTGGACACCCTCCACTATGAAAACACTCCTTTATGGTAACTACCAAAGGCGGAGAAGCCCTACAAGTTCACACTACAAGAAGAAAGGGAAAGGAAACAAAATACAAGCAAAAGCTTACAAGTTTGCACAAGAAAACCCTAACCCTAGATTTCTTCTTCTCGCTGTAGATCCACCTCTTGACTCGGACAAACCTCCAAGAACCCTCAAGATCTGGCGGTGAGAACTTTGTGGAGAAGCTTTGGAAGCCCTGTGAAGATCTGAGATGAAACAGTGTAAGTTCTATCGAGAGAACAACTCGCTAGCAAATAAATACGACGCCAACGGTCGGATCTCAATCGATCGGATTGCTCCCAATCGATTAGGGAGGCTTTGGATCGATCGGACGATCGATCCAGAGCGCCTCTGTGCTCTCGGAAATTGCCTGGATCGATCGGCTGATCGATCTAGGGCTTATCGCGCGAAATCGCAGCTCCCAATCGATCCACTGATATTTGGGGGATCTGGATCGATCGACCGATCGATCCAGCATCATTCTGTGCGATCGTGCACTTGTCCCAATCGATCCACTGATTGATTGGGAGGAGGCTTGTCGTGAAGACTCGCCCAATCGATCAGCCGATCGATTGGGCATGATCCAATCGATCGGCTGATCGATCCAGCTCATGATTTCTCCCTACAATCAAGTCTAAAGCCTCCTAAACCAACATCCTGTCAACCATGACCTGTTGGTTCATCGTGCCTAGCATCCGGGTCACCCTTGACCTGCTAGGACACCCTCACCAAGTGTTCGGTCAATCCCTTTGCCCCACTTGGACTTTTCTCCTCGTGCCAAGTATCCGGTCAATCCCTTTGATCTACTTGGACTTTCCTTCTCGTGCAAAGTATCTGATCAATCCCTTTGACCTACTTGGTTTTTCCAACACCAGATGTACGATCAGCCTTGATCTATCTGGATTTTCTCGTGCCTGGCTTCACTCACCAGGACTTCCTTCTGCCTAGCTTCACTCACTAGGTCTTTCACCTGGCTTCACTCACCAGGATTTTCCTTCTGCCTAGCTTCACTCACTAGGTCTTTCACCTGGCTTCACTCACCAGGATTACCTTGTGCCTAGCTTCACTCACTAGGTCTTTCACCTGGCTTCACTCACTAGATCTTTCACCTGGCTTCACTCACCAGGATTTCCCTTCTGCCTAGCTTCACTCACTAGATCTTTCACTTGACTTCACTCACCAGGATTTCTAGTCAAGTATCCAGTCAATCTTGACCTACTTGACTCTCCTTCACACATGAACAATTTGCACCTGCAATCTTCATGTATTGACTACATGTATTGTCAAACATCGAAACCACAACATCCAGACTCGAGCTTGACTCAATTCAAGCTCAGTCAACCCGGTCAACCTTGACCTGGGGAATATTGCACTAATAGGAATTACATCAGATGGATGTAAAAATGACTTTCCTTAATGGTAATCTTGACAAAGAAATCTATATGGTACAACCAGAAGGTTATGTTTCTGAAGGCCAAGAGAATAGAGTATGTAGACTTAGGAAGTCTATATATGGGCTAAAGCAAGTGTCAAGACAATGGAACATGAGATTTAATGAAGTCATTTTGTCTTATAGTTTCGAAATGATCAATGAGGATCATTGTGTTTGTTGGTTAGTCCTATAAAGATCGTACCGGTTCCACTGTACAAAAATTTTGTACAAGTGTCGAGCCTTTCCTAAATAACCTATTATGTTCTTTAGAAGTTAAATTAGGAATCGCAAATGGAACTTAACATTATTGATTCCAAATTTAACTTGTCTGTTCTTAATGGTTTAGACTTGGATCGCAAGCGGAACTTAACACTATTGATCCAAATCCACCTACGCTATAAATTTAATTAAATATTAATTTCTAAAATTGGCTTCCAGGTTAAACATGACGAGACACAAGGCTTTCTTGGATATGGGAGCAACCACCACTTCCTAGACAAGCCTTTTAAGGAAAGCTAATATTTAATTTCCTTATATAACTCTAGGTTTAACCAAAAAGAATAATCGAATCACAAATTTGAAAAACAAAAAAACAAAATTTCAAAACAAATCCGAAAAACTAGAATCTATTGCTTGTTGTGTTTGGAATTCATAAAAGAAAAACAACTAGCATGATACGGAAGAAAATTACTAGTTATACCTTCTCTTTGTATGCTAATAACCTCGAGATCTTTTGCCGTATTTCTTGCCTCACCTTGGACGTCGTGTGGGTGACGATCCTGTTGGGACCTTGACGTCCGCTAGAGGGGGGGTGAATAACGTCTCACCCAAAACCTTACTTCCTATAATGTTAGTGCACAGCGGAATACAAAAACAAACTAACAAATACGAAAGTTAACCTAAAACAAGAAGGAAGAAGACAACAAACCAAACACAAACCCTAACACAAGGCGTTTACGTGGTTCGGAGATAACTTGCTCCTACTCCACGGCGTGTCCGTAAGGTGGACGATCCCTCAATCCGTCGGTGGATTAGTCCCCGGCAAACTCCGGCTAGCTCAACCTCCTTGTGGGTGGAGAAACCTCACCACAACTCCAACCAAGACCTCTTGGCACACAAAGATCTCTTGAGCACAAGTAGACTACTAATTAGACTTTAACCAAGTCCAATTTCGTCAACTCAAACCAAGCTCACAAGCTTTGGTTTTATAGCCCGCGGGTTGAAAACCCCGCCTACCAGTCGACTGCTAAAACATGCAATCGACTGCCCTCTGTGGAAATTCGGCCGTTACACCCCATTCGACCGTTACAAGCCATCGGTCGACTACCATACTGCTATAGTAACTCTACAGTAACACTACAGTAAAACCCTAATTCTTGTATTTTACTCCCAGTACAATCTCTCAACACTCATCCTCGCCCGACCAACATAGACCTAGCCTTCTAGCCTCCTCCATCAGTCTTGCGCCCCTCGAATGCCTCCCCATCCTTCACGTCTTGCCTTCTGAAGCTTCCATCGGCCTTATCATTATTGTCGGGTCTTCCTTTGCCAAGAGGTCCCACCTCCAGGACTTCATCCATTGCTAAGTCACACTTGGACTTACACTGCCAAGACTACATGTTGTGACTTACACCGCCAAGACTCATCCTTGGACTTTCCTCTTTTGCGAAGATCACACTTGGACTTTCCTTGTTGTACCTGTATCCTATACACTCACAATGCATATCAAATACAATAATAAACCTAACTTAAACCTTTGCCTAAATATCAAAACCTAGGATCACTAGATTGCTCCAACAATCTCCCCCTTTTTGATGTTTGGCAAACCGTTTAAGTTAGGGAAACAATATATCAATAATAATGCAAATAAACATGCAATCTACACATGCATAAATCATGGAACCTAATCCTAGGCTCCCCCTTCACCTAAGCTCCCCCTTGAGTTAGGATTTCTTGCAAAGGTAAACTTCTCCCCTTTTGCTAATAAATGAGCAATCGCTCCCCCTTCACCTAAGCTCCCCCTTGAGCTAGGATTTCTTGCAAAGGTATGTAAGTTCCCACTTAAACCTAAACTTCTCCCCCTTTGCCATACATCAAAAAGAGCTCCAACAATGTCCCAATTATTAGACTCTTTGACCTCTAATGACCATAAATATCATGTATTAATCCCCCATAAGATTACATACATGTTCACCACTCTTTTGGTCATTTTCTAATGCTTGAAAAACATTTTCAGACCGTATCAGTCGACTGCCCCCATGAAAATGAGCTTACAGAGACATTCTGTGCTCGTGAGCAGTGTTACCAGTGATGGTAACTGTACCATCGATTGGTACACTATTCATGAAAAATCAGCCTTTTCTGGCCCTCCAAAAATCTCCAAATTTTGTGGAGAGGTCTATTATATCAATATCTACTTGGGAAAAATATATATAAAAATATATCTATCACAGATCCCAAGATTGACACAAAATTCAAAACTAGCTAAATGGTTCAATTAAACCTTGACCTAAAGTCCTAGTTTTGGCTTCCTCTTGATGTATCTGCCCATACTAAACCATAATGCATCACTAGCATTAGTTTATATGGCATCTATACATCAAAAACTAATTTTCATGCAATATGAACCTAATTCATATTTCTATGCATGAAACTCAACTCAATTGTGCCAACCCACTATGTTAGAGACTTAAGTTCGTCTCTTAACCACTTGGCACATTTGATAACCCATCTACCATGGGTCCCAAAGGCTCTTCCTAACCTTAGGAATCTTAACCTTAGTCACCTCCCTTGGTGACTCATCCACTATGGCTAGGCCACTTTGGTGCACCTCGGGTGATACTTGACCTACAAAACTCACCTTCTTAACCTTGGACACATTGTTTTTGGTTAATTTCTTCTTGTCCTTAACCTTGGACATCTCATCCTTGCCATAATTATATGCCACCCTAGCATATTCCTTCTTATTGGCCTTAGATGACTCTCCCTTATCCTTGGTCACACCTCCCTTACCAATGTCATGTGCTACCTTAGCACTTGACCTCCTTTTGGTCTTGGAGGGACCTAATTTGATATTTTTGGATCTTTGACCACCCAAATACATGTCAAGTCCTTTAGGTCCAATAATGAACCTCTCTAGGACTTTCTCCATTTCCTCAAGCTTTGTCTTCAAGGCTTGATTTTCCAATTCTAGGGTTCTAACCCTAGAATCAACATGTCCATCATGGGCATTCCTAGACCTACCCTTCCTAGGCATGTGTCTCCCCTTCTTGGGATTAATGCTTAGATTTTCACCCACTTTCCTTCCCTTAGGCAAAGTGGTTTGGGTCTTATTAGGTCTACCCTTAGTGTATGATTTCTTAGGGTTATCTACCATGTTAACCCTATTTCTATCATTATACCTAAATCCATGATTATGCTTAGGTAAATAATCTACATTATTTCTAACAAGCATATAAGAATTGGAGATTGGATTAAACTTCAAAATAGGAATTACCTTCCCTTTTACCTTTGAAGCTCCCCCTTGACTTGTGCTCCTCTTCTTTTCCCATTTCTTCAAGTGCGCCAATTTCTTGAGCTCTCCTCTCCTTGGGCACTTTGTGTGGTAGTGACCCCACTCACCACATGTAAAGCACCTAATGTGCTTCTTCTCCTTCTTCTTCCTACAACTCACATTAGTTTCTAAATTAACTTTAGTGAGTTTAGGGTTTACCTCCTTTACCTTCTTGAGCGAAGGACACCTACTCTTGTAGTGCCCCATCTTACCACACTCAAAGCATTTGATGTGATCCTTTGTGCTCTTCTTGGTAGTTGAGGTGGAGGGTTGAGCTTCCAAGATCTCCTCTTCCTTGGATTGCTCTTCTTTCTCTTCACTTGAAGATGTGGACGGTTCCACTTCTTCCTCCCTTGAAGATATGGATGATACCTCCTCATCTTCCTTCTCCTCCTCGGATGTTGAGCTCGTGTCAACATTCGATTGATCCTTCTCTTCTTGGATTTGTGTAGGATTCTCATGAAGCGCAATTACCTTCTTCCAAAGATCACTTGCATTCTCGTATTCACCTACATTCAATATCACATTAAGAGGTAATAAATTAATTAAAATTCTAGTTACCTCATTGTCCATCTCCGATTGCTCCCTTTGCTCATCGGTCCAATATCGACGTCGGAGACGCTTTCCCTTCTTGTCCGTTGGAGCTTTAAACGGTTCCTCCAACGCAATCCATTGGTTCCAATTCATTTGGAACCACATCTCCATGCGCTTCCTCCAATAGTCGAAGTCCTCGCGCTCGTATGGAGGTGGGATTCGGATGTCCCATCCGAGAGGTCCCTCCGACTCCATCTTCTTCCTCTAGCCGCTCTCTTGGCGATTAGTCCAACAAGAGCTCACCTAGCTCTGATACCACTTGTTGGGACCTTGACGTCCGCTAGAGGGGGGGTGAATAGCGTCTCACCCAAAACCTTACTTCCTATAATGTTAGTGCACAGCGGAATACAAAAACAAACTAACAAATACGAAAGTTAACCTAAAACAAGAAGGAAGAAGACAACAAACCAAACACAAACCCTAACACAAGGCGTTTACGTGGTTCGGAGATAACTTGCTCCTACTCCACGGCGTGTCCGTAAGGTGGACGATCCCTCAATCCGTCGGTGGATTAGTCCCCGGCAAACTCCGGCTAGCTCAACCTCCTTGTGGGTGGAGAAACCTCACCACAACTCCAACCAAGACCTCTTGGCACACAAAGATCTCTTGAGCACAAGTAGACTACTAATTAGACTTTAACCAAGTCCAATTTCGTCAACTCAAACCAAGCTCACAAGCTTTGGTTTTATAGCCCGCGGGTTGAAAACCCCGCCTACCAGTCGACTGCTAAAACATGCAGTCGACTGCCCTCTGTGGAAATTCGACCGTTACACCCCAACGGCTCGATTTCAACGTTCGGCTACCAGTCGACTGCTACAGTGTCACAACATGCTGCTACAGTAAATCCTAAAACCATAGTATTTTACCCCGAGTACAATCTCTCGTCCTCGCCCGACCAACCTAGACCTAGCCTTCTAGCCTCCTCCATCAGCCTTACGTCCCTCGGATGCCTCCCCATCCTTCACGTCTTGCCTTCTGGAGCTTCCATCGGCCTTGTCATTGTTGTCGGGTCTTCCTTTGCCAAGAGGTCGCGCCTCCGGGACTTCATCCATTGCCAAGTTACACTTGGACTTACGTTGCCAAGACTACATGCTTGGACTTACACCGCCAAGACTCATCCTTGGACTTTCCTCCTTTGCCAAGATCACACTTGGACTTCCTTGTTGTACCTGTATCCTGCACACTCACAATGCATATCAAATACAACAATAAACCTAACTTAAACCTTTGCCCAAACATCAAAACCTAGGGTCACTAGATTGCTCCAACAGATCCTTCAAGATAAACACCACCCAAAAGAGCTTCTCCTCCTTCTAGTATTCGGCCACCACCACCAAAGAGAAAAAGAGAGCAAAGGGAGAAGAGAGGGAGAGAGGTCCGACCACCAAAGAGATCACCAACAAGAGAATAAGAATTGTTATCTCATGAGGCCTCCTCTCCCCTTCTTTTATATTACTTGCCCAAGGCAAATAAGGAAAGACTTTTTACAAAAATTAAAATCTTCCTTTTGTTTTTCTTTTTCTCTTTTAGTTTTTCCTTTTCTTTTCTCTTGATTGAATCAATTATCAATCATGATTTGATTTAAACTTTGATTGGCCGACCCCTTGCTTGGGCACCAAGCAAGGGTGGCCGACCACATCATCAAGTATAAAAGAAAATAATTTTTTTATAAAATTTTACAAGAAGAAATCCTCTTATAAAATTTTACAAGCTCTCTTTCAAATTTCCCAATGTGGATGTTAAAAAAAGAAAATTTTAAAAAATAAAACCATGTTTTAAAATTTAAAACATCTCTTCTAAAAATTTCCTTTTTTAACATGTTTACAAAAATAGAAAATTTTAATTTTAAAACTTCTCTTCCTTTTTCTAAAACCATGAGGATGGTTGAAAAAGGAAAGTTTTAAAACTCTCTATTAAAGCATGTGACCTAATTTAAATAAGGAAAGTTTTTCATTTTAAAATTTCACTTTTAAAACTTATAGTTTTCTACAACGAGAAGATTTTAAAAATTCAAAACACCCCTTTAACTTTGAATTATTGTGGCCGGCCCCCTTTACAAAGTTTGTGGCCGACCCCCTTAAGAGAAGATGGTGGTCGGCCCTTGCTTGGTCACCAAGCCTTGGGTCGGCCCTCTTCTTAGACACCAAGAAGGGCTTTATATGGATGGACTTGAGGCTTTAATGAGGCTATGACAGGGACCTAGAGGAGAAATTGGTTTTGGCCTTCCGATGAGCTTGAGTATCCCGTGTTCGCTCCGAACACACAACTCAAGTCCATCAATAATAACTCATTCCACTAGAGAGTTATTATTGCACTACTGCACCAATCCCAAATTATATTATAGACTCCTTCTTATCATGAGTGTGTTAGTCTCCCTGTGTTTAAAATAATGATTGTCCACTAATTAAGTAAGTTACTGACAACTCACTTAATTAATATCTAAGGCCAAAAGCAGTACCACTCAACCTCATTGTTATGTCGGACTAAGTCCACCTGCAGGATTTAACATGACAATCCTTATGAGCTCCTCTTGGGGACATTCTCAACCTAGATTTACTAGGACACATTTTCTTTCTATAATCAACAACACACACTATAAGTAATATCATTTCCCAACTTATTGGGCCTATTGATTTATCAAGCTAAATCTCATCCTTTGATAAGTTAAAGAAATAAATACTAAATATATATGCTTGTTATTATATTAGGATTAAGAGCACACACTTTCATAATAACTAAGGTCTTGTTCTTTTATTAAGTCTGTATAAAAAGAACTTATCTAAAATGGTCCTACTCAATACACTTAGAGTGTACTAGTGTAATTTATTAGTCAAGATAAACTAATACCTTATTACACTACGACTATTCCAATGGTTTGTTCATTTCCATCTTAGTCATGAGCAACTGTTTATAATTTATAAAGAACTGATAACATGATCTTCTGTGAGTGACACCACACACTATGTTATCTACAATATAAATTAATTGAACAACTACACTTACCAAATAAAATGTAGACATTTGACCAATGTGATTCTTTTATTTAAAAAATAAATGTTTACAAAAGCTAGGCTTTTAGTATATACTCTAACAATCTCCCACTTATACTAAAAGACTAAGCTGCCATATCTACTGCCATACATCTAATTCCCATCCCCTCTACATGCCGATCAAAAGCTTTCACTGGAAGGGCCTTAGTAAAAGGATCTGCCAAGTTATTTGCTGATGCAATCTTGGCAACGACAACTTCTCCTCGCTTGACGATGTCTCGTATCAAGTGGTACTTGCGCTCTATATGTTTTACTTCCCTTATGGGCTCTTGGTTCATTCAAGTTTGCAACTGCACCGCTATTATCACAATAAATTGTGATGATTTTGGGCAAACTAAGAATCACATCTAAGTCCATTAGGAAGTTCTTGAGCCATACAACTTCTTTGGCTGCCTCAGAGGCTGCTACATACTCAGCTTCCATGGTTGAGTCTGAAACGTATTTCTGCTTAACACTCTTCCATGCAATGACTCCACCTTCTAAAGTAAACACATAGCTTGATGTAGACTTACTGTTGTCCCTATATGATTGGAAGTCTGAATCCGTGTAACCCATAGGGAGCAAATCGTCTGCTTGGTAAATTAGCATATAATCTCTAGTCCTTCTCAGGTACTTCAATATATGCTTTACAGTAGTCCAATGTCATTGTCCAGGGTTACTCTAATATCTGCTAACCATGCCTACGGTAAAACAGATATCAGGTCTCGTACACAGCATTGCATACATTAGGCTTCCCACAGCTGAAGCATAAGGAATTGCCTTCATGTCCTCTATCTCTTTTGATGTCTTCGGAGATATCTCTTTAGATAAGGCTACTCCATGCCTAAAAGGTAAAAAACCCTTTTTGGAGTTTTGCATGCTAAAACGAGCAAGGATTGTATCTATATATGAAGCTTGAGATAGACACAACATCTTTTTCTTGCAATCCCTTATGACTTTGATCCCAAGAATGTGTGCACATTCTCCTAAGTCCTTCATATCAAATTGTTTGGATAACCATACCCTTACATCTGATAACACTTTGACATTGTTGCCAATTAACAAAATATCATCTACGTATAGTACAAGAAATACCACCACATTTCCATTACACTTCTTGTATACACAAGACTCATCCGGACACTGAATAAATCCATATGACTGGATCACTTCGTTAAACCGGATGTTCAAGATCTTGAAGCTTGCTTCAGTCCATAAATAGACCGATTCAGCTTGCACACTAGATGCTCTTTGCCCTTTTCAATGAACCCCTCTGGTTGCTTCATATGGATGTTTTCTTCAAGACTTCCATTAAGTAAAGCTGTCTTGACATCCATTTGCCAAATCTCATAATCCATATGAGCGGCAATAGATAAGAGTATCCGGATAGACTTTAGCATAGCTACTGGCGAAAAAGTCTCCTCATAATCGATTTCCTCTTTCTAAGTATACCCTTTTGCAACAAGCCTTGCCTTGAAGGTTTCTACCTTCCCGTCTGTCCCTCTTTTCCTTTTGTATATCCACTTGCATCCAACAGCTTTTACACCATCTGGTGGTTCTACAAGCTCCCAGACCTTATTAGAATACATAGACTCTATTTCAGAATTCATTGCCTTTTGCTAAAATACTGCATCTATATCTTGGAGTGCTTCGTCATATGTCCGGGGATCAGGTTCATGTTTACCCGGGATCAAGTCCGAAGATTTTTCTAAAAACATGAATCTTTCAGGTTGCCTCACAACCCTCCCACTATGACGAGGCACTGCCTCTAGTTGTGTATCATGTGTGACACGTGTTGCAGTCTCTTGTGATACTTCATCTTGTACTGTTGGTACTAAAGTAGACGTGTCCTCTCTTATTTCTTCTCGAACAATTTTACTCACGGGCTTATGGTTCATTGCATAATCTGTTAGAGTGTATACTAAAAGCCTAGCTTTTGGTATAAACATTTATCTAGAAATAAGAATCACATTGGTCAAATGTCTACATTTATGATAAATGTAGTTGTTCAATTAATTTATATTGTAGATGACATGGTGTGTGGTGTCACACACAGAAGATCATGTTATCAGTACCTTATAAATTATAAACAGTAGCTCACGACCATGATGGAAAGGAACAAACCATTGGAAGGTCGTAGTGTAATTAGGTATTAGTTTATCTTGACTATATAATTACACTAGTACACTCAGAGTGTATTGAGTAGGACCATTTGAGGTCGTTTCTTTTATACTGACTTTATAAAGAAACAAAGACCTCGGTTATTATGGAAGTGTGTGCTCTTAATCCTAATATAATAACAAGCACATATATTTGATATTTATTTCTTTAATTTATCAATGGGTGAGATTTAGTTCGATAAATCAATAAGCCCGATAAGTTGGGAAATGATATCACTTATAGTGTGTGTTGTTGATTATAGAAGGAAACTGTGTCCTAGAGATCTAGGTTGATAATGTCCTCAAGAGGAGCTCATAAGGATTGTCATGTTAAACCCTGCAGGTGGACTTAGTCCGACATGATAATAAGGTTGAGTGGTACTACTCTTGGACTTAGATATTAACTAAATGAGTTGTCAGTAACTCACTTAATTAGTGGACATTCGATATCTTAAACACAGGGAGACTAACACTCTCATAATAAGAAGGAGCCCAAAAATGTAATTTGGGATTGGTGCAGTAGTTCAATAATAGTTCTCTAGTGGAATGAATTATTATTGATAAAATTAAGTTGTGTTTTCGGGGCGAACACGGGATGCTTAATTTTATCGGGAGACCAAAACCAATTCCTCCTCTCGGTCCCTATCGTAGCCTCTTATTTATAGAGTTCTATACCCATCTATACCCACCTTAGGCCAAGCTAGCTTGGGAACCAAGCTAGGCCGGCCTAGGTATGGTGGCCGGCCCTAGCTTGAACCCAAGCTAGTGGGGGCCGGCCAAATTAAATTAAAAAGGAATTTTAATTTTAATTTTTATTATGTGGAAGAAATAATTTATTAAAGAGAATTTAAATTAAAATATCTCTCTTATAAAAGATCTACAAAAGATTAAAGAAAGTGATTAGATCTCTTTCCTTATTTGTAGATTGGTGAGATATTTTATTTTCTCTCTAAAAAATTATTCACATGTTGTAAAATTAAAATTATAGAAATTTCCTTTTATCAACCATGAAGAGATTTTTGAAGAGAAATTTTAATTTTAAAATTTCCGGAGATAAATTAGGAAGTTTTAATTTGTTGATTGAAATTCTCCTAATTTTTCTCTATTAATTGTGGCCGGCCAATACATGGATAAAAAGGAAGTTTTATTTAATACTTCAAATTAATTCATGTCAAGGAAAATTAAGGAAATTTTATTGTAATTAAATTTCCTAATTTGCCTAGGCCAAGGAATATAAAAGAAGGGGTGAGGGTGCCTTCATGGGTGACAACCTCTATTAATTTTCTCCCTCTTTTCCTTGGTGTGGTGGCCGGCCCTTCCCTTTCTCTCTTCTCCTCTTGTTGGCCGAAACCTATCTTCTTGGTGGAGCTTTTGTTTGTGGCCGGATCAAGGAAGGAGAAGAAGGAGAGAAAGCAAGTCTCATCTCTAGCATCCCTTGGAGCATTGGTGGTGGCCGAAATTCTTCATCCTTGAAGAAAATTGTTGTGGCCGGCCATCCTCTTCCTTTCTTTCTTTTTTTTTGTGGTGGCCGAAACCTATCTCTTGCTTGGAGTTCTTGTGGTGGCCGGATACTACTTGGAGAAGAAGAAGAAGAAGGAGAGAAAGCTTGTATCCCTTGGAGCTTGGTTGGTGTTTTGTTCTTCGTCCTTGGTGAAGCTTCTTTGTGTTGGCCGAACCTAGCTAGGAGAAGAAGAAGGTGCTTGGTGGTTTCTCATCTCGAAAGATCGTTGCCCACACAACGTCCGAGGTTAGAAGAGGAATACGGTAGAAGATCAAGAGGTCTTTCTAGAAGGTATAACTAGTAATTTTTCTTTCCGCATCATGCTAGTTATTTATGGAAATTATACCAAATACAAGAGGCTTAAGATTCTAGTATTTCGAATATATTTTTCGAAGTTGTGTTCTTTTGTTTTATTTTTTTTTTCTTGTGATTTGATTGTTCTTTTCGGTTAACCTAAAGTTATTTTAGGAAATTAAATATTAGATTTCTATAAAAGGTTTTGTCTAGTCGGTGGTGGTTGCTCCCATATCCAAGAAGGCCATGTGCCTCGCCACGTCAGTACTGGGAACCAATTATGGAAATTAATATTTAATGGAATTAATAACTTAAGGCGATTTGGGTCGAACATGTTAAGTTCCGCAGGAGATCCAAGTAAAAACCTAAAAGAACAAATAGATTAAGTTTTGGATCAAACGTGTTAAGTTCCGCAGGCGATCCAAAATTTAATTTAAAAGAACACATGGTAGCTAGGAAAAGGTTCAGACCTTTGTACAAAAATTTTGTACAGTGGAACCTCTAGGTTTTTCGAGTAGCAACCAACATAATCATCTTCTAAAAATCGAGCATTGGTGCTAACAATAATCTTCTGATTTTTAGGATTATAAAATAAACCACCTTTCGTTCCCTTAGGATATCTCACAAATAGACAAACTTCTGTACATGATTCCAACTTGTCAGTATGTCCCTTCAACACATGTGTTGGACTACCCCATATCCGGATATGATTCAGACTAGGCTTACACCCATTCCATAATTTCATGGGAGTAGAAGGAACTGTTTTAGAAGGTACCATATTCAGAATGTACACTGTTGTTTCTAAAGTATATCCCCAAAATGAATTTGGTAATTCTGAATAACTCATCATCGATCTAACCATTTCCATAAGAGTCCTATTCCTTCGTTCTACCACACCATTCTGTTGGGGTGTACCAGGTGCAGACAATTGGGATTGAATCTCGGCTTCTGATAAGTAATTCCTAAACTCTCCAAAGAGGTATTCGTCACCATGGTTAGACCGTAGTGTCTTGATACTTTTACTAAGACGTTTCTCCACATCAACCCTATATTCTTTGAACTTATCAAAACATTCAGACTTGCGGCGCATCAAGTAAATGTATCTGTATCTTGAATAATCTGTTGGTTAGTCTTAAGAAAATCGTACCGGTTCCACTGTACAAAATTTTTTGTACAAGTGTCGAACTTTCCTTAAATAACCTATTGTGTTCTTTAGAAGTTAAATTAGGAATCGCAGACGGAACTTAACATCATTGATTCCAAATTTAACTTATCTGTTCTTAATGGTTTAGATTTGAATCGCACGCGGAACTTAACACTATTGATTCAAATCTACCTAAGTTATTAATTCTATAAATATTAATTTTCAAAATTGGCTTCCAGGACTGCATGACGAGGCACATGACCTTCTTGGATATGAGAGCAACCACCACCGCCTAGGCAAAGCCTTTTAAGGAAAGCTAATATTTATTTTCTTAAATAACTCTAGGTTAACCAAAAAGAACAATCGAATCACAAATTCAAAAAAGAAGAAAACACAAACTCGAAAAAAAATACTATTTCGAAAACTCTAGAATCATATGCCTCTTGTGTTTGGTATTTCCATAAATAACTATACAAAGAAAAACTAGTATGATGCTGAAAATAATTACTAGTTATATATTTCTTTGTAAGCAAAACAACCTCTTGATCTTCTACCGTAATTCCTCTTATAACCTCGGACGTTGTGTGGGCAACGATCTTCCGAGATGAGAACCACCAAGCACCTTCTTCTTCCTTCTAGGTTTCGGCCACCAATAACTCCTCCAAGGATGAAGAAGTTCGGCCACCACCAAGCTCCAAGGGATGCTAGAGACTAGGCTCCCTTTCTCTCCTTCTTCTCCTTGCTTGATCCGGCCACCAAAGCAACTCAACCAATAAGGAAGATTCGGCCACAATAAGGAGAGGAGAGAAAAGAGGAGGGGCCGGCTACACCAAGGAAGAAAAGAGAGGAAGAAAAGAATAGAGTCGTTCACCATGAAGGCACCTCTACCCCCTCTTTTATAATCCTTGGTCTTGGTAAATAAGGAAATTTAAATAAAAACTTCCTTAATTCTTTTGCCATGAAAAAGAAAAATTTAATTAATTAAAATTAAATTCCTTTTTTCAATTACAATGGCAGGCCACATTAAAATCTCCAAGCAAATAAAATTTTAAACACAAATTAAAACTTCCTTATTTGCTTCCGGAAATTTATAAAAATCTCTCCAATAATTTTTCCCTTCATGGTGGATTATAAAAAGGAAATTTTATAAATTAAAATCTTTTTTTTAAACATGTGGATAATTTTTCAAAAGGAAAGTTATCTCTAAAAATTAAAATCTCCTTTCAATCTACAAATAAGGAAAGACATCAAATCTTTTCTTAATCTTTTGTAGAAACTTATAAAAGAGATATTTAATTTTTAAACTCTCTTTTAAATCATGAACATGGTTTAAAAAGAGAAAAAGTTTTCTAAAAATTAAAATCTACCTTTCAATCTACAAATAAGGAAAGATTTCAAATCTTTTCTTAATCTTTTGTAGAAAGCTATAAAAGGAAAGATTTAAATTTCAAACTCTCTTTTAAAACATGATATCTACATAAGAAATAATTTTAATAAAAAATCCTTTTTAATATGATGTGGCCGGCCACCTAAGCTTGGGCTCCAAGCTATTGGCCGGCCACCTTAAGGCTCAACCTTTAGGCTTGGCCGGCCCTAAGCTTGAACTTCAAGCTTAGCTTGGCCGACCCCTATAAGTTGGGTAAGAAGGTGGATATGTGGTGGGTATAAATCTCTATATACAAGAGGCTACGATAGGGACTGAGAGGAGGAATTGGTTTTGATCTCCCGATGAAATTAAGCATCCCGTGTTCGCCCCGAACACATAATTTAATTTCATCAATAACAATTCATTCCACTAAAGAACTATTATTGAACTACCGCACCAATCCCAAATTACATTTTTGGGCTCCTTCTTATTATGAGTGTGTTAGTCTCCCTGTGTTTAAGATGTCGAATGCCCACTAATTAAGTGAGTTACTGACAACTCATTTAATTAATATCTTACTCCAAGAGTAGTACCACTCAACCTTATCGTCATGTCGGACTAAGTCCACCTGCAGGGTTTAACATGACAATCCTTATGAGCTCCTCTTGGGGACATTATCAACCTAGATCACTAGGACACAGTTTCCTTCTATAATCAACAACACACACTATAAGTGATATCATTTCCCAACTTATCGGGCTTATTGATTTATTGAATTAAATCTCACCCATTGATAAATTAAAGAAATAAATATCAAATATATGTGCTTGTTATTATATTAGAATTAAGAGCACACACTTCCATAATAACTGAGGTCTTTATTCCTTTATAAAGTCAGTATAAAAGAAACGACCTCTAATGGTCCTACTCAATACACTCTAAGTGTACTAGTGTAATTATATAGTTAAGATAAGCTAATACCTAATTACACTACGACCTTCTAATGGTTTGTTCTTTTCCATCTTGGTCGTGAGCTACTGTTTATAATTTATAAGGTACTAATAACATGATCCTCTGTGTGTGACACCACACACCATGTTATCTACAATATAAATTAATTGAACATCTACATTTGGTATATATAAATGTAGACACTTGACCAATGTGATTCTTATAAATGTTTATACAAAAGCTAGGCTTTTAGTATATACACCAACAATCTCCCACTTATACTAAAAGACTACATTTGGTATGTCTAGATCGAAATCTGTACGATGTTAAACTTTGAGAAAAATATGCGCTCTTTTTAGTAAAGAGAATAACATCGTAGCATGTGATTCATACCACATGTGCTATGGCGATAAGAAGGGTACTAGGAGAATGGATTCCTGCTTCTCTACTATGTGAGATCCTTGAGATTATAAGTTAATCTCAATTTTACCCTAAGTGACTATTTAACTGTCTACTTGAAGTTCTGATCAATGACTGCTACTTTAGCATGTTTGCTATTGGCTATGGATGATTCGGTCTATGGAGCATAACTAGGAAAATGACTAATTAGAATGAATAGATTTTAGCTAAAAAGGAAGATTAAGATTGATTTGCATCTATGACATTTATTTACTGGTACCAGTTACATTTTTAGTTTAATACATAAAATGTAATTGTGAATAATTTGTTTGATTGGAGATGTTGAACATGCTCTTAACATATAGTCAATGTGAAGGATTAGAGATGTTCATATTGATGTAAATAATTTAATCTGGGGTAAAAGCAAGTCATTTATGTCTCTGATTCGTTCAATGGAGTAGCTAAGTAAGGTATGACAATCTTCTTAGCAATTGGATGCTCACTGTGCTTGCTATCACATGAACCATTTTTCCTAATGCATGGAATGGATATTCTTATTTGATCTTTGTGACTAATTAATGCTCTGGTCTTCGTGACTTGATCATCATAAAGTCTATGTGACTTATTTGGTCATTGTGACTAATTAATTTTGCTCTGGTCTTCGTGACCTGATCGTCAAATAGTCTATGTGACTTATTTGGTCTATGTGACCAATTAATGTTTGATTTTGGCATTATGACATGATCACCTTGTAGTCTATGTGACTGACATGGTCTATGTGACCATATAACCTTATGGATTAACTTGGACGAGTGGGAGATGTTGGACGTTGAGAGGAGACGAAGGGGTGTTGCTTCCCCTTCTTCTCCCCTTTTTGCAAACGTCAAGGAGACGAAGGGGTGTCCTTTCCCCTTCGTCTTCCTCTTTCTTCTTATAAAAGGCATCCAAGATAAGATCAATAAGGAGAAAACGAGAAAAAGGATTGGAGGTGATCAGACAGAACGAGCAAAAGCGTGAGGTGATCGTGTGTGAGAGAAAGAGAACGTTCTGGGCTCTGGGATTTGGTTCGTGAACCTTGAAGTACTTTCCGATTACTCGTGATCGTACTTTCGACAGCGACAATGTCTTCGTCGACTAGCGTCTTCTTTTACAATTTCTTCGGGAGATCACTGTGAGTGATTATAGTTTGATTTCGTTTTTGTTTCATGCTCTCAAAGAAACAACAAACTTATGCCAACTTATTCTACTTATTCTATTGAAGTTTCTCATCGACCATTAAGATAAATCAGGAAGTACTCATAATGGATAGTTCGATAGTTCAACGTTTCTAGATCAACCGTTGATTAAGAAAAATTCATTTATTCATTAATTTACCGTGAGACTCAATCCTAAGAAGGCACCCCTACGACATATCTTCGGATCTTTAGTCTTACGTTAAAAAATTGAAAATACATCTATTTTTTCTAGTTAACATTAGATATCCAAGTCTTTAGTTCAATTAATCCTAAGAATGATCGACCTGACGAACATGATCAACCTGATTTTACGAAAATTTTTCATCAATCATCTAATTCAGATTAGAGAAATATATATATAGAAATTTGTCACGATGAATGGTTTATGATATGTTATCCATCGAGTCCATTGAATTTTAAATTCTAGATACATGATCTAGTACCCTTTCCGGGGCAAAACACATCCGCATTGAAAACACATTTAAGGTGATGGAGTTTCATCTCATTAAATAGGAAAAAAATAGAGCTGATTTTGATTTGGTCGGGAAAATGATTGAGCCAATTATATTCCAAATTCAGCGCGACGGAGTTTGTACTTAAAATAATATCCAAATTATTATTATTTAAACACGAAGCAATGTTCATACATACCACACCGGCCCACACTTGCCGTATTTCCACGTCGATCGATCGATTATCATCGTTGAGCAACGCACTCTCTCTCGTCTGTGATCTGTCGTCCGTCGTCAGTCGGTCCGTCGGTCGGTCAGCCGGCGATCATCCGGCTAGTTTTTTGCCGCGCGGGCCTCTCTGCCGGATGAAGAGGCGGTATTGGTCGTAGGTCATGGGTTGGTAGAGAGCGGGACGGGCGGGGGAGACCAGCTCCGGGATGGGCCCGATGGGGATGTCGCTCCGCGGGTTATAGAAGAAGGCCATGGACAGGCGCTCGCTGGCGGCGTTAACCGTCACGCGGTGCTCCACGCTCTTGTACGTCGCGTTGCTCAACACCTGGATGGGTCAACGCGGCGTGCGTTGACGGGGAAATCGTTGGATTATTATTATTATTAAGCGGCCGGCGTGTTTATGCGGATAAGAATGGTTTAGAATTAAGATTTATATACCTGAATCTGGTCGCCCACGTTGACGATGAAGGCGTCGGGGAGCGGCCGGACGGTGATCCAGGAGTTGTCCTTGCGGACCTGGAGCCCGGCGACGTGGTCGTCAACGAGGAGGATGGTGATTCCGCCGGGGTCGGAGTGGGCCGAGAGGCCGAGCGTGAGATCCGGCTGCGGGCACTTGGGGTAGAAGTTCACTCTCATGCACACCCCTTCCTCGTCGAAAGCCTCCGGCAGCCGGTCAGCCTCCAGTCCCAGCCCCATCGACAATGCCCTCAGTATTCTCCGGCACAGCTTCGTCAATTCCTCGCCGTACTCGTCTGTCGTCTCTCTGTATTCATTCATCAATCTTCGAATCGTAAATATATACAATTAATTAATTATATTGAATAAATTAGTAGAACGATCGATAGATTGATAGATAGATTGATATGCCTTAGCGTGGGAGGCAGAGCGGGCCACTTTTGGTGGTTTATCAAGCAGAGGGGGAGGAAGTGGAGAAAGTAGTAGTCTCCCCAGTCCAAAATGGCCCCCTTGTCGACCCCGAGGCGGCTGCCGTAGCCCTCGTAAGTGTTGGGCAAGTTGGCGTAGCGCTGCTTCTCCTCCATGGGGAGGTGGAAGAAGCCGCGCCACACCTCGCGCGCACGGCGGAGCAACCCGGGGCTCACCCCGTGGTTCACCGCCTGGAAGAACCCCGCCCCGCGGCACGCGTCCGCGATAGCCTTCACGGTGGCGGCATCGCAGGAGGAGGCGTCTGCGCCGTCCTCGAGCAGCGCGAGGTCCACCACGGGGATGCAGGCCTCGTTGACGCCGGGGGGCCCGACGGAGGGGCGCTCCGCCGGAGGCTTCACGTAGCGCGCGGGGATGATCTCCGCGCCGCTCTCCGACAAGGACTGCACGCGCACGATCGGCTCCGGCCAGTCCCGCAGGCAATCCATCTCCGACACACCTCGAGCTAGGCCGTGCATGCGATCGTATGGTTATTTAAAGAGACCATGGCGTTCGCCGTAGCTGCGAAATTAGGATCCAGCGAAGCGACCCATCAAGTCAAACATCCGGTGCGGAGACAATCCAGTACTCATCAAGATCAAAATTCAACACGAGGCAGCAATAACAGGGCAAGCGAGGAACACAAACAGGCAAATTCAATTCATTACGATCACCGGGCACGCACCACAATCAACTTCTGCGGGGTTGACAGCGACGCCGCACAGAATAAAACGTGGAAAAAATGCGAGAATGCACACCGATCGAGCTGCAGCGGCCAGTACTGGACAAGCGGCGCGCGATCAAAGACAGATGGTACGATCCTCAAAACTTATCCGGCTCGATCGTGTCGTGTGTGGACACAACTGTGGTGTCGTCGCACACGGACGACTCTGTTACTGCTGCTGCCGGTGTGAGCTTTGTCGTCTGGGTCTGGTAGAATGGCGTTACGGCGTTATGGGGATGACGCGGATGGATGGATGGATGGATGGTTGGATGGGGACGGATTTGTTCTCTGCCGGAACTGACCTTTTTCTTTATATCTGAGCATTTATTTGAGCGGACGGAGTTGTTCCTGGTCCACAAAGAGCCTTCTTTTGTTTAACGCTGCCACAAAAATCTTGAGGGTTAGCTTTATTTTAATCTACTAGTTATATATTTAGATAAAATTGCTGTTGCGTCACATTGTCTCTGATATGCCCTCTGTTTTGCTGCCAAATCATGTGGAAGCTCTTTGTTCCTTATTGTCGTTTTCACTGTACTCGACGGTTCTACTGGGCAATTATTCTTTCGTACTCTCTCTTCGAACTCCTCCGTATCGTCTTCGAGGGTCTCTCCATCTCGCCAAACTGTGTCGGCTCCTGGAGGGTCCTCTCCGTGGCCGAGTGTCCTGTATTTATTTATTATTTAAAGTTAGATATTTAATTTTTGAAATAACTAATACAGAAGGGAGTGACCGATCCGATTATATAAAAACGGACAGTTCAACATTACGATTGATTCGAACGTATGATGATCCTGTCCGAAAGTTGAGTCGGATGAAAGTGGGTCTTGTTGTACTAAAAAATTGACGGAGAGTCGTTGAGATGCTGAATCAGCGAGGTATCCCGTGGACAGGCGCACACGAGCGATTGTACGGAAAGAAATGATCCGGATGATGACGATGTTGCTCTGCACACACTCAGACGAGTCACACGGTCGTTAGAGACCAGAAATAAGGGAAAAAGTCCCCGGGTCAGGTCATCTGACGCTCAAGTCAGGTACTTTTTCCCCAGAAATCACAGAGAAAGCACGAAAAGTAAAAGACTGGTAAAAAATGACGAGTGAGCGTACTTGCGTAAGGGACAAAGCATCTTTTTTTATACTGCAACTGAGGCTTCTAGAATCTGGCGAATGTCAGGGAATGTCGGGTGTCAGGCTCTGTCTGGCAGTGGTTGACACATGGCTTTCTCTTATAGGCTGGCGGAGGAACCAAGAGGAGTATGAGCCTCCCACCGTTAGAATATTCCCTGACACGTGATGATTATTCTCTGACAGGTGGTTACGATTCCTTGCATGCTTATTTGTCATGTAGTGTCCGGCCTCCTGACCCACTTTCGTCTGCGTCATTCGAAGTATGTACATCTCGACGACCTGCGGATTCCCGACTGCCTATGCTTATTGCTATCCAAGGCAGTACGTTCCGACCTGCACGTTGGGTCTAATTCCCGATCCGCATCTGCTCATTGCTATCCAGGGCATGTACGTTCCGACTTGCACGTTGGGTTTAATTCCCGACCCGCATCTGCTTATTGCTATCCAGGGCATGTGCGTTCCGACCTGCACTTTGGGTTTAATTTCCCACCCGCATCTGCTTATTGCTATCCAGGGCATGTACGTTCCGACCTGCACTTTGGGTCGGATCCCTGACCTGCATTTGTCCGCTGTTATCCATGGTATGAACATTCCGACCTGCCTGCTAGGTCAGTTCCCTGACCTACATCTGTCTGCTGTTATCCAGGTATGAACGTCTCGACCTGCACACTGGGTCGGTTCCCTGACCTGCATCTGTCTGCTGTTATCCATGGTATGAACGTCCCGACCTGTACGCTGGGAACGTCCCGACCTGCCCGCTGGGTCGATTCCCTGACTTGCATCCGTCTGTTGTTATCCATGGTATGAACGTCCCGACCTGCCCGCTGGGAACGTCCCGACCTGCCCGCTGGGTCGGTTCCATGACTTGCATCTGTCTGCTGTTATCCATGGTATGAACGTCCTGACCTGCACACTGGGTCGGTTCCCTAACCTGCATCTGTCTGCTATTATCCATGGAATGAACGTCCCGATCTGTACGCTGGGAACGTCCCGACCTGCCCGCTGGGTTGGTTCCCTGACCTACATCTGTCTGTTGTTATCCATGGTATGAACGTCCCGACCTGCACGCTGGGAATGTCCCAACCTGCCCGCTGGGTCGGTTCCCTGACCTGCATCTGTCTGCTGTTATCCATGGTATGAACGTCCCGACCTGCACGCTGGGTCAGTTCCCTGACCTGCATCGCTTCATCGGAAGTTTTATTCGGTATACCCATCCAATCAATAAGCTGGCTCCTTAGTCGCACTCAATCCCTGATTATATCTGACCCATGGATCTGATCCTCAATTGACTTTGATCTTGTGGGTCAGGTCCATTTTCGATTCCCTTCAAGGTCAGATCCGGCCCACCTCGTAAATACTGTCCTTTGACCAGTCCCTCAACGGAAGCTTTGACTTTATCCACGTGTGCCGGAATCTTGACCTTCTTGTAATTCTGATTCTTGACCTCCACGATGGCATTGCCACGGAGGCTAGACTTTTGACCTCCAGGCTGGTGTAACTTTTGACTAGCCACGAGGGCTAGACTTCTGACCTCCAGGCTGGCATGACTTTTGACCCTTCTGTAGCTTTGACTTCTTGCTAGATCATCTCCCAGACCCCATATTCATACACCGTATTACAAGCCTCCCCCTCAAGTCTAGTCGAAGGAAGACCCAAGTCTGACTGACTAGACCCATACACCCCTCTGTGCTCTCTGCCTCCTGCCCTTCATATCATCCCAACCTTTATGTCCTGTCGCCTGGGATACCCTGTCTGCGTAATTACTTTAGTGGTTGCTTGTGGTACGGCGCCTGCGTAATTGCTTTAGTGGTTGCCTGGGATACGGTGCCTGCGTAATTGCTTTAGTGGTTGCTTTTGGTATGGCGCCTGCGTAATTGCTTTAGTGGTTGCTTTTGGTACGGCGCCTGCGTAATTGCTTTAGTGGTTGCCTGGGGTACAGTGTCTGCGTAATTACTTTAGTCTTGAGTACTCAATCTCCTCTTTAAAAAGACCTCCAGACGCCCCCTTCTTGTATCCTTCTTTTCCCCTGCTTTCTTTCTGCTTTTCGTCACTCTGCCTTCTCCTGGTTTCTCCTTGCCACAATGCATTCGCCCTCTTCCGATGAGGTTGATCAGCCATCCCCCCAAGTACGGATAAATCAACTCACCCTACAACTTGCAGAGAAGGAGCACGAGCTGAAAAATATGTCCATGGATCGAGATCGTCAACTTGCTCCCTGGCGGGACGCAAACGCCTTATATCGCCTTGCTAAATCTCGCGTTCACGCTGAAAAGACGATGAAAGAGAAATACCAGTCTGACCTGCAACGCCAACTTAGCCTCCAGGAGCGTCTGCAGCGAGAGCATGAGGCCGAGCTATCCCTCCTCCGTATGTGCCTTAATGATAAACAAGACACCATCTCTCGGCAACAGACAATCATCAGATCCCTTCAAGCGGAGCTGGCCCGAGCTTCAAACATCCCAGTGGCTTCTGACCCTCAGGATGTTCCTTCCAGTGGCAGTGTCTACGTTCCTTAACTAACTCCTGTAGCTCCTGTCCGGGCTTTAGTTGTCTCAGTGACTCCTGTCCGGGCTCTAGTTGTCTCAGTGGCTCCTGTCCGGGCTCTAGTTGTCTCAGTGGCTCCTGTCTGGGCTCTAGTTGTCTCAGTGGCTCCTGACTTGTAGGATGTTCCTTCCTGTAGGACGTTCCTTCCCGTGGTAGCACCTGTATCCCTTACTTGTCTTATGTAATTTATAAACAGTAATTCGGCTCTTGAGCTCGTATAGTGGGTGCTGGCTTTGTAATGAATGTTTTGTACGCTCACTTAACTATGCTGCTATACTTGCCTGTGACCCTGAGATTTATTAGTGGGAGCGGCTCATCCTCCGGGGCAATCCATCCCACTCGATTCCGTTCGCCCATTTGGTCTGTTGTGAGAGTCAATTTGCTGCTTGACCTGATTTTCCAGTTAATATTGCTGCTCTGATTACTTGAAGCTGCTTCGATCAGCGTGAGACATGCCAGCCCAACTGAAAGGTCGTTGGGCGTGAGCACAAGGCTCACTTTTAATTCTCTCATGGGAGTCGACCTATTTAGCTTTCAGTAGACCTGTGCGATAGTCGGGCGCCCCTCATGATCACACTGACTTTTCGACTTCCGAGTCTGGTCCGTCTTTACTGCTACACTGGTTTCCAAGCATCTTCTCAGGTTCCAAGAGAGTCCTTTCGCCTTCCTCTTCGGTATAAAAGACTTGGGGCCCTTCACCCTTCCTATCCGCATTTTCTCTTTATACCCACTCAACTTGTTCATGGAATCCCCCGAGTTGTCTGCTCTGTGTCGCCGGCTGGCTTTTACCGAGAAGGCTTTACATGACATGACCTTGAGCCGGGATCTACAGACTTCTCTTTGCCGGGAACTGGAAGAGTTATGACGAGCGGCCAAATGTAGGACCCGGGCAGAAATGGCTCTGAAGATGAAAGCGCAAGCAGACTTTCACGCTCAACTCCATCATATCCTCTATCTGAAGTTGAAGCACGAGGATGAGGTGACATCTTTGAAGGAGGAGAATCGACTACAAAACGCCACCATTGATCAACTGCGGGCCACCCTTGATCGGACCCAGATAGAGCTGGCTCAAGCGAGAACGCGTTTAGAGGAAAGACCTCCAGTGTTTGGGTCCGATAGCAATTGAAAGCACTATTCAATGTTTCTTTCTATGAATCCCTCTTTATAAAATGAAGCCTATTTTTATAACTGTATTCCTTCATCCTAGTGTCTGTGTTTGTATCGTTTATAAAACACCTGCATTCTTTTAGCCTTTTTAGAAAACATAACAAAAGCACTTCGCGTACCTCACTTTCTTCTTACCCTTTGCCAGCATAGTAGTAAGCAGTAATACCTGTAAGGCGTGTTGTATTTTGCTTTATATGTAAAAGATACTGACCGAGAAAGTGCTTGAGCCAACCGGGAAGGTTGTTGGGCGTGAGAGCAATGCTCACTTATAACTCGCACTGAGGCGAGAGCCTGGAATAGCCGACCGAGCAGCTCGGTCGTTAGGCGTGAGAGCAGAGCTCACTTATAACTTGCACTGGGGCAAGAGTCTGGAACAGTCGACCGAGCAGCTCGGTCGTTGGGCGTGAGAGCAGAGCTCACTTATAACTTGCACTGAAGCAAGAGTCTGGGACAGCCGACCGAGCAGCTCGGTCGTTGGGCGTGAGAGCAGAGCTCACTTATAACTTACACTGAGGCAAGAGTCTGGGACAGCCGACTGAGCAGCTCGGTCATTGGGCGTGAGAGCAGAGCTCACTTATAACTTGCACTGAGGCAAGAGTCTGGGACAGCCGACCGAGCAGCTCAGTTCCTGGTCCGGATAAATGTTGCCAACCTGCGGATCAATCCACCAACCAGGACACATGCAGCCGACCTGGGGGTCTAACTTCCGATCCAGATATAGGTTGCCGATCTGGGGGTCAAACCCCCCGACCCGGATATAGGTTGCCGATCTGGGGGTCTAACTTCTGATCCAGATATAGGTTGCCGATCTGGGGGTCGAACTCCCGACCCGAAATCATTCGAAGAGCTTCCACTTCGCCTGTCATCAAGAAACATATTATTAGTGGTATTGAGGGGATAGCCATATTAACACTTTACTTAGCCTTGGCCTTGCTGCGTTTGAATTTCTTTCCCGCTACTTTTCTTTCACGGTTCCCCAGAAAAGCGTGTGGTAAGCGTTTCCGTACGCTTGCTTCATATCATGATTTCCTTATCACGTCCATCATTAATACGGCTCCTCGGAGGTCGACACCTGTCCTCTGCTTTTATTGCTTATGTAGAGTGACACCGCCCACACCACTCCTTTTTATACACGCTTTCCCATAAGAGTATGTTCTTCGACGATCGGACGGTTTTAAGCACTTCACCCAAAAAGATACTCTTCTTTTCGATATTCCCTAGGAACACTCCCTTTATAAACCCTAAAGGCCGTCCGTAGTCATTGCCTTGCGCGTTTTGACTGCTCGCTTCCCGTCGCTTCGACTTCACCAGCGTCCGCTCCTTTCCTCTTCTAAGCTCCTCCGTCTAGCGTTCTTCTCCTCTTCGACTAATCTCATCCTCAACCCCTTTTACCCTGATAATGGCTGATGGTAAGACCACTCTTTGGTATTCCTGCTTCATTTCAGATATGGATGACCACGACCTATCAGTGATTCGCTCGGACCTGCATCTTGATGACGCTTATGAACTTCGAGTTCCCACACTGCAAGAGTATCCTGCTAGCCCTCCGGAAGGTTTCGTGACCATTTTTAGAGACTAGATTTTAGGAGGTCTTCATTTTCCCATCCATCCATTCATTTCTTCCCTGAGTGAATACTTTGGCGTTTGCATTTCTCAGCTTGCTCCTAACTTCTTTAGGGAAGTTTGCGGCACCATTATTCTCTGTCGTGTATATGAGCTTCCCTTGACCGTTCACCTTTTTCACCACTTTTATTCCTTCAAACGCTCGGAGCCGGGCGTATTCATGGTACAAGCTAAGCCCGACTACAAGTTCTTCTACGACATGCCTTCTTCAAACAAAGGGTGGAAATCTCGCTTTTTCTTTGTTAGACTACCTCAACCACTGGTCGGGCCCATACAATGGCGCCCAGACCTCCCTGCCGACCTTCCTACACACCAGCACCAGCTTGCTTGTATCCCTGCCTCCGAAGCACTCCAAGGCGTACTTGTTAACTTTTCTGTGTTGTTATTGGAAGGCTTTCTATATTTATTTGGGCTCAGCCTTGTTCAGAAGGACATCGGGGCTCCGTTTGGTAAGACCCCATTTTTCTTTCATCTATTATTCACTAACTGAGGTATCTTTTTTCCTTATCGCAGAGGCTGCCATGTACTGAGCCTACTCATCCGATGTTAAGCGCCGGTCCTCCTCTTATTTGAAAAATCTAGGTGAGGAGCTTAGGCGGGGTGTAGCAGCTTCCTCCCGATCTGCCCCTTCTGCTTCACAATCCGCTCCTTTTGTTCCACCACCCATTCTGCCAGCGACGACCTAGGAAGTGACTCTCACAGCGCTTCCCCTGGATGTGGTTCTCACGGAAAACCCGGTTGCTATAGAACAGGCTGAGCTACCCACGGCCGGGCAAGTTGAGGAAGCCTTTGAAGAACAAGCCGGGGAAGCCACTGGAGAACAGGTTGAGGAGAAGCAAGTGGCATTCCCCCGACCGGCTGAACGCCTAAAACTCCAACGCAAGAGGAAAAGAGTGACTCCAGCTATTCAGGCGTCAGCCCCACCTCTCCTTTCCAGCCGTCGCTCTTCTGCTGCTCATCGCCCTTTGGATATCCCAGCCGCATCTCCGGCCCGGGGGAGCACTATGGGGCCTGAGGTTCCTGTCGTGTCCCCTCGCGTATCAGTCCTGGCTCCCGGTCGAGATATAGCTCCTGAGCAGGCTTCTTCGCAAGCGCCAGCCTCTTCTCCCGGTCAGCCACCTTTACCCTTAGCGGACCAGCCCGGGAGCTCTGACACTCCATCTGCCCCCCTTCCCTTAGATGTTCCCGCGTCTACTTCTAGATCCCTGAGGAAAACCCGCAAGAAATACTCCTTTACTGATTTTTGGTGCGTGCCTTCCTCCACAGGCTCAGGGGTCGGCGCAGAAACTACTGATGGGGCTCCTCCCCTTACTGCTCTGATTGAGTTAGAGGGCGATTTAGCGGCCTCCTGGCGCACCGGCAATCGCAAATTTTGGAAGAATGCTCCGTTGGGGGGGCTAGATCATGCGGCTTGTCAAATGGTTGCTGTAAGTCTTTTTACACCTATGCTTCTTTGCTACAATCTTTTATAACCTTTCTTCTTATACCTGACACCTGACCCAGGCCTGCTCCGCCAACTTAAGTGCCCTTCAGTACGCCTGTAACTTACAGAGGGACAATGAAGCACTAAAAGCTCATCTGGAGGAATAGAGCTGCCCCTAACTCCTCGCGATCCCCTCAACCCAACTCCCAGGGATCTAGCTCATTATCTTCGCTTAATTGGAGAGTCTGCCGAGGTGCCTCGTGATCCAGGTCTGAATAGCCGAAGACCGAGAAATCTAAGAATGTTTGGGGAAAGCATGAGCACTTGAATAATTGCATATATCTTTTCCCGAGATCCTCCTCGTATATCGCACTGGTGCTCTTCCGAATATGCCCTTGGGCGTTACTTCCGAGGCGGATCCTACGATTTTCGTTGTTCCCGCCCATTATTTTACGCCGATGGATGATAATCTGACGAAATTACCCCTTTGCTAGGCGTCTATAAATATTCTCCTTACTTTCAACTTACAATGTTCGACATCCTTTTCTTCTTCCTTTTACTTGAATTCCTCCTGCTCTTGCTACTTTTCGCTTCGATCCTTTTTCGCTTGATTTTTCCTCTTTTCGTCTCTGCTTCTCATGGCATCCCCTTCCTTTTTCTCTTCTTTGGCGTCGATATATTACCCCGGCTCTTCCTCTTTCGATGAATGTGCTCGAGATGACTTACGCTACAACTATGGGGTCGAAGATGATGTGCAAGTGATCATCCCAACTGGAGTACATCGATTCTTTGATCCCCCTGTTAGCTCCAGCACCTTTTTCAGAGAACAATTTGTGGATGGCCTCCGTCTTGCCATCCATCCTTTCTTTACCGACATAGGCCACTATTTTCAGATTTCTTTGGGACAACTGACACCCAATTCCATAATAATCCTCTGTGGCTTTGTAATTCTGTGTGAAGTGTGCGAAATATCCTGGTCCGCCTACTTATTTCATTGCTTCTTCACCCTACGACACCAAGAAGAAGGCACATTTCGTTTCCAGCCCCGTCTTCGAACTAATTTTTTCTCATCCCTACCACCTTCTGACCCGAGCTGGAGAGGCTAATTTTTCTTCATTGCCTTTCCCCGTGATGTGGAATGGCCCCTGCGATGGCAACAGCTACCTCCTTCCTCTCCTGAACTAGGAGAGTTTCATCTAGACGCTTCTTATTTGGAAGCCTCGTCTCGCCTGGCTGGCTAGCGCATTAACTTAATGTGTCTACTATCTGAGGAATTGTTGTCCTATTTTCGCCTGAGCCATCTGACCCAAGAGATGCCTCGCTCCCTGGGTAAGATTTTCTTTTTGCTCTGTCCTCCCTGCATAAGTATTTTATTTCTTCTGGGGATTTAGGGAAAATAATTCCACACTTTACCCAGTGCAGCTGAAATCTTGACCTATGCTTCGGAGGTTCATCCCCTCCCTCTAAGCAACATGGAGATAATGAGGCGAGGGCGAGTTATCCTGGAGAGAAGAGCACTTCCCCACTCGTCTTCGACCTTATTCGGTGGGGCTTCATCGATCAATCCTCCGCTTAGACCTGTTCGGCGAGGGTCTCCTACTGCCCGACCTTCTTTACTGGCCCCTCCTACTCGTTCTCGGACTACTCGTGCCCCTCGATCGGCCACTCCCGCTTGCCCCCGAGCTGCTCGTCCACCTCGGCCGGCTACTCCTGTTCGCCCCCAGGCCCCACGTACGGCCAGGCCTACTCCTCCAACACCGCTACCCTTGGTTAGTCCTCCTCGAGCTCCTTACATCCCCGGTCAAAGCCTTGGTGGAAGGCCTATGGGCTTTGGCGGAAAAATAGGCAACGTCTCTCTTGCCAGTCCTGCTTTCAGAGAAGCTTCTCAGGCGGCTCGAAGAGCTCACGTCACAAATGAACGCCTGAGACAAAACGTCCCCACTCCCTCTAGACGCAGGGCTCGGTCGTCCTCCGATGATTCTGACTCTGACGATCAGCCGCTATCTCAAAGACGTCGGCACCGAGCCCCTCGCCTGATGTCCAACTCCGTCCCATCATCTATCCCTTCTCCTCCTCCAACTGCAGTTGCCTCTCCTACATTCCCTCAGGCGACTCCACCTCCGATCCCGTGCCATGTGGCTGATCCCCCTCCTACATCCTTTCAGGCGACTCCACCTTCAATTCTGAGCCATGTGGCTGATCCCCCTACTTCATCCAATAATCAGGCCGAGCCCCCATTAGCTCACCCTGCCACCTCACAGAATACTCAGGAAGATGAAGCTGGCCTCTCAGAACGACCTTCCACTATCCCGCCTGCAGTACCTCCTCCGGGACCTTCTTCAGCCCCTTCTGGTGCAACCGTTGAGCCTTCAACTACTCCAGGCTTAGCCGCGGGTCCCTCAGGACCCCCTCCGCTTATTTATCAGAATTATTGCATTATCCTTCCTTCTGAAGAGCAATTATGGCCTCAAACAGATGTTCCCACCAGCTCCCTAAAGATAAAAGGTCGTCTGGCCACTATATGGGAAGAAAGCCTGCGACATATGGATTCCTTGCCTTCCCCGACCCAGATGGACCAATTTACAGAGTTATATACCAAGGTAACCTTTAAAGATTTCCCAACTGTTGCTTTTCCCGCTCTTATCAGATACTTTATATGTCTCAGGCCTGTGCAGAATCTCTGATAATGAACCATTCCTTCCATGCTACTCATCATCAGAATAAGATGTTGCGAGACCGTGTTGCTGAACTGGAATTGCAACTGAATGATCCTACCCAGGCCAGCCATGCTTTACGAACGGAAATAAAGCTTTGACCAGCAGGAAGAATAGTTTAGAAGTGTCTGTAGCCCTAACCGAGAACGAGCTTGAAGAGCTCTAGGAGAAGCAAAGTCAGGCTGATAATGTACACCAACAGAGTATGAATCAGCAGGCTTTAGAGCACCAAAGAGCTATGGACCAGTTGGTTCAAAAACTACGTGCGGCCGAAACTCTGGTGCAAGATCAGGACCCAAAATTAAAATCGCAGGAGGCCCTTTTGAAATTTCAAGAGACCCAACTAACTTCCCAAGCAACAGAATTGGCCACTGCCAGAAATGAACTAGCTCAAGCTAGGGCCACCACAGAGGGAGTGTCCACAGCTTTAGCACTTTACAGAGAAGGGGAGAACGATCGCTGCTTGCAAAACCGTGCTATGTATCTGCGTTCTCCAGAATTTTATGCATAGGTGGGACATCATTTTTCCACATCTGCTATCTACGGGGCGGATGGGGCTCTGCGACAACTTCACGAGAAGGACTACTTAAAGTCCCTTCCGCCTCCTGAATTCTTAGACCATGATCGGATCATCAAAGAGATACTGGATGAGATATTTGCTCCTTTCGACTGACATTTTTTGACTTTTTGTACATAATGCTTCGAGAATTGCTTGTAAACTACTCTGCTGTTTCTTTGTTTACCTTCCAATGCTTGCCTTAAATTGCTTAGCTTTGTCATAAAGTTTTACATATAATCTGCTTTCACATTTCTCATTTTTTTTGATCTGCTTCTTCTCGGTCTGTCTCTTCAAACTCGATAAGGTCGTAGGTAATTAGCGCTCTAGGGCCGATCTAGCTTCTTGCCTCATTCATCTTGTAAATAATAGGCTCCAGAGGCTAACTTTTTAATGACTTTATAAGGTCTATCCCATTGTGGTGCTAGCTTAGTCACGTCCCCTACTGGCTTGATTTGCTTCCAGACCAGATCTCCTTCTCCAAAGAATCGAGGAATTACTCTTCTGTTGTAATTTTGTCTCATTCTTTGTCTATAAGCCTCCAGCCGAGCCACCGTTCGGTCGCGGGTCTCGCTAATAAGATCCAGCTCAGCTAGCCGCTGCTCCGTATTTCTTTCATCATATAGTGTCCTTCTGACCGAAGGTACTCCAATTTCTATAGGTACCACTGCCTCATTGCCATAAACTAAGTGAAATGGCGTCAGACCTGTGCTTTCCCGAGGTGTTGTCCGATAGGCCCACAGAATGCTTGGCAGCTCTTCCACCCAATTACCTCCGACATGATCTAGCTTGACCTTCAAACCTCGAACTATTTCTCTGTTAATTACCTCGGTTTGACCATTGCTTTGAGGATAAGCTACTGAAGTGAAAGCTTGCGTTATATCAAATCCCTTGCACCAGGCCTGTATTCTTTGTCCTTGAAATTGCCTTCCATTGTCAGACACCAGCTTATGAGGAATACCAAATCTACAAAGGATGTTCTTCCACAAGAATTGAATGACAGCATCTTCCGTAATCCGGGCCAGCGCTTCTGCTTCTACCCACTTAGAAAAATAGTCCACAACCACCAATAAGAAGCGTCTCTGACCTGGCACCATCGGAAATGGTCCCACGATATCCATGCCCCATTGATCAAAAGGGCAGGACACTATGGACGTTCTCAACAGGGCCGTAGGTCGATGTGTTAGGTTTTGATGCTTCTGGCAAGACAAGCATGTGTTCACCAACTTGTGGGCATCCCTCTGTAAAGTAGGCCAGAAATACCCGGCCAGGAGCACCTTACGAGATAACGTCCGACCGCCTACATGATTGTCGCAACATCCTAGATGTATTTCTCGCAAGGCCTGGTTGGCTTCCTCCATACTCAAGCATTTAAGTAAGGGTCGGGAGAAGGACCTCTTGTAGAGCTGGTCCCCAATCATGACATAAGCGTGAGCCTGCCTCCTTATCAATCGAGATTCTTCGGGATCAGTGGGTAAGATACCTTGCCGGAGATAACTGATCACGGGTGCCCGCCAATCAATAGTTGCTTCTGCATTGTTTTGCAAATCTATCTGGGCTATCAGAAAGGTTTATGCCGTTGATCGATCCAGCACCCAAGTAGTTAAGGAGCTGGCCATCTTTGCTAATTCATCTGCTCGTTCATTCTCTGACCTGGGTATCTTTGTTACAGTGACCTCTATAAATTCTGCCTTCATCTTCTCATAAGCTTCCTGATACATATACAATTTATCACAATTTATAACGAAGTTGCCAGTAACCTGTTGAGTCACCAATTGGGAATCTGAATAGATGATTATCCAAGCTGCTCCGACATGCCGGGCTGCTTGCAGTCCAGCCAACAAAGCCTCGTACTCTGCTTCATTGTTCGTGGCCCGAAAATTTAATCTCACTGCCAATTGGAGTATATCTCCTTGAGGAGATATTACTAATACCCCGACCCCACTTCCATGATGATTAGCAGACCCGTCTACATAGACCTTCCACGTTTCTTCAGGGCTGGTTTGGTGTACCTCTGTTAAGAAATCTGCCAAGGCCTGTGCCTTAATAGCGGTGCGAGGATGATACTGTATGTCATATTCTCCTAACTCTGTGACCCATTTAATAAGCCGACCTGCAACTTCTACGTTGGTCAGTGCTCTTCCCATGGTGCTGTTGGTTAAGACGGTGATTGGATGTGATAAAAAGTAAGGTCGTAACCGCCGAGCCATAAGAACCAATCCGTAAACCAACTTCTCGAGTGCCGTGTATCGGGACTCGGCTCCCTTCAATAAATGGCTGAAGAAATACACTGGTTGTTGTACATTGTCATGTTCTTTAACGAGCACTGCCCCTACAGCCTCAGGGGTGGCTGACAAGTAAACTCATAAAGGTTCTCCTATAACTGGCTTAAAAAGAGAGGGCAGGGTCTCCAGATACTTCTTCAACTCTTCAAAAGCTTTAGTGCATTCTTCATCCCACTGGAATTTGGAGGCCTTCCTTAGCACCTTGAAAAAAGGAGCGGCCCGGTCCGTAGATCTGGAAATGAATCTTGACAGAGCTGTTATTCTGCCGACCAGCTTCTGGGTTTCTTTTAAATTCTGAGGAGGCTGCATATCCTTGAGCACTTGAACTTTTTCAGGATTGACCTCTATTCCTCGCTCGGTCACCAGGTAACCCAAGAATTTTCCTCCTTTAGCCCCGAATAAGCATTTTAAGGGATTGAGTTTCAGCCCATACCGTCGGAGAGTCCTGCATGCTTCTTCCACATCTTTGATCAAGTTTTCGGCCAACGGGGATTTGATGAGTATGTCGTCTACATAAACCTCCACATTTCGCCCGATCTGCTCCCGGAAGATTTTATCCATCATTCGCTGGTATGTGGCTCCGGCATTCCTGAGGCCAAAGGGCATGACAGTATAACAGAAAGTACCGTCAGTCGTAATAAAACTAACCTTCTCTTGGTCTTCCCGGGCTAGAGGTATCTGATGATACCCCTGGTAGGCGTCCAACATACATATTCTTTCACATCTGGCTGTGGAATCTACCATTTGATCAATCCGGGGCAGAGGATAGCAATCTTTGGGGCTGACCTGGTTGAGGTCCCGAAAGTTGATACATACTCTCCACTTATTATTGGGCTTCTTTACCAAAACTACATTGGAGAGCCAGGATGGCAACTGACCCTCCCGAACATGTCCTGCTTTTTTGAGCTGATCTACCTCGGCTCTTATTATTTTATTCTGGTCAGCTGAGAAATTTCTTTTCTTTTGCTTCATGGGCCGGGAGTCAGGTAACAAATGCAACTTGTGCTCAGCCAACTCTGGCTTGACCCTAGGAAGTTCCTTAGTAGACCAGGCAAAGACATCCCTATTGCGGATTAAATACTGAATTAATTCTTCTTTGAGGGGAGGAGGAAGGTCGCTCGCCACTCGGGTCAGACTTTCAGGTCGATCAGCGTGTAGTTGTACTTCTTCCCAAGGGACGGGCTCCTCAGCTATAGGGAGACGCTCCTCTTGAACGACATGAACACCTCCGTCCTGCATCCTTTGATGTTTCCGAGCTTCAACTCGGACCATGTCGATATAACACCGCCGAGAAACCTTCTGTTCTCCTCTAACATCCCCGACCTGCTCGCCCACAGGAAACTTGATTTTTTGGTGAAAGGTTGAGATAGCAGCCCTAAATTCGTGCAGAGCGGGCCTCCCTAGGATAACATTATAGGAAGAAGGGGAGTCTACTATTATAAATGTGCTCCTCCTTGTGCGCACCAGTGGCTCGGTGCCCAAAGATATAGCCAGCTTAATCTGGCCCATAGGCTTCACTTCATTGCCGATAAACCCATATAAAGATGTATCCACTGGTTGAAGTTCAGCGGCATCAATCTGCATTTCATCAAATGCAGTCCTAAATAGAATGTTAACCGAGCTCCCGGTATCGACAAAAACCCGAGCCACTCGGCTATTGGCAATGATGGCTTTGATGATGAGCGCATCATCATGAGGCAACTCCAGACCCTCCAGGTCTGCAGGCCCGAAGCTAAGAACAGGGCCAGCAGCTTGCTCCTGACTACATCCGACGGCATGCACCTCCAAGCGCCGAACATGAGACTTACGTGCTCTCCCTGAATCTCCGTCAGTCGGCCCTCCAGAGATCATGCCGATCTCTCTAACAGCTGCGTTACCTCTATTTTCGACCTCCCATGATCCTTCTGGCTCTTTTCCCCGGCCAGGCTGATGAGTGCTAGGTCCCGCAAGGTCAGGATGAGATGGTCCAGCCTACCCTGCCATCCTTTGTTCTTCCATCATCTTGATCAACTGAGGCGCTAGCTCAGGCGGGGGCAAACCCATCTCGGCGGCTCGTTTAGAGTCTCGAGCAAACTGAAAACATCGGTTAGTATCATGTGTATGAGATCTATGATAGGTGCAGTACCGATTACTCCCTGGCCCTGGTCGGGGGATATGTACAGCAGCAATTCGAGGGGCAGGTCGAATTTCTGGCCCGGGCTGAAAGGCAGGTCTGGCTTCCCGAACTCGCGGTAGAGGTTGAGGGGGTGGTTGATGCGCTCTTCTTTCCTGCTTGTTGGTGGAAGGAAGTGGTCTTTCAGCCTTCCTTCGAGCTGCTTGTGCTTCTTACACCTTGATGTAGGAAGCAGCTTTTTCCACCATCTCATCAAAATTCCGAGCAGGATTTTTGATGAGATCTCTGAAGAATTCTCCCTCCCCCAATCCATGAGAGAAGGCGCTCATCAGAATCTCTAAGGTGGCAGTGGGGACATCTTGGGCCACTTGATTAAAGCGGTTGATATAACTTCTTAGGGGCTCAGTCGACCCCTGCTTTAGAGCGAAAAGACAATGATCTGTCTTCTGATATTTCTTACTGCTAGCAAATTGGCGCAGAAAAGCTATTTTGAAGTCCAGAAAACAGGTGATGGACCCTTGAGGCAACCCATCGAACCATTTTAAGGCTGAACCAGATAAAGTATTTAGGAAAGCTCTACACTTAACAGCATCGCTATATTGGTGCAGCAGGGCTGTGTTTTTGAATTTTTGCAAATGATCTTCCGGATCCTTGCTCCCATCATATTCTCCGATTGATGGAGCTCTATAACCCTTAGGCAATCTTTCATTTAGAATCCTGGCTGAGAAAGGTACTTTCTCGTCCGGATCTTCGGGGAATGCCTCAGGTATGACAAAGACCTTTCCCTTCTTCGAATCCCGCGGTTGTGAACTTTTAGCCATAGATGCTTGAGGCTGCTCCTTCTTGAGGCTTTGTGCTTGGGGCTCTGGCTGATAATATCCTACACCAGGCGCGCAATAAGTATGTTGAGGAAATACCTCAGGCTGCTTTCTTTTGGAACCCCGATCTGAAACAGGGAGGGGCTCCTTGGAAGCCTTAGCAGGGGCTTGTCGCGGTCGTGAAACAGTTGCCTGTCTCTCCGAGGCAGCCAACCTTTTGGCCTCCTTGAATAGCTCGTACTCTCCAGCGGTCATAGTGACGTGAATGCGGCTAGACTCCTCCATCGTCACGTTTCAGATCATGTTGTTGTGTTCCCACAGACGGCGCTAAATTTGATCCTGTCCGGAAGCTGAGTCGGATGAAGGCGGGCCTTGTTGTGCTAAAAAGTTGACGGAGAGTCGTTGAGATGCTGAATCAGCGAGGTACCCCGTGGACAGGCGCACACGAGCGATTGTACGGAAAGAAAGGATCCGGATGATGGCGATGTTGCTCTGCACACACTCAGACGAGTCACACGGTCGTTAGAGACCAGAAACCAGGGAAAAAGTCCCCGGGTCAGGCCCTCCGACGCTCAAGTCAGGTACTTTTTCCCCAGAAATTACAGAGAAAGCACGAAAAGTAAAAGACTGGTAAGAAATGACGAGTGAGCATACCCGCGTAAGGGACAAAACATCTCTTTTTATACTGTAACTGAGGCTTCTGGAACCTGGCGAATGTCAGGGAATGTCGGGTGTCAGGCTCTGTCTGGCAGTGGTTGACACATGACTTTCTCTTATAGGCTGGCGGAGGAACAAAGAGGAGTATGAGCCTCCCACCGTTAGAATATTCCCTGACATGTGATGATTATTCTCTGACAGATGGATACGATTCCTTGCATGCTTATTTGTCATGTAGTGTCCGGCCTCCTGACCCACCTTCGTCTGTGTCATTCGAAGTATGTACATCTCGACGACCTGCGGATTCCCGACCGCCTATGCTTATTGCTATCCAAGGCAGTACGTTCCGACCTGCACGTTGGGTCTAATTCCCGATCCGCATCTGCTCATTACTATCCAGGGCATGTACGTTCCAATCTGCACGTTGGGTTTAATTCCCGACCCACATCTGCTTATTGCTATCTAGGGCATGTGCGTTCTGACCTGCACTTTGGGTTTAATTCCCGACCCGCATCTGCTTATTGCTATCCAGGGCATGTACGTTCCGACCTGCACTTTGGGTCGGATCCCTGACCTGCATCTGTCCGCTGTTATCCATGGTATGAACGTTCTGACCTACCCGCTGGGTCGGTTCCCTGACCTGCATCTGTCTGTTGTTATCCATGGTATGAACATCCCGACCTCCACACTGGGTCGGTTCCCTGACCTGTATCTATCTGCTGTTATCCATGGTATGAACGTCCCGACCTGCCCATTGGGTCGGTTCCCTGACCTGCATCTGTCTGCTGTTATCCATGATATAAACGTCCCGACCTGCCCGCTGGGAACATCCCGACCTGCTCCCTGGGTCGGTTCCATGACCTGCATCTGTCTGCTGTTATCCATGGTATGAACGTCCCGACCTGCACACTGGGTCGGTTCCCTAACCTGCATATGTCTGCTGTTATCCATGGTATGAACGTCCCGACCTGTACGTTGGGAACGTCCCAACCTGCCTGCTGGGTCGGTTCCCTGACCTGCATCTGTCTGCTGTTATCCATGGTATGAACGTCCCGACCTGCACGCTGGGTCGGTTCCCTGACCTGCATCTGTCTGCTGTTATCCATGATATGAACGTCCCGACCTGCACGCTGGGTCGGTTCCCTGACCTGCATCGATTTATCGGAAGTTTTATTCGGTATACCCATCCAATCAATAAGCTGGCTCCCTAGTCGCACTCAATCCCTGATTATATCTGACCCATGGATCTGATCCTCAATTGACTTTGATCTTGTGGGTCAGGTCCATTTTCGATTCCCTTCAAGGTTAGATCCGACCCACCTCGTAAATACTGTCCTTTGACCAGTCCCTCAACGGAAGCTTTGACTTTATCCACGTGTGCCGGAATCTTGACCTTCTTGTAATTCTGATTCTTGACCTCCACGATGGCATTGCCACGGAGACTAGACTTTTGACCTCCAGGCTAGTGTAACTTTTGACTAGCCACGAGGGCTAGACTTCTGACCTCCAGGCTGACGTGACTTTTGACCCTTCTGTGGCTTTGACTTCTTGCTAGATCATCTCCCAGACCCCATATTCATATACCGTATCATATGAGATATCCTACCCATTAGAAGTTCGTCCTCATTTATGTCATTATTAAGATGATCAATTTAAAAAAGATAAAAATTAAAATGATGTTTTCTTTATTATTATTTTTGTCAAACGGATTGATCAAGTTTGAAAACGTTGGGCATGGTGGATCGATGATTGACTGAGAGAAGACTCCTTTATACAGAGATTTCTTTTTGATCTTACGCACATAGAGATGAGTGAACAAAACATCAACGTCTAGAAACTAGGGGAGAGTCCCTGCTAAAAACCTTTTGATGCTCAAGTCAGTACCAGTTTAGACGGGTGAATGAAGAACAGTAGACAACGTGTGCGTGATATTAAGTTGCAGATGTTCTAAGAACGTACTATGCCAACGGAGAGGAACCCCTTTATATACCACCTTTTATAATCTCCATAATCATGAGGTGGCTCGACATAACTGAGGTAAATACATTCTTTATGCGCTGGTCACTATTTCAAAGGCTAATAGTCGCCCGTGATTTACCTCCTTCGTATTGGCCTTGGGACGGGTTGACGGGAGTGCTAGGAGTGAGCGTATTCGCCTTTTGCCACCATAATCATGAGGTGGCAAAGTGTGTCAGGGATTATTAGGTAAAGCAAAATGTACAATATGGAAAATATGCAATAATTGTCTGAGGAATCTTCCGTTTACCTATACGTATACCTATTTTGTCGTTTATAGCTCATACCTTTGCTGAGGTTGTTGAAGGAATATGCTGTTATAAGCGGTCTATTGATAGGAGACACAATAATTTTTGAAGAAGGTTCTAGCATAATATTCTCTGACAAATTGTTAAAATTCTTTGCTCATGTTATCGGCTGAGTATATCCCAGCCAGTCTATAAAAGCCAGTCATCTTTATACCTATCCTCATGTTAAGATGCTTAGTTATGTTCTGTGCGCTCTAGAAATCCATCTGATAACCTGTGTGTGTTGGTCATCCGTTCGGACAGTAATATGAAGTTAAGTTCCTTAAGTCCGATTGATCTTTAACGTATAATAACTTGGAGGTAAAAATGCACCTGGAATTCTGCCCGGATTTGTAAAGGAAACTATCTTACCTTTGTTCATATAGACTCCACTGATTTTATTATTGACCAGATACATAGGCGTATTGTCATGCGGAAACCAATAGGGACAACTAGTAATATGCTCGACTGGGCATGTATAGAGAGGCGTGCATGGAGTAAGGAGTTTGATCCTTCACTCACTCGACCCTGTGACTAGCCGATTATGAGGTGGGTCAGACATTTCGGCTGATCTATCCTCAACTATTGAATGATTGGGCGTGCTATCTTCTCAGTTCAAGAGTAAAGCATTAAATCGCTTAGGTTTGACCAGCTTAAGGGCCAGTCGGTCTAGCCCCTTAGGTTCGACCGGCTTGAGGGCCGGTCGGTCTTATCCTGAGCGATTTGTAGTCTAGTCACACTGGACCCAAGAAACTTAGCTCTAGGCAACTACCGAGGCCAGGTAGGGAATGTTTTCTTCCATTGACTTTAACCGCCACGTTACCTTGACTATGACTGCCACATCATCTTTTGGGTCCGCTCGTTACAATCCGTATCACTAGCATTCCCTTCAAATCTAGTCGAAGGAGGTGTAGTCGACTGACTAGACCCAAGTGTTCTTTTGGTCTAGATGGAGATGTTCCCATCCGTTCTTAAAGGCTATCCTTAATTATTTTCAACACAACATATGTTAGTAACTTGGCTTCTAATGATGTATTATGGATGCGTAGGAAGGTACTTTTTAGTGCAATGATTCGGCCATCTCTTCTATTATAAATGCCCTTTTATGGGAGAGTGCCACGTGTATGAATCCCCCTCCCCCAGATTTCAGGGCGCATCCCCAGCCTCAAGTGGCTATGCCTCCGCTTGATTGTTGGAAGTCCAATAATGAGTTGGTATGAGAGATGAATGCCAAGCAGGTCATGGAGAATTTGACACTTGACACTTGAAAGTTCAAAGAAAGTTAGTAAAGACGAAGTCCAAGTGGGTTATAGAGGACCAAATACTTGACATAAGAAGTGAAGTCCAAGTGGATTATAGTAGACTGAACACTTGGCAATGAAGTAAGTCCAAACATGTCAAAGAGGGCTAGATGTTTGATGGTGGTGAAATCTTGGTAGGTCAAAATTGACTGAATGCTAAGCAGTATTGAATTTTTAGTAGATCAAGGTTAACTAAATGCCAAGCAACAGTGAAGTCTCGATAGGTCAAGATTAATGGATGTTAGGCAATAGTGAAGCTTGACAGGTTAAATTAGCCCAAATACTAGGAAAAAGAAAGTTCGATAGATCAAGATTGATTGAATACTAGGCAAAAGAAGTCCTAGTATGTCAAGGTTGATTGAATACTAGGAAAAGGAAGTCTTAATAGATTGAGGTCAACCAGATTCTTGGTAAAGTGAGAATTCAACTTTGGTAAGGTTGAATCAGACCTAAACCACGAACTGGGTGTTTAGGGCTACTTAGGCGTGTGTGTGAGTCAACACATAGGATGCTGGTTGCTACTCGGAATACCGTTCTAGTTCCCCTGTACAAAAATTTGTACAAACATAGAACTATCCTAGCTACCCATGTGCTCTACTGAAGTTAAATTTGGATTGCAAACGATGCTTACCATTATTAATCCAAATTGTCCTTCAGAAGTTAAACTTGGATTGGAAACAATACTTAACATTTTTACTCCAAGTTTAACAGATGTGTTCTTCATAAGTTAAACCATATTACAGAAGTTAATTAAAATATCTATTTCAAAGATTGACTTCCAGGTTAAACATGGCGAGGTACTAGACCTTCTTGGGTATGGGATCATCCACCACTTCTTAGACAAATCCTTTCTAAGAAATCAGATATTTAACTTCTTACAGTAAACTAGGTTTAACTACAGAGACCTCAATAGAAGCACAATATCGAAACATGAAATTGAAAAATAAAATCAATAACAAAATGACAACCAAAAATCGATAGCCTCTTGTGTTTGATTTTTCAAGATCTATATAAAGAAAATGAACTAGTTATGATGCGGAAACAAATAACTAGTTATACCTTTCTTAGTAGCTTATAGACATCTTGATCTTCTGTCGTATTCCTCTCCTTCTCTTGGACGTCGTGTGGGCGACGATCTACCAAGATGAAATACACCCAAGTCTCTTCCTTTGCTTCCAAGTTTCGGCCACCAACTAACCTCCAAGGGATGCTAGGCAAGAGAGCTTCCTTCTCTTCTTCTTCTCCTTCAAGCAACCAGCCACTAAGAGAAAACCAAGCTTGATGCCGCCGACCTCCAAGAAAGAAAACAAAAGGAGAAGAGAGAAGGAAGAGGGTTAGCCACCAAGGGAAAAGGAAGAGAGGATTTTGGCCACAATAGAGAGGATGCAAGGCTTAGGTTGTTCTCCATGAGGCACCCTCTCCCTTTCTTTTATAATCCTTGGTGAATCCAAAAAATAAAAGTTTTAAAATAAAAATTAAAACTTTCTTTTATTCCTTTACATGGCCGACCACCACTTGTTTATCAAACAAGGAAATATTTCAAACAAAAATTAAAATCTCTCTTTTAAAATTCCTTTTGTGGTTAGCTATAAAAGGCATGCTTTATAAAATTAAAATCTTCTTTTTTAAATCCTTTTGTGGATGTCTATAAAAGAAAAGATTTAAAATAAAATTCCTTTTATATCATGGTTATAAAAAGGAAAGTTTAAAATTAAAATCTTTCTTTTAAACATTATAGATAACTACAAATAAGGAAAGATTTCAAATCTCTCTTTTAATCCTTTGTAGAAAGCTATAAAAGAAAAGATTTTAAAAATTTAGAACTCTCTTTTAAAATCATGTGGTAAGCATCATAAAAGGAAAGTTTTTAACAAAATAAAAACTCCCTTTTATTTCCTTTTGTGACTGATTAAAAAAGGAAAGTTTTATAATTAAAACCATCTTTTTAGATCCTTTTAATGGATCTCTATAAAAGGAAAGATTTTACAAAAAATAAAACTTCCTTTTCTATGTGTGGATGGCCGACCCCTTGCTTGGGTACCAAGCAAGGCTTGGCCGTGTTAGAATGTATACTAAAAACCTAGCTTTTGTATAAATATTTATAAGAATTACATTGGTCAAATGTCTACATTTATGCTAAGTGTAGTTGTCCATTTAATTTATATTATAGATAACATGGTGTGAGGAGACACACAAAAGATTATGTTATCAGTTCCTTATAAATTATAAACAGTTGCTCACGACCAAGATGGAATGGGACATGTTGGTTGCTACTGGGAATATCGTACCGGTTCCCCTGTATAAAAATTTTGTACAAGTCCTAAACCATTCCTAACAACCTATTGTATTCTTTAGAAATTAAATTTGGAATCGCAAATGGAACTTAACATTATTGATTCCAAATTCAACTTATCTGTTCTTAGTGGTTTAGACTTGGATCGCAAACGATGCTTAACATTATTAATCCAAATCCACCTATATAACAAATTCAATTAAATATTAATTTCAGAGATTGACTTCCAGGTTAAACATGATGAGGCACTAGGCCTTCTTGGGTATGGGAGCATCCACCACTTCCTCAACAAAGCCTCTCAACGAAATTCAATATTTAATTTCCTTATAGTAACCCTAGGTTTAACCAAAAAGAACAATCGAATCACAAGATCGAAAAAAATAAAAGAAAGACAACTTCGAATCACAAATCCGAAAATCTAGAATCACTAGCCTCTTGTATTTTCTATTTCAAAATCCATACAAAGAAAACTAGTATGATGCGGAATAGAATTACTAGTTATACCTTTCTTTGTAAGCAACAACCTCTTGATCTTCTATCGTATTTCTCTTCTTATCTTGAACGTTGTGTGGGCAACGATCTACCGAGATGAGAACCACCAAGACACCTTCCTTCTTACAAGTTTCGGCCACCAACCTTCAAGCTCCAAGGGATGCTAGAACAAAGCCTCCTTTCTCTCCTTCTTCTCCTAGCAAGAACTGGCAACCACAAGAACTCCAAGAGAGGAATGCACTGGTCACTAAAGAAGAAGAGAAAAGGAGGAGTATAGGGCCAGCCACACCAAGGAAGAGAAGGGAGAAACAATAGAAGATATGTTGTGAGGTGAGGCACCTCTACCCTCTCTTTTATATTCCTTGGTCTTGGCAAATAAGGAAATTTAATTTTATTAAAATTCCCTTATTTTCCTTGCCATTGGTTAATAAGGAAAATTTAATTAAAAATTCCTTTTAATCCTTCTCATGGCCGACCCCTACAAGTGCTTCAAATAAGGCAAGTTTTAAATACAAAATTAAAACTTTCTTATTTGTTTCCGGAAATTTTTAAATAAAATTTCTCTCTAAAAAATTTCCTTCATGGTTGGTTATAAAAGGAAACTTTTATAAATTAAAATCTCTCTATTAAAACATGTGGATGATTACAAAAAGAAAAGTTTTCTCAAATTAAAATCTTCCTTTCAATCTACAAATAAGAAAATATATCAAATCTTTTCTCTTAATCTTTTGTAGAAATTATAAAAGGAAAGATTTAATTTTAAAACCCTATTTTAAAATCATGAGGATGGTTACATACAAGGAAAGTTTTCTAAAAAATTAAAATCTTCCTTTTAACTACAAATAAGGAAAAATATCAAACCTTTCTCTTAATCTTTTGTAGAAAACTATAAAAGGAAAGATTTAAATTTTAAACTCTCTTTTAAAATCATGGCTTCCACATAAGAAATTTTTTTTAAAAAATAAAATCCTTTTATTTTATATGGCCGGCCACACCATACTTGGGCTCCAAGCTATGGCCGGCCACCCTACTTGGCTCAAACCTTTGGCTTAGCCGGCCCAAGCTTGGGCTCCAAGCTTGCTTGGCCGACCACCTAAGGGTGGGTAGGAAGTGGGTATTTGGTGGATATAATTCTCTATAAATAAGAGGCTACGATAGGGACCGAGAGGAGGAATTGATTTTAGTTTCTCGATGAAATTAAGCTTCCCGTGTTCGCCCCGAACACCCAACTTAATTTCATCAATAATAATTCATACCACTAAAGAATTATTATTGAACTAGCGCACCAATCCCAAATTACATTTTGGGCTCCTTCTTATCATGAGTGTGTTAATCTCCCTGTGTTTAAGATGTCGAATGCCCACCAATTAAATGAGTTACTGACAACTCACATTAATTAATATCTTAGTCCAAGAGTAGTACCACTCAACCTTATCGTCATGTCGGACTAAGTCGACCTGCAGGGTTTACATGACAATCCTTATGGGCTCCACTTGGGGACATTATCAACCTAGATTACTAGGACACAATTTCCTTCTATAATCAACAACACACACTATAAATAATATCATTTCCCAACTTATCGGGTCTCTTGATTTATCGAACTAAATCTCACCCATTGATAAGTCAAAGAAATAAATACTAGATATATGTGCTTGTTATTATATCAAGATTAAGAGCACACACTTCCACAATAACAAAGGTCTTGTTCTTTTATTCAGTCAGTATAAAAAGAACTTACCTTAAATGGTCCAGCTCAATATACTTTTAGTGTACTAGTGTAATTTTATAGTCAAGATAAACTAATACCAAATTACACTATGACTATTCCAATGGTTTGTTCCTATCTATCTTAGTCATGAGCAATTGTTTATAATTTATAAAGAATTGATAACATTATCTTCTATGTGTGACACCACACACCATGTTATCTATAAAATAAATTAATTGAACAACTACACTTAGCATAAATGTAGACATTTGACCAATGTGATTCTTTATTTCAAAATAAATGTTTACAAAAAGCTAGGATTTTAGCATACACTCTAACAGGACAAACCATTAGAGTGGTTGTAGTGTAATTAGGTATTAGTTTATCTTGACTAATAAATTACACTAGTACACTATGAGTGTATTGAGCAAGACCATTTGAGGTAGTATCTTTTTATACTAACTATATAAAAGAACAATACCTCTGTTATTATGGAAGTGTATACTCTTAATCATGATGTAATAACAAGCACATATACTTAATATTTATTTCTTTAATTTATCAAAGGGTGCGATTTAGATCGTTAAATCAATAGGCCCGATAAGTTGGGAAATGATATTATTTATATGGTATGTTGTTGATTATAGAATGAAACTATGTCCTATTAATCTAGGTTGATGATGTCCCCTTGAGGAGCTCATAAGGATTATCATGTAAACCCTGCAGGTGGACTTAGTCCGATATGATGATAAGGTTGAGTGGTACTACTCTTGGAGCTAGATATTAATTAAGTGAGTTGTCAGTAACTCATTTAATTAGTGGGCATTCAATATCTTAAACACAGGGAGACTAACACACTCATGATAAGAAGGAGCCCATATAGTAATATAGGATTCGTGCGGTAGTGCAATAATAACTCTTTAGTGGTATGAGTTATTATTGATGAACTTGAGTTGGGTGTTCGGGGCGAACACGGTAAGATCAAGCTCATCGGGAGACTAAAACCAATTCCTCCTCTAGCCTCTTATATAAAGCCTTATATCCACCCGAAGCCTAGCTTCTTTAGGCCCAAGTTAGGGCCGGCCAAAACTTGCTTGGAGACCAAGCAATGGGCCGGTCAAGCTAAGCTTGGAGCCCAAGCTAGGGCCAGCCAAGCCTTGCTTGGTGCCCAAGCAAGTGGTTGACCACATCATGAAGAGAAGGAAATTTTATTTTGTAAAATCTTTCCTTTTATAGAGATCCATAAAAAGGATTTAAAAGGATAATTTTAATATAAAATTAAACTTTCCTTTTTTAGATCGGTCATAAAAGGAAATAAAAGGGAGTTTTTATTTTGTTAAAAACTTTCCTTTTATGTTGGTTTTAAAAGAGAGTTTTAAATTTTAAAATCTTTCCTTTTATAAATTTCTACAAAGAAATAAAAAAGAGATTTGAAATCTTTCCTTATTTGTAGTTATCTATAATGTGAAAGAAAGATTTTAATTTTTGATAAAACTTTCCTTTTGTAACCATGTTTTATTTTAAATCTTATCTTTTATAGATATCCATAAAAGGATTTAAAAGTGAGAGATTTTAATTTATAAAACATTCCTTTTATAACTATCCACAAAAGGGATTTTAAAAGAGAGATTTTAATTTTGTTTAAAATCTTTCCTTGCTTGGAGAATAAGCATATGGCCGGCCATGTCATAGGAGAAAAAGGAAGTTTTATTATAAAACTTTCCTTTTTTGACAAGACCAAGGAATATAAAAGAGAAGGAGGGGGTGCCTCACCATATAACACATCTTCTATTCCTCTCCTCTATTCCTTGGTGGTGGCCGACCCTTTGCTCTTCCTCTTCTCTTCATCTTTGTAGCCGGCGGCATCAAGACTTGAAGGTTGGATTGGTGGCCGGCTCATGCTTGGAGAAGAAGGAGAAGAAGGAGGCATTGTTTCCTAGCATCCCTTGGAGCTTGGTTGGTGGCCGAACTTCATCATCTCTTGGAGAAAGTTGGTGGCCGAAACTTGGAAGGGAGAAGAAGGCTTGGGTGGATTCTTGTCTTGGTAGATCGTCACCCACACGATGTCCGAGATAAGAAGAGGAATACAATAGAAGATCAAGAGGTCTATAAGTTACAAGAGGTATAACTAGTTATTAGTTTCCGCATCATAACTAGTTCATATTTTGTATAGATCTTGAAAAACCAAACACAAGAGGTCATCAGTTTTAATTATCATTTTTGTTATCGATATTTGTTTCGATTTCATGTTTCGATAATGTGTTTCTATTGAGGTCTCTATAGTTAAACCTAGTTTACTGTGATAAGTTTAAATATCCGATTTCTTCGAAAGGCTTTGTCTAGGCAGTGGTGGATGATCCCATATCCAAGAAGGCCAAATGGCTCGCCACGTTTGACCTGGAAGCTGATCCTTGAAATAGATATTTGATTAACTTCTGTATTATGGTTTAACTTAGGAAGATCACATCAGTTGAACATGAAGTAAGAATGTTAAGTTTCGTTCCCAATTCAAGTTTAACTTCTAAAGGAAAAATTTGGATTAATAATATTAAACATCGTTTTCAATCTAAATTTAACTTTAGTAGAACACATGGGTAGCTAGGATAGTTCTATGCTTGTATAAATTTTTGTACAGGGGAACTAGGATGGTATTCCGAGTAGCAACCAACAATTGATATCAGAGCTAGGTTTTAACCTCTGTGTGTTTGGTTTTAGTTTAATTATATACATTGTTGGTTGCTACTCGGAAAACCCAATGGCTCCACTATACAAAAATTTTGTACGTGATCTGAACCTTTCCTAGCTACTATGTGTTCTTTTAAGTTAAACTTGTATCTCCTGCGGAACTTAACACATTTGATTCCAAGTTTAACTTATATGTTCTTTTAGGTTTAGATTTGGATCTCCTATGGAACTTAACACGTTTGATCCAAATCACCTAGGTTATAAATTCAATTAAATATTAGTTTCCAAAATTGGCTTCCAGTACTGCATGGCGAGGCACTTGACCTTCTTGGATATGGGAGCAACCACCACCGACTAGACATAGCCTTTTAAGGAAAGTTAATATTTAATTTCCTTATATAACTCTAGGTTAACCAAAAAGAACAATCAAATCACAAAGAAAAAAGAAAAAGAACACAACATCGAAATTAAATTCAAAAAACAAGAATCGAATGCCTCTTGTATTTGGTATTTATACAAAGAAAAATTAACTAGTATGATGCGGAAATTAAATACTAGTTATACCTCTTCCTTGTATGCTAAAAACCTCGAGATCTTCTGCCGTATCCCTCGCCTCCTCTTAGACGTCATGTGGGCGACGATCCTCCAAGACGAACACCACCCGGAAAGCTTCTCCTCCTTATCTAGAATTCGGCCACCACCACCACAAAGGAGCAAAAGAGAGCAAAGGGAAGAGAGGGAGAGGGGCCGGCCACTTGATGATCTCCAACAACACAATATCAATTGTTCTGTTTTTCAATGCCTCCCCTTCCCCCCTTTTTATATTAGTTTCCCAATAGAAAATTATGGAAAGAGTTTTATAAAAAATTAGACTCATTCCTATTTCCTTTTAATTTTTTCTTTTTCTTTCCTTTTAATTAATCATTCCTAGATTGATTTATTAATTAAACAACTATTTGTTGATGTTTAATTATTTGACCAGCCCCTTGCTTGGGCACCAAGCAAGGTGGCCGGCCACTTATTAAAAGGGAAAGAAAGAAATTTTTTTTTATAAAATTTTAAAAGAAGAAAACTTCTAATAAAATTTTACAAACTCTTTTTTTTTCTAATGTGGATATTAAAAGGAAAGTTTTAAAATTTAAAACCAAGTTTTAAAATTTAAAACATCTCTAATAATATTTCTTTTTAAAAGAAAGTTTTATAAATTTTACAACTCTCTTTTAAAACCTTGTGGCCTAATTTAAATTAGGAAAATTTTATAAATTTTTAAAATCTCTCTTTTTACAAATTGTAAATATCTGAGGAAATTTAAAAATTCAAAAACAACCTTCCTAATTTAAATATTACGGCCGGCCCCCTTGCCCAAGGCAAGGACCGACCACTTCTAGAGAATATGTGGCCGGCCATTGCTTGGTCACCAAGCAATGAACCGGCCCCTTCTTGGACACCAAGATAGGCTTTTCTTTGGATGGACTTGAGGCTTTATTGAGGCTACAATAGGGACCTAGAGGAGAAATTGATTTTGGCCTTCCGATGAGCTTGAGTATCCCGTGCTCGCCCCGAACACACAACTCAAGTTCATCGATAATAACTCATTCCACTAGAGAGTTATTACCGCACTACCGCACCAATCCCAAATTACATTATGGGCTTCTTCTTATCATGAGTGTGTTAGTCTCCCTGTGTTTAAGATTATGAATGTCCACTAATTAAGTGAGTTACTGACAACTCATTTAATTAATATCTAGCTCCAAGAGTAGTACCACTCAACTTTATTGTCATGTTGGACCAGGTCCACCTGCAGGGTTTAACATGGCAATCCTTATGAGCTCCTCTTGGGGACATTCTCAACCTAGATAACTAGGACACAGATTCCTTCTATAATCAACAACACAAACTTTAAGTAATATCATTTCCCAACTTATCGGGCATATTGATTTATCGAGCTAAACCTCACCCTTTGATAAGTCAAAGAAATAAATATTAAATATATGTGCTTGTTATTATATTAGGATTAAGAGCACATACTTCCATAATAACTAAGGTCTAGTTCTTTTACTAAGTCAGTACAAAAAGAACTTACCTAAATGATCCTACTCAATACACTTAAAGTGTATCAGTGTAATTTATTAGTCAAGATAAACTAATACTTAATTACACTACGTCTATTCTGATGGTTTGTTCCTTTCCATCTTAGTCGTGAGCAACTGTTTATAATTTATAGAGAACCGACAACATGATCTTCTAAGTGTGACTCCACACTCCATGTTATCTACTATATAAATTAATTGAACAATTACATTTAACAAATAAATGTAAACATTTGACCAATGTGATTCTTTATTTCAAAATAAATGTGTACAAAAGCTAAACTTTTAAGTATACACTCCAACAATCTCCCACTTATACTAAAAGTCTAAGCTGCCATATCTGTTGCCATACATCTGATTCCCATCCCCTCCACATGCCGATCAAAAGCTTTCGCCGGAAGGGCCTTAGTGAAAGGATCTGCCAGGTTATCTGCTGATGCTATCTCGGCGATGACAACTTCTCCTCGCTTGACGATGTCTCGTATCAGGTGGTACTTGCGCTCTATATGTTTACTTGCCTTATGGGCTCGTGGTTCCTTCGAGTTTACAACTGCTCCACTATTATCACAATAAATTGTGACGATCTTGGGCAAACCAGGAATCACATCTAAGTCCATTAGAAAGTTCCTGAGCCATACAGCTTCTTTGGCTGCCTCAGAGGCTGCCACATACTCAGCTTCCATGGTTGAGTCTGAGACGCATTTATGCTTAACACTCCTCCATGCAATGGCTCACCTCCTAAAGTAAACACATAGCCTGATGTAGACTTACTGTTGTCCCTATCTGATTGGAAGTCCGAATTCGTGTAACCCACAGGGAGTACATCGTCTGCTTGGTAAACTAGCATATAATCTCTAGTCCTTCTCAGGTACTTTAATATATGCTTTACTGCAGTCCAATGTCCTTGTCCAGGGTTACTTTGATATCTGCTAACCATGCCCACGGCAAAACAGATATCAGGTCTCGTACACAACATTGCATACATAAGGCTTCCTACAGCCGAAGCATAAGGAATTGCCTTCATGTCCTCAATCTCCTTTGATGTTTTTGGAGACATCTCTTTAGATAAGGCTACTCCATGCCTAAAAGGTAAGAAACCTTTCTTAGAGTTTTGCATGCTAAAAATAGCAAGGATTGTATCTATATATAAAGCTTGGGATAGGCACAACATTCTTTTCTTGCGATCCCTTATAACTTTGATCCCAAGGATGTGTGCACATTCTCCTAAGTCCTTCATATTAAATTATTTGGACAACCATACCCTTACGTCCGATAATACCTTGACATTGTTGCCAATTAATAAAATATCATCTACGTATAGTACAAGAAATACCACCATGTTTCCGTTACACTTCTTGTATACACAAGACTCATCCGGACACTGAATAAATCCATATGACTGGATTACTTCATTAAACCGGATGTTCCAAGATCTTGAAGCTTGCTTCAGTCCATAAATGGATCAATTAAGCTTGCACACTAGATGCTCTTTGCCCTTTTCAATGAACCCTTCTGGTTGCTTCATATAGATGTTTTCTTCAAGACTTCCATTAAGGAAAGTTGTCTTGATATCCATTTGCCAAATCTCATAATTCATATGAGTGACAATGGATAAGAGTATCCGGATAGACTTAAGCATAGCTATCGGTGAAAAGGTCTCCTCATAATCGATTCCCTCTTTCTGAGTGTACCCCTTCGCAACAAGCCTTGCTTTGAAGGTTTCTACCTTCCCATCTGCCCCTATTTTCCTTTTATAGATCCACTTGCATCCAATGGCTTTTACACCATCAGGTGATTCTACAAGCTCCCAGACCTTATTAGAATATATAGATTCTATTTCGAAATTCATTGCCTTTTGCCAAGATACTGCATCTATATCTTGGAGTGCTTCATCATGTTAGGATGTATACTAAAGCCTAGCTTTTGGTATAAACATTTATCTAGAAATAAGAATCACATTGGTCAAATGTCTACATTTATGATAAATGTAGTTGCTCAATTAATTTATATTGAAGATAACATGGTGTGCTATGTCACACACAGAAGATCATGTTATCGGTTCCTTATAAATTATAAACAGTAGCTCACGACCAAGATGGAAAGGAACAAATCATTGGAAGGTCGTAGTGTAATTAGGTATTAGTTTATCTTAACTATATAATTACACTAGTACACTTAGAGTGTATTGAGTAGGACCATTTGAGTTCATTCCTTTTATACTGACTTTATAAAGGAACAAAGAGCTCAGTTATTATGGAAGTGTGTGCTCTTAATCCTAATATAATAACAAGCACATATATTTGATATTTATTTTTTTAATTTATCAATGGGTGAGATTTAGTTCGATGAATCAATAAGCCCGATAAGTTGGGAAATGATATCACTTATAGTGTGTGTTGTTGATTATAGAAGGAAACTATGTCCTAGAGATAATAGGTTGAGAATGTCCCCAAGAGGAGCTCAAAAGGTTTGTCATGTTAAACCCTGCAGGTGGACTTAGTCCGACATGACGATGAAGTTGAGTGGTACTACTCTTGGAGCTAGATATTAATTAAGTGAGTTGTCAGTAACTTACTTAATTAGTGGACATTTGTTATCTTAAACACAGGGAGACTAGCACACTCATAATAAGAAGGAGCCCAAAAATGTAATTTGGGATTGGTGCGGTAGTTCAATAATAATTCTCTAGTGGAATGAATTATTATTGATAAAATTAAGTTGTGTGTTCGGGGCGAACACGGGATGCTTAATTTTATCGGGAGACCAAAACCAATTCCTCCTCTCGGTCCCTATCATAGCCTCTTGATTATAGAGTACTATACCCACCTATACCCACCTTCTTACCCATCCTATAGGGGGCCGGCCAAGCTAGCTTGGAGACCAAGCTAGGGTCGGCCATGTTTTGGTTCATGGGTGAATTCATGCGGCCGGCCCTAGCTTGAACTCAAGCTTAGGTGGCCGGCCCTATTAAAATAGAAAGGAATTTTATTTTTTAAAATTTTCTTATGTGGATAACATGATTTAAAAGAGAGTTTAAAATTTTAAATCTTTCCTTTTATAAGATTCTACAAAAGATTAAGAGGAGAGTTAAATCTCTTTCCTTATTTGTAGATTAAAAGGTTGATTTTAATTTTGGTAAAAACTTTCCTTTTAATCATGTTCATAATTTAAAAGAGAGTTTAAAAATTAAATATCTCTTTTATAAAGCTTCTACAAAGATTAAGAAAAGATTAGATATCTTTCCTTATTTGTAGATTGGAAGAGATTTTAATTTTTTAAAGATAACTTTCTTTTTATCCACATGTTTAAAAGAAATATTTTAATTTATAAAATTTCCTTTTTATTAACCATCATGAAGGGAAAAATTATTAGAGAAATTTTTTATAAAATTTCCGGAAACAAATTAGGAAAGTTTTAATTCTTGATTGAATTAAATTTCCTTTGCTTGGTTTAAAGTGGTCGGCCACATTGTTGATGAGAAAAAAATTATTTTTAATTAAATAAATTTTCCTTATCAATGGAAAAAGAATTAAGGAAATTTTTATTTAAATTTCCTTATTTGCCAAGGCCAAGGATTATAAAAGAGAGGGTAGAGGTGCCTTCATGGTCAACAACTCTATTATTTTTCCTCTCTCTTTTTCTTCCTTGGTGTGACCGGCCATCCTCTCCTCCTTTCTTCTCTTTGATGGCCGAACCTCATCCTTCTTGTGGAGACTCATATGGTGGCCGGATCAAGTTTAGAGAAGATGAAGAAGAAGGAGAGAAAGAAAGCTTTGTTTCTAGCATCCCTTGGAGCATGGTGGTGGTGGCCGAACCTCTTCATCCTAGAAGATGTTTTGATGGCCGAAACTTGCAAGGAAGAAGAAGGTGCTTGGTGGTTCTCATCTCGGAAGATCGTTGCCCACACAACGTCCGAGGTTAGAAGAGGAATACGATAGAAGATCAAGAGGTCTTTCTAAAAGGTATACCTAGTATTTTTCCTTTCCGCATCATACTAGTTATTTTTGGAAATAATACCAAATACAAGAGGCATACGATTTTAGTGTTTCGAATTTGTTTTCGATATAGTGTTCTTTTATTTTTCTTTTCCTTGTGATTTGATTGTTCTTTTCGGTTGACCTAAAGTTATTTTAGGAAATTAAATATTAGCTTTCCATAAAAGGTTTTGTCTAGTCGGTGGTGGTTGCTCCCATATCCAAGAAGGCTATGTGCCTCGCCACGTCAGTACTGGGAACCAATTATGGAAATTAATATTTAATGGAATTAATAACTTAAGGTGATTTGGATCGAACATGTTAAGTTCCGCAGGAGATCCAAGTCTAAACCTAAAAGAACAAATAGATTAAGTTTTGGATCAAACCTGTTAATTTCCGCAGGCGATCCAAAATTTAATTTAAAAGAACACATGGTAGCTAGGAAAAGGTTCAGACCTTTGTACAAAATTTTTGTACAGTGGAACCTCTAGGTTTTCCGAGTAGCAACCAACAATTGGTATCAGAGCTAGGGTTTTGCCTCTGTGTATTTGGTATTAGTTTAATTATGCACATGTCATACATAATTTATGCAGGTTAATAGTAGGATGTGCTAACTTTGTAGATGCAGGATCCAACTATTATGGCTTATAGTTATTATGTGTGTGATTGGACCCTTGGACATGTCAAGGGCATTTTATTGTGTGTGCATGATTGTATTATAAAATACAGCAGGAGCTGTATTTAGTTTTATTAGGATTTTATTTTTTGATCTAGTTACATGTACATTCCTTTTATGGAATATAGGATCGATGGATGTAAATTTTATTTTATGTTCGATCTAGTTTACATGTGCATTCCTTCGAGGAATATAGGATCAAAATGTAAAATTCTATTTATGTCGCGGATCGAATCTTGCAAAGCGTGGAACCTTCAAAGGACCAGAGGCGCAGCGGAACTAGGAGCAAGATGGATGCGACAGTGGCCAAATATGGCAGCAGCTTAGGATGACAACACACGGAGGACAACTAGAGATAAAAGTCATAATAGTTGAAAATTAGATTTTCTATTTATTGCTTTTATATTGTGCTGTGTGTGCATGTTAGTTTACATATTTAGTAGGCTAGCATAGTTAAAATTCCTCATTTATAAATAACTAAGTGGGAGAGGTATTTTTAAGTAAATCCCATGGTCTCCATTACTGGTTTGTAAGTGATGTAAACAAGCTTGCACGTTGGCTCTGAGTGCCTTCCTCCATAACGGATGAGCTTGTTTGTGGATCACTAGAACAGACTTCCATTTTTGGATGACTATATGAAGTTAATTAAGAGCGTGTGATCTTCCCCAACGGAAGGGGCATAATCTTATTAATGGACTTAGTGTCAAGTAATGGTATACACTTAGACACATCTAATAGTATCCTCCCCATCGGAGTCACTGCAATTATTTGTGTGACCAAATGATACCAACTATTAATTTGTCAAATAACTAGGTTGACAAGATAATAAAATTAATGGGTTAAAACCTCTTTTACAAATGATTGATTTTGTATACGTCCACACTAACGTGGCATACAAAATTAACGGTGTTTGAGATAATTTTATTTGTCATAAAGTTAGGTTGACAAGATAATTAATGGGTAAAACCCTCCTCTTACAAATGTTGATTTTGTATACGTCCACACTAACGTGGCATGCAAAATTCATGGTGTTTTGAGGTGTTGGTAAATTTAAATAGTATTGTTAGAGGAATCAATATTATTTTAAATTTAGAGTCTTGACCAAATATTTGATCAAAGACAGACCAACTATTAATTTTATTTGTCATAGGTTGACAAGATAATAAAATTAATGGATAAAATCTCCTTTTAGAATTTGTATACGTCCATACTATCGTGGCATACAAAATTCATGGGGATTTTGAGATGTTGGCCTTGACCAAATATTTTTGTGATTCTTAGGTTTTCAAATGATTAGTCAATTCCCTAGTTGTTATACTATAGAATAGACTTAATTGTTCCAATTTGTAATGATTGGAAATAGGACTTGGACATTAAGGTAGACTGTCTTCTTAGAACTAAGAACAATATAGGTGTATTTAATTCATTAGTTGAAACATGTTTAGTGGTGTTATCTACCAGAACCTGGAGTGTAGATACAGATGCCATTAATCATGTCCGCAATTCATTGCAGGGTTCCAGGAAACCCGGCAACTAAATGAAAATTAAAACACCGCCCACATGGGCACTACTGTAAAAATGGTAGCTGTTGCAGTGGGAGATGTTTATCTTTTGATAAGAATAAAACATGGATTTTTGAGTAATTGTCTTTATATACCAAGTTGAGAAAGAACTAGTTTTCAGTTTCTAAACTATTCAAAGAACTTGATATTCTACCTCTTTTACTAACAAAGTTGTTATTAAGAAAAAGAGGGAAGTTATCTGTTCTGGTATGTTGGTTGGCAATTTAAAAATCCAATAACTCCCACGATTCAACAAATGGAAATTAGTAACACTTCTTCTAACTTTAAGAGAAAGCAACCTTCAGAAATGAACCAATTATATCTTTGGCATCTAAGGCTAGGTTATATTATCTTGAGTAGGATTCATTGGTAGCTGATGAACTATTGGGTTCATTAGTATTGGAAATTTTTCCAACCTATGAGTCTTACTTGGAAGGAAAAATAACCAAGAAACTTTTAAGTCTAAGGGGTATGGAGCCAAAGATATGTTGGAATTGGTTTATTCTGATTTGTGTGATCCTATGACTATCCAGGCAAGAGGTTGTTTCAAATATTTCATCTATTTTATAGACAACTATTTGAGATATAAATACATTTACTTTATGTGCCGCAAGACTAAGTGCTTTGATTAGTTCAAAGAGTACAAGGCTGATGCGGAGAAATGTTAAAGTAAAAGTCACTATGGTAAGATAGTAGTGGCAAGTACCTCTTGGGAGAATTTAGGAGTTACTTATCAAAAGTAGGGATTCAATCCCGACTAACTGCACCTGGTACACCCCAACAGAATGGTGTAGAAAAAGGAAGGTATAGGACTCTTATGGAAATAAGTAGATTGATGAGTTATTTAGAATATTACCAAAATCATTTTAAAACGGAAGTGAATATAGTACCTTCCAAAGTTAAAACTCTCTACTCATATAGAATTGCTGAATAGGCGTAAGCCTATTTCGATGCATATTCGGATTCAGGTAATCCAGCACATATGCCGAAGAGAGACAATTCACTTGTTTGTGGGTTATCCTAGAGAAATGAAAGTAGGTTTATAGTCTTAAAAATCAGAAGGTCATTGTTAGCATCAATGACTGATTTTTAGAAAAGGACTATGTAATAAACCACGTGCCCATAAGAAAATTTGTTCTTAAGGAAATAATAAAAGACATGTCTAATCTAGTATCAACTGTACAAGATGAGATACCACAAGGAAACTGCAACACGTATCACAAATGATACACAATTGCAGAAAGTGCCTCGTCGTAGTGGGAGGGTTGTTAGGAAACCTAAAAAGATTCATGTTTTGGGAGAGTTTTTGGACTCGATCCCTGGAGGACATGAACCTGATCTCCGGTCATATGACGAAGCACTCCAAGATAAAAATACAGCATCTTGGCAAAGAGTAAATGAATAAAAGAATTAGAATATATGTATTCTAATAAAATCTGGAAGCTTGTAGAACCACCAAATGGTGTAAAAGCCTTTAGGTGTAAAAAGTTCTATAATAGGAAAAGAGGGATAGACAGGAAGGTAGAAACTTTCAAAGCAAGGCTTGATGAAGAGGAAACTTTTTCACTGGTAGCCATGCATAAGTCTATTCAGATTTTTTTATCTATTTAGCAAGTGGATGTCAAGACAGCATTCCTTAATGGAAGTTTTGAAGAAAGCATCCATATAAAGCAACCAGAAGGGTTCATTGCAAAGGGCTAAGAGCATCTTGTGTGTAAGCTTAATCAGTCTATGGACTGAGGCAAAGCTTCAAGATCTTGGAACATCCGGTTTATCAAAGTAATCCAGACCTATGGATTTATTTAGTAACCGGATAAGTCTTGTGTATACAAAAGGTGTGATGGAAGTGTGGTGGTATTTCTTGTACTATACGTAGAAAACATTTTTGGTAGTTGGAAACAATATCAAAATATTGTCAGAAGTAAGGGTATGGTTGTCCAAACAATTCGATATAAAGGACTTGGGAGAATGTATATATTCTTGAGATCGAAGTAATAAGGGATCGCAATAAAAGAATATTTTACTTATCCCAAGCTTCATACATCGGAAAAATCCTTGCTTGTTTTAAGCATGCAAAACTCCAAGAAAGGTTTCTTACCTTTACAGGATGGATAACTTTATCTAAATATATGTCTCTGTAGACATCAAAAGAGATAAAGGAAATAAAGGCAGTTCTTTATGCTTCGGCTATCGAAAGCCTTAAGTATGCTATGCACAAGATCAGAAATCTGTTTTGCCAAGGGCATAGTTAGCAGATATCAAAGTAACCCTGGACAAGGACAGTAGACTGCAGTAAAGCATATATTGAAGTACCTTAGAGGCACTAGAGATTATATGCTAGCTTACAAGGCAGTTAATTTGGTCCCTGTGGGTTACATGGATTTTGACTTCCAATCGGATAGGGACAATAATAAGTCAACCTCGGGGTTTTGTGTTTACTTTAGGAGGTAAAGTCATAACTATGGAAGAGTGATAAGCATAGGTGTTTTTCTAGATTCCACCATAGAAGCTTAGTATATGGCAAGCCTCTAAGGTAGCCATAAAAGCTGAATGACTCAATAACCTCAAGATAGACTTAGATATGATTTCTGGTTTGTCCAAGAATTATTACAATTTATTGTAATAATATTGGTGCAGTAACAAACTCGAAGAAACCATAAGTCTATAAGGCAAGTAAACACAATAGAGCGCAAGTACCACCCAATACGAGAAATCGTATAAACGAGGAGAAGTTGTTGCCGCCTAGATTGCATCAGGTGATGACCTATAGATCCTTTCACTAAGGCAAGAGCTTTTGATGGGCATGTTGAAGGATTGGGAATCAGATGTATGGCAGTAGATATAGCAGCTTAGTCTTTTAGTATAAGTGGGAGATTGTTAGGATGTATACTAAAAGCCTAGCTTTTGGTATAAACATTTATCTAGAAATAAGAATCACATTGGTCAAATGTCTACATTTATGATAAATGTAGTTGCTCAATTAATTTATATTGAAGATAACATGGTGTGTGGTGTCACACACAGAAGATCATGTTATCAGTTCCTTATAAATTATAAACAGTAGCTCACGACCAAGATGGAAAGGAACAAACCATTGGAAGGTCGTAGTGTAATTAGGTATTACTTTATCTTAACTATATAATTACACTAGTACACTTAGAGTGTATTGAGCAGGACCATTTAAGGTAAGTTCTTTTTATACTGATTTAATAAAAGAACTAGACCTCAGTTATTATGGAAGTCTGTGCTCTTAATCCTAATATAATAACAAGCACATATATTTGATATTTATTTCTTTAATTTATCAATGGGTGAGTTTAGTTCGATGAATCAATAAGCCCGATAAGTTGGGAAATGATATCACTTATAGTGTGTGTTGTTGATTATAGAAGGAAACTATGTCCTAGAGATACTAGGTTGAGAATGTCCCCAAGAGGAGCTCAAAAGGTTTGTCATGTTAAACCCTGTAGGTGGACTTAGTCCGACATGACGATGAAGTTGAGTGGTACTACTCTTGGAGCTAGATATTAATTAAGTGAGTTGTCAGTAACTTACTTAATTAGTGGACATTTGTTATCTTAAACACAGGGAGACTAGCACACTCATAATAAGAAGGAGCCCAAAAATGCAATTTGGGATTGGTGTGGTAGTTCAATAATAATTTTCTAGTGAAATGAATTATTATTGATAAAATTAAGTTGTGTGTTCGGGGCGAACACGGGATGCTTAATTTTATCGGGAGACCAAAACCAATTCCTCCTCTCGGTCCCTATCGTAGCCTCTTGATTATAGAGTACTATACCCACCTATACCCACTTTCTTACCCATCCTATAGGGGGCCGGCCAAGCTAGCTTGGAGACCAAGCTAGGGTCGGCCATGTTTTGGTTCATGGGTGAATTCATGCGGCCGGCCCTAGCTTGAACTCAAGCTTAGGTGGCCGGCCCTATTAAAATAGAAAGGAATTTTATTTTTTAAAATTTTCTTATGTGGATAACATGATTTAAAAGAGAGTTTAAAAATTTAAATCTTTCCTTTTATAAGATTCTACAAAAGATTAAGAGGAGAGTTAAATCTCTTTCCTTATTTGTAGATTAAAAGGTTGATTTTAATTTTGGTAAAAACTTTCCTTTTAATCATGTTCATAATTTAAAAGAGAGTTTAAAAATTAAATATCTCTTTTATAAAGCTTCTACAAAGATTAAGAAAAGATTAGATATCTTTCCTTATTTGTAGATTGGAAGAGATTTTAATTTTTTAAAGATAACTTTCTTTTTATCCACATGTTTAAAAGAAATATTTTAATTTATAAAATTTCCTTTTTATTAACCATCATGAAGGGAAAAATTATTAGAGAAATTTTTTATAAAATTTCCGGAAACAAATTAGGAAAGTTTTAATTCTTGATTGAATTAAATTTCCTTTGCTTGGTTTAAAGTGGTCGGCCACATTGTTGATGAGAAAAAAATTGTTTTTAATTAAATAAATTTTCCTTATCAATGGAAAAAGAATTAAGGAAATTTTTATTTAAATTTCCTTATTTGCCAAGGCCAAGGATTATAAAAGAGAGGGTAGAGGTGCCTTCATGGTCAACAACTCTATTTTTTTTCCTCTCTCTTTTTCTTCCTTGGTGTGACCGACCATCCTCTCCTCCTTTCTTCTCTTTGATGGCCGAACCTCATCCTTCTTGTGGAGATTCATATGGTGGCCGGATCAAGTTTAGAGAAGAAGAAAAAGAAGGAGAGAAAGAAAGCTTTGTTTCTAGCATCCCTTGGAGCATGGTGGTGGTGGCCGAACCTCTTCATCCTAGAAGATGTTTTGATGGCCGAAACTTGCAAGGAAGAAGAAGGTGCTTGGTGGTTCTCATCTCGGAAGATCGTTGCCCACACAACGTCCGAGGTTAGAAGAGGAATACGATAGAAGATCAAGAGGTTTTTCTAAAAGGTATAACTAGTATTTTTCCTTTCCGCATCATACTAGTTATTTTTGGAAATAATACCAAATACAAGAGGCATACGATTTTAGTGTTTCGAATTTGTTTTCGATATAGTGTTCTTTTGTTTTTCTTTTCCTTGTGATTTGATTGTTCTTTTCAGTTGACCTAAAGTTATTTTAGGAAATTAAATATTAGCTTTCCATAAAAGGTTTTGTCTAGTCGGTGGTGGTTGCTCCCATATCCAAGAAGGCTATGTGCCTCGCCACGTCAGTACTGGGAACCAATTATGGAAATTAATATTTAATGGAATTAATAACTTAAGGTGATTTGGATCGAACATGTTAAGTTGCGCAGGAGATCCAAGTCTAAACCTAAAAGAACAAATAGATTAAGTTTTGGATCAAACGTGTTAAGTTCCGCAGGCGATCCAAAATTTAATTTAAAAGAACACATGGTAGCTAGGAAAAGGTTCAGACCTTTGTACAAAATTTTTGTACAGTGGAACCTCTAGGTTTTCCGAGTAGCAACCAACACATCATATGTCCGGGGATCTAGTTCATGTTTGCCTGGGATCAAGTCCAAAGACTCACCCAAAAACATGAATCTCTCGGGCTGCCTTACAACCCTCCCACTACGACGAGGCACCGTCTGTGGTTGTGTATCATGTGTGACACGTTTTGCAGTCTCTTGTGGTACTTCATCTTGTACTGTTGGTACTGAAGTAGACGTGTCCTCTCTAAGTTCTTCTAGAATAATTTTACTACTGGGCTTGTGATCCATTATATAGTATTCTTCTAAAAACTGGGCATTGCTGTTAACAATGACCTTCTGGTCTTTAGGACTATAAAATAAACCGCCTTTTGTTCCTCTGGGATACCCCACAAACATACGAACTTCTGTACGAGATTCTAACTTATCAGCATCTTGTTTCAGCACATGTGCTGGACTACCCTAAATTCGAATATGTCTTAGACTGGGCTTCCGCCCATTCCATAATTCTGTGGGAGTAGAAGATACTGATTTAGAAGGTACTAAGTTCAGAATGTGCGCTGCTGTTTCCAGAAACGAATTTGGTAATTCTGAATAACTCATCATCGATCTAACCATGTCCATAAGAGTCCTATTCCTTCGTTCTGCCACACCATTCTGTTGGGGTGTACCAGGTGCGGACAATTGAGATTGAATCCCGGCCTCTGATAAGTAATTCCTAAACTCTCATAAGAGGTATTCGCCACCACGATCAGACCGTAGTGTCTTGATACTTTTACCTAGACGTTTCTCCACATCAGCCTTGTACTCTTTGAACTTATCAAAGCACTCAGACTTGCGGCGCATTAGGTAAATGTATCCATATCTTGAATAATCGTCTATAAAAGAGACAAAATATTCAAAGCCACCTCTAGCCTGGATAGACATAGGACCACACAAATCAGAATGAACCAATTCTAACGCTTCTTTGGCTCTATACCCCTTGGCCTTAAAAGGTCTCTTGGTCATCTTACCTTCCAAGCAGGATTCACACGTTGGAAAGTTTTCCAACTCTAATGGACCCAAGAGTCTATCAGCTACAAGCCTTTGAATCCTACTTAAGTTAATATGACTAAGCCTTAGATGCCAAAGATGTGTTTGGTTCATTTCTGAAGTTTCTTTTCTCTTATTAGAGTTAGAAGATGTGTTATTAATTTCCATATTTTACTTTGTGGGAGAAATTAGATTTAAAGTATATAAATTGCCAACCAATGCACCAGAATAGATAATCACTTTATTTCTCTTTATAACCACATTGTTACTAAAGGAAACTGAATATCCATCCAAATACAGTTTAGAAACTGAAATTAAATTCTTTCTAAAACTGGGTACATAAAGACAATTCCTTAAAATCAATTTCCTATTCCTATCAAATGATAAGTAGACGTCTCCCACTGCAACAGCCGCCACCTTAGTAGCATTGCCCATGTAGACAGTTATCTCTCTATCAAATAGTCGCCGGGTTTCCTGGAACCCCTGTAAAGAATTGCAGACATGATAAGTGGCTCCCGTATCTACACACCAGGTGCTGGTAGATAACACCGCTAAACATGTTTCAACTACTAGATTATGAGATATACCTTTATTGTTCTGTTTCCTACGAGGACAGTCCGCCTTCCAAATAAAGCACTTGCCCTTTGGTTTCTTTATTCCAGCTTTTTGTCCTGCACCTTGAGGTTTATTCACCTTCTTTGCTGAGCCATTTTGTTTCTTCTTCTTCTTGCCTTTCGGCTTAGAAGTAGAACCATTTTCAGCATAGTGAATTTGAGAATGTTGACGAAATAACCCTTCTGCTGCCTGAAGTTCTGTCAGAAGTTCTGCCAATGAATACATCCTTTTATTCATATTATAGTTCAGGCGAAAATGCTCAAAACTTCTGGGCAACGTTTGGAGGATGATATCGACCTGGGTTTCCCCATCAATTTCCCCTCCAAGAACTTGTATTTCGTTTAAGTAAGCCATCATCTTGAGAATATGATCCCTTACGGGAGTCCCCTCAGTCATGGTGGCTGTCATCAGTTTTCTCATTGCCTCTTGCCTAGCAGCCCGATTCTGATGTCCGAAGAGTTCCTTGAGATTGTTCATTATATCATAAGCTGTTGGTAAGTCCTGATGTTGATGTTGCAATACATTTGACATCGAAGCCAAGATGTAACACCGCGCCATCTCATCAGCTTTTACCCATTTACTATGATGCTGAATCTCCTCTGGGGTAGAATCATTGCTAGGTGTTTCTGGGCATTCCTCTAACAGTACAAACTTATAGCCCTCAGCAGTTAAAACAATGTCCAGGTTTCTTTTCCAATCTATATAGTTGGGACCAGTAAGTCTATTTTCTTTTAGAATAATGGCCAGTGGGTTGAAAGTCATTCTAAGAATCACAAAATAAATTTTGGTCAGAACTCTAAATTTAGAATAATATTGATTCCTCAAACAATACTATTTTAAATTAACCAACACCTTAAAACACCGTGAATTTTATATGTCACGATAGTGTGGACGTATACGAATTCAACATTTGTAAAAGGAGGGTATATCCCATTAATTTTATTATCTTGTCAACCTAACTTTTTGACAAATAAAATTAATAGTTGGTTTCCTTCGGTCACACAAATAATAGCAGTGACTCCGATGGGGAGGATACTATTAGACGTGCCTAAGTGTATACCATTACTTGACACTAAGTCCATTAATAAGATTGTGCCCCTTCTGATGGGGAAGATCACACGCTCTTAATTAATTTCCTATAGTCATCCGAAATGGAAGTTTGGTCTAGTGATCCGCAAACAAACTCATTCGATATGGAGGAAGGCACTCAGAGTCAACGCGCAAGTTTGTTTGCATCACTTACAAACTAGTAATGGAGACCGTGGAATTCACTAAAACAAATCCCTCTCCCACTTAGTTATTTAAAGTGAGGAATTTTGATGATGCTAGCCTACTAAATATGTACACTAACATTCACACACAGCACAATATAAAAGCAATAAATAGAAAAACTAATTTTCAACTATTATGGCTTTTATCTATTGTTGTCCTCCGTGTGTCGTCATCCCTAGCTGCTGCCATCTTTGGCCACCGCCACCGGGTCTAGTTGTCGCATCCATCTTGCTCCTTGTTCCGCTGTGCCACTCTGATCCTCAAAAGGTTCCATGCCTTGCAAGATTCGATCCGTGACATAAATAGAATTTTATATTTTTCGATCCTATATTCCTCGAAGGAATGTACATGTAAACTAGATCGAACATAAAATAAAATTTATATCCATCGATCATTATTCCATAAAAGGAATGTACATGTATCTAGATCAAAAAATAAAATCCTAATAAAACTAAATACAGCTCCTGCTGTATTTTATAATACAATTATGCACACATAATAAATGCCCTTGACATGTCCAAGGGTCCAATCACACACATAATAACTATAAGCCATAATAGTTGGATCCTGCTGTCGTAGCTAATGGTGGCTCACGACTGAATGGGTTTCACCATCGAAAGATGATCTACTGCTACCCACTCTTTTCTTGCTGACATAATAATGCCGAATCAACCAATCCAAACTATCATTTCATAAATGCAATGAAATTCTACACATTTCTTACCTCAATCCAAATATGTAGCCACTGTTGATGCTAGAACAAGGGAAATTGCTGGTTGGAGTGGCTGTTGGAACCAAGAACACCCCATAGCACAGAACCTCACTGTTGGAATCTACCTCAACAATCAGATCAAGTAAGGGAATCAAGAAATTCAACAAGATAATCCATCTCTATTCAATTTCCAGCAATAATTCTGCACACTACCTCTTCTCCAATCTTATTACCTCAATCCATAAGCAAAGGCAAGAAGGTGCAACATCTGATCAGGAGGAAAAAAGGAATGAAACTGATCCACCCATTCCCTAAACCAGAACAAGAAGGATTAATGTAGAACAGAGCCCAATCAACCGAAATCCAGCAACACCTTACCTTAAGGATCGATGCTAGGGCACGGAAGGTGAAGCCTGATGTGGCCCTGTGCCGGCGATGAAGAGTCTTGGCGCTAGGCGGTGGCTCGGCTTCACAGAGAAGAGGAAGAAGTAGGGACCTCGGCTGGCAAAGGCGACTACTGAAATCTAGGGCTCGACTCGAAGAAGGTCGGCGCTCGTGTGGAGAAGGAGAAAAGAGGAAATGGTGGCTCTCGTCGCCGGCGGCCTGACTTTGGCCAGAGAAGACAGTGAGATCGGGAGAAGGTTTGGTGAGGAAGAAGATGAGAAGAGGGGAGAAGAGCTTCCATGGGCGTTTAGGGCATCGGTGAAGATGAAGAAGAGGTGCGTCAGTTTCGGTGGTGAGGCAATGAAAAACGGCGTTTAGGGGAAGAAAGAAAAGAAAAAGAAAAGAATATAAATAAATAAACTTTTCCTCTCTTAAATGGGGTAGCCTAAACAGGCTTTCCCGGGGCCCTGTTTTCATCCCCGTAAACTCATCCATATAAACTCCGAAAAATTCTCGAAAAATTTCTAAAAATTCCAGAAAATTCATTTATCCTTATTCGCAATTTTTTCGGTATTTTACATTCTCCCCCACTAATAAAAATTTGGTCCTCCAAATTTCCTTATCTACCATCAACAAATACTAACAACAGGTAAAGAGTATAAATACTGAACGGTAAATTTAACCACATACCTCATGTGAACATATGGGGGACAAGATTCTTGCGGGACAAGATTCACATCATACTACGCCTTGAGTTAGCTTTGGCTAAATCGCCCAAGACTTAGTATGATCGGTAGGTAACTAATTACCAATTATATCTCTATGCAACTCTTGTTTATAGAATCAAGATCCGCATGTATATTAAAACTTGAGTTAGCTTTGGCTAAATCACCCAAGAGTTAATATAAATGTGATTTTGACCTATCTTCCAACCATTGAAAAATGCCTATAGTTAAACTCGATCAAATTGAGTTAACTAGTTTTACTCAATCTAATTGAGTTTGTACTCACCCAAGCTTTGATAGGCGGGACCAAGATTGTCCCTCCGCACCCTACCAAGATAATATGCGTTGCTCTGCTTTGGCAGATTCAACAACAACATGTGATCGAGGTAGTGATGAGTATCAAAACGTGGTAGGCATTTCGAGTTGACGCGATTAAGATCTAATCTAATCGTTAATGTGTATCATATACGTGATTAAGATCTAATCTAATCGTTAAGATGTATCATATACGTGATTAAGATCTAATCTAATAGTTAAGACACTAATTAATTACTCTACTCTAGCATGCATCACATACACACAAGCAATTAATTAAATTTTTGATTAGGTCATGACCCTACTACGATCTTCTCAAGCCAATGAGAAGATCAGACGGTCAACCTAGGGTCAACAACTTCTTCAAGCTCCTCCCTTTGACCGCCATGTGTTGCTCGCACCCTCCTCGTAACTCCGTCTCGAGTGGACCTTCCACCGCTTCATTTTTGTACATTACAAATTTGAAACTCGAGTTACATTCGAGTCTAAAATATATTTACAACAAGAATTAAATTAGAAAGGCACGATGCGCAGGTCGCGTATCAAATACAACACGCACAATCACACAAAAATAGTACGCAGGCCATATTATGAATTACAACACATATTTCCAATCAAATTGGGTTCTTTGGGACATGATCATCACAAAATTATACATAATTCTAAATTATGTAATTTCCATAAATTTCTATAATTTTATTACTATTTTTATAATTTTATGAGTTACAACTTCCTGGCGGTCTCGTTTAGCGGTTTTCGGGCGCGATCGCGGGACAATGCTCCTTGCGGGGTTAGGGGCAGCACCCCTTCTCGTGAAATGAGTCTCACGAGTATCCCACGACGATCTAACAACGCCTTATGCCGCTGTCCCAAAACATTTTGGACGAGACCTTGCCGTTTCGGAAGGTGTTTCTCGGTAGTCGAAGCCTACAAGTGTCCAAATACTTGTTGCTTCGCCTTTACGAGAAAAATACCCATAAAATCCATAAAAATAATAAAATCACAGAAACTTATAGATCTATAATTTTTCATAAAAATTTAAATAAAACAAGTACACGCTTCGTACGTGGCTCTGATACCACTGTTGGGACTTTCGGGCCGCAAAAATCACTTTTTGCGTTACGGAAACCCCGAAGTCTTGCCACCGGATCCGTGCGAAGATTAAAATAAATTCATGTACTTGTTTCTATTCTAGATCTACTCTAGATCTACATGATAGAGATTTTATACCTTTGATGCGAAGCCCTTCGCTTATCCCGCTCGTCCAAGGTTGCCGGATCTCGAGAGTGTCAAGTGAACACTCCTCTATATGTATCCACATGAACAACGAGATGGAGAAAAGACACTAGAGTGTGCTAGCACTCTTTGTGGCTCACGGCAATGGAGGAAGAGGGAGAGTAGAGAGGAAGAGATGAGGAAGAAGGAGTGAATGAGCACACAATTGCATTCACTTGCAATCAAATGGCCGACCACTTCATGGAGAGGTTATAAACCTCCATGGGATACCAAGAGTCATGGCTCTTGGTCTCCCTCATGAGGTGCAACACACATAAGCCTACTTTGATGATGTGGAACATCATCATTGGCCCACCTTATGCCAACACACAAATGATGTGGCATTGGTCAAGTCAAACTTGACCTTTCATCTTTCCTCTCAAGTCAAGTCAAACTTGACCTCTTATCTCCCATGATTGATCAAATCTAACCATCGGTTCAAGTCAATTTGATTTAATGAATCTCTATTCTATTTATTCCAAGTCTAAATTAGACTCATTTAACACATGAATCAAATTGAGTCCAACTCAATTAGTTTAATTTGGATTACTCTTAATCCAATTTGGTTCATCATATGAACCTAATCCTCTTGGTTCATCAAATGAACCTAATATCCATCTAATTTCCCTTTGTGTGTGACCCTATAGGTTCTTGTAACGTTGGCAATGCTCCTAAACCCATTTAGAAGCATAAGTAATGAGCGGTATCTAGCAACACATCATTACTACCCAAGTTACAAGAATGTTGAGATCCAACATCACCTTGTGACTACTAATTGTGACCCTTCACAATATATGATAATGTCCTTCTATCCTTGACATCTAGATTGATCAATTTGAGGCATAGACCGTGTCATCCTCTAATCAATCTAAATCATGAACTCCAAGTAGACTCACTCTAATCAAATGAGCTCAATATCTCATATTGACTCATTTGGGCATGACCATGCACTTAGTGGCCTTACTCTATCAAGAATAATGATGTCGCTCCCGTCATATAGGAGGGATATATCCCATCTACATCACTCACATCCCTCCGCATAATTTGCTACATACCCAGTAATCGTCTTTAAAGTCTACCCAGTTACGGGTGACGTTTGACGAAGCCAAAGTATGTAACTCCTTATGTAGGGAACCATGGTGACTTCAGGTCCAAGGACTAATAGTCATACTAATAGTCACATGAGAAAGTATATGACACTCATATAACGATCCATGATACTTTCTCATGGCGAGTCATTCAGTATACATTCTCCAATGCATACCCATGTGTCAACTTGATATCTCTATATCCATGACTTGTGAGATCAAGTCATCGAATTGACCTACATGCTAGTCTCGTCGCAATAACATTGTCCCTGAATGTTAATACTTAACTAGGAATAATTAAGAGTAGTGTTCTCTATATCATCTCACTATCGATTCAACCAATCGATTGATATAGATATGAACCTTCTACTCAAGGACGCTATTATACTTAGTTATTTGGCATCAATACAAGTAAGTATAATAACCATAATGAAATACCTTTATAAATATATAGGAATATGATGCATCGAGTCCATACAACAATCATCATATGATTGGCTCTAGGGCTCTAACTAACAATCTCCCACTAGAACTAGTGCCAATCAGTGTTGGCTCTAAGGCCTAATGATCTAGTGTGACTATCATGCTTTCTCTGTGCCAAGCCTTGGTCAAGGGATCAGCGACGTTAGCCTCTGTGAACTCTTCCAGCTCACAACACCACCATTCAAACAAAAACACGAACCTAAACTGCGATCTATAATCATCCTGGTCAGTTTGGAAGCTGGCGTCACTGTAACCCTTTACAGCTAGCTCATCATTGCCTCCATATATCAATAAATATTCTTTAGTCCTTCTCAAGTACTTAAGAATATTCTTGACCGCTATCCAATGACCTTCACCTAGATCTGACTGGTATCTGCTCGTCATGCTCAAAGCATACGAAACATCAGGACGAGTACATAACATGGCGTACATGATAGATCTTTTGGCTGAAGCATAAGGGATCTTATCCATGCGGTCTCTCTCCTCTCTAGAAGAGGGACTTTGAGTCTTCAAAAGACACACACCATGTGATATCGTCAGAAAACCTTTCTTGGAATTCTGCATGGCAAACCATAACAATATCTTGTCAATGTATGTACTCTGACTTAGGCCAAGCAATCTCTTAGATCTATCTCTATAGATCTTTATGCCTAGAATACATGATGCTTCACCTAAGTCCTTCATTGAGAAACAATTCCCTAGCCATGTCTTGACAGACTGCAGCAAAGGAATGTCATTCCCAATGAGTAGTATGTCATCCAAATACAAACAAGGAAGACAACTGTGTTCTCAATAACCTTCTTATAGACACAGGGTTCATCTTCATTCTTGATGAAACCAAACTGTTTGATCGCATCATCAAATCGAAGATTCCAGCTCCGAGAAGCTTGCTTTAGCCCATAAATGGATTTATGTAGCTTGCATACTCTGCTAGTATGCTGTGGATCTACAAAACCCTCAGGTTGTGTCATGTACACATCCTCGAGCAAGTTTCCATTTAGAAACGTGGTTTTGACATCCATTTGCCAGATCTCATAATCGTGGTATGCTGCTATAGCAAGCATGATCCGAATGGACTTAAACATCGCTACTGGAGAAAAGGTTTCATCATAGTCAATACCATGAATTTGCTTAAAACCTTTAGCTACCAAGCGACCTTTATAAATAAGTCCATCCATGCTAGTCTTTCTCTTAAAGACCCACTTACACCCAATGGGTTTGACCCCTTCAGGTGGATCAACCAAAGTCCATACTTGGTTGGTGTACATGGATTTCATCTCGGATCTCATGGCCTCTAGCCATTTCTCAGAATCTGGTCTCATCACAGCTTCCTGATAGGAGGTAGGCTCATTCTCAACGAGCATAATGTCATCATGGTCAGACAAGAGAAATGAGTATCTCTCAGGCTGACGACCTACCCTATCAGACCTGAGAAGAGGTATGTCTACTTGAACTGCTTGTTGTTTCTCAACTCCTTGTGGAACAATCTCATCATCCACAACATTTTGTGGTTCTAGTTCAACTTTTATCAAGGCTTCAGTGCTATGGTCCATATCTTAAACTTCTTCAAGATTGAACATACTCCCACTAGTTTTTCTAGAAACAAAGTCCCTTTCTAGAAATACTCCAGTCTTAGCCACAAATACTTTGTGTTGACTGGGAATGTAGAAGTAATATCCCGTCATTTTCTTGGGATATCCTATAAAATAGCACTTATCAAATTTGGGTCCCAATTTATCCGAGACTTAACGTCGAACGTAAGCCTCACAACTCCAAATCCTCATAAAAGACACCTGAGAATCTCTTCCAGTCCATATCCTATATGGTGTCTTTATCACAGCCTCAGATGGAACACAGTTAAGTATGAAGGCTGATGTGTCTAGAGCATAGGCCCAAAGAAATATAGGAAGATCTGTGTGACTCATCATAGATCGCACCATATCTAATAGGGTACGATTCCTTCTTTCAGATACACCATTCCACTGTGGTGTTCCAGGAGGAGTGAGTTGGGATAGAATCCCACACTCATCTAGATAGTCACGAAACTCATGGCTAAGGTATTCACCACCTCAATCTGATCGAAGTATCTTAATACTCTCGCCAAGCTGATTTTGTACTTCATTCTTGAATGCTTTGAACTTTTCAAAGGATTCTGACTTATGTGTCATCAAATACACATAACCATATCTACTGAAGTCATCAGTAAATGTAATGAAGTACCTATAACCACCTCTGGCAGCGACATTGAAAGGGCCACATACATCACTATGTATAAGTCCTAACAAGTCAGTCGCTCTTTCGCTGTAACCACTAAAGGGAGTCTTGGTCATCTTGCCCAGTAGGCATGACTCGCATGTCTCATATGATTCAAAATCAAATGAGTCCTGCAAACCATTTTTATGGAGCTGAGATATGCGTTTGTCATTTATATGACCTAAGCGATAATGCCAGAGATAGGTTTGATTCATTTCATTCGATTTGAACCTTTTGGTATTTATGTTATAGATGGGGTTCTCTAAGTCTAGAATATAGAGTCAGTTCATCAGAGGTGCACTACAATAGAACATATCATTTAAATAGACGGAACAATATTTGTTCTTTATGATAAACGAAAAGCCTTTCTTGTCCAAACAAGAAACTGAAATTATGTTCTTAGTAAGAGCAAGCACATAACAACATTCATCTAATTCTAGTATGTTATGTATTTATAAAAGGATTTTGAAAAAGATATTTCAAAAATAATTTTGAACACTTTTAAAAATCGAAAAGTATGAAATAATTTTACTAAGTGTAAAAATATAAATATTTTGAATAAAAATTAGAATTTTAAAAAATTTTGAAATTAGGATAAAAAATGTGAAAAATCCATAGTTCAAAGCTCCTCCTAGAATTGATGACAACCTAAAGTCCAAGTATGGGTAAAAAGACTAAGGAAAAATGTCCTTATGATGAAATGCCCAACCTTTGTACAAAACTAACTATCATAAGATAGTAGCAATAGACTTAGGTTGGTCAATTTGAGTATTTAGTACTAACTAGATGTTTACTAGCTAGGTAACTCAAATTGATTCATGTATGTTGTTTAAAGTCCAGATTTATAGCGATGCACTGACATAAGCATCTGAAATCTTAGGCTAGGTCCTAAGCATCTCACCCATTCTAAGTTATCAAACAAGGAATCCTACTGTGCTTGTGAGATGCTGACTCCTAGATCTATAGGATCATGCAATTCTACGGTAGGACCTAGGTGTTGGTTAGTCCTAGGAAAATGTACCAGTTCCACTGTACAAAAATTTTGTACAAGTGTCGAACCTTTCCTTAAATAACCTATTGTGTTATTTAGAAGTTAAATTAGGAATCGCAGACGGAACTTAACATCATTGATTCCAAATTTAACCTATCTGTTCTTAATGGTTTAGATTTGAATCACAAGCGGAACTTAACACTATTGATTCAAATCTACCTATGTTATTAATTCCATTAAATATTAATTTCCAAAATTGACTTCCAGGACTGCATGACGAGGCACATGACCTTCTTGGATATGGGAGCAACCACCACCGCCTAGAGAAAGCCTTTTAAGGAAAGCTAATATTTAATTTCCTTAAATAACTCTAGGTTAACCAAAAAGAACAATCGAATCACAAATTCGAAAAAGAAGAAAACACAAACTTGAAAAATAAATTCGAAAATCTAGATCTAATTGCCTCTTGTATTTAGAATTCTTACAAAGAAAATAACTAGTATGATGCGGAAGAAAATTACTAGTTATACCTTCTCTTTGTAAGCTAATAACCTCGAGATCTTCTGCCGTATTCCTCGCCTCGCCTTGGACGTCGTGTGGGCGACAATCCTCCAAGATGAACACCACCCAAAAGCTTCTTCCTCTTCTTCTAAAAATCGGCCACCACCACCACCAAGGAGAAGAGAGCAAAAGGGAAAAAAGAAGGGAGAGAGAGGGCCGGCCACTTGAAGTTCTCCAAGCAAGAGAATAAGAATTGTGTCACATGAAGCCTCCTCACTCCTTCTTTTATATTAGTTGCCCAAGGCAAATAAGGGAAGAATTTTTACAAAAATTAAAATCTTCCTCTAATTTTCCTTTTCCCTTTTAATTTTTCCTTTTCTTTCCTCTTGATTGAATCAATCACCAAAATTAATTGATGATGATTTTATTTATTTTAATTATGGCTGGCCCCTTGCTTGGGCACCAAGCAAGGTGGTCGGCCACCTCATCAAGGGAAAAAGGAAATATATATTTTTAATAAAATTTTACAAGAAAAACTCTTATAAAATTTTACAAGCTCTCTTTCCTAAAGTAGGAGTTAAAAAAGGAAAGTTCTAAAAATTAAAACCATGTTTTAAAATTTAAAATTTCTCTTATAAAATTTCCTTTTTTTAACATGATGATAGAAAATTTTAATTTTAAAACTTATCTTCCTTTTTTTTCTTAAACCATGAGGATGGTTAAAAAAGGAAAGTTTTAAAACTTTTAAAACTCTCTATTTAAACATGTGGCCTAATTCAAATAAGGAAAGTTTTAAAAATTAAAATCTCTCTTTTAAAACTTATAGTTTTCTACAAAGAGAAGATTTTAAAAATTCAAAACAACCCTCCCTTTTTGAATTATTGTGGCTGGCCCCTTCATACTTGGTCACCAAGCAAAGGGCCGACCCCTATAGAAGAGGATGTGGCCAGCCCTTGCTTGGTCACCAAGCATTGGACCGGCCCCCTTCTTGGACACTAAGAAGAGCCTTACATTTGGATGGACTTGAAGCTATAATGAGGCTACGACAGGGACCTAGAGGAGAAATTAGTTTTGGCCTTCCGATGAGCTTGAGTATCCCGTGCTCACCCCGAACACACAACTCAAGTTCATCGATAATAACTCATTCCACTAGAGAGTTATTATCGCACTACCGCACCAATCCCAAATTACATTATGGGCTCCTTCTTATTATGAGTGTGTTAGTCTCCCTGTGTTTAAGATAACAAATGTCCACTAATTAAGTAAGTTACAGACAACTCACTTAATTAATATCTAGCTCCAAGAGTAGTACCACTCAACTTCATTGTCATGTCGGACTAAGTCCACCTGCAGGGTTTAACATGGCAATCCTTATGAGCTCCTCTTGGGGACATTCTCAACCTAGATAACTAGGACACAGATTCCTTCTATAATCAACAACACACACTATAAGTAATATCATTTCTCAACTTATTGGGCATATTGATTTATCTAGCTAAACCTCACCCTTTGATAAGTCAAAGAAATAAATATTAAATATATGTGCTTGTTATTATATTAGGATTAAGAGCACACACTTCCATAATAACTAAGGTCTAGTTCTTTTTATTAAGTCAGTACAAAAAGAACTTACCTAAAATGGTCCTACTCAATACACTTAGAGTGTACCAGTGTAATTTATTAGTCAAGATAAACTAATACTTAATTACACTACAACTATTCTAATGGTTTGTTCCTTTCCATCTTAGTCGTGAGCAACTATTTATAAATTATAAAGAACCGACAACATGATCGTCTGAGTGTGACACCACACTCCATGTTATCTACTCTATAAATTAATTGAACAATTACATTTAACAAATAAATGTAGATATTGACCAAATGTGATTCTTTTATTTTAAAAATAAATGTTTACAAAAGCTAGGCTTTTAGTATACACTCTAACACTTCCTTCTTCTTCGCAATCCTCTCCAAGAAGATCTTCTTCTCCTTCCCTATCTTCCACTTCTCAAATTTTTGACCATGAACTTTTCTTGATCTAGATCCAATTTGGATCCAAGATCCCTTTTCTTCCTCAAGATCTTTTTCTTTTCCACTCCTCAATTCCTCTTCTCAAATCTTTGGATCCAAGATCCCCAACCTTTCTCCAAATTCTCAAATAAGGAATTTCTTCCTTGCCTTCTCTTCTTCTACCTCAAGCAATCTCTCACCCTTACTTGCATTCTACAAAACGTTGAAGAGACTTCAAAAATTCGGTGGATCTAGCAGAGGCGACAACTCCAACAAATGGAAGGGGAAGGCTCCCGACAAAGGAAAAGGGAAGGCACCGTCAAAAGCAAATGTCGAGCAGGTGATGAGGGTAATGAAAATTCCCTTGGAATTATTTTTCAAAATGATGAACAAAATGCTAGATTCAATGTTCTTGTTAACTATAAATTAGTGTGTTCATGATATCTTGATTATTACACTATGGATATTTTAGGAATTTGGGATGACACAGATTTGTCGATTAGTAACTTAGGTTGGAACGATTTGATGAGCCTTAATTATCCCTGTTGGGTTTTTTGGGCCGCAAAAATAGCTTTTAGCGTTGCGGAAATCCCGAAACCCCCACCACCGGATCCGTGCGAAGAATAAAATTTCGTAAAACTTCGAATATGAGTTTTCTAATCTAGATCTACACTAGATCTACAAGGAGAAGAGTTTACCCTTGATGCGATGCCCTTCACGTATCTCGCTCGTCCAAGGTTCACCGGATCTCGAGAGTATCAAAGTAGATACTCCTCTATGTGTATCCACACGAACAAATGATGGAGAAAATAACTAAAAGGTGTGCTAGCACCCTTAGAAGTTTCGGCCAAGGAGGTGGAGGAGAGGGAGAAGAAGATGAGAGCTTGAGAGGAGGAAGAAGATGAAATCAATTAGCACACAAAATGCACTAAATTTCTTCTTTAAGTGGCCGGCCACTTCAAGGCTTGTAACCCCCATGGACTATCAAGAGTCACCACTCTTGGTAACTCCCATGAGGTGGCATTTGGTCAAGTCAAACTTGACTAAATGAAGAAGCCTTGATGATGTGGCATTGGTCAAGTCAAAGTCAAGTCAAAACTTGACTCTTCATCTTCCTACTTATGTTAAGTCAAACTTGACCACTTCTCTCCCTTGGTTGATCTAATCTAACCATTGGTTCAAGTCAATTTTAATTTAACGAATCTCTATTCATTGAATTAAATTAATTAAATGAGTCTAAGTCCAAATTAGACTCACTTAATACATTAACCAAATTAAGTCCAACTCAATTAGCACAATTTGGATTACTCTTAATCCAATTTGGTTCATCACGTGAACCTAATCCTTTAGGTTCATCAAATGAACCTAATCTCCATCTAATTGTCCTTTGTGTGTGACCCTATAGGTTCTTGTAACATTGTCAATGCTCCTAAACCCATTTAGAAGCATAAGTAATGAGCGGTATCTAGCAACACATCATTACTACCCAAGTTACAAGAATGTTGAGATCCAACATCACCTTGTGACTACTAATTGTGACTCCTCACAATATGTGACATTGTCCTTCTATCCTTGACATCTAGATTAATTAATAAGAGGCATAGACTGTCTGTGTCATCCTCTAATCAATCTAAATCTTGAACTCCAAGTAGACTCACTCAATCAAATGAGCTTAATATCTCATATTGGCTCATTTGGGCATGACCATGCACTTCGTGGTCTCACTCTATCAAGAATATCGATGTCACTCCCATCATATAGGAGGGATAGATCCCATCTACATCACTCACATCCCTCCGCATAATTTGTTACATACCCAGTAATCGCCTTTATAGTCCACCCAGTTACGGGTGACGTTTGACGAAGCCAAAGTATGTAACTCCTTATGTAGAGAACCATGGTGACTTCAGGTCCAAGGACTAATAGTGATACTAATAGCCACATGAGAAAGTATATGACACTCATATAACGATCCATGATATTTTCTCATGGCGGGTCATTCAGTATACATTCTCCAATGCATACCCATGTGTCAACTTGATATCTCTATATCCATGACTTGTGAGATCAAGTCATCGTGTTGACCTACATGCTAGTCTCATCACATTAACATTGTCCCTGAATGTTAATACTCGACTAGGAATGATTAAGAGTAGTGTTCCCTATATCATCTCACTATCGATTCAACCAATCGATTTATATAGGTAAGAACCTTCTACTCAAGGACGCTATTATACTTAGTTATTTGGCACCTATACAAGTAAGTATAATAACCAAAACAAATGCCTTTATTTATATAAGAATATGATACAACAAGTCCATAATACAATCATCAAATGATTGGCTCTAGGGCTCTAACTAACAATCCAACCTATCCTTGTATTAGCCATGAGTTCCTAAGCTCAATAGACACTTATTTTACTTCAGATAATGATAATGAGGGGAAGATTAGTTTTCGCCTTATCAATCATGATTATTAATAGTCTCTTTTTTATTTCAATAATTATTTTGTTTTGTCCACTGGGGGATCTCATAGGTTTAATTGCTCTTTCAATAGAAATTCATTTTGGAATGAAATTATGGATATGGATGAATACTATGACCCATCTCTCTCCAAGGCTCAATCTCTTCAAAACCTAGTTTTCCACTACGCCTACCATCTTATGAGTAACACCATTTTTGGTCGAGGTGAGAATGATGGGATGGTTAGGAAAATTGAGCTTTATTGTTTCTAGGCTATGTTGAATAAAGTTGATTTTGATTAAGGGTTTCATTTTCTTCAAACCCTAGCGAGTTCCGGTAAGCTATCTTTTTGTACAATTGTTTTTAATGTCTTAATTACACATATTGCTAAACACTTAGAGTGTGAACTATTTGATTTAGATATTATACATGGAAACTCTAAGATTGATCTTGATACTTATTTAGAAATGAAGATGATTTGTTAGGAGGAGAATTGATTTGGTTTTATTAAGAGAAATGATTTCCCCTTCTCTTACCTAACCCATCTGTATGACAATTCAAAACCCCGCCAATTGGGTTGTTAAGGACTTGTCACCTAAACATGCCCCCACCCTCGAGGATCAATCAGAACTCTCCTCCTCTAGACCTGAGCCGACTAGACACTCCTATTAGATTGATGAGCACGTGAGAGGGTGGAGGTCAATCAAGTGATTTTTAAAACTTTCTTTTCATTTTGAAATTAAGTATCCAATGAAAATATAACTAAGTAAAAAGTAAGCAAAATAGAAAAAAGCAATCGCTAACACATATTCATTTTACTTGGTTCGGAGCCTTCGATGCCTCCTACTCCAAGACCCACACTCGTTTAGTACTTTCATTGGGCAATCACTATAAGCTCATAAAACTTACAAAAGTTTAAGTATAATGCAAGAAAAGGAAAGTTATACTGATAATAAAAGAAATGGAAGCTTGGTTGCAGGTTGTCGGGGCAACCTTTCGATGTCGCAGGAGTCTTCTAGGAGTAACACGCAAGTATGAAAGTCAGAGCGAGTGTTGTACTGAAGACTCTGGTCGAAGTCCTTTTTATAAACCCTTTCTGGGGGCCCTAGCCACCCCTGGGCACCTCTAACAAGGCTTAGGACACAATTGACTTATCCTCCTCTAGGGCCCGGACCACCTCCGGGTGCCCGCATTGTTGACATGGTTGCACCTTGGTGAAAGTTTATCTTTAAAGATTTATCCATCTTTGAGCACCCAAACATGTCTAGGTGCCTTAACTCTGATGTGTACTATCTTATCAGCATCTGCCACCTCAGCTGTGCGCCACCCTAAGTTTGAGCCAATCCAGGAACCTAGACCTAGTTTAGGCACCCAAACCTCTTGGCACCCGGACCCTTCTTGGGTGCCTGGAGACCCTTTTTTTAGCCAACTGATTTCTTGCATCATAAGGTTAGAACAACAAAGTATAACTTGTAAAACCGAGTTAGTACAATACAGAGATAGCATTATTAATTAGATCATGTCTTCCTAAGACTAGGATCTAGTCATGGTCTCAGCTTAGCCTTTCCAAATGAATCTAAGTTAGACTATACCTATAGTCCTACCAGGACTTGTCCTCACTGGATCTCTCTCCTCCAATGACTTACCTCACTTACTATTTTTAGTCAATTAACTTGCCTTTTGATCTACCACATCTTTTCACTAGTTGTTAGGTTCACAGACCCAACTAGACTTTGGCCAACTATCAAGTCTTGTAGACCCAGCCAGACTTCCCGCTAGATATCGAGTCATTCCTTGACCTATCTAGACTTTGTGTCAGTTATTAAGTCCTAAGACCTAACTAGACTTCAGCCTAGTATCAGATCCTCTATATCTATCAATTCTTGTACACTTAGTAACAAAGTCAGATAACACAACATCTAACTTTAATTCATTTGTCATTTATCAAAATCTAAGTTTGAACATTGGTGCTAAGTGCAATAATAACTCTGAGACGGCTAGACATTCATTTTCTTATGGCAATATGAGTCACTCTAGATTTTATTTTTTATATTTCCATACTTCTATGGGCACTTTTCATGAGGAGCATGCTACCCACCAACACTTGTTGGAGGGATATATTTTCCTGACTCAAGATCAGTTCCAAGAAGTATGAGATCATTTTGGGAGGATGGAGGAGTTCTAAGGCTATATTACTAATTTTATTGATAATCAATCCTAGGAGTGGGTGTCCAAGGAGGAATTTAGACATTCTATGGATTTGACGAGGCAGTAGGCTGCTACTTTTTTTCGGTATCATGAGCATCTTGGCACCTTACCCCGTCTACCTAGATTTCCTCCTAGTCCTCATCCTCCCTCTCCACCTCCTAATTGTCCATTCCCACCTTATTGATCTTAGTTTCATTGAGGACAATGGAATGCCCAAGTCTAGGGGGTTGTACACATCTACATATTCTTTTTAGTGCATGTTTCATTTGTTTTAGTTTTGGTTGCAGTTTGCTTTCATTTATGTTAGTCCTATTTGTAGTTTACTTTGTTTGTTTTAATCTATTTAGATTTCATTATGTTATATCTATGGCATGCAAGTTATATCAATCAACACATTATTGTTTTTTGCCCTTAATACAAAAATACTAGTACACTGGTTCTAGATTTCATGTTGATGTGATTTATGATACTAGTATGTTTAGTGATCTATCTTTTCTTATTCATAGTTGCATGAATTGAGCATTGTTTTTTTACTTTAAGAGTTTAAGTTATGGTTTTATTTTAGAATATCTTTACACTTTGCCTAATTTTGATGGTAAATAACTCTAAAAATAGTCATGATTAATAGAACTGGACTAGTACTTATGCTTCTAAGATGACCTCTCAATTATATTTTGGTAACTGGACAAACTCAGATCATGTCAACTCATTTAGAAAAATCAATATCCCTATGTTTGGTATAATTCTACATCTTGCAAGAATAAAAAAAAAATAGAGAATAAGGGTAAAAAAAAGTTCTCATAAGTGGAAACTAATAAGTTACTAGTTAGGTTATTAGGAAAATAAATGTTATGTTTCTTTTGATTCTAAGCAATCCATTAAGATCATGTATATTTTGAGAGGGATGAACCATGTGCGTAGTAGGTAAGTACCTATCACCAAGGCATAAGGAACACAATTAGATGATGACTTGACTAGACTTAAAGATTGACACTTGAAAATTTTACACCACTCATCGTACCGAGCATGGAGAACTATTTCTTAGGCTATACTCAAATAATTTTTATATCATGTTCACGAATGAAACTATATGATAGGATTATATTGACTTACTATAGATTATGATACACTATTTCCTCACATGAGTCTAGATTATAGACTTTTTGCTTGAGAACAAGCAAAGGTTTAAGTCTGGAAGTGTGATGTGCATAGATTATGTATGTTTTTAGATATTATTTATTGCACATCTACTTGCATTTAATGAGCATGATATACATTTATTGCACACTATTTTATTATTATGTCATACTTCCACTTCTTTGATTCAGAGATCTGTTCTCTTCGTATTTCAATTGATAAGACACATTTTAGAGTGAAAACTGAGCAAATAAGACGTTGGAACGGACTTGAGTAGCACACATGGTCGTGCCTGACAAGCACATGGTTGTGCCTTTGGAGTCGGGACCTATAGTAGACTTTATGGTTAGGTTATGCCCAAGAGGCATGATCATGCCTTTCTTATAGCTATGTTTATGCCCCGGCAGTGACTCCTAAGGACGGGCGCACCCTTCATCTTCGGAGTAGCAGATATTATACCATGGTCGTGCCTCATAGGCACGACTGTGGCTTCTCTTCAGAGACTTTTATGCCAGGATCTTGCCTAAAAGGTACAATCATGTCCTCCACCAGTGTCTTCTATGCCATGACTATGCCACATAGGCATAGCCATGCCTTTTGCAGTTATGGCTTCTATGCCATGGTCGCGCCTCATTGGAACGATCGTGCTCTATTTCCAGCAAGGATTATGCCACAATTGTACCCCATATGCATGGACGTGTGGCGAGAAATCAGTAGTCATTTGCCCCTACTATATAAAAGGGGAGTTAGATCCACTTTTTAGAGGAGGAAGGGTTTCCCCTTTAAGGGTACCCTCAAGGTCCAATTCTATAGAGTTCTCAATGATTCGTCCATGATCTTAAACTAATTTCATTGATCTGTCCACTATCCAAGCAAGGAGTTCATCCCGACACATCAATTCAATCTTGCTAAGCATTTCTTCCTCTCTCTTCTCTCTTTGAGTTGTAAGAATGCTTAATCCATTGTCTTATGATTGCATTTCTCTTGCTATGGAGTAGATCTCTTAGATATTAGGATGTAGGAAGTATTCATGATGTGATGTTGATGTATTAACTATGGATTTACCAATTTCCCTATTCAATGAGATGTTTATGACTTATTGTTGTTTGATTGAATGTGTGTGTGATGAATGAATCCTTCCATGTATTGTTTGATTGAATGGATGTAAAGGATTGATTACCATATACGGGAGAGATTCTAGATCGTATGACCAGGGGGCTCTTTATGACAGAGGGTACACTTTTAACTAGACTTTCTAGAGTATCATCTTGAAATGAGGATTAATCTCTACATAGGATTAGCTAATTAGAGTTTAAGTGATTTTCACCAATTCAATGTTAGGAAGTGCTCACGTAATCAAGACTATATGATCGAGGGCCCTTATGTGATAGGGGATATCCCTTTAATCAGACTTTCTATATTACATCTTCTACTTAATAGCATTATAAAATAATGGTGTAAACACTCTGATACAACCTTCATGGGTTCATGTTGATATTTGGTTAGGATCCCTACAAGTGTGTAAGTGTGGAGATAAAGAGATGAAGAATTCATACTACATCAACTAGCATCATGAATAAACCAAAATCCTAGGATGGTTCCCCAAACTAATTCCCTCCTCAATCACTCTCTTTCTCTTGCTTGTCTCTCTCTCTCTCTCTCTCTCTCTTTCTTCTACTCTCAAGTTCTCAAGTTTTCACATAACTTTGATCATCTAGATAACTTACTTTACATATTTAATCAGTGCTTCGTCAACAATACTTGTGGATTTGATATTTTATTACTTAATGACTTAATTGTGCACTTGTAATTTTGACAACAGCTTTCCTCCATTTTCAATATTCTATCTAGTTGGGATGAAGATTGAGCTTTGTTGACTCTCCGCAAGTGCACGGAAATGTCGTAAGTAATAATAAACGATATCGAATCCACAGGGACTTGAATAAGTACTAAAGATGTCTCAATATGAATTAGCTAAACAACTAATGAAATGGTTTTCAAAAGCTAAGTATGACTATAAAATGTAAACAAAGAAATGAAAGAATAACAAATAAGAATAGGGGCGATGATAAAGGGTATGTTCTAGGAGTTTTGGTTTCTTTGTAAGGATTGTTCAATGTAAATGATCTACCAAATCTTATTCCTCAATTGCCCATCATTTGTAGAAGGTTGCCGGTTCTCTCTTGCAATACACAACCGGCCTAGGATTGAAATCTATACCTAAATGTGATCAATTAGGAATGAACCTATGTTGTCCTTACACGGGCTTGCCTGTCACTTGCGTCCCTCGGATAATCAACATAGAATCCATCACTCCTGAACCACATTAAGATATAATACATAAACACATACAATCTATCCTACCCTCTTGAAATACCTAATTTCCCCTTCAAGATTACCCTCAAATGTCCTTACACGGGCATGTTCCTATCACAAACGTCCCTCGAAAAATCGAATGAGGAATTACCTCTACAAGATCCACAAGATATCCAAACATTCAATCAAGCATGGTAATTAAGCCCTAATCACAACAATCCACACAAGAAAGAATAGATACAAACAGGGTAAAATCATAGAAATAGGAAATTGGCACATCCACAAGAGTTTTACATCAAATTATCCTTACAATTACTCCCTCCATCCTAGAACGAGAAATCTACTCCATAAAACAAGGAAAGAAACCCGAAGAAAAGAAGATTACAAGCATTCTTAATCCCCTCAAATCCAAGAAAAGAGAGAAAGAAAACTTATCTACAAAGAAGAACGTCTTCGGATCCAATCCTTGCTTTCCCAGAGTCGATTCGGTGAAGATCCGCCCTTAGATCACTGGAAATCCCTCCAAGAATGGTAAGGAATGCCCCAAATCTTGTTTCCCCCCAAAAGGGAGAAGATCCCTTCTCAAATCATGAAGGAGGCTTTATATAGAGGTAAGGTTTGTGCACTACACGACCCCGAGACACGGCTGTGTGAGGTTCACATGGCTAAAGCCATTCCCTTCTCTGCCAATCTTACACGGCCATGCGTGGTACACGGCCGTGACATGCATCTTCCATGACCCCCCTTGCATGGTCATGTAGATCTACACGACCTGGACTGCTTCTGCCTCTGGAAACCTGGCATGGCCGTGTGGTGTACACGGCCAAAGCCCTCTTGCTCACTGGAAACCCTGCACAGCCGTGTGGTGTACACGGCCAGAGCTTCCTTGGTCTCTGGAAATCTTACATGGTCGTGTGGTGTACACAACCTGGCTACATTTGGCTTCAAATCTTGGCACGACTGTGTGAGGTTCACAAGGCCAAGCCATCTTCCTTTCCTTCTACAGCTACACGGCCAAGATATCCACACGGCCTGGGCAACTCCCCATGGCTGGGCCGTGTGAGGTTCAGAAATGATGTCTTCCTCCTTTGCTTCGTTTGCATATTTGGCCTTTGAACATAAAACCTTCACCAAATTCAACTCCTGTGTACAGAAAATGCACAAAAGCAGATCTCTGAATAAAAAGAGTAAATATGCTAAAAGGAAAGCTGGAAGTACGAAAATACGTTGACAAAGCATGTGCAAAGTATGTGAATGTGCGTCAAAACATGCTAAACAAAGGTATATAATATACGCACATCAAGCTTTCATAACTTGCTTATAGTTTCCTTTTCCCTGATTATTGCTAAAAAAAAATTGAGGGTTCCTCCTATTAGAGCAATAAGTGTGTGAACATGATGAGGCTATTACAGCAATTTGAGGGTTCCTCCATTGTCAATATTCTATCTTAAATTGGGGAAAACTCATTAAACTCTAATTAACATGTTTACATCAATTTGAATGTTATTAAGTAAAGAGGTAATACTAGAAATTCTAGATAAAGGGATTTCCCTTGTCGCATAAGGCCTCCCTAGTCATACAGTCTAGATTACACAAGTCACTTCCTAATATTAAATTAGAGAAAATATAATTAACCTCTAATTAGTAATCCTCTTGTAGAGAATTGACCTCCTTTAAAGAGGATCATTCTAGAAAGTTCATTTAAAGGGATACTTTCTATCACAAGAACTTATAGCCATAAATCTAAATCTTCTCCTCTCTGAGGTGACTAATCTAACATAATCCATCACATTCACATTTAATCAAAAAATAACAAGGCATAAACATATCATAGAACAAAGGAAATGACCATATGCATAGTTCATACATCAACATCACATCATAGTTACTACCTACATCCTAAAATCTAGAAAATCTACGTCATAGTAAAGGAAATATGCCTAAGAGACAAAGAAGAATAGCAACCTATAACTCAATACATGAAATGTAACACTCGTAAATTTTCTCTTTTCCAAAAGAGCAAAAAGAAATAGAAGAAGAGAAAAGAAATAAAAATATATACATAAATGACCCGGGCTAGGATTTGAACCTTAAACCATTGATCTAAGATTGGTTTAAGTAGCCATTAGAGTGGTGGTAAAGCTTCACATTGAAAATAGGAAACTATTCATTATATGTAGATTATGTGTGAAGAGATGCTTCAACTTCCACTTAGTATAAAAGGGAATGGAAGAGACCAAAGCCTAACTTTTCATTTTCCTCTTCTCCTCTCTAGCCGAAACTCCCTCTTTCCCTTTTTAGTTTTTGGCCAAGAACCTTAGGGTTCCAAGTTTCTAAGTTCTTCAAGAGGATAATCTAAGAGGAGAGTTTTCACAAGGATCAGTACGCGCGTGAAGAGTGACTTGGAGATTAAAGCATACAAGAGAGGATTGCCTTTCCTACACCCTATAATAGTAAGATATAGGGAAAGGATATAAGTACTACTCACCTGCAGTATGAGTTGCTTCGATGATGAAAGTTGTGATATGTTTTATGTATGTTAAAGAAGGTACATGTTATGATATGTTTTATGTATGTTAAAGAAGATACATGTTGTGATATGTTTTATGCATGTTAAAAAGTTTTGGGATTAAGAGCATGTTTGGAGTATCTTGATTTGCTTCCCATTTAGTTTTGGAGCTAAGAAGCATATTCAACTGCCCAACGTGCTTCCCTATAAGTGTGGGGTATTAAGCGCACATAAGGTGCTTGTTTAAATGACAAGTAAGTGCGAGTATAAGATACAAATATTTAAAAGGAAGTATTTTACTTTAAAGTGGCATGTACTGGACACAAGGTCCATGGGTGGACTCCTAGATCGCCGCTAGGCCTAGATCGCCTAGTAGTACCTTCATGGGTTCGGGATTAGTTATCTCGGATCTTATTAAGGATGCACGCAAAGTGGTACAATGCGGGCCCAAGCAAGTTTATTATTATTTTTGTTTACATTTCGAGCAGCAAAAACTACTTTTTGCATTGCGGAAACCCCGAAGCTAGCCACGGATCCGTGCGAAGATATATTAAAAATTAAATCATGTACATGTTTCTACCCAAGATCTACCTTAGATCTACATGAAAAGAGAATTACCCTTGTAGCGAAGCCCTTCGCTTTTCTCGCTCGTCCAAGAGTTGCCGGATCTCATAGGGTGTCAAGTGTACACCCCTCTATATGTGTCCACACGGACAAAAGGTGGAGAAAAACCACTTAGAGTGTGATAGCACTCTTGGTGGTCACAACAATGGAGGATGAGAGGGAGAGTAGAGAAGAGAGGAGGAAGAAGATGACCTCTTGAATGAGTACACAAAATGTAACTCACTTCACTTATTGTGGTCGGCCACATTTAGAGGCTCTTATACCTCCATGTAATACCAAGAGTCATGACTCTTGGTCTACCTCATGAGGTGGCACTCAATGATGTAGCCATGATGATGTAGAACATCATCATTGGTCGACCCCCATGCCATGTCACAATGAAGTGGCATTTGGTCAAGTCAAACTTGACCCTTCATCTTCCCTCTCAAGTCAAGTCAAACTTGACTCATTTATCTCCCATGGTTGATCAAATCTAACCATTGATTCAAGTCAATTTGATTTAATGAATCTCTATTCATTGAATTAAATTGATTCAATGAGTCATAATCTAAATTAGACTCATTCAACACATGAATCAAATTGAGTCCAACTCAATTAGTCTAATTTGGATTTCTCTTAATCCAATTTGATTCATCACATGAACCTAATCCTCTTAGTCCATCATAAGAACCTATTCTCCATCTAATTGCCCTTTGTGTGTGACCCTATAGGTTCTTGTAACGTTGGCAATGCTCTTAAACCCATTTAGAAGCATAAGTAATGAGCGGTATCTAGCAACACATCATTACTATCCAAGTTACAAGAATGTTGAGATCCAATATCACCTTTGTGACTACTAATTGTGACTCTCACAATATGTGACAATGTCCTTCTATCCTTGACATCTAAATTGATCAAATGAGGCATAGACTGTGTCATTCTCTAATCAATTTATATCTTGAACCACAAGTAGACTCACTCTAATCAAATGAGCTCAATATCAAACATTGACTCATTTGGACATGGCCATGCACTTAGTGGTCTCACTCTATCAAGAATCATGATGTCACTCCCGTCATATAGGAGGGATAGATCTCATCTACATCACTCACATCTCTCCGCATAATTTGTTACATACCTAGTAATCGCCTTAATAGTCCACCCAGTTACGAGTGACATTTGACGAAGCCAAAGTATGCAACTTCTTATGTAGGGAACCATGGTGACTTCAGGTCCAAGGACTGATAGTCATACTAATAGTTACATGAGAAAGTATATGACACTCATATAATGATCCATGATACTTTCTCATGGCGGGTCATTCAGTATACATTCTCCAATGCATACCCATGTGCCAACTTGATATCTCTATATCCATGACTTGTGAGATCAAGTCATTGAGTTAACCTATATGCTAGTCTCATCACATTAACATTGTCCCTGAATGTTAATACTTGACTAGGAATGATTAATAGTAGTGTTCTCTATATCATCTCACTATCAATTCAACCAATCGATTGATATATATAAGAACCTTCTACTCAAGGACGCTATTATACTTAGTTATTTGGCACCAATACAAGTAAGTATAATAACCATAAAGAAATACCTTTATAAATATATATAGGAATATGATGCATCGAGTCCATACAACAATCATCATATGATTGGCTCTAGGGCTCTAACTAACAATCTCCCACTAGCACTAGTGCCAATCAATGTAGGTTCTAAGGCCCAATGACCTAGTGTGACCATCATGCTTTCTCTGTGCCAAAGCCTTGGTCAAGGGATCAGCGACGTTAGCCTCTGTGGGTACTCTGCAAATCTTCACATTTCCTCTATCGACGATCACTCGAATGACATGGAAGCGCCGTAGTATGTGTTTGGTCCGCTGGTGTGAGCGAGGTTCCTTAGCCTATGTAATTGCTCCATTATTATCACAATAGAGCTCTATAGGATCAGCTATGCTAGAAACCACCCCAAGCTCAGTAATGAACTTACGGATCCAAACTGCCTCCTTTGCTGCTTCTGATGCTGCAATATACTCAACCTCTGTTGTAGAATCAACAACTGTGTCCTGCTACGAACTCTTCTAGCTCACAGCACCACCATTCAAGCAAAACACGAACCCAGACTGTGATCTATAATCATCCTGGTCAGTTTGGAAGCTGGCACACTGTAACCCTTTACAGCTAGCTCGTCATCGCCTCCAAATATAAAAAAAATAGTCTTTAGTCCTTCTCAGGTACTTAAGAATATTCTTGACCGCTATCCAGTGACGCTCACCTGAATCTGACTGGTATCTGCTCGTCATGTTCAAAGCATACGAAACATCAGGACGAGTACATAGCATGACGTATATGATAGATCCTATGGCTGAGGCATAAGGGATCTTATCCATGCGGTCTCTCTCCATGCTAGAAGAGGGACTTTAAGTCTTCAAAAGAATCACATCATGTGACATCGGCAGAAATCCTTTCTTGGAATTCTGCATGGAAAACCGTAGTAATACCGTGTCAATATATGTACTTTGACTTAGGCCAAACAATCTCTTAGATCTATCTCTATAGATCTTTATGCCTAGAATACAGGCTGCATCACCTAAGCCCTTCATTGAGAAACAATTCCCCAGCCATGTCTTTACAGACTGCAGTAAAGTGATGCCATTTCTAATGAGTAGTATGTCATCCACATACAATACAAGGAAGACAACTGTATTCTCAACAACCTTCTTGTAGACATAGGGTTCATCTTCATTCTTGATGAAACCAAATTGTTTGATCGCATCATCGAATCGAAGATTCCAGCTCCGAGAAGCTTGCTTTAGTCCATAAATGGACTTATGCAGCTTGCATACTCTGCCAGTATGCTATGGATCTACAAAACCCTTAGGTTGTGTCATGTACACATCCTCGAGCAAGTTTCCATTTAGAAATACGATTTTGACATCCATCTGCCAGATCTTATAATCATGGTATGCTGCAATAGCAAGCATGATCCGAATGGACTTAAACATCGCTACTGGAGAAAAGGTTTCATCATAGTCAATACCATGAATTTGCTTGAAACCTTTAGCTACCAAGCGACCCTTATAGGTAATAAGTCCATCCATGTCAGTCTTTCTCTTAAAGACCCAATTACACCCGATGGGTTTGACACATTCAGGTGGATCAACCAAAGTCCATACTTGGTTGGTTGATGTGCGTAGATTTTATATACTTTTATGCTTGTTTTGACGCACATTTACATACTTTGAGCTTTCTTGATCTATGCATTTTTATACTTCCAGCTTTCCTTTTTGCATATTTACTCTTTTTGTTTGGAGATCTACTTTTTGTGTATTTTTTGTACACAGGAGTTGAATTTGGTGAAGATTCTACATTCTTGGACAAACTTATGAGCTAAGCATTGGAGAAAGCACTTGGCCGTGTGCCACACACGACCCTGCCTAGGTGGAGTGCTCTGGCCGTGTGGTCAACCAGGAGAAATAGACAAGGAACTTGGCCTGGCCGTGTGAACCTCACACGACCGTGCCAAGTCTTGAAGCAAATAAGAGTTTAATCCTTACATCGCCGTGTGGATCTACACGGCCGTGTAAGGTTTCCAGAGACCAAGAAGGCCCTGGCCGTGTGTTCCGCACGGCTGTGCAGGGTTCCCAGCGCTTAAAAGTGTTCTGGCCATGTGCACCACACGGTCATGCCAGGTTTCCAAAAGTTGGGGCAGTCTAAGCTGTGTGGATCTACACGGCCGTGCTTGGAGGTTTTGATGGGAGTTGTCCATGGCCGTGTACACCACACGGCCGTGTATGGATGGCAGAGAGGGGAAAGGAACCTCACACGACCATGCCTCGGGGCCGTGTGGCGCCCAAAAGCCCCCCCTATTTAAAACCTCTTTGAAGATCTGAAAGGGGATCTTCTCCCCTTTGGGAGAAAACAATATTTGGTGGATTCCTCCCATTCTTGGGAGGATTTTTGGGTAGACTAAACATAACATTTCTATTTATTTTCATTTGCATATTTGTAACTAATCTCTAGTTTTCTGTTTTCATTTTCCTGTATACTTTCTAACTTCTTGGAAATTCTTTTGTAGCAATTTTAATTCTGCATTTTCCAATCTTACCTTTCTCTGTTTTTAATTTCTTTATTTGATTTAGTTTCTATTGCAATCTTGTTCTTGTTTATGTGAAGATCTAACTTTGCAGGAGAATTTTTTCCTCTTGACCCTGAAATTGATAGAACATTTCATAGAAGAAGAATTCTGCAGAGACAAATTGAAGAACAAGAGCATTTGAACATGGCTAATAGACCACTAAAGGATTATGCAGCACCTTATGCTAAGGGTTTTCGATCTAGTATTTCAAGACCCTCAGTGGAGGCAAATAATTTTGAGATCAAACCTGCAATTATTTCCATGGTGCAGCAAAATCAATTTGGTGGAGGACCACATGAAGACCCTAATCAACACCTAGAGGTTTTTTATGAAATATGTGGGACAATGAAAATGAATGATGTTCCTTCAGAAGCAGTGCGGTTATTATTATTTGGGTTTTCTTTGAGAGATAGGGCCAAGAAATGGTTGAATTCTTTGGCTCCCAACAGTATCACCACCTGGGAACAATGTGAGCAACAATTCCTTGATAAATTCTATCCCCCAAGTAAAACTGCTCATATGAGGAATTTGATTGCAAGTTTCAAACAAGCTGACTCAGAATCTCTATTTGAAGCTTGGGATAGATACAATAGTATGCTCAGACAATGCCCTCACCACGGTTTGGAAAGATGGTTAGTGTTGTATACTTTCTATAATGGTATTAATTATCATACCAAAGTGTCCCTTGATTCAGCTGCTGGATGGGCACTCATGAATAAAAATTTGGATGAAGCTGAGGAAATCATAGAGAGTGTAGCACAAAATCATCATCAATGGGCAAATGAAAGAAGTGGTGGTCATCCTTCAATAAACCCAATAACAAAAGCATCAGGAAAGTTTGATGTTGATGCAGTGACTTTATTGACGGCAAAACTTGATGCTCTTACAAAAAAATTTGAGAATATGGGGACTAGTTCAAATATGGTAAATGCCATTGCTATATCTTGTGAAGTATGTGGGAGTTCAGAACATTCAAATGACTCATGTCCATTGGGAGCTATCACTGCACAAATTAATCAATTGGAACAATGTGATGCAATTATGGGTTTCAATCAAAGACAGAACAACCCGTATTCAAATACTTACAACCCTAGATGGAAAAATCATCCAAATTTCTCTTACAGAAATAATCAGGATCAAGGACCATCTATGGGGGCAAGACCAAATTTTCAATCTGGGCAACAAAATTTTCAGCAACAATCTTTTCAAGGCTTTCCTACATCCAAAATTGAAAAGATGCTTGAAGAAATTATCTCCAATCAAAATGAAATGAAGCAGGATCTATTGAAGTTTACTCAGAGAATGGATAATTCTGAAAAGCATCAAAAGATTCAGGATAGCCAAATTGCCCAGCTAGCTTCCTCATCTTCTAGAGCACCAGGACAACTTCCTGGAAAACCTGATGTAAATCCTATGGAGCATTGCAACATAATTGAGCTTAGGAGCGGACGGACCTTGGGAAATCCCCAAGTGACTGCTCAAAAAGGGATGCAAAATGAAGAAGAGCTCTCTCCTCCTACACCTAGTCAGATTTTTAATAATGAGGAGAATACCATTGAGGTTGAAGAGACTCTTCCACTGAACCATCAGAGCAAAGTTATCCCTTTTCCCCAAAGACTCAATATGCTTAAAAAGGATGAAGAATTTGGCAAATTTTTGGAGAAGGTTAAAGAGATATGCGTTGAAGTTCCTCTTATAGATGCTATTCTTCAAATGCCAAAGTTTGCCAAATTCCTGAAGGACATCATGTCAAATAAAAGAAAGAGAGGAGATGAAGAGACCATTGCACTAACTGAGGAATGCAGCGCTCTTTTGGTGAAGAACACTTCCCTAAAATTAAAGGATCCAGGGAGCTTTTATATTCCTTGCAAGATAAGAACATAATTTATTGAAAAAGCTTTTTGTGATTTGGGGGCAAGTGTTAACCTCATTCCCTATTCAATTTGTAATAAGTTAGGTCTCAAAAACATTAAACTTACTACTATGGCACTACAACTTGCTGATCATTCCTGCAGGTACCTTATGGGTATTATTGAAGATGTGCCAGTAGAAGTTGGTGGGAGTATTATTCCCACATATTTTGTTGTGTTGGACAAGGACGAGGACCCTAAAATTCCTATCATATTAGGAAGACCATTCCTTGCTACAGCTGGAGCAATTATTGATGTTAAAAATCATAAGTTGTCATTGGTAATTGGTAAGGAACGGTTGGAGTATGATTTATCTAATATCTCTAACGATGTTTCTTCTCTTTTAAATGCTTGTAGCAGGGAAGCATTTACAAACTTGAGGAATGGAATTTCCATCCTCATGGAAGGCCACCTAATGAAAAAAACAATTTGGTGGAGGATGTTGGGAGGAGACCTCCCAATAAAAATGAAAAATATATCTGCCCTCCAAGGGCAAGGAAAAGAGAAGAATAAGTTGGATTGGTTGAGCTAAAGACCCTAAATAAGAGCTTCTTGGGAGGCAACCCAAGGGTTCTTTTAGTTAGTTGTATTTTGTATTTTCATCTTTATTTTGTTTTCACTATGTTTTAGTTTTGTTTTCAGGTTACAATCTACTTCCATGAGCTGGCCATGACTTCTTCATGGGCATGGAAGTATTGGAGAAGTGGATTAGGAGAATAAACATCAAATGAAATAAAACAGGGTCGTGTGCTGTACACTGCCAGGCAAAGGATGCAGAGAAGGAAGATGACCTGGCCGTGTCTACCAGACACGGCCGCATGGAGTCTGCAGAGAAGGAAGGGAGCATGGCCGTGTACCAGACACGACCGTGCAAAGAATCCAGAGAAGGAGAGTTCTTCAGCCATGTTCCAGACACGGCCGTGTGGTGAAATCAGAGCAAAAGCTTGCATCGGCCGTGCTCCAGACACGACCATGTGCCAAATCCAGAGAAGAGAACTTAGAAGGCCATGTCCCAGACACGGCCATGTGAAGAAAGCCGAGAAGAAGAAGGATGTGGCCGTGTCCCAGACACGACCGTGTGAGTGAAGCTGAGGAGGAAAAGGGAGGGGCCGTGTAGATCTACATGACCCGTGTGGAGAAGCCCTTAAGAGGCCGTGTTTTCCTTACACGACCAGATTTTGGCCGTGTCCCTCACACACCCACCTCTCTTAAAACATCTTCTTTTCTCTCAATCTCTTTAAAATCCCTCTTTTCTTCAACCATTTCCTCAAACTCTCTTAGATCCAGATTCTTTTCCTCTCCAACACTCAAGATCTTTGTTCTCCTAACCTCAAATCTTGTTCTTCAAAGATTTGTTTCTTTGAGATCTTACTTCTCTAACCCTAAATAGTCCCTTCCCTCATCTAAACTCAACAAGATGTCCAATCTTTTGAAGAAACTTCGCAAAGGAGGTGGTGGATCTAGTGGAGACAAAGAGAAGGAACCATCTAGGGATAAAGGAAAACAACCAATGAAGGGCAAAGGGAAGAGGATATTACGCAACGAAGGTAATGACAATGAATTCAATATTATATTTAGAAATGATGATCAAATTACTAGATTTGCAATTCTTGTCAATAGAAAGATTGTGTGTACTCGGTATATGGACCCAACTATTTTAGATATGATGGGAATTAGGTATAACATAGATTGGATGATTGGGTTCTTAGATTGGAGTGATATGTTGTATTCACATCTACCAACTTATCCTCGTCTTGTTCTGTAGTTTCTGAGTTCGTTAGATGTCCATTTTACCAATGAGGATGATTATGTTGGCAGAATAACTTTTAGATTAATGAATCAAGAAATTCAATGAACATTTAGTGACTTTAATACTTGTTTTGGATTTTCCTCCGGTAGCTCTCGAAGATTTGACTCTAGATTCAATTGGAACCATTTTTGGAATTCAATTACTAGACTAGATCATCCTTATGAGCCCTCTAGAGCTAAGGCTTCTCACATGCAAAACCCAGTTTTTAGATATCTACATAGAATTATGAGCAAAACTATTTTTGGTAGAGGTGATAGTGATGGAGTCATCAAAAAGGTAGAACTTTATTCTCTATGGGCTATGCTATATAAGGTTGATTTTGATTCCGATTTTCATTTCTTACAAACCTTAATGAGAACTGCGAGGGCATCTTTGGGATCAATAGTGCTTGGTGGTTTGATTACCCAAGTAGCCAATAATTTGGAAATTGATTTAGAAGGGTTAGTAGTTATTCATGACAATGATATGATTGACATGGATGCATGTCTTGCCATGAAGATGATCGTTCGGGATGAGATTGGGTTTGCATTTCCTAGGAGGAATGGTTTTCTTCTACCTCTTCCTTGTCCTGGACGAACGTCTATTCGTAACCCTGCTAATTGGGTAATCACCGATATCGATCCCAAAAATGTTCCCTCTATATCCGGAGACACAGAGCCACACATTGAACCCTCAACATTTGGATACCCGCAGCCTTCCAGACATCCGGATCCTGCTAGACATTCTTTTGCTTATGGTACGGGTTCCTCCAGATTTGATTTTTCTGATTTCCGTACTTCTCTAGAATCACTCCATGAGAAGTATGATGCCCAAAGAAGAATGTTGGAAGGCCGCTTCTCTTTATCAGATAATCAGTTTAGAGAAGTATAAGAGCACTTTCAGTTCACAAGGAATTTTCAGGGTCAAGTGGCCGAATTTGTCCAGGATTATGATACTGATCAAGCTAGAATGAGAGACTTTATGTAGAGCATGAGTGTCACTAGCCAACAAGTTGATCCTTTGTTTGAGTATCATGTAATCCTAAGCGAAACTCCTGGTTTCCCGAGTTTTCCCATTGGTCAGCCACGTCGTAGGCACCCTTTTCCTCGTCCCCCTCCACCTCCACCTCCACTATATTGATTTCATCGGGACGATGAATAGTTTGAGTATGGGGGGTGTCAAACCTGATTTCTTTTTGTTTCAGTTTTTGATTGTTTTCTTGTTTTCTGCATGTGTAGTTTTTGTTTTGCATTCTATTTTGATTGTCTTGCTTGAGTGTTTGTTTTGATAGTCATTTGATTATCTTTTGAAATAATTTTGGCAAACATCTTGAGAACATCAATCTTCACTTTTATGCTTTCTTGTCTTCAAGATAAAATGTTAGCACGTTCATTACCTAGATTCATGATGTTGTAAATGATGCTAGTAGTAAGCTTTATGTACTTCTTTTCTCTATCTTGGGTAGCATGAAACAAGCTAAGAATCATATGGAGATGAGTTTTAGTCTTGGCTTGACCTTAAGAATCTTACTTTCGCTACACTTTGACTTGATACTTGAATGGTTGATATTATTGAAATAGTCATGATTCATCTTGTTTGCTTAGTACTTGGTTTCCATGGTGATTTTTAAAACTTCATTTTGGTTACTGGATGAGGCTCAACTCATGCAAGCTCATTTGGAAAAATCAAAATATCCCAACATTTGTGCTAAAAGTACACTTGTGAAATAAGATTTGCCCAATGCAAATACTTATGAAAAAAAATTGAAAAAGAAAAGCAATGAAAAAATAAGGGATATAAAAAATAGTTGTCGTGAGTGGAATCTAGCAAGTCACCCCTTTGAGACCGAGTTAGGTTACTGGGGAAATGACTGCTTAGCTTCTCTTGAGATTGAGCACACCTTTGAGACCTTGGGTTGGTTGAGAAATATGAACCAAGTGAGTGGCAAGTAAGTGCCTATCACTGGTTACTTGTCTCTCACTGGAAACATTAGGAATTCAAATTTGATGACGACTTGACTAGGACATAGATTGAAACTTGAAGGGTTTTTGAGTTACTTTTACACTGTGCACAGGATACTTATGTTGGGTTTTTCGGGCCACGAAAACCGCTTTTTCGCGTCGCGGAAACCCCGAATCACCCAAAGTCGTAGATCCGTGCAAGGAAAACCGAACAAAAATACGAGTACGAGTTTCAAAAATTTTAGATCTACTCCTAGATCTATGTGTTGAGAGTTTTACCTTTGAAGCATGCCCTCGCAAAATCCCGCTCCTCCAAGGTACGTGTCGGATCTCCAAAGTATCAAGCTAGATACTTCTCTAGTGATATCCACACGAACAAGGAATGCTCTCTAGCATTCAAGGATGGAGAAGAAAGACCCCAAGTGTGCTAGCACTCTCTAGGGCTCTCGGATGGGAATAGAAGAAGAAAGGAAAGCAAAGAAGAGAATACAATACACTCCTCTAAAATATTACCTTTCTTCTTGGACTTCTTGGATTAACTCACTCACCCACCTTCTTCCACCATGAAAAGTACACGGCAACCTCAAGAGAAGGAGAAAGAAGAGACTAAGGAAGAAGAAGAATCAAGCATTCAACACACATAATTACCACAAAATAAAAACTCCTTCCATAAAGTGTGTGGCCGGCCACACAATGAAAACCTCCCTCATTAATGTGGCCGGCCACATTAATGCAAAGAGGAAGGTGTAACCTCCATGAGGTGGCACACCTCATGAGGTGGAGGTGATGTGGCAACTATGTGTCATGCCATGTAGGATGAGTCAACCTACATGATGTGGCAATGCATCAAGTCAAACTTGATGTTTCAACATCCATTTGGTCAAGTCAAAATTGACCAATTTTCTTCCTTGTTGAGTTAAATCCAACCTTTGATTCAAGTCAATTTCAATTTAATGAATCTCAATTCATTAATATAAATTGACTCAATAAATCAAATTTAAATTAGACTCATTCAACAATTGAATCTAATTGAGTCTAACTCAATAAGTCTAATTTGAATCCAATCTTTGGTGCATCATATGAACCTAATCCAATTGGTTCATCATATGAACCAAATCTCCATCCACATGTTCTTTGTGTGTGACCCAATAGGTTCTTGTAACGTTGGCAATGCCCCTAAACTCATTTAGAAGCATAAGTAATGAGCGGTATCTAGCAATACATCATTACTACCCAAGTTACAAGAATGTTGAGATCCAACATCACCTTGTGACTACTAATTGTGACTCCTCACAATATGTGACATTGTCCTTCTATCCTAGACATCTAGATTGATCAATGTGAGGCATAGACCGTGTCATCCTCTAATCAAACTAAATCTTGAACTCCAAGTAGACTCACTCAATCAAATGAGCTCAACATCTAATGTTGACTCATTTGGGCATGGCCATGCACTTTGTGGTCTAACTCTATCAAGAATACTGATGTCGCTCCCGTCATCTGGGAGGGATAGATCCCATCTACATCACTCACATCCCTCTGCATAATTCATTACATACCCAGTAATCGCCTTTATAGTCCACCCTGTTACGGGTGACGTTTGACGAAACCAAAGTACATAACTCCTTATGTAGGGAACCATGGTGACTTCAGGTCAAAGGACTAATAGTCATACTAATAGCCACATGAGAAAGTATATGACACTCATATAACGATCCATGATACTTTCTCATGGCGGGTCATTCAGTATACATTCTCTAATGCATACCCATGTGTCAGCTTGATATCTCTATATCCATGACTTGTGAGATCAAGTCATCGAGCTGACCTACATGCTAGTCTTATTGTATTAACATTGTCCCTGAATGTTAATACTCGACTAGGAATGATTTAGAGTAGTGTTCCCTATATCATCTCACTATCGATTCAACCAATCGATTGATATAGGTAAGAACGTTCTACTCAAGGACGTTACTATACTTATTTTATCTGGCACTAATAAAAATAAGCATAATAACCAAAAACCAAATGCCTTAATATATATACAAGAATATGATATACATGAGTCCATACAATCATCAAATGATTGGCTCTAGGGCTCTAACTAACAACTTAAGCTTGAGCCATACTTGATTTGTTTCCATGATTATGCTTGTTATTGGAACTCTTTGATAGAGTTAGGAAAGTACAATAGGGTTTATGAATGTATTGTAGAACATATGAATTTAGATTGCATCATTGTGCTTGAGGACAAGCAAAGGTTTAAGTCTGGGGGTGTGATGTGCGTAGATTTTATATACTTTTATGCATGTTTTGACACACATTTACATACTTTGAGCTTGCTTGATCTATGCATTTTTATACTTCCAGCTTTCCTTTTAGTATATTTACTCTTTTTGTTCGGAGATCTGCTTTTTGTGCATTTTTTGTACACAGGAGTCGAATTTGGTGAAGATTCTACATTCCTAGACAAACTTATGAGCTAAGCATTGGAGAAAGCACTTGGCCGTGTGCCACACACGACCCTGCCTAGGTGGAGTGCTCTGGCCGTGTGGTCAACCAGGAGAAATAGATAAGGAACTCGGCCTGGCCGTGTGAACCTCACACGGCCGTGCCAAGTCTTGAAGCAAATCATAGTTTAATCCTTACATGGCCGTGTGGATCTACGTGGCCGTGTAAGGTTTCCAGAGACCAAGAAGGCCCTGACCGTGTGTTCCGCACGGCCGTGCAGGGTTCCCAGTGCTTAAAAGTGTTCTGGCCGTGTGCACCACATGGCCGTGCCAGGTTTCCAGAAGCTGGGGCAGTCCAGGCCGTGCGGATCTACATGGCCGTGCTTGGAGGTTTTGATGGGAGTTGTCCACGACCGTTTACACCACACGGCCGTTTATGGATGGCAGAGAGGGGAAAGGCTCTGGCCGTGTGGACCTCACATGGCCATTCCTCGGGGCCGTGTGGCGCCCGAAAGCCCCCCCCTATTTAAAGCCTCTTTGAAGATTTGAAAGGGGATCTTCTCCCCTTTGGGAGAAAGCAAGATTTGGTGGATTCCTCCCATTCTTGGGAGGATTTTTGGGCGATCTAAAGGGAGATCTTGGCGAATTCGACTCCGGGAGCGAGGATTGGATCCGAAGATGGAGCTATATTGTAGATAAGTTTTCTTTCTCTCCTCTTCTTGGATTGGGATTGAAGAAATGCTTGTAATCTTCTTATCTTTGGTTTTCTTTCTTCGTTTTATGGAGTAGATCTTTTTGTTCTAGGATGGAGGGAGTATTTGTGAGATAAATTGATGTAAACTCTTGTGGATTTTCCATTTCTTTGTTTCTATGATATTGCCTAGTTTGTATTTATTGGATCTTGAATGTTTGATTGTGATTAGGGCTTAATTCTCATTCTTGATTGATTGTTTGGATATCTTATAGACTTTGTAGAGATTAACTCTCACTCGATTTTCCGAGGGATCCACGTGACAGGTGCAAGCTCGTGTAAGGACGTTTGAGGGATAACCTTGAAGGGCAAATGAGAATATTCAAGAGGGTAGGATAGATTTTATGATTTAAACCTAGTATCTTTATGGGTTAAGAAGCTATGAACTTCTATGTTGATATCCGAGGGAAGCATAGTAATAGGTGCAATCCTGTGTAAGGACAACATAGGTTCATATCTAATTGATCACATTTAGGTACATTTTTCAGTCCTAAGCCGGTTATCTATTGCAAGAGAGAACCGGCAACCTTCTACAAACATTAGACAATTGAGAAATAAGAATTGGTAAACCATATACATTCAAGAGATCTTACAAAGAAACCAAAACTCCTAGAACCTTCCTTAATCATAACTCAAACTCCCAAACTCTTATTTGTTAATCTTTCATTTTAGATTTGTTTTTCATCCTTAGCATTTGAAACCAATTGATTAGTTATTTAGCTAATTCGCTTTGAGATATTTCTAATGCTTATTCCAGTCCCTGAGGATACGATAATCTTTTATATTACTTGCGACATTTCCGTACACTTGCGGAACGTGACATTGGTGTACATGGATTCCATCTCGAATCTCATGGCCTCTAGCCATGACTCAGAATCTGCTATCATCACAGCTTCCTGATAGGAGATAGGCTCATTCTCAATGAGCATAACGTCATCATGGTCAGATAAGAGAAATGAGTATCTCTCAGGCTGACGACGTATCCTGTCAGATCTGCGAAGAGGTAGGTCTACTTGAACTGGTTGTTGTTCCTCAACTCGTTGTGGAACAATCTCATCATCCACAACATTTTGTGATTCCTGTTCAACTTCCATCAAGGCTTCAGTGCTATGGTCCATATCTTGAACTTCTTCAAGATCGAACGTACTCCCACTAATTTTTCTAGAAACAAAGTCCCTTTCTAGAAATACCCCAGTCTTAGCCACAAATACTTTGTGTTGACTGGGAATGTAGAAGTAATATCCCTTCGTTTCCTTGGGATATCCTATAAAATAGCACTTATCAGATGTGGGTCCCAATTTATCCGAGACTTGACGTCGAACGTAAGCCTCACAATCCCAAATCTTCATAAAAGACATCTAGGCATCTCTCCCAGTCCATATCCTATATGGTGTCTTTATCACCATCTTGGATGGAACACGGTTAAGTGTGAAGGTTGCTATGTCTATATCATATTCCCAAAAGGATATTGGAAGATCTGTGTGACTCATCATAGATCGTACCATATCTAATAGGGTATGATTCCTCCTTTCAGATTCACCATTCCACTGTGGTGTTCCAGGAGTAGTGAGTTGGGATAGAATCCCACACTCAGCTAGATAGTCACGAAACTCATGGCTAAGGTATTCCCCACCTCGATCTGATCGAAGTATCTTAATACTCTTGCCTAGCTAGTTTTGTACTTTATTCCTGAATTCTTTGAACTTTTCAAAGGATTGTGACTTATGTAATGAAGTACCTATAACCACCTCTAGCAGCGACATTGAAAGGGCCACATACATCACTATGTATAAGTCCTAATAAGTCAATCGCTCTTTTGCTGTGTCCACTAAAGGGAGTCTTGGTCATCTTGCCTAGTAGGCATGACTTGCATGTCTCATATGATTCAAAATCAAATGAGTCCAGCAAATCATCTTTTTGGAGCTGGGATAAGTGATTCTCATTTATATGACCTAAGTGACAATGTCAGAGATATGTTTGGTTCATATCATTTGACTTGAACCTTTTGGTATTTATGTTATAGATGGGGTTCTCTAAGTCTAGAATATAGAGTCTGTTCATCAGAGGTGCACTACAGTAGAACATATCTTTTAAATAAACGGAACAACATTTTTTCTTTATTATAAATGAAAAGCCTTTATTGTCTAAACAAGATACTGAAATGATGTTCTTTGTGAGAATAGGCAAATAATAACATTCATCTAATTCTAGTACAAGCCCCAAGGGCAGAGATAGATAGTAAGTTTCTACAGCAACAACAGCAACCCGTGCTCCATTACCTTCTCGTAGGTCCACCTCGCCCTTCATCAATGCCCTGCTATTTCTAAACGCCAGCACATTAGTACAAATGTGAGAAGCACATCCGGTATCTAATACCCACGATGTGGAAATAGATAGATTGACTTCTATAACATATATACCTGAAGTAGAAGTCTCACTTCTTTCTTCTTAAGATCTTCCAGATATACTTTGCAGTTCCTCTTCCAGTGCCCGGTCTGACCGCAGTTGAAGCAGGTAGCATCCTTGGCAACCCCTCCTTTAGGTTTCATTATCGTGCCTTTGCCCTTGGCTTGGGACTTTCCCTTACCTTTAGGCTTGCCCTTGCCTTTATGCTTTTGGACCATCAAAATGGAGTTGGGCTTTACCTTCTTAAGGTTGAGCTCAGCAGTTCTCAACATGCTTAGCAGCTCAGGCAGTGACTTATCAATTTCATTCATGTTGTAATTCATGACAAATTGACTGTAGCTCTCTGGCAAGGATTGCAAGATCAAGTCTGTGGCTAGCTCTTGGCCAAGTGGGAATCCCAACCTCTGAAGGTTTTCTAGGTACCCAATCATCTTGAGCACATATGGACCTACGGGAGTCCCATCTTGCATCTTGCACTGAAACAGTGCCTTGGAGATCTCGAATCTCTCATGCCTCGCTTGTCGTTGATATAGTTGATGAAGATGTTCAACCATATCATAAGCAGACATCAACTCATGTTGCTTCTGAAGCTTAGAGTTCATGGTCGCGAGCATGAGGCATGACACATCTAATGCATCATCTTGATGCTTCTTATAAGCATCTCGGTCAGCTCGTGTGGCAGTGGCAGTAGGTGCCTCGGGAATGGGCTGCTCCAGGACGTACAATTTTCTTTCTTGTGTGAGAACAATTCTCAGATTCCTGTACCAGGCCAGGAAATTAGCTCCATTGAGCTTGTACTTGTCAAGGATAGAACGTAGGGAGAAAGTGTTCGTGTTTGTCGACATGGCAATCTACAACAGAAATAATGTAGAAAGTAAATATCATATTCCATTTATCATTTAATTAGGCCTTTAACTAAATGATGCTCCCACTGACTCGTGGGACAAGATCCACGTCATACTATGACTTGAGTTAGCTTTGGCTAAAATGCCCAAGACTTAGTTTGATCGGTAGATAACGAATTATCAATTACATCTCTAAGCAACTCTTGTTTATAGGATCAAGATCCTCATTTATAAGAAAACTTGAGTTAGCTTTGGCTAAATCACCGAAGATTTAGTATATATGTGATTTTTATCCTATCTTCCAACCATTGGAAAATGCCTATAGTTATACCCGATCAAATTGAGTTAACTAGTTATACTTAATCTAATTGAGTTTGTACTCACCCAAGCTTTGATAGGCGGGACCAAGATTGTCCCTCCGCACCCTACCAAGATAATATGCGTTGCTCTGCTTTGGCAGATTCAACAACAACAAATGATCAAGGTAGTGATGAGTATCAAAACTTGGTAGAAATCTCGAGTTGACTTGATTAAGATCTAATCTAATCGTTAATGTGTATCATATACGCATCAAGGCACTAACTACACTACACTAGCATGCATCACATACACACAAGCAAATATATCAAGATATATACATATATTGTGATGAGGTCATGACCCTACTACGATCTTCTCAAGCCAATGAGAAGATCAGACGGTCAACATAGGATTAACGGCTTCTTCAAGCGCCTCCTTTCACCGCCATGTGTTGACAACACCCTCCTCGTAACTCCTTCTTGAGTAGACCTCCACCGCTTCATTTTGTACATTACAAATATGAAACTCAAGTTACATTCGAGTCTAAAATCTAATTACAACAGGAATATAAATAAAGGAGGCACGACGCGCAGGTCGCAAATCACATACAACACGCACAACATAAAAATGGCGCGTAGGCCATATTATGAATTACAACACAATTTTTGTCCAATCAAATTGGGGTTTTTGGGCCATGATCATCACAATATCATACATAATTCTAAATTATGTATTTTACATAAATTTCTATAATTTTACTACTATTTTTATGAATTTTATGAGTTACAACTTCCCGGCGGTCCCGATTAGCGATTTTCGGACGCGATCGCGGGACAATGCCCCTTGCAGGGTTAGGGGCAGTGCCCCTACTCACGAAATGAATATTGCGAGTGTCCCATCTTGATCTAACAGTGCCTTAAGCCGCTGTCCCAAAATAATTTGGGTGAAACCTTGCCGTTACGGAAGGTTTTTTCTCGGTAGTTGAAGCCTACAAGCGTCCAAACACTTGTTGCTTTGCCTCTATGAGAAAAATACTCACAAAATCCAAGAAAATAGAAAACTTACAGAAACTTACAGATCTGAAATCTTTTCATAAAAATAAAATTCAAACAAGTACATGCTTCGCACGTGGCTCTGATACCACTGTTAGCATTTCGAGTCGCAAAAATTGTTTTTTACGTTGCGGAAACCCCGAAGCTAGCCACGGATCTGTGTGAAGATATATTTAAAATTAAATCATGTACATGTTTCTACCCTAGATCTATATGAAAAGAGAGTTACCCTTGTAGCGAAGCCCTTCACTTATCTCGCTCGTCCAAGAGTTGCCGGATCTCATAGGGTGTCAAGTGTACACCCCTCTATATGTATCCACACAGACAAAAGGTGGAGAAAAATCACTTAGAGTGTGCTAGCACTCTTGGTGGTCACAACAATGGAGGATGAGAGGGAGAGTAGATAAGAGAGGAGGAAGAAGATAACCTCTTGAATGAGTACACAAAATGTAACTCACTTCACTTATTGTGGCCTGCCACATTTAGAGGCTCTTATACCTCCATGTAATACCATGAGTCATGACTCTTGGTCTACCTCATGAGGTGGCACTCAATGATGTAGCCATGATGATGTCGAACATCATCATTGGTCGGCTCCCATGCCATGCCACAATGAAGTGGCATTTGGTCAAGTCAAACTTGACCCTTCATCTTCCCTCTCAAGTCAAGTCAAACTTGACTCATTTATCTCCCATGGTTGATCAAATCTAACCTATGATTCAAGTCAATTTGATTTAATGAATCTCTATTCATTGAATTAAATTGATTCAATGAGTCATAATCTAAATTAGACTCATTCAACTCATGAATCAAATTGAGTCCAACTCAACTAGTCTAATTTGGATTACTCTTAATTCAATTTGGTTCATCACATGAACCTAAGCCTCTTAGTCCATCATGTGAACCTATTCTCCATCTAATTGTTAGTTAGAGCCCTAGAGCCAATCATTTGATGATTGTATTATGGACTTGTTGTATCATATTCTTATATAAATAAAGACATTTGTTTTTGGTTATTATACTTACTTGTATTGGTGCCAAATAAACTAAGTATAATAGCGTTCTTGAGTAGAAGGTTCTCACCTATATCAATCGGTTAGTTGAACTGATAGTGAGATGATATAGGGAACACTACTATCAATCATGTGAGTGTATATCATGATTCATATCACATTCTGTAAGCACATATCATGAAGCCTATCATATCATGTAAACATGTATCATAACTCATACCTGTTCATAAGGGTGCATAAACATAATTTCATAAATATGTGCATGTAGATGCAATATGTATATTTTTAAAACATGTATCATGGAATGCACATATGCATCATGCTTCTTTCAAAACATATAGTATACATACTTGAATATCATATCATCATCATGAGAAGGGCCCCGGCTTGTACCACATGTAAACATAAATGCGCGCAATCCCTAGGACAGGGTAGCTAGCCCCGAACCTACTAGGGATCTAGGTCCGTTCATAGTCCGTCGACCTAGGGGCGTACTGAGGAGCCCATCCCTTAACGAGGTCCGTTCATAGTCCGTCGACCCCGGGGCGCTTATGGAGCCCACCCTTGGTACAAGCCATACAAAGTAAAATATCATGCATATCATATCTCATCATATCATACATGTCATAATTCTTGTCATATCATGAAGAGAGCTCTTGATCCCCAACTTAAGGGAAGCATCTCTTTACCATAGCATGAAGAGTGCTCTTGATCCCAACTTAAGGGAAGCAACTCTTTTTCATAACATGAAGAGTGCTCTTGGTCCCAACTTAAGGGAAGCAACACTTTTTCATAACATGAAGAATGCTCTTGGTCCCAACTTAAGGGAAGCAACACTTTTTCATAACATGAAGAATGCTCTTGGTCCCAACTTAAGGGAAGCAACTCTTTTAGGCTTTTCTTCTTACATAAGCCATTCACACATGCATTATATAACATGTTCTTATCATAACATAAAGTATAGCATGTTATTTTCTTATCATCAAACTTGGCATATCATCTCATGAACTTAGCATAACATATCATGAACATGGCATATCATATCATGAGTCTAGCATATCATATCATGACCATAGCCTATCATGTCATAAGTCTATCATATCATATCATAAACATGGCACATCTTATCATAAGACATAGAAATGCAACATAGCGTAAAGCATATATTCATCACATCATAAAGCATGAAAGCTTAATCTACTTATATATCAAAGGCTACATATCATGAAAATACATAAGCATGTTTGGTTAGGTTTAAACTCTTTCCTAACCCAATTAATCCATCTTGGCCGAACCATATCAGTAGGTTTCAACCTCATTTTATTCCATATGAAGCATAGAACTTATCCACATAACATGTAAACTTGATCTAAGCACATACAAGACATTATACTTCAAGAATAAGCATGTTTGAGTTCAAAACTCTAACCTTAACTCATTTATCTCAATTTGTCCGAAACATATCAGTAGGGTTCTTATATCATTTGGTTCCATATGAAGCATAGAACTTATCCAAATAACATGTAAACTTGATCTAAGCACATACAAGGCATTATACTTCATGAATAAGCATGTTTTAGTTCAAAAGTCTAACCCTAACCCATTTATTTCAATTTGGCCGAAACATATCAGTAGGGTTTCATATCATTTTATTCCATAAGAAGCATAAGACTTAAACATGTAACATGCACATTTAGTCTAAGTACCTATAGAGCATTGTACAAGTACCTACAAGGCACTATACTTCATGAATAAGCCTGTTTGAGTTCAAAACTCTAACCCTAACCCATTTATTTTCATTTGGCTGAAACATATCAGTAGGGTTTCATGTCTTTTTATTCCATAAGAAGCATAAGACTTAAACATGTAACATGCACATTTAATCTAAGTACCTATAGAGCATTGTACAAGTACCTACAAGGCACTATACTTCATGAATAAGCCTATTTGAGTTCAAAACTCTAACCCTAACCCATTTATTTTCATTTGGCCGAAACATATCAGTAGGGTTTCATGTCTTTTTATTCCATAAGAAGCATAAGACTTAAACATGTAACATGCACATTTAATCTAAGTACCTATAGAGCATTGTACAAGTACCTACAAGGCACTATACTTCATGAATAAGCCTATTTGAGTTCAAAACTCTAACCCTAACCCATTTATTTTCATTTGGCCGAAACATATCAGTAGGGTTTCATATCATTTTATTCCATAAGGAGCATAAAACTTAAACATATAACAAGCCCATTTAATCTAAGTGCATACAAGGTATTGTACTTCATGATCTAAGCATATTTGAGTTCAAAACTTTAACCCTAACCCATTTATTTCAATTTGGCCAAACATATCAGTAGGGTTTCATACCATTTTATTCCATAAGAAGCATAAAACCTTGGTTATAAACATGTAAAAATTCATACATCACAAAGAGGTACAACTAGTATGGTTTCTATCTAAAATTCTTGACCTAAGGCCTTATAATCAATTTTGGCCGAACCATATAGATAGGTATCTCTTTTTTTTTCACAACATGAAGAATGAAGACTTAACTAACAACATGTGAAATTCATATATCATAGAGTAGAAAAATTAAGCATGTGATCAAAGAAAACTTGTTCTAGGTCCTCTCTTCCATCCTTGGCCGAAACATGCAATAAGGCTCTAAATTTCTCTTTTTCTTTTTCTATAACATGAAGCATCTCTTATCACTTGTTAACCCTAAGTGACTACCTATTCTTTATCTTGACCACATTCTTGCAAGAAAATTTTTAGAGTTTCGAAAAACATTTTAAACCGAAGCTACTTGTACTGCAGTGAGGGGATACTCACATCCTTGCGCTTGTTTTCCTTAGAGATTTAACCTTTGTTGTGGATCCTTCCTAGAGAGGGGAAGCTTCCTTGCTCCTTGGTCTCGGCAAGAAGAGGAAATGGTGAAGAAGAGGTCACGGTGGAGGAGGAGGGAGTAGGAAGGTGAATGAGGAAAAATGCCAACTCATTTTAATTTCCTCCTTTTATTCATCATGAGAGGAGGAAGGAAAAATATATTTTTCTTCCTCCTTTCTTTTACTCTCTTCATAATTAAGAGAAAAGTCTAGATACATCCCTTCTTGGTGAGTAAGAAAAGAATATTCTAGAGCATCTCTTCATTAGAGAGGAAGAAGACAACTCTCACTTCTCCTTCTAAGAGAAGAGCCTTTTCTTCTTACATTTAATTATGGTTTCCCTCTCTTTTCTAACAATAATTTCTCTTGGTCTAGTGGTTATCTTATTCAGGCATCTAATGAGAGATCTAGAGTTCAAGTCCTAGACCTTATATATTTTTATTTCTATTTTATTTGTTTAAGTGTTCGGCTAGGAGCAAAATTTAACTAAAGCATATATATATTTTTATTTATTCATGATAAAATATTCTAGAATTTTGCTAAGGACCCTATGGTTGTTACAAAGACTAGCATGTAGGTCAACTCGATGACTTGATCTCACAAGTCATGGATATAGAGATATCAAGTTGACACATGGGTATGCATTGGAGAATGTATACTGAATGACCAGCCATGAGAAAGTATCATGGATCGTTATATGAGTGTCATATACTTTCTCATGTGGCTATTAGTATGACTACTAGTCCTTAGACCTGAAGTCACCATGGATCCCTACATAAGGAGTTATGTACTTTGGTTTCGTCCAACGTCACCCGTAACTGGGTGGACTATAAAGGAGATTACTGGGTATGTAACAAATTATGCAGAGGGATGTGAGTGATGTAGATGGGATCTATCCCTCCTATATGACTGGGGCGATATCGATATTCTTGATAGCGTGAGATCACGAAGTGCATGACCATGCCCAAATGAGTCAATATGAGATATTGAGCTCATTTGATTTAGTGAGTCTACTTGGAGTTCAAGATTTAGATTGGTCAGAGGATGACACGGTCTATGCCTCACATTGATTAATCTAGATGTCTAGGATAGAAGGACACTTGTCATATATTGTGAGGAGTCACAATTAGTAGTCACAAGGTGATGTTGGATCTCAACATTCTTGTAACTTGGGTAGTAATGATGTGTTGCTAGATACCACTCATTACATATGCTCGTAAATGGGTTTAGGGGCATTGCCAACGTTACAAGAACCTATAGGGTCACACACTAAGGACAATTAGATAGAGATTATGTTCATATGATGAACCAAGAGCATTAGATTCATATGATGAATTAAATTGGATTAAGAGTAATCCTAATTGGGCTAATTGAGTTGGACTCATGTTGATTCATGTGTTCAATGAGTCTAATTAAGATTATGACTCATTGAATCAATTTAATTAAATGAATTAGATTCATTATATTAAATTGGCTTGAATTAAATGGTTGGATTAGATCAACCATGAGAGAGATTAAGTCAAGTTTGACTTGACTTGATAGGAAGAGGAAGAGTCAAGTTTGACTTGGCTTTATGCCACATCATTTGTGACTTGGCTTTAAGTGGCCAATGATGATGTGCCACATCATCATGTTTAGCACATGTGTGTGTTAGAGTGTATACTGAAAGCCTAAGCTTTTGTAAACATTTATTTTGAATAAAGAATCACATTTGGTCAAATTATCTACATTTATTTGTAGTTGTTCAATTAATTTATATTGTAGATAACATAGTATGTGGCGTCACATACAGAAGATGATGTTATCAGTACCTTATAAATTATAAACAGCAGCTCACGACCAAAATGGAAAGGAACAAATCATTGGAAGGTCGTAGTGTAATTAGGAATTAGTTTATCTTAACTATATAATTACACTAGTACACTTAGAGTGTATTGAGTAGGACTATTTGAGGTCGTTTCTTTTATACTGACTTTATAAAGAAACAAAGACCTCAGTTATTATGGAAGTGTGTGCTCTTAATCCTAATATAATAACAAGCACATATATTTGATATTTATTTCTTTAATTTATCAATGGGTGAGATTTAGTTCTATAAATCAATAAGCCCGATAAGTTGAGAAATGATATCACTTATAGTGTGTGTTGTTGATTATAGAAGGAATCTGTGTCATAGTAATCTAGGTTGATAATGTCCCCAAGATGAGCTCATAAGGATTGTCATGTTAAACCCTGCAGGTAGATTTAGTCCGACATGATAATAAGGTTGAGTGGTACTATTCTTGGATTAAGATATTAATTAAATGAGTTGTCAGTAACTCACTTAATTAGTGGACATTCGACATCTTAAACACAGGGAGACTAACACACTCATAATAAGAAGGAGCCCAAAAATGTAATTTGGGATTGGTGCGGTAGTTCAATAATAGTTCTCTAGTGGAATGAATTATTATTGATAAAATTAAGTTGTGTATTCGGGGCGAACACGGGATGCTTAATTTTATCAGGAGACCAAAACCAATTCCTCCTCTCGGTCCCTATCGTAGCCTCTTATTTATAGAGTACTATACCCACCTATACCCACCTTCGTACCCATGATGTAGGGGCCGACCAAGTTAGCTTGTGGTTCAAGCTAGGGCCGGCCAAGCCTTGGTTCATGGGTGGCTGGTCCTAGCTTGAACCCAAGCTTAGGTGGCCGACCCCCATTAAATTTAAAAGAATTTTAATTTTAAAATTTTCTTATGTGGAAGATATAATTTAAAGGAGAGAATTAAAATTAAAATATCTCTTCTAAAAAAGATTAAGAAAAGAGATTAGATCTTTTTCCTTATTTGTAGATAGGAAAGATATTTTATTTTTTCTCTTTGTAAATTATTCACATGTTGAAAAATTAAAATAATAGAAATTTCTTTTTATCAATCATGAAGGGATTTTAAAGGGAAATTTTATTTTTTAAAATTTCCGAAGACAAATAAGGAATTTTTAATTGTTGATTAAAAGTTGTCTTGTTTGATCTCCATGAGGTGGCCGGCCATTACAAGGTTAATTGAGAAATTTTATTTTATTTTTCTCAATTAATTCATGTCAAGGAAAGTTAAGGAAATTTTATTATAATTAAATTTCCTTATTTGCCAAAGCTAAGGAATATAAAAGAGGGGGTTGGGGTGCCTTCATGACACACAACTTTTATTATTCTTCTTCCTCTCTTCTTCATTGGTGTGGCCGGCCCCTTCGAGTTCTCTCTTCTCCTTGTTTTGGCCGAACCTTCTCTTCCTCTAGGAGATCAAGTGGTGGCCGGATTCAAGCTTGGAGAAGAAGGAGAGAAAGCTTTACCCCTTGGAGCATTGGTGGTGTTTTCTCTTCATCCTTGGAGGAGCTATTGACTTGGCCGAACCTTGCAAGGGGGAGAAGAAGGTGTATTGGTGGTCCTCATCTTGGAAGATCGTTGCCCACACAACGTCCGAGGTTAGAAGAGGAATACGGTAGAAGATCAAGAGGTCTTTCTAAAAGGTATAACTAGTATTTTTTCTTTCCGCATTATACTAGTTATTTTTGGAAATAATACCAAATACAAGAGGCATACGATTCTAGTATTTCGAATTTGTTTTCGATGTTGTGTTCTTTTGTTTTTTTTCTTTTCCTTGTGATTTGATTGTTTTTTCGGTTGACCTAAAGTTATTTAAGGAAATTAAATATTAAATTTCCTTAAAAGGCTTTGTCTAGTCGGTGGTGGTTGTTCCCATATCCAAGAAGGTCATGTGCCTCGCCACGTTAGTACCGGGAGCCAATTTTGGAAACTAATATTTAATGAAATTAATAACCTAGGTGATTTGGATCGAACGTGTTAAGTTCCGCAGGAGATCCGAGTCTAAACCTAAAAGAAAAAATAGATTAAACTTTGGATCAAACGTGTTAAGTTCCACAGGCGATCCAAGTTTAATTTAAAAGAACACATGGTAGCTAGGTAAAGGTTCAAACCTTTGTACAAAATTCTTGTACAGTGGAACCATTAGGTTTACCGAGTAGCAACCAACAATTGGTATCAGAGCTAGGGTTTTGCCTCTGTGTATTTGGTATTAGTTTAATTATGCACATGTCATACATAATTTAGGCAGGTTAATAGTAGGATGTGTAACACACCTAGGATATCTAGCAAGATTATTTATTTTTACCATGGTTTAAATTAGGCCTTATGTGTAAATTTGCAAAGAAATAAAAATAGAACCAAAAAGAAATGACCAAGGTTTGAACCTTGGATCTCTTACTAGATACATGTATGTGTTAACCAATAGACCAAGAGAAGATATTGTTAGAGAGAGAAGTGACAATATAGTTAAGAGTAAGAAAAGAGCTTCTTTCATTTAGAAGGAGAAGTTAGAGTTGCCTTCTTTCTCTCAAAAGAAAAGAGGACTCTTGCTTCCTCTTTTCATTAAGGGAGAAGTAAAGGAAAAGAGATGGAAAAAAACCCATTTTTCCTTCCTCTTCTCTTGTAGAATAAAAGGAGAAATTAAAGAAGGGAGTTCATTTTTTCTCTTCCTCCTCCCTCCTTCTCTTCACCGTGACCAAGAGCTTCTTCCCCCTCACCATTGACGAGCCCAAGCAAGAAGCTCCTCTCTAGGAAGGTTCCACAAGCAAGGTCTCTTCCATAAGAAAATCAAGCGAGGATGTGAGTATCCCCTCACTGCAGTACAAGTAGTTTTCGGTTTTCTTCGTACGTAAATGTTATTGAAATCGTAGAGATTTCCTTTTCAAGTTTTGGCCAAGTTAGATTTGTGGTCATTTAGGTTAACAAGTTTACAAGCTATGCTTCATGTTGGAAAAAAAAAAGTCTAGAACCTCACTTTTAAAGTTTCGGCCAAGATCAAAAAGTAAGGTTTGGATCCAAGTTTTGTTTGGTAACAAGCTTGCCTATGTTGTCTTCATGATATAAGATCTTTTATATGTTGTTGGCTAAGCTTAATACTCCCTATGATATTAAAAAGTTTAAGAACCCTAACTTAAAGTTTCGGCCAAGATGAGTTATAGGGTTTAGGGCAAGGCTTTAAAAAAAAAAGAAACTTATTGTTTATGTTCCTAAACTTGTTAAACTTTCTTATATGAGGATAGCTTAGGTGTTCCATGCTCCATGTTGTAATAAGTTTGGAGAAAGTTACTTTCAAGTTTCGGCCAAGGTTAGGAATGCAATTTAGGGCAAAGTTTTGTTAATGATGACATGTTGTTTATGCTCCTTCATGATGTATGAACCCTTGTGTATTGGTAGCCTAGATTTTTATGTTTCATGTTGTATGAAAAATATGGAAACCCTAGTCACATGTTTCGGCCAAGAATAGAAATGAAGTTTGGAGTAAGATTTTTAAATGATAACATGCTTGGTTATGCTCCTTCATAATGCATGAACCCTTGTGTATTGGTAGCTTAGATTTTTATGCTTTATGTTGTATGAAAAATATGAAAATGCTAGTTGCAAGTTTCGGCCAAGAGAGTATAAGAGGCCTAGGGCTAAAAAATTTAGAACCTAAACATGCTTGTTTGTGTTCATTCATGAAGTATGATACCTTGTATGTAGCTAGGTTAAGCCATTATGTCACATGTTGCACTAAAAGAATGGAAACCCTAATTGTAGGTTTCGGCCAAGGTAGAGTGTAAGCTTAGAGTTAAAGTTTTTTTTTTCTAACCTAATTATGCTTGGTTATGGCTCTACATGTTGTGTGATCTTGTGTATAAGATTAGATACGTTTCCATGCTACATATTGTACAAATGAATGCTTAGAACCTCACCTTAAGGTTCGACCAAGCAAGTATATGGGCTTAGAGCAAGGTCTTGAAATTTAACCATGCTTGTTTATGCTTCTTTATGATGTATGACTAATTATCTAGAGTTGGTTTAAGTTTCATGCTTTGTATGGTGGCCAATGTTTAGAATCCATGCTAGTAAGGTTTCGGCCAAGGTTGAAAGAATAGGATTGGGGAAAAGTTTTGAACCCAACTATGCATGCTTATGTTTTCTCATGGTGTATGGTCTTTGATATGTGATTAGTTTAAGTTCCATGCTTCAGGATATGATATGTTATGCCTTATGTTATGAGATAAGCTATGTTCCATGATATGATATGCTATGCTCATGATATGATATGCTATGCTCATGATATGATATACTATGTTCATGATATAATATGTTATGCCTTATGTTATGAGATAAGCTATGTTCCATGATATGTTATGCTATGCTCATGATATGATATGCTATGCTCATGATATGATATACTATGCTTCATGATATGATATGCTATGCTCGATGTTATGAAGATCACATGTTATGTTTTATGTTATGATACGAACATGTTATGTTTCATGATATATGTATGAAAGGCTTATGTAAGAAGAAAAGCCTAAGAGTTGCTTCCCCTAAGTTGGGATCAAGAGCACTCTTCATGGTATGGCAAAGAGATGCTTCCCTTAAGATGGGATCAAGAGCTCTCTTCATGATATGACAAGAAATTTTGACATGTATGATAAGCTATGATATGCACGATGACATGATATGTATGACATGATATTTTATTTTATATGGCTTGTACCAAGGGTGGGCTCCATAAGCGCCCCGAGGTCGATGGTCTATGAAACGGGCCTCGTAAAAAGGGATGGGCTCCTTAGTACGCCCCTAGGTCGACGGACTATGAACAGACCTAGATCCCTAGTAGGTTCGGGGCTAGCTACCCTGTCCTAGGGATTGCGCGTATTTATGTATATATGTGGTACAAGCCGGGCCCTCATGATGATATTATGTTCAAGTATGTATATGATATGTTTTAAAAGAGACATGATGCATATGTGCATTCCATGATACATGTTTTAAAAAATATATATATATACATCTTGCATCTACATGCACATATTTTATGAATTATTGTTTATGCACTATCATGAACAGGTATGAGTTATGATACATGCTTACATGATATGATATGTCTCATGATATGTGTTTACATGATATGATATGTTTCATGATATGCGCACACATGCTATGCTATGCTATGTTATACTTCTTATATGAGATGATATGTTTACATTATGTTCCCTCATGCTATGTTATGATATGTTATGTTTCTTATATGATAAGATATGTTCTATGTTATGATTCCCCATGCTATGTTATGCTATGCTATGTTTCACATGCTATGTTGTGTTATGTGCTTTATGTTTTATGAGTAGGAAAGGAGCTCATTAAGCCTTTGGGCTTATAGTTTTATGTTCCTTGTACTACAGATAAAGGCAAGGAATGGATGAATTAACGGGAGCAGCAGGAAGGGCAATGATGATGTGTGTGTAAGTGGCATGGTGGATAGATCAAATTAAGTTTAAATCTATATTTGGTTAAATTGTGCATGTGAACTAAGTTGGACCCTATGCTTATGATGATAGTTTGAGCTAGTATGTTATGCTCTTATGATATTTTGCTCAAGTTAGAAAAATTATGATATGGTAAAATGTTAATAAGTTATGATTCACATGCCATGTTTAAGACAATCAAATGCATATGATAAAATTTTTAAGTATGTCTTCCGCTGCCATGAGTTCATATGCATTAGTATGTTAGGTGAATGTAAGTAACCCCGTCCCTCTAGGGCAGTCAGAGTGTCCCTATAAGGGCGGGCGTTACAGGATGTGCTAACTTTGTGGTTGCAGGATCCAACTATTATGGCTTATAGTTTTTATGTGTGTGATTGGACCCTTGGACATGTCAAGGGCATTTATATGTGTGTGCATGATTGTATTATAAAATACAGCAGGAGCTGTATTTAGTTTTTATTAGGATTTTATTTTTGATCTAGTTACATGTACATTCCTTTTATGGAATATAGGATCGATGAATGTAAATTTTTATTTTATGTTCGATCTAGTTTACATGTACATTCCTTCGAGGAATATAGGATCAGAAAATGTAAAATTCTATTTATGTCACGGATCGAATCTTGCAAGGCGTGGAACCTTTTTTTTTTAGGACCAGAGGCGTAGCGGAACAAGGAGCAAGATGGATGCGATAGCTAGACCCGGTGGCGGTGGCCAAATATGGCAGCAGCTTGGGATGACAACACACGGAGGACAACCATAGATAAAAGTCATAATAGTTGAAAATTAGATTTTCTATTTATTGCCTTTATATTGTGCTGTGTGTGTATGTTAGTATACATGTTTAGTAGGCTAGCATAGTTAAAATTCCTCATTTATAAATAACTAAGTGGGAGAGGAATTTTAAATAAATTTCACGGTCTCCATTACTGGTTTGTAAGTGATGCAAACAAACTTGCGCGTTGGCTCTGAGTGCCTTCCTCCATATCGGATGAGCTTGTTTGTGGATCACTAGAACAAACTTTCATTTGGGATGACTATAGGAAGTTAATTAAGAGCGTGTGATGTTCCCCATCGGAAGGGGCACAATCTTATTAATGGACTTAGTGTTAAGTAATGGTATACACTTAGGCACAACTAATAGTATCCTCCCCATCGGAGTCACTGTTATTATTTGTGTGACCAAAGGATACCAACTATTAATTTTATTTGTCAAAAAGTTAGGTTGACAAGATAATAAAATTAATGGGTTAAAACTCTCCTTTTACAAATGTTGAATTTGTATATGTCCACACTATCGTGGCATACAAAATTCACGGTGTTTTGAGGTGTTGGTTAATTTAAAATAGTATTGTTTGAGGAATCAATATTATTCTAAATTTAGTGTTCTGACCAAAAGTTATTTGTGAATCTTAGGATGACTTTCAACCCACTGTCCATCATACTACAACAGAATAGACTTACTGGTCCTAACTACATAGACTGGAAAAAGAACCTGGACATTGTTCTTACTACTGAAAGCTATAAGTTTATACTGACTGAGCCTTGTCCTGATGCACCCACTGGTGAATCTACCCAAGAGGAGATTGAATATCATAAGAAATGGGCAAAGGCAGATAAGATGGCGCGATGTTACATTTTGGCTTCAATGTCAAATGTATTGCAACATCAGCATCAAGATTTACCAACAGCTTATGACATTATGAACAATCTCAAGGAACTCTTTGGTCATCAGGATCGGGCTTCTAGACAAGAAGCCATGAGAAAGATAATGACAGCCACCATGCAAGAGGGTACTCCTGTGAGGGATCATATCCTAAAGATGATAGCTTATCTGAACGAAATACAGATCCTTGGAGGAGAAATTGATGGGGAAACCCAGATCGATATGATCCTCCAAACACTACCTAGAAGTTTTGAGCAATTCCGCCTGAATTACAATATGAACAAAAGGGTATATTCATTGGCGGAACTACTGACAGAACTTCAGGCAGCAGAAGGTTTGTTTCGTCACAATTCTCATATTCACTATGCTGAAAATGGTTCTACTTCTAAACCGAAAGGAAAGAAGAAGAAGAAACAAGTTAGTCCAGCAAAGAAAGTGAATAAATCTCAGAGTACAGGACCTAAAGCTGGAATGAAGAAACCGAAGGGCAAGTTCTTCATCTGCAAGTGCTTAAAATTACAGAAAATTATGGAAATTATATAATTTAGAATTATGTATAATTTGTGATAGTCATGGCCCAAAAAGACCCAATCTGATTGGATTTGTGTTGTAATTCATATTACGGCCTACACGCCGTCATTTGTGTTGTGTGTGCTGTATATTTGATACGCGACCTGCGCGTCGTGCCTTTCTCCATTTATTCTTATTGTAAATTAGTTTAGACTCGAATGTAACTCGATTTTCAAAATTGTAATGTACAAAATTGGAGCCGTGGAAGGTCCACTCGAGACAGAGTTACGAGGAGGGCGCGAGCAACACAAGGTGGTCAAAGGGAGGAGCTTGAGAAGCTGTTGACCCTAGGTTGACCATCCGATCTTCTCATTGGCTTGAGAAGATCATAGTAGGGCCATGACTAATCAAAAATTAATTTAATTAATTGCTTGTGTGTATGTGATGCATGATTAGTAATTAATTAGTGCCTAACGATTAGATTATATCTAAATTGTGTACAAGATGCATCCTCTCGATTAGATTAGATCTCAATCGCATCAACTCTTATGCCTACCATGCCGTGATACCTAACACTACCTCGATCACATGTGTTGTTGAATCTGCCAAAGCAGAGCAACACATATTATCTTGGTAGGGTACGGAGGGACAATCTTGGTCCCGCTTATCAACGCATGGGCGAGTACAAACTCAATTAGATTGAGTATTCCTAGTTAACTCGGTTGGTTCGAGTACAACTATAGGCATTCTTCCAACGGTTGGAAAGATAGGACATAAATCACATTTATATTAATTCTTGGGTGTATTAGCCAAAGCTAACTCAAGTTTTAATATAACTGCGGATAATGATCCTATAAACAAGAGTTGCATAGAGATGTAATTGGTAAATCGTTACCTACTGATCATGCTAAGTCTTGGGCGATTTAGCCAAAGCTAACTCAAGGCATAGTATGATGTGGATCTTGTCCCACATGAATTATAAAATTCAGTGGGAGCATCATTTAGTTAAAGGCCTAATTAAATGATTTAAAAGAATATGAACGAAATTGACAAGCCACTGCCCGAGCTGCTTAGCATGTTAAGAACTGCTGAGCTGAACCTTAAGAAGGATAAGCCCCACTCTGTTCTGATGGTTCAGAAACACAAGGGCAAGGGCAAGCCCAAATAAAAAGGAAAGACCCAAGCCAAGGGAAAAGGCAAGGCACTGAAGCCTAAAGGAGGGGTCGCCAAGGATGCTACCTGCTTCCACTGCGGTCAGACCGAGCACTAGAAGAGGAACTGCAAGGTGTACCTGGAAGATCATAAGAAGAAGCGAAGTGACACTTCCACTTCAGGTATATATGTTATAGAAGTCAATCTATCTATTTCTTCATCATGGGTATTAGATACCGGATGTGCATCTCACATTTGTACTAATGTGCAGGCGCTGAGAAATAGCAGGGCATTGGAGAAGGGCGAGATGGACCTACGCGTAGGCAATGGAGCACGGGTTGTAGGGACTTATTTTCTATCTCTGCCCTCTGGGCTTGTATTAGAGTTGGATGATTGTTGTTATGTGTCTGCATTAACTAAGAACATAATTTCAGTTTCTTGTTTGGACAAGAAAGGTTTCTCTTTTATAATTAAGGACAAATGTTGTTCTATTTATTTAAAGGATATGTTCTATTGTAGTGCACCTCTAATGAATGGACTCTACATTTTAGACCTTAAAAGCCTTATTATAACATAAATACCAAGAGGTTCAAGTCAAATGACTTGAATCAAACCTATCTCTAGCACTGTCGCTTAGGTCATATAAATGACAAGCGCTCATCCCAGCTCCATAAGGATGGTTTGCTGGACTCATTTGATTTTGAATCTTATGAGACGTGCGAGGCATGCCTACTAGGCAAGATAACCAAGACTCCCTTTAGTGGGCACAGTGAGAGAGCGACTGACTTGTTAGGTCTTATACATAGTGATGTATGTGGCCCTTTCAATGTCGCTGCTAGAGGCAGTTATAGGTACTACATCACATTTACTGATGACTACAGTAGATATGGTTATGTGTACTTGATGATACATAAGTCAGAATCCTTTGAAAAGTTCAAAGAATTCAAGAATGAAGTATAGAACCAACTTGGCAAGAGTATTAAGATACTTTGATCAGATCGAGGTGGAGAATACCTTAGCCATGAGTTTCGTGACTATCTAGCTGAGTGTGGGATTCTATCCCAACTCACTCCTCCTGGAACACCACAGTGGAATGGTATATCCGAAAGGAGGAATCGTAACCTATTAGATATGGTAGGATCTATGATGAGTCACACAGATCTTCCGACATTCCTTTGGGGCTATGCTCTAGATACGACAGCTTTTATACTCAACCGAGTTCCATCAAAGGCCGTGATAAAAACACCATATAGGATATGGACTGGGAGAGATGTCCAGGTGTCTTTTATGAGGATTTGGTGTTGTGAGGCTTACGTTAGACGTCAAGTCTCAGATAAATTAGGACCCAAATCTGACAAGTGCTACTTTATTGGATATCCCAAGGAAACTAAGGGATATTACTTCTACATTCCCAGTCAGCACAAGGTAGTTGTGGCAAAGACTGGGGTCTTTCTAGAAAGGGACATTGTTTCTAGAAAGACTAGTGGGAGCACGTTCGATCTTGAATAAGTTCAAGATGCGAACAATAGCACTAAAGCCTCGATGGAAGTTGAACTGGAACCACAAAGTGTTGTGGATGATGTTGTTGAGGAACAACAACTAGTTCCACAAGGAGTTGAGGAACAACAACTAGTTCAAGTAGACATACCTCTTCGCAGGTCTGATTGGGTACGTCGTCAGCCTGAGAGATACTCATTTCTCTTGTCTGACCTTGATGACTTTGTGCTCATAGAGGATAAGCCTACCACCTATCAGGAAGCTGTGATGAGACCAGATTCCGAGAAATGGCTAGAGGCCATGAGATCCGAGATGGAATCCATGTACACTAACCAAGTAAGGACTTTGGTTGATCCACCTGAAGGGGTAAAACCCATTAGGTGTAAGTGGGTCTTTAAGAGACAGACTGACATGGATGGACTTATCTATAAGGGTCGCTTGGTAGCTAAAGGTTTCAAGCAGATTCATGGTATTGACTATGATGAAACCTTTTCTCCAGTAGCGATGTTTAAGTCCATTCGGATCATTCTTGCTATTGCAGAATACCATGACTATGAGATATGGTAGATGGATGTCAAAACCACGTTTCTGAATGGAAACCTGCTCGAGGATGTGTACATGACACAACCTGAGGGTTTTGTAGATCCACAGCATACTAGCAGAGTATGCAAGCTGCATAGGTCCATTGATGGGCTAAATCAAGCTTCTCGGAGCTGGAATCTTTGATTCAATGATGCAATCAAATAGTATGATTTCATCAAGAACGAAGATGAGCCTTGTGTCTACAAGAAGGTTGTAGGGGATATAGTTGTCTTCCTCATTTTGTATGTGGATGACATACTACTCATTGGGAAGTACATCCCTTTGCTTCAGTTTGTCAATACTTGGCTAGGGAGTTGCATCTCAATGAAGGACTTAGGTGAGGCATCCTGCATTCTAGGGATACAGATCTATAGAGATAGATCTAAGAGATTGCTTGGCCTAAGTCAGAGTACATGTATTGACAAGGTACTCCTTTGGTTTGCCATGTAGAACTCCAAGAAGGGATTTCTTCCGATGTCACATGGCGTGAGTCTTTCGAAGACTCAGGGTCCCTCTTCTCGAGAGGAGAGAGACCGCATGAATCAGATCCCTTATGCTTCAGCCATAGGATCTATCATGTACGCCATGCTATGTACTCGACTTGATGTCTCGTATGCTTTGAGCATGACGAGCAGATACCAGTCAGATCCAGGTGAAAGTCACTGGATAGCGGTCAAGAATATTCTTAAGTACTTAAGAAGGACTAAAGAATATTTCTTGATATATGGAGGCAATGATGAGCTAGCTGTAAAGGGTTACAGTGATGCCAGCTTCCAGACCGATCAGGATGGTTATCGATCGTAGTCAGGGTTCATATTTAGCATAAATGGTGGTGCTATGAGTTGGAAGAGTTCGAAGCGTGACACAATAGCTGATTCTACGACAGAGGCTGAGAACATTGCTGCATCAGAGGCAGCAAAGGAGGCAGTTTGGATCTGCAAGTTCATCACTGAACTTGGGGTGGTTCCCAGTATCGCTGACCCTATTGAGGTCTATTGTGACAACAATGGAGCTATAGCACAGGCGAAGGAACCTCGCTCACACCAGCGGACCAAACACATACTACGACGCTTCCATCTCATTCGAGAGATTATAGAGAGAGGAGATATGAAGATTTGCAGAGTACCTACAGAGGCTAACATCGCAGATCCCTTGATCAAGGCTTTGGCACAGAGGAAGCATGATGGTCACACTAGGTCATTGGGGCTTAGAGTCTACACTGATTGACACTAGTGCTAGTGGGAGATTGTTAGTTAGAGCCCTAGAGCCAATCATTTGATGATTGTATTATGGCCTTGTTGTATCATATTCTTATATAAATAAAGGCATTTGTTTTTAGTTATTATACTTACTTGTATTGGTGCCAAATAAACTAAGTATAATAGCGTTCTTGAGTAGAAGGTTCTCACCTATATCAATCGGTTAGTTGAACCGATAGTGAGATGATATAGGGAACACTACTCTTAATCATTCCTAGTCGAATATTAACATTCAGGGACAATGTTAATGCAATAAGACTAGCATGTAGGCCAACTCGATGATTTGATCTCACAAGTCATGGATATAGAGATATCAAGTTGACACATGGGTATGCATTGGAGAATGTATACTGAATGACCGGCCATGAGAATGTTAGCTAGAGCCCTAGAGCCAATCATTTGATGATTGTATTTTTGACTTGTTGTATCATATTATATATAAATAAAGGCATTTGATTTTTGGTTATTATACTTACTTGTATTGGTGCCAAATAAACTAAGTATAATAACGTCCTTGAGTAGACGGTTCTCACCTATATCAATCGGTTAGTTGAACCGATAGTGAGATGATATAGGGAACACTACTCTTAATCATTCCTAGTCGAGTATTAACATTCAAGGACAATGTTAATGCAATAAGACTAGCATGTAGGTCAACTCGATGACTTGATCTCACTAGTCATGGATATAGAGATATCAAGTTGACACATGGGTATGCATTGGAGAATGTATACTGAATGACCCGCTATGAGAAAGTATCATGGATCGTTATATAAGTGTCATATACTTTCTCATGTGGCTATTAGTATGACTACTAGTCCTTAGACCTGAAGTCACCATGGATCCCAACATAAGGAGTTATGTACTTTGGTTTCATCAAACGTCACCCGTAACTGGGTGGACTATAAAGGCGATTACTGGGTATGTAACGAATTATGCAGAGGGATGTGAGTGATGTAGATGGGATCTATCCCTCCTATATGACGGGAGCGACATCGATATTCTTGATTGAGTGAGACCACGAAGTGCATGGTCATGCCCAAATGAGTCAATATAGAATATTGTGCTCATTTGATTGAGTGAGTCTACTTGGAGTTCAAGATTTAGATTGATTAGAAGATGACACGGTCTATGCCTTACATTGATCATTCTAGATGTCTAGGATAGAAGGACACTTGTCATATTTTGTGAGGAGTCATAATTAGTAGTCACAAGGTGATGTTGGATCTCAACATTCTTGTAACTTGGGTAGTAATGATGTGTTGCTAGATACCGCTCATTACTTATGCTCCTAAATGGGTTTAGGGGCATTGCCAACGTTACAAGAACCTATAGGGTCACACACTAAGGGCAATTAGATGGAGATTAGGTTCATTAGATGAACCTAAATGATTACGTTCATATGATGAACCAAATTGGATTAAGAGTAATCCAAAGTAGGCTAGAGATTCATTAAATTAAAATTGACTTGAACCAATGGTTAGATTAGATCAACAAAGGGAGAGAAGTGGTCAAGTTTGACTTGACTTAAGTAGGAAGAAGAAGAGTCAAGTTTTGACTTGACTTTGACTTGACCAATGCCACATCATCAAGGATTCTTCATTTGGTCAAGTTTGACTTGACCAAATGCCACCTCATGGAGGAGATCAAGAGACTTGACTCTTGATATTCCATGGGGGTTACATGCCTTGAAGTGGCCGGCCACTTTTAGGTGGAATGAAAATTGATTTTTTCATTCAAGTGGTTGTAACTCCATCTTCTTCTTCCTCTTGAGTTTTCTTCTTGCTCTCCCTCTCCTCCCTACTGATCTCTAAGGTTGCTAGCACATCCTTAGAGATTTTTCTCCATCTCTTGCTCGTGTGGATAAAAATAGAGAAGTGTCTACTTTGACACTTTCGAGATCCGGCGAACCGAGGACAAGCGGGATTGCGAAGGGCTTCGCATCGAAGGTATAAATCTTTCTTCATGTAGGTCTAGGAGTAGATCTAAGTTGTAAACTCGTACTCGTAAATTTTTCGTTCTATACTCTTCGCACGGATCCGTTGGCTAGGGTGATTCAAAGTTTCTGCGACGCGAAAAAGCGATTTTCGCGGCCCGATATCCCAACAGTGGTATCAGAGCCACGTGCGAAGCGAGTAGGAGTTTAGATTCATATTTTTATGAAAAATATAGATCTGTAAATTTCTTTAAATTCATGTTTTTATAGTTTTAATGGGTATTTTTCTCGTAGAAGCGAAGCACAAGTGTTTCGGCACTTGTAGGCTTCCGCTACCGGGAAGATTTTTCCAAAACGGCATGGTTTCGCCCCAAATATTTTTGGGACAGCGGGCTAAGGTGCTATTAGATCGCAATGGAACCCTCGCGATGGTTAGATCAGGTAGGGGCGCTGCCCCTGGCCCCGCAAGGGGATTCGTTCCGCGATTGCGCCCGAAAACGCTAAACGGGACCGCCGGGAAAAATTTACTCATAAAATTGTAAAAAAAAATTATGAAAATTACAGAAAAGTATGAAAAATATATAATTTAGAATTATATATTAATTTTGTGATAGTCATGGCCCAAACGACCCAAATTGGATTTGAAAATGTGTTGTAATTCATAATACGGCCTGCGTGCCGTTATGTTATGTGTGTGCTGTATTTATTATTTTTATTTTATTTTCACGACCTGCGCGTCGTGCCTTTCTCTTATATTCTGGTTGTAAATTAGATTTAGACTCAAATATAACTCGAGTTTCAAAATTGTAATGAAATTTTGAAGCGGTGGAAGGTCCACACGAGACGGAGTTACGAGGAGGGCGCGAGCAACACAAGGTGGTCAAAGGAAGAAGCTTGAGAAGCTGTTGACCTTAGGTTGACCATCCGATCTTCTCATTGGCTTGAGAAGATCGTAGTAGGGCTATGACACAATCACAAAATAATTTAATTAATTGCTTATATGTATGTGATGCATGTTTAATTAAGTAGTTAATTAGTGCCTAGCGATTAGATTAGATCTAAATCGTGCACATGATGCACCCTTCGATTAGATTAGATCTATCGAGTATATGATACGCATCATCGTTTAGATTAGATCTAAAATGCATCAACTCGTAATGCCTACCATGCCGTGATACCTACCACTACCTCGATCGCATGTTATTGTTGAATCTGCCAAAGCAGAGCAACACATACTATCTTGGTAGGGTATGGAGGGACAATCTTGGTCCCGCCTATCAACGCATGGGTGAGTACAACTCAATTAGATTGAGTATTCCTAGTTAACTCGGTTGGATCGAGTATAACTATAGGCATTCTTCCAACGGTTGGAAAGTTAGGTCAAAATCACATATATATTAATTCTTGGGTGTATTAGGCAAAGCTAACTCGAGTTTTAATATAAATGCGGATTTTGATTCTATAAACAAGAGTTGCATAGAGATGTAATTGGTAATCGTTACCTACCGATCATACTAAGTCTTGGGCGTATTAGCCAAAGCTAACTCAAGGGTTAGTATGATGTGGAGATCTTGTCCCACATAAATTATAGAATTCAGTGGGAGCATCATTTAGTTAAAGGCCTAATTAAATGATTAAGAATATGATATTTATTTCTACTTTTATTTCTGTTGTAGATTACCATGACGTCGAATACGAACACCTTCTCTCTGCGATCTGTCCTCAACGAGAATAGTTCTCACCAAAGAACGTAAACTGTACGTTCTGGAGCATCCCATTCCGGAGGCTCCTCCTGCCACTACCCCGCGAGCTGACCGAGATGCTTTCAAGAAGCATCAAGATGACGCATTAGATGTGTCTTGTCTAATGCTCGCGACCATGAACTCTGAGCTTCAGAAGCAACACGAGTTAATGGGCGCTTACGATATGGTTGAACATCTTCGTCAACTGTATCAAGGTCAAGCGAGGCATGAGAGATTTGAGATCTCATGGGCACTGTTTTAGTGCAAGATGTTAGACAGGGCTCCAGTAGGCCCATATGTACTCAAAATGATTGGGTACATAGAGAACCTACAAAGGTTGGGGTTCCCTCTTGGCCAAGAGCTGGCTACTGACCTAATCTTGCAATCCTTGCCAGATAGCTACAGTCAATTCGTTCTAAACTACAATATGAACGAGATTGACAAGCCACTTAGCATGTTAAGAACTACTGAGCTAAACCTTAAGAAGGCTAAGCCCAACACTGTTCTGATGGTTCAGAAACATAAGGGCAAGGGCAAGCCCAAAGGCAAGGTAAAGTCCCAAGCCAAGGGCAAAGGCAAGGCACTGAAGCCTAAAGGAGGGGTCGCCAAGGATGCTACCTGCTTCCACTACGGTCAGACCGGGCACGGGAAGAGGAATTGCAAGGTATACTTGGAGGATCTTAAGAAGAAGCGAAGTAAGACTTCCACTTCAGGTATATATGTTATAGAAGTCAATCTATCTATTTCTACATCATGGGTATTAGATACTGGATGTGCTTCTCACATTTGTACTGATGTGCAGGCGCTGATAAATAGCAGGGCATTGACAAAGGGCGAGGTGGACCTACGAGTAGGCAATGGAGCACGGGTTGCTGTTGTTGCTGTAGGGACTTACTTTCTATCTCTGCCCTTTGGGCTTGTACTAGAGTTAGTCGATTGTTGTTATGTGCCTGCATTAACTAAGAACATTATATCAGTTTCTTGTTTGGACAAGAAAGGTTTCTCGTTTACTATAAAGAAAAAATGTTGTTCCGTCTATTTAAACGATATGTTCTATTGTAGTGCACCTCTGATAAATGGACTCTATATTCTAGACCTTGAGAGCCCTATCTATAACATAAATACCAAGAGGTTCAAGTCAAATGACATGAACCAAACCTACCTCTGGCACTGTAGCTTAAGTCATATAAATGACAAGCGCTTATCCCAGCTCCATAAGGATGGTTTGCTGGACTCATTTGATTTTGAATCATATGAGATATGCGAGTCATGCCTACGAGGCAAGATGACCAAGACTCCCTTTAGTGGGCACAGCGAGAGAGCGACTGATTTGTTAGGACTTATACATAGTGATGTATGTGGCCCTTTCAATGTCGTTGCTAGAGGTGGTTATAGGTACTTCATCACATTTACTGATGACTTCAGTAGATATGGTTATGTGTACTTGATGACACATAAGTCTGAATCCTTTGAAAAGTTCAAAGAATTCAAGAATGAAGTACAGAACCAGCTTCACAAGAGTATTAAGATACATCGATCCGATCGATGTGGAGAATACCTTAGCCATGAGTTCCGTGACTATCTAGCTGAGTGTGGGATTCTATCCCAACACACTCCTCCTGGAACACCACAGTGGAATGGTGTATCCGAAAGGAGGAATCATACCTTATTAGATATGGTACGATCTATGATGAGTCACATAGATCTTCCGACATACCTTTGGGGCTATGCTTTAGACACGACAGCTTTTATACTCAACCGAGTTCCATCTAAGGCCGTGATAAAGACACCATATAGGATATGGACTGGGAAAGATGCCCAGGTGTCTTTCATGAGGATTTGGGGTTGTGAGGCTTACGTTCGATGTCAAGTCTTAGACAAATTAGGACCCAAATCTGATAAGTGCTTTTTCATTGGATATCCTAAGGAAACTAAGGGATATTACTTCTACATTCCCTGTCAGCACAAGGTAGTTGTGGCAAAGACTGGGGTTTTTCTAGAAAGGGACTTTGTTTCTAGAAAGACTAGTGGGAGCACGTTCGATCTTGAAGAAGTTCAAGATGCGGACAATAGCACTGATGCCTCGATGGAAATTGAACTGGAATCACAAAGTGTTGTGGATGATGTTGTTCCACAAGGAGTTGAGGAACAACAACCAGTTCAAGTAGACATACCTCTTCGCAGGTCTGATAGGGTACGTCGTCAGCCTGAGAGATACTCATTTCTCTTGTCTGACCATGATGACATTGTGCTCATAGAGGATGAGCCTACCACCTATCAGGAAGCTGTGATGAGACCAGATTTCGAGAAATGGTTAGAGGCCATGAGATCCAAAATGGAATCCATGTACACCAACCAAGTATGGACTTTGGTTGATCCACCTGAAGGGATAAAACCCATAGGGTGTAAGTGGGTCTTTAAGAGAAAGACTTACATGGATGGACTTATATATAAAGGTCGCTTGGTAGCTAAAGGTTTCAAGCAGATTCATGGTATTGACTATGATGAAACCTTTTCTTCAGTAGCGATGTTTAAGTCCATTCGGATCATGCTTGTTATTGCAGCCTACCATGACTATGAGATATGGCAGATGGATGTCAATACCGCGTTTCTGAATGAAACCTACTCGAGGATGTGTACATGACACAACCTGAGGGTTTTGTAGATCCACAACATACTAGCAGAGTATGCAAGCTGCATAGGTCCATTTATGGACTAAAGCAAACTTCTCGGAGCTGGAATCTTCGATTCGATGATGTAATCAAACAGTTTGGTTTCATCAAGAACGAAGATGAACCTTGTGTCTACAAGAAGGTTGTAGGGGACATAGTTGTCTTCCTCATATTGTATGTGGATGACATACTGCTCATTGGGAAGGACATCCCTATGCTTCAGTCTGTCAAGACATGGCTAGGGAGTTGCTTCTCATTGAAGGACTTAGGTGAGGCATCCCGCATTCTAGGAATACAGATCTATAGAGATAGATCTAAGAGATTGCTTGGCCTAAGTCAGAGTACATACATTGACAAGGTACTCCTACGGTTTGCCATGCAGAACTCCAAAAAGGGATTTTTGCCGATGTCACATGGTGTGAGTCTTTCGAAGACTCAAGGTCCCTCTTCTAGAGAGGTGAGAGACCGCATGGATCAGATCCCTTATGCCTCAGCCATAGGATCGATCATGTACGCCATGCTATGTACTCGACCTGATGTCTCGTATGGTTTGAGCATGACGAGCAGATACCAGTCTCATCCAGGTGAAAGTCACTGGATAGCGGTCAAGAATATTCTTAAGTACTTAAGAAGGACTAAAGAATATTTCTTGATATATGGAGGCGATGATGAGCTAGCTGTAAAGGGTTACAGTGATGCTAGCTTCCAGACCGACCAGGATGACCATAGATCACAGTCGGGGTTCATATTTTGCATTAGTGGTGGTGCTATCAGCTGGAAGAGTTCGAAGCAGGATACAGTAGCTGATTCTACAACAAAAGCCGAGTACATTGCTGCATCAGAGGCAGCAAAGGAGGCAGTTTGGATCCGCAAGTTCATCACTGAACTTGAGGTGGTTCCTAGCATTGCTGACCCCATTGAGCTCTATTGTGACAACAATGGAGCTATAGCACAAGCGAAGGAACCTCGCTCACACCAGCGGACCAAACACATACTACGGCGCTTCCATCTCATTCGAGAGATCATCGAGAGAGGAGATGTGAAGATTTGCAGAGTACCTACAGAGGCTAACATCGCAGATCCCTTGACCAAGGCTTTGGCACAGAGGAAGCATGATGGTCACACTAGGTCATTGGGGCTTAGAGCCTACACTGATCGGCACTAGTGCTAGTGGGAGATTGTTAGCTAGAGCCCTAGAGCCAATCATTTGATAATTGTATTTTGGACTTGTTGTATCATATTATATATAAATAAAGGCATTTGGTTTTTGGTTTTTATACATACTTGTATTGGTGCCAAATAAACTAAGTATAATAACGTCCTTGAGTAGACGGTTCTCACCTATATCAATCGGTTAGTTGAACCAATAGTGAGATGATATAGGGAACACTGCTCTTAATCATTCCTAGTCGAGTATTAACAAGTTAAGGCAATAAGACTAGCATGTAGGTCAGCTCGATGACTTGATCTCACAAGTCATGGATATAGAGATATCAAGTTGACACATGGATATGCATTGTAGAATGTATACTGAATGACCCGCCATGAGAAAGTATCATGGATCGTTATATGAGTATCATATACTTTCTCATGTGGCTATTAGTATGACTACTAGTCCTTAGACCTGAAGTCACCATGGATCCGTACATAAGGAGTTATGTACTTTGGTTTCGTCAAACGTCACCCGTAACTGGGTGGACTATAAAGGCGATTACTGGGTATGTAACGAATTATGCAGAGGGATGTGAGTGATGTAGATGGGATCGATCCCTTCAATATGACGGGAGCGACATCGATATTCTTGATTGAGTGAGACCACGAAGTGCATGTCCATGCCCAAATGAGTCAATATAGGATATTGAGCTCATTTGATTGAGTGAGTCTACTTGGAGTTCAAGATTTAGATTGATTAGAGGATGACACGGTCTATGCCTCACATTGATCAATCTAGATGTCTAGGATAGAAGGACACTTGTCATATATTGTGAGGAGTCATAATTAGTAGTCACAAGGTGATGTTGGATCTCAACCTTCTTGTAACTTGGGTAGTAATGATGTGTTGCTAGATACCGCTCATTACTTATGCTCCTAAATGGGTTTAGGGGCATTGCCAACGTTACAAGAACCTATAGGGTCACACACTAAGGGCAATTAGATGGAGATTAGGTTCATTAGATGAACCTAAATGATTACGTTCATATGATGAACCAAATTGGATTAAGAGTAATCCAAAGTAGGCTAATTGAGTTGGACTCAATTTGGTTCATGTGTTAAGTGAGTCTAATTTGGACTTAGACTCATTTAATTAATTTAATTCAATGAATAGAGATTTATTAAATTAAAATTGACTTGAACCAATGATTAGATTAGATCAACCAAGGGAGAGAAGTGGTCAAGTTTGACTTGACTAAAGTAGGAAGATGAAGAGTCAAGTTTTGACTTGACTTTGACTTGACCAATGCCACATCATCAAGGCTTCTTCATTTGGTCAAGTTTGACTTGACCAAATGCCTCCTCATGGAGGAGATCAAGAGACTTGACTCTTGATATTCCATGGGGGTTACATGCCTTGAAGTGGCCGGCCACTTTTAGGTGGAATGAAAATTGATTTTTTCATTCAAGTGGTTGTAACTCCATCTTCTTCTTCCTCTTGAGTTTTCTTCTTGCTCTCCCTCTCCTCCCTACTGATTTCTAAGGTTGCTAGCACATCCTTAGAGATTTTTCTCCATCTCTTGCTCGTGTGGATACACATAGAGAAGTGTCTACTTTGACACTTTCGAGATCCGACGAACCGAGGACAAGCGGGATTGCGAAGGGCTTCGCATCGAAGGTATAAATCTTTCTTCATGTAGGTCTAGGAGTAGATCTAAGTTGTAAACTCGTACTGGTAAATTTTTCGTTCTATACTCTTCGCGCGGATTCGTTGGCTAGGGTGATACGGGGTTTCCGCGACGCGAAAAAGTGGTTTTCGCGGCCCGAAAAACCCAACAGAGAAAGTATCATGGATCGTTATATGAGTGTCATATACTTTCTCATGTGGCTATTAGTATGACTACTAGTCCCTAGACCTGAAGTCACCATGGATCCCTACATAAGGAGTTATGTACTTTGGTTTCGTCAAACATCACCCGTAACTGGGTGGACTATAAAGGCGATTACTGGTATGTAACAAATTATGCAGAGGGATGTGAGTGATGTAGATGGGATCTATCTCTCCTATATGACTGAAGCGACATCGATATTCTTGATAGAGTGAGATCACGAAGTGCATGGCCATGTCCAAATGAGTCAATATGAGATATTGAGATTATTTGATTTAGTGAGTCTACTTGGAGTTTAAGATTTAGATTGGTCAGAGGATGATACGGTCTATGCCTCACATTGATCAATCTAGATGTCTAGGATAGAAGGACACTTGTCATATATTGTGAGGAGTCACAATTAGTAGTCACAAGGTGATGTTGGATCTCAACATTCTTGTAACTTGGGTAGTAATGATGTGTTGCTAGATACCACTCATTACTTATGCTCCTAAATGGGTTTAGGGGCATTGCCAACGTTACAAGAAGCTATAGGGTCACACACTAAGGACAATTAGATGGAGATTAGGTTCATATGATGAACCAAGAGGATTAGATTCTTATGATGAATCAAATTGGATTAAGAGTAATCCTAATTGGGCTAATTGAGTTGGACTCAAGTTGATTCATGTGTTCAATGAGTCTAATTTAGATTATGACTCATTGAATCAATTTAATTAAATGAATTAGATTCATTATATTAAATTAGCTTGAATTAAATTGTTGGATTAGATCAAACATGAGAGAGATTTAGTCAAGTTTGACTTGACTTGAGAGGAAGAGGAAGAGTCAAGTTTGACTTGACTTTATGCCACATCATTTGTGACATGGCATTAAGTGGCTAATGATGATGTGCCACATCATCATGTTTAGCACATGTGTGTGCCACCTCATGGAGGTTACAAATCTCTTTAATGGTCACATTAAATGAGAATGGGGGTTACACTTCCCATTGTGGCCGGCCACTTTTCATAGTGAATGGATTTCATTTTTCATTCAAGTGAATTAAACTCATCTTCTTCCTCCTAGAGCTCTCTCTTCTTGCTCTCCTTCTTCTCCTTGGCCGAACCACCTAGGTACTAGCACACCTATTGTTTGGTCTTCTCCACCTAATTTTTTCGTGTGGATACGCATAGAGAGTTGTCTACTTTGACAACTTGAGATCCGACATCTCCTTGGACAAGCGGGACTAGCGAAGGGCATGCATCAAGGGTAAAAGGTTTTCTCCTTGTAAATCTAGTTTAGAACTAAGTCTAAGAAACTTGTACTCATAGTTTTTCGAAAGTTTTATTCTTCGCACGGATCCGGTGGCGGGGTTTCGGGGTTTCCGCGACGCAAAAAAGTGGTTTTCGCGGCCCGAAAAACCCAATAGTGGTATCAGAGCCACGTGCGAAGACTTGTACGAGTTTAGTTTGTAATTTTATGAAAAATATAGATTCTGTAATATTCTGTAATTTTAAGTATTTTATGATTTTTATGGGTAATTTTCTCGTAGAAGGGAAGCACAAGTGTTTCGACACTTGTAGGCTTCGACTACCGAGAAGATTTTTCTGAAACGGCAAGGTTTTGCCCCAAAACTTTTTGGGAAAGTGGGCTAAGGCGCTGTAGGATCGCTAAGGAACCCTCGCGATGGTTAGATCGCGGGTAGGGGCGCTGTCCTTGGCCCCGCAAGGGGATTGGTTCCGCAATTGCGCCCGAAAATCACTAAACGGGACCACCAGGAAATTTTACTCGTAAAAATTATAAAAATTAGTATTAAAATTACAGAAAATTATGGAAATTACATAATTTAGAATTATTTATAATTTGTGATAGTCATGGACCAAAAAGACCCAATCTGATTGAATTTGTGTTGTAATTCATATTACGGCCTGCGCGCCGTCATTTGTGTTGTGTGTGCTGTATATTTGATACGCGACCTGCGCGTCGTGCCTTTCTCCATTTATTCTTATTGTAAATTAGTTTAGACTCGAATGTAACTCGAGTTTCAAAATTGTTATGTACAAAATTGGAGCCGTGGAAGGTCCACTTGAGACGGAGTTACGAGGAGGGCGCGAGCAACACAAGGTGGTCAAAGGGAGGAGCTTGAGAAGCTGTTGACCCTAGGTTGACCATCCGATCTTCTCATTGGCTTGAGAAGATCATAGTAGGGCCAAGACTAATCACAAATTAATTTAATTAATTGTTTGTGTGTATGTGATGCATGATTAGTAATTAATTAGTGCCTAACGATTAGATTAGATCTAAATCGTGTACAAGATGCACCCTCTCGATTAGATTAGATCTCAATCACATCAACTCTAATGCCTACCGTGCCATGATACCTATCACTAACTCGATCACATGTGTTATTGGAGTTCTGCATGGCAAACCGAAGGAGTACCTTGTCAATATATGTACTCTGACTTAGGCCAAGCAACCTCTTAGATCTATCTCTATAGATCTGAATGCCAAGAATGCGAGATGCTTCACCTAAGTCCTTCTTTGATAAACAACACCCTAGCCAGGTCTTGACAGACTGAAGCAAAGGGATGTCTTTCCCAATGAATAGTATGTCATCCACAAACAATATGAGGAAGACAACTACATCCCCTACAACCTTCTTGTAGACACAAGGTTCATCTTCATTCTTGATGAAACCAAACTATTTGATTGCATCATTGAATCAAAGATTCCAGCTTCGAGAAGGTTGCTTTAGTTCATAAATGGACCTATGCAGCTTGCATACTCTGCTAGTATACTGTGGATCTACAAAACCCTCAGGTTGTGTCATGTACACATCCTCGAGCAAGTTTCCATTTAGAAACGCAGTTTTGACATCCATTTTCCAGATCTCATAATCGTGGTATGCTGCAATAGCAAGCATGATTCGAATAGACTTAAACATCGCTACTAGAGAAAAGGTTTCATCATAGTCAATACCATGAATTTGCTTGAATCCTTTAGCTACCAAGTGACCCTTATAGGTAATAAGTCCATCCATGTCAGTCTTTCTCTTAAAGACCCACTTACACCCAATGGGTTTGACGCCTTCAGGTGGATCAACTAAAGTCCATACTTGGTTGGTGTACATGGATTCCATCTCAGATCTCATGGCCTCTAGCTATGACTCAGAATTTGGTCTCATCACAGCTTCCTAATAGGAGATAGGCTCATTCTCAATGAGCATAACGACATCATGGCCAGATAAGAGAAATGAGTATTTCTTAGGCTGACGACGTATCCTATCAGATCTGTGAAGAGGTAGGTCTACTTGAACTGGTTGTTGTTCCTCAACTCCTTGTGGAACAATCTCATCATCCACAACATTTTGTGGTTCCAGTTCAACTTCCATCAAGGCTTCAGTGCTATGGTCCATATCTTGAACTTCTTCAAGATCGAACATACTCACACTAGTTTTTCTAGAAACAAAGTCCCTTTCTAGAAATACCCCAGTCTTAGCCATAAATACTTTGTGTTGACTGGGAATGTAGATGTAATATCCCTTCATTTCCTTGGGATATCCTATAAAATAGCACTTATCAGATTTGGGTCCCAATTTATCCGAGACTTGAAGTCGAACATAAGCCTCACAACCCCAAATCCTCATAAAAGACATCTAGGCATCTCTCCCATTCCATATCCTATATGGTGTCTTTATCACTGCCTTGGATGGAACATGGTTAAGTGTGAAGGTTGCTGTGTCTAGAGCATATCCCCAAAAGGATATAAGAAGATCTGTGTGACTCATCATAGATCGTACCATATCTAATAGGGTACGATTCCTCCTTTCGGATATACCATTTCACTGTGGTGTTCCAGGAGTAATGAGTTGGGATAGAATCCCACACTCAGCTAGATAGTCACGAAACTCATGGCTAAGGTATTCCCCACCTCGATCTGATCGAAGTATCTTAATACTCTTGCCTAGCTGGTTTTGTACTTCATTCTTGAATTCTTTGAACTTTTCAAAGGATTGTGACTTATGTGTCATCAGATACACATAACCATATCTACTGAAGTTATCAGTAAATGTAATGAAGTACCTATAACCACATCTGGCAGCGACATTGAAAGGGCCACATACATCACTATGTATAAGTCCTAACAAGTCAGTCGCTCTTTCGCTGTGTCCACTAAAGGGAGTCTTGGTCATCTTGCCTAGTAGGCATGACTCGCATGTCTCATATGATTTAAAATCAAATGTGTCCAGCAAACCATCTTTATGAAGTTGGGATAAGCGATTCTCATTTATATGACCTAAGCTACAATGTCAGAGATAGGTTTGGTTCATATCATTTGACTTGAACCTTTTGGTATTTATGTTATAGATGGGATTCTCTAAGTCTAAAATATAGAGTCCGTTCATTAGAGGTGCACTACAGTAGAACATATCTTTTAAATAAACGGAACAACATTTGCTCTTTATTATAAACGAAAAGCCTTTCTTGTCTAAACAAGATACTGAAATGATGTTCTTTGTGAGAATAGGCAAATAATAACATTCATCTAATTCTAGTACAAGCCCCGAGGCCAGAGATAGATAGTAAGTTCTTACAGCAACAGTAACAACCCGTGCTCCATTACCTTCTCGTAGGTCCACCTCGCCCTTCGTCAATGCCCTGCTGTTTCTCAGTGCCTGCACATTAGTACAAATGTGAGAAGCACATCCGGTATCTAATATCCACGATGTAGAAATAGATAGATTGACTTCTATAACATATATACCTGAAGTAGAAGTCTCACTTCTCTTCTTCTTAAGATCTTCCAGATATACTTTGCAGTTCCTCTTCCAGTGCCCGGTTTGACCGTAGTGGAAGCAGGTAGCATCCTTGGCAACCCCTCCTTTAGGTTTCATTATCTTTCCTTTGCCCTTAACTTGGGACTTTCCCTTACCTTTAGGCTTGCCCTTGCCTTTATGCTTTTGCACCATCAAAATGGAGTTGGGCTTTACCTTCTTAAGGTTGAGCTCAGCAGTTCTCAACATGCTTAGCAGCTCAGGCAGTGGCTTATCAATTTCATTTATGTTGTAATTCATGACAAATTGACTGTAGCTCTCTGGCAAGGATTGCAAGATCAAGTTTGTGGCCAGCTCTTGGCCAAGTGGGAACCCAACCTCTGTAGATTTTCTATATACCCAATCATCTTGAGCACATATGGACCTACAGGAGTTCCATCTTGCATCTTGCATCTTGCACTGAAACAGTGCCTTTGAGATCTTGAATCTCTCGTGCCTCGCTTTCCTTGATATAGTTGATGAAGATGTTCAACCATATCATAAGCAGACATCAACTCATGTTGCTTCTGAAGCTCAGAGTTCATGGTCGCGAGCATGAGGCATGACACATCTAATGCATCATCTTGATGCTTCTTATATGCATCTCGGTCAGCTCGCGTGGCAGTGGCAGGAGGTGCCTCGGGAATGGGCTGCTCCAGGATGTACAGTTTTCTTTCTTGTGTGAGAACAATTCTCAGATTCCTGTACCAGTCCAGGAAATTAGCTCCATTGAGCTTGTCCTTGTCAAGGACAGAACGCAGGGCGAAAGTGTTCATGTTTGTCGACATGACAATCTACAACAGAAATAATGCAGAAAGTAAATATCGTATTCTATTTATCATTTAATTAGGCCTTTAACTAAATGATGCTCCCACTGACTCGTGGGACAAGATCCACATCATACTATGACTTGAGTTAGCTTTGGCTAAAACGCCTTAGACTTAGTATGATCGGTAGATAACGAATTATCGATTACATCTCTATGCAACTCTTGTTTATTGGATAAAGATCCTCATTTATAAGAAAACTTGAGTTAGCTTTGGCTAAATCACCGAAGATTTAGTATAAATGTGATTTGTATCCTACCTTCCAACCATTGGAAAATGCTTATAGTTATACCCGATCAAATTGAGTTAACTAGTTATACTCAATCTAATTGAGTTTGTACTCACCTAAGCTTTGATAGGCGGGACCAAGATTGTCCCTCCGCACCCTACCAAGATAATATGCATTGCTCTGCTTTGGCAGATTCAATAACAACAAATGATCGAGGTAGTGATGGGTATCAAAACTTGGTAGGAATCTCGAGTTGACTTGATTAAGATCTAATATAATCGTTAATGTGTATCATATACGCATCAAGGCACTAATTACATTACACTAGCATGCATCACATACACACAAGCAAATATATCAAGATATATACATATATTGTGATGAGGTCATGGCCCTACTACGATCTTCTCAAGCCAATGAGAAGATCAGACGGTCAACCTAGGATCAACGACTTCTTCAAGTGCCTTCTTTCACCGCCATGTGTTGTCAGCACCCTCCTCGTAACTCCTTCTTGAGTTTACCTCCACCGCTTCATTTTGTACATTACAAATATGAAACTCGAGTTACATTCGAGTCTAAAATCTAATTACAACAGGAATATAAATAAAGGAGGCATGACGCGCAGGTCGTAAATCACATACAACACGCACAATATAAAAATGGCGTGCAGGCCATATTATGAATTACAACATAATTTTTGTCCAATCAAATTGGGGTTTTTGGGCCATGATCATCACAATATTATACATAATTCTAAATTGTGTATTTTACATAAATTTCTATAATTTTACTATTGTTTTTATGAATTTTATGAGTTACAACTTCCCGGCGGTCCCGATTAGCGATTTTCGGACACGATCGCGGGACAATGCTCCTTACAGGGTTAGGGGCAGCGCCCCTACTCACGAAATGAATATTGCGAGTGTCCCATTTGATCTAACAGTGCCTTAAGCCGCTGTCCCAAAACAATTTGGGCGAGACCTTGCCGTTTCGGAAGGTTTTTTCTCGGTAGTTGAAGCCTACAAGCGTCCAAACACTTGTTGCTTCGCCTCTACGAGAAAAATACTCACAAAATCCATAAAAATAGAAAATAATAGAAACTTACAGATCTGAAATCTTTTCATAAAAACAAAATACAAACAAGTACATGCTTCGTACGTGGCTCTGATACCACTGTTAGCATTTCGAGCTGCAAAAACCGCTTTTTGCGTTGCGGAAACCTCGAAGCTAGCCACGGATCCATGCAAAGATATATTTAAAATTAAATCATGTACATGTTTCTACCCTAGATCTACCTTAGATCTACATGAAAAGAGAGTTACCCTTGTAGCGAAGCCCTTCGCTTATTCCGCTCGTCCAAGAGTTACCGAATCTCATAGGGTGTCAAGTGTACACCCCTCTATATGTATCCACACGGACAAAAGGTGGAGAAAAACCACTTAGAGTGTTCTAGCACTCTTGGTGGTCACAGCAATGGAGGATGAGAGGGAGAGTAGAGAAGAGAGGAGGAAGAAGATGACCTCTTGAATGAGTAACAAAATGTAACTCACTTTACTTATTGTGGCCGGCCACATTTAGAGGCTCTTATACCTCCATGTAATACCAAGAGTCATGACTCTTGGTCTACCTCATGAGGTGATGCTCAATGATGTAGCCATGATGATGTGGAACATCATCATTGGTCGGCCCCCATGCCATGTCACAATGAAGTGGCATTTGGTCAAGTCAAACTTGACCCTTCATCTTCCCTCTCAAGTCAAGTCAAACTTGACTCATTTATCTCCCATGGTTGATCAAATCTAACTATTGATTCAAGTCAATTTGATTTAATGAATCTCTATTCATTGAATTAAATTGATTCAATGAGTCATAATCTAAATTAGACTCATTTAACACATGAATCAAATTGAGTCCAACTCAATTAGTCTAATTTGGTTCATCACATGAACCTAATCCTCTTAGTCCATCATATGAACCTATTCTCCATCTAATTACCCTTTGTGTGTGACCTTATAGGTTCTTGTAATGTTGGCAATGCTCCTAAACCCATTTAGAAGCATAAGTAATAAGCGGTATCTAGCAACACATCATTACTACCCGATTTACAAGAATGTTGAGATCCAACATCACCTTTGTGACAACTAATTGTGACTCTCACAATATGTGACAATGTCCTTCTATCCTTGACATCTAAATTGATCAAATGAGGCATAGACCGTGTCATCTTCTAATCAATTTATATCTTGAACTCCAAGTAGACTCACTCTAATCAAATAAGCTCAATATCTCATATTGACTCATTTGGGCATGACCATGCACTTAGTGGTCTCACTTTATCAAGAATCATGATGTCACTCCTGTCATATAGGAGGGATAGATCCCATCTATATCACTCACATCCCTCCGCATAATTTGTTACATACCCAGTAATCACCTTTATAGTCCACCCAGTTACGGGTGACGTTTGACGAAGCCAAAGTATGCAACTTCTTATGTAGGGAACCATGGTGACTTCAGGTCCAAGGACTGATAGTCATACTAATAGTTACATGAGAAAGTATATGACACTCATATAACGATCCATGATACTTTCTCATGGCGGGTCATTAAATATTCATTCTCCAATGCATACCCATGTGTCAACTTGATATCTCTATATCCATGACTTGTAAGATCAACTCATCGAGTTGAACTACATGCTAGTCTCATCGCATTAACATTGTCCCTGAATGTTAATACTTGACTAGGAATGATTAAGAGTAGTGTTCTCTATATCATTTCACTATCAGTTCAACCAATCGATTGATATAGATAAGAACCTTCTACTCAACGACGCTATTATACTTAATTATTTGGCACCAATACAAGTAAGTATAATAACCATAAAGAAATACCTTTATAAATATATATAGGAATATGATACATCGAGTCCATACAACAATCATCATATGATTGGCTCTAGGGCTCTAACTAACAATTTTCACTAGTTATGTAATATAAAGTTTTCAAAATTCGTTGTTTGTCTTAGTGGAAGCCTTCCTAATTTTGAGAACTTGAGTTATAAAGTGTAGCATTGATGAATTTTATAGTATGGCAAGACTTATGTTTCCATTACATGTTTACATTTCTAGCATGGTTTTAAGTTGATATTTTTCATGATAAACCTATTTAAAAATGCATCCCATGTACATATTTCTGAATTATACGTTTTAGTGTGAATTACTGTCAAGTGCAAGTTTTGTGTTTTCCCCAAGTAGTTTTGAAAAGCATGTTCCCTTTTTAATGCTTGTTTTATGAGTAAATGGTACTTACTAAGTATTCACTTATAGATTTGCATTTTCTTATTCTACAGATAAAGGTAAAAGAAAGCTCGAGTAAGAGGAGGCAGTAGGAGCGGTGGTTTGTGTGTGTGTGTGACGGAACAGTGGAAGAAGATCTTGGAACTTGCTAATGCATGGAATGTGTTAGATCTTGGTGCTGATGTATTTTCTTATCTCTGCTCTGCAAAAAAAATACTACCAAGAGTTGTTTTTGATGAATTTATCAATTTGGCAGTAATTAGAGTGGCAAAGAGGGAAGGTCTAGGGTCTCACCAAAGGGGAGGACCCCTCTTCAAGCAATGGAAGAGAATTCTAACCCAAGGATGAGTACAAAGGGGAGAACACCCCCTTTTGTAGAGCAAGGTGTGACCCCTACACGGCCCGTGACACGACCGCGTGGATTCACACGGCCTCAGACCCCCTCTTCTCGGCCAAGGTGACACGGCCATGTGACCTTCACATGGTCATGCCCTGCGATAGCAGGGAATGCCTTACACAGCTGTGTGGCACACATGACCATGCCAAAGTGTGGCCTTGGCAAGGCTACACGATCGGTCATCACCACACGGCCATGTCATGCTCCTTCTCGGGTAAGGCCACACGACCGGTCATCACCACACGACCATGTCATGTTCCTTCTCAGGTAAGGCTGCACGGCCGGTCATTACCACACGGCCTTTCCTTGCTCCTTCACGGGTAGGGCTACACGGTCAGTCAGGGCCACATGGCCCAGACTCTCTAGAAGCTCTGGACTCCCTTCCAACTCCGCTTTGCTCCAAATCACGTCCTATCAGTCGAAATAATTTCAAAGTAGATCTCTGAACTGAGCAGTAGATAATATAAAAAAAAATTTTGAATTGAAAGAGTAACGTCTGCCCTGTAAGGTAAGGATAGAAGGGCGGGTCTTATAGTATGGTATCAGAGTAAGTTCCACCCTTCCGACACACACACATCAAGCATTGATCCTGCAGCTTCCAAGTAAGAAAGTACCTTCTCATAACTTTTATGCATTTTATTTTTTTTATGATTAGTAAGAACTGTTTGTTATGATTTAGCATGCTTATACATGAAAGTATTAACGGCAGCAAGTAAGAATGATGATGGACTGATGTATGTCTCATTGGTTGGGTTATGAATATGTAGATGGCCAGAAGATGGCCGACTAGACAACCGAGAGTTAATGAGCCTCAACCAGAGACAAATGTGTCTGCACCACCGCCCAACCTTTTAGAAGTAGTAACTCAACTGCAGAGATAATTGGCAGAACATCAGGTTATAGCCACCCTGACTGCTAACCAGCAAGCTTCTCTTGTAGTCCCACTGAAAGCCAATGTGGTGGCACCAATTGCAGCTGAGGTTTCATCAGTTACACCTGCAACCCCTACAAGTGTAGTGAGGAAGGAAGCATACCTTATCCATTGGAAGAAAATGAAACCAGAAAACTTTTTTGGCACCAACGAACCATGGGATGCTCAGGCATGGTTCAATACTCTGGAGAGCATAATGGAGCTACTGGACTGGCAGGAGGTAGAAAAGATAAAGTACACTTCCTTCTACCTCACTGGTGATGCAAGAATGTGGTGGGAACGGGTCAAGGCAAAAAGAGTAGTGAATCAAATGACCTAGTCTGACTTCGAGACTGAGTTCTTCAAAGAGTTCTTTCATATGTGAGTCATGAACAAACATTACGATGAGTTCAGGGAATTCCGACAAGGAAGTTTATCAGTTGACGAAGCCGTGAAGAAATTCAACAGGCTGGCTCACCTATGCCCCGAGCTGGTCAACACAGAATGAGAAAGGGTAAGGCTAATGCTCAAGATGCTGAGGCCAGAGATATCTCTGAATGTAGCTGGCAGAATTAATAGACCGCAGACTACAGAAGAGCTGATTAGTAGTGCCCTGATCACGGAGCATTACCTGAATAGTATCAAGCAATAAAAGCCAGTACTGATTGAGAATAAAAGTCAATGGAGTTCTAGCACTCAGAAACCCTAGAGCCATGGTTCAACCTGGAAGGGGAGCTCTAAGAGAAAGTAGTGGAGTAATAAAAAGGGAGGATCTGTAAGCAAGTAGTCTAAGTATCCTATGTGTCCCACGTGTGGAAAGATGCATTCTAGAATCTGTCGCAAGGGCACTAGTGGTTGTTATACGTGTGGTCAAGAGGGGCATATGGCCAAGTATTGCCCGACCAAGATCAACCTACCTCCAGCACAATCTGTTCAGTATGGAGGCAAGCAGGCAGAGCTACACCAGATGCAAGCAGCGTTGGAGGATCCTCATATTAGCCAAGGTAGACTAGAGGCCCCACCATGTTCTACAAATGCTCGAGTTTCTCCCTTACTAGAGAGGAGGTAGCAAACGCCTCCACTGTTGTCACAGGTCAGATACGCATTTTTAGTCAATATGCAACTGTGCTATTTGATACTGGGGCAACCCATTCGTTTGTCTCCATAGCATTTGCCGAAAGAATAAGTATAGCCCCGGAGGTCCTACACGGACAATTCTTGACGACACTACCCTCGGGAGAGAAAATGACATCTACGCACTAGCTACGTGCTGTGCCAGTCAAAATTTCAGACAGAGAGTTTACTGTGATCTGTTAATGCTGAACATGTCTGATTATGATGTTATTTTTGGGATGGACTTTCTGAGCAAGTATAGTGCTTCCATCGAGTGTCGTAAGCGAAGAGTCCTATTCCAACCCGAGGTAGAATCTAAGTTTGAGTTCATCAGAGAATCAAAGAAAAGAACCTAGAAATTCTTATCGGCCATAAAAGCTCAGAAAATGTTAGCCGATGGATGTGCTGGGTTTCTAGCTCATGTGGTTAATACCCAGAAAGGAAGAGACCAAAAGCTAGAGGAAGTTAGAGTCATATGTGACTACCCAGAAGTGTTTCCGGATGAGTTGTCAGGCTTATCTCCGGATAGGGAAATTGAATTTTTAGATTGAATTCATCCTTGGTACCCATCCAATCTCAAAGGTACACACCGCATGGCTCCGGCAGAATTGAAAGAACTTCAGGGGCAACTACAGGAGCTACTTGATAAGGGTTTTATTCACCCTAGTCACTCACCATGGGGAGCTCCGGTGTTGTTCGTAAAGAAGAAGGATGGGTCCATGCGAATGTGTGTGGACTACCGAGCGTTGAATAAGTAATAATCAAGAATAGGTATCCCTTGCCGAGAATCGATGATCTGTTTGATCAGTTAAAGGGAGCCACAGTCTTTTCCAAGATAGACTTGCGGTCCGGATATCATCAAGTGAAAGTGATAGTGGATGATGTACCGAAGACGACATTCTGAACGAGGTATGGGCATTACAAGTTTGTAGTCATGCCTTTTGGAGTGACGAACGCTCCTGCTACGTTTATAGATTTGATGAACAGAGTATTCAAAGCATATTTGGACAATTTTGTAATTGTCTTCATAGACGATATCCTCATATACTCCAGAACTCAGGAAGAACATGCTGAACATCTGAGGATAGTATTACAGATTCTTCAGCAGAGCTAGTTTACGCAAAGTTCTCCAAGTGCGAGTTCTGGCTCGATCAAGTGTCCTTCCTAGGTCACATTATTTCCAAGGATGGGGTTATGGTGCACCCGACAAAATTAGAAGTTGTGAGTAACTGGAATAGACCCAAGAATGCAAGTGAAATCAGGAGTTTCCTTGGGTTAGCAGGCTACTACAGGAAATTTGTAGAGAACTTCTCAAGGATCGCCTCCCCATTGACAATACTTACCAGAAAGAACAGAAAAATTGATTGGATAGAGGATTGTGAGAAGAGTTTCGCTGAACTGAAAAGGAGACTAACCAGTGCTCCAATCCTGACTCTTCCAGAGAATAGCGAAAGCTTTGATATTTATAGTGATGCTTCTAAATTGGGGCTCGGGATTGTACTGATGCAGAATGACAAAGTCATTGCCTATGCCTCAAGACAACTCAAGGATTATGAGAAGAACTATCCTACTCATGACCTTAAGTTAGTAGCGCTAGTCTTCGCTCTAAAAATTTGGAGGCATTACTTATACGGAGCTCAACACAAGATTAACACAGATCACCAGAGTCTTAGGTATTTCTTCACTAAGAAAGACCTGAACATGAGACAGCGGAGATGGCTTGAACTGGTCAAAGACTATGACTGTGAAATTCTCTACCATCCAGGGAAGGAGAACAGAGTGACAGATGCACTAAGTAGGAAATCTTGTGCAGCTTTATTGTCCTTATCTGCTTTGTTTCATCCCTTGCAGAAAGAAATAGTAAATTTTGTGCTTGAAATTGTTACTGGGCAGCTCTCCACTTTGACATTAGTGTCAACCTTGTTAGTTAGAGCCCTAGAGCCAATCATTTGATGATTGTTGTATGGACTCGTTGTATCATATTCTTATATAAATAAAGGCATTTGTTTTGGTTATTATACTTACTTGTATTGGTGCCAAATAACTAAGTATAATAGCGTCCTTGAGTAGAAGGTTCTTACCTATATCAATCGATTCGTTGAATCGATAGTGAGATAATATAGGGAACACTACTCTTAATCATTCCTAGTCGAGTATTAACATTCAGGGACAATGTTAATGCGACGAGACTAGCATGTAGGACAACTCGATGACGTGATCTCACAATTCATGGATATGGAGATATCAAGTTGACACATGGGTATGCATTAGAGAATGTATACTGAATGACCCGCCATGAGAAAGTATCATGGATCGTTATATGAATGTCATATACTTTCTCATGTGGCTATTAGTATGACTACTAGTCCCTGCAATTGAAGTCACCATGGTTTCTTACATAAGGAGTTACGTACTTTGGCTTCGTCAAACGTCACCCGTAACTAGGTGGACTATAAAGGCGATTACTGGGTATGTAACAAATTATGCGGAGGGATGTGAGTGATGTAGATGGGATCTATCCCTCCTATATGACAGGAGTGACATCGATATTCTTGATAGAGTGAGACCACTAAATGCATGACCATGCCCAAATGAGTCAATATGAGATGTTGAGCTCATTTGATTGAGTGAGTCTACTTGGAGTTCAAGATTTAGATTGATTAGAGGATGACATGATCTATGCCTCACATTGATCAATCTAGATGTCAAGGATAGAAGGACACTTGTCATATTTTGTGAGGAGTCACAATTAGTAGTCACAAGGTGATGTTGGATCTCAACATTCTTGTAACTTGGGTAGTAATGATGTGTTGCTAGATACCGCTCATTACTTATGCTTCTAAATGGGTTTAGAAGCATTGCCAACGTTACAAGAACCTATAGGGTCAAACACAAAGGATAATTAGATGGAGATTAGGTTCATATGATGAACCAAGAGGATTAGATTCATGTGATGAATCAAATTGGATTAAGAGTAATCCTAATTGAACTAATTGAGTTGGACTCAATTTGATTCATGTGTTCAATGAGTCTAATTTAGATTATGACTCATTGAATCAATTTAATTAAATGAATTAGATCCATTATATTAAATTGCTTGAATCAAATGGTTGGATTTGATCAACCATGGGAGTTATAATGTCAAGTTTGACTTGACTTGAGAGGAAGATGAAAAGTCAAGTTTGACTTGACTATATGTCACCTCATTTGTGAGTTGGCATTAAGTGGCCAATAATGATGTTACACATCATTAAATTTAGCACTTGTGTTTGCCACCTCAAGGAGGTTACAAATCTCCTCTTTAATGGCCACATTAAATGAGAAAGGAGGTTACACTCCTTAATGTGGCCGGCCACTTATTGTGGAGTGAATGAGTTGTTTTTCAATTCAAGCCAATTCATTCCATCCTCTTCCTCCTCTCATTTTCCTCTCCCTCTCCTCCTCCTTGGTCGAACCACCTAAGGTGATAGCACACCTTTGTTTGGTCTTCTCCACCTAGTTTGTTCATGTGGATACGCATAGAGGATCGTACACTTGACGATCTCGAGATACGACGAACCTTTGGACGAGCGGGATTGCGAAGGGCATCGTATCAAGGGTAAAATCTCTCAACCATATAGTTCTAGTGTAGATCTAGATGTAAGAAATTAGGACACATAAAATTTTTGTTTTATTTTACTTCGTACGGATCCGGTGGCATGGGAATCGGGGTTTCCGCAACGCGAAAAAGTAATTTTTTACAGCCCGAAAATCCCAACAGTGGTATCAGAGCCACGTGCGAAGTGTTGTACGAGTTTAATTTGTATTTTTAAGAAAAATATCTGTACTGTACTTTTCTATGAATTTATGATTTTTATGGTTTTTATGGGTATTTTCTCATAGAAGCAAAGCACAAGTGTTTAGACACTTGTAGGCTTCGACTACCGAGAAGATTTTTCCGAAATGGCAAGGTTTCACCCCAAATCATTTTGGGATAGCAGGATAAGGCGCTGTAGGATCGCTTAGGAACACTCGCGATGGTTATATCGCGGGTAGGGGTACTGGCCCTGGCCCCGCAAGGGATTTGTTCCGCGATTGCGCCCGAAAATCGCTAAACGGGACCGCCGGGAATTTTACTCATAAAAATTATAAAAATTGTAGTAAAATTACAGAAAATTATAGAAAATACATAATTTAGAATTATATATTATTTTGTGATAGTCATGGCCCAAAAGACCCAATTGGATTGGAAAAAGTGTGTTGTAATTCATAATATGGCCTGCGTGCCATTTTGTGTGTTTGGCGTGTTGTACTTGATTCGCGACCTGCGCGTCGTGCCTTTGTATTTATTTATTCTTGTTGTAAATAGTTTAGATTCGAATGTAACTCAAGTTTCACCATTGTAATGTACAAAATGGAGCAGTGGAAGGTCCACTCAAGACGGAGTTACGAGGAGGGCGCGAGCAACACAAGGTGGTCAAAAGGAGGAGCTTGAGAAGCTGTTGACCTTAGGTTGACCATCCGATCTTCTCATTGGCTTGAGAAGATCGTAGTAGGGCCATGACTAATCACAAAAATTAATTAATTACTTGTGTGTGTGTATGTGATACATGCTAGATTAGTAATTAATTAGTGCCTAACGATTAAATTAGATCTAAATCATGTACAAGATGCACCCTAATGATTAGATTAGATCTAAATCGCGTATAAGATACACATCGTCGATTAGATTAGATCTCAATCGCGTCAACTCTAAAATGCCTACCATGCCGTGATACCTATCACTACCTCGATCACATGTTGTTGTTGAATTTGCCAAAGCAGAGCAACACATATTATCGTGGTAGGGTACGGAGGGATAATCTTGGTCCCGCCTATCAATGCATGGGTGAGTACAACTCAATTAGATTGAGTAACTAGTTAACTCGGTTGGATCGAGTAAAATTATAGGCATATTTCCAATGGTTGGAATATAGGACATAATCACATTTATATTAATTCTTGGACGTATTAGCCAAAGCTAACTCAAGTTTCAATATAACTGCGGATAATGAACCTATAAACTGTTGGGTTTGTCGGGCGGCGAAAACCGCTTTTTCGCGTCGCGGAAACCCCGAGTCACCCAAAGCCATGGATCTCGTGCAAAGATTCGTAAACAAAATTTTCGAAAAACCTTTTCTTGTACGAGTTTGTAAAAACTTTAGATCTACACTAAAGTTAAGATCATTACCCATGTAGCGAAGCCCTTCGCGTTCCCGCTTGTCCAAGATGTCGCCGGATCTCTAGTTGTCAAAGTAGACAACCTCTATATGTATCCACACGGACACAAGTAGAAGGAGATGACCAAAACACAAGTTGTGCTAGCACCAATGAAGTGTTCGGCCAAGGAATGGGAGAAGGAGAAGAGAGAGAACCCAAGGGAGAAGAAGAGTGAATGAATCAATAAGAGGAAAAATAAAAAGAACCCCTTAGCCATCAAGTGACCGGCCACTCTAGGAGGTGTAAAACCCCCACAATAATTCCAATTAATGTGGAGACCATTAAGAGTTGTAACCCCCATGAGGTGGCACTCTAGGATGATGTGGATCAACACTATTGGTCCACATCTTGTCACCTCACTAAATGACATGACAACAAGTGTAACCTCCTCATTTAATGTGGGCCGGCCACATTAAATGCTATTGAGGCTTGTAACCTCCATGAGGTGGCACACATTGATGATGTGGAGCAATCCTATTGGTCCACATCTTTCCAACTCACTAGTGATGTGGCAAAAAGTCAAGTCAAACATGACTTTTTCTCTTCCTCTCAAATCAAGTCAAACTTGATCAAATCTCTCTCATGGTTGATCTAATCCAACCATATGATTCAAGCCAACTTAATATAATGAATCTAATTCATTATATTAAGTTGATTTAATGAGTCATAATCTAAATTAGACTCATTGAATACATGAATCAACTTCAGTCCAACTCAATTAGCCCAATTTAGATTACTCTTAATCCAATATGATTCATCAAATGAATCTAATCCTCTTGGTTCATCATATGAACCAAATCTCCATCTAATTGTCCTTAGTGTGTGACCCTATAGGTTCTTGTAACATTGGCAATGCCCTAAACCCATTTAGGAGCATAAGTAATGAGCGGTATCTAACAACACATCATTACTACCCAAGTTACAAGAATGTTGAGATCCGACATCACCTTGTGACTACCAATTGTGACTCCTCACAAAATATGACAAATGTCCTTCTATCCTTGACATCTAGATTGATCAATGTGAGGCATAGACCGTGTCATCCTCTAATCAATCTAAATCTTGAACTCCAAGTAGACTCACTCGATCAAATGAGCTCAACATCTCATGTTGACTCATTTGGGCATGGCCATGCACTTCGTGGTCTAACTCTATCAAGAATATTGATGTCGCTCCCGTCATATTGGAGGGATAGATCCCATCTACATCACTCACATCCCTCTGCATAATTTATTACATACCCAGTAATCGCCTTTATAGTCCACCCTGTTACGGGTGACGTTTGACGAAACCAAAGTACATAACTCCTTATGTAGGGATCCATGGTGACTTTAGGTTAAAGGACTAATAGTCATACTAATAGCCACATGAGAAAGTATATGACACTCATATAACGATCCATGATACTTTCTCATGGCGGGTCATTCAGTATACATTCTCTAATGCATACCCATGTGTCAACTTGATATCTCTATATCCATGACTTGTGAGATCAAGTCATCGAGCTGACCTACATGCTAGTCTTATTGTATTAACATTGTCCCTGAATGTTAATACTCGACTAGGAATATTTTAGAGTAGTGTTCCCTATATCATCTCACTATCGATTCAACCAATCGATTGATATAGGTAAGAACCTTCTACTCTAGGACGTTACTATACTTATTTAATCTGGCACTAATACAAATATGCATAATAACCAAAAACCAAATGCCTTAATATATATACATGAATATGATATACATGAGTCCATATAATCATCAAATGATTGGCTCTAGGGCTCTAACTAACAATCTCCCACTAGCACTAGTGCCAATTAGTATAGGCTCTTTGGCCTAATGACCTAGTGTGACCATCATGCTTCCTCTGTGTCAAAGCCTTGGTCAAGGGATCTGCGATGTTAGCCTCTGTAGGTACTCTGCAAATCTTCACATCTCCTCTATCGATAATCTCTCGAATGAGATGGAAGCGCCGTAGTATGTGCTTGGTCCGCTGGTGTGAGCGAGGTTCCTTCGCCTGTGCTATAGCTCCATTGTTGTCACAATAGAGCTCAACTGGGTCAGCGATACTAGGAACCACCCCAAGTTCAGTGATGAACTTGCGGATCCAAACTGCCTCCTTTGCTGCCTCTGATGCAGCAATATACTCGGCCTCTGTTGTAGAATCAGCTACTGTGTCCTGCTTCGAACTCTTCCAGCTCACAACACCACCATTTAAGCAAAACACGAACCCTGACTGCGATCGGTAATCATCCTGATCGGTCTGGAAGCTGGCATCACTGTAACCCTTTACAGTTAGCTCATCATTGCCTCCATATATCAAGAAATATTCTTTAGTCCTTCTTAAGTACTTAAGAATATTCTTGACCGCTATCCAGTGACTTTCACCTGGATCTGACTGGTATCTGCTCGTTATGCTCAAAGCATACGAGACATCAGGTCGAGTACATAGCATGGCGTACATGATCGATCCTATGGCTGAGGCATAAGGGATCTGATCCATGCGGTCTCTCTCCTCTCTAGAAGAGGGACCTTGAGTCTTCGAAAGACTCACGCCATGTGACATCGGCAGAAATCCCTTCTTGGAGTTCTGCATGGCAAACCGTCGGAGTACCTTGTCAATGTATGAACTCTGACTTAGGCCAAGCAATCTCTTAGATCTATCTCTATAGATCTGTATCCCTAGAATGCGGGATGCCTCACCTAAGTCCTTCATTGAGAAGCAACTCCCTAGCCAGGTCTTGATAGACTGAAGCAAAGGGATGTCCATCCCAATGAGTAGTATGTCATCCACATACAATACGAGGAAGACAACTATATCCCCTACAACCTTCTTGTAGACACAAGGCTCATCTTCGTTCTTGATGAAACCAAACTGTTTGATTGCATAATCGAATTGAAGATTCCAGCTCCGAGAAGCTTGCTTTAGTCCATAAATGGACCTATGCAGCTTGCATACTCTGCTAGTATGCTTTGGATCTACAAAACCCTCAGGTTGTGTCATATACACATCCTCGAGTAGGTTTCCATTCAGAAACACGGTTTGGACGTCCATCTGCCAGATCTCGTAATCGTGGTAAGCTGCTGTAACGCCCGCCCTTCTTACCCAACCAAAGGCGGCGCTACGTTCTTATACTACTTACGTACATGTTTTACTATAACAGCGGAAGAATAAAAACTTTAAAGAATTTAATTTATTAAGCATAATATCACATATTCTGATTTGTTCAAATGTGCATATATTGAACTTATAACTAAAAATATTAATTTGTCCGAATCGTCCTAGCCGAGCCACCACCACACACATCACTATCTGCTCCTCCTGCTGCTCCGTTGTTCATCCAGCTTTCTCTTTTATCTGCGGTACAAGGAAAGTAAGCTATGAGCACTCATGGCTCAGTAAGTTCCTTTCCTACTCACTAAAACCGAGAATCATCGTATATCAAGAATGGATCAACATATCATCGTCTCAACTAATCATAACATAACATATCATTCTATTCAAACATATCATGCGTATTTCTTATTCACATATCATTTCATAGAAGCATGAATATCATATCATAAAACAAATAAATCACAAGCATAAGACATACAAGGGCATCATATTCATATCATAATATCACATGACATTATATCATATCATCATATAATTCAAGCACATATGAATGTAGGCAATGCATCGTGAATTTGAAAACTTATACTTAATAGTACTTGAAATTAATATCATCATCATTTGGGATCCCGGTTTGTACCACATACATAATGCGTAGGTCCAAGGTAGCAAGTCTTGAGCCCTACCATGCATACATACTAGGCCCGAGTCTTACTCCATCGACCTAGGGCACTCAAAGGCCCATTACTGACGAGGCCCGAGTCTTACTCCATCGACCCCGGGGCGTTTACGGAGCCCACCCTTGGTACAAACCATAAAATAACTTATCATGCATAACTATCATATCATGTCCTTAACAATCTTTCATGCATTTATTCTTTTCATTTCTTTTCATTATGTATAGCATTTTCTATGCTATCACATATCATAACATGACTTCATTTCTTTTCATTATGTATAGCATTTTCTATGCTATCACATATCATAACATGACTTCATTTCTTTTCATTATGTATAGCATTTTTTTTATGCTATAACACATCATGGCATATTTCATAATATAACTTCATTATGCATATCATTTCGTAACTAAAGCAATCATGCATTCTAACTTATTATCATATCATTTTCATACAGCATGGCATAGACATATTTAATTTTTGTTCTAGGGTTTCTAGGGCATCTATCCCTTCATGGCCGAACACATAATGATTCATTTAGGTCATACAAACATGTATCACATTCACACATTATCAAGTTTTCATAAGAAGTACTTTTAACCCCTTAGGTTTCATTTCCAAGGCCTCTAGGTCCTTTAAACCTTACTTGGCCGAAATTCATAGAATATAAACTTCCTTTAAGTGGCCTAAAGCATGGGAAACCTAAGTAAATTTCATAGCAAGATTTACTAAGAACATCATACACAAAGTTGGATCATAAACAAGCTAGGACTCTTGTGATCTTACATGTCATAAATCATGTAACTAATTTTCTACATTCCAATTAAACATGAGAGCATTAATCATCTTTCATAACATAATATCACAGAGGTCATTGAGCATATTAGAATTTTGTTTAAGCTTCTCTAAACCATCACCTTACCATGGCCGAAATATTAAGAGTAAGGTTCATGAGTTTCTTTCAACATACAAGTATACAACTCTTAAGAACTTTATATCATGTCATATAAGCATAGTTATTTTAAATTCAAGGTCCTCCTAACCCTAAATTCTTTCTTGGCCGAAACATGAGAGTGGGGTTCTTTTGGTTCCAATCAACTTCCAAGCAAGAAAACCATAGGAAGGTCCTTAGCATTTCATAGAGGGAACCTTGCACTAGTTTGGTTAGACAATAATTTTCCTAACCTATTTACAATATTTTTGATTGAAATTCTAGGGTTACATACACCTCTGATCATGCATCATATATGTATAAAAACATAGGGAAAAACTTTCTTTCAAGGCATAGAAAAAGAATCCGAAAATCACATGAAAGCCTTGTACCGCAGGTGAGGGGAAGCTTACTTTCTTTGCTTAAGTTTCCTAGAGTTGAGAACTTGCTTGTGGACCTTTCTTCCTTGCTTGCTTTGCTCGGCACCAATGGAGGAAGAAGTGGCTAGGTCTTTTGGTGGAGAGGAGGAGGAAGAAGAGGAGGCTTCTTCCTCTTGTGTTGCTCAGCAACAAAAAGAAAGAAAGAAGGGGGAGAGTTGTTGCTCTCGGCAACAAGAGGAAAGAGGGAGGGAGAGTGCTCGGCACAAATGGAGGAGAGGAGGAGAGTGAGTTGAGGATGAAGCCCCCCCTCCATGCCTATTTATACTAAAGTGAGGGGAGGAAAACTTGACTTGATTCATCCTCCTCATTTACTTCTCCTCTTAATGAGAAAGAATATGCTAGAGAAATGCTTCTTGAGTTTCTCTCTTTTCTTTCTCTTAATTTCTCTCCTTTCTTTCCTTTAATTATAATTCCCATCTCTCCTCTTACAATATTCACTCCTATCACACTTGGTTAACACATGCATGCATCCACAAGAGAACCAAGGATCAAATCCTTCTCCTAACATATTTTTGTACAAAATAATTCATGTATATGCATTATGCATAAATATTTCATACATGCATATATAATATCTCATATTTCTTTTGTTTACATTAATTCCTTGCATTATAAATCATGTATAGAACTTTATATTCTCAACTTTATTTTCTTTCATAAAGTTTTTAATCATCTAAATCCTTCCCATCGTAACATTCAACGTAGACTATCTACACATTCTTTTCATTACATTCGTACTCTCATTGCCCTTACTTTATCTAGGCTTTCTAGGGGTGTTACAGTTGCAATAGCAAGCATGATCCGAATGGACTTAAACATCGCTACTGGAGAAAAGGTTTCATCATAGTCAATACCATGAATCTGCTTGAAACCTTTAGCTACTAAGCAACCCTTATAGATAAGTCCATCCATGTCAGTCTTTCTCTTAAAGACCCACTTGTACGCAATGGGTTTTACCCCTTCAGGTGGATCAACCAAAGTCCATACTTGGTTGGTGTACATGGATTCCATCTCGGATCTCATGGCCTCTAGCCATTTCTCGGAATCTGGTCTCATCACAGCTTCCTGATAGGTGGTAGGCTCATCCTCTATGAGCACAATGTCATCATGGTCAGACAAGAGAAATGAGTATCTCTCAGGCTGACGACGTACCCTATCAGACCTGCGAAGAGGTATGTCTACTTGAACTGGTTGTTGTTCCTCAACTCTTTGTGGAACAACATCATCCACAACACTTTGTGGTTCCAGTTCAACTTCCATCGAGGCTTCAGTGCTATTGTTCGCATCTTGAACTTCTTCAAGATCGAACGCGCTCCCACTAGTCTTTCTAGAAATAAAGTCTCTTTCTAGAAAGACCCCAGTCTTTGCCACAACTACCTTGTGCTGACTGAGAATGTAGAAGTAATATCCCTTAGTTTCCTTGGGATATCTGATGAAATAGAACTTATCAGATTTGGGTCCTAATTTGTCTGAGACTTGACGTCGTACGTAAGCCTCACAAACCCAAATCCTCATGAAAGACACCTGGGCATCTCTCCCAGTCCATATCCTATATGGTGTCTTTATCACGGCCTTGGATGGAACTCGGTTGAGAATGAAAGCTGCCGTGTCTAGAGCATAACCCCAGAGGTATGTCGGAAGATCTGTGTGACTCATCATAGACCGTACCATATCTAATAAGGTACGATTCCTCCTTTCGGACACACCATTCCACTGTGGTGTTCCAGGAGGAGTGAGTTGGGATAGAATCCCACACTCAGCTAAATAGTCATGAAACTTATGGCTTAAGTATTCACCACCTCAATCTGATCGAAGTATTTTAATACTCTTGCCAAGCTGGTTCTGTACTTCATTCTTGAATTCTTTGAACTTTTCAAAGGATTCGGACTTATGTGTCATCAAGTACACATAACCGTATCTACTGAAGTCATCAGTAAACGTGATGAAGTACCTATAACCGCCTCTAGCAGCGACATTGAAAGGGCCACATACATCACTATGTATGAGTCCTAACAGATCAGTCGCTCTCTCGCTGTGCCCGCTAAAGGGTGTCTTGGTCATCTTTCCTCGTAGGCATGACTCGCATATCTCATATGATTCTAAATCAAATGAGTCCAGTAAACCATCCTTATGGAGCTGGGATAAGCGCTTGTCATTTATATGACCTAAGCGACAGTGCCAGAGATAGGTGTGGTTCATATCGTTCGATTTGAACCTCTTAGTACTAACGTTATAGATAGAGCTCTCAAGGTCTAGAATATAGAGTCCGTTCATCAGAGGTGCACTACAATAGAACATATCGTTTAAATAGACAGAACAACATTTGTTCTTTATTACAAACGAGAATCCTTTCTTGTCCAAACAAGAAACTGATATAATGTTCTTAGTCAATGCAGGCACACAAAAACAATCGTCTAACTCTAGTATAAGCCCAGAGGGCAGAGATAGAAAATAAGTCCCTACAGCAACAGCAGCAACCCGTGCTCCATTGCCTACTCGTAGGTCTATCTCACCCTTTGTCAATGCTCTGCTTTTTCTCAGTGCTTGTACATTAGTACAAATGTGCGAAGCACATCCGGTATCTAATACCCACGACGAAGAAATAGAGAGGTTGACTTCTATAACATTTATACCTGAAGTAGAAATCTTATTTCTCTTCTTGTTAAGATCTTCCAGGTGTCCTGTGAAGTTCCTCTTCCAGTGCTCTGCTTGTCCTTGATATAGTTGACGAAGATGTGCAACCATATCGTAAGCACCCATCAACTCATGTTGCTTCTGAAGCTCAGAGTTCATGGTTGCGAGCATTAGACAGGACACATCTAATGCGTCATCTTGATGCTTCTTGTAAGTATCCCGGTCAGCTCGCGTGGCTGTGGCAGGAGGAGCCTCCGGAATGGGCTGCTCCAGAACGTACAGTTTACGTTCCTGAGTGAGAACTATTCTCAAGTTCCTGTACCAGTCCAGGAAATTTGCTCCGTTGAGCTTGTCCTTCTCAAGGATAGATCGCAGGGAGAAGGAATTCGTGTTCGACGTCATGGTTATCTACAACAGAAAATTTGCAGAAATAAATATCATATTCTTTTTAAAAAAAAATCATTTAATTAGGCCTTTAATTAAATGATGCTCCCACTGAATTCTATAATTTTTTGTGGGACAAGATCCACATCATACTAACCCTTGAGTTAGCTTTGGCTAATACGCCCAAGGCTTAGTATGATCGGTAGGTAACAATTACCAATTACATCTCTATGCAACTCTTGTTTATAGAATCAATATCCGCATTTATATTAAAACTCGAGTTAGCTTTGGCTAATACGCCCGAGAGTTAATATAAACGTGATTTTGTCCTACCTTTCCAACTATTGGAAGAATGCCTATAGTTGACTCGATCCAACCGAGTAACTAGGAATACTCAATCTAATTGAGTTTGTATTCACCCATGCGTTGATAGGCGGGACCAAGATTGTCCCTCCGTACCCTACCAAGATAATATGTATTGCTCTGCTTTGGCAGATTCAACAATACATGTGATCGAGGTAGTGATAGGTATCACGGCACGGTTAGGCATTTAGAGTTGGTTCGATCTAGATCTAATCTAATCGAGAAGGATGCATCTTGTGCATGACTTAGATCAAATCTAATCGCAAGGGTGCATCATGTGCACGACTTAGATCTAATCTAATTGTTAAGGCACTAAATAATTAATTAATTATTAAACATGCATCAGATACATAAAAATTAATTAATTAATCTATTTGTGATTTAGTCATGGCCCTACTACGATCTTCTCAAGCCAATTAGAAGATCGAATGGTCAACCTAGGGTCAACAGCTTCTCCAAGCTCCTCCCTTTGACCACCTTGTGTTGCTCGTGCCCGCCTCGGAACTCCGTCTCGTGTGGACCCTCCACCGCTCCAATTTGTACATTACAATTTGAAACTCGAGTTACATTCGAGTCTAAATCTAATTTACAACCAAAATAAGAGAAAGGCACGACGCGCAGGCCGTGGGAAAAAAAATAAAAATACAGCACACACAATCATATGACGGCACGCAGGCCGTATTATGAATTACAACACAAATCCAATCTTATTGGGTATTTTGGGCCATGACTATCACAAATTAATATATAATTCAAAATTATATATTTTTCATAATTTTTCTGTAATTTTTAAAAATAATTTTTACAATTTTTATGAGTAAAATTTCCCGGCGGTCCCGTTTAGCGGTTTCGGGCGCAATCGCGGAACAGATCCCCTTGCGGGGCCCAGGGGCAGCGCCCCTACCCGCGATCTAACCATCGCGAGGGTTCCTTTGCGATCCAACAGCGCCTAAACCCGCTGTCCCAAAACGATTTGGGTCGAGACATTGCCGTTTCGGAAAAATCTTCCCGGCGGGTTCGTTTTTAGCGATTTTGGGTGCAATTGCGGAGCAAATTCCCTTGCGGGGTTAGGGGTAATGACCCTACCCACGATCTAACCATCGTGAGTTGCTCCTTTGCGATCTAATGGCACCCGACCCCGCTGTCCCAAACGGATTTGGGGCAAAACGAAGCCGTTTAAAAGAAAACTTTCCGGTAGCCGAAGCCTACAAGTGCCGAGACACTTGTGCTTCGCTTCTACGGAAAAATTACTCATAAAAACTCTAAAAACTCAATTTTTACAGAAAATCACAAAAGGTATATTTTTCATAAAAATACAAACGAACTCGTACAAGTCTTTGCACGTGGCTCTGATACCACTGTTGGGTTTGTCGGGCCGCGAAAATCGCTTTTTCGCGTCGCGGAAACCCCGAGTCACCTAAAGCCATGGATCTCGTGCAAAGATTCGTAAACAAAATTTTCGAAAAACCTTTTCTTGTACGAGTTTATAAAAACTTTAGATCTACACTAAAGTTAAGCTCATTACCCTTGTAGCGAAGCCCTTCGCGTTCCCGCTTGTCCAAGATGTTGCCGGATCTCTAGTTGTCAAAGTAGACAACCTCTATATGTATCCACACGGACACAAGTAGAAGGAGATGACCAAAACACAAGGTGTGCTAGCACCAATGGAGTGTTCGGCCAAGGAATGGGAGAAGGAGAAGAGAGAGCACCCAAGGGAGAAGAAGAGTGAATGAATCAATGAAAGGAAATTCAAAAAACCCCTTAGCCATCAAGTGGCCGGCCACTCTAGGAGGTGTAACCCCCACATTAATTCCAATTAATGTGGAGACCATTAAGAGTTGTAACCCCCATGAGGTGGCACTCTAGGATGATGTGGATCAACACTATTGGTCCACATCTTGCCACCTCACTAAATGACATGGCAACAAGTGTAACCTCCTCATTTAATGTGGGCCGGCCACATTAAATGCTATGGAGGCTTGTAACCTCCATGAGGTGGCACACATTGATGATGTGGAGCAATCCTATTGGTTCACATCTTGCCAACTCACTAGTGATGTGGCAAAAAGTCAAGTCAAACATGACTTTTTCTCTTCCTCTCAAATCAAGTCAAACTTGATCAAATCTCTCTCATGGTTGATCTAATCCAACCATATGATTCAAGCCAACTTAATATAATGAATCTAATTCATTAAATTAAGTTGATTTAATGAGTCATAATCTAAATTAGACTCATTGAATACATGAATCAACTTGAGTCCAACTCAATTAGCCCAATTTGGATTACTCTTAATCCAATATGATTCATCAAATGAATCTAATCCTCTTGGTTCATCATATGAACCAAATCTCCATCTAATTGTCCTTAGTGTGTGACCCTATAGGTTCTTGTAACGTTGGCAATGCCCTAAACCCATTTAGGAGCATAAGTAATGAGCAGTATCTAGCAACACATCATTACTACCCAAGTTACAAGAATGTCGAGATCCGACATCACCTTGTGACTACCAATTGTGACTCCTCACAAAATATGACAAATGTCCTTCTATCCTTGACATCTAGATTGATCAATGTGAGGCATAGACCGTGTCATCCTCTAATCAATCTAAATCTTGAACTCCAAGTAGACTCACTCGATCAAATGAGCTCAACATCTCATGTTGACTCATTTGGGCATGGCCATGCACTTCGTGGTCTAACTCTATCAAGAATATTGATGTCGCTCCCGTCATATGGGAGGGATAGATCCCATCTACATCATTCACATCCCTCTGCATAATTTATTACATACCCAGTAATCGCCTTTATAGTCCACCCTGTTACGGGTGACGTTTGACGAAACCAAAATACATAACTCCTTATGTAGGGATCCATTGTGACTTCAGGTCAAAGGACTAATAGTCATACTAATAGCCACATGAGAAAGTATATGACACTCATATAACGATCCATGATACTTTCTCATGGCGGGTCATTCAGTATACATTCTCTAATGCATACCCATGTGTCAGCTTGATATCTCTATATCCATGACTTGTGAGATCAAGTCATCGAGCTGACCTACATGCTAGTCTTATTGTATTAACTGTTGGTGCGGTTAGCACTAACGATTTAACCCAGGTTTTGATGAATGACAAATCAGGTTAAGTTAGTCTGTTGTTGTCTAACACTCTGATCGAGTGTGCAGGAGAAGCCCAGACAGGTCGACGGGCTGACCGGATGTCTGGCACGAAGCCCAGACAGGTCGACGGGCTGACCGGATGTCTGGCACGAAGTCCAAGCGGGTCGACGGGCTGACCAGACGCTTGGCGAGAAGTCCATCTAGGTCGACGGGCTGACCGGATAGCTGGCGAGAAGTCCAAGCGGGTCGACGGGCTGACCGGACGCTTGGCTAGAAGTCCAGACGGGTCGACGGGCTGACCGGACGTCTGGTAGGTAAGTGAGGTAAGTCACTGGAGGGCAGTGACTGCGAGGACGCGTTCCCGGGAAGGGAACATTAGGCGTCGATCCGGCTTAGATCCATTTCGGATGTCTAAGTCGAGATCGTGACTAGATTCCGGTCTCGGAAAGACGGAATCTAAGTCATACTCTTTGCTATTACCTTGTTGAACTTTAATTGTGTTAACAATCTGTTTTACAGGATATATATTTGTCTCCGGACTAACGTTTGTCTTGCAGGACGGATTCTGCGGGAAAACAGGGTCCGGGCGCCCGGAAGGAATCCGGGCGCTCGGGAGGCAAACTTTATCCTGATTGCGCGTCGCCACGTGGAGCATCTCGGTTTGTGCAGCTACGTCACATTCCAGGCGCCCGGAAGGAATCCAGGTGCCCGGAGCAACATATAAAAGAAGCCCCAGGCAGGAGCTTCAGAATGATCAATCAATCTGAGAACTCTTCTACTGCTGGTCTTGCTACTCGACGTTCAGTGCGACACCAACAAAGCTCTGACAAAGTGCTCCTTCGGTTTTTATTTAATTTCCTTGTCGGTATTGCTTTATTTTCATTAGCATTTCCTGTATTCATTCTGTAATCATATTTCGACTTGTTAGTGATTGCCCAACGAAAGTGGTCAAGGACCACGGGCCTTCGAGTAGGAGTCGTCACAGGCTCCGAACGAAGTAAAAAACATTTGTGTCTATTTTACTTTTCCGCTGCGTCTATATTCTAAGTTTTCGAATCGATATTCACCCCCCCTCTATTGAATCTAACGGTCCTACATTCACATTGTCCCTGAATGTTAATACTCGACTAGGAATGATTTAGAGTAGTGTTCCCTATATCATCTCACTATCGATTCAACCAATCGATTGATATAGGTAAGAACCTTCTACTCTAGGACGTTACTATACTTATTTTATCTGGCACTAATACAAATAAGCATAATAACCAAAAACCAAATGCCTTAATATATATACATGAATATGATATACATGAGTCCATACAATCATCAAATGATTGGCTCTAGGGCTCTAACTAATATAAACAAGAGTTGCATAGAGATGTAATTGGTAATTAGTTACCTATCGATCATACTAAGTCTTGGACAATTTAGCCAAAGATAACTCAAGGCGAAGTATGATGTGGATCTTGTCCTACATGAATTACAGAATTCAGTGGAAGCATCATTTAGTTAAAGGCCTAATTAAATGATTAAAGAATATGATATTTATTTTCTGCTTTAATTTCTGTTGTAGATTGTCATGACGTCAAACACCTTCTCTCTGCGTTCTGTCCTTGACAAGGACAAGCTCAACGGAGCAAATTTCCTGGACTGGTACAGGAATTTGAGAATAGTTCTCACCCAAGAACGTAAACTGTACGTTTTGGAGCAGCCCATTCCGGAGGCTCCTCCTGCCAATGCCACGCGAGCTGACAAATATGCTTATAAGAAGCATCAAGATGATGCATTAGATGTGTCCTGTCTTATGCTCACGACGATGAAATCTAACCTTCAGAAGCAACACGAGTTAATGGGCGCCTATGATATGGTTGAACATCTTCATCAACTTTATCAAGGACAAGCGAGGCACGAGAGATTCGAGATCTCTAAGGCACTGTTTCAGTGCAAGATGCAAGACGGGACTCCTGTGGGCCCATATGTACTCAAGATGATTGGGTACATAGAAAACCTACAGAGGTTGGGGTTCCCACTCAGCCAAGAGCTGGCCACGGACCTAATCTTGAAGTCCTTGCCAGATAGCTACAGTCAATTCGTCATGAACTACAACATGAATGAAATTGACAAGCCACTACCCGAGCTACTTAGCATGTTAAGAACTGCTGAGCTCAACCTTAAGAAGGTTAAGTCCAACTCTGTTCTGATGGTTCAGAAACATAGGGGCAAGGGCAAGCCCAAAGGCAAGGGAAAGTCCCAAGCCAAGGGCAAAGGCAAGGCACTGAAGCCGAAAGGAGGGGTTGCCAAGGATGCTACCTGCTTCCACTGCGGTCAGACTGGGCACTGGAAGAGGAACTGCAAGGTGTACCTGGAAGATCTTAAGAAGAAGAGAAGTGAGACTTCCACTTCAGGAATATATGTTATAGAAGTCAATCTATCTATTTCTTCATCATGGGTATTAGATACCGGATGTGCTTCTCACATTTGTACTAATGTGCAGGCGCTAAGAAATAGCAGGGCATTGACGAAGGGCGAGGTGGACCTACGCGTAGGCAATGGAGCACGGGTTGCTACTGTTGCTGTAGGGACTTATTTTATATCTCTGCCCTCTGGGCTTGTACTAGAGTTGATGATTGTTGTTATGTGCCTGCTTTAACTAAGAACATAATTTCGGTTTCTTGTTTGGACAAGAAAGGTTTCTCTTTTATAATAAAAGACAAATGTTGTTCAGTTTATTTAAAAGATTTGTTCTATTGTAGTGCACCTTTGATGAACGGACTCTATATTCTAGACCTTGAGAGCCCTATCTATAACATAAGTACCAAGAGGTTCAAGTCAAATGACATGAACCAAACCTATCTCTAGCACTGTCGCTTAGGTCATATAAATGACAAACGCTTATCCCAGCTCCATAAAGATGGTTTGCTGGACTCATTTGATTTTGAATCATATGAGACGTGCGAGTCATGCCTACTAGGCAAGATGACCAAGACTCCCTTTAGTGGACACAGTGAGAGAGCGAATGACTTGTTAGGTCTTATACATAGTGATGTATGTGGCCCTTTCAATGTCGTTGCTAGAGGAGGTTATAGGTACTTCATTACATTTACTGATGACTTCAGTAGATATGGTTATGTGTACTTGATGCCACATAAGTCTGAATCCTTTGAAAAGTTCAAAGAATTCAAGAATGAAGTACAAAACCAGCTTGGCAAGAGTATTAAGATACATCGATCAGATCGAGGTGGGGAATACCTTAGCCATGTGTTTCATGACAATCTAGCTGAGTGTGGGATTCTATCCCAACTCACTCCTCCTGGAACACCACAATGGAATGGTGTATCCGAAAGGAAGAATCATACCCTATTAGATATGGTATGATCTATGATGAGTCATACAGATCTTTCGACATTCCTTTGGGGCTATGCTCTAGATACGATAGCTTTTATACTCAATCGAGTTCCATCCAAGGCCGTGATAAAGACATCATATAGGATATGGACTGGGAGAGATGCCCAGGTATCTTTTATGAGGATTTGGGGTTGTGTGGCTTACGTTAGACGTCAAGTCTCAGACAAACTAGGACCCAAATCCGACAAGTACTATTTTATCGGATATCCCAAGGAAACTAAGGGATATTACTTTTACATTCCTAGTCAACACAAGGTAATTGTGGCTAAGACTGGGGTTTTTCTAGAAAGGGACTTTGTTTCTAGAAAGACTAGTGGGAGTACATTCGATCTTGAAGAAATTCAAGATGCGAACAATAGCACTGCAGCCTCGATGGAAGTTGAACTGGAACCACAAAGTGTTGTGGATGATGTTGTTCCACAAGGAGTTGAGGAACCACAACCAGTTCAAGTAGACATACCTCTTCTCTGGTCTGATAGAGTACATCGTCAGCCTGAGAGATACTCATTTCTCTTGTCTGACCATGATGACGTTGTGCTCATAGAGGATAAGTCCACCGCCTATCAGGAAGTTATGATGAGACCAGATTCCGAGAAATGGCTAGAGGCCCTGAGATCCGAGATGGAATCCATGTACACTAACCAAGTATGGACTTTGGTTGATCCACCTGAAGGGGTCAAACCCATTGGGTGTAAGTGGGTCTTTAAGAGAATGACTGACATGGATGGACTTATTTATAAGGGTCGCTTGGTAGCTAAAGGTTTCAAGCAAATTCATGGTATTGACTATGATGAAACCTTTTCTCCAGTATCGATGTTTAAGTCCATTCGGATCATGCTTGCTATTGCTGCATACCATGACTATGAGATATGGCAGATGGATGTCAAAACCGCGTTTCTGAATCGAATCCTGCTCGAGGATGTGTACATGACACAACCTGAGGGTTTTGAAGATCCACAACATACTGGCAGAGTATACAAGCTGCATAGGTCCATTTATGGACTAAAGCAAGCTTCTCGGAGCTGGAATCTTCGATTCGATGATGCAATCAAACAATTTGGTTTCATCAAGAATGAAGATGAACCTTGTGTCTACAAGAAGGTTGTAGGGGACATAGTTGTCTTCCTCATATTGTATGTGGATAACATACTACTCATTGGGAAAGACATCCCTTTGCTACAGTCTGTCAAGACTTGGCTAAAGACATGTTTCTCAATGAAGGACTTAGGTGAGGCATCCCGCATTCTAGTGATACAGATCTATAGAGATTGATCTAAGAGATTGCTTGGCCTAAGTCAGAGTACATACATTGATAAGGTACTCCTTCGGTTTGCCATGCAGAATTCCAAGAAGGGATTTCTTCCGATGTCACATGGCGTGAGTCTTTCGAAGCCTTAAGGTCCCTCTTCTAGAAAGGAGAAAGACCGCATGGATCAGATCCCTTATGCCTCTGCCATAGGATCTATCATGTACGCCATGCTATGTACTCTTCCTGATATCTCGTATGCTTTGAGCATGACGAGCAGATACCAATCAGATTCAGGTGAAAGTCACTGGATAGCGGTCAAGAATATTCTTAAGTACTTAAGAAGGTCTAAAGAATATTTCTTGATATATGGAGGTAATGACGAGCTAGCTGTAAAGGGTTACAGTGATGTCAGCTTCCAGACCGACCAGGATGATTATCGATCACAGTCAAGGTTCGTGTTTTTCATAAATGGTGGTGCTGTGAGCTGGAAGAGTTCGAAGCAGGACACAGTCGCTGATTCTATGACAGAGGTCGAGTATATTGCTGCATCAGAAGTAGCAAAGGAGGCAGTTTGGATCTGCAAGTTCATCACTGAACTTGGGGTGGTTCCTAGCATCGCTGACCCTATTGAGCTCTATTGTGACAACAATGGAGCAATTGCGCAGAGTATGGAACCTCGCTCACACCAGCGGACCAAACACATACTACGGCGCTTCCATCTCATTCGAGAGATTATCGAGTGAGGAGATGTGAAAATTTGCAGAGTACCCACAGAGGCTAACATCGTAGATCCCTTGACCAAGGCTTTGGCACAGATGAAGCATGATGGTCACACTAGGTCATTGGGGCTTAGAGCCTACACTGATTGGCACTAGTGCTAGTGGGAGATTGTCAGTTAGAGCCCTAGAGCCAATCATTTGATGATTGTTGTATGGACTCATTGTATCATATTCTTATATAAATAAAGGCATTTGTTTTGGTTATTATACTTACTTGTATTGGTGCCAAATAACTAAGAATAATAGTGTCCTTGAGTAGAAGGTTCTTACCTATATCAATCGATTGATTGAATCGATAGTGAGATGATATAGGGAACACTACTCTTAATCATTCCTAGTCGAGTATTAACATTCAGGGACAATGTTAATGCGACGAGACTAGCATGTAGGTCAACTTGATGACTTGATCTCACAAGTCATGGATATGGAGATATTAAGTTGACACATGGGTATGCATTAGAGAATGTATACTGAATGACCCGCCATGATAAAGTATCATGGATCATTATATGAGTGTCATATACTTTCTCATGTGGCTATTAGTATGACTACTAGTCCTTGGATTTGAAGTCACCATGGTTCCCTACATAAGGAGTTACGTACTTTGGCTTCGTCAAACGTCACCCGTAACTGGGTGGACTATAAAGGGGAATACTGGGTATGTAACAAATTATGCGGAGGGATGTTAGTGATGTAGATGGGATCTATCCCTCCTATATGACTGGAGTGACATCAATATTCTTGATAGAGTGAGACCACTAAGTGCATGGCCATGCCCAAATGAGTCAATATGAGATGTTGAGCTCATTTGATTGAGTGAGTCTACTTGGAGTTCAAGATTTAGATTGATTAGAGGATGACACGGTCTATGCCTCACATTGATCAATCTAGATGTCAAGGATAGAAGGACACTTGTCATATTTTGTGAGGAGTCACAATTAGTAGTCACAAGGTGATGTTGGATCTCAACATTCTTGTAACTTGGGTAGTAATGATGTGTTGCTAGATACCGCTCATTGCTTATGCTTCTAAATGGGTTTAGATGCATTGCCAACGCTACAAGAACCTATAGGGTCATACACAAAGGATAATTAGATGGAGATTAGGTTCATATGATGAACCAAGAGGATTAGATTCATGTGATGAATCAAATTGGATTAAGAGTAATCCTAATTAAACTAATTGAGTTGGACTCAATTTGATTCATGTGTTCAATGAGTCTAATTTAGATTATGACTCATTGAATCAATTTAATTAAATGAATTAGATCCATTATATTAAATTGGCTTGAATCAAATGGTTGGATTTGATCAACCATGGGAGTTATAATGTCAAGTCTGACTTGACTTGAGAGGAAGATGAAAAGTCAAGTTTGACTTGACTATATGCCACCTCATTTGTGAGTTGGCATTAAGTGGCCAATAATGGTGTTACACATCATTAAGTTTAGCACATGTGTGTGCCACCTCATGGAGGTTACAAATCTCCTCTTTAATGGCCACATTAAATGAGAAAGGAGGTTACACTCCTTAATGTGGCCGGCCACTTATTGTGGAGTGAATGAGTTGTTTTTCAATTCATGCCAATTCATTCCATCCTCTTCCTCCTCTCATTTCCTCTCCCTCTCCTCCTCCTTGGCCGAACCACCTAAGGTGCTAGCACACCTTTGTTTGGTCTTTTCCACCTAGTTTGTTCGTGTGGATACGCATAGAGGATCGTACACTTGACGATCTCGAGATCCGGCGAACCTTTGGACGAGCGGGATTGCGAAGGGCATCGCATCAAGGGTAAAATCTCTCAACCATGTAGTTCTAGTGTAGATCTAGATGTAAGAAAATCGTACACGTAAAATTTTTGTTTAATTTTACTTCGTACGGATCCGGTGGCATGGGAATCGGGGTTTCCGCAACGCGAAAAAGCGGTTTTTTTTGGCTCGAAAATCCCAACAAACCTTGCTTGAAGATATACAGAAAGGCAGGATGAAGATCCTAATATTAAAAAAAAGTAAGCAAGGAATACAGGAAGGAGAAAAATGTAGAGTTTCGAGTATTAAACCATTGGAAACTATATGATGGTGATCGCCTTTGTGTCCCTCGTCAAGAATAACTTCGATAGAAAATTTTAGATGAAGCCCATGGAACACCCTATGCAATGCATCCTGGTTCCACCAAGATGTACCAAGGTGTAAAGGAATGCTTCTTGTGGTCTGGAATGAAAAGGGGCATTGTAAGATATGTCAGTACCTGCCTGACATGTCAACGGGTTAAAGTAGAATATCAAAGACCTAATGGAGTTCTGCAGCCTATCCAGATCCTAGAGTAGAAGTTGGAGGATATATCTATGGACTTCATAGTAGGACTACCTAGAACCATGAATGGTTACGATGCTATCTCGGTAATAGCGGACAGATTGACCAAGTCTGGTCATTTTCTAGCTATTAGTGTTAGCTAGAGCCCTAGAGCCAATCATTTGATGATTGTATTATGGACTTGTTGTATCATATTCTATATAAATAAAAGGCATTTGTTTTGGTTATTATACTTACTTGTATTGGTGCCAAATAAACTAAGTATAATTGCGTCCTTGAGTAGAAGGTTCTCACCTATATCAATCGGTTAGTTGAACCGATAGTGAAATGATATAGGGAACACTACTCTTAATCAATCCTAGTCGAGTATTAACATTCAGGGACAATGTTAATGCAATAAGGCTAGCATGTAGGTCAACTCGATGACTTGATCTCACAAGTCATGGATATAGAGATATCAAGTTGACATATGGGTATACATTAGAGAATGTATACTGAATGACCCGCCATGAGAAAGTATCATGGATCATTATATGAGTGTCATATACTTTCTCATGTGGCTATTAGTATGACTACTAGTTCTTAGACCTGAAGTCACCATGGTTCCCTACATAAGGAGTTATGTACTTTGGTTTCGTCAAACGTCACCTGTAACTGGGTGGACTATAAAGGCGATTACTGGGTATGTACCAAATTATGCGGAGGGATGTGAGTGATGTAGATGGGATCTATCCCTGCTATATGACGGGAGAGACATCGGTATTCTTGATAGAGTGAGACCACGAAGTGCATGGCCATGCCCAAATGAGTCAATACTAGATATTGAGTTCATTTGATTTAGTGAGTCTACTTGGAGTTCAAGATTTAGATTGATCAGAGGTTGACACGGTCTATGCCTCACATTGATCAATCTAGATGTCTAGGATAGAAGGACACTTTTCATATTTTGTGAGGAGTCACAATTAGTAGTCACAAGGTGATGTTGGATCTCAACATTCTTGTAACTTGGGTAGTAATAATGTGTTTCTAGATACCGCTCATTACTTATGCTCCTAAATGGGTTTAGGGCATTGCCAACGTTACAAGAACCTATAGGGTCACACACTAAGGACAATTAGATGGAGATTATGTTCATATGATGAACCAAGAGGATTAGATTCATTTGATGAATCAAATTGGATTAAGAGTAATACTAATTGGGCTAATTGAGTTGAACTCAAGTTGATTCATGTGTTCAATGTGCCTAAATTAGATTATGACTCATTGAATCAATTTAATTAAATGAATTAGATTCATTATATTAAATTGGCTTGAATTAAATGGTTGGATTAGATCAACCATGAGAGAGATTAAGTCAAGTTTGACTTGACTTGAGAGGAAGAGGAAAAGTCAAGTTTGACTTGACTTTTTTCCACATCATTAGTGAGTTGGCATGATGTGGACCAATGATGATGCTCCACATCATCATGGTTACTTAAGTGAGATGCCACCTCATGGAGGTTACAATTCTTCACTTTAATGGTTCCACATTAATTGCACTTAATGTGGAAATGGGGGTTACACCTTTTTGAAAGTGGCTGGCCACTATTGTGAGGGGATGGAATGAATTTTTCATTCAAGGCACATTCACTTCATCCTCTTCCTCAAGCTCTCCCTCTCCCTCTCCTCCTCTACCATTGCCGAGACCCTTTAGAGTGCTAGCACACTCTAAAGCTCTCTCTCCATTGAGTTGTTTGTGTGGATACATATAGAGAGTTGTCTACGTTGACAACTTCGAGATCCGGCACCATTTGGACGAGCAGGAACGCGAAGGGCTTCGCTTCAAAGGTATAACCTTTTTCCCTTCACTACAAGAAAAAAGACATACAACAACGGTTTTTCACCGTTGTCGTAGGCCATTTTCAACTGTTGTTAAAGGCTGTGTTGTTAAAAGGGGTGGCAAACGACAACAGTTTTTAACCGTTGTCTGTGATGGCAAAGACAACATTTTAACAACGGTGAAAAACTATTGTCTTTTCCTACAAAGACAACAGTTTTTCACCGTTGTCTTTGAGCGTATGCCTAGGCTCTTCAACAACAGTTTTGAACTGTCTACGACAACGGCTAAAAAGCGTTGTCTTTTTAGCCAACGACATCGGTTTGACAACGGTTAAAAACCGTTGTCTTTTTAGGCAACGATGTTAAATAACATCAGTTTGTCACTATTGTCTTTTAACGCCATTGACAACAGTTTGACATATTTAAACTGATGTCTTTGGGTACAATATACAACATTTTGACAATAAATAAAAAACTTATTAATCTTTTCCTACTCAATGGTTTATAAAAAACATCCAGTGCAAATTTCATTGCTAAAAAACCTACATAATCAATATTTACAATGCAAATATTCCAACATTCAAACATCACAAAAGTACCAAACATCAACATTCAAACATCACAAAAGTTTACACAGCCAAAAGTTTATATATATCACACATATAGTCCAAAATATCATGTTTTGTTGGAGCACGTCTTCTCTACCTGTGCATCTTCTAAACAGCCTGTGCATCTTCTAAACTGCAGCCTTTTCTGGTTTCTCCTCCCTCCTAGCTTCTCTTTTCTTCTCCTTTCACAGAAACTGCAGCATAAGATTGCAAGTTAATTCATTTCCCAGGAGTAAATGGCATAAAAAATGGATCTCTTGGAAATTTCACACGTACCTGACCTTATTACAGTTTTACAAAAACTCAGAGTAGTATGTCTTAAAAGACCAGCTATATGGCTTTACAAGTAACTCTTAAGTATGGTAAACCAAACCTATCAACTTTACATATACCCAAAAAAATTCTATCCAATTTGAAGCATATAGAATCTAGCTAAATTCACAGAGCAAGCAATGGCTTAGAGCAACAACCAGATTCTGGTTCTATCATCGAGCATCAAAAAAGCATTATAGAATCTAGCTAAATTAGACATGAAAAATCAAGTTCCAACTTATTTCCGGAGCATACAAAATCACAAATACAAACAAGGGCTGAAGCAACAAAGCAGCACACAGAGAATTAAACAAACAAGCTTTACTAATTTAAATTCACAGAGCAAGCAAATTGATCAACCCACAATTATCATAAGGATCTACTCTCTTGATACTCAAATAGACTCAGTAAACGGCCTAACTTCTAGCAGGAATCAAAATTCCTAACTATATTAGCATTTTCCCCAATTCATATTCGAATAAAATTCTCCGACAATCATGCAAAAGCATAGAGATGGTTTATTTAGTTTTTATACGGAATAGAGAGTAGAAAAGAGCAATCCAAACTTCCGACAACATCATAGAGGATACCGCTAATTAGATCATGGAAATCACATAGATAGAACTAGTAAAGAACATAAAAGCCCAAGATTTAACGATGAGACTGAGGGATTTAACAAAGGACTTGCATCTAACCATGTATCAAACCAGAAATTAATATGATCTTCACCTAAACGCCATCTAATCTGCTCTTCTGCTACGTTTCTCATCTGTAACGTCCTGTGCAGTTTTGTGAACTCATGTGTGCAGTTTAGTCATGCCGATTGGATTTGGTAAATGGACTCAGAGACAGATATCTCCAAATCAAGTGCAATCAAGTATAAGCAGCATGTATTCAATTTAACTAAATATTATTATTGTCAAATGCAATACGATGAACTCATGTATATACCTATTCATAAATATGATCTTGTATGCATTCTGCTATCTCAGAGCGCACTTCATCAATTTCTTCTTGAGAGTACTCCACTTTTGTGAACTGTGAACACACATAAATTATATGATCTTAAAGAACAAAATATAATTAATTGGAAAAAAATAATAACTAAATAACTTCTAATTATTTGAGATGATAAAGATTATATTACTATCGATGGTAGTGTATCCCCCTCGATCATTGCATTTTCTTCAGTAATTTGCCTCATAAATCTCATCACGTAATAACCACATTGTTTCGCATCTGGCTGCCTAGGAACCTACGTTAAAGGCAATTGATATTGTTAATGATAAATATACACATACCTTGATTGATTGAAATAGAAGTACCCATACCTTGATTACTTCCCATTGTACATGCTTTCTTCCTTTCCTTCCATTGTTCGAATTAAACAATCTTAACGCCCTTCATATATACATTCAACATAGTTGATATATAAGTGTTTTATGACTAAATTAAATACATAATAAAAAGCATATATAAACTCACATTTCCACAACATATTTCCAATCTTCATCACGAATGTGATGACTTAAAGAATCCAACAAGTAAACAATCTCCTTATGAGGTTTAATGACAGTCAAATTCCAATGGAAACTACACACAAATACAAAATTAGTGCATACAATTCACTAAAATAATCAATTGAAAATGATATTAAAGATGTTCATTACCCATTGCAACTTGGCACCAAAACTAATTGATTAATTGATGCACCACTCATCCTATCTGCTAAGAAACTTGCCCTCTGGTTCAACCGTTCAGTTTTACCTATTTTGTCTTGTGTGGTTTTTTGAAAGTTTGGGATGCTATGCGGATTTACAAATCTGAATTTATCAATCTTATTTTCTTTTACCAACTTTTTATAAAGATGCCTGCCATTTGAAATAAAAAAAAATCAGAACTATATTAGATATTAAATACTGATCTAATAAAGTATGTGCTTCTTATATACTAAATTTAAAAAAGAACAAACAATACTACAAGGTAATTCGAAGACTTACCATATGTAAACAACCACACAATTTCCTGAAATTGGCTCCAAGTGATACAAAGCACTAATGTCCTCAAGATGCAAGTTCAGTTCATAATCATCTTGAAATACCTCATGATCTAAAGCAATTGACAATTTCCTTCCATTCTCAAGAGCACGCTTACAATAACAATACACCACGCGCAATGATCTTGGCACACTTGATAACAAAGTCTGGTTATTTTCTACATGTGCTGTTTTCTTCATTTGACGCTTCTAATAATTGTAATTGTAAACTTTTTAGATAGGTGCAATACTAAATAGTTTCACAGATATTTACTTTGAAATATTATCTTAGATGTACCTTTTGTCGTAGCATCAGCAGGTGTTTTGGCCAAGCCACATGGGTTCCAACAGCATCACCAATAGTTTCACATTCATTGGGAATCGGAACTGGCAAACATGCTGATTTCTGCATTGCTTCATCGATGGATACACGCATACAATTCTTGGGTAACGGAACACCATGGAGAGAGTGATTAACTCCAATGACCTCAACAACTGTACCATATGCAACAATGTCTGTGCTAGAATCCAATGTCAAAATAACTGATTTACCCTAAAAGATAAATAGTTGTGTCATTGAATTATACTAACTCTTTATTTTAATAATAAATATAACCACAACTTATATACCTGTAAAGCAACTTCTTTATCCACAACTTGCATTTCGACATCATTGAACTCTTCATGACTGGGGAAAGTCTTATCGGTGTTCAGTTTATTGTCATTTTGTTGAGGTAACTTTACCGAGCAACTTCCTTTGTCATCAATGTCACTGCCCCATGCACCCTTTTTGTAGACAATTGCTTCAAGGTTTTGAATGCGTGTATCTTGGTCTTGAATTAATTTTCTAGCCTCCACCAACTCTCTCTTTTGCTCAATCAGTAGCTCTCTATCAACATGGTCAGTCTTCCATCTACTACCATTAAAGAACAATGATGGAGTGATATGACCTCCAACAGCCCTCACACGTCCACTATGTTCTCTTGAATTGAGTGCTTTCGTAATAATATCTTCTTTTGTCCCATTAATTTCGCGTGTACCCTCACGCTTCTGTTGTATATAATCATCCTGTCATCCAAATAAAAAAAATTACTTTAAAAGTTTCATTGAAATACAATAATTGATTTTTACTCATAGCTTCTCACAATCTTGTCTATTGTTTGTTTCAACTCTTGGCCATCAAATTTCCCTTCTTTATTAACCCTTCCTTTCTTCCAAATAATAGCTCTATTGATTTCATCATCGTCACATAATTCATTTGCCTAAGAACAAGAATAATTGAATGATATATGTTAAATAAGAATGATTATTAAATGCTAAACAAAACCGTTATACGAATTTTATAAGAAAAATATACTTACTATTTCTTCAGCATATCGTGCATATCCTTTACGAGCAAGGCGATGGGGGTATATGTTCTTCTTTCTTTTCTCCTTCTGTTGTTCACTTAGTTTCTAGTCAAGTGAAACATTCCACATATCAAATTTACTAATTCATCATTTACCTTAATATCTACTTATTTTGAAAGAACAAAAGACTAAACTTACAATAAAGTCATCAGACATGCGAGTCCTGACAAAAGAAATCCAATCATCTCTTGCAAGACCATAGCCGCTAGGTGGTTCATCCAACTCTTCGAGTTTGTCAAGCTTCTTCGAAATGAATGTCTGAGTGAGATGGGATTTAAACTGACGCCACTTATTACTTGCTGAATTCAAACATCCCTTCTTCCAACTTGGGGGAACATCATATGTCAGCTATAAAACACAATTGGGAATACAATAAACTGATTAGTACCTATATTCATCATTGACACCATAAGCAAACACAATTTCTGGAAATTATTCTAGCATTGAAACAACACACACATACATTAAGTTTAAGGCATTCTCATCATTGAGTGTTTTGGAGATCTGAAATTACCAAAACAAAGCTAATGCAGGAGTGCTCGTGGCTTTTGATTTGCCCTATTTGTTTATTAGTTTAATTGTGGATCTATTTTCAATCTGGATGATTTAGTTAACGATAGAGTCTCAGCGCTGTTAACATCGTTCGCCTTATTATAGGCAAGTAGTAACTCGCATGGATGTATCCACTTCCGAATATGATGAAACTAATGCCTTAAAATAGGAGGTTATTATACACCCATAATAATTTGGTTGACAGTAGGGTTGTAATATCTAAAACAGAAAACATTTGATATTCAAGTTATTAGATGGATGGAAGCTTTGGATTGTAGTAGACAACCACAAACAATGAGATATACAACCATTTCTCTTGTATTTGTATAGTTTTGTTAGGAAGATTGAGCTTTAGTATTTAACATGTCTAGAGCCTTAAGTTCAGTTGTTGTGCTATTGCACATATTGGATATTTGTGTATATCAGATATAAAATCATGCCCTTAACATTTTGTTTGAAGAATCAAGTGCAAGTAAAGACATATACAAACAGCACTAGCTTTGGACACTGATATGACAGACAAATGGATTTGTTCTTGATTTCGTACAATTAACCTAGGACAATGTTAGGATCCTTTGAGGATTGTTGGTTACTTATAATCCTAAGTTTTCTAGTTGGAGCAACATTCGTTTTGAAATTGTTTGATGATTGGCAGTTGGTAATCAGGTCTTACAATGTTTGTAGATTTGGTAATTTCTTGTTGAGACACTGGACGACAATGCAATCCTGGTTTTCTCTTTGCTTTACAATTGTTTCAATGCTAATGCAGAAACAAAGCTACCAGAACTAAGTACAAATGAAAACCCCACTGATATAGAAAAAGAACCTACTGAGGGATCTAAAACTGAAATGGAACAAGGAGAATCACGAACAACAGAAGAACAACCTACTGAAACATACGAAGCTGAAAGAAAGGAAGCAGAACCTTGTGAAATTTAAGAACCTTCAACTGAACTATCTAAACCTGAGCAAATGCAGCAGAGCAACTTGAAATAGAAAACCAATCTTTAACTTGTATATATAAAAATCATACTGTTGAATGCTGGAGTAGCAAGAACAGCAGGCAATTCATACTTTTTTACTATCTTTAACTCATCTTTTCATGCATGCCATGATATGACAAATAAAATTTGCAACATGATAATTGACCAGAATTTCTTTAACTTACTTACATTAACTGATTCCCATATCAATTCTTTAACTTCATTTGGAACTTGTTTCCACGTCTTGTAAGATATCTTGACCTTTTCTCGAGCAAGCAAGCCAATGTAACTTTGCATTGCAATAGCAGCTCCTCCTACTGGCTGTCCAAGTTTATTAAATCTTACCTCATTTCGAATTCCTTGAACCCTTTGTTTAGTAAGCTTATCCAGATGGGTACGACCTCTAGATGTTCTTGTTGTTTCAGTGTCTGTAGATTCCAGCATTGTCTCAACCTGTAAACCGTTGTTAGTGGATGTAGATGCAATTTTTCCTTTGCCCTTCCCAATCGTTGCAGGTTGTCCTTTTCTCTTGCTTGAAGCATGAATTGTGTCATCACCATCAGATTTGATTTTAAGCTTTCCAAAGGATGCCATAGATCTCAAATTTAATCTATTGATAAAAAAGTGAAACAACATATCAATATTTTAAAAAAATACACAATAAGAAATTCACCTACAAAAGAAAATCAACATACATAGATAAAAATTTGAAATACCATCATGTGCACAAAATCATATTCAAAAACAAGATACATATCAATATTGTCTACAAACATATCTTCAAAAAAAAACTATAATTGGTTAAACATTTTCAACCCAAGTGCCATCACAATCTTCACGAAGGCATTGGGGTTCATTGTCATCTACTCCGTAAGCATCCATTGATGGTAACTCTCTGGTAAAAGATTGATAGTGGACTATAGTGTCTTCCAATTCATCCCCATTTGCATATTCAAATGACTCTCTAGTAGGAGTTGCAAGTACAATACTCCATACAGGATCTTCAGGATCTTCAATATAAAATACTTGCTTCGCTTGACTTCCCAAGATAAAAGAATCTGATTTGAATCCAATTCGTTTCAAATTTACCAATGTGAAACCAAGATCATCTACTTTTATACCATTATTATTCTCCACCCAATTACATTTGAACATTGGAATTTGAAATTTGTGGTAATCAAGTAACCATATTTCTTCAATAACTCCATAAAAAATCATGTCCGACACAATTGGATTTTTATCCTTTGCACTGGCAACTTGCATTGTCTTTGCGACTAAGCTTACTCCAGAATTTTGAGCAACTCGTACATCATCACGTTCTTTCGTAGCATAAGTAATCCCATCAATCAAATAACTAGAATACTTTAACACTTTCTTGCTAGGTCCACGCGCTATCCACTTTAATCTTTCAGATATTTGAAGGGTCGAATGGTCAACCGCACGTTCAACCTATAGTTAACAATATAATAAAATTTAAATTTTTGCGTAAGATACCAAGAGTTGTATGTATGCTAATACATAGTAGTTTTGGAACGTACAATATCATGCAACCAGTTAATAAATGTTCGGTTATGCTCATCTTGTAGCCACTTTTTGGACTTAGCTTTTTGAGGAAATCTTGCTCTCAACTCCACCATGTGTGCCCTAATAGAATTATTTTAAATAAATAAACCAATAGAATGAATTCAAATTGCATAAAAGTATTGATAAGTTAGAGAACATACTCGATATAAGGATCAATCTCATCATCATTCGTCAATATGTAACGATGTGCTTGTTGCAACTCATCATGCCTAGCAGAGTGCACTATTGCACCCGATAAAGGCTTAGTACGTTCTACTTTGTGATGACTTGATGGTATCCCAATTGTGTGTACATTAGATAGATAGTCTGAGCAAAATTCGACAGCCTCTTCAGCAATATAACATTCGGCTATACACCCTTCAGGCCGATTGTGATTGCACACATAACCTTTCAAAATCTTCATGTATCTTTCAAATGGGTACATGTGTCTATACCAAACGGGTCCGCACAATTTGACCTCTCGCACGAGATGAATAGTTAAATGAATCATTATATCAAAAAATGAAGGAGGGAAATACTTTTCAAGCAAACACAATATCATTACAATCTCTCTTTGCAAGTCATCCATCTTTAAAACGTCTATTACTTTACTATATAACGCATTGAAGAAGAAACACAACCGAGTGATAGTATCTCTGACATGTTTTGGCAAGACACCACGAATAACCACTGGAAGTAATTGTTGCATTAAAGTGTGATAGTCATGTGACTTAAGGCCAACAAGTTTCAAATCCTTCATCGACACAAGGTTTTTAACATTAGATGAGTAACCTTCAGGGACCTTTATTCCTGACAAAGAATTGCAAATACTTCTTTTCTCAGCTTTACTTAGAGTGTAACAGGCAGCTGGCAGAAACGTTCTTTTCTCCCCAATCCTTGGTGCCAGTTCAGTTCTTAAATTCATTTCCATAAGGTCTAATCTTGCTGCGACTCCATCCTTTGTTTTTCCTGGAATGTCAAATAATGTACCGATGAGACTTTCACAGACATTTTTTTCAATGTGCATCACATCAAGAACATGTCGAACATGTAGCTCTTTCCAATATTCAAGTTCAAAGAATATTGATTTCTTTTTCCAACATGTTTCTCCATCATTCCTCTTTGATGATAGCTTTCCGCTGATTTTTCCCAACTGATAATTATTTCTTTCAACTCTTTCCAAAACTTCATGGCCACTCAATGGCTTTGGTGCAAGGTTAAATTCTTGGTTTCCATTAAATGCCTTCTTTTGCCTTCGATAAGGATGACATAAAGGTAGAAACCTTCTATGGCCTGTATATGACATTTTTCTACAATGCTTCAACCTTGTTGAATAAGTTTTTTCTGCACAAATAGGGCATGCATGATATCCCTTCACAACACATCCTGACATGTTCCCATATGCAGGAAAATCATTGATTGTCCATAGCAGAACAACTTTAAGAGAGAAACTTTCTTCTCGATATGCATCATATGTTTCGACACCTTTATCCCATAAACATTTTAAATCATCAATCAGAGGTGCTAAGTAAACATCAATATCATTTCCTGGTTGTCTAGGACCAGATATCAACAAAGTGAGCATAATAAATTTTCTCTTCATACACAACCATGGTGGAAGGTTGTATGTGATCATTAAAACTGGCCAACAACTATATGTAGACCTCAACAAACTGTGGGGATTAATCCCGTCTGCTGATATAGCCAATCTCAGATTTCTGGGCTCAGAAGCAAAATCAGGCCACATGCGATCAACTAATTTCCAAGAAGGTGCGTCAGCTGGATGACGTAAGTATCCATCATGAATTCTTTTATCAGTATGCCAGGTTAACTCCTTGGATATCGCCTTATTCCGAAACATTCTTTGAAATCTTGGCATGGGTGGGAAATACCACAAGACCTTTGCAGGAACTCCTTCTTTTATCTTGGATTTGTTGCTCAACTTCCACCTTGATGTCCCGCAAGTAGGGCAATTGGCAAAATCTTCGTACTCCTTCCGGTATAAGATACAATCATTAGGACAAGCATGAATTTTCACGTAATCCATCCCTAATGCACGTAAGCTTTTCTTTGCCTCATACAAAGATAAGGGTAATTCATTGTCATCTGGAAGCATTTCTCCTAACAAAATAAGTAAATCGGTAAAACTTTTATCACTCCAACTATATTTTGCCTTCAAGTTAAATAATTTCACAACTGCAGATAACTTTGTGAATTTTGTGCATCCAGGATATAAACATTTCTCGGCATCTTCAAGTAGCTTATTGAACTCGCTTGGATTCTCAACATAACTATCATATACAACTTGCACCATATCTATAGGCTCCTCGGCAAAATATTTGTATTCATCTTGCCCCACGCGATCATTACTGTTCATTGAGTTTTCTGTCATAGTTCTTTCCCCATGCCATATCCATGTATGATATGTCAAATCTATACCATTACAATACAAATGTGCCCTTATAGTTTCAACATTTTTCTTCTTTATGTTACCACATCTTGCACATGGGCAAGGTATTGCATTAGGATCGTTAGCGTTTTCCAGTGCAAATTGCAAGAAAGACTCTACTCCAATATCATATTCACTAGATAGTCTATCCTTTGACATCCATTCTTTGTCCATTCTTGTTATAAGTACTAATCAGCTAGAAATGAGATAACACCTACCTTCAAAACAATTGTACAGTATACAACAAGATCTTAACACAATGAACAAGAAACATAAGATATTCTTAGCATACAATCTATACAATCAAGTAACTAAATTATTAAAATAAGCGAATCTGCTAATAAGAGAAAAACTATCTATGGATGTGAAGAAAGGGAAGGGTTTAGTGCAAAAACGTGAAGGGTTCAAAACCACCTTAGATGAAAAAATATTTGAAATAAACTATAATGTGAACTCTAGCTCAAAGATAGGACTATTAATGAATACCAAAAGCAGATTAAAAATTTGTCAAGCAAGCAAGCATATTGAAAAACTTGAGGCAACTATTGTTTCATTGAAGAATAAAGAAACAGGAAGCTAGTCTGCAGGCAACTATGAGAAACTTGAGGTAACAATTTGTCAATTAACATTCAATATATGGTGAAATCCTCTAATATTCAGCATATTGAGAAACTACAAGAGGAAGCTATTCTACAAGCTAGGAGGTTGTCTAGTGCCACTGAAACTATTACATAGATTGCTTGACACTTTTAATTTTCCAATATCATACTGATCTTATTTTACATTCATAGATGACCAAATTCTTGTGCCTATCATGTTTGAATAACATCTAGTGTAGGTATATAAGAGCAAATCATTGACAAGAAAAACAAGCTCATGACACATCTTGAAATAAAAGAAGATAATGGAAATTCAGTGGAAACCCTGAAGGAAGCTAGGCAGGAACCATGCTCAAAGAAAGAGTCATCCATGTCTCAGAAATTTGTATCTGGGCTGGTAGTTGATGAAGATACAGATGAAATTGGAGGAAACTAAGATCAACCGAAAAGAAACTGGAGTTATGCTATATGAAGAACACAATAATGCAAAAGCAGTCGGTGCTTTCTCACAAGATTGCAATGAATTCAGGGCAAATCAACTACCAGGTGAAGACCATAAGTATGATGAGATGCCACAGGCAGTTCATGATCCTTGTTTGCTGGAAAAATCTATGAAGCAAACAATGCTGCAAGGAGACAAGGAAGTTAGCAGAAATGAAAAGATTGAAAGGATCCTTGCAAACCCAGCAAATCCAGATGTTTCAGCTAGCAGTGACATTTTAAACATAGATTCAGATGCCAGGGGAAGCCTTCTGTTCAAAGATTTGGATGCCCACCCAGAAAATGATGATGATTTAGAATTACAATTGGCTAAAGATGCTGCACACATTGACAATGTTGGGCCCTTAAAGTTTACTTCAAACTTTAAGAAGACAGAAGATAATGAAAGTGGAAGAATGGAAGATATATGTAATACATGGCACGTAGGTTTACTTCAAACTTTAAGAAGACAGAAGATAATGAAAGTGGAAGAATGGAAGATATATGTAATACATGGCACGTAGGTTCATGATGCTTCTGATGGTGTGTTCTTTGGCAGTGTGGTTTCAAGGAAATGATATATTGACTAAAAGAGAACAAGACACTTTTATGCCTCCGAGAAAAGCACAAAGAAGAGAGAAAAGCGTTCGGGAGCTATGATTCTTCACCAGATTAGAAGAAGAAAAACGCACCTCGGGACAAAATGAGCCACGGCGATCGCGAACTTGTGAACGGCGTGGACTGGAAGGAGAGAAGATGGCGGTCGCCGTCGGGGAGAAGATGGCGATTAGGGTTAGCGCGGGTTTTTGGTGGCGGTGCGCGCGATGTGGTAAAAAGAAAACGTGAAGTGTTGCTAATCCATCCATCTTAAAACCTAGTTTGATTAAAATCCATCCATCTTAGAGACAACATAGTTTAACATAGGCAAATAACTATGTTGATTAAACTGTTGATTAAAACTAATACACAACATAGTTTAACATAGGCAAATAACTATGTTGATTAAACTGTTGATTAAAACTAATAGACAACATAGTTTCAACATAGTTTTAAACAACACTAATAGACAACGGTTTATTAAAACTGTTGTCGTATGCCAAATAAAGATATCTCATAGACAACAATGTTTAAAAAACCGTTGTCTTTGACATAAAACAGTTGTCTTATGTATGTCAAAGACAACGGTTTTTTAAACATTGTTGTCTTTTTTTAAAAAACACGACTAACAACAACAGTTTTCAACAAAACCGTTGTTAAATAACAAAAAGACAACAGTTTCTCAAAAAACTGTTGTCTATTAGGTGTGGTTAAATCTATAATTTCTTGTAGTGCTTGTAGATCTAAGTGTAGATCTAGGTAAACTCGTACTCGTAGTTTTTTGAGAAATTTTATTCTTCGCACGGATCCGTTGGCTAGGGAGTTTCGGGGTTTCCGCGACGCGAAAATCGGTTTTCGCGGCCCGAAAATCCCAACAGTGGTATCAGAGCCACGTGCGAAGGCGTGTACAAGTTTATTTTGGTTTTTATGAAAAATAAACATTATGTGAATTTCTGTAATTTCATGATTTTTATAGTTTTAAAGGGTATTTTTCTCGTAGAAGCGAAGCACAAGTGTTTAGACACTTGTAGGCTTCGACTAACGAGAAGATTTTTCCGTTACGACAATGTTTCGACCCAAACATTTTTGGGACAGCGGGCTAAGGCACTGTAGGATCGCTTAGGAGCAACTCGCGATGGTTAGATCGTGGGTAGGGGTACTGCCCCTAACCACGCAAGGGGATTTGCTCCGCGATTACGCCCGAAATCGCTAATCGGGACCGCCGGGAAAAATTTACTCATAAAAATTATAAAAATTATGAAAAATTACAGAAAATTATGAAAAATATATAATTTAGAATTATATATTATTTTTGTGATAGTCATGGCCCAAAAAGACCCAATATGATTGGATTTGTGTTGTAATTTATAATACGGCATGCGTGCCGTCATGTATTTGTGTGTGCTATATTTGATACGCGACCTGCGCATCGTGCCTCCCTATTTATATTCTCGTTATAAATTAGATTTAGACTCGAATGTAACTCGAGTTTCAAAATGTAATGTAAATTTTGAAGCGGTGGAAGGTCCACTCAAGACAGAGTTACGAGGAAGGCGCGAGCAACACAAGGTGGTCAAAAGGAAGGCGCTTGAGAAGCTGTTGACCTTAGGTTGACCATCCGATCTTCTCATTGGCTTGAGAAGATCGTAGTAGGGCCATGACATAATCACATAATTATTTAATTAATTGTTTTTGTGTGTATGTGATGCATGCGAGTTAATTAAGTAATTAATTAGTGCTTAACGATTAGATTAGATCTAAGTCGTGCACATGATGCACCCTTCGATTAGATTAGATCTATCGAGTATATGATACGCATCATCGTTTAGATTAGATCTAAATCGTGACAACTCGTAATGCCTACCATGCCGTGATACCTACCACTACCTCGATCGCATGTTATTGTTGAATCTGCCAAAGCAGAGCAACACATACTATCTTGGTAGGGTACGGAGGGACAATCTTGGTCCCGCCTATCAATGCATGGGTGAGTACAACTCAATTAGATTGAGTAACTAGTTAACTCAATTGGATCGAGTTTAACTATAGGCATTATCCAATGGTGGTAGATAGGTAAAAATCACATTTATATTAACTCTTGGGCGTATTAGCCAAAGCTAACTCGAGTTTTAATATAAATGCGGATTTTGATCCTATAAACAAGAGTTGCATAGAGATGTAATTGGTATTTAGTTACCTACCGATCATACTAAGTCTTGGGCGTATTAGCCAAAGCTAACTTAAGGGTTAGTATGATATGGATCTTGTCCCACATGAATTATAGAATTCAGTGGGAGCATCATTTAGTTAAAGGCCTAATTAAATGATTTAAAGAATATGATATTTATTTTCTGTATTTTTCTGTTGTAGATAACCATGACGTCAAATACGAACACTTTCTCCCTGCGATCTGTTCTTGAGAAGGACAAGCTCAACGGAGCAAATTTCCTGGACTGGTACAGGAACTTGAGAATAGTTCTCACTCAGGAACGTAAACTGTACGTTTTGGAGCAGCCCATTCCGGAGGCACCTCCTACCACTGCCACGCGAGCTGACAAAGATGCTTATAAGAAACATCAAGATGACGCATTAGATGTGTCCTGTCTTATGCTCGCGACCATGAACTCTGAGCTTCAGAAGAAATATGAGTTGATGGGTGCTTATGATATGGTTGAACATCTTTGTCACCTATATCAAGGGCAAGCAAGGCATTGGAAGAGGAACTCCAAAGAATACCTGGAAGATCTTAAGAAGAAGAGAAATAAGATTTCTACTTCAGGTATACATGTTATAGAAGTCAACCTCTCTATTTCTTCATCGTGGGTATTAGATACCGGATGTACTTCGCACATTTGTACTAATGTACAAGCGCTGAGAAATAGCAGGGCATTGACGAAGGGTGAGATAGACCTACGAGTAGGCAATGGAGCACGGGTTGCTACTGTTGCTGTAGGAACGTATCATCTATCTCTGCCCTCTGGGTTTGTACTAGAATTAGATGATTGTTGTTATGTGCCTGCATTAACTAAGAACATTATATCAGTTTCTTGTTTGGACAAGAAAGGTTTCTCGTTTACAATAAAGAACAAATGTTGTTCCGTCTATTTAAACTATATGTTCTATTGTAGTGTGCCTCTGATAAACGGACTCTATATTCTAGATCTTGAAAGCCCTATTTATAACATAAATACCAAGAGGTTCAAGTCAAATGACCTGAACCAAACCTATCTCTGGCACTGTCGCTTAGGTCATATAAATGGCAAGCGCTTATCCCAGCTCCATAAGGATGGTTTGCTGGACTCATTTGATTTTGAATCTTATGAGACGTGCGAGTCATGCCTACTAGGCAAGATGACCAAGACACCCTTTAGTGGGCACAGCGAAAGAGCGAATGATTTGTTAGGACTTATACATAGTGATGTATGTGGCCCTTTGAATGTCGCGACTAGAGGCGATTATAGGTACTTCATCACATTTACTGATGACTTCAGTAGATATGGTTATGTGTACTTGATGACACATAAGTCTGAATCCTTTGAAAAGTTCAAAGAATTCAAGAATGAAGTACAAAACCAGTTTGGTAAGAGTATTAAGATACTTTGATCAGATCGAGGTGGAGAATACCTTAGCCATGAGTTTTGTGACTATCTAGCTGAGTGTGAGATTCTATCCCAACTCCCTCCTCCTGCAACACCACAGTGGAATGGTGTATCAAAAAGGAGTAATCGTACCCTATTAGATATGGTATGATCTATGATGAGTCACACAGATCTTTCGACATTCCTTTGGGGCTATGCTCTAGACACGACAACTTTTATACTCAACCGAGTTCCATCCAAGGTCGTGATAAAGACACCATATAGGATATGGACTGGGAGAGATGCCCAAGTGTCTTTTATGAGGATTTGGGGATGTGAGGCCTACGTTCGACGTCAAGTCTCAGATAAATTAGGACCCAAATCCGACAAGTGCTACTTTATAGGATATCCCAAGGAAACTAAGGGATATTACTTCTACATTCCCAGTCAGCAGAAGATAGTTGTGGCAAAGACTGGAGTCTTTCTAGAAAGGGACTTTGTTTCTAGAAATACTAGTGGGAGTACATTCGATCTTGAAGAAGTTCAAGATGAGGATCCTAGCACTGAAGCCTCGATGGAAGTTGAAATGGAACCACAAAGTGTTGTGGATGATGTTGTTCCACAAAGAGTTGAGGAACAACAACCAGTTTAAGTAGACATACCTCTTCGCAAGTCTAATAGGGTATGTCGTCAGCCTGAGAGATACTCATTTCTCTTTTCTGACCATGATGACGTTGTGCTCATAGAGGATGAGCCTACCACCTATCAGGAAGCTGTGATGAGACCAGATTTTGAGAAATGGCTAGAAGCCATGAGATCCGAAATGGAATCCATGTACACCAACCAAGTATGGACTTTGGTTGATCCACCTGAAGGGGTAAAACCCATAGGGTGTAAGTGGGTCTTTAAGAGAAAGACTGACATGGATGGACTTATCTATAAGGGACGCTTGGTAGATAAAGGTTTCAAGCAGATTCATGGTATTGACTATGATGAAACCTTTTCACCAGTAGCGATGTTTAAGTCCATTCGGATCATGCTTGCTATTGCAACTTACCACGATTACGAGATCTGGCAGATGGATGTCAAAACCGCGTTTCTGAATGGAAACCTACTCGAGGATGTGTACATGACACTACCTGAGGGTTTTGTAGATCCAAAGTATACTAGCAGAGTATGCAAGCTGCATAGGTCCATTTATGGACTAAAGCAAGCTTCTAGGAGTTGGAATCTTCGATTCGATGATGCAATCAAATAGTTTGGTTTCATCAAGAATGAAGATGAACCTTGTGTTTACAAGAAGATTGTAGGGGACATAGTTGTCTTCCTCATATTGTATGTGGATGACACACTGCTCATTGGGAAAGACATCCCTTTGCTATAGTCTGTCAAGACTTGGCTAGGGACATGTTTCTGTTGGGTTCTTCCGGCCGCGAAAACCGCTTTTTCGCGTCGCGGAAACCCTGAGTCACCTAAAGCCATGGATCTCGTGCAAAGATTCGTAAACAAAATTATCGAAAAACCTTTTCTTGTACGAGTTTGTAAAAACTTTAGATCTACACTAAAGTTAAGATCATTACCCTTGTAGCGAAGCCCTTCGCGCTCCCGCTTGTCCAAGATGTCGCCGGATCTCTAGTTGTCAAAGTAGACAACCTCTATATGTATCCACACGGACACAAGTAGAAGGAGATGACCAAAACACAAGGTGTGCTAGCACTAATGGAGTGTTCGGCCAAGGAATGGGAGAAGGAGAAGAGAGAGAACCCAAGGGAGAAGAAGAGTGAATGAATCAATAAGAGGAAAAATAAAAGAAACCCCTTAGCCATCAAGTGGCCGGCCACTCTAGGAGGTGTAAAACCCCCACATTAATTCCAATTAATGTGGAGACCATTAAGAGTTGTAACCCCCATGAGGTGGCACTCTAGGATGATGTGGATCAACACTATTGGTCCACATCTTGCCACTTCACTAAATGACATGGCAACAAGTGTAACCTCCTCATTTAATGTGGGCCGGCCACATTAAATGCTATGGAGGCTTGTAACCTCCATGAGGTGGCACACATTGATGATGTGGAGCAATCCTATTGGTCCACATCTTGCCAACTCACTAGTGATGTGGCAAAAAGTCAAGTCAAACATGACTTTTTCTCTTCCTCTCAAATCAAGTCAAACTTGATCAAATCTCTCTCGTGGTTGATCTAATCCAACCATATGATTCAAGCCAACTTAATATAATGAATCTAATTCATTAAATAAAGTTGATTTAATGAGTCATAATCTAAATTAGACTCATTGAATACATGAATCAACTTGAGTCCAACTCAATTAGCCCAATTTGGATTACTCTTAATCCAATATGATTCATCAAATGAATCTAATCCTCTTGGTTCATCATATGAACCAAATCTCCATCTAATTGTCCTTAGTGTGTGACCCTATAGGTTCTTGTAACGTTGGCAATGCCCTAAACCCATTTAGGAGCATAAGTAATGAGCGGTATCTAGCAACACATCATTACTACCCAAGTTACAAGAATGTCGAGATCCGACATCACCTTGTGACTACCAATTGTGACTCCTCACAAAATATGTGACATTGTCCTTTTATCCTAGACATCTAGATTGATGAATATGAGACATAGACCGTGTCATCCTCTAATCAATCTAAATCTTGAACTCCAAGTAGACTCACTCGATCAAATGAGCTCAACATCTCATGTTGACTCATTTGGGCATGGCCATGCACTTAGTGGTCTCACTCTATCAAGAATACCGATGTCACTCCCGTCATATGGGAGGGATAGATCCCATCTACATCACTCACATCCCTCTACATAATTCGTTATATACCCAGTAATCGCCTTTATAGTCCACCCAATTACGGGTGACGTTTGACGAAACCAAAGTACATAACTCCTTATGTAGGGATCCATGGTGACTTTAGGTCTAAGGACTAATAGTCATACTAATAGCCACATGAGAAAGTAAATGACACTCATATAACGATCCATGATACTTTCTCATGGCGGGTCATTCAGTATACATTCTCCAATGTATACCCATGTGTTAGCATGATATCTCTATATCCATGACTTGTGAGATCAAGTCATCGAGCTGACCTTCATGCTAGTCTTATTGCATTAACATTGTCCCTGAATGTTAATACTCGACTAGGAATGATTTAGAGTAGTGTTCCCTATATCATCTCACTATCGATTCAACTAATCGATTGATATTGGTATGAACCTTCTACTCTAGGACGTTACTATACTTATTTTATCTGGCACTAATACAAATAAGCATAATAACCAAAAACCAAATGCCTTAATATATATACATGAATATGATATACATGAGTCCATACAATCATTAAATGATTGGCTCTAGGGCTCTAACTAACAATCTCCCACTATCACTAGTGCCAATCAGTATAGGCTCTAAGGCCTAATGACCTAGTGTGACCATCATGCTTCCTCTGTGCCAAAGCCTTGGTCTAGGGATCTGCGATGTTAGCCTCTGTATGTACTCTGCAAAGCTTCACATCTCCTCTATCGATAATCTCTCGAATGAGATGGAAGCGCCGTAGTATGTGCTTGGTCCGCTGGTGTGAGCAAGGTTCCTTCGCCTGTGCTATAGCTCCATTGTTGTCAAGGGATATGCGATGTTAGACCCTAAGTAGGTACTTGCAAATCTCCTCCTCTCCTCGATGCGATATTCTCTCGAATGAGATAAACGTTGTAGAACTGCTGTGAACTCTTCCAACTCACAGCACCACCATTTAAGCAAAACACGAACCACGACTGCGATCGGTAATCATCCCGATCGGTCCGGAAGCCGGCATCACTGTAACCCTTTACGGTTAGCTCATCATTGCCTCCATATATCAAGAAATATTCTTTAGTCCTTCGTAAGTACTTAAGAATATTCTTGACCGCTATCGATGACTTTCACCTGGATCTGACTGGTATCTGAAAGCATACGAGACATCAGGTCGAGTACATAGCATGGCGTACATGATCGATCCTATGGCTGAGGCATAAGGGATCTGATCCATGCGATCTCTCTCTCTCTAGAAGAGGGACCTTGAGTCTTGAAGACTCACGCCATGAGACATAAATCCCTTCTTGGAATTCTGCATGGCAAACCGAAGGAGTACCTTGTCAATGTATGTACTCGGACTTAGGCCAAGCAATCTCTTAGATCTATCTCTATAGATCTGTATCCCTAGAATGCGGGATGCCTCACCTAAGTCCTTCAATGAGAATCAACTCCCTAGCCGGTCTTGACGATGAAGCATAGGGATGTCCTTCCCAATGAGTAGTATGTCATCCACATACAATATGAGGACAACTTTGTCCCTACAACCTTCTTGTAGACACAAGGCTCATCTTCGTTCTTGATGAACCCAAACTGTTTGATCGCATCATCGAATCGAAGATTCCAAGAAGCTTGCTTTAGTCCATAAATGGACCTATGCTGCTTACTAGTATCTTGTGGATCTACAAAACCCTCGGGTTGTGTCATGTACACATCCTCGAGTAGGTTTCCATTCAGAAACACGGTTTTGACATCCATCCGCCATATCTCATAGTCATGGTAGGTTGCAAGCTAGCATGATCCGAATGGACTTAAACATCGCCATCGGAGAAAAGGTTTCATCATAGTCAATACCATGAATCTGCTTGAAACCTTTAGCTACCAAGCGACCCTTATAGATAAGTCCATCCATGTCGGTCTTTCTCTTAAAGACCCACTTGCACCCAATGAATTTTACCCTTCGGTGGATCAACCAAAGTCCATACTTGGTTGGTGTACATGGATTCCATCTCGGATCTCATGGCTTCTAGCCATTTCTGAATCTGGTCTCATCAGATTCTTGATAGGTGGTAGGCTCATCCTCTATGAGCACAATGTCATCATGGTCGACAAGAGAAAAGAGTATCTCTCGGTGACGACCCTATCAGACCTGCCAAGAGGTATGTCTACTTGAACGGTTGTTGTTCCTCAACTCCTTATGGAACATCATCCACAACACTTTGTGGTTCCAGTTCAATTTCCATCGAGGCATCAGTGCTATAGTTCGCATCTTGAACTTCTTCAAGATCGAACGTGCTCCCACTAGTCTTTCTAGAAACAATGTCCCTTTCTAGAAAGACTCCAGTCTTTGCCACAACAATCTTGTGCTGACTTGGAGTGTAGAAGTAATATCCGTTAGTTTCCTTGAGATATCCGATGAAATAGCACTTGTCGGATTTGGGTCCTAATTTGTCTGAGACTTGACGTCGTACGTAAGCCTCACAGCCCCAAATCCTCATGAAAGACACCTGGGCATCTCTCCCAGTCCATATCCTATATGGTGTCTTTATCACGGCCTTGGATGGAACTCGGTTGAGAATGAAAGCTGCCATGTCTAGAGCATAGCCCCAAAGGTATGTCGGAAGATCTGTGTGACTCATCATAGATCGTACCATATCTAATAAGGTACGATTCCTCCTTTCGGATACACCATTCCACTGTGGTGTTCCAGGAGGAGTGAGTTGGGATATAATCCCACACTCAGCTAAATAGTCACGAAACTCATGGCTTAAGTATTCACCACCTCGATCTGATCGAAGTATATTAATACTCTTACCAAGCTGGTTCTGTACTTCATTCTTGAATTCTTTGAACTTTTCAAAGGATTCTGACTTATGTGTCATCAAGTACACATAACCGTATCTACTGAAATCATCAGTAAATGTGATGAAGTACCTATAACCGCCTCTAGCAGCGACATTGAAAGGGTCACATACATCACTATGTATGAGTCCTAACAGATCAGTCGCTCTCTCGCTGTGCCCACTAAAGGGAGTCTTGGTCATCTTGCCTCGTAGGTATGACTCGCATATCTCATATGATTCTAAATCAAATGAGTCCAGAAAACCATCCTTATGGAGCTGGGATAAGCGCTTGTCATTTATATGACCTAAGCGACAGTGCCAGAGATAGGTGTGGTTCATATCATTCGATTTGAACCTCTAACGTTATAGATAGAGCTCTTAAGGTCTAGAATATAGAGTCCGTTCATCAGAGGTGCACTACAATAGAACATATCGTTTAAATAGACAGAACAACATTTGTTCTTTATTATAAACGAGAATCCTTTCTTGTCCAAACAAGAAACTGATATAATGTTCTTAGTCAATGCAGGCACATAACAACAATCGTCTAACTCTAGTATTGTAACGCCTGCCCTTCCAGGTAGCACTAAGGCCACCCCGGAGGGACGGACGTCACTGAAACATAGACATCAATTACTAATGCATATGGATTCATGGCAGTGGAAGACTTATTTGAAAATTTTCTTTTCTTTTATCATATGCATTTAGTTTACTTATCATGGCATGTGAATCAAAGCATACTGAACATTTCATCATATCATCATCATCATTCTAACATGAGTAAAATATCATAAGTGTATGAAATACTAGCTGAAATCATCATCATAAGCATAGGGTCCAACTTAGTTCACATGCACAGCTTAACTAATTATAAGTTCCAAAACATAAGTAGATCTATCCACCGAGCACTTCCACACACATCCATCACCTTTCCTGCTACTCCCCTTAATTGATCCATTCCTTGCCTTTATCTGCTGTACAAGGAAAACGTGTAGCTATAAGCCAAAGGCTTAGTGAGGTCCTTGCCTACCCATAAATCCGAAAAACACATAACATAACATAACATGTAGAAATCATAGCATAGCATAACATAGCATGGAGAATCATAACATAGAACATATCTTATCATGTAAAAACCATAACATCTCATAACATAACATGAGAGGAAGCAGAACATAATATATCATATCACATAAGGAGCATAACATATCAAAGTATATCATGTGAGTGTATATCATGATTCATATCACATTCTGTAAGCACATATCATGAAGCCTATCATATCATGTAAACATGTATCATAACTCATACCTATTCATAAGGGTGCATAAACATAATTTCATAAATATGTGCATGTAGATGCAATATGTATATTTTTAAAACATGTATCATGGAATGCACATATGCATCATGCTTCTTTCAAAACATATAGTATACATACTTGAATATCATATCATCATCATGAGAAGGGCCCTGGCTTGTACCACATGTAAACATAAATGCGCGCAATCCCTAGGACAGGGTAGCTAGCCCCGAACCTACTAGGGATCTAGGTCCGTTCATAGTCCGTCGACCTAGGGGCGTACTGAGGAGCCCATCCCTTAACGAGGTCCGTTCATAGTCCGTCGACCCCGGGGCACTTATGGAGCCCACCCTTGGTACAAGCCATACAAAGTAAAATATCATGCATATCATATCTCATCATATCATACATGTCATAATTCTTGTCATATCATTAAGAGAGCTCTTGATCCCAACTTAAGGGAAGCATCTCTTTACCATAGCATGAAGAGTGCTCTTGATCCCAACTTAAGGGAAGCAACTCTTTTCCATAACATGAAGAGTGCTCTTGGTCCCAGCTTAAGGGAAGCAACTCTTTAGGCTTTTCTTCTTACATAAGCCATTCATACATGCATTATGAAACATAACATGTTCTTATCATAACATAAAGCATAACATGTCATTTTCATATCATCAAACATGGCATATCATCTCATGAACTTAGCATACATATCATGAACATGGCATATCATATCATGAGTCTAGCATATCATATCATTAACATGGCATATCATGTCATAAGTCTATCATATCATATCATGAACATGGCATATCATATCATAAGACATAGCAATGCAACATATCATAAGGCATATTTTCATCATATCATGAAGCATGAAAGCTTAATCTACTCATATATCAAAGGCTACATATCATGAGAATACATAACATGTTTAGTTAGGTTTAAACTCTTTCCTAACCCAATTAATCCATCTTGGCCGAACCACATCAGTAGATTTCATCCTCATTTCATTCCATATTAAGCATAGAACTTACCCCCATAACATGTAAACTTGATCTAAACACATACAAGGCATTATACTTCATGAATAAGCATGTTTGAGTTCAAAACTCTAACCTTAATCCATTTATCTCAATTTGGCCGAAACATATCAGTAGGGTTCTTATATCATTTGGTTCCATATGAAGCATAAAACTTATCCACATAACATGTAAACTTGACCTAAGCACATACAAGGCATTATACTTCATGAATAAGCATGTTTGAGTTCAAAACTCTAACCCTAATCCATTTATCTCAATTTGTCCGAAACATATCAGTAGGGTTCTTATATCATTTGGTTTCATATGAAGCATAAAACTTATCCACATAGCATGTAAACTTGACCTAAGCACATACAAGGCATTCTACTTCATGAATAAGCATGTTTGAGTTCAAAACTCTAACCCTAACCCATTTATTTCAATTTGGCCGAAACATATCAGTAGGGTTTCATATCATTTTATTCCATATGAAGCATAAAACTTAACCATATAACATGCAAATTTGATCTAAGCATATACAAGGCACTATACAAGCATATACAAGGCATTATACTTCATGAATAAGCCTATTTGAGTTCAAAACTTTAACCCTAACCTATTTATCTCAACTTGGCCGAAACATATCAGTAGGGTTTCATATCATTTTATTCCATATGAAGCATAAAACTTAACCATATAACATGCAAATTTGATCTAAGCATATACAAGGCACTATACAAGCATATACAAGGCATTATACTTCATGAATAAGCCTATTTGAGTTCAAAACTTTAACCCTAACCTATTTATCTCAACTTGGCCGAAACATATCAGTAGGGTTTCATATCATTTTATTCCATATGAAGCATAAAACTTAACCATATAACATGCAAATTTGATCTAAGCATATGCAAGGCACTATACAAGCATATACAAGACATTATACTTCATGAATAAGCCTATTTGAGTTCAAAACTTTAACCCTAACCTATTTATCTCAACTTGGCCGAAACATATCAGTAGGGTTTCATATCATTTTATTCCATATGAAGCATAAAACTTAACCATATAACATGCAAACTTAATCTAAGTATATACAAGGCATTGTACAAGCACATACAAGTCACCATACTTCATGAATGAGACTATTTGAGTTCAAAATTCTAACCCTAACTTATCTATCTAAATTTGGCCGAAACATATCAGTAGGGTTTCATGATTTTTCATTCCATATCAAGCATAAAAAAAATTAAGTTATCCACATATAAAATTTCCTACATCATAAAAGAGTACAACTACTATGGTTTCTATGCAAAATTCTTGACCTAAGGCCTATAAGTCATGTTGGCCGAAACATATGTATAGAAATCTCCTTGTTTTTGTCACAACATGAAGAATGAGAACTTAACTATCAACACATAAAATTCACATATCATATAAGTATGAAATCAAGCATGTTCTCACAAGAAAAAGAACCTAGCCTTAACCCTCTTTTGTCTCTTGGCCGAAATATTCATAGTGAGGGTTTAGATTTCTTTTTATTTATTTTTTTTTTTGAAACATAACTTGAAACTTGTTGACCCGAAAAGATCATCCATCAAAACCCACAAGAAAATTTTACGGTTTTGAAAACTCTTGAAAAAAACTTAACGATCAATTCGACAACAACTTGTACTGCAGTGAGGGGAATACTCACATCCTTCGCTAAATTTTCTAAGGAGGGAACCTTGCTTGTGAATCCTTCCTAGAGGAGAGCTTCCTTGCTCCTTGTTCTCGGCAAGAGGATGAGAGGGAGAGAGAGGTCACGGTGAGGGAGAGTAGGAGGAGAATGAGAGCAAATGACAACTCATCATTAATTTCCTCCTTTTATTCATTATGAGAGGAGGAAGGAAAATATATTTTTCTTCCTCCTTTCTTTTACTCTCTTCATAATTAAGAGAAAAGTCTAGATACATTCCTTCTTGGTGAGTAAGAAAGGAATATTCTAGAGCATCTCTTCATTAGAGAGGGAGAAGACAACTCTCACTTCTCCTTCTAAGAGAAGAGTCTTTTCTTCTTACATTTAATTATGGTTTCCCTCTATTTCCTAACAATAATTTCTCTTGGTCTAGTGGTTATCTTATTCAGGCATCTAATGAGAGATCTAGAGTTCAAGTCCTAGACCTTATGTATTTTTATTTCTATTTTATTTGTTTAAGTGTTCGGCTAGGAGCAAAATTCAACTAAAGCATATATATTTTTCTTTATTCATGATAGAATATTCTAGAATTTTGCTAAGGACCCTATGGGTGTTACAAGTATAAGCCCAGAGGGCAGAGATAGAAAATAAGTCCCTACAGCAACAGCAGCAACCCGTGCTCCATTGCCTACTCGTAGGTCTATCTCGCCCTTTATCAATGCTCTGCTATTTCTCAGTGCTTGTACATTAGTACAAATGTGCGAAGCACATCCGGTATCTAATACCCACGACGAAGAAATAGAGAGGTTGACTTCTATAACATTTATACCTGAAGTAGAAATCTTATTTCTCTTCTTGTTAAGATCTTCCAGGTGTCCTGTGAAGTTCCTCTTCCAGTGCCCTGCTTGTCCTTGATATAGTTGACGAAGATGTGCAACCATATTGTAAGCACCCATCAACTCATGTTGCTTCTGAAGCTCAGAGTTCATGGTTGCGAGCATTAGACAGGACACATCTAATGCGTCATCTTGATGCTTCTTGTAAGCATCCCGGTCAGCGTGGCAGGAGGAGCCTCCGAATGGGCTGCTCCAGAACGTCAGTTTACGTTCCCGAGTGAGAACTATTCTCAAGTTCTCGTACCAGTCGAAATTTGCTCCGTTGAGCTTGTCCTTCTCAAGGACAGAACGCACGGAGAAAGAGTTCGTATTCGACGTCATGGTTATCTACAACAGAAAATTTGCAGAAATAAATATCATATTCTTTTAAAATCATTTAATTAGGCCTTTAATTAAATGATGCTCCCACTGAATTCTATAATTCTTGTGGGACAAGATCCACATCATACTAACCCTTGAGTTAGCTTTGGCTAATACGCCCAAGGCTTAGTATGATCGGTAGGCAACGATTACCAATTACATCTCTATGCAACTCTTGTTTATAAAATCAATGTCCGCATTTATATTAAAACTTGAGTTAGCTTTGGCTAATACGCCCGAGAGTTAATATAGATGTGATTTTGACCTATCTTTCCAACTATTGGAAGAATGCCTATAGTTGACTCGATCCAACCGAGTAACTAGGAATATTCAATCTAATTGAGTTTGTATTCACCCCATGCGTTGATAGGCGGGACCAAGATTGTCCCTCCGTACCCTACCAAGATAATATGTATTGCTCTGCTTTGGCAGATTCAACAATACATGTGATCGAGGTAGTGATAGGTATCACGGCACGGTTAGGCATTAGAGTTGAGTCGATTGAGATCTAATCTAATCGAAAAGGATGCATCTTGTGCACGACTTAGATCTAATCTAATCGCAAGGGTGCATCATGTGCACGACTTAGATCTAATCTAATCGTAAGGCACTAATTAATTAACTACTTATTAAATATGCATCACATACACAAGCAATTAATTAATCTATTTGTGATTTAGTCATGTCCCTACTACGATCTTCTCAAGCCAATGAGAAGATCGATTGGTCAACCTAGGGTCAACAGCTTCTCCAAGCTCCTCCCTTTGACCACCTTGTGTTGCTCGTGCCCGCCTCGAAACTCCGTCTCGTGTGGACCCTCCACCGCTCCAATTTGTACATTACAATTTGAAACTCGAGTTACATTCGAGTCTAAATCTAATTTACAACCAGAATAAGAGAAAGGTACGACGCGCAGGCCGTGGGAAAAAATAAAAACATATGACGGCACGCAGGCCGTATTATGAATTACAACACAAATCCAATCTTATTGGGTATTTTGGGCCATGACTATCACAAATTAATATATAATTCAAAATTATATATTTTTCATAATTTTTCTGTAATTTTAAAAATAATTTTTATAATTTTTATGAGTAAAATTTCTCGGCGGTCCCGTTTAGCGGTTTCGGGCGCAATCGCGGAACGGATCCCCTTGCGGGGCCCAGGGGCAGCGCCCCTACCCGCGATCTAACCATCGCGAGGGTTCCTTTGCGATCCAACAGCGCCTAAACCTGCTATCCCAAAGCGATTTGGGTCGAGACATTGCCGTTTCGGAAAAATCTTCCCGGCGGGTTCATTTTTAGCGAAGCAAATTCCCTTGCGGGGTTAGGGGCAATGCCCCTACCCACGATCTAACCATCGTGAGTTGCTCCTTTTCAATCTAATGGCACCCGACCCTGCTGTTCCAAATGGATTTGGGGCAAAAACGAAGCCGTTTAAAAGAAATCTTTCCGGTAGCCGAAGCTTACAAGTGCCGAGACACTTGTGCTTCGCTTCTACGGAAAAATTACTCATAAAAACTTTAAAAACTCAATTTTTACAGAAAATCACAGAAGGTATATTTTTCATAAAAATACAAACGAACTCGTACAAGTCTTTGCACGTGGCTCTGATACCACTGTTGGGTTCTTCGGGCCGCGAAAACCGCTTTTTCGCGACGCGGAAACCCCGAGTCACCCAAAGCCATGGATCTCGTGCAAAGATTCATAAACAAAATTATCGAAAAACTTTTTCTTGTACGAGTTTGTAAAAACTTTAGATCTACACTAAAGTTAAGATCATTACCCTTGTAGCGAAGCCCTTCGCGTTCCCGCTTGTCCAAGATGTCGCCAGATCTCTAGTTGTCAAAGTAGACAACCTCTATATGTATCCACACGGACACAAGTAGAAGGAGATGACCAAAACACAAGGTGTGCTAGCACCAATGGAGTGTTCGGCCAAGGAATGGGAGAAGGAGAAGAGAGAGCACCCAAGGGAGAAGAAGAGTGAATGAATCAATAAGAGGAAAAATAAAAAAAACCCCTTAGCCATCAAGTGGCCGACCACTCTAGGAGGTGTATAACCCCCACATTAAGTCCAATTAATGTGGAGACCATTAAGAGTTGTAACCCCCATGAGGTGACACTCTAGGATGATGTGGATCAACACTATTGGTCCACATCTTGCCACTTCACTAAATGACATGGCAACAAGTGTAACCTCCTCATTTTATGTGGGCCGGCCACATTAAATGCTATGGAGGCTTGTAACCTCCATGAGGTGGCACACATTGATGATGTGGAGCAATCCTATTGGTCCACATCTTGCCAACTCACTAGTGATGTGGCAAAAAGTCAAGTCAAACATGACTTTTTCTCTTCCTCTCAAATCAAGTCAAACTTGATCAAATCTCTCTCGTGGTTGATCTAATCCAACCATATGATTCAAGCCAACTTAATATAATGAATCTAATTCATTAAATAAAGTTGATTTAATGAGTCATAATCTAAATTAGACTCATTGAATACATGAATCAACTTGAGTCCAACTCAATTAGCCCAATTTGGATTACTCTTAATCCAATATGATTCATCAAATGAATCTAATCCTCTTGGTTCATCATATGAACCAAATCTCCATCTAATTGTCCTTAGTGTGTGACCCTATAGGTTCTTGTAACGTTGGCAATGCCCTAAACCCATTTAGGAGCATAAGTAATGAGCGGTATCTAGCAACACATCATTACTACCCAAGTTACAAGAATGTCGAGATCCGACATCACCTTGTGACTACCAATTGTGACTCCTCACAAAATATGTGACATTGTCCTTTTATCCTAGACATCTAGATTGATGAATATGAGACATAGACCGTATCATCCTCTAATCAATCTAAATCTTGAACTCCAAGTAGACTCACTCGATCAAATGAGCTCAACATCTCATGTTGACTCATTTGGGCATGGCCATGCACTTAGTGGTCTCACTCTATCAAGAATACCGATGTCACTCCCGTCATATGGGAGGGATAGATCCCATCTACATCACTCACATCCCTCTACATAATTCGTTATATACCCAGTAATCGCCTTTATAGTACACCCAGTTACGGGTGACGTTTGACGAAACCAAAGTACATAACTCCTTATGTAGGGATCCATGGTGACTTCAGGTCTAAGGACTAATAGTCATACTAATAGCCACATGAGAAAGTATATGACACTCATATAACGATCCATGATACTTTCTCATGGCGGGTCATTCAGTATACATTCTCCAATGTATACCCATGTGTCAGAATGATATCTCTATATCCATGACTTGTGAGATCAAGTCATCGAGCTGACCTACATGCTAGTCTTATTGTATTAACATTGTCCCTAAATGTTAATACTCGACTAGGAATAATTTAGAGTAGTGTTCCCTATATCATCTCACTATCGATTCAACTAATCGATTGATATAGGTATGAACCTTCTACTCTAGGACGTTACTATACTTATTTTATCTGGCACTAATACAAATAAGCATAATAACCAAAAACCAAATGCCTTAATATATATACATGAATATGATATACATGAGTCCATACAATCATCAAATGATTGGCTCTAGGGCTCTAACTAACAGTTTCTCAATGAAGGACTTAGGTGAAGCATCCCGCATTCTAGGGATACAGATCTATAGAGATAGATCTAAGAGATTGCTTGGCCTAAGTCAGAGTACATGTATTGACAAGGTACTCCTTTGGTTTGCCATGTAGAACTCCAAGAAGGGATTTCTTCCGATGTCACATGGCGTGAGTCTTTCGAAGACTCAGGGTCCCTCTTCTAGAGAGGAGAGAGACCGCATGGATCAGATCCCTTATGCTTCAGCCATAGGATCTATCATGTACGCCATGCTATGTACTCGACTTGATGTCTCGTATGCTTTGAGCATGACGAGCAGATACCAGTCAGATCCAGGTGAAAGTCACTGGATAGCGGTCAAGAATATTCTTAAGTACTTAAGAAGGACTAAAGAATATTTCTTGATATATGGAGGCAATGATGAGCTAGCTGTAAAGGGTTACAGTGATGCTAGCTTCCAGACCGACCAGGATGATTATCGATCGCAGGCAGGGTTCGTATTTTGCATTAATGGTGGTGCTGCGAGCTGGAAGAGTTCGAAGTAGGACACAGTAGCTGATTCTACGACAGAGGCCGAGTACATTGCTGCATTAGAGGCAGCAAAGGAGGCAGTTTGGATCCGCAAGTTCATCACTGAACTTGGGGTGGTTCCTGGTATCGCTGACCCCATTGAGCTCTATTGTGACAAGAATGGAGCTATAGCACAGGCGAAGGAACCTCGCTCACACCAGCGGACCAAACACATACTACGGCGCTTCCATCTCATTCGAGAGATTATCGAGAGAGGAGATGTGAAGATTTTCAGAGTACCCACAGAGGCTAATATCGGAGATCCCTTGACCAAGGCTTTGGCACAGAGGAAGCATGATGGTCACACTAGGTCATTGGGGCTTAGAGCCTACACTTATTGGCACTAGTGCTAGTGGGAGATTGTTAGCTAGAGCCCTAGAGTCAATCATTTGATGATTGTATTATGAACTTGTTGTATCATATTCTATATAAATAAAAGGCATTTGTTTTGGTTATTATACTTACTTGTATTGGTGCCAAATAAACTAAGTATAATAGCGTCCTTGAGTAGAAGGTTCTCACCTATATCAATCAGTTAGTTGAACCGATAGTGAGATGATATAGGGAACACTACTCTTAATCATTCCTAGTAGAGTATTAACATTTAGGGACAATGTTAATGCAATAAGACTAGCATGTAGGTCAACTCGATGACTTGATCTCACATGTCATGGATATAGAGATATCAAGTTGACACATGGGTATACATTAGAGAATGTATACTGAATGACCCGCTATGAGAAAGTATCATGGATCGTTATATGAGTGTCATATACTTTCTCATGTGGCTATTAGTATGACTACTAGTCCTTAGACCTGAAGTCACCATGGTTCCCTACATAAGGAGTTATGTACTTTGGTTTCGTCAAACGTCACCCGTAACTGGGTGGACTATAAAGGCGATTACTGGGTATGTAACAAATTATGCGGAGGGATGTGAGTGATGTAGAAGGGATCTATCCCTCCTATATGATGGGAGAGACATCGATATTCTTGATAGAGTGAGACCACGAAGTGCATGGCCATGCCCAATTGAGTCAATATGAGATATTGAGCTCATTTGATTTAGTGAGTCTACTTGGAGGACACGGTCTATGCCTCACATTGATCAATCTAGATGTCTAGGATAGAAGGACACTTGTTATATTTTGTGAGGAGTCACAAATAGTAGTCACAAGGTGATGTTGGATCTCAACATTCTTGTAACTTGGGTAATAATGATGTGTTGCTAGATACCGCTCATTACTTATGCTCCTAAATGGGTTTAGGGGCATTGCCAACGTTACAAGAACCTATAGGGTCACACACTAAGGGCAATTAGATGGAGATTAGGTTCATATGATGAACCAAGAGGATTAGATTCATTTGATGAATTAAATTGGATTAAGAGTAATCCTAATTGGGCTAATTGAGTTGGACTCAAGTTAATTCATGTTTTCAATGAGTCTAATTTAGATTATGACTCATTGAATCAATTTAATTAAGTGAATTAGATTCATTATATTAAATTGGCTTGAATTAAATGGTTGGATTAGATCAACCATTAGAGAGATTAAGTCAAGTTTGACTTGACTTGAGAGGAAGAGGAAAAGTCAAGTTTGACTTGACTTTTTGCCACATCATTAGTGAGTTGGCATGATGTGGACCAATGATGATGCTCCACATCATCATGGTTACTTAAGTGTGATGCCACCTCATGGAGGTTACAATTCTTCACTTTAATGGCTCCACATTAATTGCACTTAATGTGGAAATGGGGGTTACACCTTTTTGAAAGTGGTCGGCCACTATTGTGAGGGGATGGAATGAATTTTTCATTCAAGGCACATTCACTTCATCCTCTTCCTCAAGCTCTCTCTCTCCCTCTCCTCCTCTACCATTGCCGAGACCCTTTGGAGTGCTAGCACACTCTAAGGCTCTCTCTCCATTGAATTGTTTGTGTGGATACATATAGAGAGTTGTCTACGTTGACAACTTCGAGATCCGGCACCATTTGGACGAGCGGGAATGCGAAGGGCTTCGCTTCAAAGGTATAACCTTTTCCCCTTGTAGATCTAAGTGTAGATCTAGGTAAACTCGTACTCATAGTTTTTCGAAAAATTTCAAAGGGAGTTAGTGCCGATACCTATGTTTAGCAGAATTCGCATACAATAATAGCTATCAAGCTACTATCGGAATGGCACCCTAGGAAGCTCTATATAGGAGGAGATGTAGATCTCCTATCTGTTGGTATGAAGGTGGTGAAAAGAAAGAAATGGGACTCTAGACAGATCGTATCGAGGACACCACCAAAGTCATTCAGAACATTCGTCAGAGAATAGAAACTGCTCAAAGCCAGTAAAAGAGCTATGCGGATGTGCGCCGTAGACCGCTGGAATTTGAGGTTTGGGACTCAGTGTTCCTCAAAGTAGCTCCTATGAAAGGAGTGATGAGGTTTGGAAAGAAAGAAAAGTTGAGTCCATGTTATGTGGGGCCATACCTGATCACTAGAAGGGTTGGCAAAGTAGCTTATGAGCTGGAACTACCTCAGGAAATGTCAGCCATCCATAATGTATTCCATGTCTCAATGCTGAAGAAGCATGTTCCTGATGTAAACCAAGTGATTGAGTCATAGACGGTACAAGTTCAAGAGAATCTCAGTTATGAAGTTGACCTATTCAGATAATAGATCGAGAAGTTAAGAAGCTGAATAACAAAGAGATACCGTTAGTAAAAATGATGTGGCAAAGTCAATAGTATGAAGAGGCAACATGGGAACGCGAGGATGATATGAGACAGAAGTATCCACAATTATTACAAGTTCTAGGATGAACTTTTTTTATAAGGTATGGGGGATTTTAACACCCATAAATTTCCTCTATTCCAAAAGAGAAAAAAGAAACCGAAGAAGAGAAAAGAAATAAAAATATATACATAAATAACCCGGGCTAGGATTTGAACCTTAGAACATTGATCTAAGGTTGGTTTAAGTAGCTATTAGGGTGGTGGCAAAGCATCACATTGGAAATAGAAAACTATTGATTATATGTAGATTATGTGTGAAGAGATACTTCAAGTTCCACTTAGTATAAAAGGGAATGGAAGAGACCAAAACCTAACTTTTCATTTTCCTCTTCTCCTCTCTAGCCGAAACTCCCTCTTTCCCTTTTTAGTTTTCGGCCAAGAACCTTAGGGTTCTAAGTTTCTAAGTTCTTCAAGAGGAGAATCAAAGAGGAGAGTTTTCACAAGGATCAGTATGCGTGTGAAGAGTGACTTGCAGATTAAGGCATACAAGAGAGAATTGTCTTTCCTACACCCTATAATAGTAAGATATAGTGAAAGAATGTAAGTACAACTCACCTGCAGTATGAGTTGCTTCGATGATGCAAGTTGTTATATGTTTTATGCATGTTAAAGAAGATACATGTTGTGATATGTTTTATGCATGTTAAAGAAGATACATGTTGTAATATGTTTTATGCATGTTAAAGAAGATACATGTTATGATTGTAAGAGGCCCTCTAAAGTTTTGGGATTAATAGCATGTTTGGAGTATCTTGAATTACTTCCCATTTAGTTTTGGGGCTAAGAAGCATATTCAAGTGCCCTAAAGTGCTTCTCTATAAGTGTGGGGGATTAAGTGCACATAAGGTTCTTGTTTAAATGACAAGTAAGTGCGAGTATAAGAAAGAAATATTTAAAAGAAAGTATTTTACTTTAAAGTGGCATGTACTGGACACAAGGTCCAAGGGTGAGCTCCTAGATCACCCCTAGGCCCTAGATCGCCTAGTATTACCTTAATAGGTTTGGGATTAGCTTCCTCAGATCTTATTATAGATGCGTGCAAAGTGGTACAATGTCGGGCCCAAGCAAGTTTATTATTATTTTCACTAGTTATGTAATATAAAGTTTTCAAAATTCGTTGTTTGTCTTAGTGGAAGCCTTCCTAATTTTAAGAACTTGAGTTATAAAGTGTAGCATTGATGAATTCTATTGTATGGCAAGACTTATGTTTCCATTACATGTTTACATTACTAGCATGGTTTTAAGTTGATATTTTACATGATAAACCTATTTAAAAATGCATGCCATGTACATATTTCCGAATTATGCGTTTTAGCATGAATTACTGTCAAGTGCAAGTTTTGTGTTTTCCCCAAACAGTTTTGAAATGCATGTTCCCTTTTTAATGCTTGTATTGTGAGTAGATGGTACTTACTAAGCATTTGCTTATAGATTTGCATTTCCTTATACTGCAGATAAAGGTAAAGGAATGCTCGAGTAAGAGGAGGCAGTAGGAGCGGTGTTTTGTGTGTGTGTGTGACGGAACAATGGAAGAAGATCTTGGAACTTGCTAATGCATGAAATGTATTAGATCTTGGTGTTGATGTATTTTCATATCTCTGCTCTGCAAACAAACACTACCAAGAGTTGTTTATGATGAATTTATTAGTTTGACAGTAATTAGAGTGGCAAAGAGGGAAGGTCTAGGGTCTACCCAAAGGGGAGGACCCCTCTTCAAGCATTGGAAGAGTGTTGGCGCTACTCAGAATTCCGTTCTGTTTCCCCTGTACAAAAATTTGTACAAGCACAGAACTTTTCCTAGCAACCCATGTGCTTTTCGGAAGTTAAACTTGGATTACAAACGGAACTTAACATTATTAATCCAAGTTTAACCCATGTGTTCATCAGAAGTTAAACCATATTATAGAAATTGATTAAATAACTATTTCAAGGATTGACTTCCAGGTCGTTGCCGAGGCACTCGCCCTTCGTAGGTATGAGATCATCCACCACTTCCTAGTCAAAGCCTTTCAAAGAAATTAAATATTTAAACTTCTTACAGTAAACCCTAGGTTAAACTACAGAGACCTCAATCAAAGCACAAGATCGCTAGCCTCTTGTGTTGGTACTTCAAGATCCATACAAAGGAAAAATAAACTAGTACACAGTGGAAACAATTAACTAGTTATAAATTTCGTTGTAGCTTAAAGACCCCTTGATCTTCTGCTGTATTCCTCTCCTCCTCTTGGACATTGTGTGGGTGATGATCTACCAAGACGTAAAAACCACCCTTGTCCTTCTTTCTTCCAAAACTTTCGGCCACTAAGGGATCAAAGCTAGGAACACCACCTCTTGTTCTTCTTTCTTCCTTGCAACTCGCCAGCCACAAGATGGTTGAAGCCTCTTGATGTCGCCGACCTTAGGTGAGAAAGCAAGGGGAGAATAAGAATATGAGGGGGCCGACCACAAGGAGAATAGAAGAGGAATAGAAATTGTGTAGATGATTATTATTTCAAAGGAACCATCTATCCTCTTTTATAATCCTTAGTAATGGCTAAAAAGGAAAGATTTTAACACAATTAAAATATCTCTTTTAAATTTCTTATTGTGGATGGCTACAAAAGGAAAGTTTTAAAAATAAAAATTCCTCTTTTAAACATTGTAGGTTGCTACAAAAAAGAAAGTTTTTAAAATTAAAACCTCTCATTTAACTCATGGTTATAAAAAAGGAAAGTTTTAACAAAAATAAAATCTCTCTTTTAAACCATTGTAGATGACTATAAAAGGAAAGATTTTTTAAATTTACAACTCTCTTTTAAAACCATGTGGATGACTTCAAAAAAGGAAAGTTTTTAAAATTTAAAATCTCTCTTTTAAAACATTGTAGATGGCTAAAAAAGAAATATTTAAAAATAAAAAATCCACTTTTAAACCCATCTTAGCCGACCCCTTGCTTGGGCACCAAGCAAGGATGTGGTCGGCCATAAGAATGACTTGGGTGGATGCGAGACTTTATACATAGAGGCTACAACAGAGACCTAGAGGAGGAATTATTTTTGACCTGCTGATGAGCTTGACTTCCTGTGTTCGACCCGAACACCCAACTCAAGTTCATCAATAATAACTCATACCACTAAAGAGTTATTATTGAACTACCGCCCCAATCCCATAATACATTATGGGCTCCTTCTTATCATGAGTGTGTTAATCTCCCAGTGTTTAAGATATCGAATGCCCATTAATTAAATGTTATCTACGTATAGTACAACCATACCCTTACGTCTGACAATACTTTGACATTGTTGCCAATGAGTAAAATGTCATCTATGTATAGTACAAGAAATACCACCATATTCTATCACTCTTCTTGTATACACAAGACTCATCCAGACACTGAATAAATCGATAAGACTGGATCACTTCATTAAACCGGATGTTCCAAGATCTCGAAGCTTGGTTCAGTCCATAAATAGACCGATTGAGCTTACATACAAGATGCTCTTTGCCCTTTGCAATGAATCCCTCTGGTTGCTTCATATGGATATTTTCTTCAAGACTTCCATTAAGGAAAGCTGTCTTGACATCCATTTACCAAATCTCATAATCCATATGAGAAGCAATAGATAAAAGAATCTAGATAGACTTAAGCAAGGCTACCGACGAAAAGGTTTCCTCATAATCGATTACCTCTTTCTGAGTATATCATTTTGCATCAAGCCTTGCTTTAAAGGTTTCCACCTTCCTGTCTATCCCTCTTTTTCTTTTGTAGACCCATTTACATCCAATGACTTTTACACCATTTGGTGGTTCTACAAGCTCCCGGACCTGATTAGAGTACATAGATTCTATTTCAGAGTTCATTGCACTTTGCCAAGATGCTACATCTGTATCTTGGAGTGCTTCATCATATGTCCAGAGATCAGGTTCATGTTCACCAGGTATCAAGTCCGAAGATTTTCCCAAAAACATGAATATATTAGTTTGCATAACAACCCTTCCACTACGACGAGACACTACTTGTAATTGTGCATCATTTGTGACACGTGTTGCAGTTTCTTATGGTATCTCATCTTGTACCATTGGTACTAAAGTAGGCGTGTCTTCTCTTATTTTCTCAAGAATAATTTTACTCATGGGCTTGTGGTTCATTACATAGTCCTCATTTAAAAATCAGGCATTAGTGCTAACAATGACCTTCTGATAGTTAGAACTATAAAATAAACCACCTTTCGTTCCTTTAGGATAACCCACAAATAAGTGAACTTGTGTACGTGATTCCAACTTATCGGTGTCTCCCTTCAGCACATGTGCTTGACTATCCCAAATCTGAATATGTTTCAGACTAGGCTTACGCCCATTCCATAATTCTGTGGGAGTAGAGGTTACTGACTTAGAAGGTATCAAGTTCAGAATGTATACTGCCGTTTCCATAGCATATCCTCAAAACGAATTTGGTAATTTCGAATAACTCATCATTGATCTAACCATTTCCATAAGAGTCCTACTCCATAGTTCTATCAAACCATTCTGTTGGGGTGTACCAGGTGAAGATAGTTGGGATTGAATCCCGACCTCTGATAAGTAACTCCTAAACTCTCCTAAGAGGTACTCGCCACCATGATCAGACCGTAGTGTCTTGATACCTTTACCATGACGTTTCTCCACATCAGCTTTGTATTCTTTGAACTTATCAAAGCACTCAGACTTACGGCGCATCAAGTAAATATACTCATATCTCGAATAGTTGTCTATAAAAGAGATAAAATATTCGAAATCACCTCTTGCATGGATAGTCTTAGGTCCACACAAATCAGAATGAACCAATTCCAACACATCTTTGGCTCTATATCCCTTGGCCTTAAAAGGTCTCTTGGTCATTTTTCCTTCCAAGCAAGATTCGCAGGTTGGAAAATTTTCCACCACTAATGAACCCAAAGGTCCATCGGCTATTAGCCTTTGAATCCTACTCAAGTTAATATGACCAAGCCTTAGATGCCAAAGATATATTTGGTTTATTTCTGAAGGTTGCTTTCTCTTATTAGAATTAGAAGATGTGTTTTTAATTTCCATTTGTTGTTTCGTGGGAGCTATTGGATTTAGAATATACAAATTGCCAACCAACGTACCACAACATATAACTATCCTATTTTTCTTGACACCTACTTTGTCATCAAAAGAAACAGAATATCCATACATAAATAGTTTAGAAACTGAAATTAAGTTCTTTCTAAAACATGGTACATAAAGACAATTTCTCAAAATCAATGTTTTATTTCTATCAAAAGATAAATAAACATCTCCCACTGCAACAGCCGCCACTTTTGTAGTATTGCCTATGTAGACGGTAATCTCCCCTTCATGTAGTCGTCGAGTTTTCTGGAACCTCTGCAATGAATTGCAGACATGATCAGTGGCTCCCGTATCTACACACCAGGTACCGGTAGATAACACCACTAAACATGTTTCAACCACTAGAGATTAAGATATACCATTATTGTTCTCCTTTCTGTGAGGACAACCCACTTTCCAATGTCCATATTGCTTACATGTGAAGGACTTGCCCTTCGGCTTCTTCACACCTGCATGCGACCCAGTCCCTAGAGATCGATTCACTTTCTTTGTTGAACCAACTTATTTATTTTTCTTCTTTCTGTATTTCAGCTTAGAAGTAGAAACATTTTCAACAATATGAATTTGAGAACTTTGACGAAATAGCCCTTCTGCTGCTTGAAGTTCTGTCAGAAGTTCCGCCAATGAAAAAACCCTTTTGTTCATGTTGTAGTTCAGGCGGAAGTGCTCAAAACTTTTAGGCAGCGTTTGGAGAATGATATCGACCTGGGGTTCCCCATCGATTTCTGCTCCAAGGACTTCCATCTCATTCAAAAGAGCCATCATTTTGAGGATATGATCCTTTACGGGTGCCCCCTCAGTCATCGCGATCGTCAACAAGTTTCTAATAGCCTCTTGCCTAGCAACCCGATTTTGGTGTCCGAACAGTTACTTGAGATTGCGCATCATGTCATAAGCGGTAGGCATGGCCTGATGTTGATGTTGCAGCACATTTGACATAGAAGCCAAAATATAACACCGCGGCATCTCATCTGCCCTAACCCATTTCTTATGATACTCAATCTCCTCTTCACTAGAATCACTATTAGGCTTGCTTGGACAGATCTCAAAATGTATGAACTTGTAACCTTCAGCAGTTAAGACAATGTCCAAGTTTCATTTCTAATCAATGTAATTGAGACCGATAAGTTTGTTTTCATTCAATATAATAGCAAGAGGATTGAAAGCCATTTGAAATCCTAAGAATCACAAAATATTTGGTCAAAACTTTAGAATTTAAAATAATATTGATTCCTTAAACAATATCTTTTAAATTCACCAACACCTCAAAACATCGTGAATTTTGTATGCCGCGAAGTGTAGACGTATACAAATTCAAACATTTGTAAGAGGGAGTTTTATCCATTAATTTTATTATCTTGTCAACCTAACTTTATGACAAATAAAACTAATATTCAATTTTTCTTCGGTCACACAAATAATAGCAGTGACTCTGATGGGGAGGATACTATTAAATGTGCATAAGTGTATACCATTACTTGATACTTAGTCCATTAAATTGGATTGTGCTGTTAGTTAGAGCCCTAGAGTCAATCATATGATGATTGTTGTATGGACTCATTGTATCATATTCCTATGTATATAAAGTCATTTATTTTGGTTATTATACTTACTTGTATTGGTACCAAATAACTAAGTATAATAGCGTCCTTGAGTAGAAGGTTCTTATCTATATCAATCGATTGGTTGAATCGATAGTGAGATGATATAGAGAACACTACTCTTAATCATTTCTAGTCAACTATTAACATTCAGGGACAATGTTAATGCGACGAGACTAGCATGTAGGTCAACTCGATGACTTGATCTCACAAGTCATGGATATAGAGATATTAAGTTGGCACATGGGCATGCATTGGAGAATGTATACTAAATGACCTGCCATGAGAAAATATCATGGATCGTTATATGAATGTCATATACTTTCTCATGTGACTATTAGTATGACTATTAGTCCTTGGACCTGAAGTCACCATGGTTCCCTACATAAGGAGTTGCATACTTTGGCTTCATCAAACGTCACCCGTAATTGGGTGGACTATAAAGGCGATTACTGGGTATATAACAAATTATGCGGAGGGATGTGAGTGATGTAGATGAGATCTATTCCTCCTATATAACGGGAGTGATATTGTTATTCTTGATAGAGTGAGACCACTAAGTGCATGGTCATGCCCAAATGAGTCAATATGAGATATTGAGCTCATTTGATTATAGTGAGTCTACTTGGAGTTCATGATTTAGATTGATCAGAGGATGACACCGTCTATGCCTCAAATTGATCAATCTAGATGTCAAGGATAGAAGGACATTGTTATATATTGTGAAGAGTCACAATTAGTAGTCACAAGGTGATGTTGGATCTCAACATTCTTGTAACTTGGGTAGTAATGATGTGTTGCTAGATACCGCTCATTACTTATGCTTCTAAATGGGTTTAGGAGCATTGCCAATGTTACAAGAACCTATAGGGTCACACACAAAGGGCAATTAGATGGAGATTAGGTTCATATGATGAACCAAATTGGATTAAGAGTAATCCTAATTAAGCTAATTGAGTTGGACTCAATTTGGTTCATGTGTTAAATGAGTCTAATTTGTAACACCCATAAAACTATAAGATAAGTATATGGGTGTTATTTGCTTTAGAGCATAAAAGTTAGAAGAATCAAAAAAAAAAAAAAAAATAAGAGAAATAAAAGAAGAGGTGAAGGTTTGAACCTTGAACCTCTCATAAAGAATAGAAATAAAATTATGTATGATAACCACTAGGATAATGAATAACATGTGAATGGGAAATGATGGAAATTGTAGTTAAAAGTAAAGATATAATTAAGTGAGGGAACAAGAGAAAATCAAGTAGCTTTCCTTCCTCTTGTTTACCTCTTGGTTAAGAAAAGGAGTAGCAAAAGACAAGTTGTTTTCCTTCCTTCTTTCTCCTCTATTTTCGTGGGGTTAAGGGAATAATGAAGAGAAGAGTTAAGGGGAAGGAATGAAGACACATTCTCATTAGAAAAATACATGCATGCATTAAGGAGGAAAGGAAGCAAAGTTCACCTTTGTAACTTCCACCCACTTAGCATAAAAAGGAAAGGAACTAAAGGATTTCATTTTTTTTCCTTCTCCCTCACCCTTGCCGAGACTAGAAGCCTCCTTCCTCATCTCCACAAGCCAAGTTTAGGTTTCTCTCTAAGAGAAAACTAAACTACAAGAAGGAGCCTTTAAGGTGTACCCTTCCAAGCAAGAGAAAAATCAAGAGGAGTGCTAGAAGAAGAAGCTCCCTTCTTCCTCTTCACCAAGGGTACCAATTCTTTAAAGATTAACAAGTGAACACTAGGTAAGCTTCCCCTCACCTGTGGTACAATAGTTATACGGTTTTTCCATGGAGATAGATCGCTTAAAAACCTAGGACTTGCTTTGAGAAAATTCGGCCAAAAACAAGAAGAAGAGTCTAAGAAAGTTGTAATTGGATATGCTTACTATTTTTCTTGTGACATGTATTTTATGTAAGAGGTTAATCTAAGTTTTCCATGATAGAATGAATAATGAAAAAATTAGATCCATAAGCCTTAGACTCTCGGCCAAGCATGAACAAGAAGACTAGGTAAGTTAAGACTCAAACTAAGCATGTTTCCTTATTCTTTTGTTATGTACCCTATGATAATGAGGTTGTTAACCTTTTCTCTTACTTGTATGTTGTTTGAAACTCCATTTCCATGCTCATGAATATTCGGCCATATAAGAAGTAAAGGCCTGGAAGAGTTTTAAACCTAAGACTAAGCATGCTAAGATTTTTCCTAAGACAAGATATGAAGCTAAATGTTATGACATGATTGTATGTTAGTTATGAATCTTATTCCATGCCTATGAAGGTTCGGTTATGATGAGATTTGAATGTCTAGGAAAGTTGAAACCAAGGCTAGGAGGCTCATGACCTTCTTGATAAAATAATATGAAACTAGTTGATGTTTTTATGGTTGCTTGTTACATAGAATTTTGGTTATATATAACTTTTGGCCACACCAAGTTTTTAAAGCTAGGATGTGTAGATTTGTTACTAAATTTACTCATGTTGTTCCTTGTTATGATACCATGAAAATTGTGTAGGGTTTCCATGCTTTTAGGCCATATGAAAAAAAAAACAAAACCAAGCTCATATGTTTCGGCCACCTTTGGATTAAAGGCCTAGGAAAATTAGAACCCAACTTATATATGTTCATGATGTTTCTTGTGGTAAGTACTATGAAAGGTAATTGTGTTTTCCATGCTCTTATGCCACTAGAAACTTAACTTCATGCTTGATAGGTTTCGGCCAATACTAGAGTAAAGGCCTAGAGGAATTTTGAAAACCAACTTACATATGCTCATGATGTTTCTTGTGATAAGTACTATGAAATGTAGTTGTGGTTACCATGTTCTTATGCCACTAAAAACCTAGTTCCATGAGTTATAGGTTTCGGCCACCTTGAGTTAAGGGGTCTAGGAAGTTTGAAATTTAAAACAAATATGTTTATGTTGTTCCTCATGAAAATGTATAAGATATTGGCTTAATGTTCAACACTTCCATGCTACTTGTAACCTAGAATGAGACAAGCTAGGGTTCGGTCATGATAAGATTAGGAGCTTAAGGAACTTAGAACCCAAACTAAATATGCTTAAGTAGTTTCCTATGAAATATGATATGATATGAGTTTAGGGTTTACATATTTCATGTTGCTTAGAACTTGTTTGCTCTTCATGAAAGGTTCGGCCATGAAAGAATTAGAAACCTAGGAGGGCTTAAAAATTTAGGTTAGCATGCTTATGACCTTTCTTATGTTAGTATGTGAAGATATCATGAGATTTTTATGTTTGTATGTTGTCTAGGGATCATGCCTCTACTCATGACTTTCGGCCATATGGGTTTAGTGACCTAGATATACCTCACATGCTATGAATGAATCAAGAGATGATATTTAATGATTTCATGAATGGTTATGTCTTTTCATGTTATGTGATATGTTCTTTCATGTATGCTTATGACCCATGTATGTGCTAGGTGCTCAAATATGCTTACTTTATGACATGAGAAAATGATACGTTCATTATGCAAGCCTATGATTCATGCATGTGCTGTGTGCCCAAATATGCATACTTTATGATAAGTGATATGTATGTCATGCTACTTTACTTTATGTATGGCTTGTACCAAGGGTGGGCTCCATAAGCGCCCCGGGGTCGATGGACTAAGAAACGGGCCTCGTTAGGGATGGGCTCCTAAGTGCCCCTAGGTCGATGGACTAAGAAACGTGCCTAGTATGTATGCCTTGTAGGGTTCAAGACTTGCTATCTTGGACCTACATAGGACGCGCGCATTATGTATGTGGTACAAGCCGGGGCCCTAATCATGTTGAGATTATGTTTAAGTATGTATTGTATAAAGTTTTCAAAAGACATGTTGCATGATACATGTTTAGGAATTTTCCATGCTTATACTTTATGATTATGTCATGATAGTTATGATGATGTTATGTTATGACAAGATACGTTTGATGATCATGTTATGTTATGTCATGATACTTTATGCTATGTTACGATATGCCATGATATGCTCTTGACATGATACTTTTATCTTTATGCCTTATGACTTGTGATTTTAATATGCTTACGTTTTTTTGTGAGTAGGAAAGGAACTTACTGAGCCATGAGTGCTCACAGCTTACTTTCTTGTACCACAGATAAAGGCAAGGAATGGATGTACTAGGGGAGCAGCAGGAGGGGCTAGAATGATGTGTGCGGTAGTGGACTTGCTAAAAGAAAAGACCTGCCTTTGTTTGATAAGAAATTTACCATGTTGATGTTTTTACTTTATGACTCCATGACCTTAAGTATGTGTTGGGTATTAAGACTCAAAATTTATGATAGGTATGCTATGTGGTTCTTTTATGTCTATGGTGAGTTTTAAGTAAGAAAAGATTTTTAAATTCTCTAAGTAAGACTTCCGCTGTGTTAAGTATGTATGCGTAGCAAGGTAACCCCCCGTCACCATAGCAGGAGGGGCGGGGCGTTACATAATTAGATTTGGATTCATTGAGTCAATTTAATTCAATGGATATAAATTCATTAAATTAAATTGGTTTAAATCAAATGGTTAGATTTGATCAACCATGGGAGAGAAGAGGTCAAGTTTGACTTGACTTGAGAAGGGAAGATGAAAGGTCAAGTTTGACTTGACTTGAGAAGGGAAGATGAAATGTCAAGTTTGACTTGACCAATGCCACCTCATTTGTGAGTTAGCATAGAGTGGGCCAATGATGATGTTCCACATCATCAAGGATAGTACATGTGTGTGCCACCTCATGAGGGAGATCAAGAGTTGTGACTCTTGATATTCCATGGAGTTTAAAAACCCCTCTTGAAGTGGCTGACCATTTTAAGTGGTGTTTAATGTTTTGTGTGCTCATTCACTCCTTCTTCTTCCTCCTCTCATCTTCTTCTCTCCCTCTCCTCCACCTTGGCCGAAACCTTCAAGAGTGCTAGCACACTCTTAGGTTTCTTCTCCATTTTTGCTCGTGTGGATACACATAGAGGGGTGTTCACTTGACACCCTTGAGATCCGGCAAATTTTGGACGAGCGGGATAAGCGAAGGGCTTCACATCAAAGGTATAACTTCTCTACCATGTAGATCTACTGTAGATCTAGGATTAGAAAACATGTACATGAAAATTTTAATCATCGCACGGATCTGGTGGCATGGAACTTCGGGGTTTCTTCAACGTAGAAAGCGATTTTTGTAGCCCGAAAGTCGCAACATGAGCCCCTTCAGATGGAGAAGATCACACAAACCTAAATAATTTCCTATAATCATCCATAAAGGGAGTTTGATCTAGTGTTCTGCAAACAAACACATCAAATGTGGAGGAAGGCACTCAAAGCCAACGCATAAGTTTGAATGCATCATTTACAAACCAGTAATGTAGATCGTGGAATTTAAATAATTTCTCTCCCACTTAGTTATTTAAAATGAGGAATTTTAACATGCACACACACACAACACATATGACCTCATCCATTGCTGTCCTCCGTGTGCCACTAACCCCAGCCACTGCCAACGAGTCATGTCGTCGCATCTATCTTGCTTCCTTTTTCGCTACGCCTTTAGTCCTCAAATAGCACCACACCTCTCAAGGATACGATTTGCGACAAAAATAAAATTTTACATTTATCGATCCTATATTCCACAAGGGAATGTACATGTAATTTAGATCGAACAGAATGTAAAATCCAAAAACCAATATAGCTCTTGATGTATTTAATAATTACAATCTTGCACACACATAAAATGTCCTCGACATGCCCGAGGGTCCAAATCACACACAAGCACAATAAGGCCATAATAGTTGGAACTAGGATGCCTGCAACCATAGAGTTAATCTATTTGCACATCCTACTATTATCCTGCTTAAATGTATGTGTGAAAAGTGCATAATTTAACTGAAAACCAAACACACAGAGGCAGAAAACTAGCTCTGATACAAATTGTTGGCGCTACTCGGAATTCCGTTCTGTTTCCTAGTACAAAAATTTGTACAAGCATAGAACTTTTCCTAGCAATCCATGCACTTTTCTGAAGTTAAACTTAGATTACAAAAAAAACTTAACATTATTAATCAAAGTTCAACCCATGTGTTCATCAGAAGTTAAACCATATTACAGAAGTTGATTAAATATCTATTTCAAGGATTCACTTCAGGTCGTTGGCGAGGCACTCGACCATCTTGGGTATGCAATCATCCACCACTTCCAAGTCAAAGTCTTTCAAAGAAATTAAATATTTAAACTCCTTACAATAAACCCTAGGTTAAACTACAGAGACCTCAATCAAAGCACAAGATCGCTAGCCTCTTGTGTTGGTACTTCAGGATCCATACAAAGGAAAAATAAACTAGTACACAACGGAAACAATTAACTAGTTATATCTTTCTTTGTAGTTTAAAAACCTCTTGATCTTCTACTATATTCCTCTCCTCCTCTTGGACGTCGTGTGGGCGACGATCTATCACGATGCAAAAAGCACCCAAGTCCTTCTTTCTTCCAAGACGTTCGGCCACCAAGGGATCAAAGCTAGGAACACCACCTCTTGCTCTTCTTTCTTCCTTGCAACCCGCCAGCTACAAGATGGTTGAAGCCTCTTGATGTCGCCTGCCTTAGGTGAGAAAGCAAGGGGAGAATAAGAATATGAGGGAGCCGACCACAAGGAGAATAGAAGAGGAATAGAAATTGTGTAGATGATTATTATTTCAAAGGCACCATCTATCCTCTTTTATAATGCTTGTTAATGGCTAAAAAGGAAATATTTTAACAACAATTAAAATCTCTTTTTTAAATTTCCTATTGTGGATGGCTATAAAAGGAAAGTTTTAAAATTAAAATCTCTCTTTTAAACATTGTAGATGGCTACAAAAAGGAAAGATTTTTAAAATTAAAACCTCTCTTTTAAATCATGGTTATAAAAAAGGAAAGTTTTAAAAAAAAATAAAATCTCTCTTTTAAACCATTGTAGATGCTTATAAAAGGAAAGATTTTTTAAATTTAAAACTTTCTTTTAAAACCATGTGGATGGCTTCAAAAAAGGAAAGTTTTTAAAATTTAAAATCTCTCTTTTAAAATATTGTAGATGGCTACAAAAATAAAGATTTAAAAAATTTAAAATCCACTTTTAAACCCATCTTGGTCAACCCCTTGCTTGGGCACCAAACAAGGGGTGGCCGGCCCCTTGCTTGGGCACCAAGCAAGGATGTGACCGGCCATAAGGATGACTTGGGTAGATGCGAGGCTTTATACATAGAGGCTACAATAGGGACCAAGACTTAGATGCCAAAGATATGTTTGGTTTATTTCTGAAGGTTGTTTTCTCTTATTAGAATTTGAAGATGTGTTAATAATTTTCATTTGTTGTATCGTGGGAGCTATTGGATTTAGAGTATACAAATTGCCAACCAACATTCTAGAATAGATAACTATCCTATTTTTCTTGACAACTACTTTGTCATCAAAAGAAATAGAATATCCATCCATAAATAGTTTAGAAACTGAAATCAAGTTCTTTCTAAAACATGGTACATAAAGACAATTTCTCAAAATCAATGTTTTATTTCTATCATAAGATAAATAAACATCTCCCACTGCAACAACCACCACTTTTGTAGCATTGCCCATGTAGATGGTAATCTCCCCTTCATGTAGTCGTCGAGTTTCCTGGAACCCCTGTGGCTCTCGTATCTACACACCAGGTACCGGTAGATAATAGCACAAAATATGTTTCAACCACTAGAGATTAAGATATACCTTTATTGTTATCCTTTCTGCGAGGACAGTCCACTTTCCAATGTCCAGACTACTTACATGTGAAGCACTTGCCCTTCGGCTTCTTCACACCTGCATGCGTCCCAGTCCCTAGAGATTGATTCACTTTCTTTGCTGAACCAACTTGCTTCTTTTTCTTCTTCCTGCCTTTCGGCTTAGAAGCAGAAACATTTTCAGCAATGTGAATTTGAGAACTTTTACGAAATAGCCCTTCAGCTGCTTAAAGTTCTGTCAGAAGTTTCGCCAATGAATAAATCCTTTTGTTCATGTAGTAGTTCAGGCGTAACTGCTCAAAACTTTTAGATAGCGTTTGGAGAATGATATCGACATGGGTTTCCCCATCGATTTCTACTCTTAGGTCTTCCATCTTATTCAAAAGAGCCATTATTTTGAGGATATGATCCCTTATGGGTGTCCCCTCAGTCATGGTGGTCGTCATCAAGTTTCTCATAGCCTCTTGCCTAGTAGCCCGATTCTGGTGTCCGAAGAGTTTCTTGAGATTGCGCATCATGTCATAAGCGGTAGGCATGGCCTGATGTTGATGTTGTAGCACAATTGACATAGAAGATAAAATATAACACCGCGCCATCTCATCTGCCCTAACCCATTTCTTATGATACTCAATCTCCTCTTCACTAGAATCGCTATTAGGCTTGCTTGGACAGATCTCAAAAAGTATGAACTTGTAACCTTCAGCAGTTAAGACAATGCCCAAGTTTCATTTCCAATCAATGTAATTTAGACCGATAAGTTTGTTTTCATTCAATATAACAGTAAGAGAATTGAAAGCCATTTGAAATCCTAAGAATCACAAAATATTTGGTCAAAACTTTAGAATTTAAAATAATATTGATTCCTTAAACAATATCATTTAAATTCATCAACACCTCAAAACACCATAAATTTTGTTTGCCACGATAGTGTAGACGTATAGAAATTCAAACATTTGTAAGAGGGGGTTTTACCCATTAATTTTATTATCTTGTCAACCTAACTTTATGACAAATAAAATTAATAGTTAATTTTTCTTCGATCACATAAATAATAGCAGTGACTCCACTGGAGAGGGTACTATTAAATGTGCCTAAGTGTATACCATTACTTGATACTTTGTCCATTAAATATGATTGTGCCCTTCAGATGGAGAAGATCACACAAACCTAAATAATTTCCTATAATCATCCATAAAGGGAGTTTGATCTAGTGATCTGCAAACAAACTCATCTGATGTGGAGGAAGGCACTCAAAGCCAATGTGCAAGTTTGAATGCATCACTTACAAACCAGCAATGGAGACCGTGGAATTTAAATAATTCCTTTCCCACTCAGTTATTTAAAACGAGAAATTTTAACATACACACACACACACCACACACACCACATATAAACAGCATAAAAGGCAATAAATATGAAAAATAATTTTCCAACTATTATGGCCTCATCCATAACTGTCCTCCTTGTGCCACTAACCCTAGTCGTTGCCAACGGGTCATGTCGTCATGTCTATCTTGCTTCCATTTTCGCTACGCCTCCAGTTCTCAAATAGCACCACGTCTCGCAAGGATACGATCCGTGACAAAAATAAAATTTTACATTTATCGATCCTATATTCCACAAGAGAAAGTACATGTAATCAAGATTGAACAGAATATAAAATCCTAAAACTAATACAGCTCCTGCTATATTTAATAATTACAATCATGCACACACATAAAATGCCCTCGACATGCCCGAGGGTACAAATCACACACAAACATAATAGGGCCATAATAATTGGAACTAGGATGTCTGCAACCACAGAGTTAATCTATTTGCACATCCTACTATTATCCTACCTAAATTTATATATGAAAAGTGCATAATTTAACTGAAAAGCAAACACACAGAGGCAGAAAACTAGCTCTGATACCAATTGTTGGTGTTACTCAGAATTCTGTTATGTTTCCCCTGTACAAAAATTTGTACAAGCACAGAACTTTTCCTAGCAACCCATGTGTTTTTCGGAAGTTAAACTTGGATTGCTAACGAAACTTAACATTATTAATCCAAGTTTAACCAATGTGTTCATCAGAAGTTAAACCATATTATAGAAGTTAATTAAATATCTATTTCAAGGATTGGCTTCCAGGTTGTTGGCGAGGCACTAGGCCTTCTTGGGTATGAGATCATCCACCACTTCCTAGTCAAAGCCTTTCAAAGAAATTGAATATTTAAACTCCTTACAATAAACCCTAGGTTAAACTACAGAAACCTCAATCAAAGCACAAGATCGCTAGCCTCTTGTGTTGGTACTTCAGGATCCATACAAAGGAAAAATAAACTAGTACACAGAGGAAACAATTAACTAGTTATATCTTTCTTTGTAGTTTAAAGACCTCTTGATCTTCTACTGTATTCCTCTCCTCCTCTTGGACGTCGTGTGGGGGACGATCTACCACGACGCAAAAAAGCACCCAAATCGTTCTTTCTTCCAAGACTTTCGGCCACCTAGGGATCAAAGCTAGGAACACCACCTCTTGTTCTTCTTTCTTCCTTGCAACCCGCCAGCTACAAGAAGGTTGAAGCCTCTTGATGTCGCCTGCCTTAGGTGAGAAAGCAAGGGGAGAATAAGAATATGAGGGAGCCGACCATAAGGAGAATAGAAGAGGAATAGAAGTTGTGTAGATGATTATTATGTCAAAGGCACCATGTATCCTCTTTTATAATCCTTGGTAATGGGTAAAAAGGAAAGATTTTAACAACAATTAAACTCTCTTTTAAATTTCCTATTATGGATGGCTCCAAAAGGAAAGTTTTAAAATTAAAAATCCCTCTTTTAAACATTGTAGATGGCTACAAAAAGGAAAGATTTTTAAAATTAAAACCTCTCTTTTAAATAATGGTTACAAAAAAAGGAAAGTTTTAACAAAAATAAAATCTCTCTTATAAACCATTGTAGATGGTTATAAAAAGAATGATTTCTTAAATTTAAAACTCTCTTTTGAAACCATGTGGATGGCTTCAAAAAAAGAAAGTTTTTAAAATTTAAAATCTCTCTTTTAAAACATTATAGATGACTACAAAAAGAAAGATTTAAAAAATTTAAAACCCACTTTTAAACCCATCTTGGCCGACCCCTTGCTTGGGCACCAAGCAAGGGGTGGTCGGCCCCTTGCTTGGGCACCAAGCAAGGATGTGGTCGACCATAAGGATGACTTGGGTGGATGCAAGGCTTTATACATAGAGGCTACAATAGTGACCTAGAGGAGGAATTGGTTTTGGCCTCCTGATGAGCTTGAGATTTCTGTGTTCGACCCGAACACCCAACTCAAGTTCATCAAAATAATTCATACCACTAAAGAGTTATTATTGAACTACCGCACCAATCCCATATTACATTATGGGCACCTTCTTATCATGAGTGCGTCAATCTACCTGTGTTTAAGATATCGAATGTCCATTAATTAAATGAGTTACTGACAACTCACTTAATTAACATCTAGCTCCAAGAGTAGTACCACTCAACTTTATTATCATGTCAGAACTAAGTCCATCTACAGGGTTTATATGACAATCCTTATGAGCTCCTAAAGGGGGCATCATCATCCTAATAAATAGGACTCAATTTTCTTCTATAATCAACAACACACCATATAAATAATATTATTTCCCAACTTATCAGGCCTATTGATTTAATGAATAAATCTCACCCTTTGATAAATTAAAGAAATAAATACTAAGTACATGTTCTTGTTATTATATTAGGATTAAGAGTACGCACATCCATAATAATAGAGGTTCTGTTCTTTTATGCAGTCAGTATAAAATGAACAACCTCAAATGGTCTTGTCTATACACACATAGTGTACTAGTGTAATTTTATAGTCAAGATAAATTAGTACCAAATTACACTACAACCATTCCAATAGTTTGTCCCAATCCATCTTGGTTGTGAGCTTCTATTTATAATTTTTAAGGAACTGATAATACGATCTTCTGTGTGACACCACCCACTATGTTATCTATAATATAAATTAAATGGACAACTACATTTAACTAAATGCTGACATTTGACCAATGTGATTCTCATTTCAAAATAAATGTTTATACAAAAAGCTAGGCTTTTAGTATACATTCTAACAAGGAGAACCCTAACCCAAGGGTGAGTACAAAAGGGTGAATGATTTGTAGAGCAGGGTGTGACCCCTACACGACCCATGACACGACCGTGTGGATTCACACGGACTCAGACCCCCTCTTCTCGGCCAAGGTCACAGGGTCGTGTGACCATCACACGGCCATGCCCTGCGCCAGCAGGGAATGCCTTACACAGTCGTGTGGCACACACGACCATGCCAAAGTGCGGCCTCGGCAAGCCTACACGGTCGGTCATCACCACACGGCCATGTCATGCTCCTTCTCGGGTAAGGCCACACGACCGGTCATCACCACACGACCATGTCATGTTCCTTCTCAGGTAAGGCTACACGGTCGGTCATTACCACACGGCCTTGCCTTGCTCCTTCACGGGTAGGGCTACACGGTCGGTCAGGGCCACACGACCCAGACTCTCTAGAAGCTTTAGACTCCCTTCCAGCTCCGCTTTGCTCCAAATCACATCCTATCAATCGAAACAAGTTCAAAGTAGATCTCTGAACTGAGCAGTAGATAATATAAAAAAATATTTAGAATTGAAAGAGTAACGTCTGCCCTGTAAGGTAAGGGTTGAAGGGCGGGTCTTACAGTATGGTATCAGAGCAAGTTCCACCCTTTCGCCACACACACATCAAGCATTGATCCTGCAGCTTCCAAGTAAGAAAGTACCTTCTCACAACTTTTATGCATTTTATTTTTTTAATGATTAGTAAGAAATGTTTGTTATGATTAAGCATGCTTATACATGAAAGTATTAAGGGCAATAAATAAGAATGATGATGGACTGACGTATGTCTCACTGGTTGGGTTTTGAATATGTAGATGGCCAGACTACGGCCGACTAGACAGCCGAGAGTTAATGAACCTCAACTAGAGACAAATGAGTCTGCACCACCACCCTACCTTTTAGAATTAGTAACTCAATTGCAGAGACAATTGGCAGAACAACAGTAGGTTATAGCCACCCAGACTGCTAACCAACAAGCTTCTCCTATAGTCCCATTGGAAGCCAATGTAGTGGAACCAATTGTGGCCGAGGTTTCATCAGTTACACCAGCAGCCCCTGTAAGGATAGTGAGGCAGGAAGCATATCTTATCCATTGGAAGAAACTGAAACCAGAAAACATCTCTGGAACCAACGAACCATGGGATGCTCAGGCAAGGTTCAATACTTTGGAGAGCATAATGGAGCTACTGGACTGGCCGGAGGTAGAAAAGATAAAGTACACTTCCTTCTACCTCACTGGTGATGCAAGAATGTGGTGGGAATGGGTTATGGCAAAAAGAATAGTGAATCAAATGACCTGGTCTGAATTCAAGACTGAGTTCTTCGAAGAGTTCTTTCATATGCGAGTCACGAACAAACATTACGACGAGTTCACGAAATTCCAACATGGAAGTTTATCAGTTGACGAAGTCGTGAAGAAATTCAATAGGCTGGCTCGCCTATGCCCCGAGCTAGTCAGCACAAAACGAGAAAGGGTAAGGCTAATGCTCAAGATGCTGAGGCCAGAGATATCTCTGAATATAGCTGGCAGAATTAATAGACCGCAGACTACAGAAGAGCTGATTAGTAGTGCCCTAATCACGGAGCATTACCTGAACAGTATCAAGCAGCAGAAGCCAGTACTGATTGAGAATAAAAGTCAAGGGAGTTCTAACACTCAGAAACCCCAGAGCCATGGTTCAACCTAGAAGGGGAGCTCCAAGAGAAAGCAGTGGAGTAATAAAAAGGGAGGATCTGTAAGCAAGCAGTCTAAGTATGCTATGTGTCCCACGTGTGGAAAGATGCATTCTAGAATCTGTCGCAAGGGCACTAGTGGCTGTTATACGTGTGGTCAAGAGGGGCATATGGCCAAGTATTGCCCGACCAAGATCAACCTACCTCCAGCACAACCTGTTTGGTATGGAGGCAAGCAGGCACAGCTACACCAAATGCAGGCCGCGTTGGAGGATCCTCATATTTGCCAAGGTAGACTAAGGCCCCACCAGGTTCTACAAATGCTCAAGTTTTCTTCCTTACCAGAGAGGAGGTAGCAAACGCATCCAATGTTGTCACAGGTCAGATATGTAACACCCCTAGAAAGCCTAGATAAAGTAAGGGCAATGAGAGTACGAATGTAATGAAAAGAATGTGTAGATAGTCTACGTTGAATGTTACGATGGGAAGGATTTAGATGATTAAAAACTTTATGAAAGAAAATAAAGTTGAGAATATAAAGTTCTATACATGATTTATAATGCAAGGAATTAATGTAAACAAAAGAAATATGAGATATTATATATGCATGTATGAAATATTTATGCATAATGCATATACATGAATTATTTTGTACAAAAATATGTTAGGAGAAGGATTTGATCCTTGGTTCTCTTGTGAATGCATGCATGTGTTAACCAAGTGTGATAGGAGTGAATATTGTAAGAGGAGAGATGGGAATTATAATTAAAGGAAAGAAAGGAGAGAAATTAAGAGAAAGAAAAGAGAGAAACTCAAGAAGCATTTCTCTAGCATATTCTTTCTCATTAAGAGGAGAAGTAAATGAGGAGGATGAATCAGGTCAAGTTTTCCTCCCCTCACTTTAGTATAAATAGGCATGGAGGGGCTTCATCCTCAACTCACTCTCCTCCTCTCCTCCATTTGTGCCGAGCACTCTCCCTCCCTCTTTCCTCTTGTTGCCGAAAGCAACAACTCTCCCCCTTCTTTCTTTCTTTTTATTGCCGAGCAACACAAGAGGAAGAAGCCTCCTCTTCTTCCTCCTCCTCTCCACCAAAAGACCTAGCCACTTCTTCCTCCATTGGTGCCGAGCAAAGCAAGCAAGGAAGAAAGGTCCACAAGCAAGTTCTAGAACCTAGGAAACTTAAGCAAAGAAGGTAAGCTTCCCCTCACCTGCGGTACAAGGCTTTCATGTGATTTTCGGATTCTTTTTCAATGCCTTGAAAGAAAGTTTTCCCCTATGTTTTTATACATATATGATGCATGATCAGAGGTGTATGTAACCCTAGAATTTCAATCAAAAATATTTTAAATAGGTTAGGAAAATTATTGTCTAACCAAACTAGTGCAAGGTTCCCTCTATGAAATGCTAAGGACCTTCCTATGGTTTTCTTGCTTGGAAGTTGATTGGAACCAAAAGAACCCCACTCTCATGTTTCGGCCAAGAAAGAATTTAGGGTTAGGAGGACCTTGAATTTAAAATAACTATGCTTATATGACATGATATAAAGTTCTTAAGAGTTGTATACTTGTATGTTGAAAGAAACTCATGAACCTTACTCTTAATATTTCAGCCATGGTAAGGTGATGGTTTAGAGAAGCTTAAAAAAAATTCTAATATGCTCAATAACCTCTGTGATATTATGTTATGAAAGATGATTAATGCTCTCATGTTTAATTGGAATGTAGAAAATTAGTTACATGATTTATGACATGTAAGATCACAAGAGTCCTAGCTTATTTATGATCCAACTTTGTGTATGATGTTCTTAGTAAATCTTGCTATGAAATTTACTTAGGTTTCCCATGCTTTAGGCCACTTAAAGGAAGTTTATATTCTATGAATTTCGGTCAAGTAAGGTTTAAAGGACCTAGAGGCCTTGGAAATGAAACCTAAGGGGTTAAAAGTACTTCTTAAAACTTGATAATGTGTGAATGTGATACATGTTTGTATGACCTAAATGAATCATTATGTGTTCGGCCATGAAGGGATAGATGCCCTAGAAACCCTAGAACAAAAAATTAAATATGTCTATGCTATGCTGTATGAAAATGATATGATAATAAGTTAGAATGCATGATTGCTTTAGTTACGAAATGATATGCATAATGAAGTTATATTATGAAATATGCCATGATGTGTTATAGCATAGAAAATGCTATACATAATGAAAAGAAATGAAGTCATGTTATGATATGTGATAGCATAGAAAATGCTATACATAATGAAAAGAAATGAAGTCATGTTATGATATGTGATAGCATAGAAAATGCTATACATAATGAAAAGAAATGAAGTCAAGTTATGATATGTGATAGCATAGAAAATGCTATACATAATGAAAAGAAATGAAGTCATGTTATGATATGTGATAGCATAGAAAATGCTATACATAATGAAAAGAATTGAAAAGAATAAATGCATGAAAGATTGTTAAGGACAAGATATGATAGTTATGCATGATAAGTTATTTTTATGGTTTGTACCAAGGGTGGGCTCCGTAAACGCCCCGGGGTCGATGGAGTAAGACTCGGGCCTCGTCAGTAATGGGCCTTTGAGTGCCCTAGGTCGATGGAGTAAGACTCGGGCCTAGTATGTATGCATGGTAGGGCTCAAGACTTGCTACCTTGGACCTACGCATTATGTATGTGGTACAAACCGGGATCCCAAATGATGATGATATTAATTTCAAGTACTATTAAGTATAAGTTTTCAAATTCACGATGCATTGCCTACATTCATATGTGCTTGAATTATATGATGATATGATATAATGTCATGTGATATTATGATATGAATATGATGCCCTTGTATGTCTTATGCTTGTGATTTATTTGTTTTATGATATGATATTCATGCTTCTATGAAATGATATGTGAATAAGAAATATGCATGATATGTTTGAATAGAATGATATGTTATGTTATGATTAGTTGAGACGATGATATGTTGATCCATTCTTGATATACGATGATTTTCGGTTTTAGTGAGTAGGAAAGGAACTTACTGAGCCATGAGTGCTCATTGCTTACTTTCCTTGTACCGCAGATAAAAGAGAAAGCTGGATGAACAACGGAGCAGCAGGAGGAGCAGATAGTGATGTGTGTGGTGGTGGCTCGGCTAGGACGATTCGGACAAATTAATATTTTTAGTTATAAGTTCAATATATGCACATTTGAACAAATCAGAATATGTGATATTATGCTTAATAAATTAAATTCTTTAAAATTTTTATTCTTCCGCTGTTATAGTAAAACATGTACGTAAGTAGTATAAGAACGTAGCGCCGCCTTTGGTTGGGTAAGAAGGGCGGGCGTTACAAGATATATATTTTTAGTCAATATGCAACTGTGCTATTTGATACTAGGGCAACCTATTCGTTTGTCTCTATAGCATTTGTCAAAAGAATAGGTATACCCTCGGAGGTCCTACGTGGACAATGACACTACCCTCGAGAGAGATAATGACATCTATGCACTGGCTACTTGCTGTGCTAGTCAAAATTTCAGACAGAGGAATGTACAGTGATATGATAATGCTGAACATGTCTGATTATGATGTTATTTTTGGGATGGACTTTTCGAGCAAGTATGGTGCTTCCATCGAGTGCTGTAAGCGAAGAGTTCTATTCCAACCCGAGGTAGAATCTAAGTTTGAGTTCATCGGAGAATTAAAGAAGAGAACCCAGAAATTCTTATCGACAATAAAAGCTCAGAAAATGTTAGCCGATGGATGTGCTGAGTTTCTAGCTCATGTGGTTAATACCCAGCAAGAAAGAGACCAAAAGCTAGAGGAAGTTAGAGTCATATGTGACTACCCAGAAGTGTTTCCGGATGAGTTTCCAGGCTTACCTCCGGATAGGGAGATTGAATTTGAGATTGAACTTATCCCTGGTACCCATCCAATCTCAAAGGCACTCTACTGCATGGCTCCGGCAGAATTGAAAGAACTTCAGGGACAACTACCGGAGCTACTCGACAAGGGTTTTATTCGCCCTAGTCACTCACCATGGGGAGCTCCGGTGTTGTTCGTAAAGAAGAAGGGCGGGTCCATGCGAATGTTTGTGGACTACTGAGCGCTGAACAAAGTAACAATCAATAATAGGTATCCCCTGCCGAGAATCGATGATTTGTTTGATCAGTTAAAGGGAGACATAGTCTTTTCCAAGATAGACTTGCGGTTCGGTTATCATCAAGTGAAAGTGAAAGCGGAAGATGTACCGAAGACGGAATTCCGAACGAGGTATGGGCATTACGAGTTTGTAATCATGTGTTCTGGAGTGACGAATGCTCCTGCTACATTTATGGATCTGATGAACAGAGTATTCAAAGCATATTTAGACAAGTTTGTAGTCATCTTCATAGATGATATCCATATATACTCTAGAACTCAGGAAGAACATGCTGAACATCTCAGGACAGTATTACAGATTCTTCAGCAGAGCCAGTTGTACGCAAAGTTCTCCATGTGTGAGTTTTGGCTCGATCAAGTGTCCTTCCTAGGTCACATTATTTCCAAGGATGGGGTTATGGTGGACCCAACAAAAATAGAAGCTGTGAGAAACTGAAATAGACCCAAGAATGCTAGTGAAATTAGGAGTTTCCTTGGGTTTGCAGGCTACTACAGGAAATTTGTAGAGAACATTTCAAGGATCGCCTCCCCATTGACAGTACTTACCAGAAAGTGTTGGTGCAACATCCCTCAGGTCAAGGTTGACCTGGTTGACCAAGCTGAGTCTTGGTTTGAGTTTAGATGTTTGACAATAAGATGTTAATTGAAGAAGAGTCAAGTAGGTCAAGGTTGACCGAATACTTGACTGGGAAGTCCTAACTGGGATGTTAGGCAGAAGGAAAATCCTGGTGAGTGAAGCCAGGTGAAAGACCTAGTGAGTGAAGCTAGGTAGATGGAAAACCCTAGTGAGTGAAGCTAGGTGAAAGTCCTGGTGAGTGAAGCCAGGCAAGGGAAAATCCAGATGGATCAAGGATGATCGAACATCTGGTGTTGGGGAGTCCAAGTAGGTCAAAGGATTGACTGGATACTTGGCACGAGGAAATACAGATAGGTCAAAGGGATTGACCAGACATCTGAATAGGAAAGTCCAAGTAGGTCAAGGGAGTGACCAGATACTTGGCATGACGAGAAAAGTCCAAGTGGGTCAAAGGAATTGACCGGACACTTGGTGGGAAGTCCTGGCAGGTCAAGGGAGTGACCAGATGCTAGGCATGATGTACCAACAGGTCAAGAATGACCGGATGTTGGTTTGGGAGTCTTGGAACTTGGTTTTGGGCAAAAACCAAGTGCTGGATCGATCAGGGGATCGATCCAGGAGCTGGATCGATCAGTGGATCGATCCAGGCTTTTCCCAGCGAACAGAAAGCCTCTGGATCCCAATCGATCAGTCAATCGATTGGGACGCTGCTGCTTCGCGCGATAAGCGCTGGATCGATCCGTGGATCGATCCAGGCGTTTTTCCTAGAGCACAGAGGCGCTCTGGATCGATCCGTGGATCGATCCAAAGCCTCCCCGATCGATTGGGAACATTTGAATCGATCGGGTTCCGACCGTTGGCGTCGATTTAAGCTGCAGGCGTGCGATGGCTGAGACACCTCTTCACCGATTCACTCCAGATCTCTCGTCAACTTCTCCACAGCGCTCTCAAAGATCAGATCGCCAGTTCTTGAAGGATCTTGGAAGCTTTCCAAGTCAAGAGGCGGATCAAAGGCAAGAAGAGAAGCTAGGGTTAGGGTTTTCTGTACTCATTGTAAGCTTTGCGCTTGTGTTTTGTTTCCCTTTCCTTTCTTCTTGTACTGAGAGTCTTGTAGGGCTTCTCCGCCCTCGGTAGTTACCGAAAAGGAGTGTTTTCATAGTGGAGGGTGCGTGCGTGGTGTGGATCCTTGGACTAGTCACCTCTTGTGAGGTGGATACCAAGTAAACCAACCTTGTTAGCGTTGTGTGATTTGTTTCTGTATTTTCCGCTGCATATTCTTGAAGAAACGAGCAACGCCGAGCAATGAGCACGCGACGAGCTATTCACCCCCCCCCCCTCTAGCTACTTTTGGTCCTAACAAGTGGTATCAGAGCGAGACCGCTCTTCACCGGAATCATCGCCGGAAGGGTCAAGCACATCAAGAAAAGCTAGAGGGTGAAGAAGTTGGAGCAAATTCTTCAAGTTCAAGACTTTATCAAGCTCAACTTAAAGATGCAATTCCAAGATGGGCTTGGATTTGACACAAGGGTGGCTCCACCATACACTTCTACGAGTTTCGATTCTTGGAAATCAAGAATCGAAAATTTTCTTATGATGGAGATAGAGCAATGGTTTGCTCTAATGGAAGGCTTCAAGGCTCCAAGAAATTCAAAGGGCAAAGTTCTAAAGAAAAGCAAATGGAGCCCGGAGCAAGTCCAAAGGTGCGAGGCAAATGACAAAGTGACCAAGCTTTTGGTCAATTTATTGCCAAGCACCATCCTTTGCAAAATTGGAGAGTTTGAAGATGCAAAGGAGCTATGGAGCAAATTGGCCAAGCTTCATGAAGAGATCCCCTCCACTGTACAAGATCATGAAGAATCCAGAGAGGGTGACTCTTTGGAGCAAGACCAAGAGGAGGACTCCGAGGTTGAGAGATGCTCAACCTCCGAAGAAGAGGAAATCCAAGAAGCTTCATCCTCAAGGGAATGCAACGAAGGGAACAAGGAGGAAGCATACTCCTTGTTTCATGTTCAAGATGATGAAGTCTCCACCTCTAGGATTGAGGGGGAGCAATCCTTGGTGACGCCGGATCAAGAAGAAGGAGAAGCTTCTACATCCGGGTCAAGAGACGAAGAGGAGGAAGAAGATTCTACCTCCACAAGTCAAGAAAAATCAAATGGAGGAGAAACAAGGTCCGATCAAGAGGAAGCCTCTACCTCCAGATCCAAAGGAAAAGATGCCACCCCTACAAGCAAAGGTATAAATATTTCAATTAATAATAAAAATCATATTATATGCTTTGAGTGTAGGGAACATGGGCACTACAAGAGCAAGTGCCCTAAATTGGCCAAGAAGAAGGGCCAAGTGGCACAAAAAGGTAAGGTGAAGCCCAAGGAGACCATCCCCGGAACAAAGAAGAGCAAGGAGCACATTGTGTGTTTCTCTTGCAATCAAAAGGGGCATTATCGGAGTCAATGTCCTAAGGGGAAGAAGATGGTCAAGGCTCAAGGAGGAAGCTCAAGTCAAGGGGGAGCCTCTAAGGTAAAAATGAAGGTAACATTTATTGAGCCTACCCCTTTACATTATGGTAAAAAGCATGATAGTTCTAACTTCTATCATTTTAATGCGATTTACCATAAGAATAGGAAGCATGAGGGCTTTAAGGAAAAGCATGTGGCCCTACATGCTAAAACTACTACACTTAAGGCTAGGAGTGTAGGTAAAAGTCTAGGCAAGAACACTAAGGATAATAGATACAAGCCTAGAAACAAAAATGCTCATGAACTTAATGGAAAACCAAAAACTAAGGACTTAGTGATGGAAAATCAAGTCTTGAGGTCAAGACTTGATAAAATGGAAAAGACCCTAAAAAGGATGGAAAATATCCTATTAGGGCAAAATGAGCATAACCTAGATTTAGGGGTACAAAAGCCATCAAATGGCCATAGAGGTTTGGGATACAAACCAAAGGCTTAGAAGGATGTGCCCTCTTACCATAGAGTTCCATATAGTTATGGAACAAACCCTAGGTCTAGTGGTCAAGCCAAAAATACTAGGGAAGTCATCCCTAAGAGTATTTTTGCAATAAATGTGACTAAGGCTTCTAAGAAGTCTAAGAAAGTCACAAACAAGGTCACAAGGGAGGCTATCCCTAGAGTTGACCTAGAAAGTGTGACCAAGGCCTCCAAGAAGCCAAACAAGGTCACTAGGAAGGTATCTAGGGAAGTTATCCCTAGTGAATACCTAGAGCATCCAAGGAGCACCAATAGGTGTTGGGTTCCTAGGAGCATCTTCTCTACCCCATAGATGGGTTAGAGAGTGTCAACTCCGATTAGAAGGGTAGTTAACCCAACTTTGAGGAAATTGACACTCAAGGAGCATTTTCAAGGTTTTTGTTAACCTTTGAAAATGAAATGGAAGTATTATTTACTCCTTGAAAGAGTAAAATGTGCCTAATGGTGGAAAATTGATTTTATCTTAAAAAGGCATAAATTGGGAAAACCTAGAGAAATACCAAGTTGGGATTTTGGTATTCTCTTATAAATTTTAAGGCACTCCGGGCCTTGATTTATGTGATTACTCTTGAGGAAAAATGGAATATGCCAACATTTGAGGATAAGCTTAATTTCAATTGGCATAAATTAATCAAGAGAATTAGAAATGTCCATTTAGGTTTTGACACTCTCTTGAAGCACTTTGGGCAATCTAGGATTTAAGTTTTAGGATTAGCTAAGATTAACGATACTTAGATAGGTAATCTAGGTATATTTTATTTATGCTAAACCTTGCCATGATTGTTTGCTCATAATATGCCATGACATCATATTTTATCTTATTTGTATTTTTCATTCATGACTTATCATGAAAAATACAAAAATACCATGTCATGCCATACATACATCATGTAGTTATAGGAATCTTTCTTTTGAAAGCTATTTTATTTTGATGTATGCCATAACATTATCATGCATTATGTTTATTTCCTTAAAAAGTAAGGACATATGGCATTAGTTAAACAAGTGGCATTTGTTTACAACAAGTGGAATAAACAAGTGACATTTGTTTAACAAGTAAATCAACAAGTAACATCCTTTGTGGATGTATACCTCTCAAAATGCCTAGATAGATATGCATGATCCCTAGAATAGGGCAAAACCAAAATCTTACATCTCACAAAGACCTATAAGATGACTTGTATGTGTTTCAGTGCACATTAGATACAAGTGAGATGTTAGGATGATGAACAAAACTCAAGATGTTGATTTAGTGCATTCTTTTGAGTTTTAAGTTCATCAAAACACATAGTTATGTGTTTTCCCATCATTGGGAAAGCTAATGTACAAGTCATGTGCATTATGCCCAAGGAACATGATGGGATATTGGTTTTGAAAATGTTTTTAAAATGTTTTTGGAAAACCTTGGTGAAGACTATCTTTTGATAGTAATCACCATTGAATAGTTAGACACAAACTTGAAGAAAACGCTAAAGTTTTTGCAAGTTTTCAAGTTTGTGTCAATCTTTGAAAATATGAAGTATTTTCATAGAAAACTATTTTTCCATGATTAAGTATGCCCTAAATAATGTCTACACGAAATTTCATGATTTTTGGATTTTTGTAGAATTTTCTAGGGGTTTCTGAAGTTGGCTGAATTTGAAATTCAGCAACTATCAGAGGCTCCGATCGATCCGTGGATCGATTGGAGTTCCTGAATCGATCCGTGGATCGATTCAGAAGGCAACTCTTGCGAGCAGAAGCTCGCTGGATCGATCAGCCGATCGATCCACACATCCTGAATCGATCAGTGGATCGATTCAAATAGGTTGAATCGATTGGAACCCAACTCCAATCGATCCAGGATGCTGATTTTGGCTGGGAAGGTCTGATTTCAGCACTCTAAACCTAATTGAGTCTAGGTAACCATTCCAAACCCCTAAAAATACATTTGTATACATAAAACGGGTGTTTTCGTGTGGAAAACAAGGATGGATTGGTTAAGGAAGGCTAAGTTGAAGTTTAGGTTGAGATTTGTTTCAAATTTTGAATATTTGAACCTCAAAACATCTAAATTTGGGTTTCCTAAAGGTTTAGGGATTCCAAGTCATTGTTGGTGCAATGACAGAAGTTACCACCATGTCTTTAGGGGGAGGGACTCTTTAAAGACATGAAAAATTATTTTTCATGAACCTTGGAAGGTGGTTAACCTTCTTTAAAGAAAATGCTCTTGTATAAGCTTTTGAACTTGAAATGGGGAGTGGATATCCTCATTATTTCAAGTAGGAACTCACGTGGTTAGAAAATGCTCAAGGTTGAGTATTTGTCTACAATGAGGGAGAAGTTAAGGATAAATGCAGGGTAAGGGACCTTCTTTATCGTGTTGATCACAACGAGTGATGTTGTGAACAACGATGAGCAACTCTTCAGGGGGAGAGTCTTTCAACAATGGATTTGTTGAAGTATACCCGAAATTGAGGCATGGGTTGATGTGTGCCTAAAGATGGGTTGAGTGTGCCCTTCAGGGGAGTTTGATGTGTGCCAATAGGGGGAGAATGAAAAGACTAGTGAAAGGGAGTCAGTTAGGCTTTCATTATCTAAGAGGGAGTTTGCCCTCTTAGGGGGAGAATGAAGAGCTTAACTTATGCTTTCATTACCTAGTGGCATGAAGAATGAGGCTATGGGATTAGCCTAACTTACATGTGGTATTGTAAGTGTTATTGTGGTATTGTCAAACATCAAAAAGGGGAGATTGTTGGTGCAACATCCCTCAGGTCAAGGTTGACCTGGTTGACCAAGCTGAGTCTTGGTTTGAGTTTAGATGTTTGACAATAAGATGTTAATTGAAGAAGAGTCAAGTAGGTCAAGGTTGACCGAATACTTGACTGGGAAGTCCTAACTGGGATGTTAGGCAGAAGGAAAATCCTGGTGAGTGAAGCCAGGTGAAAGACCTAGTGAGTGAAGCTAGGCAGATGGAAAACCCTAGTGAGTGAAGCTAGGTGAAAGTCCTGGTGAGTGAAGCCATGCAAGGGAAAATCCAGATGGATCAAGGATGATCGGACATTTGGTGTTGGGGAGTCCAAGTAGGTCAAAGGATTGACTGGATACTTGGCACGAGGAAATACAGATAGGTCAAAGGGATTGACCAGACATCTGAATAGGAAAGTCCAAGTAGGTCAAGGGAGTGACCAGATACTTGGCATGACGAGAAAAGTCCAAGTGGGTCAAAGTAATTGACCGGACACTTGGTGGGAAGTCCTGGCAGGTCAAGGGAGTGACCAGATGCTAGGCATGATGTACCAACAGGTCAAGAATGACCGGATGTTGGTTTGGGAGTCTTGGAACTTGGTTTTGGGCAAAGACCAAGTGCTGGATCGATCAGGGGATCGATCCAGGAGCTGGATCGATCAGTGGATCGATCCAGGCTTTTCCCAGCGAACAGAAAGCCTCTGGATCGATCCGTGGATCGATCCAGATGTCCCAATCGATCAGTGGATCGATTGGGACGCGGCTGCTTAGTACAGAGGCGCTCTGGATCGATCCGTGGATCGATCCAAAGCCTCCCCGATCGATTGGGAACATTTGAATCGATCGGGTTCCGACCGTTGGCGTCGATTTAAGCTGCAGGCGTGCGATGGCTGCGGCATCTTTTCACCGATTCACTCCAGATCTCTCGTCAACTTCTCCACAGCGCTCTCAAAGATCAGATCGCCAGTTCTTGAAGGATCTTGGAAGCTTTCCAAGTCAAGAGGCGGATCAAAGGCAAGAAGAGAAGCTAGGGTTAGGGTTTTCTGTACTCATTGTAAGCTTTGCGCTTGTGTTTTGTTTCCCTTTCCTTTCTTCTTGTACTGAGAGTCTTGTAGGGCTTCTCCGCCCTCGGTAGTTACCGAAAAGGAGTGTTTTCATAGTGGAGGGTGCGTGCGTGGTGTGGATCCTTGGACTAGTCACCTCTTGTGAGGTGGATACCAAGTAAACCAACCTTGTTAGCGTTGTGTGATTTGTTTCTGTATTTTCCGCTGCATATTCTTGAAGAAACGAGCAACGCCGAGCAACGAGCACGCGACGAGCTATTCACCATAAGAATAGGAAGCATGAGGGCTTTAAGGAAAAGCATGTGGCCCTACATGCTAAAACTACTACACTTAAGGCTAGGAGTGTAGGTAAAAGTCTAGGCAAGAACACTAAGGATAATAGATACAAGCCTAGAAACAAAAATGCTCATGAACTTAATTGAAAACCAAAAACTAAGGACTTAGTGATGGAAAATCAAGTCTTGAGGTCAAGACTTGATAAAATGGAAAAGACCCTAAAAAGGATGGAAAATATCCTATTAGGGCAAAATGAGCATAACCTAGATTTAGGGGTACAAAAGCCATCAAATGGCCATAAAGGTTTGGGATACAAACCAAAGGCTAAGAAGGATGTGCCCTCTTACCATAGAGTTCCATATAGTTATGGAACAAACCCTAGGTCTAGTGGTCAAGCCAAAAATACTAGGGAAGTCATCCCTAAGAGTATTTTTGCAATAAATGTGACTAAGGCTTCTAAGAAGTCTAAGAAAGTCACAAACAAGGTCACAAGGGAGGCTATCCCTAGAGTTGACCTAGAAAGTGTGACCAAGGCCTCCAAGAAGCCAAACAAGGTCACTAGGAAGGTATCTAGGGAAGTTATCCCTAGTGAATACCTAGAGCATCCAAGGAGCACCAATAGGTGTTGGGTTCCTAGGAGCATCTTCTCTACCCCATAGATGGGTTAGAGAGTGTCAACTCCGATTAGAAGGGTAGTTAACCCAACTTTGAGGAAATTGACACTCAAGGAGCATTTTCAAGGTTTTTGTTAACCTTTGAAAATGAAATTGAAGTATTATTTACTCCTTGAAAGAGTAAAATGTGTCTAATGGTGGAAAATTGATTTTATCTTAAAAAGGCATAAATTGGGAAAACCTAGAGAAATACCAAGTTGGGATTTTGGTATTCTCTTATAAATTTTAAGGCACTCCGGGCCTTGATTTATGTGATTACTCTTGAGGAAAAATGGAATATGCCAACATTTGAGGATAAGCTTAATTTCAATTGGCATAAATTAATCAAGAGAATTAGAAATGCCCATTTAGGTTTTGGCACTCTCTTGAAGCACTTTGGGCAATCTAGGATTTAAGTTTTAGGATTAGCTAAGATTAACGATACTTAGATAGGTAATCTAGGTATATTTTATTTATGCTAAACCTTGCCATGATTGTTTGCTCATAATATGCCATGACATCATATTTTATCTTATTTGTATTTTGCATTCATGACTTATCATGAAAAATACAAAAATACCATGTCATTCCATACATACATCATGTAGTTATAGGAATCTTTCTTTTGAAAGCTATTTTATTTTGATGTATGCCATAACATTATCATGCATTATGTTTATTTACTTAAAAATTAAGGACATATGGCATTAGTTAAACAAGTGGCATTTGTTTACAACAAGTGGAATAAACAAGTGACATTTGTTTAACAAGTAAATCAACAAGTAACATCCTTTGTGGATGTATACCTCTCAAAATGCATAGATAGATATGCATGATCCCTAGAATAGGGCAAAACCAAAATCTTACATCTCACAAAGACCTATAAGATGACTTGTATGTGTTTCAGTGCACATTAGATACAAGTGAGATGTTAGGATGATGAACAAAACTCAAGATGTTGATTTAGTGCATTCTTTTGAGTTTTAAGTTCATCAAAACACATAGTTATGTGTTTTCCCATCATTGGGAAAGCTAATGTATAAGTCATGTGCATTATGCCCAAGGAACATGATGGGATATTGGTTTTGAAAATGTTTTTAAAATGTTTTTGGAAAACCTTGGTGAAGACTATCTTTTGATAGTAATCACCATTGAATAGTTAGACACAAACTTGAAGAAAACGCTAAATTTTTGCATGTTTTCAAGTTTGTGTCAATCTTTGAAAATATGAAGTATTTTCATAGAAAACTATTTTTCCATGATTAAGTATGCCCTAAATAATGTCTACACGAAATTTCATGATTTTTGGATTTTTGTAGAATTTTCTAGGGGTTTCTGAAGTTGGCTGAATTTGAAATTCAGCAACTATCAGAGGCTCCGATCGATCCGTGGATCGATTGGAGTTCCTGAATCGATCCGGGGATCGATTCAGAAGGCAACTCTTGCGAGCAGAAGCTCGCTGGATCGATCAGCCGATCGATCCACACATCCTGAATCGATCAGTGGATCGATTCAAATAGGTTGAATCGATTGGAACCCAACTCCAATCGATCCAGGATGCTGATTTTGGCTGGGAAGGTCTGATTTCAGCACTCTAAACCTAATTGAGTCTAGGTAACCATTCCAAACCCCTAAAAATACATTTGTATACATAAAACGGGTGTTTTCGTGTGGAAAACAAGGATGGATTGGTTAAGGAAAGCTAAGTTGAAGTTTAGGTTGAGATTTGTTTCAAATTTTGAATATTTGAACCTCAAAACTTCTAAATTTGGGTTTCCTAAAGGTTTAGGGATTCCAAGTCATTGTTGGTGCAATGACAGAAGTTACCACCATGTCTTTAGGGGGAGGGACTCTTTAAAGACATGAAAAATTATTTTTCATGAACCTTGGAATGTGGTTAACCTTCTTTAAAGAAAATGCTCTTGTATGAGCTTTTGAACTTGAAATGGGGAGTGGATATCCTCATTATTTCAAGTAGGAACTCACGTGGTTAGAAAATGCTCAAGGTTGAGTATTTGTCTACAATGAGGGAGAAGTTAAGGATAAATGCAGGGTATGGGACCTTCTTTATCGTGTTGATCACAACGAGTGATGTTGTGAATAACGATGAGCAACTCTTCAGGGGGAGAGTCTTTCAACAATGGATTTGTTGAAGTATACCCGAAATTGAGGCATGGGTTGATGTGTGCCTAAAGATGGGTTGAGTGTGCCCTTCAGGGGAGTTTGATGTGTGCCAATAGGGGGAGAATGAAAAGACTAGTGAAAGGGAGTCAGTTAGGCTTTCATTATCTAAGAGGGAGTTTGCCCTCTTAGGGGGAGAATGAAGAGCTTAACTTATGCTTTCATTACCTAGTGGCATGAAGAATGAGGCTATGGGATTAGCCTAACTTACATGTGGTATTGTAAGTGTTATTGTGATATTGTCAAACATCAAAAAGGGGGAGATTGTTGGTGCAACATCCCTCAGGTCAAGGTTGACCTGGTTGACCAAGCTGAGTCTTGGTTTGAGTTTAGATGTTTGACAATAAGATGTTAATTGAAGAAGAGTCAAGTAGGTCAAGGTTGACCGAATACTTGACTGGGAAGTCCTAACTGGGATGTTAGGCAGAAGGAAAATCCTGGTGAGTGAAGCCAGGTGAAAGACCTAGTGAGTGAAGCTAGGCAGATGGAAAACCCTAGTGAGTGAAGCTAGGTGAAAGTCCTGGTGAGTGAAGCCAGGCAAGGGAAAATCCAGATGGATCAAGGATGATCGGACATCTGGTGTTGGGGAGTCCAAGTAGGTCAAAGGATTGACTGGATACTTGGCACGAGGAAATACAGATAGGTCAAAGGGATTGACCAGACATCTGAATAGGAAAGTCCAAGTAGGTCAAGGGAGTGACCAGATACTTGGCATGACGAGAAAAGTCCAAGTGGGTCAAAGTAATTGACCGGACACTTGGTGGGAAGTCCTGGCAGGTCAAGGGAGTGACCAGATGCTAGGCATGATGTACCAACAGGTCAAGAATGACCGGATGTTGGTTTGGGAGTCTTGGAACTTGGTTTTGGGCAAAAACCAAGTGCTGGATCGATCAGGGGATCGATCCAGGAGTTGGATCGATCAGTGGACCGATCCAGGCTTTTCCCAGCGAACAGAAAGCCTCTGGATCGATCCGTGGATCGATCCAGATGTCCCAATCGATCAGTGGATCGATTGGGACGCGGCTGCTTCGCGCGATAAGCGCTGGATCGATCCAGACGTTTTTCCTAGAGCACAGAGGCGCTCTGGATCGATCCGTCGATCGATCCAAAGCCTCCCCGATCGATTGGGAACATTTGAATCGATCGGGTTCCGACCGTTGGCGTCGATTTAAGCTGCAGGCGTGCGATGGCTGAGACACCTCTTCACCGATTCACTCCAGATCTCTCGTCAACTTCTCCACAGCGCTCTCAAAGATCAGATCGCCAGTTCTTGAAGGATCTTGGAAGCTTTCCAAGTCAAGAGGTGGATCAAAGGCAAGAAGAGAAGCTAGGGTTAGGGTTTTCTGTACTCATTGTAAGCTTTGCGCTTGTGTTTTGTTTCCCTTTCCTTTCTTCTTGTACTGAGAGTCTTGTAGGGCTTCTCCGCCCTCGGTAGTTACCAAAAAGGAGTGTTTTCATAGTGGAGGGTGCGTGCGTGGTGTGGATCCTTGGACTAGTCACCTCTTGTGAGGTGGATACCAAGTAAGCCAACCTTGTTAGCGTTGTGTGATTTGTTTCTGTATTTTCCGCTGTATATTCTTGAAGAAACGAGCAACGCCGAGCAACGAGCACGCGACGAGCTATTCCCCCCCCCCCCCCCCCTCTAGCTACTTTTGGTCCTAACAGAAAGAACAGAAAATTTGAGTGGATGGAGGATTGTGAGAAGAAATTTGTAGAGAACATTTCAAGGATTGCCTCCCCATTGATAGTACTTACCAGAATGAATATAAAATTTGAGTGGACGGAGGATTGTGAGAAGAGTTTCAGAGAACTGAAAAGGAGACTGACCAGTGCTCCAATCTTGACTCTTCCAGAGAATAGCGAAAGCTTCAATATTTACAATGGTGCTTCTAAATTAGGGCTTGGGGTTGTACTGATGCAGAATGGCAAAGTCATTGCCTATGCCTCAAGACAACTCAAGGATTATGAGAAGAATTATCCTACTCATGACCTTGAGTTAGCAGCGGTAGTCTTCGCTCTCAAAATTTAGAGGCATTACTTATACGGAGCTAAATGCAAAATTTACACAGATCACCAGAGTCTTAGGTATTTCTTCACTCAGAAAGACCTAAACATGAGATAGTGGAGATGGCTTGAATTGGTCAAAGACTATGACCATAAAATCCTCTACCATCTAGGGAAGGCGAACAAAGTGGCAGATGTACTAAGTAGGAAATCTTGCGCAGCTTTATTGCCCTTATCTGCCTTGTCTCATCCCCTACAAAAAGAAATAGTAAATTTTGGGCTTGAAATTGTTACTGGGCAGCTCTCCACTTTGACATTAGTGTCAACCCTACTTGAAGATATACAGAAAGGGCAGGATGAAGATCCTAATATTCATAAAATCAAGCAGGGAATACAGGAAGGAGAAAATGGAGAGTTCCAAGTATCAGACCATGGGATACTATATTGTGGTGATCGCCTCTGTGTCCCTAATCAAGAAGAACTGCGACAGAAAATTTTAGATGAAGCCCTTAGAACACCCTACGCTATGCATCCTGGTTTCACCAAGAAGTACAAAGATGTAAAGGAATGCTTCTGTTGGTTTGGAATGAAAAGAGACATTGCAAGATATGCCAGTACCTGCATGACATGTCAACGGGTTAAAGCAGAACATCATAGACTGGGTGGAGTTCTGCAGCTTATTCAGATCCCAGAGTGGAAGTGGGAGGATATATCTATGGACTTCATAGTAGGACTACCCAGAACCACAAATGGCTACGATGCTATCTCGGTAATAGTGGACAGATTGCCCAAGTTTGCTCATTTTCTAGCTATTAGAATATCCAACTCTATTGAACAGCTAGCGCAAATGTATGTTAAAGAGGTTATCAGATTACGTGGAGTTCCCAAAACCATAATTTCTGATAGAGATGGTCAATTTACTTCACACTTCTGGGAGTATATTCAGAGAGCTCTTGACACTAAACTACGGTTTAACACTGCATTTCATTCTCAAATTGATGGGCAAATAGAATGAGTAAATCAAGTTTTGGAGGATATTCTACGAGCATTTGCCTTAGATTTCAAAGGGAGCTGGTGATGATACCTATATTTAGCAGAATTCACATATAATAATAGATATCAAGCTACTCCCAAAATGGCACCCTATGAGGTTCTATATGGGAGGAGATGTAGATCTCCTATCTGTTGGTATGAAGGTGGTGAAAAGAAAGAAATGAGATGTAACACCCGCCCTCCCTGCTAACCCTAAGGGACGGGGCTACGATACTCTATGTACAAATTTTTCTTTTTAAAACAGCGGAAGACTTAAAATAATTCTCTTAGTTTAATAAAAACTTTTCTTTTGTTTTCCCTTTCATCAAATCCGAACTACACTATCATGGCCTCAATAACATGATATCAAAATTAGTAGAAACATAACATCAAGTCACACATACGGTACTACAATTCATGATACCAAAGCATAGTTCTTTAAAAGTTTTTAAAGCAGGTTCTTATTTGGTTGCCTAGCCACTGCCACACACATCTCCTTGCCTCTCCTGCTGCTCCTCTAGCTCATCCAGCTTTTTCCTTTATCTGTGGTACAAGGACAGTAAGCTGTGAGCACTCATGGCTCAGTTAGTTCCTTTCCTACTCACTAAAACTGAAAATCATAGTATAATCAAAGAATGTCTTAACATGGCATCATTTCAACTAGTCATGACATAATGTAACATACTCTTTTAAGCATATCATGCAACATGAAGAAATCATAACTAGTCATGGCATATCATAGCGTAAAGCATAGCATGAAGCATAACATAACCGTATCTAATCATGGCATATCGTCATAAGGAGTCATGACATATCCTACACATGGACATATCATGGAACATAACATAATCATATCTAACCATGGCATATCATAAATCATCATAAAGTATATGCAATATGATTTTGAAAAACATGTATTCGAAAAACATCTGTATGTCTCATGATCTTTAAAACCATTTCTTCTTACATATATACTTGAACATAATCTCAACTTAAAGGGGATCCCAACTATGTACCACTTACATATTGCGCGCAACCTATGTAGGTCCAAGGTAGCAAGTCTTGAACCCTACAAGGCAACATACTAGGCCCGAGTCTTACTCCATCGACCTAGGGGCACTTAGGAGTCCATCCCTAACGAGGCCCGAGTCTTATTCCATCGACCCCGGGGCGCTTATGGAGCCCACCCTTGGTACAAGCCATATAAAGTAAAGTACATGTCATACTTATACATATCATACATCATAAAAGCATGCATCACTTAGGCACACATCATATCATAAAAGTATGCATCACTTAGGCATACATCATGTCACAAAAGTATGCATCACTTAGGCATACATCATACCATAAAAGTATGCATCACTTAGGCATACATCATATCATAACAATATGCATCACTTAGGCATAGATCATAAAAACATGCATATCTTAAGCATAAAGTATATCATCAAGCATGCATAATTTAACCACATAGCATATCATGAAAGCATGCATATTTTAAGTACTAAACATAGCATCAAAGCATGCATAATTTAACCACATATCATAACATAAGCATGCATATTTTCAGTTCATATCATATCATCAAAGCATGTAAAATTTACCCACATATCATAACATAAAGCATGCATATTTTGAACTCATAACATATCGTAGAAATTCTCATCTTGTATAGCTCACAAGCATACATGTCTAAGCATAAAAGTGTATCATGTGCTCATCCAATCATAAGAACAATGTAACATGATTAATTCGGGTACTAAGCTTCCTAGTCCTTTGGGTTCTTATCTTGGCCGAAACCCTCTTAGGTGCCAATTTAGGTTTTAAACAACATCCAAGCATGTAGAACCTAATTCATCCACATATCATTTTCATAGGAAGTATTATAAACAAGATTTACTTGGACTCTAAGTTCTCCAAGTCCTTAAACCTCATTTGGCCGAACCTTAACAAGTGTGAAACAAGGTTCAAAATGACATAAAGCATGGAAACCTTAACCATATTTATAGCATTTTTTTCAAGGAATATGGTAAGCACAATTGAGTTAGTTCCTAAATCCTTTAAACCCTTAAAATTATGTCATGGCCGAAACTTACAAGTACTCATTTAGGTTTTCAAGCAAGCATACAAGCATGTGAACCTACTCTAACATCATGTATAAATTTATAAATGGCATCATACAAGTGGTCATGGCCGAAACTTCCCTTAGCATCAATTTAGGTCACTAACAACATATAGCATGTGAATTTTTAGCTTTCTACATTTCATATTCCATGGAGATTGACATGAGCATGTTCAATGTAAGTTCTAGGGTTTCTAAGGCATGTATCCCTTCATGGCCGAGACTTTAAGGTGTCCATTTGAATCATAGTTAAATATATAAGCATGTGAACACAATCAACATGTTATCTCAATTTCATAAGAAGCATCTTTAACACATGAGGTCTAAATTTTAAGGTCTCTAGGTCTTTAAACCCTACATGGCCGAACCTCATCAAGCATGGAATTTGTTCAAATGGCATAAAAGCATAGAAAGTCATAACACATTTCATAACATGTATAAAAGTCAAGCACTATAAGCATACATTTAAATTGTGTCTTAGGTGTCCTAGGTTTTTCCTTTCTTTATCTCATAGCATATGTTTGGCCGAAACCTTCCAAGTCTTTAAACTAGGTTTTTAGGTGGCCTAAAGTATGGAAAACCTAAACAAGTTTTATGGCAAAAACATCAAAGGAACTATACATATAAGTTTGGGTCACAAACAAGCTAGGACCCTTGTGGTCATAATTATCATATATCATGCAACCAATTTTCCTATACTCTAATTAAGCATGGGAGCATCAAACAAATTTCATATCTTATTGTCATGGAGGTTTTGAGCATGTTAAAAAAAATCTGTTTAAGCTATTCTAAACCATCCACCTTACCATGGCCGAAACATTAAAAGTGATGTTCATGAGTTTCTATCAACATACAAGCATGCAACTCTTTAAGAAACTCTATATTCTATCATATAGACATGGTGAGTTTAAATTCAAAGTCTTCCTAACCCTAAACTCTTCCTTGGCCAAAACTTGTGAGTGGGGTACTTTTGGTTCCAAGTAACCTTCAAGTATGAAAACAATAATGGATCCTTAACCATTTATTTAGAGGGTTTTGTGCAAGTTAGGTAAACAAATAAATTCCCTAGCCCTTATAAAACCTTTTTGGCCGAAACTCTAGGGTTAGGTACATCTCTAATCCAGCATCACATATATATCAAAATATGAGAGAAAACATTCTTACAAAGCATAGAAAAATTATTATGAATCAAGCCTTATATTAAACATTCCTAGGATCAACACGTCCTTTCTTTGGCCGAATTTTCACAACTTTGTTTCTAGGTTTTAAAATCCTCATAAAATCCAAAAACATATTAAAACCACTTGTACCACAGGTGAGGGGATACTTACTTCCTTTTCTCTTGTGGTTCTAAAGTGTGGTGATGGAAGAAAGGGTCTCTTCTTCTTGTTCTCCTCCTTTGATTTCCCTTGGTAGCCTTCCTTGTATCCTAGGAGGAACCTTGTTTTGGGGTCCGAAAATGGAGGAGAGGGGGCTGAGGCTCTCGGTGGTGGAGAGGAGAGAATGAGAGAAATGAGAGAAAAATAAAATCTTCTCTTTACATGCTCCCTTTTATGTTAAGGGGGAAGAGGTAGCAAAATTGGTTTTTGCTTTCCTTCTCCCTTAGCCCCTTTTTTTTTTTAAAAAAAAATTTATTTATTTATTTGTTCTCATCATTCATGATGAAACAAGGGGGAATGAATCCCCTTAATTGTCCTCTTTAAGTCACGGCAAAGGGAGAGGAAGAGGGAGAGAAAAGAAGGAAGGCAAGTTGCCTTTCTCTTGCTCTTTTCTTGCTTTCTTTTGGCTAGCTTTTACTCTCATCCTTATCATGAGTTTCCCTCCTTTGCTATCAATATATCATTCCTATCCCAACTGGTTATTACCCATTAATCCTATCATTTACATCATGAGAGGTTCAAGGTTCAATCCTTGACCACTCCCTATTTTTATTTCTTTTTATTTCTTTTGGTTCAACATTCTACTAATATTTTTCTAAGGCAAATTCATCATTCTCATATTTATCTTAAAAGCTTAGTGGGTGTTACATGAGACTCTAGACAGATCTTTTCGAGGCCACCACCAAATCCATTCAGAACATTTGCCAGATCATAGAAACTGCTCAGAGCCGGCAGAAGATCTATGCGGATGTGCGCCGTAGACCGCTAGAATTTGAGGTTGGGGACTCAGTGTTCCTCAAAGTAGCTCTTATGAAAGGAGTGATGAGGTTTGGAAAGAAAGGAAAGTTGAGTTCACGTTATGTGGGGCCATACCTGATCAATAGAAGGGTTGGCAAGGTAGCTTATGAATTGGAACTACCTCAGGAAATGTCAACCATCCATAATGTATTTCATGTCTCAATGTTGAAGAAGCATGTTCCCGATGTAAACCAAGTGATTGAGTCACAGATGGTTCTAGTTTAAGAGGATCTCAGTTATGAAAGTCAACCTATTCAGATAATAGATCGAAGAGTTAATAAGCTGAGGAACAAAGAGATACCGTTCATAAAAGTGTTGTGGCAAAGTCAACAGTATGAAGAGGTAACATGGGAACGCGAGGATGATATCAGATAGAAGTATCAACAATTGTTCCAAGTTCGAGGATGAACTTTTTTATAAGGTATGGGGGATTTTAACACTCGTAAATTTCCTCTCTTCCAAAAGAGCAAAAAGAAATAAAAGAAGAGAAAAGAAATAAAAATATATACATAAATGTCCCGGGCTAGGATTTGAACCTTAGACCATAGATCTAAGATTGGTTTAAGTAGCCATTAGGGTGGTGGTAAAGCATCATATTGGAAATAGGAAATTATTCTTTATATGTAGATTATGTGTGAATGTTGGGTTTTTCGGGCCGCGAAAACTGCTTTTTCGCGTCGCGGAAACCCCAAAAGCCCCGCCATCGGATCCGTGCGAAGAATAAAACTTCGAAAACATTACGAGTACGAGTTTACAAACTCTAGATCTACATTAGAGTATGAGTTTTACCCTTGATGCGTGCCTTTCGCAAATCCAGCTCGTCCAATGGTGCCGGATCTCAAGATTGTTAAAGTAGACAACCCTTTAGAAGTATCCACACGAACACAAGAAGGAAATCACCAAACTAAAGTGTGCTAGCACCTTAGTAGGGTTCGGCAAGATGAGGAGAGGAAGAGCAAGAAGAGAGAGCACTAGAAGGAAGAAGATGAGAGTTACACTTGCAAAATGAAACTCATTCAAGCAATTCATGTGGCCGACCACATTAAGAGGTGTTGTAACCTCCATGGAATGCCAAGAGTCACAACTCTTGGTATCTCCCATGAGGTGACATCCCACTTAAGCAACCATGATGATGTGGAGCATCATCATTGGCCCACTCAATGCCAACTCACCAATGAGGTGGCATAAAGTCAAGTCAAACTTGACTCTTCATCTTCCTCTCAAGTCAAGTCAAACTTGACTTAATCTCTCTCATGGTTGATCTAATCCAACCATTTAATTCAAGCCAATTTAATATAATGAATCTAATTCATTTAATTAAATTGATTCAATGAGTCATAATCTAAATTAGACTCATTGAACACATGAATCAACTTGAGTCCAACTCAATTAGCCCAATTAGGATTACTCTTAATCCAATTTGTTCATCAAATGAATCTAATCCTCTTGGTTCATCATATGAACCTAATCTCCATCTAATTGTCCTTAGTGTGTGACCCTATAGGTTCTTGTAATGTTGGCAATGCCCCTAAACCCATTTAGGAGCATAAGTAATGAGCGGTATCTAACAACACATCATTACTACCCAAGTTACAAGAATGTTGAGATCCAACATCACCTTGTGACTACTAATTGTGACTCCTCACAATATATAACAAGTGTCCTTCTATTCAAGACATCTAGATTGATCAATGTAAGGCATAGACTGTGTCATCCTCTGACCAATCTAAATCTTGAACTCCAAGTAGACTCACTAGATCAAATGAGTTCAATATCTCATATTGACTCATTTGGGCATGGCCAGGCACTTCGTGGTCTCACTCTATCAAGAATATCGATGTCGCTCCCGTCATATAGGAGGGATAGATCCCATCTACATCACTCACATCCCTCTTCATAATTCGTTACATACCCAGTAATCGCCTTTATAGTCCACCAAGTTACGGGTGACGTTTGACGAAACCAAAGTACATAACTCCTTATGTAGGGATCCATGGTGACTTCAGGTCTAAGGACTAGTAGTCATACTAATAGCCACATGAGAAAATATATGACACTCATATAACAATCCATGATACTTTCTCATGGTGGGTCATTCAGTATACATTCTCCAATGCATACCCATGTGTCAACTTGATATCTCTATATCCATGACTTGTGAGATCAAGTCATCGAGTTGACCTACATGCTAGTCTTATTGCATTAACATTGTCCCTGAATGTTAATACTCGACTAGGAATGATTAAGAGTAGTGTTCCCTATATCATCTCACTATCGGTTCAACTAACTGATGATTGATATAGGTGAGAACCTTCTACTCAAGGACGCTATTATACTTAGTTTATTTGGCATCAATACAAGTGAGTATAATAACCAAAACAAATGCCTTTATTTATATAAGAATATGACACAATAAGTCCATAATACAATCATCAAATGATTGGCTCTAGGGCTCTAACTAACAGTGAAGAGATGCTTCAACTTCCACTTAGTATAAAAGGGAATGGAAGAGACCAAAACCTAACTTTTCATTTTCCTCTTCTCCTCTCTAGCCGAAACTCCCTCTTTCCCTTTTTAGTTTTCGGCCAAGAACCTTAGGGTTCCAAGTTTCTAAGTTCTTCAAGAGGAGAATCTAAGAGGAGAGTTTTCACAAGGATCAGTACGCACGTGAAGAGTGACTTGAAGATTAAGGCATACAAGAGAGGATTGTCTTTCCTACACCCTATAATAGTAAGATATAGAGAAAGGATGTAAGTACTACTCACCTGCAGTATGAGTTGCTTCGATGATGCAAGTTGTGATATGTTTTATGCATGTTAAAGAAGATACATGTTGTGATATGTTTTATGCATGTTAAAGAAGATACATGTTATGATTGTAAGAGGCCCTCTAAAGTTTTGAGATTAAGAGCATGTTTGGAGTATCTTGAATTGCTTCCCATTTAGTTTTGGTGCTACGAAGCATATTCAAATTCCCTAAAGTGCTTCCGTATGAGTGTGGGGGATTAAGCGCACATAAGGTGCTTGTTTAAATGACAATTAAGTGCGAGTATAAGAAAGCAATGTTTAAAAGAAAATATTTTACTTTAAAGTGGCATGTACTGGACACAAGGTCCATGGGTGGACTCCTAGATCACCCCTCGGCCTTAGATCACCTAATAGTACCTATAATAGGTTAGGGATTATCTACCTCGAATCTTATTAAGGATGCGCGCAAAGTGGTACACTGTCGGGCCCAAGTAAGTTTATTATTATTTTCACTAGTTATGTAATATAAAGTTTTCAAAATTTGTTGCTTGTCTTAGTGGAAGCCTTCCTAATTTTGAGAACTTGAGTTATAAAGTGTAGCATTGATGAATTCTATAGTATGGAAAGACTTATGTTTCCATTACATGTTTACATTACTAGGATGGTTTTAAAAGGTCCTAGACTATTTCCAATCTTTGAAAATTCTAGTAAAATTAGGAGTTTTAAAAATAATTTTCCTAGAATTTTAAAATAACACAATATAATAACTTTTGAAACAGTAAAACTTTTGAAAAAATAATTTTCCTAATTGCCATCTAAGTGTACTGAACTCATGTTCAGGTAAGGCTTTTGTGAAAATGTTGGCTAGGTTTGACTTGGATTCAATGTAGTCAAGTACAATGTCACCCTTAGCTACGTGATCCCTTACAAAGTGCTGCTTGACTTCTATGTATTTAATCCTTGAGTGATGTATTGGATTTTTAACTAAATTTATCAAACTTACGTTATGAATTGAAATTTTTATATTTTTATATTCTAATTGATAATCTTTTAGAATATGCATCATCCATAATAGTTGGGATGCACATTCTCCCATGACTATGTACTCTCCTTCAGTAATGGATAAAGCAACACAGTATTGCTTTCTCTTGACCAACTTACTAGGCACTAACCTGGAAATTGGCAGCTACCTAGTACTTTTTCTATCTAATTTGCACCCAGCATAGTTTCTTTCAGAGTACCCAATTAAGTAAAATGTGCTAGTCCTAGGGTACTAAAGTCCTACACCTAAGGTTCCCTTAACGTATCTAAGTTTCCTTTTTACGTTGGTTAGGTGTGATTCTTTTGCATAGGATTGGTACCTAGCACACATACCTACTACAAATAAAATATTAGGTCAACTTGTAGTTAGGTATGTTGGATCTGTTAGAATGTATACTAAAACCCTACCTTTTTGTATACATATTTATTTTGAAATGAGAATCACATTGGTCAAATGTCAGCATTTAGTTAAATGCAGTTGTCCATTTAATTTATATTGTAGATAACATGGTGTGTGGTGTCATATAGAAGATCATGTTATCAGTTCCATATAAATTATAAATTAAAGCTGACAACCAAGATGGATTGGGACAAACCATTGGAATGGTTGTAGTGTAATTTGGTACTAATTTATCTTGACTATAAAATTACACTAGTACACTATGTGTGTATAGAGCAGGACCATTTGAGGTTGTTCCTTTTATATTGACTGCATAAAAGAATAGAACCTCTGTTATTATGGATGTGCGTACTCTTAATCCCGATATAATAACAAGCACATGTACTTAATATTTATTTCTTTAATTTATCAAAGGGTGGGATTTATTTGTTAAATAAATAGGCCTGATAAGTTGGGAAATAATATTATTTATATGGCGTGTTGTTGATTAAAGAAGGAAACTGTGTCCTATTTATTAGGATGATGATGTCCCCTTGAGGAACTCATAAGGATTGTCATGTAAACCCTGCAGGTGGACTTAGTTTCGATATGACAATGAAGTTGAGTGGTACTACTCTTGGAGCTAGATGTTAATTAAGTGAGTTGTCAGTAACTCATTTAATTAATGGACATTCGATATCTTAAACACAAGGAGATTAACACACTTATGATAAGAAGGGCCCATAATGAAATAAGGGATTGGTGTAGTAGTTCAATAATAACTCTTTAGTGGTATGAGTTATTATTGGTGAACTTGAGTTTGGTATTCGGGTCGAACAAAGGAAGCTCAAGCTTATCAGGAGACCAAAACCAATTTCTCCTCTAGGTTCTTGTTGTAGCCTCTATGTATAAAGCCTCGCATCCACCCAAGTCATCCTTATGGCCCACCACATTCTTGCTTGGTGACCAAGCAAGGGGCTGACCACTCCTTGCTTGGTGCCCAAGAAAGGGGCCAGCCAAGATGGGTTTAAAAGAGAGTTTTTAATTTTTTAAAACTTTCTTTTTGTAGCCATCTACAATGTTTTAAACGAGTGATTTTAAATTTTAAAAACTTTCCTTTTTTGAAGTCATCCACATGGTTTTAAAAGAGAGTTTTAAATTTAAAAATCTTTCCTTTTGTAGCCATCTACAATGGTTTAAAAGAGAGATTTTATTTTTATTAAACTTTCTTTTTTGTAGCCATGATTTAAAAAAGTGGTTTTAATTTTAAAAATATTTCCTTTTTGTAGCTATCTACAATGTTTAAAAGGGGGATTTTTAATTTTAAAACTTTCCTTTTGTAGTCATCCACAATAGAAAATTTAAAAGAGAGATTTTAATTGTTGTTAAAATTTTTCCTTTTTATCCATTACCAAGGATTAATAAAGAGGATAGATGGTGCCTTAGAAATAATAATCATCTACACAATTTCTATTCCTCTTCTATTCTCCTTGTGGTTGTCCCCCTCATATTCTTATTCTCCCCTTGCTTTCTCACCTAAGGCCGGCGACATCAAGAGGCTTCAACCATCTTATAGCTGGCAGGTTGCAAGGAAGAAAGAAGAACAAGAGGTGGTGTTCCTAGCTTTGATCCCTTGGTGGCCGAAAGTCTTGGAAGAAAGAAGGTCTTGGGTGATTTTTGCATCTTGTTAGATCGTCACCCACACGATGTCCAAGAGTAGGAGAGGAATACAGCAGAATATCAAGAGGTCTTTAAGCTACAAAGAAAGGTATAACTAGTTAATTATTTTCGCTGTGTACTAGTTTATTTTTGCTTTGTATGGATAATGAAGTACCAACTCAAGAGGCTAGCGATCTTGTGCTTTGATTGAGGTCTCTGTAGTTTAACCTAGGGTTTACTATAAGGAGTTTAAATATTCAATTTCTTTGAAAGGATTTGACTAGGAAGTGGTGGATGATCCCATACAAAAGAAGGTCGAGTGCCTCGCCAACAACCTGGAAGCCAATCCTTGAAATAGATATTTAATCAACTTCTGTAATATGGTTTAACTTTTGATGAATGCTTGGGTTGAACTTGGATTAATAATGTTAAGTTTCGTTTGTAATCCAAGTTTAACTTCTGAAAAGCACATGGGTTGCTATGGCATGTCGAACCTCGGGCATGCCTCCTATTGTGTTTGTGTGTGATTTGGACCCTCTGGGATGTCGAGGGCATTTTATGTGTGTGCATGATTATAATTATTAAATATAGAAGGAGTTGTATTAGTTTTGGGATTTTCTATTCTGTTTGATCTAGATTACATGTACATTCCTTTGTGGAATATAGGATCGATAAATGTAAAATTTTATTTTTATCGCAGATCGTATCCTTTCGAGGTGACCAGAGGCGCAGCAGAAAAGGAAGCAAGAAAGACGCGACGACATGACCCGTTGGCAGTGGCTAGGGTTGGTGGCACACGGAGGACAACTATGGATGAGGCCATAATAGTTAGAAAATAATTTTTCATATTTATTGCCTTTTATGCTATTTATATATGTTGTGTGTGTGTGAATGTTAAAATTCCTCATTTTAAATAACTAAGTGGGAAAGAAATTATTTAAATTCCACGGTCTCTATTACTGGTTTGTAAGTGATGCATTCAAATTTATGCATTGTCTTTGAGTGCCTTCCTCCACATCGGATGAGTTTGTTTGCGGATCACTAGATCAAACTCTCTTTATGGATGATTATACGAAATTATTTAGGTTTGTGTGATCTTCTCCATCTGAAGGGGCACAATCCTATTTAATGGACTAAGTATTAAGTAATGGTATACACTTAGGCGTATTTAATAGTATCCTCTCCATCAGAGTCACTGCTATTATTTGTGTGACCGAAGAAAAATCAACTATTAATTTTATTTGTCATAAAGTTAGGTTGACAAAATAATAAAATTAATGGGTAAAACCCCCTCTTCTAATTGTTTGAATTTGTATATGTCAACATTATCATGGCATATAAAATTCACGATGTTTTGAGGTGTTGGTGAATTTAAATGATATTGTTTGAGGAATCAAAATTATTTTAAATTCTAAAGTTTTGACCAAATATTTTGTGATTCTTAGGATTTCAAATGGCTTTCAATCCTCTTGCTGTTATATTGAAAGAAAACAAACTTATTGGTCCCAATTACATTGATTGGAAACGAAACTTGGACATTGTCTTAATTGCTGAATGCTACAAGTTCGTACTTTTTGAGATTTGTCCAAGCCTGCCTAATAGCGATTTTAGTGAAGAGGAGATTGAGTATCATAAGAAATAGTTTAGGGTAGATGAGATGGTGCGGTGTTACATTTTGGATTCTATATCAAATATGCTGCAACATCAACATCAGGCCATGCCTGTCGCTTATGACATGATGCGCAATCTCAAGAAACTCTTCGGACACCAGAATCGGGTTGCTTGGCAGGAGGCTATGAGAAACTTGATGACGACCACCATGACTGAGGGGACACCCGTAAGGGATCATATCCTCAAAATGATGGCTCTTTTGAATGAGATTGAAGTCCTTGGAGCAAAAATTGATGGGGAAACCCAGGTCGATATCATTCTCCAAACGCTGGCTAAAAATTTTGAGCAGTTCCACCTGATCTACAACATGAACAAAAAGGTTTATTCGTTGGTGGAATTTCTGACAGAACTTCAAGTAGCAGAAGGGCTATTTCATCAAAGTTCTCAAATTCACATTGCTGAAAATGTTTCTGCTTCTAAGCCGAAAGGCAGAAGCAAGAAAAAGAAACAAGTTGGTTCAGTAAAGAAAGTGAATCGATCTCTAGGAACTGGGCCGCTTGCAGGTGTGAAGAAGTCGAAGGGCAAGTGCTTGACATGCAAGTAGTCTTGTGTTGGTTGCTACTCGGAATACCGTTTTAGTTCCCTTGTACAAAAATTTATACAATCATAGAACTATCCTAGCTACCCATGTGTTCTACTAAAGTTAAATTTGGATTGCAAACGATGCTTAACATTATTAATCCAAAATTTCCCTTTAGGAGTTAAACTTGAATTGGGAACAAAACTTAACATTCTCACTTCAAGTTCAAACGATGTGATCTTCCTAAGTTAAACCATATTACAGAAGTTGATCAAATATCTATTTAAAGGATCAGCTTCTAGGTCAAACGTGGCGAGGTACTAGGCCTTCTTGGGTATGAGATCATCCACCACTGCCTAGACAAAGTCTTTCAAAAAAATCAGATATTTAAACTTCTCACAGTAAATAAGGTTTAACAAGAGAGACCTCAATAGAAACACATTATCGAAACATGAAATCAAAACGAAAATCGATAACAAAAATGATAATTAAAATAGATAACCTCTTATTTTTGGTTTTACAATATCTATACAAAAGGATGCACTAGTTATGATGTGGAAACTTATAACTATGTATACCTCTTGTAACTTATAGACGTCTTGATCTTTTATTGTATTCCTCTTCTTATCTCGGACGTCGTGTGGGTGACGATATACCAAGATGAGAATCCACCGAAGCCATCTTCTTCCTTTCAAGTTTCGGCCACCAACTTTCTCCAAGAGATGATGAAGTTCGACCACCAACTTTCCTCCAAGGGATGCTAGACAAGAGCACCTCCTTCTCTTCTTCTTCTCCTTCAAGCAACCAGTCATCAATGGATCTCCACACCAATATGCCGCCTGCCACCAAGAGGGACAACAAAGGAGAAGAGGGAAGGAGTAAGGGCCGACCACCACCAAGGAAGAGAGGAGAGGAATAGAAGATGTATTGTTGTGAGGTGAGGCACCTCTACCCTCTCTTTTATATTCCTTGGTCTTGGCAAATAAGGAAAGTTTTAAACATAATTAAACTTCCTTATATTCCTTCCCAATGACTAAAAAGGAAAGTTTTAAAACAAAAAATTAAAACTTCCTTTTCTTCTTCTCATGGTCGGCTACATGCTTGTTCTCCAAGCAAGGAAAGATTTTAAACAAAAATTAAAATCTCTCTTTTAAAAATACCTTTTGTGGATAGTTCTAAAAAGAATATTTTATAAATTAAAATTTCTCTCTTTTAAATTCTTTTATGGATATCTATAAAAGATAAGATTTAAAATAAAACATGATTTCAAGAAAGGAAAGTTTTATCAAAAAATTAAAATCTTTCTTTCACATTATAGATAACTACAAATAAGGAAAGATTTCAAATCTCTCTTTTATTCCTTTGTAGAAAGTTATAAAAGGAAAGATTTTAAAATTTAAAACTCTCTTTTAAAACCAACATAAAAGGAAAGTTTTCAACAAAATAAAAACTTCCTTTTATTTCCTTTTATGACTGATCTAAAAAGGGAAAGTTTTATATTAAAATCATCCTTTTAAATCCTTTTAATGGATCTCTATAAAAAGAAAGATTTTACAAAATAAAACTTCCTTTTGAATTTAATGTGGTCAGCCACCCTTGCTTGGGTTCCAAGCTAGGGCCGACCACAACTTGAACCCATCTAACCTTGGTTTGGCCGGCCCTAGCTTGGGTTCTAAGCTTGGCTTGGTTGGCCACCTTATGGTGGGTAAGAAGTTGGGTTTGGGTGGATATAAGATTTTATAAATAAGAGGCTACAATAAGGACTGAGAGGAGGAATTAGTTTTGGTCTCCCGATGAGCTAGAGCTTCCCGTGTTTGCCCCGAACACCCAACTCAAGTTCATCAATAATATCTCATTCCACCAAAGAGTTATTATTGCACTACCGCACCAATCCCATATTACTATATGGGCTCTTTCTTATCATGAGTGTGTTAGTCTCCCTGTGTTTAAGATATTGAATGTCAACTAATTAAATGAGTTACTGACAACTCACTTAATTAATATCTAGCTCCAAGAGTAGTACCACTCAACCTTATCATCATGTCGAACTAAGTCCACCTTCAGGGTTTATATGACTATCCTTATGAGCTTCTCAAGGGAACATCATCAACCTAGATTACTAGGACACAGTTTCATTCTATAATCAATAACACACCATATAAATAAATCAAAAAAATAAATACTAAGTATATGTGCTTGTTATTATATCATGATTAAGAGTACACACTTCCATAATAACAGAGGTATTGTTCTTTTATATAGTCAGTATAAAAAGATACTGCCTCAATTGGTCCTGCTCAATACACTCATAGTGTACTGGTATAATTTATTAGTCATGATAAACTAATACCTAATTACACTATAACCACTCCAATGGTTTGTCCCATTCCATCTTGGTTTTGAGCAACTGTTTATAATTTATAAAGATCTGATAACATGATCTTCTGTATGTCTCCTCACACCATGTTATCTACAATATAAATTAAATCGACAACTACACTTAGCATAAATGTAGGAATTTGACCAATGTGATTCTTATATGTTTTTACAAAAAGCTAGACTTTTAGTATACTGCCATATACCCTGCCATACATTTGATTCCCAACCCTTCAACATGCCCATCAAAAGCTCTTGCCTTAAAGGCCTTAGTGAAAGGATCTCTCAGGTTATCATCTGATGCAATCTAGGCGGCAACAACTTCTCCTCATTATACGATCTCTCGTATTGGGTGGTACTTGCGCTCTATGTGTTTACTTGCCTTATGGGCTCGTGGTTCCTTCGAGTTTGCTACTGCACCACAATAATTTTTGGGTAAACCAAGAATCACATCTAAGTCCATCATGAAGTTTTTGAGCCATACAGCTTCTATGGCTGCCTCTGAGACTGCCACATACTCAGCTTCCATGGTGGAGTCTGAAAAGCATCTATGCTTATCACTCCTCCATTGTTATGGCTTTACCTCCTAAAGTAAACACAAAACCCTGACTTTGACTTACTATTGTCCCTATCTGATTGGAAGTCAAAATCTGTGTAACCCACAGGGATCAAATCATCTACTTAGTAAACCAACATCTAATCTCTAGTCCTTATATGCTTTACGGCAGTCCAATGTCTCTGTCATGGATTACTTTGATATCTGCTATCCATACCCCCGACAAAACATATATTTGGTCTCATTCATAACATAGCATACATTAGGCTTTCTACAGCTGAAGCATAAGGAACTGCTTTCATTTCTTCTATCACTTTTGATGTCTTCGGAGACATCTCTTTAGATAAATATACTCCATGCCTAAAAGGTAGAAAACCTTTCTTGGAGTCTTGCATGCTAAAATGAGCTAGGATCGTATCGATATATGAAGCTTAGGATAAGCACAAGATTCTTATCTTGTGATCCCTTATTACTTTGATCCCGAGAATATGTGCACATTCTCCCAAGTCCTTTATATCGAATTTCTTGGTCAACCATACCCTTACTTTCGACAATAGTTTGATATTATTTCCAACTAACAAAATGCCATCTACGTATAGTACAAGAAATACCACCATATTTCTATCACACTTCTTGTATACATAAGATTCATTCGGTCACTGAATACATCCATAAGACTGGATTACTTCATTAAACCAGATATTCCAAGATCTTGAAGCTTGCTTCAGTCCATAAATAGACCGACTGGGCTTACATACAAGATGCTCTTTGTCCTTTGCAATGAATCCTTCTGATTGCTTCAATGGATATTTTCTTCAAAACTTCCATTAAGGAAGGCTGTCTTGACATCCATTTTTCAAATCTCATAATCCATATGAGTAGCAATAAAAAAAAGAATCTGGATAAACTTAAGCATAACTACCGGTGAAAAGGTTTCCTCATAATGGATACCCTTTTTCAACAAGCCTTGCTCTGAAAGTTTCCACCTTCTTGTCTGTCCCTCTTTTTCTATTGTAGACCTATTTACATTCAATGGATTTTACATCATTTGGTAGTTCTACAAGCTCCCAGACTTTATTAGAATACATAGATTATATTTCTGTATTCATTGCTCTTTGCCAAGATGCTGCATCTTTATCTTGGAGCACTTTGTCATATGTCCAGGGATCAGGTTCATGTTCACTAGGGATCAAGTCTGAAGACTCTCCCAAAAACATGATTTTTTAGGTTGCCTCACAACCCTCCCACTACAACGAGGCACTGTCTGTAATTGTGCATCATTTGTGACACGTGTTGCAGTTTCTTGTGGTATCTCATCTTGTACCGTTGGTACTAGATTAGACGTGTCCTTTATTATTTCCTTAAAAACAATTTTACTCATGGGCTTGTGGTTTATTACATAGTCCTCTTCTAAAAATCAGACATTGTTGCTAACAATGACCTTCTGATCTTTACGACTATAAAATAAACCACCTTTCGTTCCTTTAGGATGACCCACAAACAAGCGAAATTCTGAACGTGATTCCAACTTATCAATGTCTTCCTTCAGCACATGTACTGGACTACCCCAAATCCGAATATGCTTCAGACTAGGTTACGCCCATTCCACAATTCTATGAGAGTAGAGGATACTGACTTAGAAGGTATTATATTCAGAATGTACACTGTTGTTTCCAGAACATATCCTCAAAATGAATTTGGTAATTCATAATAACTCCTCTTTGATCTAACCATTTCCATAAGAGTCATGTTCCTTCGTTCTACCATACCATTCTGTTGGGGTGTATCAGGTGCAGTTAGTTGGGATTGAATCCTGACTTCTGATAAGTGACTCCTGAACTCTCCTAAGAGGTACTCGCCACTACAATCTCACCGTAGTGTCTTGATACTTTTACCTTGACGTTTCTCCACATCATCCTTGTACACTTTGAACTTATCAAAGCAATTAAACTTGTGGTGTATCAAGTAAATGTACCCGTATCTCGAATAGTCATCTATAAAAGAGATGAAATATTCGAAACCACCTCTTGCCTGGATAGTCATAGGTCCACACAAATCAGAATGAACCAATTCCAACACATCTTTGGCTCTATACCCCTTAGACTTAAAAGGCTTCTTGGTCATTTTTCCTTCCAAGTAAGACTCGTAGGTTTGAAAATTTTCCACCACCAATGAACCCAAAAGTCATCGGCTATTATCCTTTGAATCCAACTCAAGTTAATTTGACCTCACCTTATATGCTAAAGATATGATTGGATCACTTCCGAAGGTTACTTTCTCTCATTAGGGTTAGAAGATGTGTTATTAATTTCTATTTTTTGCATCGTGGGAGTTTTTAGATTTAGAATATATAAATTACCAACCAACATTGTTAGGATGTATACTAAAAGCCTAGTTTTTGGTATAAACATTTATCTAGAAATATGAATCACATTGGTCAAATGATTACATTTATGATAAATGTAGTTGTCTAATTAATTTATATTGTAGATAATATGGTGTGTGGTGTCACACACAGAGGATCATGTTATCAGTACCTTATAAATTATAAACAGTAGCTCACGACCATGATGGAAAGGAACAAACCATTGGAAGGTCGTAGTGTAATTAGGTGTTAGTTTATCTTAACTATATAATTACACTAGTACACTAAGAGTGTATTGAGTAGGACCATTAGAGGTCGTTTCTTTTATACTGACTTTATAAAGGAACAAAGACCTCAGTTATTATGAAAGTGTGTGCTCTTAATCCTAATATAATAACAAGCACATATATTTGATATTTATTTCTTTAATTTATCAATGGGTGAGATTTAGTTCGATGAATCAATAAGCCTGATAAGTTGGGAAATGATATCACTTATAGTGTGTGTTGTTGATTATAGAAGGAAACTGTGTCCTAGTAATCTAGGTTGAGAATGTCCCCAAGAGGAGCTCATAAGGATTGTCATGTTAAACCCTGCAGGTGGACTTAGTCCGACATGACGATGAAGTTGAGTGGTACTACTTTTGGAGCTAGATATTAATTAAGTGAGTTGTCAGTAACTTACTAAATTAGTGGACATTTGTTATCTTAAACACAGAGAGACTAACACACTCATAATAAGAAGGAGCCAAAAATGTAATTTGAGATTGGTGCGGTAGTTCAATGATAGTTATTTAGTGGAATGAATTATTATTAATAAAATTAAGTTGTGTGTTCGGGGCGAACACGGGATGCTTAATTTTATCGGGAGACCAAAACCAATTCCTCCTCTCGGTCCCTATCGTAGCCTCTTAATTATAGAGTACTATACCCACCTATACTCACCTTCTTACCCATCCCATAAGGGACCGGCCAAGCTAGCTTGGAGACCAAGCTAGGGCCGCCCAAAGTTTGGTTCATGGGTGCTTCAAGGTGGCCGGCCCTAGCTTGGGTTCAAGCTTGGTGTGGCCGGCCCAAATTAAAATAAAAAGGATTTTTATTTAAAATTTTTCTTATGTGGATAACATGTTTTAAAAGAGAGTTTAAAAATTTAAATCTTTCCTTTTATAAGATTCTACAAAAGATTAAGAGAAGAGCTAAATCTCTTTCCTTATTTGTAGATTAAAAGGTTGATTTTAATTTTGGTAAAAACTTTCCTTTTTAACCATGTTCATGTTTTAAAAGAAAGTTTAAAAAAATTAATAATTCTCTTTTATTAGTTTCTACAAAAGATTAAGAAAAGATTTGATATCTTTCCTTATTTGTAGATTAAAAGAGATTTTAATTTTTAGAGATAATTTTATTTTTATCCACATGTTTAAAAGAAAGATTTTGATTTATTAAATTTCCTTTTTATAAACCAATAATTAAGGGATTAAATTATTGGATAAATTTTTTATAAATTTCCGGAAACAAATTAGGAAGCTTTTAATTCTTGATTGAATTAAATTTCCTTTGATTGGAGGTTTGTTGTGTGGCCGGCCATATTAATTAAGAAGAGGAATTTGATTTTAATTAATTAAAATTTATTTTTCATGGCATAGGAATTAAGGAAGTTTTTATTAAAGTTTCCTTATTTGCCAAAACCAAGGATTATAAAAGAAGAGGTAGAGGAGCCTTCATGAGATGAACTTCTATTCTTTTTCTTTCCTCTCCTCTTTGGTTTTGGTGGCCGGCCCTATTTCTCTCCTCTCCTCTTGTTGGCCGAAACTCATCTCTTGGTGGAACTTTTGTTTGTGGCCGGATCAAGGAAGGAGAAGAAGGAGAGAAAGCAGGCCTCGTCTCTAGCATCCCTTGGAGCATTGGTGGTGGCCGAAATTCTTCATCCTTGGAGGAGTTTATTGTGGCTGAAATCTAGAAGAAAGAAGGAAGGTGGAAAGGTGGTTCTCATCTCGGAAGATCGTTGCCCACATAATGTCCGAGGTTAGAAGAGGAATACGGTAGAAGATCAAGAGGTTTTTCTAAAATGTATAACTAGTATTTTTCCTTTCCGCATCATACTAGTTATTTTTGGAAATAATACCAAATACAAGTGTAACGCCCGAAAATTCTCGAACTTGCATTAGAATTATTCTATGATTTTTCTGGAATTTTTAGATATTTTTCCGAAATTTTCCGAGTAGCGGAAGTAGCAAAAATAATTAGAAGAATAAAAAGGCTTAAGCGGGAATCGAACCCGGGACCTCTCGGGTCCGCTAAACCTTTAGTTAGCCTTAGTAACCAGTGAACCCAGCAGGGCCGTGCTGAAAGGAAAGGAGAATCAAATATATTTATATTTAAGTTGGGCTTAGTTATCCGCTTAATATAAATCGGAAAAACTTAAGTGTGGGTTTGGTTTAATTTGGTTCGGCAGCCCTCTCCTCACAAAACCTCACGCCGATTCTTTTCTCCAAACCCTCACCGATGCCAACCCCTCCTTCCTCTCCTTCTCTCGGCGCCAACACCCAAACAACCTAGGGTTCTCTTCCTAGGGTCCCAAGGTCACCTTCCGGCGACGATTTCAGCACAAGGACGTTCCCCTCCTCGAGTAGAGCACGTGAACGCGAGCGGATCGTCAAGAAGTCGTCTCCACCGGAATTTCTTACGATTAGATTTGTAAGAAATCTAGCACACAAGGTAAGAAACCCCTCACCTGCAGTATAAGTAGCTCTCGTTTGATTGCATGCTTATAATTTAGTTATATGTAGATTTTTATCGATATCTAGAGTGTATTTAATTCTCTTCGCAGATTTAGGGGTTAGTTGAGTATCTCTGGATGGGTCGGACGCGTTTTTCCTCTTCAGATAGAGGTTCTAGACGTCGTCGGGTGCCTAGAGGTAGTTTCCCTATTAGAGAGGAGAGTTGGAGCACACTAGGTGTTCGATAAAATGTTTAGCGCAACATTAGACAGTTTTAACAGCATAGTTAAATGCATAGAAGCATTTAAACCAGCATATCAGTTTTATTTTAGCTTTATGGGACTAGATGTCCAATGGGTGGGCTCCCACAGTCGCCTCTAGGTTCAGACAACCTAGTTCTAGGTTCAGATAACCTAGATTCAGCTAATTAGCATTTCAGTATTTTACTTTCAGCAGCGGCACTGTACTGGATTAGATATCCACTGGGCTGGACTCCCATAGTCGTCCCTAGGTTCAGCTAACCTAGTAAACCCTACAAGATTCAGAACTTGCAATCCCGGGTCTAGTTAAGGATGCGCGCACAGCAAGTACAGTTGACAGGGCCCTACAGCAGCATGTTTAGTATTTTTATCTATTATATATAATAGTTTTCCAAATCAGTTTTAAAACATAATGGAACTCAGTATTAGCTCAGCTTCAGCTTAGCTCACTTTTGTATCAACTCAGCTTATTTCAGTTGTTAAATATGATAGCTTCATATACAGTTCTAGACATGTTATGATCAGTTATATTTTATGTTCAGCTTATGTTATGTCATGCTTTGTATGATACCATGCCATGCCATGCTTGAATATTCAGTATGTTTTTCAAATAGCATGATTTAAAAGCATAATTGCATCGTATGCATGATTTAGTGAGGTAGATGGTTTCTTACTAAGCTTTTTAGCTTACAGATACTATTTTCCTTATACTGCAGATACAAGTAAAAGGAAAATGGACTAGGAGTGGAGGCTGGAGGTCAGTGCAGATGAGGATGTGTGTGGCAGGAACTGGAATAAAGATCCTAGGGATCTAGTTTTATTTTACTACGCATTAGAACTTGTAGCAAGTCTAGTTATTAAAGTCTTGTTCTCTTTTCCCTTATGCTTCGCATTCTAGTATGGTTAATGGTATGGACTAGTGAACATGTATTATATTATGTCTTGAATGTTGCCCAATGCATGATAGAATAGATATTAGTATGATTTGCATTGGTTTAGAGTGGTTGCAGGTGGTTTTGGCACGACAAAGTGTCGAAATCAGCATCTCTGATTTCGTATTAGGAAATCAGAAGCTGGATCGGTCTGCCGACCGATCCAGCAGTGTGCCAGGCTTCTGGATCGGTCAGCCGACCGATCCAGACAGATACAGTATGCTACTGTATCCTCCTGGATCGGTCAGCCGACCGATCCAGCACGATACAGTAGCGTCCCAGGGGTTTCGGGTGCCTGGATCGGTCAGCCGACCGATCCAGCCACATCTGGATCGGTCTGCCGACCGATCCAGCCACACATGGATCGGTCTGCCCGACCGATCCTGTTGGGAACCGAATGCCCCATAGCTTCGATCGATCTGCGGATCGATCGGTAGGTCGGTAGTTAGTTGGGAAGTTTAGTTCTAGTCCCTAGCCCAGTTGGGATGTTCAGTTTCCCCTCCTTAGCATATGTACACCAGCAAAGAAGGTCTTTAGACCTTTCTTAGCAGTTGTATCCGTCATTAGTAGAGTAAAATTTTAATTTGCCCAGCTTTCCGCACAGTATAGTTTATCATAATTGAACAAGACCGGCCTTACAGCCAGTACCCAGAAGGTGGGTCGTTACAGAGTGGTATCAGAGCAGTGTTCCATACTTCCTACACACACATCAGCATTGACCTACAGCTTCCAAGTAAGAATACCTCTACTTTATTTATGCTCCTTGTTTTGTTATTACCATTCATGTTTATATGTCTACTGCTTGTTAGTATGTGATAGTTTTTAAACATGACATCAGTAGTTATATAACTGTGATTACATTAGTTATGTTATGTTCTCTATGTCTTTAGAAATGGCACGAGGACGCCCAGCTAGAAGGGCACTAGCTACTGAGCCCCAGCAAGAGGCAGGCAGTTCAGTGCCTCCTCCAGACCTTACAGCATTAGTGGCTCAGTTACAGCAGCAGCTAGCTGAACAGCAACAGGAAATAGCCACCTTAAAGGCTAATCAGCAGAATACCCCCACAGTCACCCCGGAACCGAATTTGACGACTCCGGTAGTCTTAGAGGTTCCACCAGCTCAGCCTACAGCACCAGCACCAGCACCAGCACCAGCAGCCCCAGCAGCTGAGCCAAGAAAGGAAGCCTATCTGATCCAGTGGCAGCGAGTCAAGCCAGAGAACTTCTCAGGCACTAGTGAACCATGGGATGCACAAGCCTGGTTCAAAACACTGGAGAGCACGATGGAGCTTCTGGACTGGCCAGAACACGAGAAGGTGAAGTGTGCCTCCTTCTGCCTGACAGGAGACGCACGCATGTGGTGGGAAAGAATCAGAACGAAGCGCCCAGTGAACCAGATGTCATGGGCTGACTTCGAGAAAGAATTCTTCGAGGAGTTCTTTCACATACGGGTTACAAACCGCCACTACGACGAGTTCACTGAGTTTCGTCAGGGCAACCTTTCAGTTGAGGAAGCCGTGAAGAAATTCAACAGGTTGGCTCGTCTATGCCCAGAGCTAGTCAGCACAGAGAAGGAACGAATCCGGTTGATGCTCAAGATGCTGAGGCCAGAGATAGCAGTGAACGTGGCTGGTGGCATACATAGGCCACAAACCACAGAGGAGTTAGTGAGCAGTGCCTTGACCACAGAGCATTACCAAAACAGCATAAAGCAGCAGAAGCAAGTCTCCTCAGAGTCCAAAGGCCAAGGAAACCCTCACACTCAAAAACAGCAAGGCCACAGCTCTAACTGGAAAGGGAACTCCAACAGCAAGCGCAAATCAGGGAGTGACCCAAAGGGAGGACCATCTAGCAAGCGACCCAGTTATCCAAAGTGTGCTACTTGTGGGAAATTCCACCCAGGGGTTTGTCGCAAGGGCACACGAGGATGCTTTGAATGTGGACAAGAAGGGCACATGGCCAAGCAGTGCCCGAACAAGACCGGTCTTCCTCAGCCACAGCAGATTTAGTATGCAGGCCAGCTAGCTCAGTTATATCAGATGCAGGCCGCTCTAGAAGGTCCATTTATCAGCCAGGGCAGATTAGAAGCCCCTCCAGCTATGGCGAATGCGAGGATCTACTCACTCACCAGAGAGGACGTAGCCAATGCCTCGACAGTTGTCACAGGTCAGATTAGCATTTTTCAGTATAGTGCTACTGTTCTATTTGATACTGGGGCAACCCATTCATATATAGCCAGGGTGTTCTCCAAAAAATTAGAAATACCCTCAGAGGTACTCAGTGGTCAGTTTTTGACACGTACTGGCTCAGAGCAGTGCCGGTCATTATAGCGGACAGGGAACTCTTTTGTGATCTGATCCTGCTGGAAATGACTGACTACGACGTCATCCTTGGAATGGACTTCCTGATCAAATACGGTGCTTCCATAGAGTGCCGTAAACAGAAAGTCGTATTCCAACCCGAAGCAGAAGCACAGTTCGAGTACATCGGAGAACCAAAGAGAAAAGCCAGAAAATTTCTCTCAGCTATGAAGGCACAGAAGTTGATGGATTCGGGATGTACGGGGTACCTAGCACATGTAGTCAATACCAGCTAGGACAAGGACCAACAGCTAGCAGGGGTCCGAGTTGTATGTGACTACCCAACAGTCTTCCCTGAGGAGTTACCAGGCTTAGCACCAGATAGGGAGATTGACTTTGAGATAGAGCTCATTCCCGGTACAAATCCTATCTCCAAAGCGCCTTATCGCATGGCTCCAGCCGAACTGAAGGAACTTCAGGAGCAACTACAGAAGCTGCTGGACAAGGGTTTCATACGCCCGAGTCATTCACCATGGGGAGCGCCTGTATTGTTCGTGGAGAAGAAGGATGGAAGCATGCGACTATGCATAGACTACAGATCACTGAACCAAGTCACGATCAAGAATAGGTATCCCCTTCCCAGAATCGATGACCTGTTCGACCAACTGAAGGGAGCAGCAGTGTTCTCTAAGATAGATCTCAGATCAGGTTATCATCAGGTAAAAGTTAAAGAAGGGGATATACCCAAGACAACATTTAGGACTAGATACGGACATTACGAGTTCATAGTCATGCCCTTTGGCGTGACCAATGCTCCAGCTACATTCATGGATCTCATGAACAGAGTATTCAGGGAGTATTTAGATAAGTTTGTTATTGTGTTTATCGATGACATCCTTATCTACTCAGGAACTCAGGAAGAACACTCAGAGCATTTGAAACTAGTGTTGCAGACCCTTCAGCAGAACCAGCTATACGCCAAGTTCACGAAATGTGAATTTTGGTTAGATCAGGTGTCCTTCCTGGGTCATATCATCTCAAAGGATGGTATTATGGTAGATCCCAGCAAAATAGAAGCAGTAAGTAACTGGAACAGACCGAAGAACGCCAGCGAAATCAGGAGCATTCTGGGATTAGCAGGTTATTACAGAAAGTTTGTAGAGGACTTCTCCAGGATAGCCTCCCCACTGACAGCTCTTACCAGAAAGAATAGGAAATTTCAGTGGACAGAGGACTGTGAGAACAGCTTCAGCGAGCTAAAAAGGAGATTGACCAATGCTCCTATTTTAGCTCTACCAGATAGCACCAGCATCTTTGACATCTATAGTGATGCCTCTAAGTTGGGACTAGGAGCAGTGCTGATGCAAAATGGCAAGGTGATCGCCTATGCCTCCAGACAACTCAAGGATTATGAGAAGAATTACCCTACTCATGACCTTGAGCTTGCAGCAGTAGTGTTCGCTCTCAAAATTTGGAGACATTACTTATATGGAGCTCAGTGCAGAGTGTATACAGATCATCAGAGCCTGAAGTACTTCTTCACTCAGAAGGATCTGAATATGCGACAGCGCAGATGGCTTGAGCTGGTCAAAGACTACGATATAAACATCCTCTACCATCTAGGGAAAGCCAATAAGGTAGCCGACGCACTTAGCAGAAAATCCAGTGCTACCTTATTATCTCTTACAGCCATGTCACCGCCCCTACAGAAGGAGATCATAGATTTCAGTCTAGAACTCATCGTTGGACAGCTCTCTACTATGACCTTAGAGTCTACCTTGCTTGGTGATATTCAGTCAGCTCAGGAGCAGGACCCTGGAATTCAGAAAATCAAGCAAGGGCTAGCAGAATCAAAAAGTAGAGAATTCAGAGTGTCCGATAGCGGAGTGTTGTATTGTGGTGACAGACTCTGTGTTCCAGATCAGGAGGAGCTACGGAGACAGATTTTAGATGAGGCTCACAAGACCACCAAAATGTATCAAAACCTGAAGAACCATTTTTGGTGGCCCGGGATGAAACGAGACATTGCCAGATATGTTAGCACCTGCCTCACCTGTCAGAGGGTCAAGGCAGAACATCAGCGACCAGGAGGAGTTCTGCAGCCTATACAGATTCCAGAATGGAAGTGGGAGGATATCTCTATGGATTTCATAGTGGGACTGCCCAGAACCACGAATGGTTTTGACGCCATCTGGGTAATAGTCGACAGGTTGACTAAATCAGCCCACTTCTTAGCTATCAAGATATCCTACTCCATGGAGAAGCTAGCTCAGTTGTATCTCCAGGAGATCGTCAGACTACATGGAGTCCCACGAACCATTATTTCAGACAGAGACAGCAGATTCACATCACACTTCTGGGAGTGTGTACAGTCAGCGTTGGGCACTAAGTTAAAGTTCAGCACAGCATTCCATCCTCAGACAGATGGTCAGACGGAGCGAGTAAACCAGGTACTCGAAGATATGCTCCGAGCGTGTGCCCTAGACTTCAAGGGAAGTTGGTGCAAATATCTGAGCTTAGCAGAATTTGCATACAACAACAGCTATCAGGCCACTATCGGCATGGCACCTTACGAGGCTCTTTATGGGCGGAGGTGTAGATCTCCAATCTGCTGGTATGAGAGTGGTAAACAGAAAGAGCTAGAACTTCAGACAGATCTAGTGGCAGATACCACAGCAGATCCGCCAGAGGATAGAGACAGCTCAGAGCCGCCAGAAAAGCTATGCTGATACACGGCGCAGACCCTTAGAGTTTTCAGTCGGGGATACAGTGTTCCTCAGAGTAGCTCCCATGAAGGGAGTGATACGTTTTAGGAAGAAGGGCAAACTTAGTCCCAGATATGTGGGACCATACCTTATCAACAGAAGAGTGGGCAAGGTAGAATATGAGCTAGAGCTACCCCAGGAAATGTCAGCTGTCCACAACGTATTTCATGTCTCTATGCTGAAGAAGCATACCCTAGATGCCACCCAGGTATTGAGCCCCAGTCGGTATAGATCCACGAGGACCTCAGCTATGATAGTCGGCCAATTCAGATAATAGATCGAGCAGTTAAGAAATTGCAGAACAAGGAAGTACCATTAGTCAAAGTCATTTGGCAAAGTCACACAGCAGAAGAGGCAACTTGGGAGACAGAAGCCAGCATGAGACAGAAGTACCCAGAATTGTTCTAAGTTCGAGGATGAACTTTTTATAAGGTATGGGGGATTGTAACGCCCGAAAATTCTCAAACTTGCATTAGAATTATTCTATGATTTTTCTAGAATTTTTAGATATTTTTCCGGAATTTTCCGAGTAGCGGAAGTAGCAAAAATAATTAGAAGAATAAAAAGGCTTAAGCGGGAATCGAACCCGGGACCTCTCGGGTCCGCTAAACCTTTAGTTAGCCTTAGTAACCGGTGAACCCAGCAGGGCCGTGCTGAAAGGAAAGGAGAATCACATATATTTATATTTAAGTTGGGCTTAGTTATCCGCTTAATATAAATAGGAAAAACTTAAGTGTGGGTTTGGTTTAATTTGGTTCGGCAGCCCTCTCCTCACAAAACCTCACGCCAATTCTTTACTCCAAACCCTCACCGACGCCAACCCCTCCTTCCTCTCCTTCTCTCGGCGCCAACACCCAAACAACCTAGGGTTCTCTCCCTAGGGTCCCAAGGTCACCTTCCGGCGACGATTTCAGCACGAGGACGTTCCCCTCCGCGAGTAGAGCACGTGGACGCGAGCGGATCGTCGAGAAGTCGTCTCCACCGGAATTTCTAGCGATTAGATTTGTAAGAAATCTAGCACACAAAGTAAGAAACCCCTCACCTGCAGTATAAGTAGATCTCGTTTGATTGCATGATTATAATTTAGTCATATGTAGATTTTTATCGATATCTAGAGTGTATTTAATTCTCTTCGCAGATTTAGGGGTTAGTTGAGTATCTCTGGATGGGCCAGACGCATTTTTCCTCTTCATATAGAGGTTCTAGACGTCGTCGGGTGCCTAGAGGTAGTTTCCCTATTAGAGAGGAGAGTCGGAGCACACTAGGTGTTCGATAAAATGTTTAGCGCAACATTAGACAGTTTTAACAGCATAGTTAAATGCATAGAAGCATTTAAACCAGCATATCAGTTTTATTTCAGCTTTATGGGACTAGATGTCCAATGGGTAGGCTCCCACAGTCGCCTCTAGGTTCAGACAACCTAGTTCTAGGTTCAGATAACCTAGATTCAGCTAATTAGCATTTCAGTATTTTACTTACAACAGCGGCACTGTACTAGATTAGATATCCACTGGGCTGGACTCCCATAGTCGTCCCTAGGTTCAGCTAACCTAGTAAACCCTACTAGATTCAGAACTTGCAATCCCGGGTCTAGTTAGGGATGCGCGCACAGCAAGTACAGTTGTCAGGGCCCTACAGCAGCATGTTTAGTATTTTTATCTATTATATATAATAGTTTTCCAAATCAGTTTTAAAATATAATGGAACTCAGTATTAGCTCAGCTTCAACTTAGCTCACTTTTGTATCAACTCAGCTTATTTCAGTTGTTAAATATGATAGCTTCATATACAGTTCTAGACATGTTATGATCAGTTATATTTTATGTTCAGCTTATGTTATGTCATGCTTTGTATGATACCATGCCATGCCATGCTTGAATATTCAGTATGTTTTTCAAATAGCATGATTTAAAAGCATAATTGCATCGTATGCATGATTTAGTGAGGTAGATGGTTTCTTACTAAGCTTTTTAGCTTACAGATACTATTTTCCTTATACTGCAGATACAAGTAAAAGGAAAATGGACTAAGAGTGGAGGCTGGAGGTCAGTGCAGATGAGGATATGTGTGGCAGGAACTGGAATAAAGATCCTAGGGATCTAGTTTTATTTTACTACGCAATAGAACTTGTAGCAAGTCTAGTTATTAAAGTCTTGTTCTCTTTTCCCTTATGCTTCGCATTCTAGTATGGTTAATGGTATGGACTAGTGAACATGTATTATATTATGTCTTGAATGTTGCCCAATGCATGATAGAATAGATATTAGTATGATTTGCATTGGTTTAGAGTGGTTGCAGGTGGTTTTGGCACGACAAATTGTCGAAATCAGCATCTCTGATTTCGTATCAGGAAATCAGACGCTGGATCGGTCTGCCGACCGATCCAGATAGATACAGTATGCTACTGTATCCTCCTAGATCGGTCAGCCGATCGATCCAGCACGATACAGTAGCGTCCCAGGGGTTTCGGGTGCCTGGATCGGTCGGCCGACCGATCCAGCCACACCTGGATCGGTTTACCGACCGATCCAGCCACACATGGATCGGTCTGCCCGACCGATCCAGCCACACATGGATCGGTCTGCCCGACCGATCCAGTTGGGAACTGAATGCCCCATAGCTTCGATAGATCTGCGGATCGATCGACAGGTCGGTAGTTAGTTGGGAAGTTTAGTTCTAGTCCCTAGCCCAGTTGGGATGTTCAGTTTCCCCTCCTTAGCATATGTACACCAACAAAGAAGGTCTTTAGACTTTTCTTAGCAGTTGTATCCATCATTAGAAGAGTAAAATTTTAATTCGCCCAACTTTCTGCACAGTATAGTTTAGCATAATTGTTGCGACCGGCCTTACAGCCAGTACCCAGAAGGTGGGTCGTTACAACAAGAGGCATATGATTTTAGTGTCGAATATGTTTTTCGATGTTGTGTTCTTTTGTTTTATTTTTCCTTGTGATTTGATTGTTCTTTTCGGTTAACCTAAAGTTATTTTAGGAAATTAAATATTAGCTTTCCATAAAAGGTTTTGTCTAGTCGGTGGTGGTTGCTCCCATATCCAAGAAGGCTGTGTGCCTCGCCACGTCAGTACTGGGAACCAATTATGGAAAATAATATTTAATGGAATTAATAACTTAAGGTGATTTGGGTCGAACGTGTTAAGTTCCGCAGGAGACCCAAGTCAAAACCTAAAAGAACGAATAGATTAAGTTTTGGATCAAACGTGTTAAGTTCCGCAGGAGATCCAAAATTTAATTTAAAAGAACACATGGTAGCTAGGAAAAGGTTCAGGCCTTTGTACAAAATTTTTGTACAGAGGAACCTCTAGGCTTTCCGAGTAGCAACCAACAATTGGTATCAGAGCTAAGGTTTTGCCTCTGTGTATTTGGTATTAGGTTAATTATGCACATGTCATACATAATTTAGGCAGGTTAATAGTAGGATGTGCTAACTTTGTGGATGCAGGATCCAACTATTATGGCTTTTAATTATTATGTGTGTGATTGGACCCTTGGACATGTCAAGGGCATTTATATGTGTGTGCATGATTGTATTAAAATAGAGCAGGAGCTGTATTTGGTTTTATTAGGATTTTATTTTTGATCTAGATATATGTACATTCCTTTTATGAATATAGGATAAAAAATGTAAAATTCTATTTATGTCGCGGATCGAATCTTGCAAAGCGTGGAATCTTCTAAGGACCAGAGGCGCAGCGGAACTAGGAGCAAGATAGAGGCGACAGCTAGACCCGGTGGCGGTGGCCAAATATGGCAGCAGCTTGGGATGACAACACACGGAGGACAACTAGAAGCCATAATAGTTGAAAATTAGATTTTTTATTTATTGCTTTTATATTGTGCTGTGTGTGCATGTTAGTTTACAAGTTTAGTAGGCTAGCATAGTTAAAATTCCTTATTAATAAATAACTAAGTGGGAGAGGGATTTTTAAGTAAATCCCATGGTCTCCATTACTGGTTTGTAAGTGATGCAAACAAGTTTGCGCGTTGGCTCTGAGTGCCTTCCTCCATAACGGATGAGCTTGTTTGCAGATCACAAGAATAGACTTCCATTTTTGGATGACTATAGGAAGTTAATTAAGAGCGTGTGATCTTCCCCAACGGAAGGGGCATAATCTTATTAATGGACTTAGTGTCAAGTAATGGTATACACTTAGACATATCTAATAGTATCCTCCCCATCGGAGTCACTGCTATTATTTGTGTGACCAAATGAAACCAACTATTAATTTGTCATAAAACTAGGTTGACAAGATAATAAAATTAAAGGGTTAAAACCCTCTTACAAATGATTCATTTTGTATACGTCCACACTAACGTGGCATACAAAATTAACGGTGTTTGAGATAATTTTATTTGTCATAAAGTTACATTGACAAGATAGTTAATGGGTAAAATCCTCCTCTTACAAATGTTGATTTTGTATACGTCCACACTAACGTGGCATGCAAAATTCACGGTGTTTTGAGGTGTTGGTAAATTTAAATAGTATTGTTAGAGGAATCAATATTATTTTAAATTTAGAGTCTTGACCAAATATTTGATTAAAGATAGACCAACTATTAATTTTATTCATCATAAAGTAAGGTTGACAAGATAATAAAATTAAATGATAAAATTTCCTCTTTGAATTTGTATACGTCCACACTAACGTGGCATACAAAATTCATGGGGATTTTTAAGGAGTTGGTCTTAACCAAATATTTTTGTGATTCTTAGGATGATGGTCAATCCCTAGCTGATATACTTTAGGATAGACTTAGTGGTCCCAATTATAATTGATTGGAAATAGGATTTGGACATTAAGGTAGACTGTCCTCTTAGAACTAAGAACAATATAAGTGTATTTAATTCATTAGTTGAAACATGTTTAGTGGTGTTATCTACCAGAACCTGGAGTGTAGATACAGATGCCATTAATCATGTCCGTAATTCATTGCAGGCTTCCAGGAAACTAGACAACTAAATGAAAATAAAAACACCATCCACATGGGCACTGCTGAAAATGTGGCAGCTGTTGCAGTGGGAGATGTTTATCCTTTAATAGGAATAAAATATGGATTATTAGAAATTGTCTTTACATACTAAGTTTAGAAAGAACCTGATTTCAGTTTTTAAACTATTATAGAATAGATATTGTGTCTATTTTGATAACAAAGCTGTTATAAAGAAAAATAGAGAAGTTATCTATTCTGGTATGTTGGTTGATAATTTATAATCCAATAACTCCCACGATGCAATAAAAGGAAATTATAACACATCTTCTAACTTTAAGAGAAAGCAACCTTCGGAAATGATCCAATTATATCTTTGGCATCTAAGGCTAGGTTATATTAACTTGAGTAGGATTCATTGGTAGCTGATGAACTTTTGGGTTCATTAGTAGTGGAAATCTTTTCAACCTGCGAGTCTTACTTGGAAGAAAAAATAACCAAGAAGCTTTTAAGTCTAAGGGGTATAGAGTCAAAGATATGTTGAAATTGGTTCATTCTGATTTGTGTGATCCTATGACTATCCAGACAAGAGGTAGTATTGAATATTTCGTCTATTTTATAGATAACTATTCAAGATACTAATAAATTTACTTAATGTACCGCAAGAGTAAGTACTTTGATTAGTTCAAAAAGTACAAGGCTGATGCGGAGAAATATTAAAGTAAAAGTCACTATGGTAAGATCGTAGTGGCAAGTACCTCTTGGGAGAATTTAGGAGTCACTTATCAGAAGTAGGGATTCAATCCCAACTAACAACACCTGGTATACCCCAACAGAATGGTGTAGAAAAAGGAAGGTATAAGACTCTTATAGAAATAAGTAGATTAATGATGAGTTATTTAGAAAATTACCAAATTCATTTTAAGGATATACTCTGGAAACGGAAGTGAACATAGTACCTTCCAAAGTCAGAACTCTCTACTCATATAGAATTGCTGAATAGGCGTAAGCCTATTTTGAAGCATATTCGGATTCGGGTAGTCTAGCACATATGATGAAGAGAGACAATGATAAGTTGGACAGGAATTCACTTGTTTATGAGTTATCCTAGAGAAATGAAAGTAGGTTTATAGTCTTAAAAATCAGAAGGTCATTGATAGTATCAATGACCGATTTTTAGGAAAGGACTATGTAATAAACCAAGTGCCCATAAGTAAAATTGTTCTTACGAAAATAATAAAAGACATGTCTAATCTAGTACCAACTGTACAAGATGAGATACCACAAGGAAACTGCAACACGTATCACAAATGATACACAATTGCAGAAAGTGCCTCATCATAGTGGGAGGGTTGTTAGGCAACCTAAAAAGATTCATGTTTTGGGAGAATTTTTGGACTCGATCCCAGGAGGACATGAACCTGATCTCCGGACATATGACGAAGCACTCCAAGATAAAGATGCAGCATCTTGGCAAAGAGTAATGAATAATAGAATTAGAATATATGTATTCTAATAAAGTCTGGAAGCTTGTAGAACCACCAAATGGTGTAAAAGCCTTTGGGTGTAAAAAGGTTTATAATAGGAAAAGAGGGATAGACAGGAAGGTAGAAACTTTCAAAGCAAGGCTTGATGAAAAAGGAAACTTTTTCACTAGTAGCCATGCTTAAGTCTATCCATATTCTTTTATCTATTTGGCAAGTGGATGTCAAGGCAACATTCTTTAATGGAAGTCTTGAAGAAAGCATCCATATAAAGCAACCAGAAGGATTCATTGCAAAGGGCTAAGAGCATCTTGTGTGCAAGCTCAATCAGTCTATGGACTGAGGCAAAGCTTCAAGGTCTTGGAACATCCGGTTTATCAAAGTAATCCAAACCTATGGATTTATTTAGTAACCGGATAAGTCTTGTGTATATAAAAGGTGTGATGGAAACGTGGTGGTATTTCTTGTACTATACGTAGATAACATTTTAGGTAGTTGGAAACAATATCAAAATGTTGTCAGAAGTAAGGGTATGGTTATCCAAACAATTCGATATAAAGGACTTGGGAGAATGCATATATTCTTGAGATCAAAGTAATAAGGGATCGCAAGAAAAGAATATTTTACTTATCTCAAGCTTTATACATCGAAAAAATCCTTGCTCATTTTAAGCATGCAAAACTTCAAGAAAGGTTTCTTACCTTTTTAGCATGGAGTAACTTTATCTAAAGATATGTCTCCGTAGACATCAAAGGAGATAAAGGAAATAAAGGCTGTTCTTTATGCTTCGGCTGTCGGAAGCCTAATGTATGCTATGCACGAGATCGGAAATCTATTTTGTCAAGGGAATAGTTAGCAGATATCAAAGTAACTCTGGAAAAGGACATTAGACTGCAGTAAAGCATATATTATATGCTAGCTTACAAGGTAGTTAATTTGGTCCCTGTGGGTTGCACGGATTTTGACTTCCAATAGGGACAATAATAAGTCAACCTCGGGGTTTTGTGTTTACTTTAGGAGGTAAAGTCATAACTATGGAAGAGTGATAAGCATAGGTGTTTTTCTAGACTCCACCATAGAAGCTTAGTATATGGCAAGCCTCTGAGGTGGCCATAAAAGTTGAATGACTCAATAACCTCAAGATAGACTTAGATATGATTTCTGATTTGTCCAAAGATTATTACAATTTATTGTAATAATATTGGTGCAATAGCAAACTCGAAGAAACCATAAGTCTATAAGGCAAGTAAACAAGTACCACCCAATACGAGAAATCGTATAAACGAGGAAAAGTTGTTGCCGCCTAGATTGCATCAGGTGATGATCTATAGATCCTTTCACTAAGGTCCTTAAGGCAAGAGCTTTTGATGGGCATGTTGAAGGGTTGGGAATCAGATGTATGGCAGTAGATATAGTAGCTTAGTCTTTTAGTATAAGTGGGAGATTGTTAGGATGTATACTAAAAGCCTAGTTTTTGGTATAAACATTTATCTAGAAATAAGAATTACATTGGTCAAATGATTACATTTAAGATAAATGTAGTTGTTCAATTAATTTATATTGTAGATAATATGGTGTGTGGTGTCACACACAGAGGATTATGTTATCAGTACCTTATAAATTATAAACAGTAGCTCACGACCATGATGGAAAGGAACAAACCATTGGAAGGTCGTAGTGTAATTAGGTGTTAGTTTATCTTAAGTATATAATTACACTAGTACACTAAGAGTGTATTGAGTAGGACCATTAGAGGTCATTTCTTTTATGATGACTTTATAAAGGAACAAAGACCTCAGTTATTATTGAAGTGTGTACTCTTAATCCTAATATAATAACAAGCACATATATTTGATATTTATTTCTTTAATTTATCAATGGGTGAGATTTAGTTCGATGAATCAATAAGCCTGATAAGTTGGGAAATGATATCACTTATAGTGTGTGTTGTTGATTATAGAAGGAAATTGTGTCCTAGTAATCTAGGTTGAGAATGTCCCCAAGAGGAGCTCATAAGGATTGTCATGTTAAACCCTGCAGGTGGACTTAGTCCGACATGACGATGAAGTTGAGTGGTACTACTTTTGGAGCTAGATATTAATTAAGTGAGTTATCAGTAACTTACTAAATTAGTGGACATTTGTTATCTTAAACACAGGGAGACTAACACACTCATAATAAGAAGGAGCCAAAAATGTAATTTGGGATTGGTGCGGTTGTTCAATAATAATTCTTTAGTGGAATGAATTATTATTGATAAAATTAAGTTGTGTGTTCGGGGCGAACACGGGATGCTTAATTTTATCGGGAGACCAAAACCAATTCCTCCTCTCGGTCCCTATCATAGCCTCTTAATTATAGAGTACTATACCCACCTATACCCACTTTCTTACCCATACCATAAGTGACCGGCCAAGCTAGCTTGGAGACCAAGCTAGGGCGGACAAAGTTTGGTTCATGGGTGCTTCAAGGTGGCCGGCCCTAGCTTGGGTTCAAGCTTGGTGTGGCCGGCCCAAATTAAAATAAAAAGGATTTTTATTTAAAATTTTTCTTATGTGGATAACATGTTTTAAAATAGAGTTTAAAAATTTAAATCTTTCCTTTTATAAGGTTCTACAAAAGATTAAGAGAAGAGCTAAATCTCTTTCCTTATTTGTAGATTAAAAGGTTGATTTTAATTTTGGTAAAAACTTTCCTTTTAAACCATGTTCATGTTTTAAAAGAAAGTTTTAAAAAATTAATAATTCTCTTTTATTAGTTTCTACAAAAGATTAAGAAAAGATTTGATATCTTTCCTTATTTGTAGATTAAAAGATATTTTAATTTTTAGAGATAATTTTCTTTTTATCCACATGTTTAAAAGAAAGATTTTAATTTATTAAATTTCCTTTTTATAAACCAATAATGAAGGGATTAAATTATTGGAGAAATTTTTTATAAATTTTCGGAAACAAATTAGGAAGGTTTTAATTCTTGATTGAATTAAATTTCCTTTTATTGGAGGTTTGTTGTGTGGCCGGCCATGTTAATTAAGAATAGGAATTTGATTTTAATTAATTAAATTTTCTTTTTCATGGCAAAGGAATTAAGGAAGTTTTTATTAAAGTTTCCTTATTTGCCAAAACCAAGGATTATAAAAGAAGAGGTAGAGGAGCCTTCATGAGATGAACTTCTATTCTTTTTCTTTCCTCTCCTCTTTGGTTTTGGTGGCCGGCCCTATTTCTCTCCTCTCCTCTTGTTGGCCGAAACTCATCTCTTGGTGGAGCTTTTGTTTGTGGCCGGATCAAGGAAGGAGAAGAAGGAGAGAAAGCAGGCCTCGTCTCTAGCATCCCTTGGAGCATTGGTGGTGGTCGAAATTCTTCATCCTTGGAGGAGTTTATTGTGGCTGAAATCTAGAAGAAAGAAGGAAGGTGGAAAGGTGGTTCTCATCTCGGAAGATCGTTGCCCACACAACGTCCGAGGTTGGAAGAGGAATACGGTAGAAGATCAAGAGGTTTTTCTAAAAGGTATAACTAGTATTTTTCCTTTCCGCATCATACTAGTTATTTTTGGAAATAATACCAAATACAAGAGGCATATGATTTTAGTGTTTCGAATATGTTTTTCGATGTTGTGTTCTTTTGTTTTATTTTTCCTTGTGATTTGATTGTTCTTTTCGGTTAACCTAAAGTTATTTTAGGAAACTAAATATTAGATTTCCATAAAAGGTTTTGTCTAGTCGGTGGTGGTTGCTCCCATATCCAAGAAGGCCGTGTGCCTCGCCACATCAGTATTGGGAACCAATTATGGAAAATAATATTTAATGGAATTAATAACTTAAGGTGATTTGGGTCGAACGTGTTAAGTTCCGCAGGAGACCCAAGTCAAAACCTAAAAGAACGAATAGATTAAGTTTTGGATCAAACGTGTTAAGTTCCGCAGGCGATCCAAAATTTAATTTAAAAGAACACATGGTAGCTAGGAAAAGGTTCAGACCTTTGTACTAAATTTTTGTACAGTGGAACCTCTAGGCTTTCCGAGTAGCAACCAACAAACATATCAGAACAAATAACTTCCCTATTTTTCTTGATAACAACTTTGTTATCAAAAGAGACAAATATCAAGTTCTTTGAATAGTTTAGAAACTGAAATCAAGTTCTTTCTAAACTTGGTACGTAAAGACAATTTCTCAAAATCCATGTTTTATTTCTATCAGAGGTTAAACATCTCCCACTACAATATCTATTACTTTTGTAGCAGTGCCCATGTAGACAGTGATTTCCCTTTCATATAGTTGTCGAGTTTTCTGGAACCCTTGCAATGAATTGCAGACATGATCAGTGATTCCCGTATCTACACACCAGGTGCCGGAAGATAACACCACTAGACATGTTTCAACAACTAATGAATAAAATACACCTTTATTGTTCTCAGTTCTGAGAGGACAATCTACCTTAGTATCCAAGTTTTGTTTCCAATCATTATAATTGGGACTACTAAGTCTATTCTATAGTATAACAGCTAGGGGATTAAAAAATATTTGAAATCCTAAGAATCACAAATATATTTGGTCAAGACCAACACCTCAAAATCCCCGTGAATTTTGTATGCAACCTTAGTGTGGACGTATACAAATTCAAACATTTGTAAGAGGAGATTTTATCCATTAAATTTATTATCTTGTCAACCTAGCTTTATGACAAATAAAATTAATAGTCGGTCTGTCTTCGATCAAATATTTGGTCAAAACTTTAGATTTTAAAATAATATTGATTCCTCAAAATAATATCATTTAAATTCACCAACACCTCAAACACAGTGAATTTTGTATGCCACGTTAGTGTGGACGTATACAAATTCAGACATTTGTAAGAGGAGGGTCTTACCCATTAAGAGGAGGGACTTACCCTTAAATTACCTCGAACACCATAAATTTTGTATGCCACGTTAGTGTGGACGTATACAAATTCAATTGTTTGTAAGAGGAGATTTTTACCCATTTTAGTTTGTCAACCTAACTTTATGACAAATTAAATTACCTCAAACACCATGAATTTTGTATGCCACATTAGTGTGGACGTATACAAATTCAGACATTTATAAGAGGGGTTTTTACATAGCTTTATGACAAATTAATTGTTGGTATTTCTTTGGTCACACAAATATTAGCAGTGACTCTGTTGGGGAGGATACTATTAAATATGCCTAAGTGTATACCATTACTTGATACTTAGTCCATTAAATAGGATTGTGCTCCTTCAGTTGGAGAAGATCACACGCTTCTAAATAATTTCCTATAATCATCCATTTAGGAAGTTTGATCTAGTGATCTGTAAACAAACTCATTCGTTGTGGAGGGAGGCACTCAGAGCCAATATGCAAGTTTGTTTGCATTACTTACAAACCAGTAATGAGCTTCTTCCACATTAATGAATTCGGTAGCACGCTCAATCAATGAATCAAAATTAGCAGGAGGATTTCTTACTAAATCTTTAAAGAAATCGTTATCATTTAAACCTTGAGAGAAAGCGCTTACTAATATTTTAGTGGTAGCATTAGGTACATCAATAGCTACCTGATTGAACCTTTTGATGTACGCTCGAATGGACTCTTTGGATGTTTGCTTAATTGAAAATAGACTCCAAGGAGTCTTATGATACCTCTTGTTGCTGGAAAAATGATGTAGAAAAACTTTCTTGAAGTCTTTAAATTTTCGAATAGACTTCTCTGGCAATCTTTTGAACTAGTGCTGTGCGGCTCCTCCGAGGGTAGTAAGAAACATCCGACACTTCACCCCGTCAGAGAATTGTTGTAATAATGCTACGTTCTCGAATTTCAATAGATGATCTTCTGGATCTGTTGTTCCAGTGTACTCACCGATCTGAAGATTTTGATACCGCTTAGGAAGCGGATCATCCAATACACTCTGAGAGAATGGGGAGATGACTTTCTCTGGTGAGCTATTGCTAGTTATCATTTTGATCTAACGCTTTTCTTTGTCTGGTGCCTCGCCAGAGAATTCTTAGAACACGGGCCTCCTACCCCCTGCTCCATGGGAGTGTGAAGGAAGGCTCGTGGATGTCTTGTCGGAGAAACAGCAGCTGGAGGAAAATACGCATGTTCCTCCTCTTCCAGTTCCTTTCCTTTTCGATGCTCAGTAGTTGAAATCGCCGGATTATGAGCCGTTGGTAGAGTAGCTCCAGTGTGAGCTTGAAGTTGTTGTTGTTGTAAGGCTTTTTGTACGTGATAATTGATGAGAAAATCCAGATCCTCTCGACTAATGGTAAGCAGGTTTGTTTTCCGGCCTCTTCCATCTTGCAGTCCCAGATCCAGGTGAAGTTCCCACAGACGGCGCCAAATTTGATCCTGTCTGAGAAGCTGGACAAGACGGAGATTCGGTGAAAAGAAACCCACCGCTGATGAAGAGCAATGCCTAGAGAACGCCGATCCGAGAAACCCAAAGCGGATCGGGAAAAATAGAGTATCCGAATGCCTTCCTTGCAGGAAGATCCAATGACGAGAGAGAAACCTAATCAAAGAGACACCCCTATTCGAAGCTCCCGAGACCTCCTGCACAGAAGAGACCAGCCAACACTATCGTCAGTGACCTAAGACCGGGGTGGGAATCCCTAGCTAGGCCCTCCGACGCTCAAGTCAGTGATCTCTCTCGGTGTGGAAGAAGAAAGAAGAAGATGAATAGTAGCTGGGAATTAGGGTTTTGAATGTGCGCAATGATGTGAACTTACCTAGCCAACGGAGAGAATTCCCCTTTTTATACCACTTCATATAACCTTCGTAGTCATGAAGTGGACCCCGGTTTGTTAGAGTTTGTTATGAGATGACGTCAGCTGCGTACTTGTGGTGAATGACTTTTAAGGAATCTTTCTTGTACCCCAGATGTACCTCCTTTGTCGTTTAGCACCTGTAAAATAATCTAAAAACACATTTTCCGCCAAAATGTATAATACCTCTCATAGAGTCACCTATTTCAGATATCTTTATTAATTATCTTATTTGAAATATTTACCTCTATCTTACCTCATGAGTTCCTTTAAAGTGTTTCTTCCCGCCCCTCCTGCTTCTATTATATCATGGATAGCTCAATGTACCAATGTTCCTTGTATCGGTCGAAGTTAATCATGACAAGGTTTAGTTAAATGATTATTATTACTCATGAGGCTTCTATCGGCAACCTTCTATGTTTTTTATCTTAACTAGCCCTAGGCTATATTTTATCAAGTATCTTTCCAAGATATTGGTCAACCGACCGGTCTTGGCTTTCCTCTTGGGAAATATATTTCGGTCGATACAAACCTACCTCCTTTTGAGGTATATCCCGGCCAATATTAGCCTACCGCCTTTTAAGTATATGACAATTGATATGGGGCTCCCTTCTGGGAAGCATATTTCGGTCGATACAAACCTACCTCCTTTGGAGGTATATCCCGACTGATATTAGCCTACCTCCTTTGAAGTATATGCCAATTGATATGGGTCTCCCTCCTGGGAAGCATATTTCGGTTGATACAAACTTACCTCCTTTTGAGGTATATCCTGGCCGATATTAGCCTACCTCCTTTGAGGTATATGCCAATGGATATGGATCTTCCTCCTGGGAAGCATATTTCGGTCGATGCAAACCTACCTCCTTTGGAGGTATATCCCGGCCGATATTAGCCTACCTCCTTTGATTATCTCCTTTCCCTTCCTTATTGGTGACCCATGAAACCTAACCCATATCACTACCCTTCCCTTCAAGTCTAGTCGAAGGAGGTATAGACGACTGACTAGACACAAGTCTGGTCTTGTCTTTTCTTACCCGTGACTCTGCCCCAGATATTGAAATGACCTCACAGATTTTGCGTACAACTATCTGACGAAACCAAGTATAGTGATCCCGTGAGCCTCAGTACAGTGATTCTTTGAGTCTTTTGATCCTTTAAATAGGGTTACAACCTTCACTTCGTTCACCACCCATCTTAGTTCTTTTCCTTCCTTGCTAACTCTCATCCCTAAGGTTATGGTCTTGGAACCTCCCCTTTGGAGGCGACTTTTGTCGGACAAGGCGAGATCTATATATGAGTTTATTCAAATTTTTGCTCCGGCTAACTCTAGGGTTCAAGGGATTATCTTAAGAGATGAAGCTTCACAGTCCAGACTTTTCATCCAAAGATGCCAATGCTCTGAAGGACTCAAGAAACTTCAGAGAGATTTTCACTACTCATGGAGGGGTAACACAATAGCCCATGGATGTTGCGAGAAGGGCACAACACATCTAGCCGATGGGCTAAGCTAGGTGGCTCTAGTTGCAGAACTCCAGGGCTTGAGGGAGGAAGTGGCTTTTTCATTTACTTTTCCATTATGGTCTGAATAGACCCTTCCCCTTCCCCTTGCCCTTGAGTCTTTCTGATTTGTTGCTTTCTTCGTCCCAGGCAAAATATTGCCACTTATGCGCCTTGACAAGCCTCGGTGAAGTAAAATGTTTCCATCTCTGCTCCATGGTAAGTTTGAATCCAGTGGGACTGAAATTTTTCAAGAGCTTATGTTTGTAATTTTTGTTTCCTATATGAGGTTTACTGTTCTGAGGGGAAATGTAATGTTATGTACTTGATCAGATTCTAAGTGTAAAAATAAACTTTTGTATTGAATTAAGTGATTCTATTGAATCCTTCTTTAATTTATAAGAATAAATGTGATGTTATATTCATTAACCCTTCGTATATCCTATGTGTCATTTATCATGGCTGAGGCTATCTTAACTGTTGGAATACTTCTATATTATAGCTAATGTTGTACCAACCAATATTGTTTCGTTGATTATAAACAATGTTATTTAAATCAATATTATACTTATCTAGCATAACTAAAGTTATACCGTCCAATATAAAATTAATTTGATCAATACTAGTTTGCATCTTATAAGGATGTTAATTTAAAATCTGTTATTCGCTTAAATCTCCATCCTTAAATGTTTTTGTCCTTAGCCTTGTCTTAGTCAAAATTCAGTCCTTTTCACTTTATTATGTCCAGTTAATTACGTCTCCTTTCGAAACTTACTGTTTGGTGATTCGCTTTTCTTCGGGTAAGAGAATGTTATAAGCGTACAACGAGGCGTTACCAACCTCAGCGTGATCTGATCTGTCACATCCAGTATAAATATTTTTTTATGATGATAGGACACATATTTTCTCTAGCCGCCACGTCATGTAAGCCTTTGCCTTTTTCCTGTTATCCTCAGCGTTTGCTGAGATAAAAATATTTTGATTTGACGACGGTTGTGTGTTTTTCAAACCCTAAACCCTTCGTCTCCTTTTCAACTTTGTCCCTTCTTTTCTCATCCTTAGAGTTCTTTTCTTGCTGCAGTCTTCGACAGAACCCCGTGCTCACCGTTTCTCGACGATCTTCCTTCTAGTTTTCAGCAAGTAATCTGTTGTTTTGCTAGCCGATATTCTTGTCCATGGCTGAGGAAGCAATTGCCCCTTGGTACGTCCACATGTCTTCTTCTTTTGATAAAAATGCTAGGCTAACCATCCGTCGTCAGTATGAAATTCCCCGGGAGTACAACATCATAATCCCAAAACTGAATGATCGTCCTCACCATCCCTCTACTAACTGTGTGACCTTTTTTATAGACCAGTTAATAGGAGTTTTAAGGTTTCCCATTCCTCCTTTCTTGATCGGAATAAGCCAGTATTTCGATATTCCTTTGTAACAATTTGCCCCCAATGCATTTCGTTATCTGTGTAGTACTTACATGTTATTTCGTTTGCAAGATAATCCTCCTACTCCTCAAAATTTCTTCATGTTTTATTATCCCAAGTGCTCAGAACCTGGTGTTTTCTTATTTCAGTCGCGAACTAAAATGGTTCTTTTTGAGGATATGCCCTCGTCTCTCAAAGCATGGAAATCCCATTTTTCTTCATAAAGTTTCCAGGACCCATTCCTTGGTCTCATGCCAGGAAATCCTTCTTGCCCCCCTTACCCGACGTCAAGGAGTTTCATCTTCATCCCTCTTTTCCTATTTATTGTGAGAAGTTGTTAAGTCATCGACTTTCTATCCCGAAGTGGCTGAGAGTCGATCTTCTATACCTCTTTGGTTTAAGCCCCGTTAAAACTGATACTCAAGTCCCTTTAGGTAATACCTTGTTTCTTTATTCTTGCTTTTAACTAACTAAACTATTTTTCTTTTCTATGTAGTGGAGAGCTTTTATGACGCTTTGATTGACGAAGAACTACGTCTGGAAGAGGACGCAATTCGTGCCAAAGAAGCCGAACTTCTGGCTGCTATTATTCCTCCCCCTTCAATCGAAGAGCTGGCTCCTTTAGCTAAAGCATCCAGCTCTTTGGGGGTTCTTGAAGCTCTTGAGGCTCTTGAAGGTCCTTCTGCAGAGATTCTTGCCATTTCTTTACCCGCTGTTACCTCACCAGTGGCTGTTGCTACTTCCTCATCTGCCCCTCTTCCCATCATTGAACATACGTCCTCTGGCAGCCCCAATAAATCAATAGCTGAACTTGTTACCGGCAAACGCCCGGGGCGCAAACTTATTAGAATTCCTCCATCAAAAAGGAGGCTTATCCTTCCAGCTAATGAACAAGTTTCAAAAGATTTTTTTCCTGCTAACCCTCCTTCTGATGAGCCCACGTTGGACGAACTCTACCCTTCTCTTAGTTTTCCTACTTCACCCTTCCCTAATGCCAGTACTTCTGGTGATGTCTCTTTCACTTTTCCCCTATCTATTCCAACTTCTGGATCTTTACCCTCCTCACCTTCTTCTTATTTGGTCATTGCTCCTACCTCTGTCCCTACTTCCTCTTTTTCTGCTGGTTCTTCCACTATTCCTGTCCTCCCCATATTGCTAGGAGGTTCCTTCGCTGGTGATTGGGATGAAGTTCATCCCATTTTTGAAGAACTTAATAATTTTGAAGCAATTGACTGTTTCTCCCATAAGGAGAATCAGGTATGTTTACTAATGCCTATTCTCTACTTCTTAGAGGTTATCTCATGACCTTTTATTATATTTCTAACGATGGATAGAAAATATGGGCTTATCTCGACTGATGTACAATTTATACAATGAGAAACAAAAACTAAGGTCCGAGAATGATAAACTGAGACAACATGTTACTGAGTTATCTTCTGCCGCATTTTCTGCCACTGCCCAGAAGCAACTTGAAGCTCAGATTGAAAGTCTTCAAGCATAATTCAAATCAGCTACGGATCTCAACCAAGAATTGACTTCTAAAATTGGCGAGCTAAAGGCTAATCATGAAGCAGAATTGGCTGAAAAACTTAAAGCCTTGCAGCTAAAGGAAGATGAAATAACCTCCTTGAACACCTCCCTTAATTCAGTTAAGACCGAGGTTTCTATCAAAGAGAATGAACTGAAGACTTCCCAAACGGCTTTGGTGGTCTACAAGGAGAATGAAGATACTCGTTACAAAGAACGGGACACCGCCATGATTGAATCTCCTTAATTCAATAGGTCGATCGTGAAGTCCATCTTATCAGCCTTTACTGCGGGAGCTAAAGGGGCGATTGAATAATTACGGGAGGAGAGCTACTTATCTCGTGACCCTCCTCCTAATTTCCTAAATCGTCGCAGATTCATTGAGAACAAACCCCCTGATATATACCCTCAGCTGACTTTAGTTTGACTTAAATTCAAATTCTTGTAAAAAAGGGGCATCAAAACTCTATGATTACAATCTGACAAACTTATATAACGCTGATTAAACCCTTTTCATTGTAAATTTCACTCTTTCTCACGTCAGTCATCTGTTTTGTTTAAATATGTCAAATGTTGCTTGGCGGGTCATCATACAACCTCACCTAACAGATTATTATGTTCTAGATTGTTTCCTCATAACCGGACGGTATATATCAAGGTTGATAAGTACCGCCCGATATTTCATAGATTAGTTATGTCATGCCCGACTTAGCACAGTTCTATCATGATATTCCCAATATTGGTCGATTTATTTTACTTGATTGATTTACACTTATATCTTCATATGTTATTTTATGTATTAGTCACATCTCATATGATTTTGTCATAGTGTATATTATTTAACTTATTGTGATAAGCTTTTGGTCGACATATTTGGGTGGTCTTTGTCTCGGCCGATCTATCAGAACCGCCCGATTCATATCTATGGACCTCATCTGGTAGTCTATAACCAAGTTATGTCTGTTAACTGATATCTTGTGCTCAACTTTTGCCTTACTTTATTACACCAATAATCTGAACCTATAATTACTGGACTAATTTTTCTCTATATCCGTCAAGCTTTCTTAGGAATTGTTTTTAGGGGAAACTTCACACATTTTTCGAGAAAGATTACTTAACTTTATCTCTTTCTCTTGATTTTATCCTTTAATATTATCACTCATTTATGACGATTGGAATTCTAAGTACCTTTTATTTCCTTCTTTCCTTTTGCTGTTTCTGTTTGGGGGTTTTAGCATAGGGCCAAAAGAAAAACAAGGGTTTTACGAAGTTTTCTTTCGCTTTCCCCCATTTCTCTTCATCTTCCTTGATTCATCTTCCTTTTATTGTCTCTCTATGGCAACTTCCCCTCCTGCATGGTTTCTCTCATGCGCTTCTGACCTTATAGATACAGAAGAAGTGGATTTAAAGGCGACCTATGGTTTTCCTTCTTATATAACTCGTCTCGCTCCTCATGAGGGTCTGCATCTTCCTCCTTTAGGGTGTATTTCTATCTTTCGAGATCAAGTCCTACAAGGTTTTCGATTTCCTCTTCACCATTTTTTCTGTAATGTTAGCCTCTATTTTAATATTCCACTCAACCAGTTTGTCCCTCAATTCTTTTCTATTCTTATGGGTTTTATTGGGGTATCCAAACTGTTAGATTTTCCCTTGTCTCTCCGTCTTTTTCATCACTTCTTCATTCCTCGTCGAGTAGATGTTGGTGTTTTCAAATTCCAATCTCGTCCTGAGACTATTCTGTTCAACCGAATTCCTCCTTAAGGGGAATGGTATCACAATTTTTTCTATATGCGTCTCCCTTCTCCTCCTCCGTTTCCCATCCAATGGATACATGATTTACCTCCACTTCCTAGCACCCAGGATCTTCTTAACGATCCCCTTGTTGCTTTTGCCCTACCTAAACTGAGAGGAGCGAAATTCAGCTTGCCGCATCTAATTGTGGAAGGTTTAATGTTTCCTTTCGAGATAGGCAATATTGACACTCCTTTGGATGGATCTTTTGGTATGTATAAACATTTCGGTCTGTATTTACGGATTAATACATCTCTTTTATAATGGTGTTTACTTCCTGTGTTTCAGCTGATGGTCTTCTTCCAGCCTTTATGTACAAGAATCCTGCTATGACTAAGTCCTTTGTCAATAATCTTGGAGAAGAATGGTTGCGCGCTCGCAGGGCTAATCCTAATTTCTCCACCTTGGGTTTGCTATCTGAAGAGGAACAACGGGCAGAGGCTGTCACAGCCATGGAGGAGGAAGAAGAAGAACCTTTTGTTGCCTTAGTTAAAAAGCCAAAGCTTACTGAGGCTTCTCCCTTTACTGATTTCTTTGGTACTTTTGTGCAAGCTCCTCTTTTCCCGGCGCCCATTTCTCTCGAGAGAGGTAAGGCACCGATAACTTCTACCTATATTATCTCTAATCCTTCTCTTAGGATGATGAGACCCGGTCTACTTATCCCATCTTCTTCTATTATTTCAGCTCCTTTTGCTTCTGCTTCTGAGATGACCATTATCCCTTCTGAGTCTTCTGCATCTCTCGCATTGGCCTTGCCTCCTTTGGCTTCTAGGCCCCGGGCAAAACGGACGCCTTGCCGAAGATCTTCACCAAGTGCTAGTCCTTCAACTATTAGTGTTCCCATAACTGAATCAGCCTCTCCCGCATTGTTACCCTCTATTCCATCTAGTTCTTCTTCTGCTTCTATTGTTTCTAATATTTCTTTTCCTTCCATTGCATCTTCTTCTTCTCTACCTCCTTCTTCATCTATTCCCCGCCCTTTATTTAAATAGGCTATGGGTTTGCCCTCTCAACTAGGACAACCCTCTGATCCACCTAGCTATGGTTCTTTACAACTACAAGGCCTATTGGCCGAATCTTTGCTACAAGGCCAAGAACAGCTAAGAGGACTTAGCCTTCCACATCGCGCCGACCGCCATAGTCGTCAGGCAGTAACTGTAAGTATTTCTAGTTATATGTTGTCAACTTTGTATCCTCATATTTAACTATATCATCCTTTTGTTTAGTTCCTTGCCTCAAGTCTGTATATTGACCAGTTACTTATGGCTAAGGACCAGGAGAACAACAAATTAAAAGCTCAGCTGGAGACATTGAAGGCTACTTTACCTTCTTCTAATAGTGACCTGGTTCAGTTGCAAGAGAAAGTGGCCTTACAAAGTCAACAATTGGGGACCTTGAAACAAGAATTGGAGGAGTCCCGGCAATTATTGAAAGATAAAGAGCTTGCAAGAAGAACTTTGGAATTACAGGTGGATCGACTACATTCTGGTCTTCGACTGGAGATTGCTTTAAAGGAGAAAGCTCTATTAGATGCTTCTCAAAAAAGTCTTATTTTAGAGAAAGTAGAGAAGCTTCATAATGCCTGTCTTTCTGATCAAGCTCAAGACCTAGCCTCCCATGATTTCATTATCCTACAGGAACAAGAGCAAAGGAAAGCTCAAGATGTTGAATTGTCACTGCTCCAGAAGGAATTGGAACAGCTTAAATCAGAAAAGGATGCTTTAAAAGATCAAAATATAAAACTGCAAGCTGATTTTCAAAGCTATAAGGAGCAAGAGAAGAGTCGATGGGAAGAGTGGCGTCTGGCTCATTTAAAGTCTTCAGCGTTTGCCCAAGAATTTGTCCGTAGGATAGTGGGTACTTTAAATCATTCTGTATCGGGAGTTCTTCGACAATTAAGAGAGGGTGGTTATCTACCCAAGGAACCTCCCGTCTCTTTCATAAGTCGTCGCAGGCTTAATGAAGAACTACCCGCCGATTTAAAAGGTCCTTTTCTAGATGTCTAAAAAGATTGTTCATAAAAGACTTGTAATGGAAAAAATTGGTAATGAAAAGAAGTGTAATCAAAGCTTGGTAATTAAGTGCTTGCGATGTATAGGAAATATTTGATACTTACGTATTTATCTATTGTGCTGATTTGAGAATGCCCCTTTTGAAATGCTTCCGAGCATTAAGTATAAACTTTATTCTAGAATTCCTTGCTCATCTTTTGAAGTTAAGCCTTGTCTTGATGAATCCTTCTGCATATAACATCTGGTGTGCTTCATATTTCAAAAGAATGAATAATCCCGAGTGATTTTAGATAAGGAACTATATAAAACTCCTGAGTTCCGAGCTGAGTATGATACTCCGGGCGATTTTTAGATAAAGATTTTCACATGAATGGGCTTCCAGATGGAAACTGTGCCATATGTATAGAATCTCCCTTCTAATCTAGTATAAAATGTCAACCGATTTTGTGAATAAATCCATATAGCTCTGTATTCAACATGTCAATATAATCCCAGTTAATTATGCTCTGAAGTCTCTGGCTCCTCCTATGAAGACCCGTCCGAGTTACTTCATGAGATTCCCCAATCAACTAAGTTCTATGATGGTTTAAAGTCTCCGGTTTCTCCCATGAAGACCCGTCCGAGTTACTTCATGAGATTTCCCGATCGACTATGTTCTATGAAGGTTTAAAGTCTCCGGTTTCTCCCATGAAGACCCGCCCGAGTTACTTCATGAGATTTCCCGATCAACTATGTTCTGTGATAGTTTAAAGTCTTCGGTTCCTTCCATGAAGACCCGTCCGAGTTACTTCATGAGATTCCCCGATGGACTATGTTTTGTGATGGTTTAAAGTCTCCGGTTCCTCCCATGAAGACCCGTCCGAGTTACTTCATGAGATTCCCCGATGGACTATGTTTTGTGATGGTTTAAAGTCTCCGGTTCCTCCCATGAAGACCCGTCCGAGTTACTTCATGAGATTCCCTGATCAACTATGTTTTGTGATGGTTTAAAGTCTCTGGTTCCTCCAATAAAGACCTGTCCGAGTTACTTCATGAGATTTCCCGATCGACTATGTTTTGTGATGGTATAGACTCTTCGGTTCCTCCCATGAAGACCCGTCCGAGTTACTTCATGAGATTTCCCGATCGACTATGTTTTGTGATGGTTTAGAGTCCCCGATTCCTCCCATGAAGACCCGTCCGAGTTACTTCATGAGATTTCCTGATCGACTATGTTTTATGATGGTTTAGAGTCTCCGGTTCCTCCCATGAAGACCCGTCCAAGTTACTTCATGAGATTTCCCGATCGACTATGTTTTGTGATGGTTTAGAGTCTCCGGTTCCTCCCCTGATGACCCGTCCGAGTTACTTCATGAGATTTCCCGATCGACTATGTTTTGTGATGGTTTAGAGTCTTCGGTTCCTCCCATGAAGACCCGTCCGAGTTACTTCATGAGATTTCCCGATCGACTATGTTCTATTGTAGAATTATGATTCAACTGACCTTATGATAATTAAAATTTTTGGATTCCTCAGGGGGGGCCGAATAAGTTTTCAAGATTCCCCACTGTTGATTGCTCGAACATAGATTATAAAAGTTCTGCCAATACTAGTCAATTTGTATGAGCCACATTTATTTTTGTGGCGGTATTCGCCTTGCATTGCGTTTATTGAAAGAAATGGAGTACATAAACTGTAAGAATACTTGTCTTCTTTTCATTGGAAACTTACTTCAGATAATTATGGTTTGTTCCCTTTGACATATTTTTAAGTAGCATGATCTTTGTTAAATCCGGTAAGGTTGTAAATGATTTGCACTCCAGGGACGTTCCAGAATTCTTCCTTCAGCATCTTGGAGATAATATGAGCCTGATATGACCTTTTCCACCACTTTGTAGGGTCCACCCCATTGTGGTGCCAACTTACTAATATCCCCGACAGGTTTAATACATTTTCATACTAAATCTCCTACTTGGAAAAATCTGGGGATGACCCTTTTGTTATAATTTTGTCCCATTCTTTGTTGGTATGATACGAGACGAGCAGCAGCTTTATCTCTGATTTCTTCTATCAAGTCCAGCTCCATGAGTCGTCGACCCTCATTGTCTGCATCATATAATTGCCTTCTATCAGATTTTATTCCCACCTCAATGGGAATTATTGCTTCTCCCCCATAAACTAATTAAAAAGGAGTGATTCCTGTAGCTTCTCGATGTGTAGTACGATATGCCCAAAGAACGCTGGGTAATTCATCTACCCTGCTACCTCCAACATGATCCAGTTTGATTTTTAAACCTCTTATAATTTCTCTATTGGTTACTTCTGCTTGACCATTACTTTGAGGATAAGCCACAGAGGTAAAAGCTTGAGTAATACCATAACTTTTGCACCAAGCTAGAATTCTATCCCCTTGAAATTGCCTTCCATTATCAGACACTAATTTATGAGGAATGCCAAATCTGCATATGATATTTTTCCACAGAAATTTAATAACTGCATCTTCAGTAATCCGGGCAAGTGGTTCTGCTTCTACCCATTTGGAAAAATAATCTACTGCCACCAATAAAAACCTTCTTTGTGCAGTTTCCATAGGAAATGGGCCTACTATGTCCATGCCCCATTGATCAAAGGGACATGAGACTATAGAGGTTTTCAACAACTGTGTGGGATGATGTGAAATATTTTGATGTTTCTGGCAGGACATACAAGTTCTTACCAATTTGTTGGCGTCTTTGTGTAGGGTAGGCCAGAAATATCCTGCTAATAAGATTTTACGGGCCAAGGATCTCCCTCCTATGTGACTACCATATGAACCTTGATGAACTTCCTGTAAAATAAATTGTATATCTTCTGTACCAATACACTTGAGCAAAGGTCTAGAAAAAGCTCTTTTATATAGCTGCTCTCCTACCATCGTGTATTGAGCAGCTCTCTTTTTAAATACCCTTGCCTATTCTGTATTACTGGGAAGAATACCTTGCTGTAAATACAATATGATTTGAGCCCTCCAGTCACCTTGAATTTCTGCTTCAGCCTGTCTTTCGATACAGGATATTAACAGGGTTTGTTCTACGGGTCTCTAGGCTCCATGGTACTATAGCAGAGGCCAGCTTAGCTAATTCATCTGCTACCTGATTCTCAGATCGAGGAACCTTTTGTATATTTACTTCTTGAAACTGAGATTACAACTTATCAAACACCTCAGCATATAACCGAAGTCTGTCATTATTAATTTCAAAATTACCTGATAGTTGTTGGGCTGCCAATTGAGAATCAGAATAGATGAGGACTCGAGCTGCCCCTATATGCCGAGCGGCCTGCAATCCTGCTATCAAGGCTTCATATTCTGCTTCATTGTTAGTAGCTCTATAATTCAATCTGATAGAGAGTTGAAGTTTGTCTTCCCTTGGAGATATAAGAAGAACACCAATTCTGCTACCTTGTTTGGTTGAGGAGCCATCTACATAAACTTTCCAAATGTTTTCTTCCTAAGGGCCTTGAACTTCTATAATGAAGTCTGCTAGAGCTTGTGCTTTGATGGCCGAGCGAGGTTGATATTGAATGTCATATTCTCCAAGTTTAGTTGTCCATTTGATCAGCCGACCTGATGCCTCTGGGTTGAGTAACACCCGTCCAAGAGTACTGTTGGTTAATACAATAATTTCATGTGCTAAGAAATATGGGCGCAACCTCAGAGCGGTCAAGACTAATGCATAAGCCAATTTCTCTAGTGTAGTATATCTACACTCAGCTCCTTTTAATAAATGGCTAGAAAAATATACAGGTTGTTGCTTTTTTCCTTCTTGTCTGACTAATACAGAGCGTACAGTGTTTTCATTAGCCGACAAATATACCCAAAGAGTCTCTCCTACTATAGGCTTAGCTAATACAGGGAGAGTAGATAAATAATCTTTCAACTCTTGGAAAGCCTTATCACATTCCTCATTCCACTGAAATTTATTGGCTTTTCTGAGTATTTTAAAGAAATGAAAACTACGATCGGCCGACCTGAAAATAAACTTAGACAAGGCTGTAATCCGGCCGGTCAATCTTTGAGCTTCTCTCATGTTACGTGGTGGCTCCATGTTCTGAAGTGCCTTGACTTTGCTCGGGTTGGCTTTTATTCCCCGTTCGGACACCATATATCCCAGGAATTTTCCTCCTTTCGCGCCGAATAAACATTTGCTCGGATTTAACTTGAGCCCATATTGTCTCAACATCCTGCAGGTCTCCTCTACATCCCTGCACAGATCAACAGCTTGAAGAGACTTAATTAAGATATCATCTACATATACTTCCATATTTCTACCAATCTGCTTCTGGAAGACCTTATTCATAAGCCTTTGATAAATTGCTCCTACATTTTTTAGTCCGAAGGGCATAACATTATAACAATAAGTACCTTCAGATGTTATAAAACTAACCTTTTCTTGATCTTCTTTAGCTAGGGGAACCTGATGATAGCCTTGATAAGTGTCTAGCATAGAGATGTACTTGCATCCAACAGTGGAGTCTACCAATTGATCGATCCTGGGTAATGGATAATAATCTTTTGGGCAAGCCTTGTTGAGATCCCGGAAATCAATGCACAGTCGCCATTTGTTTCCCGGCTTAGAGACTAACACCACATTAGCTAACCAGCTAGGCAATTGTACCTCCCTGATATAACCAGCCTCCATAAGTTTAGTTATTTCTTCTTTGATGATTTGGTTCTGTTCCGCGCTAAAATTCCTCTTTCTTTGCATGACCGGGCGGGCATCCGGGAAGACATGTAAGGCATGCTCCATGACTGCAGGAGAAACGCCCAAGACTTCTTTGGTCGTCCAGGCAAACACATCATTATTCTTCCTTAAGCACTGTACCAGTTCGGCTTTCAAAGTGGGATCAAGATCAGCCGCAATATATGTAATAGCTTCAGGCCAACCGGTCTAGATCAGAACTTCTTCCTTTTCTTCATAAACCAGAACAGGCTGCTTCTCCTGAATGGCATTAACTTCCATTCTTTGAATCTTTCGGGCAGCGTTAGCTTCAGCCCGAATTATTTCTACGTAACATTTTTGGGCTGTCTTCTGATCCCCTCGCACCTCCCTGACTTGGTCATCCACAGGAAATTTAATTTTCTGACAAAAATTAGAAACGACCGCCCTAAACTCGTTTAGGGCAGGTCGACCCAGTATCACATTATAAGAGGATTGAGCGTCTACTACCATGAAATAAGATATCCTTGTTCTCATCAGAGGCTCCTCTCCTAGAGATATGGCCAACTTTATTTGACCCAAGGGTTGTACTTCATTGCCTGTGAACCCATATAGAGGTGTGACCATCTGCTAAAGTTCACTCGGGTCAATTTGTAGTTGATCAAAAGTCTTCTTGAATATAATATTGACAGAACTGCCTGTGTCTATGAAGGTACGAGAAATGTTGTAGTTGGCTATCACGGCTTTGATAATTAGGGCATCGTCATGGGGTATTTCTACCCCCTCAAGATCTCTAGGCCCAAAACTTATCTCCGGACCAACCGCTCGTTCCATGCTACACCCCACGGCATGAATTTCCAGTCTTCGAGCGTGCGCTTTTCTGGCCCTATTAGAATCCCCATCAGTGAATCCACCTGCAATCATATTGATATTGCCCCGAGCGGCATTACTCTTGTTTTCTTCCTGCCGAGTCGTCATAGCTTTAGAAGGTGCTTTCTCTAACACTTGGCTGGTACCGGCCGGGGCTGGCAGTGCATCTTACCGAGGTTTGACTGGGCGATATTCTAATTTGAGAGGGCTCTGCTGCCTGGGGTACTGCTGCCGATAATAGTTTCACCTCTGATATCGCTCCCTATTAGCTCGTTTATTTCTTAAAACAAAACAGTCTTCAGTATGATGACTACTAGTTTTATGATAAGTGCACCATCTCCTTGGTGCTTCTGGCTGTATCTCCACATGCTGTACGGCTTGTGGACGATATTCTGGTTGTCGGTGAGGTGTATGAGTTGCTCTAGGACCTCTGGGCGGAGGAACAGGAGCCGGAGCTTTCTCCTTAACCTGGATAGGAGAAGAGGAAACACCCTCCTTCCTACGAGCAGCTTGAGCTTCTTCCACATTAATGAATTCGGTAGCACGCTCAATCAATGAATCAAAATTAGTAGGAGGAATTCTTACTAAATCTTTAAAGAAATCATTATCATTTAAACCTTGAGAGAAAGCGCTTACTAATATTTCAGTGGTAGCATTAGGTACATCAATAGCTACCTGATTGAACCTTTTGATATACGCTCGGATGGACTCTTTGGATGCTTGCTTAATTGAAAATAGACTCCAAGGAGTCTTATGATACCTCTTGTTGCTGGAAAAATGATGTAGAAAAACTTTCTTGAATTCTTTAAATTTTCGAATAGACTTCTCTAGCAATCTTTTGAACCAGCGCTGTGCGGCTCCTCCGAGGGTAGTAAGAAACATCCGACACTTCACCCCGTCAGAGAATTGTTGTAATAATGCTACGTTCCCGAATTTCAATAGATGATCATCTGGATCTGTTGTTCCAGTGTACTCACCAATCTGAAGATTTTGATATCGGTTAGGAAGCGGATCATCCAATACACTCTGAGAGAATGGGGAGATGACTTTCTCTGGTGAGCTATCACTAGTTATCACTTTGATCTTACGCTTTTCTTTGTCTGGTGCCTCGCGAGAGGATTCTTGGAACACGGGCCTCCTACCCCCCTGCTCCATGGGAGTGCGAAGGAAGGCTCGTGGACGTCTTGTCGGAGAAACAGCAGCTGGAGGAAAATATGCATGTTCCTCCTCTTCCAGTTCCTTTCCTTTTCGATGCTCAGTAGTTGAAATCGCCGGATTATGAGCCATTAGTAGAGTAGCTCCAGTGTGAGCTTGAAGTTGTTGTTGTTGTTGTTGTAAGGCTTTTTGTACGTGAGAATTGATGAGGAAATCCAGATCCTCTCGACTAATGGTAAGCAGGTTTGATTTTTCGGCCTCTTCCATCTTGCAGTCCCAGATCCAGGTGAAGTTCCCACAGACGGCGCCAAATTTGATCCTGTCTGAGAAGCTGGACAAGACAGAGATCCGGTGAAAAGAAACCCACCACTGATGAAGAGCAATGCCTAGAGAACGTCGATCCGAGAAACCCAAAGCGGATCGGGAAAAATAGAGTATCCGAATGCCTTCCTTGCACGAAGATCCGATGACGAGAGAGAAACCTAATCAAAGAGACACCCCTATTCGAAGCTCCCGAGACCTCCATCACATAAGAGACCAGCCAACACTATCGTTAGTGACCTAAGACCGGGGTGGGAATCCCTGGCTAGGCCTTCCGACGCTCAAGTCAGTGATCTCTCTCGGTGTGGAAGAAGAAAGAAGAAGATGAATAGTAGCTGGGAATTAGGGTTTTGAATGTTCGCAATGATGTGAACTTACCTAGCCAACGGAGAGGATTCCCCTTTTTATACCACTTCATATAACCTCCGTAGTCATGAAGTGGACCCCGGTTCGTTAGAGTTTGTTATGAGATGACGTCAGCTGCGTACTTGTGGTGAATGACTTTTAAGGAATCTTTCTTGTACCCCACATGTACCTCCTTTATCGTTTAGCACCTGTAAAACAATCTAAAAACACATTTTCCGTCAAAATGTATAATACCTGTCATAGAGTCACCTATTGCTGATATCTTCATTAATTATCTTATTTGAAATATTTACCTCTATCCTACCTCATGAGTTCCTTTAAAGTGTTTCTAGTGTTTCTTCCCGCCCCTCCTGCTTCTATTATATCATGGATAGCTCAATGTACCAATGTTCCTTATATCGGTCGAAGTTAATCATGACTAGGTTTAGTTAAATGATTATTATTACTCATGAGGCTTTTATCGGCAACCTTCTATGTTTTTTATCTTAACTAGCCCTAGGCTATATTTTACCAAGTATCTTTCCAAGGTATTGGTCAACAGACCGGTCTTGGCTTTCCTCCTGGGAAACATATTTCGGTCGATACAAACCTACCTCCTTTTGAGGTATATCCCAGCCGATATTAGCCTACCGCCTTTTAGGTATATGACAATTGATATGGGTCTCCCTCCTGGGAAGCATATTTCGGTCGATACAAACCTACCTCCTTTGGAGATATATCTCGGCCGATATTAGCCTACCTCCTTTGAGGTATATGCCAATTGATATGGATCTTCCTCCTGGGAAGCATATTTCGGTCGATGCAAACCTACCTCCTTTGGAGGTATATCCCGGCCGATATTAGCCTACCTCCTTTGAGGTATATGCTAATGGATATGGGTCTCCCTCCTGGGAAGCATATTTCGGTCGATACAAACCTACCTCCTTTTGAGGTATATCCCGGCCGATATTAGCCTACCTCCTTTGAGGTATATGCCAATTGATATGGATCTTCCTCCTGGGAAGCATATTTCGGTCGATACAAACCTACCTCCTTTGGAGGTATATCCCGGCCGATATTAGCCTACCTCCTTTGATTATCTCCTTTCCCTTCCTTATTGGTGACCCATGAAACCTAACCCATATCACTAGCCTTCGCTTCATGTCTAGTCGAAGGATGTGTAGATGACTGACTAGACACAAGTCTGGTCTTGTCTTTTCTTACCCGTGACTCTGCCCCAGATATTGAAATGACCTCACAGATTTTGCGTACAACTATCTGATGAAACCAAGTATAGTGATCCCGTGAGCCTCAGTACAGTGAATCCTTGAGTCTTTTGATCCTTTAAATAGGGTTACAACCTTCTCTTCGTTCACCACCCATCTTAGTTCTTTTCCTTCCATGCTAACTCTCATCGCTAAGGTTATGGTCTTGGATCCTCCCCTTTGGAGGCGACTTTTGTCGGACAAGGCGAGATCTATATATGAGTTTATTCAAATTTTTGCTCCGGCTAACTCTAGGGTTCAAGGGATTATCTTAAGAGATGAACCTTCACAGTCCAGACTTTTCATCCAAATATGCCAATGCTCTGAAGGACTCAATAAACTTCAGAGAGATTTTCACTACTCATGGAGGGGCAACCCAATAGCCCATGGATGATGCGAGAAGGGCACAACACATCTAGCCGATGGGCTAAGCTGGGTGGCTCTAGTTGCAGAACTCCAGGGCTTGAGGGGGGAAGTGACTTTTTCATTTACTTTTCCATTATGGTCTGAATAGACCCTTCCCCTTGCCCTTGAGTCTTTCTGATTTGTTGCTTTCTTCGTCCCAGGCAAAATATTGCCACTTATGCACCTTGACAAGCCTGGGCGAAGTAAAATGTTTCCATCTATGCTCCATGGTAAGTTTGAATCCAGTAGGACTGAAATTTTTCAAGAGCTTATGTTTGTAATTTTTGTTATCTATCTGAGGTTTACTGTTCTGAGGGGAAATGTAATGTTATGTACTTGATCAAATTCTAAGTGTAAAAATAAATTTTTGTATTGAATTAAGTGATTCTATTGAATCCTTCTTTAATTTATAAGAATAAATGTGATGTTATATTCATTACCGCTTCGTATATCCTATGTGTCATTTATCATGGCTGGGGCTATCTTAACTGTTGGAATACTTCTATATTATAGCTAATGTTGTACCAACCAATATTGTTTCATTGATTATAAACTATGTTATTTAAATCAATATTATACTTATCTAGCATAACCAAAGTTATACCAGCCAATATAAAATTATTTTGATCAATACTAGTTTGCATCTTATAAGGATGTTAATTTAAAATCTGTTATTCGCTTAAATCTCCATCCTTAAATGTTTTTGTCCTTAGCCTGGTCTTAGTCAAAATTCAGTCCTTTTCACTTTATTATGTCCAGTTAATTATGTCTCCTTTCGAAACTTCCTGTTTGGTGATTGGCTTTTCTTCGGGTAAGAGAATGTTATAAGCGTACAACGAGGTGTTACCAACCCCAGCGTGATCCAATCTGTCACATCCAGTATAAATGTTTTTTTATGATGATAGGACACATATTTTCTCTGGCCGCCACGTCATGTAAGCCTTTGCCTTTTTCCTGTTATCCTCAGCGTTTGTTGAGATAAAAATGTTTTGATCTGACGACTATTGTTTGTTTTTCAAACCCTAAACCCTCGTCTCCTTTTCAACTTTGTCCCTTCTTTTCTCTTCCTTAGAGTTCTTTTCTTGCTGCAGTCTTCGACAGAACCCCGTGCTCACCGTTTCTCAACGATCTTCCTTCTAGTTTTCAGTAAGTAATCTGTTATTTTGCTAGCCGATATTCTTGTCCATGGCTGAGGAAGTAATTGCCCCTTGGTACGTCCACATGTCTTCTTCTTTTGATAAAAATGCTAGGCTAACCATCCGTCGTCAGTATGAAATTCCCCGGGAGTACAGCATTATAATCCCAAAACCGAATGATCATCCTCACCATCCCCCTGCTAACTGCGTGACCTTTTTCAAAGACCAGTTAATAGGAGGTTTAAGGTTTCCCATTCCTCCTTTCTTGATCGAAATAAGCCACTATTTTGATATTCCTTAACAACAATTTGCCCCCAATGCATTTCATTTTCTGTGTGGTACTTACATGCTATTTCGTTTGCAAGATATTCCTCCTACTCCTCAAAATTTCTTCATGTTTTCTTATCCCAAGTGCTCAGAACCTGGTGTTTTCTTATTTCAGTCGCGAACTAAAATGGTTCTTTTTGAGGATATGCCCTCGTCTCTCAAAGCTTGGAAATCCCATTTTTCTTCATAAAGTTTCCAGGACCCATTCCTTGGTCTGATGCCTGGAAATCCTACTTGCCCCCCTTGCCCGACGTCAAGGAGTTTCATCTCCATCCCTCTTTTCCTATTTATTGTGAGAAGTTGTTAAGTCATCGACTTTCTATCCTGAAGTGGCTGAGAGTCAATCTTCAATACCTATTTGGTTTAAGCCCCATCAAAACTGATACTCAAGTCCCTTTAGGTAATACCTTGTTTCTTTCTTCTTGCTTTTAACTAACTAAACTATTTTTCTTTTCTATGTAGTGGAGAGCTTTTATGATGCTTTGATTGACGAAGAACTACGTCTGGAAGAGGACGCAATTCGAGCCAATGAAGCCGAACTTCTGGCTGCTATTATTCCTCCCCCTTCAATCGAAGAGCCGACTCCTTTAGTTGAAGCATCCAGCTCTTTGGGGGTTCTTGAAGCTATTGAGGCTCTTGAAGGTCCTTCTGCAGAGATCCTTGCCATTTCTTTACCTGCTGTTACCTCACCAGTGGCTATTCCTACTTCCTCATCTGCCCCTCTTCCCATCATTGAACTTACGTCCTCTAGCAGCCCCAATAAATCAATAGTTGAACTTGTTACCGGCAAACGCCCGGGGCGCAAACTTACCAGAATTCCTCCATCAAAAAGGAGGCTTATCCTTCCAGCTAATGAACAAGTTTCAGAAGATTTTGTTCTTGCTGACCCTCCTTCTGATGAGTCCACGTTGGCCGAACTCTACCCTTCTCTTAGTTTTCCTACTTCACCCTTCCCTAATGCCAGTACTTTTGGTGATGTCTCTTTCACTTTTCCCCTATCTATTCCAACTTCTGGATCTTTACCCTCCTCATCTTCTTCATATTTGGTCTTTGCTCCTCCCTCTGTCCCTACTTCCTCTTTTTCTGCTGGTTCTTCCACTATTCCTGTCCTCCCCATATTGCTAGGAGGTTCCTTCGCTGGTGATTGGGATGAAGTTCATCCCATTTTTGAAGAACTCAATACTTCTGAAGCAATTGACCGTTTCTCCCATACGGAGAATCAGGTATGTTTACTAATGTCTATTCTCTACTTCTTAGTGGTTATCTCCTGACCTTTTATTATATTTCTAATGATGGATAGAAAATATGGGCTTATCTCGACTGATGTACAATTTATACAATGAGAACAAAAAACTAAGGTCCGAGAATGATAAACTGAGACAACATATTACTGAGTTAGCTTCTGCCACGTTTTCTGCCACTGCCCAGAAGCAACTTGAAGCTCAGATTGAAAGTCTTCAAGCACAATTCAAATCAGCTACGAATCTCAACCAAGAATTGACGTCCAAAATTAGCGAGCTAAAGGCTAATTATGAAGAAAAATTGGCTGAAAAACTTAAAGCCTTGCAGCTAAAGGAAGATGAAATAACCTCCTTGAACACCTCCCTTAATTCAGTTAAGACCGAGGTTTCTATCAAAGAGAATGAACTGAAGACTTCCCAAACGGCTTTGGTGGTCTACAAGGAGAATGAAGATACTCGTTACAAAGAACGGGCCACCGCCATGATTGAATCTCTTGAATTCAATAGGCCGATCGTGAAGTCCATCTTATCAGCCTTTACTGCGGGAGCTAAAGGGGCGATTGAATAATTACAGGTGGAGAGCTACTTATCTCGTGACCCTCCTCCTAATTTCCTAAATCGTCGTAGACTCATTGAGAACAAACCCCCTGATCTATACCCTCTGCTGACTTTAGTTTGACTTAAATTCAAATTCTTGTAAAAAAGGGGCATCAAAACTATATGATGACAATCTGATAAAATTATATAACGCTGATTAAACCCTTTTCATTGTAAATTTCACTCTTTCTCACGACAGTCATCTGTTTTGTTTAAATATGTCAAATGTTGCTTGGCGGGTCATCATACAACCTCACCTAACAGATTATTATGTTCTAGATTGTTTCCTCATAACCGGACGGTATATATCAAGGTTGATAAGTACCGCCCGATATTTCATAGATTAGTTATGTCTTGCCCGACTTAGCACAGTTCTATCATGATATTCCCAATATTGGTCGATTTATTATACTTGATTGATTTACACTTATATCTTCATATGTTATTTTACGTATTAGTCACATCTCATATGGTTTTGTCATAGTGTATATTATTTAACTTATTGTGATAAGCTTTTGGTCGACATATTTGGGTGGTCTTTGTCTCGGCCGATCTATCAGAACCGCCCGATTCATATCTATGGACCTCATCTGGTAGTTTATAACCAAGTTCTGTCTGCTAACTGATATCTTGTGCTCAACTTTTGCCTTACTTTATTACACCAATAACCTGAACTTATAATTACTGGACTAATTTTTCTCTATATCCGTCAAGCTTTCTTAGGAATTGTTTCTAGGGGAAACTTCACACATTTTTCGAGAAATATTACTTAACTTTATCTCTTTCTCTTGATTTTATCCTTTAATATTATCACTCATTTATGACGATTGGAATTCTAAGTACCTTTTATTTCCTTCTTTCCTTTTGCTATTTCTGTTTGGGGGTTTTAGCATAGGGCCAAAAGAAAAACAAGGGTTTTACGAAGTTTTCTTCCGCTTTCCCCCATTTCTCTTCATCTTCCTTGATTCATCTTCCTTTTATTGTCTCTCTATGGCAACTTCCCCTCCTGCATGGTTTCTCTCATGCGCTTCCGACCTTATAGACACAGAAGAAGTGGATTTAAAGGCGACCTATGGTTTTCCTTCTTATATAACTCGTCCCGCTCCTCATGAGGGTCCGCATCTTCCTCCTTTAGGGTGTATTTCTATATTCCGAGATCAAGTCCTACAAGGTTTTCGATTTCCTCTTCACCATTTTTTCTGTAATGTTAGCCTCTATTTTAATATTTCACTCAACCAGTTTGTCCCTCAATCCTTTTCTATTCTTATGGGTTTTATTGGGGTATCCAAACTGTTAGATTTTCCCTTGTCTCTCCGTCTTTTTCATTACTTCTTCATTCCTCGTCGAGTAGATGTTGGTGTTTTCAAATTCCAATCTCATCCTGAGGCTATTCTGTTCAACCGAATTCCTCCTCAAGGGGAATAGTATCACAAATTTTTCTATATGCGTCTCCCTTCTCCTCCTCCATTTCCCATCCAATGGATACATGATTTACCTCCACTTCCTAGCACCCAGGATCTTCTTAACGATCCCCTTGTTGTTTCTGCCCTACCTAAACTGAGAGGAGCGAAATTCAGCTTGCCGCATCTAATTGTGGAGGGTTTAATGTTTCCTTTCGAGATAGGAAATATTGACACCCCTTTGGATAGATCTTTTGGTGTGTATAAACATTTCGGTCAGTATTTACGGATTAATACATCTCTTTTATAATGGTGTTTAATTCCTGTGTTTCAGCTGATGTTCTTCTTCCAGCCTTTATGTACAAGAATCCTGCTATGACTAAGTCCTTTGTCAATAATCTTGGAGAAGAATGGATCCGCGACAAAATAAAATTTTACATATATCGATCCTATATCCCTCAAAGGAATGTTCATAAAGTCTAGACCGAACAAAAATGTAAAATCCTAAAACTAATACAACTCTTGCTGTATTTAATAAGTACAATCATGCACACACATAAAATGCCCTCGACATGTCCGAGGGTCCAATCACACACAATCACAAAAGGCCATAATAGTTGGAGTTTGCAACCACATAGTTAATCTATTTGCACATCCTACTATTATCCAGCCTAAAATATATATGACATGTGCATAATTAAACTAAAACCAAACACACAGAGGCTAACCCTAGCTTTGATACCAATTGTTGGTCGTTACCCGGAATACCGTTCTAGTTCCACTGTACAAAAATTTGTACAAGAATAGAACTATCCTAGCTACCCATGTGTTCTACTAAAGTTAAATTTGGATTGCAAACGATGCTTAACATTATTAATCCAAAATTTTCCTTTAGGAGTTAAACTTGAATTGAGAACGAAACTTAACATTCTTACTTCAAGTTCAACCGATGTGATCTTCCTAAGTTAAACATATTATAGAAGTTGTCAAATATCTATTTCAAGGATCGGCTTCCAGGTTAAACGTGGTGAGGCACTAGGCCTTCTTGGGTATGAGATCATCTACCACTGCCTAGACAAAGCCTTTCAAAGAAATTGGATATTTAAACTTCTCACAATAAACAAGGTTTAAGAATAGAGACCTCAATAGAAACACATTATCGAAACATGAAATCGAAACAAAAATTGATAACAAAATGGTAATTAAAATCGATAACCTCTTGTGTTTGGTTTTACTAGATCTATACAAAAGGATGCACTAGTTATGATGTGGAAACTTATAACTATTTATACCTCTTGTAACTTATAGACCTCTTGATCTTCTATTGTATTCCTCTTCTTATCTTGGACGTCATGTGGGTGATGATCTACCAAGACGAGAATCCACCCAAGCCTTCTTCTTCCTTTCAAGTTTCGGCCACCAACTTTCTCCAAGAGATGATGAAGTTCGACCACCAACTTTCCTCCAAGGTATGCTAGACAAGAGAGCCTCCTCTTCTTCTTCTCCTTCAAGTAACCGGCCATCAATGGATCTCCACACCAATATGCCGCCGACCACCAAGAGGAAAAACAAAGGAGAAGAGAGATGGAGTAAGGGCCGACCTATTAGAGTGTATACTAAAAGCCTGGTTTTTGTAAACATTTATTTATGAAATAAAAGAATCACATTGGTCAAATGTCTACATTTTATTTGTTAAGTGTAGTTGTTCAATTAATTTATATTGTAGATAACATGGTGTATTGTGTCACACACAGAAGATCATGTTATCAGCTCTTTATAAATTATAAACAGTTGCTCACGACTAAGATGGAAAGGAACAAACCATTGGAAAAGTCGTAGTGTAATTAGGTATTAGATTATCTTGACTAATAAACTACACTAGTACACTCTAAGTGTATTGAGTAGGGCCATTTTAGGTAAGTTCTTTTTATACTGACTTAATAAAAGAACTAGACCTTAGTTATTATGGAAGTGTGTGCTCTTAATCCTAATATAATAACAAGCACATATATTTAGTATTTATGATCTCTTTAACTTATCAAAGGGTGAGATTTAGTTCGATAAATCAATAGGCCCGATAAGTTGGGAAATAATATTACTTATAGTGTGTGTTGTTGATTATAGAAGGAATCTGTGTCCTATTTATCTAGGTTGAGAATGTCCCTAAGAGGAGCTCATAAGGATTGTCATGTTAAACCCTGCAGGTGGACTTAGTCCAACATGACAATGAAGTTGTGTGGTACTACTCTTGGAGCTAGATATTAATTAAGTGAGTTGTCTATAACTTACTTAATTAGTGGGCATTCGTTATCTTAAACACTGGGAGACTAACACACTCATATATGAAGGAGCCCATAATATAATTTGGGATTGGTGCGGTAGTGCAATAAGAACTCTTTAGTGAAATGAGTTATTATTGATGAACTTGAGTTGTGTGTTCGGGGAGAACATGGGATACTCAAGCTCATCGGAAGCCCAAAACTAATTTCTCCTCTAGGTCCCTATCGTAGCCTCAAGTCCACCCATATAAAGCCTTCTTGGTGTCCAAGAAGAGGCTGGCCCATGGCTTGGTGACCAAGCCAAATGGGCTGACCAATCTCCTTCACAAAGGGGCCGACCCTTTGCTTGGGGTCCAAGCAAAGAGGGGCCAGTCATAATATGTCAAATTAGGAGGGATGTTTTGAATTTTTAAAATCTTCTCATTATAAAAAACTACAAGTTTTAAAAGAGAGATTTTAAAATATAAAACTTTCCTTATTTGAATTAGGCTACATGGTTTAAAAGAAAATTTAAAAGTTTTAAAACTTTTCTTTTTTAACCGCCCTCATGGTTTTTAGAAAAAAAAGAAGAGAAGTTTTAAAATTGAAATTTTCTAATTTTGTAACCATGTTAAAAAAGAATATTTTAGAAGAGAAGTTTTAAATTTTAAAACTTGGTTTTAATTTTTGAAACTTTCCTTTTTTAACATCCACAATAGGTAAGAGAGCTTGTAAAATTTTATAAGAGGATTTCTTCTTTTATAAAATTTTATAAAAATTATTTCCTTCCTTTTTAAGGGGCCGACCACCCTTGCTTGGTGCCCAAGCCATCCAATCTATGATTGATGATTGATTCAATCAAGAGGAAAGAAAAGGAAAAATAAAAGGGGAAAAGAAAAAACAATAGGAAGATTTTAATTTTTGTAAAAAGTCTTTCCTTATTTGCCTTGGGCAAGTAATATAAAAGAAGGGGAGGAGAGACCTCATGACACAACAATTCTTATTCTCTTGTTAGTGGTCTCTATAGTGGTCGTCCCTCTCCCTATTCCCTTTCCCCTTGCTTTCTTTGGTTCTTTTGATGTGGTTGTGGCCAAAATCTAGAGAAGGAGGAGAAGCTCTTTGGGTGGTGTTAATCTTGGAGGATCGTCACTCACACGATGTCCAAGAGGAGGCGAGGAATACGGCAGAAGATCTCGAAGTTATTAGCTTACAAAGAAAAGGTATAGCAAGTAATTTTCTTCCTCATCATGCTAGTTATTTTTCTTTGTAAGAATTCCAAACACAAGAGGCATTAGATTCTAGTTTTTTCGGATTTGTTTCGAAGTTGTGTTTTTTTTTGTTTTTTGAATTTGTGATTCGATTGTTCCTTTTGGTTAAACCTAGAGTTATATAAGGAAATTAAATATTAGCTTTCCTTAAAAGGTTTTGTCTAGGAAGTGGTGGTTGCTCCCATATCGAGGAAGGCCTAGTGCCTCGCCATGTTTAACCTGGAAGCCAATTGTGGAAATTAATATTTAATTGAATTTATAACATAGGTGGATTTGTATCAATAGTGCTAAGTTCCGCTTGCGATCAAAGTCTAAACCATTAAGAACAGATAAGTTAAATTTGGAATCAATAATGTTAAGTTCCGTTTGCGATTCCTAATTTAACTTCTAAAGAACACAATAGGTTATTTAGGAAAGGTTCGACACTTGTACAAAATTTTTGTACAGTGGAACCGGTACGATCTTCCAAGGACCAACCAACAATTAGTATTAGAGCCAGGGTTTGCCTCTATGTGTTTATAATTCAAATTAATTATGCACATGTCATACATATTTTAGGTAGGATAATAGTAGGATGTGCTAACTTTGTGGTTACAGGCTCCAACTATTATGGCATATAAATATTGTGTGTGATTGGACCCTTGGACATGTCAAGGGCATTATTTTTGTGTGTGCATGATTGTATGTAACTAATACAGCAAGAGCTATATTAGCCCTAGGATTTTAGAATTTTATTTTCGATCTAGATTACATGTACATTCCTTCGTGGAATATAGGATCGATAAATGTAAAATTTTATTTTTGTCGCGGATCGTATCTTTACGAAGCGTGGTGCTATTGGAGGACCAGAGGCACAGCGGAATAAGATGCAAGATAGATGCGACAGCTTGACTCGATGGCGGTGGCTAAAGATGGCAGCAGCTAAGGTTGGAGCACACCGAAAACAGTGATGGAAAAGGTCATAATAGTTGGAAAATTAATTTCCATATTTATTACTTTTATTTACTATGATGTGTGTGTGTGCATATGATGCATGCTAGCATAGGTTAAAATTCCTCACCTTAAATAACTAAGTGGGAGAGGGTTTTTTATATAAATTCCATGGTCTCCATTACTAGTTTGTAAGTGATGCAACAAGCTTGCATGTTGGCTCTGAGTGTCTCCCTCCACAACGGATGGGTTTGTTGCGGATCACTAGATCAAACTTCCTTTATGGATGGTTATAGGATATTATTTAGGAGCATGTGATCTTCTCCAACTGAAGGGGTACAATCCTATTTAATGGACTAAGTATCAAGTAATGCTATACACTTAGACGCATTCAATAGTATCCTCCCCAACGGAGTCACTGCTATTATTTTGTGTGACCAAAGGAAAACCAACTATTAATTTTATTTGTCATAAAGTTAGGATGACAAGATAATAAAATTAATGGGTTACACCCTCCTCTTACAAATGTTGAATTTTTATACGTCCACACTAACGTGGCATGCAATATTCATGGTGTTTTGAGGTGTTGGTAAATTTAAATAGTATTATTTGAGGAATCAATATTATTTTAAATTTAGAGTCCTGACCAAAGTTTATTTTGTGATTCTTAGGGTGTCTTTCAACCCATTGGCTATTATACTGAAAGAGAATAAACTTACTGATCCAAACTATATAGATTGGAAAAGAAACCTGGACATTGTTCTAACTGCTGAAAGCTATAAGTTTGTACTGTCAGAGGTATGCCCAGATACACCTAATGGTGATTCTACCCCAGAGGAGATTGAGTATCATAAGAAATGGGTAAAAGAAGATGAGATGACGCGGTGTTACATTTTGGCTTCAATGTCAAATGTATTGCAACATCAGTATCAAGATTTACCAACTGCTTATGATATAATGAATAATCTCAAAGAACTCTTTGGGCACCAGAGTCAGACTGCTAGGCAAGAGGCAATGAGAAAGTTAATGACAGCCACCATGTCAGAGGGGACACTCGTAAGGGATCATATCCTCAAAATGATGGCTTATCTGAATGAAATACAAGTCCTTGGAGGTGAAATCGATGGGGAAACCCAGGTCGATATAATTCTCCAAATGCTACCCAGAAGTTTTGAGCAGTTCCGTCTGAACTATAACATGAATAAAAGGAAGTATACGTTGGCGGAACTTCTGACAGAACTACAGGCAGCAGGAGGTATATTTCGTCATAGTTCTCAGATTCACTATGCTGAAAATGGTTCTACTTCTAAGTCGAAAGGCAAGAAGAAGAAGAAATAGGTCTTTTCAGCAAAGAAGGTGAATATACCTCAGGGTACAGGATAAAAAGTTGGAATGAAGAAGCCGAAGGGCAAGTGCTTCATCTGCAAGCAGTCAAGACATTGGAAGGTGGACTGTCCTCGTAGGAATCAGAACAATAAAGGTATATCTCATTCTCTAGTAGTTGAAACATGTTTAGCGGTGTTATCTACCAGCACCTGGTGTGTAGATACGGGAGTCACTGATCATGTCTACAACTCTTTGCAGGGGTTCCAGGAAACCTGACGACTATTTGAAGGAGAGATAACCGTCTACATGGGCAATGCTACTAAGGTGGCGGCTATTGCAGTGGGAGACGTCTACTTATCTTTTGATAGGAATAGAAGTTTGGTTTTAATAAATTGTCTTTATGTACCCAATTTTAGAAAGAATTTAATTTCAGTTTCTAAACTATATTTGGATGGATATTCTGTTTCTTTTAATAGCAATGTAGTTATAAAGAGAAATAGAGTTATTATCTGTTCTGATGCATTTGTTGGCAATTTATATACTTTAAATCCAATTTCTTCCACAAAGCAAAAAATGGAAATTAATAACACATCTTCTAAACCCAATAAGAGAAAGGAACCTTCGGAAATGAACCAAACATATCTTTGGCATTTAAGGCTTGGTCATATTAATTTAAGTAGGATTCAAAGGCTTGTAGCTGATGGACTCCTGGGTTCATTAGAGTTGAAAAACTTTTCAACCTGTGAATCTTGCTTGGAAGGTAAAATGAACAAGAGACCTTTTAAGGCCAAGGGGTATAGAGCCAAAGATGCGTTAGAACTGGTTCATTCTGATTTGTGTGGTCCTATGTCCATCCAGGCAAGAGGTGGTTATGAATACTTTGTCTCCTTTATAGACGATTATTCAAGATATGGATACATTTACCTGATGCGCCGCAAGTATGAATGCTTTGATAAGTTCAAAGAATATAGGGCTGATGTGGAGAAACGTCTTGGTAAAAGTATCAAGACACTACGGTCTAACCGTGGTGGCGAATACCTCTTTGGAGAGTTTAAGAATTACTTATCAGAAGCTGAGATCCAATCCCAATTGTCTGCACCTAGTACACCCCAATGGAATGGTGTAGCAGAACAAAGGAATAGGACTCTTATGGAAATGGTTAGATCGATGATGAGTTATTCGAAATTACCAAATTCATTTTGGGGATATGCTCTGGAAACAACATTGTACATTCTGAATATGGTACCTTCTAAAATAGTTCCTTGTACTCCTATGGAATGGGTGTAAGCCTAGTCTGAATCATATCCGTATATGGGGTAGTCTAGCACATGTGCTGAAGGGAGATACTAACAAGTTGGAATCACGTACAGAAGTATGTCAGTTTGTGGGATATCCTAAGGCAACGAAGGGTGGTTTGTTTTATAATCCTAAAAATCAGAAGATCATTGTTAGCAACAATGCTCAATTTTTAGAAGATGATTATGTAATGAACAATAAGCCCATGAGTAAAATTATTCAAGAAAAATAAGAGAGGACACGTCTACTTTAGTACCAACAGTATAAGATAGAGTACTACAAGAGACTACAACACGTGCCACACATGATACACAACCAGAGATAGTGCCTCGTCGTAGTGGGAGGGTTGTGAGGCAACCTAAGAGATTCATGTTTTTGGGAGAGTCTTCGGACTTGATCTCGAGTAAACATGAACCTGATCCCCGGACATATGACGAAGCACTCCAAGATAAAGATGCAGTATCTTGGCAAAAGGCAATGAATTCAGAAATAGAGTCTATGTATTCTAATAAGTTCTGGGAGCTTGTAGAACCACCAGATGGTGTAAAAGCCGTTGGATGTAAGTGGATCTACAAAAGGAAAAGAGGGACAGACGGGAAGGTAGAAAACTTCAAAGCAAGGCTTGTTGCGAAAGGGTATACTCTGAAAGAGGGAATCGATTATGAGGAGACTTTTTCGCTGATAGCTATGCAAAAGTCTATCCCGATACTCTTATCCATTGCTACTCATATGGATTATGAGATTTGGCAAGTGGATGTCAAGACAGCTTTCCTTAACGGAAGTCTTGAAGAAAACATCCATATGAAGCAACCAGAGGGGTTCATTGAAAAAAGCAAAGAGTATCTAGTATGCAAGCTAAATCGGTCCATCTATGAATTGAAGCAAGCTTCAAGATCATGGAACATCCGGTTTAATGAAGTAATCCAGTCATATGGATTTATTCAGTGTCTGGATGAGTCTTGTGTATATAAGAAGTGTAACGCCCGCCCTCCCTGCTAACAACAAGGGACGGGGCTACGATACTCTACGTACGTATTACAGCGGAAGACTTAAAATTATTTTTCTTAACTTAATTAAAACCGAACTACACTAACATGGTTTCATAACATGGTAGCAAAATAAATAAAAACTTAACATCAAGTCACCCATATTGTATTACATTTCACAAAACCAAAGCATAGTTCTTAAAGGTTTTAAAGCAGGTTCTTAATTAGTTTCCTAGCCACCGCCACACACATCTTCGTTGCCCCTCCTGCTGCTCCTTTAACTCCTCCAACTTTTTCCTTTATCTGTGGCACAAGGAAAGTAAGCTATGAGCACTCATGGCTCAGTAAGTTCCTTTCCTACTCACTAAAACCAACAATCAACACATAATCAAATAATGTCTCAACTTAACATGATCTCAACTAGTCATGGCATAACATATCATACTTTTTAAGCTTATCATGCAACATAACTAACATTGTAACTAGTCATGACATATCATCTCTTAAAGCATTGCATGAAACATAACATATTCATATCATGGCATATTATCTCTTAAAACATAGCATGAAACATAACATAATCATATCATGGCATATCATCTCTTAAAACATAGCATGAAACATAACATAATTATATCATGTCATATCATCTCTTAAAACATAGCATGAAACATAACATAATCATATCATGGCATATCTTAAACATAGCCTCAACACAACATAATCATAGATCATATGCATTATGATTTTAAAAATATGTATCCGAAAAACATGTGTATGTCTCATGATCTTTTAAAACCATTTTCTTTTTACATATATATACTTGAACATAATATCAACATATTTAGGGCCCTGGCTTGTACCATACATACATAACATATATGCGCGCGTCCTAAGTATATCCAAGGTAGCAAGTCTTGAATCATACTAGGAACTAGGTCAAGATCACAAAGCATGGCCTAGGGGCGTACTTGAAGAGTCCATCCCTTATTAGCCTAGATCACAAAGCAAGGCTTAGCCCAGATCACAAAGCAAGGCTTAGGGGTGTACTAAGGAGCCCATCCCTTATTAGCCTAGATCACAAAGCAAGGCTTAGCCTAGATCACAAAGCAAGGCCTATAGACTGATTAGGAGTCCACCCTTGGTACAAGCCTTACAAAGTAAATTAGCATGTATAAAAATGCATCATTTAGTCACATAGCATAGCATAAAAGTACGCATCACTTAGGCATACATTATGTCATAAAAGTATGCATCACTTAGGCATACATCATATCATAAAAAGTATGCATCACTTAGGCATACATCATGTCTTAAGAAAGTATGCATCACTTAGGCATACATCATATCATAAAAGTATGCATCACTTAGGCATACATCATGTCTTAAGAAAGTATGCATCACTTAGGCATACATCATATCATAGAAAGTATGCATCACTTAAACATGTAGTATATCATTAAAGCATGCATATTTCTATCCACATAGCATATCATAAAAACATTCATATTCTAAGCACATAGCATATCATTAAAGCATGCATATTTCTACTCACATAGCATATCATAGAAGTATGCATATTCTAAGCACATAGCATATCATTAAAGCATGCATATTTCCAAGCACATAACATATCATTAAAACATGCATATTTCTAAGCACATAACATATCATTAAAATATGCATATCTCTATCCACATACCATATCATAAAAAGGTATAAATCACAAGCATACATGGTTAAGCATAAGGGTGTATCATGTGATTATACTATCATAAGAAACATGGTAACATAGTTAACTTGGGTTCTAAGCTTCCTAAACCCTTGGGTTCCTATCATGGCCGAACCCCCTTAGGTCTCAATTTAGGTAAAAATAACCTCCAAGCATGTGAAACCTAAATCATCATCACATAAATTTCATAGGAAGCATTATAAGCATGATTAACTTGGTTTCTAACTTCTCCAAGTCCTTAAACTCATGTGGCCGAACCCTATCAGTATATAAACAAGGTCCCAAATGTCATGAAAGCATGGAAACCTTAAACCATATTTATAGCATTTTTTTCAAATAGCATAGTAAGCATATTGAGCTAGTTCTTAAGTCCTTCAAGCCCTTAACGTATATCTTGGTCAAACTTTTAACAAGTGTTCATTAGGGCTAAAAACAAACATACAAGCATGTGAACTTGAACTAACATCATGTATAAATTCATAACAAGACATCATACAATAGGTATGGCCGAAACTTACCCTAGCCTCATTTTGGTCACTAAACAACATATAGTATGAGAACTTTGGTTTTCTACTTATCATATTTCATGTAGAGTGACATAGGAATATTTAATTCTTGTTCTAGGGTTTCTAGGGCATCTATTCCTTCATGGCCGAAACACACAATGATCCATTTAGGTCATGGAAAAATTATACAAATATGTGACACAATCAACACCTTATCATATTTTCATAAGAAGTACTTTTAACACATTTGGTTTCATTTCTAAGGCCTCTAGGTCTTTTAAACCCTACTTGGCCGAAACTCACAGAATATAAACTTGCTTCAAATAGCCTAAAAGCATGAGAAATTATACAAGTTTCATAGCATGTGTAAGGACAAGCATAATAAACATACATGTGAATTGTGTTTTAGGCTTCCTAGGTTTCTTTCCCTTTTTCTTTTATTTCTCCTTATGGCCGAAACCTACCAATCTCTAAACTAAGTTTTAAGTGGCCTAAAGCATGGAAAACCTAAGTAAGTTTCATGGCAAAAATTACTAAGAACATCATATACAAAGTTGGTTCATAAACAAGCTAGGACCCTTGTGATCTTACATGTCATATATCATGTAACTAATTTTCTATACTCAATTTAAACATAAGAGCATTAAACAACTTTCATATCATAATATCACAGAGGTCTTGAGCATATTAGAATTTTGTTTAAGTTTTTCTAAACTATCCATCTTATCATGGCCGAAAATCTAAAATAAGAGTTCATGAATTTCTAGCAATGTACAACATGCAATTCTTTAAGAGAACTCTATATTCTATCATACAAACATGGTTATTTAAATTTAAAGGTCTTCCTAACCCTAAGCCCTTTTCTTGGCCGAAACATATAAATGGATTTCTTTGGTTTCAAGTAACTTTCAAGCAAGAAAACCAATAAAACCCTTAGTAGTTCATGGGAGAAATTTTGTACTAGTTTAGTTAAACAATATTTTTCCCTAACCTCCTTAACATATTTTTGGCCAAAATTCTAGGGTTAGGTACTCCTCTGATCAAGCATCATTTAAGTATAAAAACATGAAGAAAATCCTTCCTACATAGCATAGAAAGAATATCATGAAATAAGGACTTGTTTAAATCATCCTAGATTTGAAAACCCTTTCTTTAGCCGAATTTTCTTAAATTCTTTCCTAGGTTTTCTAATCCTTATAGAATCCAAAAATCACATAAAAGCCTTGTACCACAGGTGAGGGGAAGCTTACATCCTTTTCGCTTGTGGATCTAAGGTATGGTGAAGAAGAAGTAACCTCTTCTTCTAGTTCCTTTCCCTTGATTCCTTTGCTAAGTCCTCCTTGTATCTTAGGCTTTCTTAGGGAAAAACTTGGCTTTGGGGCCGAAGATGGAGGAGAGGGGACTGTGGTGTTCTCAGTGAGGGAGAGGATGAATGAGAGAAAATGAGAGAAAAATAGTTTTCTCTTTTCTTGCTCCCTTTTATGTTAAGGGGGAAGAGGTAGCAAACTTAGTTTTTGCTTTCCTTCTCCCTTAACCTATTTTATATTTTTCTTACATTTATTTTATTTTCTATTTATTCTCACCATTCCTGATAAAATAAGGGGGAATGAATCCCCTTAATTCCTCTTTAAGTTTTCGGCAAAATCAAAGAGGAAGAGGGAGAGAAAGGGAGGAAGGCAAGTTGCCTTTCTCTTGCTCTTTTCTTGTTTTCTTTTGGCTAGCTTTTACTCTTACCTTTATCATAAGTTTCCCTCCTTTGCTATCAATATCTTCTCTCTATCCCAATTGGTTTCTACTAATTAATTCTATGAAATATAATATAAGAGGTTCATGGTTCAATCCTTGACCTCATCTTCTTTTTATTTCATTTTATTTCTTTTTGCTTCAACTCACTTCCTATTATTTTTCTAAGGAAAAATCCCACATTCATATATTTATCTTACAAGCTTAGTGGGTATTACAAGAAGTGTAACGGGAATGTGGTGGTATTTCTTGTACTATATGTATATGACATTTTGTTAATTGGCAACAATGTCAAAGTGTTATCGGACGTAAGGGTATGGTTGTCCAAACAGTTTGATATGAAGGACTTAGGAGGATGTGCACATATTCTTGGGATCAAACTCATAAGGGATCGCAAGAAAAGGATGTTGTGCCTATCTCAATCTTCATATGTAGATACAATCCTTGCTTGTTTTAGCATGCAGAACTCCAAGAAAGGTTTCTTACCTTTTAGGCATGGAGTAGCTTTATCTAAAGAGATGTCTCCGAAGACATCAAAAGAGATAGAGGACATGAAGGCAGTTCCTTATGCTTCGGCTGTGGGAAGACTAATGTATGCAATGTTGTGTACGAGACTTGATATCTGTTTTGCCGTGGACATGGTTAGTAGATATCAGAGTAACCCTGAACAAGGGCATTGGTCTGTTGTAAAACATATGTTGAAGTACCTGAGAAGGACTAGAGATTATATGCTAGTTTACCAAGCAGACGATTTGCTCCCTGTGGGTTACACGGATTCGGATTTCCAATCAGATAGGGACAACAGTAAGTCTACATCAGGCTATGTGTTTACTTTAGGAGGTGGAGCCATTACATGGAGGAATGTTAAGCAGAAATGTCTTTTAGACTCAACCATAGAAGCTGAGTATGTGGCAGCCAAAGAAGTTGTATGGCTCAAGAACTTCCTAATGGACTTAGATGTGATTCCTGGTTTACCCAAAATCATCACAATTTATTGTGATAATAGCGGTACAGTTGCAAACTCAAAGGAACTACGAGCCCATAAGGCAAGTAAACATATAGAGCGCAAGTACCACCTGATACGAGACATCGTCAAGCGAGGAGAAGTTGTCATTGCCAAGATTGCACAACAGATAACCTGTCAGATCCTTTCACTAAGGCCCTTCCGGTGAAAGCTTTTGATCGACATGTGGAAGGGATGTGAATCAGATGTATGGCAGCAGATATGACAGCTTAGTATTTTATTATAAGTGGGATATTGTTAGAGTGTATACTAAAAGCCTAGCTTTTGTAAACATTTATTTATGAAATAAAAGAATCACATTGGTCAAATGTCTACATTTTATTTGTTAAGTGTAGTTGTTCAATTAATTTATATTGTAGATAACATGGTGTGTGGTGTCACACACAGAAGATCATATTATCAGTTCTTTATAAATTATAAACAGTTGCTCATGACTAAGATGGAAAGGAAGAAACCATTGGAATAGTCATAGTGTAATTAGATATTAGTTTATCTTGACTAATAAATTATACTAGTACACTCTAAGTGTATTGAGTAGGATCATTTTAGGTAAGTTCTTTTTATACTGACTTAATAAAATAACTAGACCTTAGTTATTATGGAAGTGTGTGCTCTTAATCCTAATATAATAACAAGCACATATATTTAGTATTTATCTCTTTAACTTATCAAAGGGTGAGATTTAGTTCGATAAATCAATAGGCTCGATAAGTTAGGAAATGATATTACTTATAGCGTGTGTTGTTGATTATAGAAGGAATCTATGTCCTAGTTATCTAGGTTGAGAATGTCCCCAAGAGGAGCTCAAATGGATTGTCATGTTAAACCCTGCAGGTGGACTTAGTCCAACATGACAATGAAGTTGAGTGGTACTATTCTTGGAGCTAGATATTAATTATGTGAGTTGTCAGTAACTTACTTAATTAGTGGACATTCGTTATCTTAAACATAGGGAGACTAACACACTCATATATGAAGGAGCCAACAATGTAATTTGGGATTGGTGTGGTAGTGCAATAATAACTCTCTAGTGGAATGAGTTATTATTGATGAACTTTATTTGCGTGTTCAGGGCGAACATAGGATACTCAAGCTCATCGGAAGGCCAAAACCAATTTCTCCTCTAGGTCCCTATTGTAGCCTCATTAAAGCCTCAAGTCCACCCATATAAAGCCCTTCTTGGTGTCGAAGAAGAGATCGGCCCATGGCTTGGTGACCAAGCCAAAGGGACCGGCCAATCTCCTTCACAAAGGGGCCGGCCATTGTAACACCCACGAAATTATAAGATAGGTGTATGAATATTATTATTTTTTCCTTAGAGCATAGAAATTAAAAGAATAAGAGAAAAAGGAAAATAAAAACAAAAAGAAGAAATATAGAATAATAAGAGGTGAGGTCAAGGATTGAACCTTGAACCTCCCACAAATGATGGAGATAGATTTATGAATGATAACCATTTGGATAAGAAGAAATAATTGGAATCAAAGGAATGAAAAATTTAGTTAAAGGAGAAAAGAAAACTAAGCAAAAGAGCAACAGAAAACCAAGTTGCTTACCTCCTTTTTCCCTCTTGGTTAAGAAAAGAGAGCAAGCAAAAGAAGGATTGACTACTTCCCTTCCCCTCTCTATTTTCGTGGGAATTAATGGAGTGAGGGAAAAGAGGAGTTGGGGGGAAGAATGGGGACATGTCTCATTGGCAAGGGATAAATAGGATTAGAGAAGAAAACAAAAGGATTTAATTCATTTTCATCTTCCTCCTTCTTCCTTCTCCATTCTCACCGAACCAAGAAACTCCTTTCCTCTCCTCATACCAATTTCTAAGTTAAGTTCTTCTCCAAGAAAGCTAACTACCGAGAAGGAAACTTCAAGTTCTAGCCCTTACAAGCAAAGGAAACAAGAGAAGATACAAGAAGAAGAAGCTTCCACCTTCCTTATCACTAGAACACCTTTTTCTCTAAGGAAAACCACAAGCGAAAGGATGTAAGTTCCCCTCACCTGTGGTACAATATCTCTTATTTTTCTATGAAGATTCGGTTGCATATAAAAAGAAAGAGAAAGCTAAGGAAACATCATGAAGGAATTCTAACCAAGATAAGATCAAAGGAAGGATATAGAGAATGAAAGGATCTAGATTAATATGTTTGAATAATTCTCTTGTAGCATGTATTTTATGGTAAGGACTTATCTATGTTAAAAATGTTTGATAAAACCTAGATCCATGAGTATTCGGCCATGGTAAAAACTAAGGGCCTAGGAGAACTTTAAGTTAAAACTAAGTATGCCAAGATCTCCTTAAGATAAGTCATGAAACTATTATGATATGCCATGATTATATGTTTAGTTAAACTCTATTTATGTCCATGAAGGTTCGGTTATGTTTGGAGTTTTTTTTAAAAAGCCTAGGAGAATTTAAAGCAAAATCTAAGATGCTCATGATCTCCTTGATGAAATGTTATGTAGCTAATCTAGTGGGCTCATGTTTATTGTTGTATGGAAATTAAATTCATGCTCTATATCATTCGGCCACTTCATGATTTAGGACTTAAGGAACTTAGAACCTAACTTAACTATGCTCATGTTACTCCTTGATATATATGCTATGAAAGTTGTTTAAGATTTCCATGCTTTTAGGACACTTGAACCCAAATTTTTAGTCCTATAGTATTCGGCCATTACATGATGTATAACTTAGGAAACCTAGAACCTAACTCAATTATGATCATGTTATTCCTTAATATTTTTGCTATGAAAGTTGTTTAGGGTTCTCATGTTTTTAGGGCACTTGAACCCTAATTTTAAACCCTACATGTTTCGGCCACATCAAGATCTAGGGCTTAGGGAACTTAGAACCTAACCCAACTATGCTCATGTTATTCCTTGATATATATTTTATGAAAGTTGTTTTAGGTTTCCATGCTTTTAGGACACTTGAACCTAAATTTTTAATCCTATAGTATTCGGCCATGTCATGATGAAGGAATTAGGGAACCTAGAACCTAACTCAACTATGCTCATGTTATTTCTTGATATTTTTGCTATGAAAGTTATTTAAGATTCTCATGTTTTTAGGGCACTTGAACCTTAATTCTAAACCCTACATGTTTTGGCAACATCAAGATCTAGGGCTTAGGGAACTTAGAACCTAGCTCAACTATGTTCACGTTATTCCTTGATATATTTGCTATGAAGGTTGTTTAAGGTTCTCATGTTTTTAGTGCACTTGAACCCTAATTTCAAACTCTACAAGTTTCGGCCAATACATGAAGAAGGACTTAGGAAACTTAGAACCTAACTCAACCATGCTCATATTATTCCTTGAAATGTTTGCTATGGAAGTTGTTTAGGGTTCACAAGCTTGAATGATAGTCTTTAACCCAATGCATGCTTGATAAGGTTCGGCCATGATAAGTTGTAAATCTAAGTAACCTAGAACTCTACCTAAACTTGCTCATGATAGTTCTTATGGTATAAGAAGTGATGCTTGCTTAGGGTTCACATGTTGGGATGAAGTTTTCACCATAAACCCAACTTATATGATTCGGCTACAAAGAGACATTAGGGTTAGAGATCGAATTATGTTTTCCATGTATTTTATATGCCATGATTTTATGTTTTCCATGCTTCTATGTTTAATTATGCACACTTATCATCTATACATGATGGAAACTCTTATGCTATGGTGTGTATTATTTATGATGAAGCTATGTGCAAAATTTATGCATGAAATATATGATGTGCTGTGTGCCCAATTTATGCATGAAATATATGATGTGGTGTGTGCCCAATTTATGCATAAAATATATGATGTGCTGTGTGCCCAAATCTTTACATACCATTAAGATGAGCTGTGTGGCCAAAAGTTTATATGGTATGATATGATAAGTGACATGATGTACAAGAAGAGATAAGAACCATGATATGTAAGAACATGCTATTTTACTTTATGTATGGCTTGTACCAAGGGTGGGCTCCATAAGCGCCCCGGGGTCGATGGACTAAGAAACGGGCCTCGTTAGGGATGGGCTCCTAAGTGCCCCTAGGTCGATGGACTAAGAAACGGGCCTAGTATGTATGCCTTGTAGGGTTCAAGACTTGCTACCTTGGACCTACATAGGACGCGCGCATTTATGTATGTGGTACAAGCCAGGGCCCTAATCATGTTAAGATTATGTTTAAGTATGTATAGTATAAGTTTTCAAAGGACATATTGCATATGTTTTCATGATACATGGTTAGGAATTTACCTTGCATATACCTTATGATTATGCCATGATATTTATGATGATGTTATGATATGTCAGGGTGAAATTGATGATTATGTTATGTTATGCCATGATACCTTACGCTTATGTTATGATATGCTATGATATACTGCATGATATAATGAATTGCCTTCATGTGTTATGTCTTGTGATTTTGATATATGTCATACGGTTTTTGTGAGTAGGAAAGGAACTTACTGAGCCATGAGTGCTCACAGCTTACTTTCTTGTACCACAGATAAAGGCAAGGAATGGATGAACTAGGGGAGCAGCAGGAGGGGCTGGAAGGATGTGTGTGGTAGTGTCCTGGCTAAAGGAGAAAGACCTGCTTTTTGTTTAATAAGAACCATGCCTAGTTATGTTACTGCTTTATGATTCCATGACATTTAATTTTGTGTTTGGGCATTATGACTTACAAATCATGTTAAGTATGCTATGTGATTTCTATATGTCCAGGTGATTAGTCATGTTGATTCATATAGGAAAAAAAAGAAATGTTTCTAACTTTTATAAATAAGACTTCCGCTGTAGTAAGTAGGTATGTATATGTATGTGTAAGTAACCCCCGTCTCCTTAGTAGGAGGGGCAAGGCGTTACAGTTTGGTATCAGAGCCAAGTTTAGCCAATTCTCTACACACATGTCAAGCCTCCATCCTGCCGCTCCAAGTAAGAATTTATGTGCTTAATTTAATTTGTTGTTGTTGTTTTATGATGCTTAAAATTATGCATGTTTATTTATGTTCGTTATCTAGTTTAGGTATGCATGATGGTAGGATAGGAATAGTACTAACTTTTTTTGCAAACAAATAGGAATAATGATAATTTATTGTTATTTAATGAAGATAAGCATGGCAAGGAGACGTACTACCCGAACAGACGAGACACTGACTCCACCAAATCTGACCCAGGTAGTCACTGATCTCCAGCGTCAGATCACGGAGCAACAACAATTGATCACTACGTTAATGGGCCAACAAGGAACTCCTGCCACACCGCCAGCAAATCAGAATGCGGTGCCCGTCGTGCCAATAGTTGCACCAGTACCACCGGTAGCCCCTGCCCCAGTGGTTCGACAGGAGACCTATTTAATACAATGGCTGAGGCTGAAACCGGAAAACTTCTCGAGTACTTGCGAGCCATGGGATGCCCAGGCCTGGTTCAAGACAGTAGAAAACATAGTGGAACTGCTGGACTGGCCCGAATCGGAGAAGATCAAGTGTGTATCTTTCTGTTTTTCCGGAGACGCGAGAATGTGGTGGGAAAGAGTGAAAGCAAAAAGAGAGGTCAATCTGATGAACTAGACAGACTTCGAGACAGAGTTCTTCGAGTAGTTCTTCCATATGCAAGTGACGAACCGACACTATGACGAGTTCACCGAGTTTCGGCAAGGTGACCTATCAGTGAACGAAGCAGTAAAACACTTCAACCGTTTGGCACGCCTATGTCCAGAATTGGTTCGTACAGAAAGAGAAAGGGTCAGACTGATGTTGAAGATGCTTCGACCCGAAATAGCACTGAACGTGGCCGGCGGAGTTAATAGACCTCAACTACAGAGGAATTGGTTAGCAGTGCTCTCATCACGGAACATTATCAAAATGTAATGAACAGAAATAAGATTCAGGTCCGAACCGAAGGACAGAAATCCTCAAACAATAAGACAAGCTGGAAAGGGACCTCCACTAGGAAAAGGAAACAATGGGACAATGCAAAAGGTGGCTCAGTGAATAAGCAACCAAGGTACCCCCAGTGCGCTATTTGCGGAAAGCTGCATTCCGGAGTATGTCATAAGGGTACCAGAAGGTGCTATAATTGCGGAGGAGAAGGACATCTGGCCAGAGACTGCACCAACCAGTTCCAGGCACCACCCCAGCAGAGCAACCAAAACAAGAATATCCCCTCACAACTACATCAAATGCAAACTACTATTGAGGGAACACCGTTTAGACAAGGGAGATTGGAAGCTCCACCAACTACAACGAACGCCAGGGTTTTCTCGCTTACTAAAGAGGATGTGGCAAGCGCCTCTACTGTCGTTACAGGTCAATTACCTACTTTTAGTCAAATTACCAAAGTTATACCTGATGCTAAAGACGAACCAATGATTGAAATTCTTGGGAAACCGAGAGATATTATTAGTCAATGGATCGAAAATATGTCTGGGCAGCTCTCTACCATGACCATAGCCCCCACATTATTCGATAATCTATTAGAAAAACAAACCAGTGACCACAGTCTCCAAAGGATTAAACAAGAAACCCTAGAAGGAAAAAATAACGGATTCCGGATCGTGGACAATGGAATATTATACCTCAGGGATCGATTATGTATTCCCGAGGATCCCGAGTTGCGAAGAAGGATACTAGAGGAAGCTCATTCAACACCCTATGCAATGCACCCAGGATCCACCAAAATGTACCAAGATTTGAAAAAGAAATTTTGGTCGTCCGGTATGAAAAGAGATGTGGCTCAGTATATCGGTACTTGCCTGACCTGTCAAAGGGTTAAAGCAGAACATCAAAGACCAGGAGGATTACTGCAGCCTGTCCAAATTCCAGAATGGAAGTGGGAAGATATCTCCATGGATTTTATAGCAGGGTTACCCAAGACGACAAACGGTTATGACGCCATATGGGTAATTGTGGATAGATTAACTAAATCCACCCATTTTCTAGCAATCAAAATGACTTATTCGATTGAGCAACTGGCTCAATTATATGTCAAGGAAATTATCAGACTACATGGGATTCCGAAGACCATTCTTTCAGATAGAGATGGTCGTTTCGTTTCACATTTTTGGGAATACATTCAGAAGACTCTCAGTACAAAGCTATTATTCAGCACTGCCTTTCACCCTCAGACCGATGGACAAACAGAAAGGGTTAATCAAGTGCTAGAAGATATGTTACGAGCATGCGCATTGGACTTCAAGGGAAGCTGGAGCCGATATTTATGCCTGGCGGAATTTGCCAACAACAATAGTTACCAGGCTACTATTGGGATGGCACCCTACGAGGCTCTGTATGGGAGGAAATGCAGATCCCCTATATGTTGGTACGAAGGTGGCGAGAAGAAGGAGATGGGATTCTAGACTGAGTTCATCGATAACACTACTCAGGCCATACAGAACATCCGCCAACGAATAGAGACTGCTCAGAGTCGACAAAAGAATTATGCGGATAAGCGACGAAGGCCATTGGAATTCAGTGTCGGAGACTCGATATTCCTCAAGGTGGCTCCTATGAAAGGGGTAATGAGGTTTGGTAAGAAGGGAAAGTTAAGCCCACGTTATGTGGGACCATACCGAGTTTTGAAAAGAATCGGCAAAGTAGCTTATGAAATAGAGCTGCCTCAAGAGATGTCAGCCATCCACAACGTGTTCCATGTTTCGATGCTAAAGAAATGCATTCTGAGCACGGATCAAGTAATCGAACCACGGGCAGTACAAGTGCAAGAGGACCTAACTTACGAGAGCCGACCAATTCAGATATTGGATCGAGATGTCAAAAGACTAAGGAACAAGGAAGTACCCTTAGTAAAGGTTCTATGGCAAAACCAACGATACGAAGAAGCCACGTGGGAACGAGAAGATGATATGTGACAGAAGTATCCATTGCTATTCTAAGTTCGAGGACAAACTTTTTATGAGGTATGGGGTACTGTAACACCCACGAAATTATAAGATAGGTGTATGAATATTATTATTTTTTCCTTGGATCATAGAAATGAAAATAATAAGAGAAAAAGGAAAATAAAAACAAAAAGAAGAAATATAGAATAAGAAGAGGTGAGGTCAAGGATTGAACCTTGAACCTCCCACAAATGATGGAGATAAATTTATGAATGATAACCATTAGGATAAGAAGAAATAATTGGAATGAAAGGAATGAAAAATTTAGTTAAAGGAGAAAAGAAAACTAAGCAAAAGAGCAAGAGAAAACCAAGTTTCTTGCCTCCTTTTTCCCTCTTGGTTAAGAAAACAGAGCAAGCAAAAGAAGGATTGACTACTTCCCTTCCCCTCTCTATTTTCATGGGAATTAATGGAGTGAGGGAAAAGAGGATTTGGGGGGAAGAATGGGGACATGTCTCATTGCCAAGGGATAAATAGGATTAGAGAAGAAAACAAAGGGATTTAATTCATTTTCTTCTTCCTCCTTCTTCCTTCTCCATTCTCACCGAACCAAGAAACTCCTTTCCTCTCCTCATACCAATTTCTAAGTTAATTTCTTCTCCAAGAAAGCTAACTACCGAGAAGGAAACTTCAAGTTCTAGCCCTTACAAGCAAAGGAAACAAGAGAAGATACAAGAAGAAGAAGCTTCCACCTTCCTTATCACTAGAACACCTTTTTCTCTAAGGAAAACCACAAGCGAAAGGATGTAAGTTCCCCTCACCTGTGGTACAATAGCTCTTATTTTGCTATGAATATTCGGTTGCATATAAAAAGAAAGAGAAAGCTAAGGAAACATCATGAAGGAATTCTAACCAAGATAAGATCAAAGGAGAGATATAGAGAATGAAAGGATCTAGATTAATATGTTTGAATAATACTCTTGTAGCATGTATTTTATGGTAAGGACTTATCTATGTTAAAAATGTTTGATAAAACCTAGATCCATGAGTATTCGGCCATGGTAAAAACTAAGGGCCTAGGAGAACTTTAAGTTAAAACTAAGTATGCCAAGATCTCCTTAAGATAAGTCATGAAACTATTATGATATGCCATGATTATATGTTTAGTTAAACTCTATTTATGTCCATGAAGGTTCGGTTATGTTTGGAGTTTTTTTTAAAAAGCCTAGGAGAATTTAAAGCAAAATCTAAGATGCTCATGATCTCCTTGATGAAATGTTATGTAGCTAATCTAGTGGGCTCATGTTTATTGTTGTATGGAAATTAAATTCATGCTCTATATCATTCGGCCACTTCATGATATAGGACTTAAGGAACATAGAACCTAACTCAACTATGCTCATGTTACTCCTTGATATATATGCTATGAAAGTTGTTTAAGATTTCCATGCTTTTAGGACACTTGAACCCAAATTTTTAGTCCTATAGTATTCGTCCATTACATGATGTATAACTTAGGAAACCTAGAACCTAACTCAATTAAGATCATGTTATTCCTTAATATTTTTGCTATGAAAGTTGTTTAGGGTTCTCATGTTTTTAGGGCACTTGAACCCTAATTTTAAACCCTACATGTTTCGGCCACATCAAGATTTAGGGCTTAGGGAACTTAGAACCTAACCCAACTATGCTCATGTTATTCCTTGATATATATGTTATGAAAGTTTTTTAAGGTTTCCATGCTTTTAGGACACTTGAACCTAAATTTTTAATCCTATAGTATTCGGCCATGTCATGATGAAGGACTTAGGGAACCTAGAACCTAACTCAACTATGCTCATGTTATTTCTTGATATTTTTGCTATGAAAGTTATTTAAGATTCTCATGTTTTTAGGGCACTTGAACCCTAATTCTAAACCCTACATGTTTCGGCCACATCAAGATCTAGGGCTTAGGGAACATAGAACCTAGCTCAACTATGTTCACGTTATTCCTTGATATATTTGCTATGAAGGTTGTTTAAGGTTCTCATGTTTTTAGGGCACTTGAACCCTAATTTCAAACTCTACAAGTTTCGGCCAATACATGATGAAGGACTTAGGAAACTTAGAACCTAACTCAACCATGCTCATATTATTCCTTGAAATGTTTGCTATGGAAGTTGTTTAGGGTTCACAAGCTTGAATGATAGTCTTTAACCCAATGCATGCTTGATAAGGTTCAGCCATGATAAGTTGTAAGTCTAAGTAACCTAGAACTCTACCAAAACTTGCTCATGATAGTTCTTATGGTATAAGAAGTGATGCTTGCTTAGGGTTCACATGTTGGGATGAAGTTTTCACCATAAACCCAACTTATATGGTTCGGCTACAAAGAGACATTAGGGTTAGAGATCGAATTATGTTTTCCATGTATTTTATATGCCATGATTTTAAGTTTTCCATGCTTCTATGTTTAATTATACACACTTATGATCTATACATGATGGAAATCCTTATGCTATGGTGTGTATTATTTATGATGAAGCTATGTGCAAAATTTATGCATGAAATATATGATGTGCTGTGTGCCCAATTTATGCATGAAATATATGATGTGGTGTGTGCCCAATTTATGCATAAAATATATGATGTGCCGTGTGCCCAAATCTTTACATACCATTAAGCTGAGCTGTGTGCCCAAAAGTCTATATGGTATGATATGATAAGTGACATGATGTACAAGAAGATATAAGAACCATGATATGTAAGAACATGCTATTTTACTTTATGTATGGCTTGTACCAAGGGTGGGCTCCATAAGCGTCCCAGGGTCGATGGACTAAGAAACGGGCCTCGTTAGGGATGGACTCCTAAGTGCCCCTAGGTCGATGGACTAAGAAACGGGCCTAGTATGTATGCCTTGTAGGGTTCAAGACTTGCTACCTTGGACCTACATAGGACGCGCGCATTTATGTATGTGGTACAAGCCAGGGCCCTAATCATGTTAAGATTATGTTTAAGTATGTATAGTATAAGTTTTCAAAGGACATATTGCATATGTTTTCATGATACATGGTTAGGAATTTACCTTGCATATACCTTATGATTATGCCATGATATTTATGATGATGTTATGATATGTCAGGGTTAAATTGATGATTATGTTATGTTATGCCATGATACCTTACGCTTATGTTATGATATGCTATGATATGCTGCATGATATAATGAATTGCCTTCATGTGTTATGTCTTGTGATTTTGATATATGTCATACAGTTTTTGTGAGTAGGAAAGGAACTTACTGAGCCATGAGTGCTCACAGCTTACTTTCTTGTACCACAGATAAAGGCAAGAAATGGATGAACTAGGGGAGCAACAGGAGGGGCTGGAAGGATGTGTGTGGTAGTGTCCTGGCTAAAGGAGAAAGACCTGCTTTTTGTTTAATAAGAACCATGCCTAGTTATGTTACTGCTTTATGATTCCATGACATTTAATTTTATGTTTGGGCATTATGACTTACAAATCATGTTAAGTATGCTATGTGATTTCTATATGTCCAGGTGATTAGTCATGTTGATTCATATAGGAAAAAAAAAAGAAATGTTTCTAACTTTTATAAATAAGACTTCCGCTGTAGTAAGTAGGTATGTATATGTATGTGTAAGTAACCCCCGTCTCCTTAGAAGGAGGGGCGGGGCGTTACAGCCATAATATGTCAAATTAGGAGGGATGTTTTGAATTTTTTAAAATCTTCTCTTTGTAGAAAACTACAAGTTTTAAAAGAGAGATTTTCAACTATAAAACTTTTCTTATTTGAATTAGGCCACATGGTTTAAAATAAAATTTAAAAGTTTAAAACTTTCCTTTTTTAACCGTCCTCATGGTTTTTAGAAAAAAGGAAGAGAAGTTTTAAAATTAAAATTTTCTAATTTTATAACCATGTTAAAAAAGGAAATTTTAGAAGAGAAGTTTTAAATTTTAAAACTTGGTTTTAATTTTTAAAACTTTCCTTTTTTTAACATTCACAATAGGTAAGAGAGCTTGTAAAATTTTATAAGAGGATTTCTTCTTTTATAAAATTTTATAAAAATTATTTCCTTCCTTTTTAAGGGGTCGGCCACCCTTGCTTGGTGGCCAAGCAAGGGGCCGACCAAATTAAATCATCATCCAATCGATGATTGATGATTGATTCAATCAAGAGGAAAGAAAAGGAAAAATAAAAGGGGAAAAGGAAAAACAAGAGAAAGATTTTAATTTTTGTAAAAAGTCTTTCCTTATTTGCCTTGGGCAAGTAATATAAAAGAAGGGGAGGAGAGGCCTCATGACACAACAATTCTTATTCTCTTGTTGGTGATCTCCATAGTGGCCGGCCCTCTCCCTATTCCCTTTCCCCTTGCTCTCTTTGGTTATTTTGTGGTGGTTGTGGTCGAAATCTAGAGAAGGAGGAGAAGCTCTTTGGGTGGTGTTCATCTTGGAGGATCGTCACCCACACGACGTCCAAGAGGAGGCGAGGAATACAGTAGAAGATCTCAAGGTTATTAGCTTACAAAGAAAAGGTATAACTAGTAATTTTCTTCCGCATCATGCTAGTTATTTTTCTTTGTAAGAATTCCAAACACAAGAGGCATTAGATTCTAGTTTTTTCGGATTTGTTTCGAAGTTGTGTTATTTTTTGTTTTTCGAATTTGTGATTCGATTGTTCCTTTTGATTAAACCTATAGTTATATAAGGAAGTTAAATATTAACTTTCTTTAAAAGAATTTTTCTAGGCGGTGGTGGATGCTCCCATACCTAAGAATGTCATGTGCCTCGCCATGCAGTCCTGGAAGCTAATTTTGGAAATTAATATTTAATTGAATTTATAACATAGGTTGATTTGGATCAATAGTGTTAAGTTCTGCTTGCGATCCAAGTCTAAACCATTAAGAACAGATAAGTTAAATTTGGAATCGATAATGTTAATTTTCGTTTGCGATTCCTAATTTAACTTTTAAAGAACACAATAGGTTGTTTAGGAAAGGTTCGTCACTTGTACAAAATTTTTGTACAGTGGAACGGGTATGATCTTCCTAGGACCAACCAACACGACCACCACCAAGGAAGAGAGGAGAGGAATAGAAGATGTATTGTTGTGAGGCAAGGCACCTCTACCCACTCTTTTATATTCCTTGGTCTTGAAAAATAAAGAAAGTTTTAAACATAAATAAAACTTCCTTATATTCCTTGCCAATGACTAAAAAGGAAAGTTTTAAAACAAAAAATTAAAACTTCCTTTTCTTCTTGTCATGGCCGGCCACATGCTTATTCTCCAAGCAAGGAAAGATTTTAAACAAAAATTAAAATCTCTCTTTTAAAAATCCCTTTTATGGATAGTTTTAAATGGATTAATGTTTTATAAATTAAAATATCTCTCTTTTAAATCATTTTATGGATATCTATAAAAGATAAAATTTAAAATAAAACATGGTTTCAAAAAAGGAAAGTTTTATCAAAAAATTAAAATCTTTCTTTCACATTATAGATAACTACAAATATGGAAAGATTTCAAATCTTTCTTTTTTATTTCTTTGTAGAAAGCTATAAAAGGAAAGATTTTAAAATTTAAAACTCTCTTTTAAAATCATCATAAAAGGAAAGTTTTCAACAAAATAAAATCTTCCTTTTATGTCTTTTTATGACCGATCTAATAAAGGAAAGTTTTATATTAAAATCATCCTTTTAATTCCTTTTAATGGAACTCTATAAAAGGAAATATTTTACAAAATAAAACTTCCTTTTGAATTCAATGTGGTCGGCCACCCTTGCTTGGGTTCCAAGCTAGGGTCGACCACAACTTGAACCCATCTAACCTTGGTTTGGTCGGACTTAGCTTGGGCTCCAAGCTTGGTTTGGCCGGCCCTAGCTTGGGCTCCAAGCTTGGCTTGGCTGACCACCTTAAGGTGGGTAAGAAGTTAGGTTTAGGTGGATATAAGATTTTATAAATAAGAGGCTACAATAGGGACCGAGAGGAGGAATTGGTTTTGGTCTCCCGATGAGCTTGAGCTTCCCGTGTTTGCCTCGAACACCCAACTCAAGTTCATCAATAATATCTCATTTCACTAAAGAGTTATTATTACACTACCGCATCAATCCCATATTACTATATGGGCTCCTTCTTATCAAGAGTGTGTTAGTCTCCCTGTGTTTAAGATATTGAATGTCAGCTAATTAAATGAGTTACTGACAACTCACTTAATTAATATCTAGCTCCAAGAGTAGTACCACTCAACCTTATTGTCATGTTGGACTAAGTCCACCTACAGGGTTTACATGACAATCCTTATGAGCTCCTCAAGGGGGCATCATCAACCTAGATTACTAGGACACAGTTTCATTCTACAATTAACAACACACCATATAGATAATATCATTTCCCAACTTATCAGGACTATTGATTTAACGAGATAAATCACACCCTTTGACAAATCAAAGAAATAAATACTAAGTATATGTGCTTGTTATTATATCATGATTAAGAGTACACACTTCCATAATAACAGAGGTATTGTTCTTTTATATAGTCAGTATAAAAAGATACTACCTCAATTGGTCTTGCTCAATACACTCATAGTGTACTAGTGTAATTTATTAGTCAAGATAAACTAATACCTAATTACACTACAACCACTCCAATCGTTTGTCCTATTTCATCTTGGTTGTGAGCAACTGTTTATAATTTATAAGGATCTAATAACATGATCTTCTTATGTCTCCTCACACCATGTTATCTACAATGTAAATTAAATGGACAACAACACTTAGCATAAATGTAGGCATTTGACCAATGTGATTCTTATATGTTTATACAAAAAGCTAGACTTTTAGTATACACTCTAACATCTTGGGCATTGGAAAGTGGACTGCCCTCACAGAAAGGAGAACAATAAAGGTATATCTTATTCTCTAGTGGTTAAAACATGTTTAGTGGTGTTATCTACCTGTACCTGGTGTGTAGATACGGGAGCCACTGATCATGTCTATAATTCATTGCAGGGGTTCCAAGAAACTCGACGACTACATGAAGGGGAAATTACCGTCTACATGGGAAATGCTACAAAAGTGGTGGCTATTGCAGTGGGAGATATTTATTTATCTTTTGACAGAAATAAAACATTGATTTTGAGAAATTGTCTTTATGTACCATGTTTTAGAAAGAACTTGATTTCAGTTTCTAAACTATTTATGGATGGATATTCTATTTCTTTTGATGACAAAGTAGTTGTCAAGAAAAATAGGGTAGTTATCTGTTCTAGTACGTTGGTTGGTAATTTGTATATTGTAAATCCAATAACTCCGATGATACAACAAATGAAAATTAATAATACATCTTCTAATTCTAATAAGAGAAAGCAACCTTCAGAAATAAATCAAACATATCTTTGGCATCTAAGGCTTGTCATATTAACTTGGGTAGGATTCAAAGGCTAATAGCCGATGGACCTTTGGGTTCATTAGTGGTGGAAAATTTTCCTACTTGTGAATCTTGCTTGGAAGGAAAAATGACCAAGAGACCTTTTAAGGCCAAGGGGTATAGAGCCAAAGATGTGTTGAAATTGATTCATTCTGATTAGTGTGGACCTATGACAATCCAAGCAAGAGGTGTTTTCGAATATTTTGTCTCTTTTATAGATGACTATTCGAGATACGGGTGCATTTGCGTGATGCGCCGCAAGTATGAGTGCTTTGATAAGTTCAAAGAATACAAGGCTGATGTGGAGAAACATCATGGTAAAGGTATCAAGACACTACGGTCTGATCGTGGTGGCGAGTACCTCTTAGGAGAGTTTAGGAGTTACTTATCAGAGGCCAGGATTCAATCCCAACTATCTATACCTGGTACACCCTAATAAAATGGTGTGGCGGAACGAAAGAATAGGACTCTTATGGAAATGGTTAGATCAATGATGAGTTACTCAGAATTACCAAAAGAATTTTGGAATAGGCATAAGCCTAGTCTGAATCATATTCAGATTTGGGGTAGTCCAGCACATGTGCTGAAGGAAGACGCTGATAAGTTGGAATCACGTACAGAGGTTTGCTTGTTTGTAGGATATCCTAAAGGAACGAAAGGTGGTTTATTTTATAGTTCTAAAGATCAGAAGGTCATTGTTAGCACCAATGCTCGATTTTTAGAAGAGGACTATGTAATAAACCACAAGCCCATGAGTAAAATTGCTCTTGAGGAAATAAGAGAAGACACATCTACTTTAGTACTAATGGTACAAGATGAGATACCACAAGAAACTACAACACGTGTCACAAATGATGCACAATTACAAGTAGTGACTCGCCGTAGTGGGAGGGTTGTTAGACAACCTAATAGATTCATGTTTTGGGAAGAATCTTTGGACTTGATCCCTGGTGAACATGAACCTGATCCCTGGATATATGATGAAGCACTCCAAAATAAAGATGCAGCATCTTGGCAAAGTGCAATGAACTCTGAAATAGAATCTATATACTCTAATCAAGTCAGGGAGCTTGTAGAACCACCAAATGGTGTAAAAGTCATTGGATTTAAATGGGTCTACAAAATAAAAAGAGGGACAGACAAGAAGGTGGAAACCTTGAAAGCAAGTCTTGTCGCAAAAGGGTATACTCAGAAAGAGGGAATCGGTTATGAGGAAACATTTTCGCCGGTAGCTATGCTTAAGTTTATCCGGATTCTTTTATCTATTACCACTCATATGGATTATTAGATTTGGCAAATGGATGTCAAGACAGTTTTCCTTAATGGAAGTCTTGAAGAAAATATCCATATGAAACAACCAGAGGGATTCATTGCGAAGGGCAAAGAGCATCTTGTATGTAAGCTCAATCGGTCTATCTATGGACTGAATCAAGCTTCAAGATCTTGGATCATCCGGTTTAATGAAGTGATCCAATCTTATGGATTTATTCAGTGTCTGGATTATTCTTGTGTATACAAGAAGAGTGACGGAAACGTGGTGGTATTTCTTATACTATACGTAGATGACATTTTGCTCATTGGCAACAATGTCAAAGTGTTGTCAGATGTAAGGATATGATTGTCCAAGCAGTTTTATATGAAGGATTTGGGAGAATGTGAACATATTGTTGGGATCAAAGTAATAAGGGATCGATCGCAAGAAAAGAATGTTGTGCTTATACCAATTTTCATATATCGATACTATTCTTGCTCGTTTTAGTATGCAAAACTCCAAGAAAGATTGTCTGCCTTTTCGGCATGGAGTACCTTTATCTAAAGAGATATCTCCTAAAACATCAAAGGAAATAGAGGACATGAAGGCAGTTCCTTATGCTTCTACTGTAGGAAGTCTAATGTATGTGATGCTATGTACAAGATCGGATATCTATTTTGTCGTGGGCATGATTAGCAGATATCAAAGTAACTCAGGACAAGGACATTGGACTGTCGTAAAACATATATTTAAGTACCTGAAAAGGACTAGAGATTATATGCTAGTTTACCAAGCAGATGATTTGCTCCCTGTGGGTTACATGGATTCGGACTTCCAATTAGATAGGGACAATAGTTAGTCGACCTCAGGGTATGTGATTACTTTGGGAGGTGGAGCCATAGCATGGAGGAGTGTTAAGCAGGAATACATTTCAGACTCCACCATAGAAGCTGAGTATGTGGCAACTTCTGAGACAGCCAAAGAAGTTGTATGGCTCAGAAACTTTTTGATGGACTTAGATGTGATTCCTGGTTTGCCCAAAATTATCACAATTTATTATGATAATAGTGGTGTAGTAGCAAACTCGAAGGGACCATGAGCCCATAAGGCAAGTAAACACATTGAGCGCAAGTACCACCTGATACTTGGTACTAATTTATCTTGACTATAAAATTATAATAGTACACTATGTGTGTATAGAGCATGACCATTTGAGGTTGTTTCTTTTATACTGACTGCATAAAAGAACATAACCTCTGTTATTATGGATGTGCGTACTCTTAATCCTGATATAATAACAAGCACATATATTAGTATTTATTTCTTTAATATATCAAATGGTGAGATTTATTCGTTAAATCAATTGGCCTAATAAGTTAGGAAATAATATTATTTATATGGTGTGTTGTTGATTATAGAAGGAAATTGTGTCCTATTTATTAGGATGATGGTGTCCCCTTGAGGAGCTCATAAGGATTGTCATGTAAACCCTGCAGGTGGACTTAGTTCTGACATGACAATGAAGTTGAGTGGTACTACTCTTGGAGCTAGATGTTAATTAAGTGAGTTGTGAGTAACTCATTTAATTAATGGACATTCGATATCTTAAATACAGGGAGATTAACTCACTCATGATAAGAAAGAGCCCATAATGTAATATGAGATTGGTGCGGTAGTTCAATAATAATTCTTTAGTGGTATGAGTTATTATTGATGAACTTGAGTTGGGTGTTCGGGTCGAACACAAGAAGCTCAAGCTCATCAAGAGGCCAAAACTAATTCCTCCTCTAGGTCCCTGTTGTAGCCTCTATGTATAAAGCCTCGCATCCTCCCAAGTCATCCTTATGGCAGACCACATTCTTGCTTGGTGCCCAAGCAAGGGGCCTGCCAAGATGGGTTTAAAAGTGAGTTTTTAATTTTTTTAAATCTTTCTTTTTGTAGCCATCTACAATGTTTTAAATGAGAGATTTTATATTTTAAAAATTTTCCTTTTTTGAAGCCATCCACATGGTTTTAAAAGAGAGTTTTAAATTTAAAAAATCTTTCCTTTTGTAGCCATTTACAATGGTTTAAAAGAGAGATTTTATTTTTGTTAAAACTTTCCTTTTTTGTAACCATGATTTAAAAGAGAGGTTTAAATTTTAAAAATCTTTCCTTTTTATGGCCATCAACAATATTTAAAATAGGGATTTTTAATTTTAAAACTTTCCTTTTGTAGCCATCCACAATAGGAAATTTAAAAGAGAGATTTTGATTGCTGTTAAAATCTTTCCTTTTTAGACATTACCAAGGATTATAAAAGAGGATAGATGGTGCCTTAGAGGTAATAATCATCTACACAATTTCTTTTCCTCTTGGGTGGTTTTTGCATCTTGGTAGATCGTCGCCCACACGACGTCCAAGAGGAGGAGAGGAATACATCAGAAGATCAAGAGGTCTTTAAGTGTATTAGTTTATTTTTCCTTTGTATGGATCCTGAAGTACCAACACAGGAGGCTAGCGATCTTGTTCTTTGATTGAGGTCTCTGTAGTTTAACCTAGGGTTTACTGTAAGGAGTTTAAATATTCAATTTCTTTGAAAGGCTTTGACTAGGAATTGGTGGATTATCTCATACCCAAGAAGGTCGAGTGCCTCGCCAATGACCTGGAAGTCAATCCTTGAAATAGATATTTAATCAACTTTTGTAATATAGTTTAACTTCTGATGAACACATGGGTTGCTCTTGGATTAATAATGTTAAGTTTCATTTGTAATCTAGGTTTAACCTCTGAAAAGCACATGGGTTGCTAGGAAAATTCCTGTGCTTGTACAAATTTTTGTACAGGGGAAACAGAACGGAATTCCGAGTAGCGCCAATAGGATCGAAAGTGCTAGAGGGGGGGGGGGGTGAATAGCGTTCGTGGCTTTCACTTTTTGTTTCGGAAGAATAAGATTAAACTCAGTGGAAATAAGAACAAACAACACAAACACTAAGATTTACTTAGTTTGGAGTCTTGGGCGACACCTACTCCAAGGCCCGCGATCATTTATCGCTTTCGATGGGCAATCACTATCAATTCGTAAATCTTTACAACTTTGAAGTACAATTAAATGTAGTAAAATATACCAACGACAAAAGAGAATAGCGATCTTGAAGTTTCTGGTCGTCGGGGTCGAGTTGCGGCTTTGTCGGAATGTTCTTTAAGAAACACACGTAAGATGGATTGTGTTTCTGATGTTGTATAAAGCTACTGCTTGAAACATCTTTATAAAGCTCGTTGAGGGTGCCTCCAACATCATGTAGGGCGCCCTCAACCCCGCCAAATCCACGACGTGGATGAGCTCTGACCCGGTCACAGTCTATCCGCCCGAGGCCACCCTCAACCTCCATGAGGGTGCCCTCGTGCCAAGGTCTAGGGCGCCCTCAAGCTCCATGAGGGCGCCCTCACGCTAGTGTCCAGGGCGCCCTTCAGCTCCATGAGGGCACCCTTGCGCCTTGCAGCGAGGTTACTTCTCCAGATTCACTTCCTACAAAATATGTTAGTCCCACATACCCTGCAAAACAAAGTTAGGATAATAGATATATGTAAAATCAAAGTATTTGACAGTTATCGGACTATCCGGTTCTGACTTTGGATTCCCGACCGGAAACCCTAGGTCGAATCGACATCTATTGTTCCCTCACCGGGGAACGTGTCCTCACCTACTCCACTCAGGAAAGTTTACCTGTTGCCAGTTGATCCTCCAGACCAACTGGGCTTTTACTCAGCGCTCGAGGCTCCAAGAATTTCCGCTGAATGTCTGCTCCATGACCCGCCCAGTCTTTCACCTGGTTCATGACACCAAGACTTTTCACCTAGAGTCCTCGACTCTAGGACTTTTGCCTGAAGCTCTCGACCCATCAAGACTTTCCGCCTAGGGTTACCACCCTCTAGGACCTAGGGTTACCACCCCTTAGGATTTTCCACTTGCCTAACCGCAGTTAGGACTTTTTCCTAAGTACACTTAGGACTTTCCTACAAGCTCATTCAAACATGTTATATAACAAGACAACTTAACTTTGAATCCTTTGACATAATCAAAACATTGGTTCAACTGTCGGATGCTTCCTGCACCAACAATCTCCCCCTTTTTGATTATGGAAACATGGTTCAAAGTTAAGTAAAGCATAACAATAAATAAAGGAGCATAAACACTATAATTTGGAAAAAAAAACCTTAAGCTCCCCCTTTCACAGAGATTAAATTCGTTTGAATTCTTAACTTTGACTTTTCTCTCTCCCTTTGACATAAATCAAAAATAATATTAAGTAGAGAGAAAGTTTGTTTAATATGTAAAAATATACTCCGTTTAACTTCTAGGCTCCCCCTGAAGGGTAGCACCAAAAAAAAACTTAGCTAAACTTAGCTTTGAAAATAATTTCTTTGGAAAACACTTAGCTAAATTTAGGTTTGGAAATGACTGTTTTGAAAAACACTTTAGCTAAATTAGAAATATTTTGAGAATACTTAGCATTTTAGCTTTGAAAATAAGTGATTTGAAACACATTTAGTTAATTTTAGAAGTGCTTAGAAAAAGCTAAATTTTAGCCCTGTCAAGTGCTTAGCTTTCAAAAGAAATTGATAAGAATTTAGTTTTAATACTTAGTTTTATAAAGATTTTGAAAAAGGATTAGTTAAAAGCACTGAGTTTAAAAGGATTTCGGACTTCCTTTTATCAAATACTTAGTTTCAAAAATAATTTATTTTTCACAAAAAATTGAACTTCCTTTTTAGACATATTTTGAACTTTTTGAAAAATAATTTTTTAAAAAGTAAAGATAAAAATTAATATTTTTAAATTTCTTTGCACTCCCCCTTAATTAATGTCAAAACAAATTTTTAGGGTCCTAGAGTCCAAGCATGTAAACATAAAAGTTATTATTTATTTTTCTAATTTTCCATCTCACCCATTCTAGGTTATCAAGAATGTTTAGCTTATGAGTGTGTGTGAGATGGATTTTACTTTATTTCAATTTTTTTAATATTAAAAATATTGAAATTGAGATTTAAAATCTAAGTTTGAATTTCCAATGAGTTTGAATTTAAAATATGAGTAAACATTTAAATTTTTTGAAGATTTTGAAAATATATTAATTAAGTTTTACATTATAATCTTACCTATTAAATATCATTAAGATTTTGAAAAGCTAAATATGATTTGAAAATTAATTGTCATTAAGTTTTTCAAAAATTAAATATGATTTGAAAATCAATTATCATTAAGATTTTAAAATTTTATAATAATTTGATATTTGATTATGATTTGAAAATTATAATTTTGTAAATAATGATTTTGAATTTTGAAATTTTAAAAAATAATTATAATTTACTTTTGAAATTAATTAGCCTTTTGATATTAATTATGATTTGAAACTTAATAATAATTAACCTTTTTGAAATTAATTATGATTTTTGAAATTAATAAAAAAATGTAATTTAATTATGATTTAAACATTTGAAGTTAAGATTAATATTTTGATTTTTTTTGAAATTAATTAAGTTAATTTAATTAATTTGGAAGTACTTTAAGCCTAGGTCCATCTCACCCTTTTCTAGATTTTCAATTAGGGAGCCTTAATTAATTTGTGAGATGGTTAACTTAATCTTCAATTAAAATTATCATCTAAGGATTGATTTACATTTGTGTTAGACTCATGTTTTACAGTTAGTCAATAAAATGACTATTTCAATAATTGACTTCCAAGTTGTGTCAAGGCACTAGGCCTTCTTGGTTATGGGATCATCCACCACTTCTAGACAAAGTCTTTCAAAGAAATTGGATATTTAATTTCCTTACAGTAACTCCTAGGTCTAACTAGTCAAGTGTAAATCATGCATAGGTCATTATTTATCCTTCTTTAAGCATGCATAACAAAAAAAAAAGTAAATCAAGCATCAAACAAATCTATCTATTGATAAAAATGATATTTCTATTGGCTCCCCCTGGATCCTAGCCTCGATAAGGTCTATCAAGGTAATGAACCTGATCCTTGGGGATCCGATATTGACCAAGTCCAACTTGATTAGTCAAGTTTTCTTGGGGACCCATGCTTGGACTAAGTTTCTATTTGAGCATTTTAATATAGACAAATAAGATCTATATTTTTGTTTGGCCTTAAATCCAAGTCCAGTTCGGTTGTATACGACCCCTCTGTTTTCCAAGAATTAGGTCAAGGTTCTTGGAACCCAAAGTGAACCGTTTTAATGAGTCATTGAGTTCTTTGACTTGAGTTTTTAAATTAGAATTCTCTTGCTTAGTTAAAGAACTCAAGCTAGTCACTTCCTTAAGGGGTGTCACCTCTTTTTAGAGTGACATAACTAAGACATTGGATTTGGCCAACTCTTTTAATAAGTATGAAACTAGATTTTGTCATTCAACTATGTTAGTACCTGATATTAGAGAGCTTACAGTGGGGTTAGGCCCTTCGAAAATGGATACGGATCCGTGGCTTCACTCGGACTCGTTTTCTGATTTGCTCTCGATATCTGACTCAAACTCAAACTCAGTTTCGGCCACATATGCTTATATTGGTAGAGCGAGGTAACTTGCTTGCTTGTGTTCTTCCTCGTCGGATTCTTCTGATTCTGGGTTGGTGGTTAACTCTGGAGATTCATACTCTGATTCGAACTTAGGTTCGACTTGGTCTTCTGGTTCTAAAGGAATCTCATAAAGCTTGATCACCTTCTCCCAACACTCCTTAGCATTGTTGAACTTTCCAACTCGATCAAGCTCTAAATTTGTTAGTCCGCATAGGAAAGTCTATGTTGCTTTTGCATTTGCCTTGAATTTTCTTCTTGTTTGTGCATCCCACTTGTCATAGGCAATGGGTGTTGGATCATGAGAGTCGATAGAGGGGGGGGGGGTGAATATCGATTTAAAACTTTTATCGAGAGATTACACAACGGCAAATGTATAAGCGAAAAGAGAGAACAACGCTAACATAGTTCGATTTACTTGGTTCGGAGCCTGTGTCGACTCCTACTCCAAGGCCCACACACAAGGGTGCTTTCGATGGGAAATTCACTAGCAATCCATAAATTATTACAAACTAAGTACAATTGCTTTAAAATAAAAGTATACTGACGAGAACAAGGAATTAAAAGAAGAACGTGCAGGAGCACAGGAGAGTAGTTCTTGAGTTGTTTTTCTGTCTCCAGCCTTGACCCTCCTTATATATGAGGTTCGGGGCGCCTGGAACCTTCAGGGCGCCCTGGTTGTGACGTAGCTGAGCCAACCAGTGAACTCCACGTGTCAACGTCGTGAAGTGGATATATTTTTGCCTCCGGGCGCCTGGACCTCCAGGCACCCTGGTACCTCCCAGGCGCCCGGACCTCCAGGCACCCGTGTACCTCCCGGGTGCTCGGACCCTATTTTCTAGCGATTTTCTACTTGCAAGAAAATGTTAGTCCGAGGCACTTATATCTCCTACAAAACAATTATTAGCACAGTTATAATAAATAGAAATAGTATTAATTAGATTCCGTCACTCTGAGACCGGAATCTAGTCAAGATCTCGACTTAGAGTTCCGAAATGGTTCTAAGTCAGATCGGCGCGTAAGTTCCCTTCCCGGGAATGTGTCCTCATAGTCACTCTCCTCCAGTGATTTACCTTTACTTACCTACCAAACGTCAGGTCAGCCCTTCGACTCGTTTGGACTTCATGCCAACTATCGGGTCAGCCCGTCGACCTAGCTGGACTTCGTGCCAAATGTTCAGTCAGCCCGTTGACCCGTTTGGACTTCGTGCCAGTTATCCGGTCGGCCCGTTGACCTAGTTGGGCTTCGTGCCACACGTCCGGTCAGCCCGTCGACCTGTTTGGACTTCGTACCAGCTATCCGGTCGACTCGTCGACCTAGCTGGGCTTCGTGCCAGACATCAGGTCAGCCCGTCGACCTGTCTGGACTTTTCCTGCACACTCGGTCAGAGTGTTAGATCAATGATCCTGTCCGAGTGATGAGTGGATGGACGCTGGGAACATGGCGCTCTCCGCTGTCTCCGGCTGGTGATGTGAATCTCCACCGCTACCTGCAAAGAAGTCGGGTCGGGAGGAGTTTCCCGGCGACGACCCTCCGATGCTCAAGTCAGGCAAGAGGCAAGCGAAAAAGTGGCGTCGAGAATCAGAGATTTCATACCCTCTGTGAAGTCTAGGGGGCTCTCATATACAGAGCTATGGGGAGGCTTGTGCACTCCCATCGAGGCGTACACGTGTACCTCACCTTACCTCGGTATGGGCTTGCCAGCAGAGCATGCCTGACACCATACTGCTATAGTCCAAGCATCTCTTTGATGGGACGGCAGACCATTCCATCTTAGGCTTCTGCGTTATGGCCTGGTCGTTGAACATACCTGTTGTCAGTGACAAGTGTTTCTGAGGATGATGCTCCCACTGTTCCCTTTGTTGTCTGGTCTCCTTTCTCCGCGCCGAGTGTCCAGCTGTTCGGCCAGCACATTACTCCCGACCGAGCGTAGGTATTGGTCCGACCGGGAAGATTCCCAGTCGCGTGCTCGGACGAGCTTATGCCCGCCCATGCTGCTTTATGCCTTGGCCGAGCGGACTACCCGCTCGGCCCGACTACCCTTTTCACCTTGAGCGTCGGAAACCGGACTCCTGTCAGGGGGGTTATTGATTTCGCTCGGATTCGCTCGGCCGGTCGTCCTATTAACCCTACTCCTATCCGATCGGCCAGACCTTAGGTTGACCATTTTGCCTTTTGACCTCCACGTGGCGTTGACTCCCCTCCAAAGGGGGTCCCCCGACCTTAATGCCGGATCAATCAACAACAAAACTAACTTACCTATTTTGTCATTCATCAAAACCTGGGTTAGACCGTTAGTGATAACCGCACCAACAATGGGTACACCTTCTTCGGTGGGGAGTCTAAATCCAATCTGGACTATGGTCTATAGCTCTATTTGGGTCTTCAGTTGGAGCTCCATCTGGTCTTTCCAGTATTTGAAATTCTCGCTGAACAAGAGTGGTAGGCATGCGGTATTGTTGCCTTCTTGGTGGGTCATTGTAGAAGAAAATCTCGCACACAAAAAGAAAAGGAACCAAATATCCCAAGACTTGGTCTTGGATTAGTAGTCGGGAGAAAAATAGAAATAGTAATTTTTTTTTAAAAAAAATAATACAATATTAATAAAAATATTAAAAAAATATTATTACAAATTTTTGAAAATGTGATATTTCAATAATACCAACCAATAGTGACATGATGAAAATGAATTTTTAAAAATAGTTTTGGAGGGAAAAAATGAAAGGCGTATATTGTTGGATAGAAAGCACTAGAGGGGGGGAGTGAATAGCACTCGTGACTTTCACTTTTTGTTTCGGAAGAATAAGATTAAACTCAGTGGAAATAAGAACAAACAACCCAAACACCAAGATTTACTGGGTTTAGAGCCTTAGGCGACTCCTACTCCAAGGCCCGTGATCATTGATCACTTTCGGTGGGTAATCACTATCAATTCATAAATCTTTACAACTTTGAAGTACAATTAAATGCAGTAAAATATACCAACGACAAAAGAGAATAGTGATCTTAAAGTTTCTGTTGTCGGGGTCGAGTTGCGTCTTTTTCGGAACGTTCTTTAAGCAACACACGGAAGATGGATTACGTTTCTGATGTTGTATAAAGTTGCTGCTCGAAACCTCATTATAAAGCTCATTAAGGGTGCCTCCAACACCATGGAGGGCGCTCTTAACCCCGCCAAATCCGCAGTGTGGATAAGATCATACCCGATCACAGTCTATCGCCTGATGGTGCCCTCGCGCCAAGGTCCAGGGAACCCTCAAGCTCCATGAGGGCACCCTTGTGCCTTGCAGCGAGGTTACTTCTCCAAGTTCACTTCCTGCAAAATATGTTAGTCCAACATACCCTGCAAAACAAAGTTAGGATAATAGAGATATATAAAATCAAAGTATTTGACAGTCATCAGACTGTCCGTTTCTGACTTCGGATTCTCGACCAGAAACCCTAGGTTGAACCGACGCCTAATGTTCCCTCATCGGGGAATATGCCCTCACCTACTCCACTCAGGAGAGTTTACTTGTTGCTAGTTGATCCTCCAAACCACCTGGACTTTAGTTTACCGCCCGAGGCTCCAGGACTTTCCGTTGGATGTTCGCTCCAAGACCCGCCCAGTCTTTCACCTGGTTCGCGACACCAGGAATTTTCACCTAGAATCCTCGACTCTAGGACTTTTGCCTGAAGCCCTCGACCCGCCAAGACTTTCCTCCTAGGGTTAGAACCCCCTCGGACCGAGGGTTACCACCCCCTAGGGGTTTCCACCTACCTAACTGCAGTAAGGACTTTTACCTAAGTACACTTAGGACTTTCCTGCAAGATCATTCAAACATGTTAGATAACAAGACAACTTAACTTTGAACCCACCCTTTGACATAATCAAAACATAGGTCTAACTGTCAGATGCTTCCCGCACAAACAAGGTACAGTAGACTTTCTATTGTACTTCTATAGTATTTTAAGTCTACTGATTTTCCTTCTAAGTCATAGTCAATTTTAACATTGGTTGTTATTGGGGTACTTATATTTTTGGAATTTTTCATTCCAAATTTATTAATTAATTCCTTAGCATATTTGGTTTGAAAGGTATGAATTCCTTCTTTTGTTTGTTTTATTTGTAAACCTAAAAATAAATTGAGTTCTCCTACTAAACTCATTTCGAATTTATTTTCCATTAATTTGATAAACTCTTTTAAGAATTTTGCATTTGTTGAACCAAATATTATGTCATATACGTAAATTTAAGCGATAAAACTATCATTTTTAAGGTTTCCACAAATAGGATATGGTCTATTTGGCCTTGGTTTAATCCCTCAAATGTTAGATAGGTTGATAGTCATTTATACCAAGTCCTAGGTACTTGTTTTAGTCCATATAAGGCTTTCTTTAAGCTAAGGACATGGTTTGGGGGGGTCTAGATCTTTAAATCCTGAGGGTTAATTTACATAAACCTCTTCTTTGATAAACTCATTCATGAATGTGTATTTTCATCCATTTGGTATAATTTAAATCTTTTATGTGTTGCATAGGCTAGTAACATCCTTATGGATTTAAGTCTGGCTACAGGTGCATAGGTTTCATCATAATCTAGCCCTTCTTCTTGGCTAAACCCCTTAGCTACTAGTCTTGCCTTATTTCTTACTATATCATCTTTATCATCTAGTTTATTTCTGAATACTCACTTAGTGTCAATTATAGATTTATTTGTAGGTTTAGGTACAAATTCTCACACTTGGTTTCTTTTAAATTGAGCTAACTCCTCTTGCATTGTGATTATCTAATCTGGGTCAGGTAGGACTTCTTCTATTGTCTTGGGATCTATTTTAGAAATTAGAGCTATTTGGATTAGATTTTTATAGGATGATCTAGTTTGTACTCCTATGATTGGGTCACCTAAAATTTGGTCAGATGGGTGGTTGGATCTTATCCTAGATGGTCTTGTGTTAGGGTCAACACTTGGTTCTTCTGATTAACTAGGTTTAGTCCTAAATTGATTATCTTCTTTGTCATCTATATTTCTTATATTTTGATGATTACTTTCATTGATTAAATTAGGTAAGCAACTTTCTTCATCAAAAATTATATTTATTGTTTCTTCAATTTTTTAGGCATATTTGTTAAAGACTCTATAGGCCCTACTAGTTGTGGAGTACCATCAAAATATGCCAATTGTAGATTTTGATGTAAACTTACCTAAATAATCCTTAGTGTTTAGTATGCGTACTTTACATCTAAATACTTTTAGATAATTTAGATTAGGTTTTTTTATAGTATATTTCATAAGGGTTTTATTGTGAATTTTATTAATTAATATTCTATTTTGAATGTAACACATTGTGTTGACTGCTTTAACCTAAAATTGATTACTTAGGTTATATTCAATTAACATGGTTCTAGTAGCTTCTTGTAATGTTCTATTTTTTTGTTCTACTAGTCCATTTTGTTGGGGAGTTATTGTTAGTTAGAGCCCTAGAGCCAATCATATGATGATTGTTGTATTGACTCGATGTATCATATTCCAATATACTTATAAAGGCATTTCCTTATGGTTGTTATACTTACTTGTATTGGTGCCAAATAACTAAGTGTAATAGCGTCATTGAGTAGAAGGTTCTTATCTATATCAATCGATTGGTTGAATCGATAGTGAGATGATATAGAGAACATTACTCTTAATCATTCCTAGTAAAGTATTAACATTCAGGGATAATGTTAATGCGCTGAGACTAGCATGTAGGTCAACTCGATGACTTGATCTCACAAGTCATGGATATAGAGATATCAAGTTGACACATGGGTATGCATTGGAGAATGTATACTGAATGACCCGCCATGAGAAAGTATCATGGATCGTTATATGAGTGTCATATACTTTCTCATGTGACTATTAGTATGACTATGAGTCCTTGGACCTGAAGTCACCATGGTTCCCTCACATAAGGAGTTGCATACTTTGACTTCGTCAAATGTCACCCGTAACTGGGTGGACTATAAAGGCGATTACTAGGTATGTAACAAATTATGCGGAGGGATGTGAGTGATGTAAATGAGATCTATCCCTCCTATATGACGGGAGTGACATCATGATTCTTGATAGAGTGAGACCACTAAGTGCATGGTCATGTCCAAATGAGTCAATATGAGATATTGAGCTCATTTGATTAGAGTGAGTCTACTTGGAGTTCAAGATATAAATTGATTAGAGGATGATACGGTCTATGCCTCATTTGATCAATTTAGATGTCAAGGATAGAAGAACATTGTCACATATTGTGAGTCACAATTTGTAGTCACAAAGGTGATGTTGGATCTCAACATTCTTGTAACTTGGGTAGTAATGATGTGTTGCTAGATACCGCTCATTACTTATGCTTCTAAATGGGTTTAGGAGCATTGCCAACGTTACAAGAACCTATAGGGTCACACACAAAGGGTAATTAGATGGAGAATAGGTTCATATGATGGACCAAGAGGATTAGATTCATATGATTAATCCAATTGGATTAAGAGTAATCCAAATTAGACTAATTGAATTGGACTCAATTTGATTCATGTATTGAATGAGTCTAATTTAGATTAGGGCTCATTGAATCAATTTAATTTAATGAATAGAGAATCATTAAATCAAATTGACTTGAATCAATAGTTAGATTTGATCAACCATGGGAGATAAATGGGTCAAGTTTGACTTGACTTGAGAGGGAAGATGAAGGGTCAAGTTTGACTTGACCAAATGCCAACTCATGAGTGACTTGGCATGGGCCGACCAATGATAGTGTTCCACATCATCAAGAGCCACCTCATTGTGTGCCACCTCATCAGGAAGACCAAGAGCCATGACTCTTGGTATTACATGGAGGTATATAGCACTCAATGTGTGGCCGACCAAATTAAGTGTTGCATTCACTCTTTATTCTTCCTCCTCTCTTCTTTCTTGATCTCTCTCTCCTCCATTGCCGTGACTCCTTTGGGGTGCTAGCACACTCTAAGGTGTTTTCTCCATTTTCTTATCCGTGTGGATACGTATAGAGGAGTGTACGCTTGACACTCTCGAGATCCGGCAACCTTTTAGACGAGCGGGATAAGAAAAGGGCTTCGCAACAAGGGTAACGCTTCTTGTTCATGTAGATCTAAGGTAGATCTAGGTTAGAAACATTTACATGATTTATTTTATATATCTTCGCACGGATCCGTGGCAAGACTTTGAGGTTTTCGCAACGCAAAAAGTGGTTTTTACGGCTCGAAAGTCCCAATAGTGGTATCAAAGCCATGTGCGAAACACGTACAAGTTTATATTTTAATTTTATGGAAATATTTCAGATCTATAAGTTTTTGTAAGTTTTCTATTTTTATAGATTTTTTGAGTATTTTTCTCATAGATGCGAAGCAACAAGTGCTTGGACACTTGTTGGCTTCGACTACCGACATAAACCTTCCGAAATGGCAAGGTCTCCACCAAATTGTTTTGGGACAGCGGTTTAAGGTGCTGTTAGATCAAGATGGGGCACTCGCGATATTCATTTCGCGAGAAGGGGCGCTGCCGCTAACCCCGCAAGGGGCATTGTCCCACGATCGCGCCCGAAAAACCGCTAAATGGGACCGCCGGGATGTTGTGACTCATAAAATCGATAAAATCAGTAGTAAAATTATAGAAATTTATGAAAAATACATAATTTAGAATTATGTATGATTTTGTGATGGTCATGGCCCAAAAACTCCAATATGATTGGTTTAAATGTGTTGTAATTCATAATATGGCATGCACACCATTTTGTGTTATGTATGTTGTATATGTTATATGCGACCTGCGCGTCGTGCCTCTCTTTTATATTCTTGTTGTAAATAGATTTTAGACTCGAATGTAACTCGAATTTCACATTTGTAATGTACAAAATGAAGTGATGGAAGGTCCACTCAAGAAGGAGTTACGAGGAGGGTGATTTCAACACATGGCGGTCAAAGGGAGGCGCTTGAAGAAGTCGTTAACCCTAGGTTGACCGTCCGATCTTTTCATTGGCTTGAAAAGATTGTAGTAGGGCCATGGCCTCATCACAAAATAATTAATTATCTATCATTGCTTGTGTATGTGACACATGATAATGTAGGGTAATTAGTGTCTTGATGCATATATGATACACATTCACGATTAGATTAGATCTTAATCAAGTCAACTTGAAAATGCCTACCAAGTTTTGATACCCATCACTACCTCGATCATTTGTTGTTGTTGAATCTGTCAAAGCAGAGCAACGCATATTATCTTGGTAGGGTGTGGAGGGACAACCTTGGTCCCGCTTATCAAAGCATGGGAGAGTACAAACTCAATTAGATTAATCATAACTAGTTAACTCAATTGAATTGGGTAAAACTATAGGCATTTTCCAACGGTTGGACGCTAGGATAAAAATCACATTTATACTAAATCTTGGGTGATTTAGCCAAAGCTAACTCAAGTTTTAATATAAATGAGACTTTTGATCGTATATACAAGAGTTGCATAGAGATGTAATTGATAAATTCGTTATCTACCGATCATACTAAGTCTTGGGCGATTTAGCCAAAGCTAACTCAAGTCATAGTATGATGTGGATCTTGTCTCACGAAAATTATAGCGAATTGGTATGAATCTAGTAGTGTGGTTTGACAACATCCATGACTTGATTTTACAAAAGCTCTATAATTCAGTGGGAGTATCATTTAGTTAAAGACCTAATTAAATGATAAATGGAATATGATATTTATTTTCTGCATTATTTCTGTTGTAGATTGCCATGTCGACAAACACGAACACCTTCTCCCTGCGTTCTGTCCTTGACAAGGACAAGCTCAATGGAGCTAATTTCCTGGATTGGTACAGGAATCTAAGAATCATTCTCACTCAAGAAAGAAAACTGTATGTCCTGGAGCAGCCCATTCCCGAGGCACCTCCTGCCACTGCCACGCGAGCTGACCGAGATGCTTATAAGAAGCATCAAGATGACGCATTAGATGTGTCATGCCTCATGCTCGCAGCCATAAAATTTGAGCTTTAGAAGCAACATGAGTTGATGTCTGCTTAAGATATGGTTGAACATCTTCGTCAACTATATCAAGGACAAGCGAGGCACGAGAGATTCGAGATCTCCAAGTCACTATTTTAGTGCAAGATGCAAGATGGGACTCCCGTAGGTCCATATGTACTCAAGATAATTGGGTACATAGAGAATCTACAGAGGTTGGGATTCCCACTTGGCCAAGAGCTGGCCACAGACTTGATCTTGCAATCCTTGCCAGAGAGCTACAGTCAATTTATCATGAATTACAACATGAACAAAATTGACAAGTCACTGCCTGAGCTGCTAAGCATGTTGAGAACTGCTGAGCTCAACCTTAAGAAGGTAAAGCCCAACTCTATTTTGATGGTGCAAAAGCATAAAGGCAAGGGCAAGCATAAAGGTAAGGGAAAGTCCCAATCCAAAGGCAAAGGCAAGAAAATGAAACCGAAAGGAAGGGTTGCCAAGGTTGCTACCTGCTTCCACTGCGGTCAGACCGGGCACTGGAAAAGGAACTGCAAAGTATATCTAGAAGATCTTAAGAAGAAGAGAAGTGAGACTTCTACTTCAGGTATATATGTTATATAAGTCAATCTATCTATTTCTGCATCATGGGTATTGGATACCGGATGTGCTTCTCACATTTGTACTAATGTGCAGGTGCTGAGAAATAGCAAGGCATTGACGAAGGGCGAGTTGGATCTATGAGTACGCAATGGAGCATGGGTTGCTACTGTTGCTATAGGAACTTACTATCTATCCCTCTGGGCTTGTACGAGAATTAGATGAATGTTGTTATGTGCCTTCTCTTACAAAGAACATCATTTCAGTCTCTTATTTGGACAAGAAAGGCTTTTCTTTTGCAATAAAGAACAAATATTGTTCTGTTTATTTAAAAGATATGTTCTACTGTAGTGCACCTCTGATGAACGGACTCTATATTCTAGACTTAGAGAACCCCATCTATAACATAAATACCAAAAGGTTCAAGTCAAATGATATGAACTAATACTATCTCTGGCATTATTGCTTAGGTCATATAAATGAGAATCGCTTATCCCAACTCCATAAAGATAGTTTGTTGGACTCATTTGATTTTGAATCATATGAGACATGCGAGTCATGCCTACGAGGCAAGATGACCAAGACTCCCTTTAGAGGACACAACGAAAGAGCGACTGAGTTGTTAAGACTTATAAATAGTGATGTATGTGGCCCTTTCAATGTCGCTGCCAGAGGTGGTTATAGGTACTTCATTACATTTACTGATGACTTCAGTAGATATGGTTATGTGTATCTAATGACACATAAGTCACAATCCTTTTAAAAGTTTAAAGAATTCAAGAATAAAGTACAAAACCAGCTAGGCAAGAGTATTAAGCTACTTCGATCAGATTGAGGTGGAGAATACCTTATCCATGAGTTTCGTAACTATCTGGCTAAGTATGGGATTCTATCCCAACTCACTCCTCTTGGAACACCACAGTGGAATGATGTATCCGAAAGGAGAAATCGTACCCTATTAGATATGGTACGGTCTATGATGAGTCACACAGATCTTCCTATGTCTTTTTGGGGATATGCTCTAGACACAGCAGCCTTGACACTTAACCGTGTTCCATCCAAGGCTATGATAAAGACACCATATAGGATATGGACAGGGAGAGATGCCCAGATGTCTTTTATGAGGATTTGGGATTGTGAGGCTTACGTTCGACGTCAAGTCTCGGATAAATTGGGACCCAAATCTGATAAGTACTATTTTATAGGATATTCCAAGGAAACGAAAGGATATTACTTCTACATTCCCAGTCAACATAAAGTATTTGTGGCTAAGACTAGGGTATTTCTAGAAAGGGACTTTGTTTCTAGAAAAACTAGTGGGAGTATGTTCAATCTTGAAGAAGTTCAAGATATGGACCATAGCACTGAATCCTTGATGGAAGTTGAACTAGAACCACAAAATGTTGTGGATGATGAGATTGTTCCACAAGGAGTTGAGGAACAACAACTAGTTCAAGTAGACCTACCTCTTCGCAGGTCTGATAGGGTACGTCGTCAGCCTGAGAGATACTCATTTCTCTTGTCTTACCATGATGACATTATGCTCGTTGAGAATGAGCCTACCTCCTATCAGGAAGCTGTGATGAGACCAGATTCTGAGTCATGGCTAGAGGCCATGAGATCTGAGATTGAATCCATGTACACCAAAAGTATGGACTTTGGTTGATCCACCTGAAGTCGTCAAACCCATTGGGTGTAAGTGGGTCCTTAAGAGAAAGACTGACATGGATGGACTTATTACCTATAAGGGTCGCTTGGTAGCTAAAGGTTTTAAGCAAATTCATGGTATTGACTATGATGAAACTTTTTCTCCAGTAGTAATGTTTAAGTCCATTCGGATCATGCTTGCTATTGCAGCATACCACGATTATGAGATCTGGCAGATGGATGTCAAAACCACGTTTCTGAATGGAAACTTGCTCGAGGATGTATACATGACACAACCTGAGGGTTTTGAAGATCCATAGCATACTGGCAGAGTATACAAGCTGCATAAGTCCATTTATGGACTAAAGCAAGCTTCTAGGAGCTGGAATCTTCGATTCGATGATGCGATCAAATTGTTTAGTTTCATCAAGAATGAAGATGAGCCATGTGTCTATAAGAAGGTTGTTGGGAATACAGTTATTTTCCTTGTAGTGTATGTGGATGAAATACTGCTCATTGGAAATGACATCTCTTTGCTGCAGTCTATAAAGAGTTGGCTGGGGAATTGTTTCTCAATGTAGGACTTAGATGAAGCAGCCTGTATTCTAGGCATAACGATCTATAGAGATAGATCTAAGAGATTGCTTGGCCTAAGTCAAAGTACATATATTGACACGGTATTATTACGGTTTGCCATGCAGAATTCCAAGAAAGGATTTCTGTCGATGTCACATGGTGTGAGTCTTTCGAAGACTCAAAGTCCCTCTTGTGGAGAGGAGAGAGACCGCATGAATAAGATCCCTTATGCCTCAGCCATAGGATCTATCATATACGCCATGCTATGTACTCGTCCTGATGTTTCGTATGCTTTGAGCATGACGAGCAGATACCAGTCAGATTCAAGTGAGCGTCACTGGATAGCGGTCAAGAATATTCTTAAGTACCTGAGAATGACTAAAGACTATTTCTTAATATTTGGAGGCGGTGACGAGCTAGCTGTAAAGGGTTACAGTGATGCCAGCTTCCAAACTGACCAGGATGATTATAGATCGCAGTCTGGGTTCGTATTTTGCTTGAATGGTGGTGCTGTGAGCTGGAAGAGTTCGAAGCAGGACACAGTTGCTGATTCTACAACAGAGGTCGAGTATATTGTTGCATCAGAAGCAACAAAGGAGGCAGTTTGGATTCGCAAGTTCATTACTAAGCTTAGGGTGGTTCCTAGCATAGTCGATCCTATAGAGCTCTATTGTGACAACAATGGAGCAATTGCACAGGCTAAGGAACCTCGCTCACACTAGAGGACCAAATACATACTATGATGCTTCCATCTCATTCGAGAGATCATCGATAGAGGAGATGTGAAGATTTGTAGAGTACCCACAGACGCTAACGTCGTTGATCCCTTGACCAAGGCTTTGGCACAGAGAAAGCATGATGGTCACACTAGGTTATTAGGCCTTAGAGGCTACACTGATTGGCACTAGTGCTACTGGGAGATTGTTAGTTAGAGCCCTAGAGCCAATCATATGATGATTGTTGTATGGACTCGATGTATCATATTCCTATATACTTATAAAGGTATTTCTTTATGGTTGTTATACTTACTTATATTGGTGCCAAATAACTAAGTGTAATTACGTCCTTGAGTAGAAGGTTCTTATCTATATCAATCAATTGGTTGAATCGATAGTGAGATGATATAGAGAATACTACTCTTAATCATTCCTAGTAAAGTATTAACATTCAGGGATAATGTTAATGCGCTGAGACTAGCATGTAGTTCAACTCGATGACTTGATCTCACAAGTCATGGATATAGAGATATCAAGTTGACACATGGGTATGCATTGGAGAATGTATACTGAATGACCCGCCATGAGAAAGTATCATGGATCGTTATATGAGTGTCATATACTTTCTCATGTGACTATTAGTATGACTATGAGTCCTTATGTTGGTGCGGGAAGCATCCGATGATCGAACTCGTGTTTTGATAATGGCAAAGAATTCAAAGTTAAGATGTTTTGTAGTCTAACAAGTCTACTTGAGGATTTCAGGAAAGTCCTAGCTGCTATTAGGCAAAGGGTAAAACCCTAGGGGGTGGTAACCCTAGGTCATAGGGGGTGGTAACCCTATGCGGAAAGTCTTGGTAGGTCGATGTCTTCAGGCAAAAGTCCTAGGGGGTGGTAACCCTAGGTGGAAAGTCCTGGTGTCGCGAATCAGGTGAAAGACTGGACTAGCCGGGGAAGCGGATGTCCAGTAAGAATGTCCGGAAGCATCGAGTGCTGAGCAAAAGTCCAGTCGATCTGGAGGATCGACTGGCAACAGGTAAATCTCCTGAGTGGAGTAGGTGAGGACGCGTTCCCCGAAGAGGGAACAGTAGGCGTCGGGTCGACCTAGGGTTTCCGGTTGGAAACCCGAAGTCAGACTCGGACAGTCCGGAGACTGTCTATACTTCATTTATCATGTGTATTGTGCTAACTTTGTGTTGCAGGATAGTGTTTGGGACTAACGTATCTTGCAGGTGCAAAGGAGCAACCTAAAGCCTCGGATGAACAGTGTCCGAGGCGCCTCCATGGAGCTTGGAGGCGCCTCGGGTGCAAAAGCTGAGCTGGCTTCGAAGCACCACTGGAGGCGCCTTGAAGCAGGCAGAAGGAGCCTTGGGAGGCGCCTTGAGAAGGATATAAGGCGCCTTGAATGGATGAAATTCGACTAGGTCAGTTTTGATCCACGCGGAAGACCAGGCAGCATGGAGGCGCCTTGAACAGCCCTCAAGGCGCCTTGAACACCCTTTATAAGGGGGATTCGACCAGCACTTCAATACAACGCATTCTAAGTCTTCTCTCTTCAACGTGCTGCTCCGAAAGACGCCCGGAAATGCTGCCACAAGTCTCCGACGACCCGAAGCATCAAAATTCTACTCTTGTCGTCGGTATAACTAGTTTTTCCATTTACTTGTACTTCATCTTGTAATCATTTTATCGAGCTTATAGTTGTTGCCCACCGAAAGCGATCAAGGATCGCGGGCCTTCGAGTAGGAGTCGATCAAGGCTCCGAACGAAGTAAAAATCCTCCTGTCTCTGTGTGCTTGTTTTGTTTTATTCCGCTGCTTAATTACTCCGATAATTCTTACGATTCCAACCCTAATCGAACAAAATAGCCACGAGCGCTATTCACCCCCCCTCTAGCACGTCTCGATCCAACAATTGGTATCAGAGAGGGGTCATTTTGAATCAGTGTAACCACTATTCAAAATAATTTTCACATGGTATTTTAATTTTTTTTTGGTCGATTAGAATCTAGACTCATAGCTATATTCTAATTTCTTTTCACGAATCGATTTTCTGCTCAAAGTTGGTCAATACCACTTGAGCCTGTTATTTTTTTTCTTCCTTCCTCCCGCACTACTAATCCAAGACTTAGTCTTGGAATAGATCTTGTTGTTTCTATTTTTGTAGATCTAAATGGCCCGACAAGAAGGATATAGCACCGTTCGTCCCCCACTATTTTCCGGAGAAGACTTCGGATATTGGAAGGGGCGAATGGAGATATATCTGAGATCCAGTTCGACACCTGGATGATAGTTAAAACAGGACTGCAACTACCAACTGGTACCGACGGTAAGCCTACATCCTGTGAGAACTGGGAGCCAGCATTTATCAAAAAGGTGGAAGCCGACGCCAAAGCCACCTGCACCATCCAGTGCGGTCTTACCAAAGAAGAGCTCAACAGAGTCGGTCCATTCTCCTCCGCAAAGGAACTATGGGAGAAACTGATCGAACTTCACGAGGGCACCTCGGAAACCAAGGTAAGTAAGCGTGATTTGTTACTTAATAAACTATACAATTTGAAAATGCAGGAAGGCGAGACGGCAAGTTCTTTACACGCTCGAATTCAAGATATCCTGAATTCCCTTCATGGAATCGGGCAGAAGGTAGAAAACAGAGATATAATAAGGTATGCACTTAACTCATTTCCTAGGAGTACATTGTGGACATCAATGGTAGATGCCTACAAAGTCTCTAAGGATTTGTCGTCCTTAAAATTAGACGAGTTATTTAGAGAATTTGAACTCCATGAACAAACTAATGCACTGCCATCCGAGAGAGGTATTACTTTGATTGCAGGAACGAGTCGAACACGGGAATCAAGAGGACGGCGAAAAATTGAATCGGAATCAGAAGACGAACCTGATTCAGAAGATTCAGAAGATGAACTGACCAGCGAACTTGTGAATCTTGTAAAGAAGCTCTACAAGAAGAAGAAGGGCTTCAACAAGAAAGATCTGAAGAAGGCAGTTCAAACTAAGGAAGCCCAACAGAACTCAAAAGAAGCCAAGAAGCAAAGAAGAAAGAAGGCCCTAAAGGCAACCTGGGACGAATCTTCTTCGGAGGATGAAGACGACGAACTCGACCAAACGAGTTTACTCGAATTGATGGCCCGGGACCAGATCATCGAATCCGAGAGCGAGTCAGAAGCCGACTCCGAGCAAAGCCACGGATCCGCATCCGTTTCCGAAGGGCCAGACTCTGCTGTAAGTATTCCTAGGCTTAATAATTTAGTCAATTATTTACTTCGCAAATTAGCCAAATCAAATATGAAAATAAAGTCACTTCTAAAAGAAGTTGCTATTCTTAAAGGAGTAACTAACTCAAAATACTTACCTGATCAAGTTCAAACTGAAGATTCAACTCAAGTTCAACAACTTGAGGAGGAAAATTCAAGTTTAAAAAATCAGGTAAAAGACTTAAAAAATACCTTAGAACAATTTTCGTTAGGATCCAAGAATCTGGACCTAATTCTTGGGACACAAAGAGCCGTCTACAATAGAACTGAGCTAGGATATAAAAGTAAAAAGAAATATAAATCTTATTTATCCCTAATAAACAAACAAAGTAGTAAATCAGTCCAAGCATGGGTCCCCAAGTCCAAATTGATCAATCAAGTTGGACTTGGCCAATACTGGGTTCCGAAGGGTCAAATATACTACCTCGACAAACCATATCGAGACCGTGAACCAGGGAAAGCTAAAATGAAAACCATCTTAAAATTCTAAATTCGAAATTCGAAATTAAATTAAAAATTCAAAATTAAATTACAAATTCTAAATTCAAAATTCGAAATTAAATTAAAATTTTGAAATTAAATTAAAAATTAAAAATTAAATTCTAAATTCTAAATTCAAAATTCGAAATTAAATTATAAATTCTAAATTCAAAATTTGAAATTAAATTAAATATTCAAAATTATAAATTCTAAATTCAAAATTCGAAATTAAATTAAAAACTCAAAATTAAATTATAAATTATAAATTCAACATTGAAAAATAGATGGAGGATCCAAACTAGCTGGCACCTCCAACTGAACTACCCGACAGGGTAACTGAACCAAATTTACCCGGAATGGGTAGAACAAGAATAGATTACCCGGCAGGGTACCCGGCAGGGTAATTAAGGTCAGATTAAAACGGGATAAGTTTAACTTAAACCACAGTACTGGTGAAGTTTTTGGATGATAGTACGTTAGGGAAGCTTGGACATCGCATGTCTAGGAAGATATGGCTTCGACCTGGTGCATTTGGCCAAGTGGAACTGACCGAAGCTACCCTTAAATGGATCCTAACTAGTTAGACCAAAGATTAGTATTAAGTTCAATGGGTAGGACTATTTGGAAGACCTCGAAGGCATGGTTACTTTAATGAGTTCCCTGTGACTCACCATAGCCCAGATGTTTATCCAAATAATGCCTACTTGTTGAACCCAAAGCTAAACCTGAATCTAACACAAAGTTAAACCTTACCCTAAAAATTCAACCATAATTCATCTCACAAAAATTATACGATTCCCTGATTGAAAATTTAGATCGGGTGAGATGACTAAGTAATTAAAATCAAACTGATAATTAATTAAATTCAATTTTAAAAAAAAATTTATTTTAAAACCTAAATTTCAAAATTATTTTAAGAACCTAAATTTCAAAATTATTTTAAACTTAAATTTCAAAATTATTTTAAAACTTAAATTTCAAAATTATTTTAACTTAAATTTCAATATTATTTTAAAAACTTAAGTTTCAAAATTATTTTAAAACCTAAATTTCAAAATTATTTTAAAAACTTAAATTTTAAAATTATTTAAAAAAAAAACTTAAGTTTCAAAATTATTTTAAAAACCTAAATTTCAAAATTATTTTAAAACCTAAATTTCAAAATTATTTTAAAAACTTAAATTTCAAAATTATTTTTAAAAAAAAACTTAAGTTTCAAAATTATTTTAAAAACTTAAATTTCAAAATTATTTTAAAAACCTAAATTTCAAAATTATTTTAAAAACTTAAATTTCAAAATTATTTTAAAAACCTAAATTTCAAAGTTATTTTAAAAACTTAAATTTCAAAAGTATTTTAAAAACTTAAATTTCAAAATTACTAAACTATCTTTATTATTCATGTCAAAATCTAATTATATCAATTCAAAACTTCAAAATAGGTTTAAGTATTTGCTGAATTACTTCAAATATAATTGAGTAAAATAGAAAATCTAAGGAGTCTACTTCAAATAAGCCATCTTTAAATCCATTTAAATCCAACCCAAACTCCTTCATGTGTAGGAGTTAGATCAATGGATGTTGGATAGCGGATGCTCTAGACATATGACTGGAGATAAGTTGAAGTTTACAAAACTGAAGTACAAAAAGTTAGGGTCGGTTGCATTCGGCAACGACGGTAAACTTAAATTAATCGGAAAAGGTAATATTGAACTTAGTTCCGATTTCATTATTCGAAATGTCTTATTGGTTGAAAATTTTAACTTTAATTTACTAAGTATAAGTCAATTATATGACAGTGGATATCTAGTTAATTTTGACAGATCTAGATGTTTAGTTAAAAATATAGAAAACCCTGAAATTAGACTTAAGGGACTTAGGAAGAATAACATCTACACGATTGACTTATCAATATCCTCAATAAAGTGTCTCTTGACACAACAAGAGGAAACCCAACTGTGGCACAGAAGGCTAGGTCACACTCACACTAGACTCATTTCAAAAATGAGTCACAATGGTCTAGTTAGAGGTTTGCCCAAATTAAAATTCATTGAAAACTCAATCTGTGATGCGTGTCAAAAAGGAAAACAAACCAAGTCAATCCACAAATCAACCAATCTGGAAAGAACCAACACCATACTCGAACTTCTTCATATTGACCTATTTGACTCACATGGAGCCAAGTCACTAAGCAAGAACCAATATTGCCTAGTAATAATTGATGACTACTCCAGGTATGTATGGGTAACATTCCTAAAAACAAAAGATGAAACCTATGAAATATTTAGTAACTTTTGCAAATTAACGGAAAATGAAAAAGATACTAAAATTAAAAGAATAAGAAGTGATCACGGGGGAGAATTTGAAAATCATAGGTTTACCGAATTTTGTAAAATAAATGGATACCAACATGAATTTTCATGTCCTAGAACCCCCCCCAACAAAATGGACTAGTAGAACGTAAAAATAGAACACTACAAGAAGCCGCTAGGGCAATGTTAAACGAATATAAGTTAAGTCACCAATTTTGGGCTGAAGCAATAAATACGACAAATTATATTCATAACAGAATCTTAATAAACAAATATCACAACAAAACACCGTATGAACTCTACTTGTTGGTGCAGGAAGCATCCGACGATCAAACCTTAGTTTTGATAATGGAAAAGGATTCAAAGTTAAGTTAGTGTGTGATCTAACATGTTTGAATGAGTGTTTCAGGAAAGTCCTAGCTGCAGTTAGGCAGGAGAAAAACCCTAAGGGGCGGTAACCTTAGGTCCTAGGGGGCGGTAACCCTAGGTGGAGGAAAACCCTAAGGGGCGGTAACCTTAGGTCGTAGGGGGCGGTAACCCTAGGTGGAGAAAAACCCTAGGGGGCGGTAACCCTAGGTCCTAGGGGGTGGTAACCCTAGGCGAAAAGTCCAGTCGGTCTAGAGGACCGGACTGGCATCAGATAATCTCTCCTGAGGGGAGTAGGTGAGGACGCGTTCCCCGTAGAGGGAACAGTAGGCGTCGGGTCGACCTAGGGTTTCCGGTAGGAAATCCGAAGTCAGACTCGGACAGTCCGAAGACTGTCGTTTATTCTTTATTATGTTTTATCAGATTCTAACGCTGTCTTGCAGGGTATTTTGCTCGAACTAACCTTTGTTTACAGGTGAGGAACCTGCTGGAAAAAGGTGGTCCGGGCGCCCGGGATGGATCCGGGCGCCCGGAGGTCCGGGCGCCCGGGACCAAATATTATCCCCTGCGCGACTTCGCCATGTGGAGCATCCTGGTTGGTTGGCCACGTCACACTCCAGGCGCCCGGAAGGGATCCAGGCGCTCGTAATGTCATATAAAAAGAGGGTCGAGGGTGCAGCCAAAGAACAACGATTCGACAAGCTTTCCTTCTGCTGTGTGCTGCTCAAAGAAACGACTCTAAAGTGCTGTTACAGTCGCCGACGACCCGAAGCTTCAGTTATTACTTTGCTATCGGTATTATTTCAATTCCAGTTGTACTAATCTCCTTGTACTTATTTACGATATTATAGTTGTTGCCCACCGGAAGCGATCAAGGATCGCGGGCCTTCGAGTAGGAGTCGCCTTAGGCTCCGAACGAAGTAATTCCCTGTGTCTCTGTGTTTGACTGTTTTTATTCTGCTGCTTATTACTCTCTCGTACGACTTACGATTTCGAAAAAGAAATAGCTACGAGCGCTATTCACCCCCCCTCTAGCGCTTTCGATCCATCAATTGGTATCAGAGCGGGGTCATTTTGAATCGGTGCAACCACCATTCAAAATAATTTTTCGTGGTATTTTTTTTCTTTTTATTTTCGGAGTCGATTAGAATTTAGCCTCATAGCTATATTCTAATTCTTTTTCCCTCGAATCAGTTTTTCTCGGAATTGGTGCAACACCACCCGAGTACGTGATTTATTTTTCTTCCTTCCACACTACTAAGCCAGGACCAAGTCCTGGGACATTTTGTTGGTTATTTTTTGTTTTAGGTAAAACTGAAATGGCCCTTCAAGAAGGCTATAGTACTGCCCGCCCTCCGCTATTCACCGGAGACGACTTCGGGTACTGGAAAGGTCGGATGGAGGCATATCTCCAGACTCACTTTGAAGTCTGGATGATTGTCAAAACCGAATTCAAACTGCCAACTGACACCACCGGCAAACCACTACCGTACGAGGACTGGGATGCATCCTTAATAAAGAAAGTGGAAGCTAATGCCAAGGCAACCTGCACCCTCCAGTGTGGCCTATCAAAAGAAGAACTCAACCGCGTCGGCCCCTTCAACAGCGCCAAAGAATTGTGGGAGAAGCTAATTGAACTTCACGAAGGGACATCCGACACCAAAGTAAGTAAAAGAGACTTAATTTTTAATAAATTATTTAACATCAAATTGCAGGAAAGTGAAACAGCTGCACAACTCCATGCCCGGATTCAAGATCTGCTCAATGGTCTTCATGCGATTGGACAGAAGGTAGACAACCGGGACATAATAAGGTATTCTCTAAACGCCTTTCCAAGGAACACCTTGTGGGAATCCATGGTAGATGCCTACAAGGTCTCCAAGGACTTGTCTACCATTAAATTAGATGAACTGTTTGCATAATTCGAACTTCACGAACAGACTAATGCACGCCCGACCGAGAAAGGGTTGGCTTTGGTTGCAGGAACAGGGAGATCGCGCGAATCAAGAATCAAGCGGAGAACGGAACCTGAATCAGAAGAAGAACCAGATTCAGAAGACGACGATGAACTTACAACCGAGATAGTCAACTTAGTTAAGAAGCTCTGCAAAAAGAAGGGCTTCAACAAAAAGGATCTCAGAAAGGTCATCCAGTCTAAAGAAGCCCAACCAAGCTCGAAGGTTAAATTCGAAGTGACATGCTATGGGTGCAATCAGAAGGGTCACATCAAGGCAAATTGCCCGAACCAGAAGGATTCAAAGAAACCCAAAAGAAAGAAGGCATTGAAGGCAACATGGGACGAGTCTTCCTCTAAGGAATCCGACGACGAAGAACAAGAACAGACGAACTTTCTTGCCTTGACAGCACGGGACTTCACCGACGGATCCGGAAGTGAGGACGAATCGGAAGCCGAGTCCGAGAGAAGCCACGGATCCGCATCCGTTTCCGAAGGGCCGAACCCCTCTGTAAGTAAAAGTCGTTTATACAGTTTAATTAATTATTTAATGCATAAAGTAGCTAAGTCCAAGATTCGAATCAAAGCGCTTCTGAAGGAAGTAACACTCCTTAAAGAAACGCCAAACAACGAATCCTTAACTGATCAAGTTCAGACTGGAACCTCAACTCAAGTTCAAAAACTTGAGAAAGAGAATTCCAATCTGAAAAGTCAGGTAAAGGATTTAAAAACTACCCTAGAACGATTTTCCTTAGGATCCAAGAATCTTGACTTGATTCTTGGAACACAAAGGGCAATCTACAATCAAACTGGACTAGGATATAAAAAGAAATATAAATTTTACCTATCCTTAATAAACAAACCAAATATAAAAGTGGTCCAAGCATGGGTTGCCAAGTCCAACCTGATCAATCAAGTTGAACTTGGACAATATTGGGTCCCTAAAGATCAAATACATTACCTCAATAAACCTTATCGAGGTTATGATCCAGGGGGAGCTAAAACAATAAAAATTCGAAATTAATCTAAAAACTCAAATTTAAAAATTCAAAATTAATCTAAAAACTCAAATTTAAAAATTCGAAATTAATCTAAAAACTCAAATTTAAAAAATTCGAAATTAATCCAAAACTCAAATTTAAAAATTCGAAATTAATCTAAAAACTCAAATTTAAAAATTCGAAATTAATCCAAAACTCAAATTTAAAAATTCGAAATTAATCTAAAAACTCAAATTTAAAAATTCAAAATTAATCTAAAAACTCAAATTTAAAAATTTGAAATTAATCAAAAACCTCAAATTTAAAAATTCGAAATTAATCCAAATTTAAAAAATTCGAAATTAATCTAAAAACTCAAATTTAAAAAAAAAATGAAATTAATCTAAAACTTAAAAATAATAAAAAAAAATATTCGAAATTAATCTAAAACTTAAAGATTAAAAAAATCGAAATCAATCTAAAACTCAAGTTCGGAATTAAAAATTTAAAACTCAAAATTCATAATTAAAATTTAAAATTCAAAAATCAAATAGAAGGAGGGTTCAGAATAGCTGGCAACTCCGAAATCTATTTACCCGACAGGGTAACCGAACTTAATCTACCCGAAATGGGTAAACAAGAGTAGATCACCCGGATGGGTAAATAGGGATAGATTAAAAAGGGTTAAAGTTTAACTTGAAGCACAGTACTGGTGAAATTTTTGGATGATAGTACGTTGGTAAAACTTGGGCATCGCATGTCTAGGAAGATATGGCTTCGACCTGGTGCATTTGGCCAAGTGGAACTAACCGAAGCTACCCTTAAATGGATCCTAACTAGTTAGACCAAGGTTTAGTATTAAAGCTCAATGGGTAGGACTATTTGGGAAACCTCGACGGCATGGTTACTTTAATGAGCTCCTTGTGACTCACCATAGCCCAGAAGTTTATCCAAAGAACGCTTACTTGTTGAACCCAAAGTTAAACCCAAATCTAACATAAAGTTAAACAAAATCCTATAAATTGAACTAATTCATCTCACAGAATAATAGGAGCCCCTGATTGAAAACATACACCGGGTGAGATGACTAAGCAAACTAAATTTTAAATCTTACGTAAGTTAAGTTAAACATTTTCAAAAATCAAATTAACTTAAGAAATTTCAAAATTGAATTAATTTTTAAAAAAAATTCTCAATTAAACATCAAATCACCAAACAAACCCCCATAAAATTAACAAAGATTAGGTAAGATGCTAAATTAGGGACTTACTTCAATCAAACTGTCTTTTGATCCATCAACTACTTTATGTGTAGGAATTGGATCAATGGATGTTGGACAGTGGGTGTTTCAGACATATGACTGGAGATCGATTGAAGTTCACTAAGTTAAAACTAAAGAACCTAGGATCAGTTGCATTCGGCAACGATGGAAAACTGAAAGTAATCGGAAAAGGTAATATCGAACTTAATTCTGATTTTATTATTCGAAAAGTACTGTTAGTTGAAATTTTTAATTTCAATTTATTAAGTATAAGTCAACTATGCGATACTGGTTATTCAGTCAATTTTACCAAATCTGAATGTATAGTCAAACATGTCGATAATCCAGAAATCATACTTAAGGGCACTAAAAAAGATACTGTAACAACCACCCTTCTTACTACTACTACACTCTAAGGATGACCGTTACTTGACTACTAACTCTACTTAACCGGTATGATAAAAAAATCACATGGAAACCCTACCGAAAAATTTCGGCAGAGTCTCCCCTGTACCGGTGACCATATCCGTAAATACATACAGAGTATACTCAGCCACAGGCGGCTGGAACATATATTTTCACAACCACGTAGTTTAATAAATCAAAACATCCAGGTAATGAAAAGAGGAAACAAAACTTCTTACTACAAAATTTTCTTATCAACTCAATAAGAAAATAAACTAAACAAATTCTTAAACTAAGTGAGTTCTTTAGCTAAGTCCAAAGGATCTCCATAGTCCACACATCACACACCGTCACAGCATCTCCTTGTCGCCTTCTTCCTTATACTTTAGCTTTTCCTTTGTCTGCAGTAGGAGGAAAATAGTATCTATAAGCTAAAAGCTTAGTGAGCGCTATCCTACTCACAAAAACTCGATATGCATGTATATAAATAAAAACATGCTAAAACTGAATGCTAACATGTAAAGCCACTCATGCTCATAAATAGCAAAGAAATCAACTAACTGAAAAGCTAACATGTATAGCTACTCATGCTCATAAATAGCAAAAAAAATCAACTAACTGAAAAACTAAACATGTACAGCTAATCATGCTCATAAATAGCAAAGGAATCATGCTAACTGAAATACTAAACATGTATAGCTAATCATGCTCATAAATAGCAAAGGAATCATGCTAACTGAAATACTAAACATGTACAGCTAATCATAGAACTATCATGTGTATCAATAGGAAACTGAACTGATACATAAGCTGAACTAATTAATGCTAAACAGAGTCTAACTTGTATTCACATAACTAATTTGTGAAGTTTTGAAAACTATTTACATAATAGATCAAAATAGTAATCATGCTGCTGCTGGGCCCGGCAACTGTACTTGCTGTGCGCGCATCCTTAAATAAACCCGGGATTGCAAGTTCCGAGTCTAGTAGGGTTTACTAGGTTATCTAAACCTAGGGACGACTGTGGGAGCCCAACCCAATGGATATCTAATCCAGTACAGTGCCACTGCTGAAAATAAAATACTGATTTCATAGCTAATTTTCTTATCTTGTTTTTACTAGGTTATCTGAACCTAGAACTAGGTTATCTGAACCTAGAGGCGACTGTGGGAGCCCACCCATTGGACCGTAGTCCCATATAAGCTGAAGCAAGACTAAATAAGTTATTTTAAATGCTTCTACTGCATTTACTGAGCTATTAAAATGCCTACTGTAGCATTATATTGAGCTAAGCATTTTATCAAGCACTTGGGGTGCACTAGAACACACTCTACGTACTGAAAATCTGTATACAAAGCTTAACATAAATCTGCATGTAAAGCTTAATAAAAATCTGCATACTAAGTTTATCAAAATCTGCATACTAAGCTTATCTAAAATCTGCATGCAATACTTATGAAAATCTGCTTATTAAAAATCTGCATACTTTACTTATAAAAATCTGCATGCTATAAAAATAGAACTGCTCATGTTATTCCAATAGCAAATAGGAAACTAGAACAACTTAAGCATACAAAGAGGTCTAACTATACTAAAATTCTGCACTATACTACTAAATTCTGCATACTATAAGCTTAACAAAACTGTGCTATATTACTAACCAAAAATCTGCAGTACCTTTAATTACATACTTTAAAACTAAATGTTATTCATACCAACATAATAAGAATCTATTCCTGCTTGTTAAACTAGCAAACTTCTAAAACTATCTATTCAGAATAAGGGGATGTTCATGTATGGTAATTAGCAAGGAGAAATCATAAGAAATCAAGTTTGCTAAACTGAAGCATAATAAACTAAGCTGCTGAGTTGAAACCTAGTAATCCAAGCTTGCCGAATTGAAACCTAACTATTTGCCAAACCCAATGAAAATCCTATCTGATCAAAACCCCCCTCTTCCTTCTTTGATTCACGGCAGCAAGCACAACCAACCGGTTGCACACAATGACCCGAAAGCAGAGAAAGCCAGAAAGAAAGGCTCCAGCATAAACTCTTATTCGGCACAGTAAAATTCGAAAGCAAGGAAAGCAAATCGAAGCTCGAAGCAACTCCTACTGCAGGTGAGAAGCAACTCACATCGCTGTTCTTGGACTTACAACCGGAGAGGAGAAATCTAGGGTTTCGGGTGAAGCTTGAAGATCTCGGCGGCTCCCTTGAGTTCCCGAGCTCTCTTTGTCGTGGTGACCATTCACAGGTGAAGGCCGACCGGAAGAAATCTTCGTCGGTCGCCGGAGAGAAACCCTAGGTCCAGCGTCGTTTTCGCCCGAGAGCAGAAATCGCCGCGCGCCGTCGCGAGGGAAGGGTGAGGAAAAGTTTTGGTTTCGGGAATAAGAAATTAACCCTTTATAACCTAGGTTTTAAACCGAACTATACCTTAAATCAATTTGTTCTCATATCTAGTTAACAAATCGAGCACAGCTCGGTTGGTCGGGCCGAGTTCTGCTTGGGCCGAGGAGCTGGGTTCGAACCCCAGCTTCTACAAACTTATTTTTCTTTTCTTTCATTTTATTTTTAAAACTTCTTCCTCTGGATAAAAATACCAAACGAACTCCAAAAATTGCATAAAAATACTCTAAAAATTTCTAAAAATCTCTAGAATTTTTCTAAAGCATTTCTAGATTTTTATAAGGACTTCTAGAACTCGAAATAGGGAAAATTAGGTCGTTACAATTCTCCCTCCCTTATAAAAAGTTCATCCTCGAACTTAGAATAATTCTGGATATATTTCTGTCTCATGTTGTCTCCACGCTCCCCTAGTAACTTTCTCGTGCTTCTGGTTCTACCAGATGACTTTTACTAATGACACTTCTCTGTTTCCTAGTCTCTTGTCTGCTCTGTCCACTATCTATGTCTGCTCTCATAGCTAAGATCCTCTTGGATCTACACTGTCTGAGGCTGAATCACTTGGCTAAGGTCGTGAATACACTTCTTTAGCATGGAGACATGAAATACATTGTGTATTGCTGACATATCTTGAGGTAAGTCTAGCTTGTAAGCTACCTTCCCAATTCTCTCTGTGATCGGGGTAGGGTACTACGTATCGAGGACTTAACTTGCACTTTTTCTCTTGGGTTCTCCGATGTACTCGAACTGTGCTTCTGCTTCAGGTTGGAATACGACTTTCTGTTTGCGGCACTCTATGGAAGCACCGTATTTGATCAGGAAGTCCGAGTAGCGATACACAATGTACTCGAATTTTTAGATATTTTTCCGGAATTTTTCCGAGTAGCGGAAGTAGCAAAAATAATTAGAACCGTAAAATAGCTTAGGCGGGAATCGAACCCGAGACCTATGGTTTACGGATAAGTTTAGTAACCGGTGAACCCAGTAGGGCCGTGCTGAAAGAAAGGAGAACCAAATATATTTATATTAGAGTTGGGTTCATTAAACCACTTAATATAAATAATAAACTTAAGTTGGGGTTTGGGTTATTTTGGTTCGGCACATCCTTCTCCACCGAAACCCAACACCACCGCCGCCTCTCTTTTCTTCTCCTCTCCCTCACGCACGACACAGCAAGCCAAGGGTCAAGGGATCACCTTCCGGCGACGACTCCAACATGAAAAAGGTTCATCTTCGCGAGAGGAATGCGAAGACGTGAACGGATCATCGAGAGGATCAGTTTTCCGGAATCCTAGCGGATAGAATTGTAAGAAAACCTTGCGATTGAGGTAAGAAACCCCTCACCTGTAGTATAATTGCTCTCGCTTGTTAGTTTTGGCGTTAGTTCAATAATTTTACAGTTTTCAGTTTTAGGGTGTGCTTTTAGTGCACACCAAGCATTCGGTAGAATGCCCAGTTCAGAAGGATGCACCAATAGGCGTCCTAACAGCATGTGAAATATATTAGAAACATTTTTATTCAGTTATTTATCAGTTATCACAGCTATATGGATCAGATATCCATTGGGTAGGCTCCCACAGTAGCCTCTAGGTTCAGATAACCTAGCTCTAGGTTCAAATAACCTAGAACAGCAAAGTAAAATAAAACAGTATTCAGTATTTTACTTTTATTCAGTTGGCACTGTACTTGGATCAGATATCCATGGGCTGGACTCCCACAGCCGTCCCTAGGTTCAGATAACCTAGTAACCCTGCTGGATTCGGAACTTGCAATCCTGGGTCTCGTAGGGATGCGCGCACAGTAAGTACAGTTGCCAGGGCCCAACAGCATGTTTAGTATTTTCATCTATTATATGTATAGTTTTCAAATTTGAAACCAGTGATGAGAACACTAATTTAGCTTTCAGTTCAGTTCAGGTTCAGTTTACTTGATTTGAGTTCGTGTACAGATTTAGATATATGCTTGACTAGTTCAGTTTCATGCTCAGTTTATAAGTATGCCATGATCAGTTTAGAGCATGCTCAGTTTATATGTTATGCCATGCTTTGTGTGATACCATGCCATGCCATGCTTGCATATTTAGTATATTTTTCAAACAACATGATTTAAAATCATATTTGCATCGTATGCATGCTTTTGTGAGGTAGATGGTTTCTTACTAAGCTTATTGGCTTACAGATACTACTTTTCTTATACTGCAGATACCGGTAAAAGAAAAGTGGATTAGCGGAGGCTGGAGGGCGATGCTACGATGATGTGTGTGTGCAAGGGGTCTGGAATAAAGATCCTTGGGATCTATACACTTTTATTTCAGTTTTAGCACTTAACATGTCTAGTTTCATACTTAGTCTTGTTACTAATTGTTCTAGCTTAGTAACTATGTCTTGTTTAGCTTATCACGTTTAGAACATTAGTACTTATATGCTAGAATGTATCTCCATTGTTTTAGAACTGTTGTGTGATGATTTGGCACGCCAAAGTGCTGAAATCAGAACTCTCGAGTGAAATCAGACACTGATCGGTCCCCAGACCGATCAGGGTCTGAGCTGTTCCACTGGATCGGTCAGCTATCCTCCTGGATTGGTCAGCCGACCGATCCAGCTCGATACAGTAGTCTCGGAGGAGATTTCCAGGTGCCTGGATCGGTCAGCCGACCGATCCAGCATCGAACTGAGGGCATCCCAGCGTCTCCAGGTGCCTGGATCGGTCCGCAGACCGATCCAGACACACCTGGATCGGTCCTTCCGACCGATCCAGCCTCTGCTGAATCGGTCCGAAGACCGATCCAGCAGGGCATAGAATCGTAGTAAGCTTGATCGATCCGTGGATCGATCAGCAGCTAGCTGGGAAGTTAGTTTGAGTTCCTAGCTCAGATGGGAGGTCAAGAATCCTCCTTAGCACATGTACACCAACCGGAAAGGGTCTTGAATCCTTCCTTATAACCGCATGGGTGCATCAGTTGTCAGATTAACAGAGTCAGTTAGTGAAATTTTATTTTACCCAGTTTTTCGCACAGTACGGCACAGTAGTTCAGTAGTTAATGTAGCGATCCGGCTCACAGCCTAGTACCCAGGAGTTGGGTCGTTACAGATAATGTCTACACCATTTTTCTATCATCATCCTCAATAAAGTGTTTTCTAACACAACAAGAGGAAATTGAGCTATGGCACAGAAGACTCGGTCACACTCACACAAGACTCATTTCAAAAATGAGTCAAAATGGACTAGTTAGAGGGTTGCTCAAATTAAAAGTTATTGAAAACTCAATCTGTAATGCATGTCAACAAGGAAAACAAACCAAGTCCACCCACAAGTCAACCAATACAGTTAGAACTACCCATCTACTTGAGCTCCTTCACCTAGATCTATTTGATTCACATGGAGCCAAATAACTAAGCAAGAACCAGTATTGCTTAGTAATAATTGATGACTACTCCAGATTCACCTGGGTAAAATTTCTAACAAAAGATGAAACTTTTGAAATATTTAGTAATTTTTGTAAATTAACAGAAAATGAAAAAGATACTAAAATTAAAAGGATAAGGAGTGATCATGGAGGAGAATTTGAGAATCACAACTTCACTGAATTTTGTGAGATAAATGGGTACAAACATGAATACTCCTGCCCTAGAACCCCCCAACAAAATGGTTTAGTAGAACGTAAAAACAGAACCTTACAAGAAGCTGCTAGAACCATGTTAAACGAATATAACCTATCTAATCAATTCTAGGCTGAAGCAGTTAGTACAGCATGCTACATTCAAAATAGAATCTTAATAAACAAATTTCAAAATAAAACCCCCTATGAAATTTATTATAATAAAATTCCTAACTTAAACTATTTAAAAGTATTTGGGTGTAAAGTCTTTATTTTAAACACTAAAGACTACTTAGGAAAATTTACATCAAAAACAACCCCAGGAATATTTTTAGGGTACTCAACCACTAGTAGAGCATATAGAGTATATAACAAGAATACCCTAAAAGTAGAAGAAACAACAAATATAAAATTTGATGAAGACACTATAGATGAAACTGAATATACAGAAAATGCTAATCTAATAAACAGAGAAGATGACGAAACTCAACCTGAACCAATTGAATCTGAAGAACAAATCACTAATTCAAGTGACATACGACCAACCAAAACAAGCACAAATCACCCATCTGACCAAATATTGGGTGATCCAACTATAGGAGTAAGAACTAGGTCATCCTATAGAAACCAGAGTCAAATAGCCCTGATTTCAAAAATTGAACCCAAAACCATAGAAGAGGCCTTACCAGACCCAGATTGGACTATAGCAATGCAAGAAGAACTGGCCCAATTTGAAAGAAATCAGGTATGGGAATTAGTGCCTAAACCCATTGACAAAACCATAATTGACACTAAATGAGTTTTTAGAAACAAGTTAAATGATCAAGGTGAAATAGTAAGAAATAAAGCCAGGTTAGTAGCCAAAGGGTTCAATCAAATAGAAGGGCTAGACTATGATGAGACCTATGCTCCTGTAGCAAGACTTGAATCCATTAGGATGCTGTTGGCCTATGCAGCACACAAAGGATTCAAGCTATTTCAAATGGATGTAAAATCCGCATTCTTAAACGGATTTATTAAAGAAGAAGTATACGTAGGTCAACCCCCAGGATTTGAGGACATAGAACATCCAAATTATGTCTTCAAATTAAAAAAGACCCTGTACGGACTAAAACAAGCACCTAGGGCTTGGTATGAACGACTGTCCAACTATCTAATATCAAAAGAGTTCAACCAAGGTCAAATAGACCCAACCCTTTTTGTAAAAACCTTTGAAAATGACATCTTTATAGCACAAATTTATGTCGACGATATCATTTTTGGATCAACCAACTCAAAATTTTTAAAAGAGTTTACCAAACTAATGGAAAATGAATTTGAAATGAGTCTAGTAGGTGAACTCAATTTCTTTTTAGGTTTACAAATTAAGCAAACCAAGGATGGAATTTATATCTATCAAACTAAATAAGCTAAGGAATTAATTAGTAAATTTGGAATGGAAAATTCAAAAATCATTAATACACCAATGGCTACTAATGTTAAAATTGACTCAGACTTAGAAGGAAAACCAGTAGACTTGAAATACTATCGAAGTGCGATAGGAAGTCTACTGTACTTAACTGCAAGTCGACCAGACATCATCTTTGCAGTAGGTATGTGTGCAAGATACCAATCTTGTGCAAGAGAGTCTCACTTAACATTAGTAAAAAGAATCCTTAGGTATGTTAAGGGAACCCTAAATGTAGGACTTTGGTACCCTATATCGTGCACCCTTGATCTAACCGGCTACTCTGACTCTGACTATGCTGGGTGCAAGCTAGATAGAAAAAGTACAAGTGGTAGTTGTCAATTTTTAGGGCACTGCCTAGTAAGTTGGTCAAGTAGAAAGCAACACTGTGTTGCCTTATCTACCACTGAAGCTGAATATATAGCACTAGGTGAATGCACATCTCAGTTACTATGGATGATGCATACCCTTAAAGACTATCAACTTGAATATCAAAAAACAAAAATCTCAATTGATAACATAAGTTCAATAAATCTAACAAAAAACCCAATTCACCACTCAAGGACTAAACATATAGAAGTAAAGCACCACTTTGTAAGGGATCATGTAGCTAAGGGTGATATTGTACTCAACTATGTTGAGTCCAAATCAAACCTAGCTGACATCTTTACAAAACCCTTACCTGAACTTGAGTTCAGTACACTTAGAAGACAAATAGGAATGTGTTGGGTAGAATAGATACCTTCAATTCAGTCTTTTTAATGCTTTTTGTTTTTTTTTTAAATTCTAGGCAAAACTGATTTTTCAAAATCCCTACTTTACTAGACTCTCAAAAGTTGGATTTAGCCTAGGATTTCCCCTAGAAATCATGTTCCCCCAGGACTCAGCTAGAGCATCTCACAAACACCTAGGTTTACCTTGATTGTGTTTGTAAAACATAGAACGGTGTGAGATGCATAGGGTACAGCCTGGACTCGAGAATGCTTATTTCTGTGCATCAATATGAGTCTGGGAGTTAAATATATGATTAACAGTAATCAAATCAAGTCTTCCAGCCTTAGTCAAATCTAACTGGATCAATTGACTTGACTTGACTAACCAAGTGAACACTGTTGCCCTCTAGGCAATCAGCAAGTAGCTAAACGGTTAGACAGTTGGTGAAGGAAATAATAAGTTTAAGCATGTCTGTACTTAAGGGATCTGATACCTGATCAAAACAAATCTTTACTCATGCTTGGACTTTAGGGCTCTGATACCTTACTAAAACATAATGACAAGCTATTAAGAAATAAGGTTATCCCCTTGCCTTAAGTATTTTGAAATACATTTCAAAAATATGCCTTAAGCAGCTTTCTCAAAAACTTTCTCCAAATTTAAAACCTTCAAGTGTTCTCTACTTATTATTTAAAACTTTGAAATTTTTAACTTAAAAATTTTTTTGCTTGGAAATTTTCTTTAAAAACCTGAATATTGTCTTTGTTAGAAAATTTCTGAAGTTGAAAATCTTGTTAGAAAATTTCTGAATTTGAAAATTTTGTTTGAAAATTTCTGAAGTTGAAAATTTTTGTTTGAAAAATTCTGAAGCTGAAAATTTTGTTTGAAAATTTCTGAAGTTGAAAACTTTGTTTGAAAATCTCTGAAGTTGAAAATTTTGTTTGAAAAATTTCTGAAGTTGAAAATTTTGAAAAATATTGCTATGTTACCTCGCTCCTTGCCAAAGTTAAAAGGTTTTCTGCTAAATTCTGTCTTGAAAAATTAAGTTTTTCAAAACTAGCTCATTTTTGATATATGGCAAAGGGGGAGAATAGAGAAATTCAAAGAAAAGAAATAAAATAGAAATTCAAATTCAAAGAAAATATTTTAAAGGGAGCTTGTATTAAGGGGGAGCTATGTTTATGCTTATTTTGCTATCACGCCTATCTTGTTTCTTGTGCTTATATATAACTGCATATATTTTACTTAATATTGAATTTCGGTTGCCATTATCAAAAAGGGGGAGATTGTTGGTGCAGGAAGCATCCGACGATCGAACCTTAGTTTTGATAATGGCAAATGATTCAAAGTTAAGTTAGTGTGTGATCTAACATGTTTGAATGAGTGTTTCAGGAAAGTCCTAGCTGCGGTTAGGCAGGAGAAAAACCCTAAGGGGCGGTAACCTTAGGTCCTAGGGGGCGGCAACCCTAGGTGGAGGAAAACCCTAAGGGGCGGTAACCTTAGGTCCTAGGGGGCGGTAACCCTAAGTGGAGGAAAACCCTAAGGGGCGGTAACCTTAGGTCCTAGGGGGCGGTAACCCAAGGTGGAGAAAAACCCTAGGGGGCGGTAACCCTAGGTCCTAGGGGGTGGTAACCCTAGGCGAAAAGTCCAGTCGGTCTGGAGGACCGGACTGGCATCAGGTAATCTCTCCTAAGGGGAGTAGGTGAGGACGCGTTCCCTGTAGAGGGAACAGTAGGCGTCGGGTCGACCTAGGGTTTCCGGTAGGAAATCCGAAGTCAGACTCGGACAGTCCGAAGACTGTCGTTTATTCTTTACTATGTTTTATCAGATTCTAACGCTGTCTTGCAGGGTATTTTGCTCGGACTAACCTTTGTTTGCAGGTGAGGAACCTGCTGGAAAAAGGTGGTCCGGGCGCCCGGGATGGATCCGGGCGCCCGGAGGTCCGGGCGCCCGAGACCAAATATTTTCCCCTGCGCGACTTCGCCACGTGGAGCATCCTGGTTGATTGGCAACGTCACACTCCAGGCGCCCGGAAGGGATCCAGGCGCCCGGAATGTCATATAAAAAGAGGGTCGAGGGTGCAGCCAAAGAACAACGATTCGACAAGCTTTCCTTCTGCTGTGTGCTGCTCAAAGAAACGACTCTAAAGTGCTGTTAATTGTTGGGGTTGCAAGGTTGCAAACATAGTCCCATATTGGAAACACATGGGAAAGATCATGGGTTTATAAGAGAAAAGATATCTCCATTGGCAGGAGGCCTTTTGGAGAGAGCCCAAGAGCAAAACCATGAGGGTTAAGGCCCAAAGTGGACAATATCATGCTATTGTGGAGATATCTAAATTCTTTTCGATCCTACACTACTATCATAAAATTCCCAACCTAAACTATTTAAAAGTATTTGGTTGTAAAGTTCACATTTTAAATACTAAAGACTACCTAGGAAAATTTACACCCAAATCTAACCAAGAAATATTTTTAGGATACTCCTCAACCAGTAGAGCCTTTAGAGTATATAATCAAAACAACTTGAAAGTTGAAGAAACAACTAATGTAATATTTGATGAAGAAAATAATTTACCTAATATAACTGACAATGCTGACATTCATCCAAGAGGTACAGAAGATGATGAAATCCAACCTAATCTTAATGAGACAGAAGAACCAGTACTTGAACCACAGCCAAGACCAACTAGAATAAGTACTTCTCACCCACCTGACCAAATTCTGGGTGACCCAAACCTAGGAGTCAGAACTAGGTCATCCCATAGAAACCTTAGTCAGATTGCCCTCATTTCCAAAATTGAACCTAAAACTATAGAAGAAGCTCTTCCTGACCCAGACTGGATCATTGCAATGCAAGAAGAATTAGCACAATTTGAGAGAAACCAAGTCTGGGACCTCGTACCTAAACCCATAGATAAATCAATAATAGACACCAAATGGGTTTTTAGGAACAAGTTGGATGATCACGGTGAAATAATAAGAAACAAAGCTAGGCTAGTAGCCAAAGGGTTTAGTCAAGTCGAAGGCTTAGACTATGATGAAACCTATGCTCCGGTAGCTAGACTCGAATCTATTAGGATGCTACTAGCCTATGCAGCAAATAAAGGGTTCAAGTTGTACCAAATGGACGTTAAGTCTAGCATGTAGGTCAACTCGATGACTTGATCTCACAAGTCATGGATATGGAGATATCAAGTTGACACATGGGTATATATTGGAGAATGTATACTGAATGACCCGCCATGAGAAAGTATCATGGATCGTTATATGAGTGTCATATACTTTCTCATGTGGCTATTAGTATGACTATTAGTCCTTAGACCTGAAGTCACCATGGATCCCTACATAAGGAGTTATGTACTTTGGTTTCGTCAAACGTCACCCGTAACTGGGTGGACTATAAAGGCGATTACTGGGTATATAACGAATTATGCAGAGGGATGTGAGTGATGTAGATGGGATCTATCCCTCCCATATGACGGGAGCGACATCGCTATTCTTGATAGAGTGAGACCACTAAGTGCATGGCCATGCCCAAATGAGTCAACATTAGATGTTGAGCTCATTTGATCGAGTGCGTCTACTTGGAGTTCAAGATTTAGATTGATTAGAGGATGACACGGTCTATGCCTCACATTGATCAATCTAGATGTCTAGGATAGAAGGACAATGTCACATATTGTGAGGAGTCACAATTAGTAGTCACAAGGTGATGTTGGATCTCAACATTTCTTGTAACTTGGGTAGCAATGATGTATTGCTAGATGCCGCTCATTGCTTATGTTTCTAAAAGAGTTTAGAAATATTGCCAACGTTACAAGAACCTATTGGGTCACACACAAAGAACATGTGGATGGAGATTAGGTTCATATGATGAACTAATAGGATTAGGTTCATATGATGAACCAAAGATTGGATTCGAATTAGACTTATTGAGTTAGACTCAATTAGATTCAATTGTTGAATGAGTCTAATTTACATTTGATTCATTGAGTATATTTATATTAATGAATTGAGATTCATTAAATTAAAATTAACTTGAATCAAAGCTTGGATTTAACTCAACAAGGAAGAGATTGGGTCAAGTTTGACTTGACCAAATTGGAAGTTGAAACATCAAGTTTGACTTGATGCATTACCACATCATGTAGGTTGACTCATCCTACATGGCATGACACATAGTTGCCACATCACCTCCACCTCATGAGGTGTGCCACCTCATTGGAGGTTACACTCTCCTTTCTTTAATGTGGTCGGCCACATTAATGAGAGGAGTTATGTGGCCGGCCACACTTAATGGTGTGGAGTTTTTTCATTTGTGTGTATTGATGTGGTTTTATTGTATCATCTTCCTTCTTGCTTTGGCACTCCATGGCTGATGGTTGCCGTGCACTTCATTGGGAGGAGAGGTGTGAGTTAAGTCCAAGACAATAAGAGAGTGTGAAGGTCACAAAGGAGAAGACTACTAGAGGAGTGGTGAGATTCTTCTTGTTTTCTCTTCTTTTCTCTTCTTTCCAATCCCATCCGAGAGCATCTAGAGAGTGCTAGCACACTTGTGGTGCTCTCTCTTCCATCCTTGAGAGTTAGAGAACCCTCCTTGTTCGTGTGGATACCGAGAGAGGATTGTCTACGTTGACAATCTTGAGATCCGACGATTTTGGACCTTGCGGGATTGCGAAAGGCACGCTACAAGGGTAAACATTTTCTCGTAGATCGAAGTAGTAGATCAGTTTTTGAACTCGTACAAGAAATAGTTTTTCGAATTTTGTATACGAATATTTGCACGGATCTACGGCTTTGGGTCCTTCGGGGTTTCCGCGACGTGAAAAAGCAGTTTTCGCGGCCCGAAGAACCCAACAGAGGCACGGGCTGGCCATGCCTATAGGTATGGCCAAACCGCACCCTGGGCTCCTAGCTGTGTCTTCTGGCATGGCCAGAGCCAAATTGTCTCTGGCTTCAAGCACTTGGTTGTGCCATTTGGCACGGCCCAAGCAGAGCTTGCTCTGCTTTGACTTCTTTGGTCGTGTTATTTGGCATGATCAGTTCATTAAAACTGGGAATCTGGAGGCATCGCCATGCCAAAAGGCACGCCCAACCCAATCTATCTTTGGATTGTGGCACGGGCAAGCCTTCTGGTCGTGCCTTTTGGCACGGCCAAATCCATTTTTGCTCTAGATCTCTTCCTTGGTCATGCCTCAAGGCACGACAACTTCCTTTATTTTTCCTTAGCCATGACTAATGCAGTGGTCATCTCCTCTGACCCGTGTCTCAAGGCATGGACAGGTCAAATTTGGTTCCATATAATGGTTGTTGCTTGCTCCTTTGCCTTGGGATTCCCCTCGACTTCATTTTATCTTCATTTGTGTCTTAAGAGTTCTTTTCCACTCTAAACTGCTCCTGAAAAATGTAAATAGACACCAAGTAGATCTTTGGATGAAAAGTAATAATTATATTGAGATATGATAGAAAAGGGTGTAAACACATAGATCATTTGCGATGAATGTAAGAAGGCGTGCATTAAACCATAAAAAAAAACATATATAATCTACATACATCACATATTTAGTGAAATCTATAAATTTTCAAGTAGTTTTGAAGCATAATTGTAGATATCTCAACTTACTTTAATACCCTTCAACCTTATTATGTTGAGCTCCTTCTCCCTTGCCTGTTTTGTTTTTGTGTCCCCTGCTTCAACAATCTCATCATCACTAATATATTATTATATTCTTGTTTTATAATTTTTCTTTCGCTTAATTTTCCATCAATTTCCTACAAATAAACACAACTCAATCTATTTAGGAAATTCGTGCATTACATGAAATCAATGAAAGCCAATTAATTATTTATGAATTAGTATAAATATCTCAACTTGCTTTAAATGAATTCAATAAGAAAGTCTGGACTTCGTTGTCCTTTCCCTATATTTTATATGGCTTCTGTTCTTCTTCTATCTCTTTGCTAACTATTATAGTCTTCTCTTCTTCTTCCCTATGACAATTTTTCCTTTTTTTCCATATCCCCCCCCCCCCCCCCCCGAACCTCGTTTACTTCTCTATTGTTCCTCTTCACACCAGATTGCTCACCAAGAAGGTTTCACAACCTTTTATTATGCCCTATTTCTTTACACCTATTATACATTTTTTTAACCTTACCACTATGTTTTGACTCGAGTCCTCACTTTCTTCCTTTTGCTAGGTTGCATAATGCTACAAGGTGATAAAACAGTACATTTTTTTGAACTTATTGGCCAAAATTCTTTACTTCTACATAGATATATACGATCTGCAAAAGTACTTTTCTATGTTACAAATAAAAAATATTGCTCACAATATAGATACGGGACTATTTTCCTATACTTACAAACTATAATAGTGTGTAAGCAAGGGAGCCCTTATATCTAGAAGTCACTGCAATTACATCTATAACTCTCCATGTCAACTATATAGGAGGACCCAGAAGTCACTGCCTCCATTTTTGTTCTGCTATGTGTATGTACTGTATAATACTTGTAGGATCAAAGAAATCCAATAGTGGTGAATATCGTTTCTCAAAAAACATTTCTTTTTGTATCATAAAACCAAATAGATATAAGCAACAGAATAAAAAGAGAGGATGTGTTCAATTTTACTTAGTTCGTAGCACAGTCGACTACTATTCTAAGTCCCTCGATCTTTGATCGCCTTGATGGACAATTACTAAAACAAGCTCATACAAATATAGAGGTGATGGTAACAAATTACAATCCCATAAAGTAAATGCAAATATGAAAAAAGTTTACTGACAACAAGTAGTAAAATAATAAGCATTGGTTGTCAGAGAGTCTCTCGATATTGTAGAAGCAAGACTTGCACGTTCTAAGCAACATGAATGGGATGAAGCATTGTAAGAGTTGGATATATAGCGTTTGGCCTCGTGGCTACTTTTATAAGTTTTTTTATCTGGTCGATCGAACCTCTTTTTGGTCAACCGAACTCTAGAATCTACTAAGTTGTGCGTCCAAGTTCACAATCTACCCAAATTGTATCTTCTATGAAATCTACCTTAATCGATCGACCAACTCCATGTTCGATCAACTAAACCTCTGAATTTCCTTCTGTTTCTTAACACAATATTATCAAGTCTACTCTTCTCAAATGTGTTCAGTGGACTGATTAATGTATTGGTCGATTGAACTAGTATTTCCTTTTTTGGCTTGATTTTGAAAATGATCTGATCTCATTATTAGAGATCGATCAACTGAACCTCCCATTTAGTCAAATTAACCTCCCATTTAGCTGACTGAACCCTTGATCAAATGAGGATATTTGGATTCTATATGTGTGGCCGCTGACAAAGCTTGATTTTGATTCTTGAGTAAGAAGTTATGATCGTTTGAAGTTCAAGAGATAAAATAGAGTTAGATAATAATATACATATATTAATATGACAGTTAAGGCAATCAGACATCGACTTAAAAATCTCTATTGATTTCTTTAGTTGAATAAAGACCTAAGGTTTTGTCCCAAATGGGACACGACCATACTACACTCCAGGAGCTTACATTAACTTACCCACCAAACATATGGTCCTCCAGACTTGTTTGGACTTTCTTTGGTCCTGCTTAGTATTTGATCAACCTGATTGATTAAGACTTTCCTGTAACACTAAGTTATCATAATAGATATAAAATAGTAAAGTTAAGCAATGTTAGCAGCATTCAAGATTCGCTAGTCCGGTCGAATGCATGTAGTCTATTAGAAACCTTTCGGTCACACTTGCATGTAGTTTACTCCTCCTAGACTTTTCATTTACCTATCTTTCGGTTAGGAATAGTCACTCGATAGACTTCTCACTACTACCTAACCTCTAGTTAGGACTTTCGCTTGCCCAACCTTCAGTTATAACTAGTCACTCGGTAGACTTCTCACCACTTGTAACGCCCGCCCCTCTGGTAGGGCGGGGTTACGGGAACATACAACATACATGCATATTAATCTATTTCTAAAACAGTGGAATTATTTATTTATATATTCTTTTATGTTTTTAATTTATTTTTCTTTTAAACACTAATAACTAAGTATCTAAACATTTATAATCATATGAGCATGTTAAGCATAATTTTAATTTTGACTAAGTCATGATATCAATTCCCAACATAAGCATGAATAAGTATTAAGTAATCATGCAAAACATTAACATAAGGTAGACATAGTTCATATCAAGCATAAATTAACATAAGCAGGGCTTTTTCCTTAGCCGAGCCACCACCACACACATCTCTTGCCCCTCTTGCTGCTCCCTTAGTTTATCCATCCTTTACCTTTATCTGTGATACAAGGAAAGTAAGCTATAAGCACACAAGCTTAGTAAGATCCTTTCCTACTCACAAAAACCATGTATCATAGCATAATCACATAAGCATATAGCATGGAGACATAATCATCTAAAACACCATATCGTGTAAAAGAGCATCATAACATATCATATTATTATATATAAAAGCATCATGTCATACCTATCATATCATGGAAGAACATCATGTCATATCATATCATATCATAAAAGAGCATCATGTCATATCATATTATATCATAAAAGAGCATCATGTCATATCATATCATATCATAACCTATCATATCATAAAAGTATATGCAAGATGTCTTTCAGAAACATGCGTCATGTCATGTGCAAGATGTCTTTAAAAGAAATATCATATAATACTTAAATATAATCTCAACATGAGGGCCCGGCTATGTACCACATAACATAAATGCGCGCAATCCCTAGGACGGGGTAGCTAGTCCCGAACCTACTAGGGAACTAGGTCGGTACTACGTCCGTCGACCTAGGGGCGAACTGAGGAGCCCATCCCTTGGACACTAAGGTCCGATACAAGCCACATAAAAAAGTAAAATAGCATGTCTTATCTACTTATCATATCATGAAGAGTGCTCTTAGTCCCAATTAATAGGGAATCAATTCTTAGGCCTTTACTTGTCATATCATAAAGAGTGCTCTTAGTCCCAACAAAATGGGAAGCATCTCTTAGGCCCTTACTTGTCATATTATAAAGCATGCATACTTGTGCATATAGCTCATCATAAGAGTCATTATCATGCATGATTCATAAGCATACATAAGTGAGCATATAACATATCATAGGGAAATATAATCATGCATGGAAAAACATTAACTAGCATCTCCTAATTCATATCATAGCATGTGAGACACATAGTAAATCATAATTAGGGTCTATAACCCCTAATTCCATGAAGTGGCCGAAACATACAAGGTATTGAATCTAGGTTACAAGTAACATAAAAGCATATGAACCCTAAACCACCTCATAACACTTATCATAAAGAACATCATGAGCATGTTTAATTTAGGTTCTAAGCTTCCTAGGTCTTTTGATCCTATTATGGCCGAAACTTGCCAAGCATGAATCTAGGTTACAAGTAACATAAAAGCATATGAACCCTAAACCAACTTCATAACACTTATCATAAAGAACATCATTAGTATGCTTAGTTTAGGTTCTAAGCTTCCTAGGTCTTTTAATCCTATCATGGACGAAACTTGCCAAACATAAATCTAGGTTACAAGTAACATAAAAGCATATGAACCCTAAACCAATTTCATAACGCTTATCATAAAGAACATCATTAGCATGTTTAGTTTAGGTTCTAAGCTTCCTAGGTCTTTGATCTTGTTATGGCCGAAACTTGCCAAGCCTAACCCTAGGTTACAAGTAACATAAAAGCATATGAACCCTAAACCAATTTCATAACACTTATCATAAAGAACATCATTAGCATGTTTAGTTTAGGTTTTAAGCTTCTTAGGTCTTTAATCTTGTTATGGCCGAAACTTGCCAAGCCTAACCCTAGGTTACAAGTAACATAAAATCATGTGAACCCTAAACTAATTTCATATCATATACCATAAGGAACGTCATGAGCATGTTTAGTTTAGGTTCTAAGCTTTCTAGGTATTTTAATCTTGTTATGGCCGAATGTTTAAGGAGCATGAAACTAAGTCTAAGCAACATACAAGCATAAGAATATCAAGCTAACTTTGTATCATATCATAAGGAAAATCATGAGCATATTAGATTTGATTTTAAGCTTTCTTAGACCTTTAATCTCATCATGGCCGAATCCCTAAGTAGAATGCATCTAGGTTCTAAGCAACATGCAAGCATGAAAACACTAAGAACTCTTCACACCATATCATAAGGAAAGTCATTAGCATGATAGATTAAATTTTAAACTCTCCTAGGCCTTCATTTCTATCATGACCGAAACCTTCTAGGCATAGGTCTAGACTACAAGAAACATAAATAAAAACATGAGAATTTTAAACAAAACTCATATCCTAAGTTACATATCATAAGGAACATCGTGAGCATGTTTAGTTAGGTCTTAAGCTTTCCTAGGTCTTTTAATCTTATCATGGCCGAATGGTTAAGGAACATGAATCTAAGTTCTAAGCAACGTACAAGCATAAGAACACCAAACAAATCTTCTATCATAGGGTACATATCATAAGAAACATGGTGAGCATATTTAGTTTAGATCTTAAGCTTCCTTAAGTTTTTATACTTTGGTGGTCGAAAGTTTCAAGAAGCAACCCTAGATTTTTAAGCAATCTAAACCCATGGAAAAACACATGAACTACTTGTAACAGAGGTGAGGGGATACTTACATCCTCTTGCTTGGTTTTTCTTAAAAGAAGGTACCCTTGTGAAGAGGAAGAAGAAAGCTTCTCCTTCAAGTTCTCCCTTTTGCTTCTCTTGCTTGTAAGGAGTAGATCTTGAGGACTTCTTCTTGTGAATTAGTTTTCTTAGGGAGAAAACCTTAGCTTGGATTCGGAAATGGGAGAGGGAAGAGTTCTAGGTCTTAGTGGAGGAGGAAGAAGGAGAAAGAAGGAGGAGGAAGAAGAAGCCAACCTTTCTTTCCCTTCTCTTCTCTCATTCCTATTTATCCTTAATGAGGAAAAAGGAAGAATGTCCCAATTCATCCTCTTGACTCCTCTATTCTCTCACCCTCTTCATTCCCATGAAAATAGAAAGAAGAAGAAGAAAAAGGCAACTTGCCTTTTGTCTTTTGCTTGTTTCTTCTCTTAACCAAGAGGAAGAGGAGGAAAGCTACTTGACATTCTCTTGCTCCCTTACTTAATCATACTCTTACTTTTAACTACAATTTCCATTCTTTGCCAATCATATATGCAACGTCCGCCCTTCCAAGGACACTCTGACTACCCTTAGAGGGACGGGGTTACTTACATTCACCTAACATACTAATGCATATGAACTCATGGCAGCGGAAGACATACTTAAAAATTTTTATCATATGCATTTGATTGTCTTAACACATGGCATGTGAATCATAACTTATTAACATTTTACCATATCATAATTATTCTAACATGAGCAAAATCTCATAAGAGCATAACATACTGGCTCAAACTATCATCATAAGCAAAGGGTCCAAACTTAGTTCACATGCACAATTTAACCAAATATAAATTTAAATTTAATTTGATCTATCCACCATGCCACTTCCACACACATCATCATTGCCCTTCCTGCTGCTCCCCTTAATTCATCCATCCCTTTCCTTTATCTGCAATACAAGGAACATAAAACTATAAGCCCTAAAGGCTTAATGAGCTCCTTTCCTACTCATAAAACATAGAGCACATAACACAACATAGTATGTGAACAAAGCATACTAGGGATCTAGGTCCGTTCATAGTCCGTCGACCTAGGGGCGTACTAAGGAGCCCATCCCTTTTTACGAGGCCCGTTTCATAGACCATCGACCTCGGGGCACTTATGGAGCCCACCCTTGGTACAAGCCATATAAAATAAAATATAATGTCATACATATCATGTCATTATGCATATCATAGCTTATCATACATGTCATAATTTCTTGTCATATCATGAAGAGAGCTCTTGATCCCATCTTAAGGGAAGCATCTCTTTGCCATATCATGAAGAGTGCTCTTGATCTCAACTTAAGGGAAGCAACTCTTAGGCTTTTCTTCTTACATAAGCCTTTCATACATATATCATGAAACATAACATGTTCGTATCCTAACATAAAACATAACATGTGATCTTCATGACATCAAGCATAGCATAACATATCATGAAGCATAGCATATCATATCCTGAGCATAGCATATCATATCACGAGCATAGCATATCATATCGTGAACATAGCATATCGTATCATGAGCATAGCATATCATATCATGAGCATAGCATATCATATCATATCATGGAACATATTTATCTCATACATAAGGCATAACATATCATATCATGAAGCATGGAACTTAAACTAATCACATATCAAAGACCAAACATCATGAGAAAATATAAGCATGCTTGATTAGATTCACTCTAGACCCATTTATCCACCTTGGCCGAAACCTTACTAATTGGGTTTCCCATTTTTTTTTTCCACTATAAGAAGCATGAAACTAAAGCCACCTATAGATAAATAACCATATATCATAAATGGGCATAAACAAGCATGGTTAGTTTGCAAGACATGGCTCTAAGTCTCTACACTTTCTTGGGCCGAACCCTAAGGTGAAGTTCTAAGTTTCATTTGTGTAACATGTAACATGAAAACTTATCTAACAATATACCAAAGATCATATATCATGTAGAAACATAACTAAGCATGATTAGGGTTCAAAACTTTACCCTAGGTTTGGCATTCTCTCTTGGCCGAAACCTACATTTAGGGTTTAAGTTTTTTTCTAATGCCACATGTAACATAATGACTTAACCTATCTTCATACAAGATATCATACCTCATGAGTAAGCATAAATAAACATAATTAGATTTCAAAAATTTCCTCTAAGCTTTGCATTTCACTTTGGCCGAACCCTATAAATGGGGTTTTAAATTCTTCTAATGCAACATGTAACATAATGACTTAACCTCACCATATACAAGATATCATACCTCTTGAACAAGCATAACTAAGCATGATTGGGTTTCAAATTTTTGACCCTATGTTTGGTATTCCCTCTTGGCCGAAACTTTACACTAGGGTTTCCATCATTTTTGTTACCACATGAAGCATAACAATCTAAGCTATCAACATATAAAAATTCATATATCATGAGGGAGCATAAACAACATATTTCCTTTTTAAAATTTTTGCTCTAACTCTTATAATCCATCTTGGCCGAAACTTTACATTAGGGTTTTCCTCATTTTTGTTACCACATGAAGCATAAAAACCTAAGCTATCAACATATAAAAATTCATATATCATGAAGGAGCATAAACAACATATTTCCTTTTCAAAATTTCTTTGCTCTAACTCTATTATTCATCTTGGCCGAAACATTAGGTTAGGGTTTCTAATTCTTCTAATAACATATAAGGTCTTAAAACTTAAACTAACAACACATGAAAGATCCACATCATATAAGAGCATGGGCAAGCATGATACCAAAAGAAACTTTTCTCTAGATCTTCCCTTTTTGTCTTGGCCGAAACTTCAAGATGAGGTAAATATATATTTTTTTCTACAACATAAAGCATAACTTGTAAACTTGTAAATCCTAAGTGACTACCAATCTATCTTGTCCAAAACTTTCAAGGAAATTCATAAAATTTCAAAAAACGTTTTCCTACAACACAAATCGAAACTACTTGTACTGCAGTGAGGGGATACTCACATTCTCGCTTGATTTTCTTTTTCTTTTTTTTTCTTAGGGAATAGACCTTGCTTGTGGAGCCTTCCTAGAGAGGAGCTTCTTGCATGGGCTCGGCAATGGTGAGGGGAAGAAACTCTTGGTCACGGTGAGGAGGAGGAGGAAGGGAGAAAAAATGAAGATTTTCCTTCATTTCTCCTTTTATTCTAAATGAGAAGAAGAAGGAAAAATGGGTTTTTCCTTCTCTTTTCCTTTACTTCTCTTTTAATGAAAAGAGGAGGCAAGAATTCTTTTTTCTTTTGAGAGGAAGAAGGCAACTCTAACTTCTCCTTCTAATGAAAGAAACTCTTTTCTTACTTTTAATTATATTGTCACTTCTCTTTCTAACAATATCTTCTCTTGGTCTATTGGTTAACACATACATGTATCTAGTAAGAGATCCAAGGTTCAAACCTTGGACATCTCTTTTTGGTTCTCTTATTTTTATTATTTTTGAAATTTTACATATAAGGCCTACTAAAAAAAATATCTAAAATCTTGCTAGATATCCTAGGGTGTTACAATATATCATTCATGACTCTAGTGGTTGTCATACCCATTTAGCTTTATCTATTGTGAGGGGTTCATGGTTCAAGCCTTAACTTCTCTTTTTTTTTATTTCTTTTTGGTTCTATTTCCATTTCCCTTTTTATTCTAAAAGAGAATACCCATATGTATAGCTTAAATATTTCGTGGGTGTTACACCACTGCCTAACCTCTAGTTAAGGCTTTCCCTTTTCTAACCTCCAGTTAGAACTAGTCACTCGATGACTTCTCACCACTGCCAAGCCTCCAGTCACCTTGACCACTTGGACTTTTCCCTTTGCTAGTCAGTCGGTCAAATTTGACCTGACTTGACTCCATTAAATATATTGTCAAACAAACATCAAAACCTTGGAGGTCGATTGCACTAACAATACCCAATTCTTCGTCTCCTAATTTTAATCTCCATCATAGCAGTTAGCATCAAAGGACCAACAAACTTAGACACTTCCTCCCTATGATTATAAAACCATTATACAATTTTCCTGCGTATGTTATTTATAGGTCCTATTATTAGGAGTTCTTGAGTGTCTTTGAATAATGAATTCATACTTTCGGTATAATTCGTGATCAGCATTGCATACCTTCAACCAAAAAAATGTGATTTTGTCCATTTTTTTGGTTCAACATTTTACAGCTATCTATAAGCATCCCAATATTTCTCTAACTTTCTCTACATGATTTGATCATACTAAAAAATTATATTTGCTCTAGCTACAACCGAAAACAATCCTAGTGAAGATCTATTCCTAGTCTCTATTATCATATTACAAGATAGGTGATAGCAATATAATCCATGGTGAACATTAGGATAAATTTTACTCATTGCAGATAATATTCCATGATGTATGTCAAATATTATTGTCATAGTTGATAGATCAACTCTAAAAAATATCTTTAGGTGATTTAGAAACCACTCTCAAGATGGGCCACTGTCAACCTCTACAATTGCAAAGCCAATTGACATATTACCATCTACACTTGGATATTTGCCAATCAACTGTATTGCATCAATTCCGATTAGTTTATGAAAGTATGTTTGGAAAACTTGACCACATACACCAAAGTCCCTGAAACAACGTTCAAATTTTGTATCAATGTTTGTTTTCAATGCACAATATGTTTTTGGGTCTCTTTATTTTAGCTCCCGTAAAAACCTAGGAAGGTCACCATAATCCTTTTTAAAATCACTCATCACCTTTGTTAGAGGTTTTTGGCGTGCACTATAGGCCTTCGATATGATATATCTACTATAAATTGTCTTCTCATATCTCATTGAATATTTCTAGGCTTATATTCATCTGTAGACACAAACTGACTTTGAATATGAAAAGCTATAAATGAAGCTACACATGTAGGATGATCAGCCTTTTCTAAGCAAAGCCAGCACTAGTGTTCTTCTAAATATTTTCTAATGGTCAACTCTATTTCTCTCCTTGCAATTATTGCTCATGTGCTGTTTTCTCCAACACAATTAATTTAACTCTCATTTTCTAGGAGCCCTTTATCTTGTAAAACTCAGCAAGTGCATAGGGGTGTCGATTGGGTTTGGGTCGGGTGGAAATTTTTTTTATAAAAGATCCCAACTCGAGACCAACTCGAATACAACCTGAAACCACTAAACATAAACCTAACTAACCTGAACCTTACCTGAATAACACTATTAAAAATAACATTTTTTTGGTTATTTTTCTTATAATTCTTCAGTTATATCTCAATACTCCATCATTATCATACTAACATTGATATTGATACACATAAAAGTGTCTTGATTTTTATAATAAAATTTAATTTAACCCTAAAAAACTCACTAAAACTTAAATTTAGTTCAACCTAGGTCAACTCGAACCTAACCCAAAAATATCCAACCCAAAAACCCTCCAACTTGAATCTGGCCTGAACCTAAAAACTCCCAACTTGAACTTGATTTTTTGTAGGTCGACTAAGGTTGGGTCATCGGATCGGATTCATTTTTGTATAAGTGCATCTTTAAATTAATTTTGGGTTGGGAATACCTACATAAGAATCCATATTATTTTTAGTTACTAATATTGGCAAAAAGAAAAAGTGTAGTAAGGAATATGAAAGTTAAAGATTAATACATCTACTTCAATTGAATGCCTATTATATTATGCAAAGGTAAAAAAAAATATCATTACACTAGTGTTTCAAATTTAAATAATAAGTTGCTTATTACATATGAAATTTTAGATTACCTTACCAATATAAAAATCATCCCTCCGGTCTAGTATTATCCTTTGCAACGTAGTCAATTTTAAGTTCATTACATACCCATCTTCAGTTATTGCAAATACATCTTCAAGGTCACTATACTGAATCATTATAACTGTTGGATTTATTTAATAGTTCATATCATTCTCTATAAATTTATCCCTCTAGACATCTCTTTCAATTTCTACTAGCATTCTAATGTCGTGTTTTTCTTATTAAGTCCATGTATCTTCAAACAATAATTCTTCCAAATAACTTTAGTCTACAACATAATCAATACTAACAGCTTCTTCTCTCAAATTTATATACAATTTGTACTCTCTCTGGTACTCACCACAATACTAGGTTGGCAAAGGTGACTGCACTCGCTCCCACTGCCTCCGCCAACTCATCTCAAGGCCAACACAGAGAAGGTAAAATTACGGGTGATTACTAGCCCTTAGAATAGTGATTATCGCATAAGGAGGTATTTACCTTGGCTATGCCGAGATTACTCACCACGATACTAGCAGAACTAGAAGATGGCATCTTACTACCATTGGTATTTATATTTGGTGTACCATCACCGAGTCAATTTTCTTTGTTTGAATCAATTGATTCCATCTTACATGATAAAACTTCATCAGAAATTGTTTCCCTACATTGATGCAACTACAAATATCATTCACTTCTGTTAAAAATGTGGCTATTTCTATAATATAATAGCCTAGTGAAGGAAGACAATAGATCATCACATGCTTCTAAATTTATAGTTACTCATTTCAAATTTTAAAATTTCACATAAAAGCAACTTTAATCTCATAACCACACATGTATTGGATTGATTAAGGGTATTATCAATTAAAATCTCAAGAGTATAAGGGAAGACATTAAAGTCAAAATGCATACATTAATAACACAAGATAATCGTCAATTTACTAAAACATGTTGCTAAGGTTCCATATAATGTAAATCTATACATCATATTAATTCATTTACACATTAGTAGAATAACACTTGCATGTTGTTCACAAGATTGATCATAGCATAAAACTTCATCCACACCACGATATCAACTATCACTTCTACTGTAATTGATTTTTCTATAATGATAAAAATAATTATTAGATGAATATAATGAAGATTTCCCAACCTACAATAATGGTAAGGGTAATTTTAGATGTTACCATCCCCTAACTAGGTTTACAACATCTCTGGAAGGCTAGTTCAAATTATTTAACAACTTGCTTTTGCCTCCCTTCAACCCTTATCTAATACAATAACAGAAAACTGCCACTGACACTATCTGGAGCTAGGTTTCGTCACTTTCAATACATGGTTACGAGGGAGCCATGTGGTCGAGAGCAACTAGCTCATGAAGACCGTTGAAGCTATACACTGCATTGTTTGGTGGAGAAGAACATGCGTTGGAGCTATATTTATTAGGATTTCTTTGATTACCTTTTCTTTTTTTTTTGTGCAATCCACCTGCAAAGTTCGACGATAATGATACTCTTCTAGAGCAATGACTTTTACTTTTACTCCATTCCATGTTTTCTATGACAAGAAATTGCACAGTTTGTCGGAAAATATTCCCCATAGGCTCTATGTTTGTCACCTCATCTCCATTTGACCTTTTCACGCAGCAGAGAATCACCATTCACTGAAAAATTACTTGTATGATTCCTCAAAAATATACCTGCACCATTTGTCGGCCATCGCCTTTGCTTCAAACGCACGTCGCTTTCTCCGAGAAAACACCTTCGCAGTTTTGAAAATTCTTTTTTTTCTTCAAAGGGTAAAATAGGAATTTAACCTATGAGAAGCTATGAGATTTGAACATTATTAAAACAACTACGTGATTTGGGGAAAACTCAAAACGGTCAATATTGTTTGATAAATTGCTGTTTAATCAAATACCTTCAGATAGTATGCTCAAACTTTTATTGTCAAGTTTGATGATAAATCTATTTTATTTCCACGGCATAAGCTATCCCTATTGAGCTAAAGCCAAGGTCATGAGCAACTAATACATTTTTTTCAGAAAATATATAATCTCTGAATGCAGGATTAAAACCCCAAATAGAAGTTAAATTCATGAGTTCATGTGTGTCATGGATGTCGTACCCTATACAACCCTTGGAAGAGGATGAGTGCATGGCATGCTTTGTTAGTAATTAGCCCTAAGAGCCAATCATGAGATGATTAGGCCTTTTGGTTACTAATTGAGTTAGACTCAAATGAACCCACTCATTGGATTGAGTTCAATCCAAATTAGACAAATTGGATTGATGGGTTACACTCAATGGGCTAGACTTATTGGGTTATTGGATTAATGGTTAATCCAATATAATAATCCAACCCATTAAGAGGAATACAAAGAGACACAAAACCCTTCATATTCATTGGATGAATATAAATAGGTTTTTGGTGAGATTTTTCATTAGAGGAGATGGGTGCCTCTTGATCTTCCTCCTCCTTCTTCCATGGCCAAATTTTCTTCCATGGTCGAACCATACTTCTTGCTAGCACAAGAAGATGGTTCTTCTCCTATGGCTTCGTTCGTGGGACGAACGAAGGATATGTTCGTGTGGATACCATAGAGGCGCGGACACTTGAATGCGCTGAGATCTGGATCCAAAGAAAAGGTTGCTGTTGGGATTGTGAAGGGCACACAACAAAGGTATAATCCTATCATGTAGTTAGCATAGATTAGTTTAATAGAAATTGTTTCTTCCCTTTCACATGGATCCGCTGGATAAGTGGATCTAGTATTTTTCCTGCAGCGTTTCCGCGTTTTCTGGCGCGCTAGATCCCAACAGTGGTATTAGAGCCACTTGCGAAGGGCTATGCTGAGTTAGAATTTTATATATGATATAGAAATTACTTGATAGGGTTTACTGTGATTTGCAAAAGAATTTATGAGTCTCGGCCAAACAAGGTTTCGGCAAAGAGAGTGAATCTTGGCCAGACTATGAGTCTTGGCCAGATTTTGTGTCTCGGCCAAATCCTAAGCCTTGACCGAAATGAGTGTTTTGTTGGGAATAAAGCATAGTTGGTGTGTGACCAGCAAGGTCTCGTCCAGGGATGTTTTGTTGAGAACAAAATGAAGTTGGTGTGTGACCAACAAGGTCTCGGCTAGAGATGTTTTGTTTAGAACGAAACATAGTTGGTATTGTGGGTAGTGTCTCGGGCATGACAGCAACTCCTCGCCCGCTAACCGGCTACGGGACCACCGTGGCGTTACGGCTCATAATTTGTTTGTTTAAATCATAGTAAATTTTATGTCATAAAATATTATGAATAGATATGACATGGTGCATGGTTATGACCCTTTAACCCCAATGTGATTGGATGTGTGTAATGTTGTAAATCATAATACGGCCTGCGTGTCGTGCCTTCATCCCTTTTATTCTTGTTGTAATTAGATTACACTCGAATGTAACTCGATTTTCTTTAGATTTTGTAATGTACAAAATTAGAAAGAGTTAGTCTTCTGGAAGATGGGTGAAAAGGAAGGAAGGACAACAATACACGACAACCAAGGAAGCGCTTGGAGAAGCGGCTTAGACCTAAGTTGACTTATCGCTCTTCTCATTGGCTTGAGAAGATCGTAGTTTATGGGGGTTATAACCTTGTCACGTTTAAACTTGTGTATATGTTGATATATGCCATGATATGCCAGTGTGTATGTGATGCATGCTAATGTAGGGTAATTAGTTTTGCTTTTTCCCTTCATTTAGGATGAGTAAAAGAAAAGGGAAGGAAAAGTTCATTTTTCCTTCTTCCTTTCATTTGGAATAAAAGGAGAAAAGGAAAGAGAAAATTCATTTTTCTTCTCTCTTCCTCCTCCCTCCTCCTCTCCACCGAAACCAAGCTCCCTCTTCTCACCATTGCCGAGACCAAGCTAAAAGAATTCTTCTCTAGGAAAAATTCACAAGCAAGGTTACTTCTCTTAGAGAATTAAGCGAGAGGATGTAAGTATCCCCCCTCACCTGCAGTACAAGTAGCCTCCTACGCTTTCTATGCTTAAAATGTTTTGAAAAGAAACTTAGGGTTCGGCCATGATAAGTTTTGAAATGAAAACATGCTTGTTTATGCTCCTTCATGATACATGATCTCTTATATATTGTTAGTTAAGAGTTTTATTCTTCATGTGGTATTAAAAGTTTAGGAACCCTACCTTGAAGTTTCGGCCAAGAATGGATGAAAGGCTTAGGGAAAAGTTTTGAAACCTAACTATGCTTGTATATGCTTCCTTATGATGTATGATCTTTAATATATGGTTGGTTTAAGTTTCATGCTTCATGTTGTATTTAAAAGTTTAAAACCTTACCTTTAGGTTTCGGCCAAGAATGGATGAAAGGCTTAGGGAAAAAATTTTGTAACCTAACTATGCTTGTATATGCTTCCTTATGATGTATGATCTTTAATATATGGTTGGTTTAAGTTTCATGCTTCATGTTGTATTTAAAAGTTTAAAACCTCACCTTTAGGTTCCGGCCAAGGTTGAATTTGAGACTTAGAGCAAAGTTTTGAAATCTAACCATGCTTGTTTATGCTTCTTCATGATGTATGATCTCTTACATGCTGTTAGTTTAAGTTTCCATGCTACATGTTGTATTGAAAAGTTGGGACCTCACCTTTAGGTTTCGGCCAAGAATGAGTTAGGGTTTGTAGGAAGAT